>NW_027362767.1:96189667-97389667 GCF_046119375.1 Phyllobates terribilis | reverse complement strand
AGGTGCAGTCTGTCAGCCTATCAGCAGCGCACACACGGAGCGAAGTACTTTTTTTCACACAAGCAAGGGCATGTGTCATTGGCAGTGTATGTCACGTGTCCTTGCCCTATAAGACCCAGCCATTTTCCGCGTCACCACCATTTTCTCACTGCTGCAGCTGCGTGTTAGACGGCACCGCTGTTGCTGTGTGCGCTATACCTTGTTAATTTCAAGCCAATTTTCGCACAAATCTACAGATAGCTTGGGAGTAGGGAATAGTTGTGATTGCAGTCCTTTTAAGGACTAGGTTACAGCATTTCCTACGACTTTTATCAGGCAGGTCTGTGCTCTTAAATAGATAGGTTGTGGGAGTAAAGACTAATTGTAATTGCAGTCCTTTTCAGGACTAAGTTACATCAGTTCCTATCAGTTTTTGCCAGGCAGGTCTGTGCCAGTGCTGTGCAAGTTTTTTTCACAGCATTTGGCTAAATCTAGCAAAGCTAATCCTTTTTGGCCTATTGCAGAGTGTGTTAGTCAGTGAAGTAGCCTATCTGTTTTGCAAGCTACACCACCTGTGTATAGAATACCAATTTTTTTACTGCACCTAGTGAAGTAAAACCTTTTGGGCATAGCATCATTCTATTAGTCCATCTATACTGACCTCCATAAGGTAGCAAATCGAATATAATTTTTTTCTGCATCTAGCTCTGAAAAAATATTTGGCCTTCTAGCAGTGTGTGGGACTTGTTCTATTAGTCCATCTATACTGACCTCCATCAGGTTGCAAATTGAATATAGTTTTTTTCTGCATCAAGCTCTGAAAAAATATTTGGCCTTCTAGCAGTGTGTGGGACTTGTTCTACTAGTCCATCTATACTGACCTCCATCAGGTTGCAAATTCAAAATAATTTTTATCTGCATCTAGCTCTGAAAAAATATTTGGCCTTCTAGCAGTGTGTGGGACTTGTTCTATTAGTCCATCTATACTGACCTCCATCAGGTTGCAAATTGAATATAATATTTTTCTGCATCTAGCTCTGAAAAAATATTTGGCCTTCTAGCAGTGTGTGGGACTTGTTCTATTAGTCCATCTATACTGACCTCCATCAGGTTGCAAACTGAATATAATTTTTTTCTGCATCTAACCCAGACAATAGTTTTGGCCTAATACCACAGTTTGGCCACTCAGCTCTGCTCTGTTCCCATCCATTGTTTTTTTGTGCAAACAACTCCAGAGTTGTGAATTAGTTAACCACCAAAATGAGTGGAAAAAGGCCTGCTGCTGGTGGAAAGGGGAATAGGCATGTTGGGAAGGGGAAAAAAGGTTGTGTCCCTGGAGTAGGTGTTAAAGCAACAGTAACATCTGCAGAAGAAAGACCATCTTCCAGCAAAACTAAAATGTCTACTTCTTTTAGCGGACAATGTGATAAGATCCCTTTCTTACGGCCACGCCAATCGCTACAAATTCCAGATGAGGCACAAAAACAGCAGGTGCTTCAACGGATATCAAGTGCTCCTTTAAGTGGGCTCTCCTCCACCTCAACTTCAACATCACAAATACTCCAGTCCTCAGAGGTGTCACCCCAATCGCACTTGCTTCCTCACAGCTCCCAAATCTCCAGCTGCCCATCTGAGTATGAGGTAGAACAGATGGTTGAGTCTGCAGAGCTGTTTACTCATACTATAGCCTGGGAATCAGAGGTAGACTCCAGCGCTTCTGTGAATCCAGATGAGGAAATGATCTGAACTGATGCCCAGAATCTGTGAGTCAGATCCAGGACCAGACGCAGAAGGTTCTGACCATAATGTAGACCCTCATTCCCAAACTGTAACTCCTGTTGGTGGAGACAATGAGGAAGACGATGATGAGACTCAAATATCTGATTGGAGTGACAACTTTAGTTTTTTGTCAGGGCAGCAACAGGTTGGCTCTGAGGATGACGGGTGTGATAACACACAGGGTGATGATGATGAGGTTGGAGATCCCACTTACTGTCAACCCACAGTCAGCCAAGAGATGAGGTCAGCAGAGGAGGTGGAGGAGGATGCTAGTGACGACGAGGTCAGGTTGCGCCTTCCTGGACAGAGACGTAGTACTGGAAGCACGTCAACAACTGCATCCTCAAACACAACTCTGCCTCTGACCACAAGTCGTGGTGGCTCTTCAGGTCGCATGGGTGCTAAGCCTTGCATAGCCTGGGCATTTTTTCAGATCGATAAAGATGACCCAACTCGTGTTATCTGTAACATTTGTCAACAAAAGCTAAGTAGAGGCCAAAAAATACATAGTTTGAGTACTTCATGCATGAACCGGCACATGGACATGAAGCATAAGTTGCAGTGGGAAGCTCACTGTGCTACAATGCGGCCTAGCCGGCCGGGCCAACCACCGTCTGCCCCATCTTGTGCATCTGCGGCCTCTTCATCCTCTGTGACTGGGGGGACAGCAGTCACCTGTTTTGGGACGCACACCTGCCACCTCTTTACCCGCAACAGCCAGCGTGATTGGCAGGTCATCATTTTCTTTGGAGGTGGTAACACCAGCTGGTGTTGAGCGCTGTCCGACATCGATAGCACCACCTTTGGATCAAGGCAACCTAACATGTCCGCCTGCATCTTCCTCACAGACCGGCAGTTTGCCGGGGACACCCTTATCAACCCGGTCTAAGCACAACAGCCAGCCCTCAGTCCCTCAGATGTGGACAAGTAAAAGACCATTTCCTCCTAGCCATGAGAAAGCTAAGAGGTTGAATTTCACCATCTGCAAGCTCTTGGCTACAGAAATGCTGCCTTTCCGCCTGGTGGACACAGAGGATTTTCGAGACCTTATGTCCGTCGCAGTGCCCCAGTACCAGATGCCCAGTCGGCACTACTTCTCAAAGAAAGGTGTGCCTGCGCTCCACCAGCATGTCGCACACAACATCACCGCTTCTTTGAGAAACTCTGTGTGTGACAGGGTGCATTTCACCACAGACACTTGGACGAGTAGGCATGGACAGGGGCGTTACATGTCGCTGACTGGGCACTGGGTAACTATGGTGACAGCAGGACAAGGGGCTGCTGTCCAAGTCTTGCCGTCCCCACGAGTTGTGCGTCAATCCTCTTTATCTCAAAGTTCCTCCACTGCTTCTGCCTCCTCAACCTTCTCTCGGTCCTCCACCTGCAACCAAAGCCTGTCTGGTCATGCCACAAGCTTTCTAACTGCGCAGAAGGGATCCTGCACACCTCCTTACTATGCTGGCAGTAGGGCTCAACGTCATCAGGCGGTTTTTACTTTGAAATGTCTGGGAAATGTGACTCACACAGCTGAGGAGTTGTGGTCAGCTCTGGAGAACCAATTTCATGAATGGTTGTCTCCACTGGACCTGAAACCAGGGAAGGCCGTGTGCGACAATGCTGCAAACCTGGGTGTGGCCCTTCGCCGGGGCAATGTCACACACGTGCATTGTATGGCTCACGCATTGAACCTGGTTGTCCAGCAATTTTTAGCCCACTATCCCGGACTAGATGGCCTTCTGCAGAGGGCACGGTCACTGTGTGCTCACTTCCGCCGTTCGCATCCCTCAGCTCAGCGACTTACATCTCTACAGAAGTCGTTGGGCCTGCCACTTCACCGGCTAAAATGCGATGTGCCTACCCGGTGGAATTCAACTCTGCACATGTTGCAGCGACTGTGGCAGCACCGAAAAGCCCTGTTGCAATACGTTCTGATGTATAGCCTGGGCCAACGGGATCCAGAGGTGGGGCAAATTACGCTGGAGGAGTGGTCTCAGATCAGGGACCTATGCACCCTTCTGCACAGTTTTGAAATGGCGACGAAGATGTTTAGTGCTGACTATGCCATTATCAGCATGACTATTCCGGTGATTTACATGCTGGAGCACATGTTAAACAGAATTCGGAGTCAGGTGATGGCACAAGAGGAGGTGGAGGAAGTAGAGGAGGAGGAGTTGTATGCGGAAGGGCTAACATCTGCAAGGTCCAGACGGTCGGCAGCACCAAGGCGGCAGGCATGTGAGGGTGGGGGAGATGGTTTTACCAGGGCGCATGGTAGCAGCCAAACTAGTGAGGAAGGTGCAGGAGCCCAGGAAGAAGTGGAGGACGAACTGATGGAAGACTCATCAGATGAGGGAGACCTTGATCACATTTCTGTTGTGCGAGGTTGGGGGGAGAGGACAGAGGAAGGAAGCATGATTGTTACCTCGCCACCAACACAACAGGGTCTTGGTGCTCCTGGATGCGCAAGACAAATGAGTGCCTTCTTGCTGCACTACCTGCAACATGACCCTCGAATTGGGAGAATTAGAAATAATCCTGACTACTGGGTTGCCACACTGTTAGATCCCCGGTACAAAAGTAAATTTGCAGAAATAATTCCTGCCATAGAAAGGGATGCACGCATGCAGGAGTATCAGCAGAGACTGTTGCAGAATCTTACATGTGCTTTTCCACAAAACACCAGTGGTGCACGTAGTGAATCTCACAGTTCCAACTTGCCAACCGTGGGACCGTCGAGTGTTCAGCACTCAAACCGTAATTGAAACACAGTATCTGCTGGTAACATCAATTTTGCGGAATCAGTTCACCACTTTTTTAGCCCATCCTTTGCAAGGCCACAGGAGACAAGAAGTCTGACACATAGTCAACGCCTAGAGACGATGGTACAGGAGTATCTCCAAGTAAACATTGAAGCCATGACTGTGTCACTGGACCCTTGCTCTTTTTGGGCTTCCAATCTGGATAAATGGCCGGAGCTCGCCACTTACGCCTTGGAGATCTTGTCATGCCCCGCAGCCAGCGTTCTGTCTGAACGTGTGTTCAGCGCTGCTGGTGGTGTGCTGACACATAAGCGAACGCGGCTCTCCACTGATAATGTAGACAGACTTACGTTCATAAAGATGAACAAATCATGGATCCGAAACGACTTTTCTACCCCTGTGTCATCCTGGGGAGAGAAAAAGCTTGATGATTGGTTAAAATCTCCTCACCAACCGTTTTAAGCTTTCAAATTACTAATCATGTTTATCTGTATCTTGGCTGGAAAATTATTTGAGCTTTGTAGCAGTGTGCAGTAATGATTCTATTAGGCCATCTATACTAAGCTCCACCAGATTTAAAATTACTAATCATGTTTATCTGTATCTCGGCTGGAAAATAATTTGGGCTTTGTAGCAGTGTGCAGTACTGATTCTATTAGGCCATCTATACTAAGCTCCACCAGATTTAAAATTAATAATAATTTTTAGCTGCATCTAGCCCGGAAAATAATTTTGGGGCTCCGAGATGCGCAAGACACATAAGTGCCTTCCTGCTGCACTACCTGCAACATGACCCTCATATTGTCAGAATTCTAAGTAATCCTGACTACTGGGTTGCCACACTCTTAGATCCCCCACACTCTTCGATCAACCTTTTCATTTTAATAAAGACCAAAAAAATTGTCATTTTTGAAATTATAAGCATTAGCAGGTTATTAGAAACTGAAATCAAACAGTTTTCAACTCAAAACTTTATTCTAGGTGATGTTACATTTGCATATAGGACCCCTTGTTCGAAAGGAGCTTCTGAACTCTCTCGTCCATTGAATTTGTCAGGTTTTGGATGGTTTCTGCTTCAATTGTTTTGCATGAGGACAGAATACCCTCCCAGAGCTGTTGCTTAGATGTGAACTGCCTGTCGCCATCATAGACACTCCTTTTGATGATGCTCCAGAAGTTCTGAATGGGGTAGAGGTCAGGGGAGCATGGGGGTCACACCATAAGTTTGTCCCCTTTTATGCCCATATCAGCCAGAGATGCAGATGTGTTATGTGCAGCATGAGACTGTGCATTATCATGCATGAAAATGATCTTGCTGTGGAATACACGGTTCTTCTTCTTGAACCAAGGCAGGAATGCTGTTTGAGAAACTCCACATACATTATGGAGTTCATCTTTACCCCTTCAGGGATCCTAAAGGGGCTGAAAATCTCTGTCCCCATGATTCCAGCCCAAAACATTACTCCACCTCCTCCTTGTTGGCGCTGTAGCCGTGTTTGCGTGGGGTGTCCATCAACCAGCCATCCTCCACTCCATCCATCTGGACCATCGAGCGTTGCACAGCACTCATCCGTGAACAAAACCGTTTTGAAATCAGTCTTCATGTAATGTTTGGCCCACTGGAGCCGTTTCTGCTTGTGTGCAGTGGATAGAGGAGGTCGACAGGATGGCGTACCCACAGCTGCAAACCTCTGAAGGACCCTGCATCTTGTTGTTCGGGGGACGTTGGAGGCACCAGCAGCTTCAAAAACTTGTCTGCTGCTATGACAAGGCTTTTTTGCTGCTGCTCTTTTAACCTGACGTAATTGCCTGTAGGAAAGAGTCCTCAATTTGCCCTTATCAGCACGCACACGTGTGTACTGTGAATCAGCTACATACTTCTTGATTGCCAAGACACTTCATCCTGATCATCGCACAATGTTGATTGTAGTCATGCCTTGACCTAAACACTCCACAATTTGTTGCTTCTCCGCAGCCGACACATCCTTTTTCTTTCCCATTTTGGCAGAAAATGTAGGCTGCTTAATAATGTGGGACAGCCTTCTTAAGTAGTCTTGCCGTTCATTGGACACACCTGCCAAACTAATTAGCACAGGTGTCTGCAATTGCTTACAGTGATATAAAGAGCCTTGACACACATCACCATCAATGAGTTTAACTGACAAACAAACAAATTCTTCCCTTATCAATCCTAAACACTTTTTGCATAATAATTTGGAACACAGTGTACATGTGCTTTTCCACAAAACACAAGTGGTTCACGTAGTGAATCTTACAGTTCTAACTTGCCAACCGTGGTCTGTATGGAGTTGTTCAATAAAGGGCCCAAAATTAAGATAACATAGACGGGAGAGGTCTCTATGAATAGGAATTCCTAAGAATTTGATACCCTGTGAGGGCCAGGCAAAGGGAAAGTTGGACTGGATGGAATCCTGTATGGATTTGGGGAGGGAGACATCGAGGGCCTCAGACTTCGCTGTATTGATTTTAAAATTTGACCATGTAACAAAGTGATCTATTTCAGCCATAACAGCAGGGATGGATATATGTGATTGAGTGATATATACTAGGACATCATCAGCAAATAGAGAGCACTTGTACTCGGTGCCTCCCACCTCAATCCACCTAATATTGGGGTTATGACGAATTGATGAGAGCAGGTGCTCCGTCACTAGGATGTATAAGAGAGGGGACAGAGGACATCCCTGCCTTGTCCCATTGGTGATTATGAAAGGTGATAAAAATGTTCTGACGCGCCCCCTGGGCCTTGGGACATCCGGAGCCGGACCCTTTTTGGTGGATACTGGTGGTTGTAGTCTCCGTGGCGGCGACCCGGTTCCGTGGCTCAGGGCGGTCAAACCAGTGGCGGAACTCTTTGTGGTTTTGATGTTTAAATGTCCGACTATGCCACCCGTGGATTGCGGTCAGAGTGAACCGCCGCTGCGGGGCAGACCGCTGAGGCTGGTGTTGTGGGTGCAGCAGAGCGTAGCATAACTCTCCACGGGAGGAGTATAGCCTCAGGGCAGTGTATGCGGAGGATGGGGGTGATGGTGCAGGGCAGCAGCAGTAACGACACGGAGTCAGTGATGCAGTCCAGGGCCTTTACTCAAAGTTCTTATTATCCAGACCACTTCTGCAGGTAACGGCTGCCCACGTCGTACTGTGCTCACCAGGTGAGGGGCTCAGACAACTCCCAGATAACTTTGGAGCGCTTCACAGGACCCCCTTTGTGTGTCCTTTGTCTGGCCTTTCTTACCAACCCTTCTGTCCGGCTGCCTCGGGCCTCCTCTTGGTAAACTTGGCGCCAGTTTCCCTGACCCTATGTGCTGCCCTCCTAGCGGGTGTAGCGAGGGGCTGCGCCACATAAAATGTCACAGCCTCCGGTTTCTAGCTGAGGGTCGTTTCCCGCCTCCACTAGTTTCGGTGACTGGTCTCCCCCTTTGGCCTGACCCCTACACGCAGGTGGATTCGGGCGTGCGGTGGCGACTCGCCCATCCACACCTCTGGGATCCCTTCGTTCCTCGTTCCTGGAGCCTTCTCCGCTCCTCTTCCTTCCTTCTCCCTCTTCCAGGCCTGGGCCTCTGTTACTAGGCCCGCCTCTGGAGCAGAGCTCATGCAGAGCCCCTGCTCCCTATCACTTCTGCTCAGACTTCTCTGCACTGAACTAAGATGGTGCCCACCTTTTATACTCCCTTCTCAATGCACCCAGGATCTGCTTCCTCCCTGCTCCTGCACTACAGGGTTCGCCTTCCTCAGTGTTCCCTCCCCCCACTCCAGCCAGGGACAGGGACTGTCGTGCCCATCTCAGGGGCATATTGGTCGCCCTGCCCCACGGCAATGTGGTTTAATGCATGCAGGTGTCGGGGTCCTGATCCACACTCCATCCTTACCTGAGAGTGAGATATCACACCTCTGGGTGAGGTGCAATACCTCTGCAGCAACCGAGCCCTCGGGGTGCTACAGTTCCATTTATCTTCAGCCTAGGTGACGCATTGCGATACAGGGCCGTGATTTTGGCTATAAAAGGGTCCCCTAGACCCCTACCCCAAGCTTTTTAAGAGAATAATATATGGCGTGCCTGGAGACTCTATGGAATGCTTTCTCAGCATCCAACGAGAGTATCTAATTACAAATTTTTAACTGCATCTAGCCCAGGAAATACTTTGTGCCTAGTAGCAGTGTCTGCTAGTCAGCGGATTATCCTGGCTGTTAAGCAAGCTACACCACCTGTAGTTTGGACACTTAATTTTTTCAAAGGAAATGCTTCGGGACCACGGGATACTCAGTGAAGAGCATCAGGAGGCACCCCAAGGCATAGGGGCTGGGACTTGCGGTAGGACGCCTTGCGGTGGACAGCCGAGCTCGATCCTTATAAAAGCTTTTTAACTGCAGCAGCTTTAGTGGACGCTACTGGAGCTGGAATTACGCGGCTGCTGGCATGAGACTTGCCCTCCAATAGATCCTTGTAAATGGATTTAAAGTGTATTTATTCAAATTAGAGAGACAATTTAAATTAAAAAGCTTAGAGCTGCCTCCACCACAGGGGGGCTCACTCGACCCACCAGCGGACAGGCACCAGTATTGGGGGAGGGGGGCTGGCCGTCAGGGTCCACCGCGGCTCTGGCACAAACGGAGGTGGCACGGGCAGGAACGGACTGGCCGGGTCGGCTTCTCACTTTTTGGATTTTAGAAGGGCATGACATGCCTATATCTGTGTCTCCCCCTCCTTTTACTCCTCCACCTCTTTTCTTTTCGCATGACTATATGTACTTGTCACTTTTCCATGTGTTAGTTATGTCTTCTGAGCAGTTTGTCAGCTTTTGGACACCTTTGAAGGTGTTTTCTATGTGTTTCTATGTGTTTTTGTTTGCCTGCCATTGGTTTTAACTGTGTCCGAAGGTGTTCGACGAACAGTTCGACGAACCGAACAGAACTCGAACACTACGGGGGTGGCTCAACACTAGTGAGGTTCAAGGAGAGAGGCCAGAGAGGACACACAGAAGGGGGTCCTGCTAAATGCTCCAGAGATACCTGAGGGTCGACTGAGCCCCTTACTGCGTGAGCACAGGACGCCGTGGGCTCTTACACTGGCCCTGTAACTGGAACTGCTTAAACCGTGAGTAAAGGATCTGGGACTGCATCATCTGGACTCTGTGATTCTTCTTGCACCGCGACACCTTGCACCATCACCACCATCATCCATACACGCTGCCCTGAAGCTCCACTCATCCTGTGGGGAGTTACATCACCTTGCTGCACATACCACCAGCTTCAGTGGACTGCTCCGCAGCGGCGGTTCCTATTGACCACAGGTGGCGTAGTCTGACTATATATAACAGACACACATAGACTACCCTGGTTTGACCGCCCTGGGTCACGGACCGGGTCACCGCCACGGTGACTACAACCCCCAGCATCCACAAGGCCCGGCTCCGAGTACCCCCACGGCCCAGGGGGCGCGTCACATTCCTCTGCATGTTTGCATCACAGTTAAAAGAAATAAGCAAGACAGCAGCAATTATAGTGCATATATAACGCGATAAAGTAGATATTTTATCTGCTGCTGCACCAACCTGATGCACATCAGCAAAGAGAGTCACACCATCTGAACAGTTAGGTTCAGTCATACCTGCACTGTGTCCATTCTCAGGTAGATGCCCTGTGCCCTGATCCCATAGGCTTCTGGCTCCACTTATTGCACCACAGGCAACAACTGGCCCATTTTGCCATGGATATACTAGCCTGTCAAGCCTTTAGTGTACTTTGAGAGGGTATTCAGTGCTGTGGATCATAAGCATGGAAAACCTAACATTTGTCAAATAAAAGAGGCATGGATCCATACCTGCTATCATTCATCTACAACTGATACCAGTGATTAAATTTGCAAGACCATCTGGATGCCTGACTGTCCATTGTCTGTCTTCTACACAATTCTGCTGTCACTGGTGTTGATCGCCCATACTCAGTCAGGTATCTACTCCCTGTTCATCTTGTTGTCTACACTGTAGTACTTCTGTTGCTTGGGCTGCCGTTTCTCACCCTATACTGCCAGACATATCCTTGCTTGCCCAGTTCTTATTTTTTCTTGCAGATTCTGCCATTGCCAATGCCACTGCACAGCCACCCTGTGTTTTATACAATACTGCTTCTCGGAAGCTTAATCTCTTGATGGCACACAAACATGAAATGGCTTCACAATAGGGCTAATTTTTGCACAGCTTGTTGACAAGCCATTGCTTCTTCACTTAGAAAATGCTGGTCTTTTCCTGCTCTCTTAAAAAAATGGTTAATTTTTGGACTGCTTGATAAAAAGCCTTTGCAGTATTTAACCCCTTCATGACATTTGACGTATATATATGTCATGGTTGAGAAGGACTTCCCAGCCAATGCAGTATATATACGTCATGGCGTGTACATGACTCGCCCCCTGGGCCGTGGGGCACTCGAGACCGGACTTCAGGGCAATGCTGGGAGTAGTAGTGGCGACCCGGTCCCGTGGCTCAGGGTGGTCAGACCAGTGGCGGCCTTTTATATGTTTTAGGTAATGTCCGACTACGCCACCCGTGGATTGCGGTCAGGGAGGACCGCCGCTGCAAGGCAGACCACTGAGGCTGGTGTTGGGGATGCAGCAGGGAATAGTACAACTCCCCACGGGAGGAGTGTAGCCTCAGGGCAGTGTAATAGGATACTGGGGGTGATGGTGCAGGCGCAGCAGTAACCTCACAGAGTCCAATAATGCAGTCCAGGGTCTTTTACTGCAGATCTTATCACAGACCCACCAGGAGTACAGGGTAGGAATGGACCTGGGGGTCTGAGGGCATTCGGCGAGCTCCGCTGATCAGGGTGAGTGGGTAGGCCTACCGTTCTCTCTCTGCCCTTGCTGACTATCTCCCCCTTTAGTGGTATGATAGCCCACGTCCCTGAGCTTGCCGTGTACTACGCATGTATGGCTTGCGACTCGGGCCTTAGGTACCTGTAGCTTCTCCGTGCTGTACCGGTCCCTCTGTGTGGCGGAGCCTCCAGGCTTCTTGGCCAAGGGACCCGAAATCCCTTGCGGGTTGGTTATCTGCTGCAGGGCCTGCAACCCTGACAGCCTCGGACCCCAATGTCCGGTTGTGTAGTCTCTCTCTGCCAGGACCGACTCTCGTCTCCTCTGTCCCTGGCTTTCTGTTCCTCCCTTGCCTCCTGGACTCCTCAGCTGCGGCTGACCAGTCCCTCTCTTCTGGGAACCCTTCTGGATGCTTCAGAAGTGGGTCCTGGTCTCCCTAACCCTGCCCTCAGTACCAGTTTTTATAGGGGCAGCCTGCTCCCCCTACTGGCCTGGGACAGGAGGTGCTGCATGCAAATGGTCCATGACCAGAGAACCTCCCTCCTGCTCTCAGACACAGCCTTACAAGTTTGTGGCATCCAGGCCTGGGGTGACACATTCCCCCCTAGGAAAGCTTAGTACTCCGGGACTAAACAAGAAACACGATACACGGTATAAATTATAACATAAACATAACAGAGAAGAAAACAACAAACAACACCACATATTGAGTTCTTTAGGTCACAGTATGGCCTGTGACCGGATGTTGATTTCACCCAATAAGGCGAAGTCTCAACCGGTGTGGGGACCTGTCCAAAGCAAACCCCAAACGTTGGCCCTGGGCGTGGCTGCAAGGCGAAGCAAACTACTTTGGACCACTCGGGACCACGCCAGACAGGTTTTTCTTCCGTGGCCGACTTCGCAAGAGGCACCAAGTGCAACTATTTCCAAGGTAGTTCCGGTTATCCTAAGTTCATAACCTGTCAGTCCATATATCTAGACAAACTGGAGAAAACACTATTAGTTACAGGTAACAAACATATTAAATATATACATGGTACATTTAGATCTTGTACCTATATCCTCCAGCGAGCTGGTGTTTGACCCCTAGTGCTCCTGGTTGACCTCCTTAACCCACTGTCTGGTGGTGGACCAACCTGGCTTTCCCCACTATCATTGAGGGTACAGCTACTAGCTGGGTGTACAGGCAGGGCAGGCAGCTGTCTGCGGGTCCTTTGGCTTACCGCAGGCATGGCAGGCTCACTGTCAGCAGAGGGCTGACTCTCCTGGGCTGCTGGCGTGGGTTCTGCCACCGCTGGGGCCGCTTGCTCTTCTTGTCCTTCCCGTCCTCCTGTAGGCTCCTGCTGGCTAGGCTGAACTCTCCGAGAACTGTGCTGATCATCTCTTCCTTGTCCTCTGCGGGTTCAAGGTCATCTTGATCTTCACTTGGACTCTGTAGTTGCTCGGGGCACCGTTTTAGGTGGTCTCTGGAGACGGTGCTAGTGGTTTCTCCTCCATCCTTGGTAATTACACATACCTTCGGGTTGTCGTGGTCGGACTGCAGTACTGTGTATCGGTCTCTCTCCCACTGGTCATCCAGCTTGTGTAACCTTCTCTTCCGCTTCAGGACCTGCTCACCAGGTTCTAGGGAACCTCGCTTGAGCCAGACTCCTCTCCACACTCTCCTGTACCTTCTTGTACTGTAGCCGCCGTTCCGTATCCCAGTCCGCGTCTGGGGAGGTGTCCTCTGGTGTCAGGACTCCCATTTCCTGGTCGATCGGCAGTTTACCTGGTCTTGCTCGCATCAGGAAAGCCGGGGTGCAATTTGTAGCATTCACCAGGATATGGTTGTACAAGTCAATCAGGTCTGGCAGCTTCTCCAGCCACAGGCTGCGTTCTTCCAGGGGTAACGTCTTGAGGAGATCAATGACGATATTGTTCATTTTCTCACACAGTCCGTTGGTTTGCGGGTGGTAAGGCGTTGTCCGAATCTTCCTACTGTTAGAACCTTGCTCTTAGGTTTTTTCCTTTGCTGGTCACATGACCTCGTTGGCCTATTTAATCCTGCTCCGCCCTTCTGGCTTTGCTGGACTTCATTGTATAACTACTTTCTAGCTAGCCTGTGCTCTGTATCTAACTCTGTTAGTTTGCTTGGTCTACGGACCTCTTTGTTCTTTATATTTTGTTTGTTTGTCTGTCTGCTACTGTTTCTGTTAGGAGGTGTCCCATTTTCCTCCCAGTCCTTAGTACTTGTAGGGATTCCTTCCCCACATCTATAGGTCTCCGTACAGACTAGCTTAGGACTTTAGCAGGTCTGATCGCAGGATCAGGTTCCCTGTTACATCGTAGGGATTCAGCTGAGTTCTATCGTAGGGACAGATCTCCTCTCTTTCCTTAGCTCTGGTAGCAGAACATAACAGTAAGTCCAGCCTGCAAATTCTCTAAGGAAAGATTTTTCTGTTCCATCATGGTGTCGGTTCAGGATTTGGCTCATCGCCTGCAGGGACTCTCTCTGGAGGTGGCCGAGCTCCGTCAGCACGTGAGTAACTATCCTGGAACACATTTCTTGGAGCCTAAGGTATGTTTGCCGGATTTATTTTTTGGTGAACACCGAGAATTTTTTTCATTTAAAAATGCTTGCTTATTGTATTTTCGTTTGAGACCCAAGTCCTCTGGGGATGAATCCCAGCGCATAGGGTTCATAATGTCACTTTTGCGCAAAGAGCCTCAGGAGTGGGCCTTTTCTTTGCAACCTAGTGATACATGCTTCAGATCAGTGGATAGTTTTTTTTCTGCTTTGGGACTATTATATGATGATCCTGACCGTGTCGCATCAGCTGAGACTGAGTTAAGATGTTTGAGACAGGGATCAGGTAATGTGGAAAAATATTGTACTCATTTCCGTCGTTGGTCTACTCAAACAGGGTGGAACGATTCTGCTCTGAAAAGTCTATTTCTTGCTGGGCTCAATGAAAGGGTTAAAGACCTGCTAATTGCTTATCCTACACCTGAAGATTTGCAACAGGCTATGCAATTAGCTATACGGGTGGATAGGAGACTGCGTGCAAGGGTTAATGAGAGCAAATCCTCTGCTATGTCAGTTTCTGGTTATGAGAATGTGTGTACTAACAGTGGTGAATCGATGGAGATTGGATCGGTGGCACCTCGCTCTCAAGAAAAAGACCGTCGATTTTCTGAAGGCTTGTGTTTCTATTGCGGAAAATCTGGTCATTTGATTAAAGGCTGTGAGCTTCGTATGAAGAAAGAAAAAAAAAAGGTCAGTCATGCCCGTATTGCCTGTTTAAATTCCAAGGGTGTATTTTTAGCTGCTTCCACGATTGCTCAGGAAAAATTAATGGAATTTCGGGTGTTTGTTGATTGTGGGTCTACTCTGAATGTAATTGATGGGGGATTCTTGGAAAGACTCAATTTAAAACCCGAACCTTTATCATCCCCCATTGCTGTGGTTTCTGTGGATGGCTCCCCTTTGAAGAATATTACTCTCAAGGTCTGTGAATTTCCTCTCACTATTAATGGTGTTCACCATGAGAAATTGGATTTGGTAGTTTTGAATAACTTGCCTTCTCCAGTAATATTGGGATTGCCCTGGTTAAAATTTCACAATCCTGTACTGGATTGGTCTACCAATGAAATTAAATCCTGGAGCCATAAATGTTATGACAAGTGTTGTAACGGGCGTATTGCAGCTTTGGATAGGGGAGAATTGCCTGTTCCTATTCAGGATTTTTGGAGAGTTTTTTCTGAGAAGGAATCGCAGGTTTTGCCTCCCCATAGAGACTATGATTGTTCTATTGAATTTGTCCCTGGAGCGACTCTTCCTAAAAGTCGTTTATTTAACCTTACTATTCCTGAGAGGAAGGCTTTGGATGAATACATACAGACAAGTTTGGCCGCCGGTCACATTAGGCCCTCTAAGTCTCCTGTGGCGGTTGGATTTTTTTTTGTAAAAAAAAATGGACGGCGGTTTACGTCCTTGTCTGGATTTTCGTGAGATTAATAAAATTACTGTACGCAATCCTTACCCACTGCCATTGATTCCTGATCTGTTTAACCAGTTAATGGGGGCCAAGTGGTTCTCTAAAATTGACCTTAAGGGGGCATACAATCTGTTGCGCATGAAGGAGGGTGACGAATGGAAGACTGCTTTTAACACTCCTGTGGGTCATTTTGAGAATCTGGTTATGCCTTTTGGTCTTACTAATGCTCCTGCATTTTTTCAGAATCTTATTAATGACATCCTTAGACCTTTGATCGGCAAAAATGTGGTTGTGTATTTGGATGACATTTTGATTTATTCGCCGGATCTGGAGTCTCATTGGCGGAGCGTACGTGAGGTATTACAATTGTTAATGGACAATTTGCTTTTTGCTAAGCTGGAGAAATGTGAGTTCGCTGTACAGAGAATTAGTTTTTTGGGTTACATTATCTCCAGCGAAGGTTTTGAGATGGACCCGGTTAAAGTTCAAGCTGTACAGGAATGGCCTAGGCCTATTGGTTTGAAATCGATACAGAGGTTTTTAGGTTTCGCCAATTATTACAGAAAATTCATAAAAAAATTTTCTAGTATTGTCAAACCTCTGACCGATCTCACCAGGAAAGGTGCTGATGCGGTTCAGTGGTCTTCTGAGGCCATTGAAGCTTTTGTGTATCTCAAGGAGAGGTTCACCTCTGCTCCCATCCTTATGCAGCCTGATGTGACTAAGCTGTTTTTGGTTGAGGTTGATGCTTCTTCGGTGGGGGTTGGCGCAGTATTGTCTCAGGATAACGGGGATGGATTACATCCCTG
Organism: Phyllobates terribilis; assembly: GCF_046119375.1. Lineage (NCBI taxonomy): Eukaryota > Metazoa > Chordata > Amphibia > Anura > Dendrobatidae > Phyllobates > Phyllobates terribilis. Next base: position 97,373,535 of record NW_027362767.1, on the reverse strand, counting down.
TGCCTTTTTTTCAAAAAAATTTTCGGAGACTGAACTGAATTACGATATTGGTAATCGGGAATTATTGGCTATTAAACTCGCATTTGAACACTGGCGCCACTTCTTGGAAGGTGCGGAATTTCCCGTTCAGGTTCTTACGGATCATAAAAATCTGATATATCTTGATGCTGCCAAGCGCCTGAATACTAGGTGGGCACTGTTTTTCTCGCGGTTTAATTTCTCCGTTACTTACATCCCTGGTACTAAGAATGTTAAGGCGGATGCCTTGTCTCGCAGTTTTTCTCCCATAGTCGGTGCTGAGAAAGAGCAGAACATTTTACAAGAAGGTGTTGTGATAGCTGCTTTGGACTCCGTTTTGGAAGATGAGATTCTTAAAGCACAGGAGAATGCCCCATCTAACACTCCTCATGGGAGGTTGTTTGTGCCTGGGACCTTTAGGAGGGATTTGTTTATTGAGTGTCACGAATCTCGGTTGGCAGGTCATCCCGGAAACTCTGAGACCAAGAGACTGGTGGGTCGCAGTTTTTGGTGGCCTGGATGGCAGAAGGAAGTCATTAAGTGGGTGCGTCAATGTACTATATGTGCTAGATCTAAGTCCTCACATACTCCTGCTGCGGGGTTGCTTTGTCCTTTGGAGGTTCCTAGTGCTCCTTGGACACATTTGGCTATGGACTTTATAACTGACCTTCCCCCCTCTGAGGGTTTTACTGTCATCTGGGTGGTCGTGGACCGTTTTAGCAAGATGTGTCACTTGGTTCCCTTCGTCAAACTGCCCTGCGCTAAAACTCTCGCTAAGGCCTTTGTCAAGGAAATTGTCAGACTTCATGGCGTTCCTACTGACATTGTTTCTGATAGGGGTCCTCAGTTCGTGGCTCGTTTTTGGCGTGCCTTTTGTGATAGGTTGGGAGTTCATCTGTCGTTCTCGTCCGGATATCATCCTGAATCTAATGGCCAGACAGAAAGGAAAAACCAGGATGTTGAGCAGTTCTTGCGTTGTTTTGTGGCAGACAATCAAGAGGGGTGGTCTGAGTTTCTGCCACTTGCTGAATTTGCTCTGAACAATCATACATCTTCTTCTGCTGGTTGTTCGCCTTTTTTTTGTTGTTCTGGGAGACATCCGTCGTTTGGGTCGTTCTCCAAGTTGGGATCTGCCGTGCCTGAGGAGGAGAATTTTTCCGGTGATTTGGAGAGAGTTTGGTCGGATGTGCGTGGTAATCTTCAGGAGGCCAACAGAAAATCTAAAGACTACTTTGATAGGAAACGACAGGAGGTTTTGTTCGCTGTTGGTGACATGGTTTGGTTGTCCTCTAGGAATCTGCGGTTGAGGATTCCTTCTAAGAAATTGGGTCCCAAGTTTGTAGGGCCCTTTAAGGTGCTTCAGGTTGTCAACCAATCTGCTGTTAGGTTGGAGGTTCCTACCTCCTGGAGAATTAATCCGGTATTTCATGTCTCTCTGTTAAAAAAAGCTGTTGTGTCGGATGGTGACGCCTCTGCCTCTGTTCCTCCGGTGGTGGAGGACGGGGAATATGAAATTTCTCGCATCCTTAACTCTAGACGGTATAGAGGTAGTTTGCAGTATCTGGTGGCCTGGAAAGGTTTCGGACCCGAGGATAACTCTTGGGTGAGGTCAGATGATGTTTCCGCGTCCAGACTTATCAGAGCGTTTCACAGGAGATTTCCTGATAAGCCTGGTCCTAGGGGATCCGGAGGATCCTCTTAGAAGGGGGGGTACTGTTAGAACCTTGCTCTTAGGTTTTTTCCTTTGCTGGTCACATGACCTCGTTGGCCTATTTAATCCTGCTCCGCCCTTCTGGCTTTGCTGGACTTCATTGTATAACTACTTTCTAGCTAGCCTGTGCTCTGTATCTAACTCTGTTTGTTAGTTTGCTTGGTCTACGGACCTCTTTGTTCTTTATATTTTGTTTGTTTGTCTGTCTGCTACTGTTTCTGTTAGGAGGTGTCCCATTTTCCTCCCAGTCCTTAGTACTTGTAGGGATTCCTTCCCCACATCTATAGGTCTCCGTACAGACTAGCTTAGGACTTTAGCAGGTCTGATCGCAGGATCAGGTTCCCTGTTACATCGTAGGGATTCAGCTGAGTTCTATCGTAGGGACAGATCTCCTCTCTTTCCTTAGCTCTGGTAGCAGAACATAACACCTACAGCCATAGAGGTTGCAGAACTCCTGGAATACTTCAGCCTCAAACGCTGGACCTTGATCTGTCAAGACCTGTTCTGGATACCCATGTGGACGGCAGAAGTGTTGCTGAAAGGCTCTGGCCGCAGTTTGGGCTGTCAGGTCTTTAACAGGAACCACTACCAGAAACCGGGAGTAATGGTCCACAACTGTCAGGGCATAGACGTAGCCTGACCGGCTTGGAGCCAATTTCACATGGTCCAGAGCTACCAGCTCAAGAGGCTGCCTGGTGATGATGGGCCTCAAGGGTGTCTGCTGGCTGGTACGGTCCTTCCTTCTGAGGTGACATGGGCCGCAGTCCCTGCTCCACTTCTTGATGGCCCTTCTCATGCCGACCCAGTAGAACCGCTCTCTCAGTAGGAACTCCAGTTTCTTCCACCCGAAGTGTCGTGCCCTGTCATGGTAGGCCTCCAGGACCATTGCTGCATCTCGCCTTGGGACCACTATCTGCCAGGTCAGCTCGTGCGTCCGGTGGTTGACAAGCCTTCGGCACAGCTTACCCTCGTAGAGGAATAGCCTGCTTTTCTCCTTCCATATCTGCTTGGCTTCCTCTGGAGCGTCCAGGCCAGGGCTAGCGTCTTCCTGGGTTAACATGTCTTTCACCAGGCGTATTGCAGGGTCGCTATCTTGCGTTTCAGCCCAGCCATGGTGGGGTAAGGGGTTGAACATGACGGTGGTTAAGTCCTTGTCTCTTACCCGGTGAGAATGCTGAGTGGCCCCATACCGGTGGACCGCAAGGAGCTCTATTTCCTCCAGCTCTTCCGAGTCGTCTTCTCCTTCAGGTAGGTGGGGCATTCTTGATAGGGCGTCTGCGTTGGCGTTGGTTCTGCCTGCCCGGTATTTGATTGTGAAGTCATAATTGGATAGCTGGGCCATCCACCGCTGTTCTAGGGCACCTAGTCTTGCATTGTCCAGATGTGTCAACGGGTTGTTGTCCGTGTACACGGTGAACTTTGTGGAGGCCAGGTAATGCTTAAACCGTTCTGTGACGGCCCATACCACTGCCAAGAATTCTAGCTTGAAGGAGCTGTAGTTGTCCGGGTTTCTTTCAGTGGGCCTCAGCTTCCGGCTGGCATACGCGATCACCCTTTCTCTGCCCTGTTGGTTCTGTGACAGTACGGCTCCAAGCCCCACATTACTGGCATCTGTATGGAGGATAAAAGGCTGGCCATAATCGGGGTAGGCCAGGATCTCATCCCCCGTGAGGGCCATCTTCAACTGGCGGAAGGACTCCTCTTCTGGCTTGTCCCACTTGAAGGGTGGCTTGTGACTTCTGGATTTAGATTGCCCTATCAGGAGGTCCTGCATAGGGGCTGCCATCTTAGTGAACCCGGGGATGAACCTTCGGTAGTAGCCTACCAACCCGAGGAATTGCCTCACTTCTTTGATGTTAGAGGGGCTTGGCCAGCTCTTGATGGCTGTAACTTTGTCGGGGTCGAGGGCTACTCCCTCTGCACTCACCACGTGTCCTAGGTATTGGACCTTCGGTTTTAACAGGTGGCACTTTGAAGGCTTCACTTTCAGGCCATAGCCTGCCAGGGCTTCGAACACCTCGGCCAGGTGCTTTAGATGGTCCTCGTAAGTCTTCGAATAGACGATCACGTCGTCCAGGTAAAGGAGGACAGTCTCGAAGTTTCGGTGCCCTAGACAGCATTCCATCAGCCTCTGGAAGGTCCCTGGTGTGTTGCAGAGCCCGAAGGGCATACAGTTGAACTCGCTCAGTCCCATCGGGGTGGTGAAGGCGGTCTTCTCGTTGTCAGCCTCTGCCACAGGAACCTGCCAGTACCCGCTAGTAAGGTCCAAAGTAAAGAAGAAATTAGCTGATTTTAGAGCTGCTAAAAACTCCTCTATCCTAGGTAACGGGTACGCATCTTTATGGGTGATACGATTGATTTGTCTATAGTCCACGCACATTCTCATGGTACCGTCTTTCTTTTTTACCAAAACTAAGGGAGCTGCCCAGGGGCTACAGCTATCTCTAATGACCCCAGCTTCTTTCATTTCTCTCAGCATACCCTTGGCATTCTGATAATGTGCAGGGGGTACAGGCCTGTGTCTCTCTTTTATTGGTGGGTGGCTCCCTGTGGGGTTATGGTGTTCTATCCCTTTTACTCTGCCGAAGTCTAGCGGGTGCTTACTAAAAATTCTCTCGTACTCCTGAACCACCCGGTAGACTCCTTGTTTTTGGTGCAGGGGAGTGGAGTCAGCACCCACGTGGAGTTTCTGGCACCAGTCCTCCTTTTGTTTCTGGGAGCCATTACCCTCCGCCTGTGGAGATGGAGGCAACTGTTCCACTGCCCTGATAGCTTTGTGCTCAACAGCGAACAGTTTGGCAAGTGTATCGTACCTGGGTAAGTGTACCTCCCTCTCCCTAATATTGAGAATGCGAACGGGCACCCTCCCATGACGGACATCAACCACCCCCCGGGCTGTCAAAATGGTGGGCTTGCTGTCTGAGTACACGGGTTCCACCATGGCTTGGTAGTCTCTGCCTCTCAACCCGATTGCAGTCCGACACCAGATAATCATTTCACTTTTGGGAGGCATGGAAATGGGGAATGGGTCACTCATTCTTACGCTACCGATCTCACCACCAGACAGTTCTACCTTCTGCCATCTCATCAGGGCTCTTATCTCTTTCTGGAGGACCCTCTGTTGGCTGGAGCTCGCATTCATCGCCACCTGCTGTAAAATCACAATTACTTCTGAAAGACAGTTTTCAATTACATTAGTACCCACAGTTATTTTAGGGTGACTTTCACGACGGTCAATGTCCACAATGATCACTCCCTGTGCCGGCAGTTCCACCTTACCAATCTTGATGGTCATCTCTCTGAACCCCACCTGGGGCACGGGTTGGCCATTGCTGGCAATGATGCTTAAGTCATCGTCTGGGTAGCGGGTTATGTCAGCGTCACTCCAGTACCGCTTGAAAAGTACGTAGGGGATGGTAGTCACTTGAGACCCGGTGTCCAGCAGTGCACTCATGGGGATACCGTCCAGCACTACGGGTAAGACCGGGCATCCTCCCACGTACTTATCACGCCAATTAGACGGGCCTGATGACCTTATGCCTGGGGGTTGGCCCTCTGCCCCAGGTCGGACCCATTTAAAGTACAGTACCTTGCTATGTGTCCTGGCTGACTGCAACGGCGGCAAATCGGCTGTCCATCCTCAGTGTAGCGGTCGGCGGGCCTCCCTCTGAACGGCGGGATCCTCCTCTGTCGACGCCACGGGACATCCTCTGGACTGGAAGCCAGCTCGATTGGTCTTGACGGTTCCACCTGCAACGACTGTACGGTCCTGGTTAATGCAGCCACACTCTTTGTTAGCTCCTGGACCTGTTGGTGCAGGTCTGCAGGCTGGGATGGATTTAGAGCCTGTGCATCAGCCCCCACAAGGTCTGCGGGGTAGGGCGCTGCCCCCTGGTGGTAAATGATGGCAGGGCTCCGGGAAACTACAGTGCCACCTGCTGCGGGTTCTCTGAGCACCCGGATGGCCCTATCCTTGAACTGCGCAAAAGTCAAATCGGGGTTCTGTAGGGCCATGAGGCGCAGCTGGGTTTTGTGGGCACTGGACAGCAGACCTTCTATGAACTGGTCAGTCAACAGTTTATCAGAATCCTGCACGCTACCAGGGTCAGCTTGTTTGATAGCTCTCAGGGCTTCTTGCAGGTTCAAGGCATAGTCTCTGATACTATCCTGGGCCCGCTGCTTACAGCCATAGAACCACATTTTGATTTCTGCTGAGGTATGGGTATCAAAGGTACTCCGCAGCCAGGTCAGAATGTCCTTTACTGTCCTTTTCTCCTCATCTGACCATGATTTCACTTCCCGCTGGGCTGCACCGGTGAGCTGCCCCGTCAGAATGCTCACTTTCTGTTCTTCTGTCAGGGGATAAACTTTGAATAAACTGTGCAGTCTTTCCCTAAAGTCAGTTAAGGTATGGGGGTCCCCTGAGTATTGGGGTAGCCAGGCTGCTCCGGGGATGTAGGGCATAGAGAACGGCATCACCGCTGCTGCAGCCCCGCTGGTTGTAGAAGACCCCTCCGTTTCCGTCATCGTCGTCCCCCCTAGTTAAGTGTGGCCTACCTTCCGACGATCCTCTTCTGTAGGCCGCGGCTCCGCTGGTGCTGCTCCGTGTGAGGACCTTGCGTCGCGTCCTGGTGACGTCAGCGTCGCTCTCTCTCCCTTCCAGGACCTTGCGCAGTGTCGGTGCGTAGGGCGGGGCTTCAAGTCTCGCACGCTTTGGACGTCCACGCCCCTCTTCTTCCCGCACGGCGTCCTGAAGATGGCGTCCGATGGCGGGAAAACAGCTGAAAACGGCGGGAAATAGCGCCGGATGGTGGGAAACTTCTTTTTAAGGTACGTGTACCGTCTTTTTCAGGCACGCAATACCCGTTTGTGGCGGGTTGGTCACAATCCTGCCGACTACGCCAAAGCTGACTCGCCACCTGGGCCATGGGGCACTCGAGACCGGACTTCAGGGCAATGCTGGGAGTAGTAGTGGCGACCCGGTCCCGTGGCTCAGGGTGGTCAGACCAGTGGCAGCCTTTTATATGTTTTAGGTAATGTCTGACTATGCCACCCGTGGATTGCGGTCAGGGAGGACCACCGCTGCAAGGCAGACCGCTGAGGCTGGTGTTGGGGATGCAGCAGAGAATAGTACAACTCCCCACGGGAGGAGTGTAGCCTCAGGGCAGTGTAATAGGATGCTGGGGGTGATGGTGCAGGCGCAGCAGTAACCACACAGAGTCCAATAATGCAGTCCAGGGTCTTTTACTGCAGATCTTATCACAGACCCACCAGGAGTACAGGGTAGGAATGGACCTGGGTGTCTGAGGGCATTCGGGCGAGCTCCGCTGGTCAGGGTGAGTGGGTAGGCCTACCGTTCTCTCTCTGCCCTTGCTGACTATCTCCCCCTTTAGTGGTATGATAGCCCACGTCCCTGAGCTTGCCGTGTACTACGCCTGTATGGCTTGCGACTCGGGCCTTAGGTACCTGTAGCTTCTCCGTGCTGTACCGGTCCCTCTGTGTGGCGGAGCCTCCAGGCTTCTTGGCCAAGGGACCTGAAATCCCTTGTGGGTTGGTTATCTGCTGCAGGGCCTGCAACCCTGACAGCCTCGGACCCCAATGACCAGTATAGTCTCTCTCTGCCAGGACCAGCTCTCGTCGCCTCTGTCCCTGGCTTTCTGTTCCTCCCTTGCCTCCTGGACTCCTCAGCTGCGGCTGACCAGTCCCTCTCTTCTGGGAACTCTTCTGGATGCTTCAGAAGTGGGTCCTGGTCTCCCTAACCCTGCCCTCAGTACCAGTTTTTATAGGGGCAGCCTGCTCCCCCCTACTGGCCTGGGACAGGAGGTGCTGCATGCAAATGGTCCATGACCAGAGAACCTCCCTCCTGCTCTCAGACACAGCCTTACAAGTTTGTGGCATCCAGGCCTGGGGTGACACATACATCACAGCTGACACCTGGCTCTCACTGTCGGGAGCGGTGCCTTCAGTGCCATTGTCAGACAGAGCGCCTCCACTACAGATGCTGCTGCCTTACACTTGCGCTGTTACTTCTGATTTCCTTTTACCTGTGCAATCTGTGTTACTGAAGAAGGTTCATTTTAGGACTGAAACATCTGTTTTGGATTGACTGCAAAAATTAAAATCTACCTTTTTCACATCTGAGTGCCAAGTTTACTGTACATACTTAAAGGGATAGGATTCTACAGGTGCACCAAATACGGGAGTGCCATGCTTTATTCTTGTACAAAAAACGTTATGTGACTGAAAATTCTACCAATAAAAACGTCAACCCATCCTGCAAAAAGCAAGAACTGACATGACTGTCAGCAGAAATATGGAAAAATTATAGCTCTCAAATATGGAGATGCAAAATCTTGATTTTGCAAAAAAAAGCGTCTTTTAGTGTGTGACAGCAGCCAAACATGAAAAAAACAATATAAATCTGGTATCTGTTATTGCGCTGACCCAAAGAATAAAGTCGTCTAATCACTTATTCCACAAGAAGAGAGGCATAAAAAATAAATAAAACCAATTCTTGACCTGCTGTTGATTTGTTTATTCTGCCTCCCAAAGATCACAGTATGGCTCAGCTCACATTTATCCTGTGCTCTATGCTGAGTGCTTACACTGGGTTTTCCGTGTAAATCTCTGAAATACATGATTAAGACAGAACCCCAGACAGCAGATTCCCTATAATGAGCCAGATGGAGACGGTGGACATCATCTGGCCTATGATCCGGCGGTGTCCGTCTTTTTAGGCATGCATAAAAGCGCGGCCGTCCACCGTTTTGTGCACTTCTGAATAGAAGGACACTGCTGAACAGAGGCCAAACAGAATCCAGAGTAACTCTGCTGCCACATTAAAGTGAATGGACCGGTTGGGCATGTTATTTGAATAATGTCATTAGGAGATTTACATGGAAACCCTGATGTACGTGCTCAGTGTAAAGCACATGATAAATGTTATCCCAAATGTTATGTAAAATATTCCTAACAAAAACTTCAACTCAATCCACAAGAAAAACAAGTCACCACTCCGGTCTGTCATCTGTTAACGTAAATATAGGGGGCTTCCATGTTACTGGTAGCACAGAGGCTCTGAAAAAACGCTATGGCTCCTCGCCCCCAAAAGAAATGTAGTGAATTTTTTACTCCCAAATCCAAATGCCCCCCTCCTTTCTAAACCCCACAGTGTGCCTAAAACCACATTTAGCGTCCACATGTTTGACATTTCTGTAGCGATGAGAGCGTGCCTAATTTATGGGTGCATGTCTCCAGAAGAATGAGCTGGGACCTACAACATACTAGCCACTACAACATCCTGGGCACTACAATGTATTGGGCAGTACAATAGCAGATTTGCAATTTTCAGTCAGCAATATCCACTGCTGTTTGTTTCTGAAAAACATCCATGGAGTGAAATCTTCACTACACCTGTAGATAAGTTCCCAGAGGGGTAAAATTTCCAAAATAAGGTCACTTAAGGGGGGGTATTCTGCTCTTCTAGTACGTAGTGGCTCTGTATATGGAGTCCGCAAAGTATTCTAGGAAAGTCTGTACTCCAAGTGTCAATAGCGCTCTGTCCCTCCCGAGTCCCACTGTGTGGCTAAGAAGTACTGTACAGCCACATTTGGGGTATTTTTTCATCCAGCAGAAATTGTGTGGCACATTTTTGTGCCATTATAACCATTTCCCAGTGTGAAAATGTAAAATCTGGGACTAAAACAAAATTTTTGTGGTAAAAATGTAATTATTTTTTCTTCACTGACCAATTGTATAAAGTTATGTGAGGCACATTTGGTGTCAACATGCTCTCTGCACCCCTAGATGAATTAATTGGGGGAAATCATTTGTAAAATAGGTTCACTTATGGGGAGTTTCTACTGTTCTGGCATCCCAGGGGTTCTGCCAATGTGACTTGTCATTATCAAATCATACCAGCAAAATCTGAACTCCAATATGGCGCTTCTACCTTTCTGAGCATTGCACTATGCCTCAAAAGTAGTTTTCGACCACGTATGGGGTATTGGCGCAATCAAGAGAAATTGCACAACAAATTGCATAGTGAATTTTCTTCTATAACCCTTGTGAAAATAAAAAATATGGGGCTAAAACAAAATTTGTGGGAAAATTAATTTTTCATAATTTTCACAGTTCAAGATTGTAAAATTCTGTGAAGCACCTGTAGGCTCAAGGTGCTCATGACACATCTAGATAAATTCCTTGAAGAGTCTAGTTTCCAAAATGGGGTCACTTGTAGTTTTTTTTTTACTGTTTAGTCACATCAGAGGCTCTCCAAATGTGACATGACACCCGCAGACCATTCCATGAAAGTCTGCTTTACAAAATATCACTCCTTTTTTTAAGAGCCCTGCCATGCACCCAAACAGTAGTTTTACCCCACAAATGGTGCATTGGCATACTCAGGAGAAGTTGCACAACAAATGTTGGGGTCCATTTTCTCCTGTTACTGTTGTGAAAATAAACAAATGGGTTCTAAAAAAACATTTTTGTGGGAAATAATTTTTTTGCATTTTCACGGCTCTAAGTTATAGACTTCTGTGAAAGACCTAAGGGTTCAAGGTGCTCAGCACACATCTAAATAAGTTACTTGATTGGTCTAATTTCCAAAATGGGGTCATTTGTGGGGGGTTTCCACTGTTTAGACACATCAGGGACTCTACAAACGCGACATGGCGTCTGCTCTCGATTCCAGACATTTTGCGTTCAAAAAGTCAAATGGTGCTCCTTCCATTCCTAACCCTGCCATGCCCCCAAACAGTAGTTTTCCCACACATATGGGGTATCCGCATACTCAGGATAAATTGCACAACAATATTTGGGGTCCATTTTTTCCTGTTACCCTTCTGAAAATAAAAATATGGGGCTTAAGTAAAAGTTTTGTTAAAAAAAAAAAAGTAAAATGTTCATTTTTTCCTTCCACATTGCATTAATTCCTGTGAAGCACCTGAAGGGTTAACAAACTTCTTGGATGTGGCTTTGAGCAGTTTGAGGGGTGCAATTTTTAGAATGGTGTCACTTTTGAGTATTTTCTGTCATATAAGCCTCCAAAAATCAATTGAAATGTGATGTGGTCCCTAAAAAAAATTGTAAATTTTGTTAGAAAAATGAGAATTTAATGGTCAACTTTCAACCCTTCTAACTTCCTAACAAAAACAAATAGTTAAAAAAAAATGATGCAGATATAAAGTAGACATGTGGTAAATGTTAGTTATCAACTCTTTTGTTTGACATAACTCACTGATTTAAGGGAATAACAATTAAAATTTGAAAATTGTGACATTTTCAACATTTTCGCCAAATTTCCGATATTTTCACAAATAATCGCAAGTCATATAGAACAAATTTTACTACTATCATGAAGTACAATATGCAATGAAAAGACAATCTCAGAGTTGCTAGGATCCGTTGAAGTGTTCCAGAGTTATTATGACATAAAATGACACTGGTCAGAGTTGTAAAGGTGATGAAAACAGGCTCGGGTGTGAAGGGGTTGACAGTTTTAAGAACAGCAATATTGTAGATCCCAAAAGAGGGATATTTTTTCACTGCTAGTTTAGAAGCCATTACTTCTTTACTTTTAAAACAGATTGTTAGATAGTTTGAGATCACTTGGACATTAATAAGGCTGTGTTTGCATTAAAGAGTTGGGAGTGAACCTATGGAATTTCGGGTTCGGGCGAACTTTGGTCCAAAGTTCAGTTCTGGTACCAGGACTTGTTCTGAACTTGACCCCGAACCCCATTTAAGACAAATGTGACCCGAACTTTGGTGCTGTAAAGTGGCTGTAAAATGGTCATTGTAAGGGCTAGGGGGCTGAAAAATTAAGCAAAATAGGGATAAGAGCAAGACAATTGAATTGCAAACAAATGTGGATAGGAAAATTACTTAAAATAACATACAATAAAAAAAAACATCATCTTGAACCAGGAGGCAGAGGTCCAATTGGAGGAGTGCCTTGCGTGTGTAGTTTACTGTATTTGTTAATAAATAAAATAAATGAAAAAAACTGTGGGGTCACCCCTATTTTTAATAACCAGCCAAGGGAAAGCAGACAGCTGTGAGCTGGTCTTATAATGCTGGGAAAGGGCCAATATCACCATGGATATGAAGATAAAGGCTGGGACCTTCCCAACCTATCAATATCAGCCCAGCTTTCTGTTTTGCGTTTGCTGGTTATTAAAAATGAGAGGACCCCCCCAAAAAATGATGCAGGGCCCCCCCTATTTTTAATAACCAGCTAAGGCAAATTAGGCAGCTAGGAGCTGATATTAATAGGTTGGGAAAGTCCATGGATATTTGCTCCTTCCAAGCCTAATAAGACCAACCTTCAGCTGCCCCAGAAATGGCACATCCATTAGATGCGTCAGAAGGCGCTTAGCTTCACCTCTTCCCGGTTGCTCTGGTGCGGTGGCAATCGGGGTAATGGGATTGTGTGGTTGATTTCAGCTGTGTTATGTCTGCTGACATCAAGCCCACGGGTTAGTAAAGGAAAGGCATCTATCAGACACCCCCATTAGTAATCTGGAAAGCAAAAAGAGAAAAAAAACACAGAAAATAAATCTTTATTTGAAAAAAAATTCCCCAACAATTTCCCTCTTTCACCCATTAAAAAAAATCCACACCAGTACGCCAAAGTCCAAGTGGAGGTCCCATGCCGTTCTGCCATAGTCCAAATGGAGGACCCAGAACGATCCCCATCTTCTTCGTCTAGTGTATGGAGCCCCGTTCAGAGAATAAAGCTCCACAGACTGGAGCAGCAGCCACTGCCAGATCTCACATTATACTGCGCCTGGTCTCGCGGAGTACAGCATGAGAGCCTTAATGATGATCAATGACATGACTGCAAGTGACCTATGGAGTCTCGAGAATGAGGCTCCATAGGTCACTCAGTCATGTCTCATGGGCTATGATGTTACTGACATCATCGCCATTGAGACACGATTGAGAATGACCTATGGAGCCTCGAGAACTGCTGATTTCCTTGGCCTGCCACTGCATCAATAGTCCTCAATATTGCCCATTTTTTGATATTCTAAAAGTGAAAAATACAGGCAGTATAGGCAGATTATAATGAAGGCAATCTTGGCTACCGCCCAGGGCCCAAGACTCCGAGGGGATGCATGGCCAGATTGTCTTCACTATAATGTTTTGTGACAGTGCACATCTCCGGGCAGGGAGCTTCCCAGAAGCTCCACTGTCGGCAATACAGAATGGCAGCGCAGCTCCAGGGGAGTTCCCGTCGCCTTTCTTGTGACGTTCTGGTGCAAGCAGGTACACGCCAGCCACAAGAAGAATTACATAAGCAGGGACCGGAGCGAGGTGAGTATATCGTGGTGTTTTTTTCTAATATGTGTATGGGATGTTTGCCGGTATATAGGAGGCTATGTGGGGGCTCATATTGTATATAGAAGGCTATGTGAGGGCTCACACTGTATATAGGAGGCTGTGTGATGGCTCATGCTGTATATAGGTGGCTATATGGGGCTCATACTTTATAGAGGTTATGCGTGGGCTTATACTGTATAGATGAGACTATGTGGGGGCTCTACTGTATATAGGAAGCTATGTAAGAGTTCATACTGTATATAGGGAAGGCTATGGGGGACTCGTATTGTATATAGGAGGCTATGAGGGGGTTCATATTGTATAAAGGAATGCTATGTGAGGGCACATACTATATATTGGGGGCTATGTAAGAGGTCATACGGTATATAGGGGGCTCATATGGTATATGGGGGATGTCGGCATACTTCTGCTCAATATTAAGTAATACAATTAATATTAATATAAAATGATAATTAGAATTAATATGTTAATAATAATAATATTGAGCAGAATTCATTTCAACCTATTGATTCGGCCTCCACAACAGTCATGGTCTCTCATGTGGGCCCTCTGAAAAATTTATTTTCCACCCCTGCTCTATTATGTATAGTGCTACAGTGGCTTGTGAAAGTATTCACCCCCTTAGCTTTTTACCTATTTTGTAACATTACAACATGTGTTTTAAATATTTTTGTAATCCGATTTGTGTGTGATGCATCAGCACTAAATAATCTAAGTTGGTGAAGTGAAGTGAGAAAAATATAGGCATAAAATAAATGTATGGGATCAAGTTACTAAAAACTGGCATGTGCATATGTATTCAACCTCTTTCTATGAAGCCTCTAAAAATTTCTGGTGCAAACAATTACCTTTATAAATCACATGCTTAGTGAAAGAAAGTCCACCTGTGTGCAATATGAGTGTCCCATGGTCTGTCAGTATTTTCTGACACCTTTTCTGAAAGGCCACAGAGGTTTCAACACTAAGCAAGAGGCACCACTAACCAAACAACACCATGAAGACCAAGGAGATCTCCAAACAAGTCATGATTAAAATTATTGAAAACTGTAAGTTAGGGTTGGGTTATAAAAAAAAATAAATAAATAAATAAAAAAAATCTCAATCTCTGATGATACCCTGAAGCATCTTTGAATCCATTATCATCAAATGGAAAGAACATAGTACCACAACAAACTAGAGGTGGCCTTTATGGAAGAGTGGGCAGAAATAAGCCTTTACTTACACACAAAAGCTGTAAGGTTCATTTTGAGTTTGCCAAAAGACATGTGGGAGACTCCCCAAATGTATGGAGGAAGGTGTAGTGGTCAGATGAGACCAAAATTGAACTTTGTGGCCACCAAGGTAAACTCTTTGTTTGGCACTAAACTAACATAGCTCTTCACCCAAGAACACATTCGGCAGCAGGGACAGGTAGAAGGGTCTGAGTTGAGGGGAATATGGATGGTGCGAAATACAGGGATATTCTTGAGCAAAACCTGTTTGTCAGTGATTTGAGACTGGTACGTAGGTTCACCTTCCAACAAGACAATGATCCAAAGCGTACTGCTAAAGCAACACTCGAGTGGTTTAAGGGGAAACGTGTAAATGTTTTGGACTGGCCTAGTCAAAGTCCAGACCTTAATCCATTTGAAAATCTGTGGTTAGACTTGAAGATTTCTGTTCACCAGAGGAAACCATCTAACTTGAGAGATATGGAGCAGTTTTGCCGTTAGGAATGGGTAAAAATCCCAATGGCAAGATGTGTAAAGCTCATAGAGGTTTATCCAAAGCAACTTGCAGCTATAATTGCCACAAGAGGAGGCTCTACAAAGTACTGACTTTAGGGGGATGAATAGTTATGCACACTGAAGATTTTAGTTATGTTGACCTATTTGTTGTCTTCTTCACAATAAAAAGAAAACCAAATGTTCACAGTTGTAGGCACGTTCTTTAAATGA
Source organism: Phyllobates terribilis (assembly GCF_046119375.1). Classification (NCBI taxonomy): domain Eukaryota; kingdom Metazoa; phylum Chordata; class Amphibia; order Anura; family Dendrobatidae; genus Phyllobates; species Phyllobates terribilis. The sequence goes on along the minus strand of NW_027362767.1, from coordinate 97,358,520 downwards.
ATTAATGCAAACTCTCAAAAAAAGTTAAATTCTAGATTGTGAGGTAGCAAAACATGAAAAATCCAAGCTGTACAAAAGGGAAAAAAATATAAGTGGTGAGCTCCACGTGCCGCTGTGTTAGTTTTGCATCATCAGATGTGCCCCAGAGCACATCACACAACCTATCATGTGACATGTCATGTGATACATGTGGGGGGCACCTTTTCTAAAATGCCCAGGACCCTGGCTACTCTTAATCTGCTTCTGGCCTATACTGTACGTATTCATCATTCAAAATCATCAAGGAGGTGTCTGACTACAAAATTATTCTGAACAATGACCCCAAACATCCAGCATATGTGATTAAGAACTGTCTTCAGTGTACAGAAAAACAAGGAGTCATGGAAGTGATGATTCGGCCCCACAGAGCCCCGATCTCAACATCATTGAGTCTATCTGGGATTACATTAAATGACAAAAAGAATTGCACAAGCGACATCCACAGAAGATCAGTAGTTAGTTCTCCAAGATGTTTGGAACAACCTGCATGCCGAGTTCCTTCAAAAACTGTGTGCCTGGAGGAATTTATGTTTCATGCTGTTTTGAAGGCAAAGTGTGGCCACACACAATTTTTTTTGTTCATTCATTTTGCCTTTTGTTAATTGATAAAAATAAACTATTAAACGCTTCTATTTTTGAAAGCATTCTTACTTTGCAGCATTTTTTCTACATCTGCCTAAGACTATTGCACAGTACGATAATGCTCAGCAATGTCAGAGATGGCAAGTACTTTCCACCTTGTAGCTAGACTTTTCTAATATGCAAAGCTTATTTTGTTGAGCAATACGACAATGACATCACATTATTCACAGATAATTTATCAGGCATAAAATGCACTGATCAGACATTTGTCAAACTTGACAGATACACTCAACAAGCCAGTTCCTACTATACAGAGGCCAATGAAACTCTATTGTCATAAATCATTTGATGTAGATCCAGTGAAAACTTAGGGAAACAAATTATTTCCTTCCTTCAAAGGCAAATCCCATTGTGGAACATTATATCCTTCTTTATTCATAAAGATCCTATAAACGTCTCAGAAGCAAACCATCGCTTGTAGAACAGGATCGTGTCAACATGAAGGAAGACAAATGATTCTTGTACATGGATTTTCCATGAACATTTATATGGACAGTGACAGAATCTCCCTGTTGAATTAATTCAGATGGTTGAGAGATACCAAAATGGGATGTGAATATTCTGATCTGATATTTCGGACAGCACAGCAAAGGAGAGGGCATGTATAAGATCATCTTATCTTGTAGAACAAAGAAGGAATAACGCTATTGTGTTCTTTTTATAACAAACAAAAATAGTATCATTGAAAATTTCCATTTGGGTAATGTGTAGACAACTTCACTGAGTGCCTGGGGTGTTGTATCTACTTCTGAGCTTCATCTAATGAGCTTCATGTTTGTAAGACACCTAGGACCTCAATACATACTAGACCAATTGTGGCCGAACCAGCTGATATTGACGAATTCGGCTTACAGTTTAATGTGTATGGGGACGCCGGCTGATTGATGGTCGAGAGAAATATTGCACCTGTCCGATTTCGGGATGCCAATCGCATTGTTCTCCTGGAGATGAGCTGGCAAAGATGTTAGTTGGCAGCTTTTCTGTGTATGGGAGAGTCGGCTGAAGTGGCTGACCGCTGAATGATCGGTCAAAGCATCGTTCGTCCGAAAGCCATCTAAAGTGTATGGCCAGCCTAAGGGACTATCTCTTCTGACTTTTACATACACAGGAGCACTCACTCTGCCGAGCTCTCCTTTGTTCTCTATGAGACAGCTGCTGCCAAAATCCCCTGGTGGTGGCTTATCTTGCCAAGAACAAAAGCAGTCCAAAATTGGAGAAGTCATATCCTTTACTCCCAAAACGTCATCTGCAGAGTTGGCAACTTTACTTTTTATTTTGTCTAGACACCTTATTAAAAATAATGGGCAGACAATATTTTTTACGGACACACTGGAAAAGTATAATCCTTTTCCTCAGACTGCGACGGTCTGAGGAAAAAATTGTAGCATGCCCGAGTTTGATTCAATATTCAGATTACACTTGGCCATCCAAGTCAATGAGCCCGTGGGAAATATCGGATTGCACTCTGATGACATCTGAGCGCAGTCCGACATCTGCGCACTTACAGGATGGTGAAGGTGGATACATTTTTCTCTCCATCTTCTACTTATCCAAAAGAATCAGATCACACTGTGATCACACTCTGATCAAACTTTGACTAAGTGCAACATGAAGGGAAGAGGGGGAGTAAGCCCAAACACTAGGGAAAGAGGGAATGGAGACCCCTAAGCAGATCTAATATTACCCTGCCTACCCTACCATCCCTATATAGGTTCTACACCTATTGCCGAGCAGGACCCTAAGCCCTGGATGTCCCTAGAGCTTGGCCCTAGATAGGGAGGGGGATGGGTGAGCACTGGTCAGGCCCCACTACAAACTAAAGATAACAAAGGGGATAAACTTAGTTTGAGCAGACATCAGAGGAGAAACGCCAACTGTCCTCCAAGGGCACCAGAGGAGAAGCTAGCCGACTGCTAGTGCTCCAACCATGCAGAAAGGTAGAAAGAACTATCACCGGCAATTCCCTGGAGCAAACTGAGTGCTTTTAACTCCCAGGCAAGGGTGTGTCAATCAGCAGCAGGAGGGAGGTGGCCGCTGGGTCCAAAAGGAAGAAGGATTAAGAAGGCATCTGTAATGCCAAGCGCAGTGACCTTCTACAGTTAGATCCAGAGCAACTGTCTATTACACCTGATGCACCCATGACAGGAAATGGAGGTCCACTACCCTTGAGGATATATGTTGTGATATAATGCATTGCACTGTTTAAATGTGATTTTAGCTGTTTGACAATTTGCATTCACTTATTTGGGGAATAGATACAGTTAATAATTGGGACTAGCTCAGAATGGGAGAGGCTATGTGGGAAGACAGAAGACAATTTCCTGATAGTGAGTTAGTAAGAACCCAGTGTTCAGTAGAGAAAGATAAACGGTACAGAACTTAACGCAGGGGAAGTAAAAGGCCCACTTAAAGGTAATTTATAGCAAAGGAGGGATTGTATCAGCAGGACTTTAGTGAACAGTAGTGTTGAGCGAACATGCTCGACACTGCTCGGTACTTGCCCAAGCATCACGCTACTCGGGATGTTCGGCGAGCACCGAGCATTTCCGGGTTACTCGGGCTGGAGCTCAGGTCTCCGCCCTGCATGTTTGGCGCTCTTGACAGAGCCAATGAACATGCAGGGATTGCCAGCCAGTCACTGTAATGCTGCAGCCATGTTGGTTGTGGGCATTACAGTGATTGGCTGGCCGCACAGCGTCACCTCGAGTATTTAAAACGGGGCGCCTCCATCTTGGACACAGTAGTTCCGGATTAGACAGTGTAGGGACAGCGCTGCTGATTTAGGGAGAGATATAAACTGTGAAATAGTTAGCGTAGGGTCTGTAAAGGCTGCCAGAACAAACAAACAGTCCTTTTCAGGACTAATATCCATCCCAGATACCAGGCAGGCAGGCTGTATAGGAGACATAGTGGTTATACCAGCAAACGCTGCATTACAGTTCTGTGTGCTCATGTTGCTGAAATTGCTGGACTTAGCACCAGGTGTCGGGGGCCAGGAAAAATCCTTTTTTTTTTATCTAAATCCTCCTTTTTTTTTTCTCAGACAAATACCCGTCTTATTAACCTTTTGGTGTGTCCCCCCCACCTCAAAAAAAAGCGTGTCTCTGATTTTTCAGACACAAATATAACTGTTGAAAATAGTCTGGTGTAGGCTAGAGAAACAGAAGTGTTGTTTTGCACTTCCACGGTTCAAACCTCTGTATTATCCATTTTGGGCCATTTGTATCTAAAAAAAAAAAAACAGTTTGAGTGTGTCGCTCACTGTTCAGCCGCAAATATCTCTATTTAAAAAAGTGTGGTATACCCCAGTAAATAATAACTGTGGTTTTGCCATCCCACGGTAAAAAATCTCTATTATTCAGCTTTTGGTAGTTTTTTCCGTAAAGAAAAACAGTAGTGTCTCCTGACTGTTGTGACACAAAAATAAATCTGTTGAAAATAGTCTTGTGTAGGCCCGACATCCCAGTGTGGTTTCGCAGTTCCACGGGTCAAATCGCTGTACTATCCAGTTTTGGGCCTTTGGTATCTTAAAAAAAAAGCAGTTTGAGTGTGTCGCTCACTGTTCAGCCGCAAATATCTCTATTTAAAAAAGTGTGGTATACCCCAGTAAACAATAACTGTGGTTTTGCCATCCCACGGTAAAAAATCTCTATTATTCAGGTTTTGGTATTTTTTTCCGTAAAGAAAAACAGTAGTGTCTCCTGACTGTTGTGACACAAAAATATATCTGTTGAAAATAGTCTTGTGTAGGCCCGACATCCCAGTGTGGTTTCGCAGTTCCACGGGTCAAATCGCTGAACTATCCAGTTTTGAGCCTTTGGTATCTTAAAAAAAAAAGCAGTTTGAGTGTGTCGCTCACTGTTCAGCCGCAAATATCTCTATTTAAAAAAGTGTGGTATACCCCAGTAAAAAATAACTGTGGTTTTGCCATCCCACTGTAAAAATCTCTATTATTCAGCTTTTGGTAGCTTTTTCCGTAAAGAAAAACAGTAGTGTCTCCTGACTGTTGTGACACAAAAATATATCTGTTGAAAATAGTCTTGTGTAGGCCTGACATCCAAATGTGGTTTCGCAGTTCCACGGGTCAAATCGCTGTACTATCCAGTTTTGGGCCTTTGGTATCTAAAAAAAAAGCAGATTGAGTGTGTCGCTCACTGTTCAGCCGCAAATATCTCTATTTAACCGGTTCAGGACCGCCCACTGTACATAAACGTCGGCGCTGACCGGGCTCTGTGCAGCGCCGACGTTTAAAAACGGTGGGTGGTCCCGCAGCGCTCAGGACCCCCAGGGTCCTGCTAGCGCTGTGGTACTGGTTCAGAGCGATAGCTCTGACATGTGGCATCATGGGGACCTGAATGGATCAGGTCCCCATGATGTTAACCTGTTCCTATCTTCTAGATGCCGCGATCCATAGCGATTGTGGCATTTAAAAGATAGTAACAGCTGGTGGTCGGCGATCGGGACCCCCCACATACCTCAGGAGCGGCGGGGATCCCGGTGCTGTGACCTCTGACATCATTGAGACCTGATTGGCTCAGGTCTCGATGATGTCAGCGTCACACCAGCCAATCAGAGAGATCACCAGGGAAGTTTGTTTTAGCAACAAACTTTCCCGGGCGATCTGCCTGATAAATACACTGTTTCTCCTCCGATCTCAGTGAGAGAGCAGAGGAGAAACAGTGTGACAAGAGCTGTCAGCCTTGCCACTGTGAAAGTAAAAAAAAAAAAAAATAAAAAAGAAAGTAAGAGTTAGGGTTAGTGAGTCTGTCAGATCAGTCAGTCCTGTCAGATCAGTCCTGTCAGATCTGTCAGTCAGTCAGTCCTGTCAGATCTATCAGTCAGTCAGTCCTGTCAGATCTATCAGTCAGTCCTGTCAGATCTATCAGTCAGTCAGTCAGTCCTGTCAGATCAGTCAGTCAGTCCTGTCAGATCTATCAGTCAGTCAGTCCTGTCAGATCTATCAGTCAGTCAGTCCTGTCAGATCAGTCAGTCAGTCCTGTCAGATCTGTCAGTCAGTCAGTCCTGTCAGATCTGTCAGTCAGTCAGTCCTGTCAGATCTGTCAGTCAGTCAGTCCTGTCAGATCTGTCAGTCAGTCAGTCCTGTCAGATCTGTCAGTCCTGTCAGATCAGTCCTGTCAGATCAGTCAGTCCTGTCAGATCAGTCCTGTCAGATCAGTCCTGTCAGATCAGTCCAGTCAGATCAGTCCAGTCAGTCAGTCCTGTCAGATCTGTCAGTCAGTCAGTCCTGTCAGTCAGTCAGTCCTGTCAGGTCAGTCAGTCCTGTCAGATCAGTCCCGTCCGTTCAGTCCGGTCCGTTCAGTCCAGTCAAAAAATCTAAAAATAAAATGGCCCGTCAGACTTATACCGCAGAGGAGGTGTATGCCCTGCTGTGTTCTGACACTGATGACAGCGCAATCTCAGATGGAGATGTGGATTTTGAGGGCTTTAGTAGCGGCGACACTGAGAGCTCAGAAATGAGCAGTGATTCTGGTCCATCCTCAAGCCCAAGGACCAGTACAACAATAGGGGCAAATAGCGCTACTGGAGAAACGTCTCCAAATCAGGGAACACTGCCCAGTACAAGCGCTGTCCCTGCTACTAGTGAATTGGCGCACGCCAGTGTACAAGGGGCTTTGCCACATGATCTAGCATTTCCCAGATGGGAGGCTTCGGATTCGGCTGCTCCATTCAGCCCTGATTTCAACGCCACTCCTGGTATAAATGTGGAGGTGGAAGATTTTGGACCAATTCATTTTTTTAATTTGTTTTTTACAGACAGCTTGCTAGAGCATATTGTCGTGCAAACAAATTTATATGCATCCCAATTCATAAGCCAGAATCCCCGATCTTACTATGCTAGGGCAAATTTATGGACACCAACTAATGTCCCGGAAATAAAAAAATTTTTAGGACTTACATTTGCCATGGGGCTTGTTAAAAAACCGAGCATTCGATCCTACTGGTCCAACCACCCTGTTCAAGCCACCCCTATGTTTTCAGTCATTCTGCCTAGGACCCGTTATGAAATGCTCATGCGGTTTTGGCATTTTAACGACAATAGTCAATGCCTGCCCAGAAATGCCCCAGAACATGACAGGTTATATAAAATTAGACCCATCATTGAAAATTTGTCAGAAAAATTCTTAAGCCTCTACACCCCAACACAAAATAATTCTATAGATGAGTCCCTTGTAAAATTCAAAGGAAGACTGCACCTCAAGCAATTTATCCCATCTAAAAGGGCAAGGTTTGGAATAAAGATCTATAAAATGTGCGAAAGTTCAACCGGATACACATCCGCTTTCCGCATATATGAGGGGAAAGATAGCCAGCTAAACCCACCAGGATGCCCTACTTATCTGGGGACATCTGGAAAAATTGTTTGGGAGCTGATAAGTCCATTTTTTCAACAAGGCTACAATCTATATGTGGACAATTATTACACCAGCATACCCCTATTTAAAAGTCTGGTTGAACACAACATCGGGGCTTGTGGGACCATCCGTAAAAACCGTCAGGGGTTTCCACAACCATTGGTCAACCAAAAGTTCCAAAAGGGCCAGTCAGGGGCTGTACGCAACGGAGAGCTGCTTGCCCTGAAATATAGGGATAAGAGGGATATTTTTGTCCTCAGCTCGATCCACACAGATGCCACAAGGGCCACTGTAGAACTAGGATCCACCACTCCGAAGCAAAAACCTGTGTCAGTCATTGACTACAACAAACACATGGGGGGTGTGGACCTTGCAGACCAGGTTCTACAGCCATACCAGGTATCAAGAAAGTCCTATACCTGGTATAAAAAGTTGGTTATCTATTTGTTTCAGGTGGCCACATACAATTCTTTTGTGTTGTACAAAAAAGCAGGAAATTCAGATCCTTTTCTTGATTATCAAGAAAAGGTAATTGAAAATCTTGTCTTTCAAAGTGTTAGCCCCGCTCATCCATTAGAATCTGAGGATGGGAAAAGACTCACTGAGCGACATTTTATTGCACTTATTCCAGCAACGGAAACAAGAAGGAACCCCCAGAAAAGATGTCGTGTATGTACTAAGAGAGGAATGAGGCGTGATACCCGCTACTATTGCCCACAATGCCCATCATTGCCAGCCTTATGCGTCACTGACTGCTTTAAAATCTACCACACAGAACCACGTTTTTAAACTGTAAAAATGTATCCCAATTTGTCATTCAAACATTTGGTTCATTTATTGAATGACATATTCGAGTAGAGCTAACTTAATTTCCAGGGGTGGGGGGGGGGGGGTTCTCCAGAATCTAAACCTTCCATTGCGTGCTTGTTTCTGGAAATCATCCATCGAGTTAAAATGGTCACTAAACCCATAGATGAATTCCCAGAGGGGTGTCATTTCCAAAATGGGGTCACTTCAGGGGGGATTCTTTAGCTCTGGTACTCTGAAAAGTGCCAGAACAGCATAATCCCCCCTGAAGTGACCCCATTATGGAAATGACACCTCTGTGGGAATTCATCTATGGGTTTAGTGACCATTTACCTACTTATTTTCCCACTACTAGATTAATTTATACAGAGGAGTAGATTGTAAAATTCGGTCACTTGTTGTGGGTTTCCTCTGTTTAGGCACCTCAGGGGCTCTCCAAATGCAACATGGCGTCCGCTATCCATTCCAGTCAAATTTCCATTCCAAAAGTCAAATGGCGCTCCTTACCTTCCGAGCCATGCCGTGCGCCCAAACAGTGGCTTTGCACCACATATGGGGTATCAGCGTGCTCAGGAGAAATTGCACAACACATTTTGGGGTCAATTTTTTCTGGCTGCCCTTGTGAAAATTAAAAATTTGAGGCTAAAGTAGCAGTTTTGTGTTAAAAATGTGTTTTTTTATTTTCACCCTTCAACATTATAAAATTGTGTGAAGCTCCTGGGGGTTCAAGGTGCTCACCACACATCTAGATAAGTTCCTTGAGGGGTCTAGTTTCCAAAATGGGGTGACTTGTTGGGGGTTTCCTCTGTTTAGGCACCTCAGGGGCTCTCCAAATGCAACATGGCGTCCGCTATCGATTCCAGTCAAATTTCCATTCCAATAGTCAAATGGCGCTCCTTACCTTCCGAGCCATGCCGTGCGCCCAAACAGTGGCTTTGCACCACATATGGGGTATCAGCGTGCTCAGGAGAAATTGCGCAACACATTTTGGGGTCCATGTTTTCTGGCTGCCCTTGTGAAAATTAAAAATTTGAGGCTAAAGTAGCAGTTTTGTGATAAAAATGTGTTTTTTTATTTTCACCCTTCAACATTATAAAATTGTGTGAAGCCCCTGGGGGTTCAAGGTGCTCACCACACATCTAGATAAGTTCCTTGAGGGGTCTAGTTTCCAAAATGGGGTGACTTGTTGGGGGTTTCCTCTGTTTAGGCACCTCAGGGGCTCTCCAAATGCAACATGGCGTCCGCTATCGATTCCAGTCAAATTTCCATTCCAAAAGTCAAATGGCGCTCCTTACCTTCCGAGCCATGCCGTGCGCCCAAACAGTGGCTTTGCACCACATATGGGGTATCAGCGTGCTCAGGAGAAATTGCACAACACATTTTGGGGTCCATTTTTTCTGGCTGCCCTTGTGAAAATTAAAAATTTGAGGCTAAAGTAGCAGTTTTGTGATAAAAATGTGTTTTTTTATTTTCACCCTTCAACATTATAAAATTGTGTGAAGCCCCTGGGGGTTCAAGGTGCTCACCACACATCTAGATAAGTTCCTTGAGGGGTCTAGCTTCCAAAATGGGGTGACTTGTTGGGGGTTTCCTCTGTTTAGGCACCTCAGGGGCTCTCCAAATGCAACATGGCGTCCGCTATCGATTCCAGTCAAATTTCCATTCCAAAAGTCAAATGGCGCTCCTTACCTTCCGAGCCATGCCGTGCGCCCAAACAGTGGCTTTGCACCACATATGGGGTATCAGCGTGCTCAGGAGAAATTGCACAACACATTTTGGGGTCCATTTTTTCTGGCTGCCCTTGTGAAAATTAAAAATTTGAGGCTAAAGTAGCAGTTTTGTGAAAAAAAAGTTAAATGTTCATTGTTTTCTTCCACATTCCAAAAATTCCTGTGAAGCACCTGAAGGGTTAATAAACTTCTTGAATGTGGTTTTGAGCACCTTGAGGGGTGCAGTTTTTAGAATGGTATCACTTTTGGTATTTTCTGTCATAAAGGCTCCTCAAAGTCACTTCAAATAAGATTTTTGCCCGGAGTGCCATCCCCGCACTACACAAGCACTTGTCCCAAAGCATCTGCCGTGCCCTCAACAACGCAGTTACTGGGAGAGTCCACCTGACAACGGACACGTGGACAAGTGCTTGTGGCCAGGGACGGTACATCTCTCTGACGGCACACTGGGTAAACATAGTGGAAGCCGGGACCCAGTCGGACCTTGGGACGGAACACATCCTCCCCACACCGAGGATTGCGGGCCCTATGTCAGTCAGAGATGCCCCCACAGTGTACAGCTCCTGCGCATCCTCCTCCTCCTCCTCATGTTCAGCCTCCATCTCAGATATCACCACATCAGTTACAAGCTGGAAGCATTGCAGTACTGCCTCCGCCAAGCGGCAACAGGCTGTGCTGAAACTCATAAGCTTAGGTGATAAACCTCACACTGCTTGTGAGTTGTGGACAGCTGTGAAAGAGCAGGCAGATCTGTGGCTGAGACCGCTGAACCTACATCCCGGCATTGTCGTGTGTGACAATGGCCGTAACCTGGTGGCGGCTCTGAGGCGAGGTGAGATCACACACGTACCATGCCTGGCTCATGTGCTTAACCTCGTGGTTCAGCGGTTTCTTAAATCGTACCCAGAGTTGCCAGATCTGCTAGTGAAAGTACGCCGCCTGTCAGCTCATTTTCGCAAGTCGGCTACAGCTTCCGCCGCCCTTTCTGTGTTGCAGCAGCTTTTGCAGCTTTCAGCACACCGACTGGTGTGTGATGTCCCCACACGTTGGAACTCTACCCTCCACATGTTGCAAAGGATTTGTGAGCAGAAGAGAGCAGTTGTGGAGTACCAGCTGCAACAAGGCCGTCGATATTCAGGTCAGACTCCACACATAAGACCTCAGGAGTGGACCTGGATGTCTGACATATGTACCATCCTGACAAACTTTGAGGAGGCCACCAAGATGGTGAGTGGCGATGACGCCATCATTAGTGTCAGCATCCCACTTGTCTGTCTTTTGCAACGCTCTCTGCAGAGAATTAAAGAGGAGGCATTGCAGCCAGAGTATGATGGGATGGATCAAGAAGCTGTAGCGGGCGATTACACACAGCCCAGCCTCATCTCATCCCAACGTGCATTGGGGGACAATGAGGGAGAGGAGGAGGAGGAAGAACAGGAGCTGCTATCATGCGTTGTAGACGGTAGTACCTGTACAAGTGTCATACGGTCGGTTCAGCGTGGGTGGCCTGAGGACAGGGGGGAGGAGGAAGAGGAGGAGGAGAGCATGGTCAGTCGTTATCTTGGTGAGGACACGGAAATCTTGTCCGTTACCAGTCTGGCACGCATGGCTGACTTTATGTTACGCTGCCTTAACCGTGACCCTCGCGTTGTCAAAATGTTGGGTGACAGTCATTACTGGCTGGTGACACTTGTAGACCCCCGCTACAAGGAGAACTTTCACTCTCTTATTCCTGAGGTGGAGAGGTCTACAAAACTGGGGCAATACCAGAAGGCCCTTGCTGCAGAACTCTTAAAAAAATTCTCATCTGAACACGCTAGCGGCAGAGGTCACAGTTCGTTGCCCAACCAAGGCGTACAGGCGAGAGAGATGCAACTCCAATCCAGCAGAGGCAGGGGAACACTGTCAACGTTCTGGGACAGTTTTCTGACACCCGCCCAGCTTACAGGCCCTGAGGCGCGGGGTACTCTCACAAGGAGTGGAAAGTTTCAAAAGATGGTGAGGGAGTACCTTGCCGACCGTACCAGCGTCCTCCGTGATTCCTCTGTGCCTTTTAATTATTGGGTATCCAAGCTGGACACTTGGAATGAACTCGCTCTGTACGCCTTGAAGGTCCTGGCCTGCCCTGCCGCTAGCGTGTTATCGGAGCGTGTTTTTAGTGCCGCTGGGGGAATTATAACTGATAAGCGCACTCGCCTGTCAACTGACAATGCTGACAAGCTGACCCTTATCAAAATGAACAAGGGCTGGATTGGGCCAGACTTCTCATCACCACCAAATGACAGCAGAGTAACATAAAGTCAAATCCACTGTGTTATTTCGGGAGGTGTATTCACATGCACCCCTTCACACCCACACATGGGTATACGCTTCCTCGTTTCGGCTGTTTAATCTTCTTCTCCTTATCCTCAGCCTCCACCACCACTATACCACCAGGGTGCCAGCATTGCAAGTTCCTCCGTCCTTATTTTTGGCAGCTTTTGCTTGCAAGGCATAAGCAAATACTATGGGACACCCACTCCCCAATAATGGGACTTATGTTTGTAATATGCTGTACTGCATGGCTCTTGTAAGGGGCATTGCAGTTCCTCATAATTTTTGGAAAGCCTTCCATTCACTGCTTAGGCCAACAGTGCACGGGAGACCCAGTTGCTATAAATGGAAAAAAAGGTTTAGTTAACGCCCTCTGACCTCCATGTCATTTCCAAGGGGCATTGGAGTGGCTCGAAATTTTTGGTAGGCATTGCATTCACTGTATGCCCTATAACTGTGTAGCCGAACTGCTCCTTTTGTTACAGAAACATATCCTACAAGACATATGTGGTTGACCGGCCTGATATTGATGTGAATGGTCCCTGTTCCTCCTGCTCTTTCTCCTTTGCCACTACCTCATCCATCATTTATCACCTGAAGCTTTGTTTTAACGGGAGTCATAGAACTTGGATAGTAGCAGGAAAACATCCAGCAATCCTCGGAGGAGGTAGGATATGCGCCAAAACGCTGACCACCTCAGGCCTAGCCGCTACTACATACATGCGCTTGCATTACAACAAAACAAAGCAGATGCTAACTTCTATCATCCTCATCATGCTCCTCACGTTGGCACTCTCAACTCCCCTGATGGAGAAGCCAGGGCCCACCGGAGGAGTCTGATATTCCGGTGGGCTCGGCCAATGCTGCCCTAAAGCAGGCCAGGCTAAGAAAAGTGTGGGAAAGGTTACCGGGACAAATAGGGGTGGCTGGGGACCGAGTATGGACACCCGGCCACCCCCTGGAGGCTGGGGAGCAAGCGGGGACACCCGGCCACCAGGCGGCTGGGGACTGAGTATGGATACCAGGCCGCCGACACAGCCATGGCGTGGTGGCCAGATTCCGCCTCCACATGCCTAAAAGGCCCAATTTAAAGTGCAAGCAAGCAGTATGGTATTGCAGCCTGGAGGTGGGTGGGTGGCAGGCTGCATGCTTGCGCTTGCATTGCAAGGAATGGGAGAGGTACAATTGAACACTGCCCTGGGACAAGGACTTGCACGGGGATAGTTGCAAGTCTGCAATGACAGGTACAAGGTGGAAGGCATCTTCGCATGTACCATGAACAGGGGTTTGGCATGCACACACTACAGCGGAATAGGCTCTCCTTCCCACTAAATGCACTGGGGAGGGCACAGGTAATGTTTTCGTATACGCGCTTAATCTTATGTATAAGGCACACCAGGACAAATATGGGCGGCTGGGGACTGAGTATGGATACCTCGCTGCCGAAGCAACCATGAGGTAGTGGCCAGCTTCGGCCTCCTCCAAACTAAAAGGCCCCATTTCAAGTGCAAGCTAGCAGTATGGAATTGCAGTCTGGGGGTGGGTGGGTGGCAGGCTGCACACTTACACTTGCATTAAAAGAAAACATAGCAGATGCGAACTTCTGTCATCATCATCATGCTCTTCACCTTGGCTCTCTCAACTCCACCGATGGAGAAGTCAGGGCCCACCGGAGGAGTCTGGTTCTCTGGTGGGCTCGTCCAATGCTGCCTAAAGCAGGCCGGGCTAAGAAAAGTGTGTGGGGGGATGTTCCAAGGAGAAATAGTGGCGGCTGGGGACCGTTTATGGACACCCGGCTGCCCCCAGGCGGCTGGGGACCATGTGTGGACACCCGGCCGCGGGGCGGCTGGGGACCGAGTATGGACACCCGGCCGCCGGGCGGCTGGGGACTGAGTATGGATTCCAGGCCGCCAACACAGCCATGACGTGATGGCCAGATTCCGCCTCCACATGCCTAAAAGGCCCAATTTCAAGTTCAAGCAAGCAAGCAGTATGGTATTGCAGCCTGGGGGTGGGTGGGTGGCAGGCTGCATACTTGAGCTTGTATTGCAAGGAATGGGGGAGGTACAATTGAACACTGCCCTGGGACTAGAACTTGCATGGGGATAGTTGCAAGTCTGCATCTTCTGATGCGGTAAGGATCACGTATGATGGGCTCACTTTTAGACAGTGACCTGGGAGTCAGAGATGCTTCCAGGGGTCTTCCCCATGCTGTTCCCTTGTCTTTTCAGCACTTTATGCATGTGTCACACAGCACATGGCCAGATAAGGTTGTAAAATGTTAAAATGACATTTCACGGTGAATGCATTTGTCATAGTTGAAAGCAATACAAAAGTGCAAAAACGCATAAAAAATGCTACTTGTGAACATAGCCGAAGGTGTGGAGGAGTATTTTTGTTTTTGGTCATTTATTTTAACTTATACACAAGTCTTTACCCTGGAGAGGATGTTCCTTAACATATTTCACAGGAAAAAAGTTTCACTTTCGTTTTTGAACGTTTTATTGTGAGCCTGTAAAAGTGGCTTAATACCTCTGACCACGTTGTTGACAGCAGTGACCTGGGGGTCAGAAATGCTTCCTGGGGCGATCCCATGCTGTCCCCATGTCATTTGAGCACTGTTACTATCGTTTTGGGCACTTGTTAGGCTTTTAAAAGACTGCCAGGGGTGCCACCGCAAAAATGCTCGAGTCTCCCATAGACTAACATTGGGCTCGTTGCTCGGGTTGAGCACCCGAGTATCACGGCGAGCTCGGCCCGAGCTTCGAGCACCCGAGCATTTTAGTGCTCGCTCAACACTAGTGAACAGTTACCTACAGTGAAGGGGAACTCAATTGTGTATATTGAAAGGAATAAATGGTCACCATAATAGGAATTAAATTCTCCTACGGAGAACAGTGGACTTTCAAGGTTCTAGTGAGGAGTCGTACTAACATACCTCAACAATGGGGTTCTTATTAGTCAGTTAAGAACTGAGAGTAGCTGTGAGCAGCTGTAGCCTTACACCTCAGCATGTGCGGCCCCCATGGGGAAGATGAAGTCTCACGTAATGGTTTGCTGGATTGTCATGAGATGAAAGAATGTGAAGTGCAAGAGAAACAAAGTGTTATTAAATAACTGAGAAGTGCTCATGCCTGCTTAATGCAAAAGGAACCTCACTGAAGAAACATGCCTATTATCTGATCAGCGTAGTTCTTATCAAGTTCATGTTCAGTAAACAGAAGTTTATTTTTGGACTTTGGTCTCCCTCAATTCGTTCTATAACATCTGGTCCTGGCCTGCCTGATATTGTGGCACCACGCCGTCTGCAGAGGTGTATCGTTCAGGTAACAAGAGCGCGCACACACAGCCAGGACCCCCATTTTCATGTAGCATGCCAGGGTGTGGAAGAAGAGTACGGCATCCACAGCTATCGCCCCACGCCATGTTACAATGGCTTGAGGTATATGTGGCCTTTGTGTTAGTCAGTCTATCTAACGCTTAAAGGGAACCTGTTATGTCTGATCTACTATGTAAACTGCCCCCATAGCGTTGTTAGTGATGCAATGTGCATCACTAACATGCTTTTTTCATTAAAATTAGTGCAAATATAATGAGTACCGTATATTCCGGCGTATAAGACGACTTTTGAAGACTGAAAAATCTTCTGTCTAGTCTGGTGTCGTCTTATACGCCGGTAATGCTTTTGAACTTTCAGAAATTGATATGCGGGGATACCCTGGGGGTGTTAATAAGCTGCCGTGGCCGTATCCCTGCCATGTCGGAGTTAATATAAGGTGGAGGGAGTTAAAATACGGCGGCGGTAGGTCCAGACAGTCAGCGCTTCTGTGCTGAAACTGACATATCGCTGCGTATTCCCAGCTCCGGACACAGCGCAGGGCTTCTGTGCCGACAGCTTTCACTTGTCACAGAAGCGCTGCGCTGTGTCCGGAGCAGGGAAGTTCGCATCGCTTCTGTGACAATATATGAAAAGCCGGCAATTCAGCAGCGGCATAAGCCGGCACCCGACAATTTAGAATAGAAAGAATAGAGCTTCACACATAGATTAGATAGATAGAAACATGTCAGTCACATATATATGAAGTACAGTGACAGTGCTGGTTACTGTACTTGTCATCTAGTGTTAAAATAACGGATTTATTTAAAAAAAAATTGACGTGGGGTTCCCCTTAATTTTAGTCTCTAGCGGAGGTTAAGCAGACGGCTGGGGCAGATGTTTGAAGCCTGGGAAGGGGGTAATACCCACGGAGCTTCCCAGGCTACTAATATCAGCCCCCAGCTGAATACATAGCCTTTACTAGCTATTAAAATGGGGGACCCCCCCAAAAAAATGACGTGGGGTCCCCCCTAATTTAATAGCTAGCAAAGGCTAGGCAGACAGCTGGGGGCTGATATTAATAGCCCAGGAAGGGAGCCATGAATATTGGCCCCCTCCCAGGCTAGAAACACCAGCCGTCAGCCGCCCCAGAATTGGCGCATTCATAGGATGCGCCAATTCTGGCACTTAGCCTCGCTCTTCCACGCTGCCCTGGTGCGGTGGCAGTGGGGTAATAGGGCTGGGGTTGATGTCAGCTTATAATGCCAGCTGACATCAAGCCCAGGTTAGTAATGGAGAGGCGTCTATAAGACACCCCCATTACTAACCCCATAGTAAAAGTTAAAAAAAACACAAACACCCAGAATAAAGTCCTTTAATTGAAATAAACACACAATTCTTTATTGTTCTAAATTAAACCATACTTACCATCACGCCCATTCCAGCTGAAGCCAACGATCTCCTGCAATAAAAGTAAAATAATAAAGCAACCTCATCCTTACCTTTCCATGGTTCCCAGGACAGCTCCAGCTCGGCTACATCGAGATGACAGGCTGGACCGCAGCAGAACGCTGCCATCCAGCCTGTCATCCCGCAGACACTGAGAAGCGCAGGCATGCTTGCGCTCCTCAGTGTCTCGCTGTGACGGCATCCAGATGAGCCGACAATGAACTCAGCTCACCTCCTGGACGTCCGTCACTGACAGCGTGGGAAACTTCTACTGCGCATGCGGGGAGCAGGAGAATTTTCCCACGCTGTCAGTGACGTGCATGAGGTGAGCCGAGTTCATTGGACATGATCTCGGCTCATCTGGATGCCGTCACAGTCAGACACTGAGGAGCACAAGCATGCCTGCGCTTCTCAGTGTCTGCCGCATGGCAAGCTGAACGGCAGCGTTCTGCTGCGGTGCAGCCTGTCATGTGAATGTAGCAGAGCTGGACCGGTCCTGGGAACCATGGAGAGGTAAGGATGAGGTTGCTTTATTATTTTACTTTTATTGCAGGATATCGTTGGCTTCAGCTGGAATGGGCGTGATGGTAAGTATGGTTTAATTTAGAACAATAAAGGATTGTGTCTTTATTTCAATTAAAGGACTTTATTGTGGGTGTTTGTGTTTTTTTTAATTACTTTACTAGAAATTCATGGTGGTCATGTCTAATATTGGCGTGACCCCATGAATTTCGGGCTTAGGGCCAGCTGATAATGCCAAGCTGGCCTTAACCCCTTTATTACCCAGTGAGCCACCGCACCAGGGCCCTGGATGAGTTGGGTACAGCGCCAGAAGATGGCGCTTCTATGAACGCGCCATTTTCCGGGGTGGCTGCGGACTGCAATTTGCAGCGGGGGGGGGGCCAGAAAGCTTGGGCCTCCCTGCGCTGCAGATTCCAGCCCCCAGCTGCCTAGTTGTACCTGGCTGGACACAAAAATAGGGCGAAGCCCCACGTCTTTTTTTTTAAAATTATTTCATGAAATAATTAAAAAAAAAAGGGCTTCCCTATATTGTTGTGTCCGGCCAGGTACAAATAGGCAGCTGGTGGTTGGGGGCAGCCTGTTCCTGCCTGCTGTACCTGGCTGGACACAAAAATATGGCGAAGCCCACGTCAACATTTTTGGGAAAAATTAATTACAAAATTAATAATAATTTAGGGACTGCATCTTTATTAACCCCTCAATTGTCATTTAGTGTTAAAATAAAGGATTTTTTAAAAAGAAAATTGGCGTGGGATCCACCATCATTATAGTCTCTAGCGGAGGTTAAGCAGACGGCTGGGGCAGATGTTTGAAGTCTGGGAAGGGGGTAATACCCACGGAGCTTCCCAGGCTACTAATATCAGCCCCCAGCTGAATACCTAGCCTTTACTAGCTATTAGAATGGGGGACCCCCCCAAAAAATGACGTGGGGTCCCCCCTATTTTAATATGTTTATGAGTGACAGTTTTCCTGCTATATACCTGCATGTCATAAGAATTTAAATTAAAAAAGGACCATGTTAAATTCAAATCTGTTTTTTTAATTTTTACCGGTGTTTGGTATGCGTTGGAAAAGGGGTAGTCTTATACGGTGAATATATCCTAAACTCTATATTTTAACAGGAAACTAGGGGGGTCGTCTTATACACCAGGTCGTCTTATACGCCGGAATATACGGTATATAACATTTTATATAATTATCCTACCTGCTCGTTCAGTCTTAGGGGTGTGATCCTCATATTCATTAATGGGTGGGCGCCACACCAGTCAGGGCTGGCGCCTCCCACGTATTTGAATTTTGCTCCCGGCAAGCACTGATATTTGTGTGGCGCATGCGCTGCATGACACGGCCAGGCAGTTAAGCTTCCAGCGCTGGGAGCCGCGCATGCGCTCTAAGGCTGTGTAGTTTTCAGCTTCACTGAGCATGCGCTGTGACGAGTGGATCCGGCCGCACACAGTGAAGCTGGGAACTTCATATAAGTATATAAAATGTTATATACTCATTATATTTGCACCAATTTTAATGAAAAAAGCATGTTAGTGATGCACATTGCATCACTAACAACGCTATGGGGGCAGTTTACATAGTAGATAGGACATGACAAGTCCCCTTTAACTTCAGAGCTTAAAGCCTAATTATCCAGATTGCCATTGGCCACCCAGTGCAGTGTGCCCGGAAATATGCCCAAATTGCCTGGTGCGAAGCTGACACTGTAGAAAGACAATATATATTATGGCTAATTTGGCATGAAATAATGTGTTTTCCTTATGATATAAAAAAAAGTGTTGGAACTGAATACATGAACAGTATGATACTCCACAGCCCTCACCAATAGAATTATTTTAATAGCTTTAGCCGCATCTAGACAACCCCTTCTTAACAGGTTAGCAGTATATAATAAAAAAAATGGCATAGTTGCCTCCGGGACCGGCCCGTTCCTCTGATCTCCACACCATGACTTTCAATGGCCACATGAAATAAAAAATTTCACATGACTGCTGCAACCGCCGCTATTCAGTGACAGTGGAAGTTAGTAGTGGTTTATTGTGACCCCTGACATGAGTAAAACAGGTTCCTGCGTATGTGTGCAGGAGGCAATGTTTCTTTGTATGATATTTCCTATGACTGCATATTGTAAGATGACATAACCGTTTGAGACCCAGCATGTTAGTAAGGAAGGAGGCACACCAGGATGTAAAAATATACTATACTATAGTTTACAGGTGAAACAGATGCAACGTATATATTGGGTAGCAGGTATTATGTTAGACTTAACGGCACATATCTTTTGAAAAGAGTATCAGTTTCACAGAACGCTTGTATAGGATCTTCGATTTCTAGTTTGTCTTTATTCTAACCACAGTCCACTTCTGTATTCATACCCCGGCCTGGCGAGACTAGCCTTCTTTCATTAACCGATACAGGTCTGGCCAACACGTTGCCTCTTCAACTCCCATTTCACTAGCTCTCCAGGGTCTTCAGAAACCTACAACTCTAACTTCTTGGCTCCAGGCTATTCCCATTGAAGTTAAACTCTCCAGTCTTCCAGACTGACTTTACACAGTACAGTTACAGGGCTTACTACCTCAGAAAAACTCTTCTTGCACACACAACTGGTGTGTCGCTTAGTCGGTCACACTCCTAGTGTCTGGCTTCACATACTTCACTTCACTACTCACTGCTGACATCTCTAACCAGCAAGTACAATAACAACTCTTTTCTTACTCCCAAGAACATTGTAGGGTTAGCCAAATGTAACTTTACCTTGGCCAGCTTACTTACTATATAAAATGTTTCCTACTGCCAATCCCATTTCTTCACTAAAACATCACAATTAGTGCTGAGCGAGCACTAAAATGCTCGGGTGCTCGAAGCTTGGGCCGAGCTCACCATGATACTCGGGTGCTCGACCCGAGCAATGAGCCCAATGGTAGTCTATGGGAGACACGAGCATTTTTGCGGCGGCACCCCCGGCAGTCTGTAGAAAGCCTAAAAAGTGCCCAAAACGATAGTGACAGTGCTCAAATGACATGGGGACAGCATGGTGATCGCCCCAGGAAGCATTTCTGACCCCCAGATCACTGCTGTCAACAACGTGGTCAGAGGTATTAAGCCACTTTTACGGGCTCACAATAAAACGTTCAAAAACTAAACTGAAACAGTTTTCCTGTGAAATATGTTAAGGAACATCCTTTCCAGGGTAAAGACTTGTGTATAAGGTAAAATAAATAACCAAAAACAAAAATACTCCTCCACACCTTGGGCTATCCTCACAAGTAGCATTTTTTATGCGTTTTTGCACTTTTGTATTGCTTTAAACCATGACAAATGCATTCACCGGGAAATGTCATTTTAACATTTTACGATCTTATCTGGCCATGTGCTGTGTGACACATGCATACAGTGCTGAAAAGACATGGGAACAGCAAGGGGAAGACCCCTGGAAGCATCTTTGACACCCAGGTCACTGCCTAAAAGTGTGCCCATCAGAAGTGATCCTTGTCGCATTAGAAAATGCAGACTTGCAACTATCCCCGTGCAAGTCTTTGTCCCAGGGCAGTGTTCAATTGTACCTCCCCCATTCCTTGCAATGCAAGCGCAAGTATGCAGCCTGCCACCCACCCACCCCCAGGCTGCAATACCATACTGCTTGCTTGCACTTGAAATTGGGCCTTTTAGGCATGTGGAGGCGGAATCTGGCCACCACGTCATGGCTGCGTCGGCGGCCTGGTATCCATACTCAGTCCCCAGCCGCCCGGCAGCCGGGTGTCCATAAACGGTCCCCAGCCACCCCTATTTGTCCCGGTGCGCCTTATACACAAACGCGCATACCAAAACATTACCTGTGCCCTCCCCAGTGCATTTAGTGGGAAGGACAGCCTAACCACAAACACGTGGACAAGTGAATGTGGCCTGGGATGGTCCATCTCACTGACGCCTTCACACTGGGTTAATATTGTTGAAGCCGGGACACAGTTGGACACTGGGATGCAACACGTCTTCCAGACATAGAGGATTGCGGGTCCTGGGTCAATCAGGCTTCAACACAAAGTTCAGAAGGTAGATAGCAGCAGTGGTCGGTCTCCTACACAGCGAATAAATTATTCATGATCATGAGGCCATCCATCTCCTTATCTTTCTGTTCCTTGGAATGCAAGCGCATGTATGTAGCAGCGGCTAGGCCGGAGGTGGTCAGCGTTTTGGCGCATATCATACCTCCTCCGAGGATTGCTGGATGTTTTCCTGCTACTATCCCAGTTCTATGACTCCCGTTAAAACAAAGCTTCAGGTGATGGATGAGGTGGTGGCAAACGAGAAAGAGCAGGAGGAACAGGGACCATTCACATTAATATCAGGCCAGTCAACCACAGATGTCTTGTAGGATATGTTTCTGTACCAAAATGAGCGGTTCGGCTACACAGTTATAGGGCATACAGTGAGTGCAATGCCTACCAAAAATTTTGAGGCACTCCAATGCCCCTTGGAAGTGACATGGATGTCAGAGGGCCTTAACTAAACCGTTTTTTCTATTTATAGCAACTGGGTCTCCTGTACACTGTTGGCCTAAGCAGTGAATGGAAAGCTTTCCAAAAATTATGAGGAACTGCAATGCCCCTTGAAACAGACGTGGATTACAGCGTACTAAAATCCTTCGACCCATTATTGGGGAGTGGGTCTCCCTTAGTGTTTGCCTATGCATTGAAAAGCAAAAGCTGACTAAAATTAGGAGGAAATGCCATGCCCGTTGGAAGAGTCGTGGAGGTTAGAGGTAATTAAAAACAACATTTCAATGCCCCTTGGAAGAGCTGTGGAGTTCAGAGTGGTTTAACAAGAGTGTTTTAATGCCCCTTGGAAGAGACGTGGAGGTCATAGTAGCTCAACAAGACGGTTTTAATGCCCCTTGGAAGAGACGTGGAGCTCCCAGTGGAATAAAAAGACAATATCAATGCCCCTTGGAACAGTGGTGGAGGTCGCAGTTGTTACGCTCGCGCCCGGACTGACTGGCGTGAGCGTGGTTAGTGATCCCACTGTACCATGAACCGAGGAGTGCCTGGAGGGGCGTAACTAAGTATCAACCCGATCTGACCAAGGTCGCACGGCGGCTCAGTTGACTCCGTGAACCAGGCAGAAACCGAGCAGAGGAACCAGGTGCTACTCCAGGTCAGACCCCGGTCACAGCTGTTGACCCACACCGGGGAATGCAGGAACAGGCAGGTTAAACTGGCATATTGACTGGTGGGTACTGGCAGGCATGGCTGGTATGCAGACAGGTGGATATTGACAGGCACGGCTGGTATGCAGACAGGTGGGCACTGGCAGGCATGGCTGGCATGCAGACAGGTGGGCACAGGCAGGCACAGCTGACATGCAGACAGGCGGGTACTGGCAAGTAGGAAAATAGGCAGGATAGGGACCAGTACAGACTGGGATACAGGAATAGAGCCGCAGGTGCGGTAGACAAGCCGAGCAGAGCA
Source organism: Phyllobates terribilis (assembly GCF_046119375.1). Classification (NCBI taxonomy): domain Eukaryota; kingdom Metazoa; phylum Chordata; class Amphibia; order Anura; family Dendrobatidae; genus Phyllobates; species Phyllobates terribilis. The sequence goes on along the minus strand of NW_027362767.1, from coordinate 97,335,854 downwards.
AAACCCGCAGATGCGGTGAACAAGCAAAGCAGAGCAAAACCGCAGATGCGGTGAACAAGCGAAGCAGAGCAAAACCGCAGATGCGGTGAACAAGCGAAGCAGAGCAAAACTGCAGATGCGGTGAACAAGCAAAGCAGAGCAAAACCGCAGATGAGGTGAACAAGCGAAGCAGAGCAAAACCGCAGATGCGGTGAACAAGCAAAGCAGAGCAAAACCCGCAGATGCGGTGAACAAGCAAAGCAGAGCAAAACCCGCAGATGCGGTGAACAAGCAAAGCAGAGCAAAACCCGCAGATGCGGTGAACAAGCAAAGCAGAGCAAAACCGCAGATGCGGTGAACCAGCAAAGCAGAGCAAAACCAACAGATGAGGTGAACAAGCGAAGCAGAGCAAAACCGCAGATGCGGTGAACAAGCAAAGCAGAGCAAAACCCGCAGATGCGGTGAACAAGCAAAGCAGAGCAAAACCCGCAGATGCGGTGAACAAGCAAAGCAGAGCAAAACCCGCAGATGTGGTGAACAAGCAAAGCAGAGCAAAACCGCAGATGCGGTGAACAAGCAAAGCAGAGCAAAACCGCAGATGCGGTGAACCAGCAAAGCAGAGCAAAACCTGCAGATGCGGTGAACCAGCAAAGCAGAGCAAAACCTGCAGATGCGGTGAACAAGCAAAGCAGAGCAAAACCCGCAGATGCGGTGAACAAGCAAAGCAGAGCAAATCCGCAGATGCTGTAGACAGGACAGGGCACTGTTCACATGCAACAGACTGGAGAACACAAGAAGATAGCTGGAACACAAGAGTTAGATACAGAGGCAGGGAAACAGAATGAGCAGAACCAGATACACACAAGGTACTTGCAATGAAGTAGCGAGTGGACACAAAACTCACAAACAGAAGTACAGAGACAATTAGTTGTAGTTAGGTGCAGGTTCAGATACTGCAGGAAAAGGGGAAGGTACAGACATAGAGACAAACAGGTAACAGACTAGGACACTGTTCAGACAGGATCTGAACCAGGAACAAGATACAGGAACGAGCCTGGGTACTCAGCCCCCAGGGTGGCAGAACAGACTAGAGTCAGGACAGGACCTGGCAACTAAGTTGCAAGGAACAAACAGATGAAAAGTGTTGCTCAGGCACCTCCTACTGGGTGGAGGGGGTTTAAGTATCCAGTGACTCACAGCAATAGGCTGGGGATGCATTAGGACTGTGCACACAGTAGCTATAAGAAACAAGCAGAAAGCCGCGCCGACGACCTAAGCAATCAGACAAGAGACATGGACACAGTAGTTACTGGAGCAAAGAGTGTAGCATGGACTGACAGGTAAGATTGCGGTCTTGCATGGTGGGAGGTGGTGCACCATGCAAGCACGCCGCCAGGGATGTTACAGCAGTGGAATAAAAATACAATATTAATGCCCTTTGGAAGAGTGGTGGAGGTCACAGTGGAATAAAAAGACTATCAATGACCCTTGGAAGAGACGTGGAGGTCACAGTAGCTTATCAAGACGATTTAAATGCCCCTTAAAAGAGCTATGCAGTACAGCATATTAAAAACATTATTCCCATTATTGGGGAGTGGGACTCCATAGTCTTTGCCGATGCCTTCCAAGCAAAAGCTGCCAAAAATTAGGACGGAGGAACTTGCAATGCCCCTTACAAGAGCCATGCAGTACAGCATATTAAAAACATTATTCCCATTATTGGGGAGTGGGTCTCCCATAGTCTTTGCCTATGCCTTCCAAGCAAAAGCTGCCAAAAATTAGGACGGAGGAACTTGCAATGCTGGCAACACGGACCACGGTCACCCTGGTGGTATAGTGCTGGTGGAGGCTGAGGATAAGGAAAAGAGCAAAAAAATCCGAAATGAGGAAGCGTATACCCATGTGTGGGTGTGAAGCGGTGCATGGGAATACACCTCCCAAAATAACACAGTGGATTTCACTTTTTGTTACTCTGCTGTCATTTGGTGGTGATGAGAAGTCTGGCCTAATCCAGCCCTTGTTCATTTTGATAAGGGTCAGCTTGTCAGCATTGTCAGTTGACAGGCGAGTGCGCTTATCAGTTATAATTCCCCCACGGGCACTAAAAGCACGCTCCGATAACACGCTAGCGGCAGGGCAGGCCAGGACTTCCAAGGCGTACAGAGTGAGTTCATTCCAAGTGTCCAACTTGGATACCCAATAATTAAAAGGCAAAGAGGAATCACAGAGGACGTTGGTACGGTCGGCAAGGTACTCCCTCAGCATCTTTTGAAACTTTCCACTACTTGTGAGAGTACCCCGCGCCTCAGGGCCTGTAAGCTGGGCGGGTCTCAGAAAACTGTCCCAGAACATTGACAATCTTCCCCTGACTCTGCAGGATTGCAGTTGCTTCTCTCTTGCCTGTACGTCTTGGTTGGGCAACGGACTGTGACCTCTGCCGCTAGCATGTTCAGATGGGAATTTATTTTAACAGTTCTGCAGCAAGGGCCTTCTGGTACTGCCCCATTTTTGTAGACCTCTCCACCTCAGGAATAAGAGAGTGAAAGTTCTCCTTGTAGCGGAGGTCTAAAAGTGTCACCAACCAGTAATGACTGTCACCCAACATTTTGACAACGCGAGGGTCACGGTTAAGGCAGCGTAACATAAAGTCAGCTATGTGTGCCAGACTGGTAACGGGCAAGACTTCCGTGCCCCCACCAAGATGACAACTGACCATGCTCTCCTCCTCTCCTCTTCCTCCTCCCCCCTGTCCTCAGGCCACCCACGCTGAACCGACGGTATGACAGTTGTACAGGTACTACCGTCTACAGCGCATGATACCAGCTCGTGTTCTTCCTCCTCCTCCTCCTCCTCCTCCTCTCCCTCATTGTCCCCCAATGCACGTTGGGATGAGATGAGGCTGGGCTGTGTGTATTCGCCCGCTACGGCTTCTTGATCCATCTCATCATACTCTAGCTGCAATGCCTCCTCTTTAATTCTCTGCAGAGAGCATTGCAAAAGACAGACAAGTGGGATGCTGACGCTAATGATGGTGTCATCGCCACTCACCATCTTGGTGGACTCCTCAAAGTTTGTCAGGATGGTACATATGTCAGACATCCAGGTCCACTCCTGAGTAGAGATGAGCGTTGTTCTACTCGAATTGTTCGCCAATCTCAAATTCGAGCTGTTTTGGGAGGTGTTCGAGCCGTTCGGCGAACACGAACGATTTGAGAAAAATTCGGCTGTTCGAGGTTATGTTCGATAACTGTTCGTGCACCAAAATCATAACTGGATTTTTTCTCAGTAATGATGAAAATTAATGTTAATACGCAGTTTGAGTGTACAGCGGGGTGGGGGGAGGGGCAGGGGATGGATCTCTGCAGGAATAATGAAGATCTCCATTTTTTTTTCTCTTTCCCGCATTTACAGTGGGGAGGTGCAATCTGTCAGCCTATCCGCAGCGCACACACGGAGCGAAGTGCTTTTTTTCACACAAGCAAGGGCATGTGTCATTGGCAGTGTATGTCACATGTCCTTGCCCTATAAGACCAAGCCATTTTCCCCGTCGCCACCATTTTCTCACTGCTGCAGCTGCGTGTTAGACGGCACCGCTGTTGCTGTGTGCGCTATACCTTGTTAATTTCAAGCCAATTTTCGCACAAATCTACAGATAGCTTGGGAGTAGGGAATAGTTGTGATTACAGTCCTTTTAAGGACTAGGTTACAGCATTTCCTACGACTTTTATCAGGCAGGTCTGTGCTCTTAAATAGATAGATTGTGGGAGTAAAGACTAATTGTAATTGCAGTCCTTTTCAGGACTAGGTTACATCAGTTCCTATCAGTTTTTGCCAGGCAGGTCTGTGCCAGTGCTGTGCAAGTTTTTTTCACAGCATTTGGCTGAATCTAGCAAAGCTAATCCTTTTTGGCCTATTGCAGAGTGTGTTAGTCAGTGGAGTAGCCTATCTGTGTTGCAAGATATACCACCTGTGTATAGAATACCAATTTTTTTACTGCACCTAGTGAAGTAAAATCTTTTGGGCATAGCATCATTCTATTAGTCCATCTATACTGATCTCCATCAGGTTGCAAATTGAATATAATTTTTTTCTGCATCTAGCTCTGAAAAAATATTTGGCCTTCTAGCAGTGTGTGGGACTTTCTCTATTAGTCCATCTATACTGACCTCCATCAGGTTGCAAACTGAATATATTTTTTTCTGCATCTACCTCTGAAAAAATATTGGGCTTGTAGCTGTGTGTGGGACTTGTTCTATTAATCCATCTATACAGACCTCCATCAGGTTGCAAACTGAATATAATTTTTTTCTGCATCTACCTCTGAAAAAATATTTGGGCTTCTAGCTGTGTGTGGGACTTGTTCTATTACTCCATCTATACTGACCTCCATCAGGTTGCAAATTGAATATAATTTTTTTCTGCATCTAGCTCTGAAAAAATATTGGGCTTCTAGCTGTGTGTGTGACTTGTTGTATTAGTCCATCTATACTGACCTCCATCAGGTTGCAAACTGAATATATTTTTTTCTGCATCTACCTCTGAAAAAATATTGGGCTTCTAGCTGTGTGTGGGACTTGTTCTATTAATCCATCTATACAGACCTCCATCAGGTTGCAAACTGAATATAATTTTTTTCTGCATCTAGCTCTGAAAAAATATTGGGCTTCTAGCTGTGTGTGGGACTTGTTCTATTAATCCATCTATACAGACCTCCATCAGGTTGCAAACTGAATATAATTTTTTTCTGCATCTAGCTCTGAAAAAATATTTGGCCTTCTAGCAGTGTGTGGGAGTTTCTCTATTAGTCCATCTATACTGACCTCCATCAGGTTGCAAACTGAATATAATTTTTTTCTGCATCTAGCTCTGAAAAAATATTTGGCCTTCTAGCAGTGTGTGGGACTTTCTCTATTAGTCCATCTATACTGACCTCCATCAGGTTGCAAACTGAATATAATTTTTTTCTGCATCTAGCTCTGAAAAAATATTTGGCCTTCTAGCAGTGTGTGGGACTTTCTCTATTAGTCCATCTATACTGACCTCAATCAGGTTGCAAATTAAAAATAATTTTTATCTGCATCTAGCTCTGAAAAAATATTTGGGCTTCTAGCTGTGTGTGGGACTTGTTCTATTACTCCATCTATACTGACCTCCATCAGGTTGCAAATTGAATATAATTTTTTTCTGCATCTAGCTCTGAAAAAATATTGGGCTTCTAGCTGTGTGTGGGACTTGTTCTATTAATCCATCTATACAGACCTCCATCAGGTTGCAAACTGAATATAATTTTTTTCTGCATCTGGCTCTGAAAAAATATTTGGCCTTCTAGCAGTGTGTGGGACTTTCTCTATTAGTCCATCTATACTGACCTCCATCAGGTTGCAAATTAAAAATAATTTTTATCTGCATCTACCTCTGAAAAAATATTTGGGCTTCTAGCTGTGTGTGGGACTTGTTGTATTAGTCCATCTATACTGACCTCCATCAGGTTGCAAACTGAATATATTTTTTTCTGCATCTAGCTCTGAAAAAATATTTGGCCTTCTAGCAGTGTGTGGGACTTTCTCTATTAGTCCATCTATACTGACCTCCATCAGGTTGCAAACTGAATATTTTTTTTTCTGCATCTACCTCTGAAAAAATATTTGGGCTTCTAGCTGTGTGTGGGACTTGTTCTATTAGTCCATCTATACTGACCTCTATCAGGTTGCAAATTGAATATAATTTTTTTCTGCATCTAACCCAGCCAATAGTTTTGGCCTAATACCACAGTTTGGCCACTCAGCTCTGCTCGGTTCCCATCCATTGTTTTTTTGTGCAAACAACTCCAGAGTTGTGAATTAGTTAACCACCAAAATGAGTGGAAAAAGGCCTGCTGCTGGTGGAAAGGGGAATAGGCGTGTTGGGAAGGGGAAAAAAGGTTGTGTCCGTGGGGTAGGTGTTAAAGCGACAGTAACATCTGCAGAAGAAAGACCATCTTCCAGCCAAACTAAAATGTCTACTTCTTTTAGCGGACAATGTGATAAGATCCCTTTCTTACGGCCACGCCAATCGCTACAAATTCCAGATGAGGCACAAAAACAGCAGGTGCTTCAACGGATATCAAGTGCTCCTTTAAGTGGGCTCTCCTCCACATCAACTTCAACATCACAAATACTCCAGTCCTCAAAGGTGTCACCCCAATCGCACTTGCTTCCTCACAGCTCCCAAATCTCCAGCTGCCCGTCTGAGTATGAGGTAGAACAGATGGTTGAGTCTGCAGAGCTGTTTACTCATGCTATAGCCTGGGAATCAGAGGTCGACTCCAGCGCTTCTGTGAATCCAGACGAGGAAATGATCTGCACTGATGCCCAGAATCTTTATGAGTCGGATCCAGGACCAGACGCAGAAGGTTCTGACCATAATGTAGACCCTCATTCCCAAACTGTAGCTCCTGTTGGTGGAGACAATGAGGAAGACGATGATGAGACTCAAATACCTGATTGGAGCGACAACTTTAGTTTTTTGTCAGGGCAGGAACAGGTTGGCTCTGAGGACAACGGGTGTGATAACGCACAGGGTGATGATGATGAGGTTGGAGATCCCACTTACTGTCAACCCACAGTCAGCCAAGAGATGAGGTCAGCAGAGGAGGTGGAGGAAGATGCTAGTGACGACGAGGTCAGGTTGCGCCTTCCTGGACAGAGACGTAGTACTGGAAGCACGTCAACAACTTCATCCTCAAACACAACTCTGCCTCTCACCACAAGTCGTGGTGGCTCTTCAGGTCGCATGGGTGCTAAGCCTTGCATAGCCTGGGCATTTTTTCAGATCGATGAAGATGACCCAACTCGTGTTATCTGTAACATTTGTCAACAAAAGCTAAGTAGAGGCCAAAAAATTCATGGTTTGAGTACTTCATGCATGAACCGGCACATGGACATGAAGCATAAGTTGCAGTGGGAAGCTCAGTGTGCTACAATGCGGCCTAGCCGGCCGGGCCAACCACCGTCTGCCATATCTTGTGCATCCGTGGCCTCTTCATCCTCTGTGACTGGGGGGACAGCAGTCACACCTGTTTTGGGGCGCAGACCTGCCACCTCTTTACCCGCAACAGCCAGCGTGATTGGCAGGTCATCATTTTCTTTGGAGGTGGTAACACCAGCTGGTGTTCAGCGCTGTCCGACATCGATAGCACCACCTTTGGATCAAGGCAACCTAACATGTCCGCCTGCATCTTCCTCACAGACCGGCAGTTTACCGGGGACACCCTTATCAACCCCGTCTAAGCACAACAGCCAGCCCTCGGTCCCTCAGATGTGGACAAGTAAAAGACCATTTCCTCCTAGCCATGAGAAAGCTAAGAGGTTGAATTTCACCATCTGCAAGCTCTTGGCTACAGAAATGCTGCCTTTCCGCCTGGTGGACACAGAGGATTTTCGAGACCTTATGTCCGTCGCAGTGCCCCAGTACCAGATGCCCAGTCGGCACTACTTCTCAAAGAAAGGTGTGCCTGCGCTCCACCAGCATGTCGCACACAACATCACCGCTTCTTTGAGAAACTCTGTGTGTGACAGGGTGCATTTCACCACAGACACTTGGACGAGTAGGCATGGACAGGGGCGTTACATGTCGCTGACTGGGCACTGGGTAACTATGGTGACAGCAGGACAAGGGGCTGCTGTCCAAGTCTTGCCGTCCCCACGAGTTGTGCGTCAATCCTCTTTATGTCAAAGTTCCTCCACTGCTTCTGCCTCCTCAACCTCCTCTCGGTCTTCCACATGCACCCAAAGCCTGTCTGGTCATGCCACAAGCTTTCTAACTGCGCAGAAGGGATCCTGCACACCTCCTTACTATGCTGGCAGTAGGGCTCAACGTCATCAGGCGGTTTTTACTTTGAAATGTCTGGGAAATGTGAGTCACACAGCTGAGGAGTTGTGGTCAGCTCTGGAGAACCAATTTCATGAATGGTTGTCTCCACTGGACCTGAAACCAGGGAAGGCCGTGTGCGACAATGCTGCAAACCTGGGTGCGGCCCTTCGCCGGGGCAATGTCACACACGTGCCTTGTATGGCTCACGTGTTGAACCTGGTTGTCCAGCAATTTTTAGACCACTATCCCAGACTAGATGGCCTTCTGCAGAGGGCACGGTCGCTGTGTGCTCACTTCCGCCGTTCGCATCCCGCAGCTCAGCGACTTACATCTCTACAGAAGTCGTTGGGCCTGCCACTTCACCGGCTAAAATGCGATGTGCCTACCCGGTGGAATTCAACTCTGCACATGTTGCAGCGACTGTGGCAGCACCGACAAGCCCTGGTGCAATACGTTCTGACGTATAGCCTGGGCCAACGAGATCCAGACGTGGGGCAAATCACGCTGGAGGAGTGGTCTCAGATCAGGGACCTATGCACCCTTCTGCACAGTTTTGAAATGGCGACGAAGATGTTTAGTGCTGACGATGTAATTATCAGCATGACTATTCCAGTGATTTACATGCTGGAGCACATGTTAAACAGAATTCGGAGTCAGGTGGTGGCACAAGAGGAGGTGGAGGAAGTAGAGGAGGAGGAGTTGTATGCGGAAGGGCTAACATCTGCAAGATCCAGACGGTCGGCAGCACCAAGGCGGCAGGCATGTGAGGGTGGGGGAGATGGTTTTACCAGGGCGCATGGTAGCAGCCAAACTAGTGAGGAAGGTGCAGGAGCCCAGGAAGAAGTGGAGGACGAACTGATGGAAGACTCATCAGATGAGGGAGACCTTGATCACATTTCTGTTGTGCGAGGTTGGGGGGAGAGGACAGAGGAAGGAAGCATGATTGTTACCTCGCCACCAACACAACAGGGACTTGGTGCTCCTGGATGCGCAACACACATGAGTGCCTTCTTGCTGCACTACCTGCAACATGACCCTCGAATTGGGAGAATTAGAAATAATCCTGACTACTGGGTTGCCACACTGTTAGATCCCCGGTACAAAAGTAAATTTGCAGAAATTATTCCTGCCATAGAAAGGGATGCACGCATGCAGGAGTATCAGCAGAGACTGTTGCAGAATCTTACATGTGCTTTTCCACAAAACACCAGTGGTGCACGTAGTGAATCTCACAGTTCCAACTTGCCAACCGTGGGACCGTCAAGTGTTCAGCACTCAAACCATAACAGAACCACAGTATCTGCTAGTAACATCAATTTTGCGCAATCATTTCACCACTTTTTTAGCCCATCCATTGCAAGGCCACAGGAGACAAGAAGTCTGACACATAGTCAACGCCTAGAGACGATGGTACAGGAGTATCTCCAAGTAAACATTGAAGCCATGACTGTGTCACTGGACCCTAGCTCTTTTTGGGCTTCCAATCTGGATAAATGGCCGGAGCTAGCCACTTACGCCTTGGAGATCTTGTCATGCCCCGCAGCCAGCGTTCTGTCTGAACGTGTGTTCAGCGCTGCTGGTGGTGTGCTGACAGATAAGCGCACGCGGCTCTCCACTGATAATGTAGACAGACTCACGTTCATAAAGATGAACAAATCATGGATCCGAAACGACTTTTCTACCCCTGTGTCATCCTGGGGAGAGTAAAAGATGGATGATTAGTAATTTGAAAGCTTAAAACGGTTGGTAGGGTGATTTTAACCAATCATGTTTATCTGTATCTTGGCTGGAAAATAATTTGGGCTTTGTAGCAGTGTGCAGCACTGATTCTATTAGGCCATCTATAATAAAGCTCCACCAGATTTAAAATTACTAATCATGTTTATCTGTATCTTGGCTGGAAAATAATTTGGGCTTTGTAGCAGTGTGCAGCACTGATCCTATTAGGCCATCTATACTAAGCTCCACCAGATTTAAAATTAATAATAATTTTTAGCTGCATCTAGCCCGGAAAATAATTTTGGGGCTCCGAGATGCGCAAGACACATAAGTGCCTTCTTGCTGCACTACCTGCAACATGACCCTCATATTGTCAGAATTCGAAGTAATCATGACTACTGGGTTGCCACACTCTTAGATCCGCCAAACTTTTCGATCAACCTTTTCATTTTAATAAAGACCAAAAAAATGGTCATTTTTGAAATTATAAGCATTAGCAGGTTATTAGAAACTGAAATCAAACAGTTTTCAACTCAAAACTTTATTCTAGGTGATGTTACATTTTCACATAGGACCCCTTGTTCGAAAGGAGCTTCTGAACTCTCTCGTCCATTGAATTTGTCAGGTTTTGGATGGTTTCTGCTTCAATTGTTTTGCATGAGGACAAAATACCCTCCCAGAGCTGTTGCTTAGATGTGAACTGCCTCCCGCCATCATAGACACTCCTTTTGATGATGCTCCAGAGGTTCTGAATGGGGTAGAGGTCAGGGGAGCATGGGGGTCACACCATAAGTTTGTCCCCTTTTATGCCCATATCAGCCAGAGATGCAGATGTTTTATGTGCAGCATGAGATGGTGCATTATCATGCAAAAAAATGATCTTGCTGTGAAATACACGGTTCTTCTTCTTGAACCATGGCAGGAAGTGCTGCTTGAGAAAATCCACATACATTATGGAGTTCATCTTTAGCGCCTTCAGGGATCCTAAAGGGGCCGACAATCTCTCTCCCCATGATTCCAGCCCAAAACATTACTCCACCTCCTCCTTGTTGGCGCTGTAGCCGTGTTTGCGTGGGGTGTCCATCAACCAGCCATCCTCCACTCCATCCATCTGGACCATCGAGCGCTGCACGGCACTCATCCGTGAACAAAACCGTTTTGAAATCAGTCTTCATGTAATGTTTGGCCCACTGGAGCCGTTTCTGCTTGTGTGAAGTGGATAGAGGAGGTCGACAGGATGGCGTATGCACAGCTGCAAACCTCTGAAGGACCCTGCATCTTGTTGTTCGGGGGACGTTGGAGGCACCAGCAGCTTCAAAAACTTGTCTGCTGCTATGACCAGGCTTTTTTGCCGCTGCTCTTTTAACCTGACGTAATTGCTTGTTGGAAAGAGTCCTCAATTTGCCCTTATCAGCATGCACACGTGTGTACTGAGAATCAGCTACATACTTCTTGATTGCCAAGACACTTCATCCTGATCATCGCACAATGTTGATTGTAGTCATGCCTTGACCTAAACACTCCACAATTTGTTGCTTCTCAGCAGCCGACACATCCTTTTTCTTTCCCATTTTGGCAGAAAATGTAGGCTGCTTAATAATGTGAGACAGCCTTCTTAAGTAGTCTTGCCTTTCATTGGACACACCTGCCAAACTAATTAGCACAGGTGTCTGCAATTGCTTACAGTGATATAAAGAGCCCTGACACACATCACCATCAATGAGTTTAACTGACAAACAAATTCTTCCCTTATCACTCCTAAACACTTTTTGCATAATAATTTGGAACACAGTGTACATGTGCTTTTCCACAAAACACCAGTGGTTCACGTAGTGAATCTTACAGTTCTAACTTGCCAACCGTGGTCTGTATGGAGTTGTTCAATAAAGGGCCCAAAATTAAGATAACATAGATGGGAGAGGTCTCTATGAATAGGAATTCCTAAGTATTTGATACCCTGTGAGGGCCAGGCAAAGGGAAAGTTGGACTGGATGGAATCCTATATGGATTTGGGGAGGGAGACATCGAGGGCCTCAGACTTCGCTGCATTGATTTTAAAATTTGACCATGTAACAAAGTGATCTATTTCAGCCATAACAGCATGGATGGATATATGTGATTGAGTGATATATACTAGGACATCATCAGCAAATAGAGAGCACTTGTACTCGGTGCCTCCCACCTCAATCCACCTAATATTGGGGTTATGGCGAATTGATGAGAGCAGGTGCTCCATCACTAGGATGTATAAGAGAGGGGACAGAGAACATCCCTGCTTTGTCCCATTGGTGATTGTGAAAGGTGATGAAAATGTTCTGACGCGCCCCCTGGGCCTTGGGACACCCGGAGCCGGACCCTTTTTGGTGGATGCTGGTGGTTGTAGTCTCCGTGGTGGCGACCCGGTTCCGTGGCTCAGGGCGGTCAAACCAGTGGCGGAATTATTTGTGGTTTTGATGTTTAAATGTCCGACTACGCCACCCGTGGATTGCGGTCAGAGTGAACCGCCGCTCCAGGGCAGACCGCTGAGGCTGGTGTTGTGGGTGCAGCAGAGTGTAGCTGTTATGTTCTGCTACCAAAGCTAAGGAAAGAGAGGAGATCTGTCCCTACTATAGGACTCAGCTGAATCCCTACGATGTAACAGGGAACCTGATCCTGCGATCAGACCTGCTAAAGTCCTAATCTAGTCTGTACGAAGACCTATAGATGTGGGGAGGGAATCCCTACAAGTACTAAGGACTGGAAGGAATATGGGACACCTCCTAACAGAAATAGTAGCAGACAGACGAACAAACAAAATAGATAGAACATAGAGGTCCGTAGACCAAGCAAACTAACAGAGATAGATACAGAGCACAGGCTAGCTAGAAGGTAGATATACAATGAAGTCCAGCAAAGCCAGAAGGGCGGAGCAGGATTAAATAGGCCAACAAGGTCATGTGACCAGCAAAGGAAAAAAAACCTAACAGCAAGGTTCTAACAGTACCCCCCCTTCTAAGAGGATCCTCCGGATCCCCTAGGACCAGGCTTATCAGGAAATCTCCTGTGAAACGCTCTGATAAGTCTGGACGCGGAAACATCATCTGACCTCACCCAAGAGTTATCCTCGGGTCCGAAACCTTTCCAGGCCACAAGATACTGCAAACTACCTCTATACCGTCTAGAGTCAAGGATGCGAGAAATTTCATATTCCCCGTCCTCCACCACCGGAGGAACAGAGGCAGAGGCGTCACCATCCGACACAACAGCTTTTTTTAACAGAGAGACATGAAAGACCGGATTAATTCTCCAGGAGGTAGGAACCTCCAACCTAACAGCAGATTGATTGACAACCTGAAGCACCTTAAAGGGCCCTACAAACTTGGGACCCAATTTCTTAGAAGGAATCCTCAACCGCAGATTCCTAGAGGACAACCAAACCATGTCACCAACAGCGAACAAAACCTCCTGTCGTTTCCTATCAAAGTAGTCTTTAGATTTTCTGTTGGCCTCCTGAAGATTACCACTCACATCCGTCCAAACTCTTTCCAAATCACCGGAAAAATTCTCCTCCTCAGGCACGGCAGATCCCAACTTGGAGAACGACCCAAACGACGGATGTCTCCCAGAACAACAAAAAAAAGGCGAACAACCAGCAGAAGAAGATGTATGATTGTTCAGAGCAAATTCGGCAAGTGGCAGAAACTCAGACCACCCCTCTTGATTGTCTGCCACAAAACAACGCAAGAACTGCTCAACATCCTGGTTTTTCCTTTCTGTCTGGCCATTAGATTCAGGATGATATCCGGACGAAAACGACAAATGAATTCCCAACCTGTCACAAAAGGCACGCCAAAAACGAGCCACGAACTGAGGACCCCTATCAGAAACAATGTCAGTAGGAACGCCATGAAGTCTGACAATTTCTTTGACAAAGGTCTTAGCGAGAGTTTTAGCGCAGGGCAGTTTGACGAAGGGAACCAAGTGACACATCTTGCTAAAACGGTCCACGACCACCCAGATGACAGTAAAACCCTCAGAGGGGGGAAGGTCAGTTATAAAGTCCATAGCCAAATGTGTCCAAGGAGCACTGGGGACCTCCAAAGGACAAAGCAACCCCGCAGCAGGAGTATGTGAGGACTTAGATCTAGCACATATAGTACATTGGCGCACCCACTTAATGACTTCCTTCTGCCATCCAGGCCACCAAAAACTGCGACCCACCAGTCTCTTGGTCTCAGAGATTCCGGGATGACCTGCCAACCGAGATTCGTGACACTCAACAAACAAATCTCTCCTAAAGGTCCCAGGCACAAACAACCTCCCATGAGGAGTGTTAGATGGGGCATTCTCCTGAGCTTTAAGAATCTCATCTTCCAAAACGGAGTCTAAAGCAGCTATCACAACACCTTCTTGTAAAATGTTTTCCTCTTTCTCAGCACCGACTATGGGAGAAAAACTGCGAGACAAGGCATCCGCCTTAACATTCTTAGTACCAGGGATGTAAGTAACGGAGAAATTAAACCGCGAGAAAAACAGTGCCCACCTAGCCTGACGGGCATTCAGGCGCTTGGCAGCATCAAGATATATCAGATTTTTATGATCCGTAAGAACCTGAACGGGAAATTCCGCACCTTCCAAGAAGTGGCGCCAGTGTTCAAATGCGAGTTTAATAGCCAATAATTCCCGATTACCAACATCGTAATTCAATTCAGTCTCCGAAAATTTTTTTGAAAAAAAGGCACAGGGATGTAATCCATCCCCGTTATCCTGAGACAATACTGCGCCAACCCCCACAGAGGAAGCATCAACCTCAACCAAAAACGGCCTAGTAACATCAGGCTGCATAAGGATGGGAGCAGAGGTGAACCTCTCCTTGAGATACACAAAAGCTTCAATGGCCTCAGAAGACCACTGAACCGCATCAGCACCTTTCCTGGTGAGATCAGTCAGAGGTTTGACAATACTAGAAAAATTTTTTATGAATTTTCTATAGTAATTGGCGAAACCCAAAAACCTCTGTATCGATTTCAAACCAATAGGCCTAGGCCATTCCTGCACAGCCTGAACCTTAACCGGATCCATCTCAAAACCTTTGCTGGAGATAATGTAGCCCAAAAAACTAATTCTCTGTACAGCGAACTCACATTTCTCCAGCTTAGCAAAAAGCGAATTGTCCATTAATAACTGTAATACCTCACGCACGCTCCGCCAATGAGACTCCAGATCTGGCGAATAAATCAAAATGTCATCCAAATACACAACCACATTTTTACCGATCAAAGGTCTAAGGATGTCATTAATCAGATTCTGAAAAAATGCAGGAGCATTAGTAAGACCAAAAGGCATAACCAGATTCTCAAAATGACCCACAGGAGTGTTAAAAGCAGTCTTCCATTCATCACCCTCCTTCATGCGCAACAGATTGTATGCCCCCTTAAGGTCAATTTTAGAGAACCACTTGGCCCCCAATAACTGGTTAAACAGATCAGGAATCAATGGCAGTGGGTAAGGATTGCGTACCGTAATTTTGTTAATCTCACGAAAATCTAGACAAGGACGTAAACCGCCGTCCTTTTTTTTTACAAAAAAAAATCCAACCGCCACAGGAGACTTAGAGGGCCTAATGTGACCGGCGGCCAAACTTGTCTGTATGTATTCCTCCAAAGCCTTCCTCTCAGGAATAGTAAGGTTAAATAAACGACTTTTAGGAAGAGTCGCTCCAGGGACAAATTCAATAGAGCAATCATAGTCTCTATGGGGAGGCAAAACCTGCGATTCTTTCTCAGAAAAAACTCTCCAAAAATCCTGAATAGGAACAGGCAATTCTCCCCTATCCAAAGCTGCAATACGCCCGTTACAACACTTGTCATAACATTTATGGCTCCAGGATTTAATTTCACTGGTAGACCAATCCAGTACAGGATTGTGAAATTTTAACCAGGGCAAACCCAATATTACTGGAGAAGGCAAGTTATTCAACACTACCAAATCCAATTTCTCATGGTGAACACCATTAATAGTGAGAGGAAATTCACTGACCTTGAGAGTAATATTCTTCAAAGGGGAGCCATCCACAGAAACCACAGCAATGGGGGATGATAAAGGTTCAGGTTTTAAATTGAGTTTTTCCACGAATCCCCCATCAATTACATTTAGTGTAGACCCGCAATCAACAAACACCCGAAATTCCATTAATTTTTCCTGAGCAATCGTGGAAGCAGCTAAAAATATACCCTTGGAATTTAAACAGGCAATACGGGCGTGACTGACCATTTTTTTTTCTTTCTTCATACGAAGCTCACAGCCTTTAATCAAATGACCAGATTTTCCGCAATAGAAACACAAGCCTTCCGAAAAACGACGGTCTTTTTCTTGAGAGCGAGGTGCCACCGATCCAATCTCCATCGGTTCACCACTGTTAGTACACACATTATCATAACCAGAAACTGACATAGCAGAGGATTTGCTCTCATTAACCCTAGCACGCAGTCTTCTATCCACCCGTATAGCTAATTGCATAGCCTGTTGCAAATCCTCAGGTGTAGGATAAGCAATTAGCAGGTCTTTAACCCTTTCACTGAGCCCAGCAAGAAATAGACTTTTCAGAGCAGAATCGTTCCACCCTGTTTGAGTGGACCAACGACGAAAATGAGTACAATATTTTTCCACATTACCTGATCCTTGCTTTAAACGTCTCAACTCAGTCTCAGCTGATGCCACACGGTCAGGATCATCATATAATAGTCCTAAAGCAGAAAAAAAACTATCCACTGATCTGAAGCATGTATCACTAGGTTGCAAAGAAAAGGCCCACTCCTGAGGCTCTTTGCGCAAAAGTGACATTATGAACCCTACGCGCTGGGATTCATCCCCAGAGGACTTGGGTCTCAAACGAAAATACAATAAGCAAGCATTTTTAAATGAAAAAAATTCTCGATGTTCACCAAAAAATAAATCCGGCAAACATACCTTAGGCTCCAAGAAATATGCTCCAGGACAGTTACTCACGTGCTGACGGAGCTCGGCCACTTCCAGAGAGAGTCCCTGCAGGTGTTTAGCCAAATCCTGAACCGACACCATGATGGAACAAAAAAAAAATCTTTCCTTAGAGAATTTGCAGGCTGGACTTACTGTTATGTTCTGCTACCAAAGCTAAGGAAAGAGAGGAGATCTGTCCCTACTATAGGACTCAGCTGAATCCCTACGATGTAACAGGGAACCTGATCCTGCGATCAGACCTGCTAAAGTCCTAATCTAGTCTGTACGAAGACCTATAGATGTGGGGAGGGAATCCCTACAAGTACTAAGGACTGGAAGGAATATGGGACACCTCCTAACAGAAATAGTAGCAGACAGACGAACAAACAAAATAGATAGAACATAGAGGTCCGTAGACCAAGCAAACTAACAGAGATAGATACAGAGCACAGGCTAGCTAGAAGGTAGATATACAATGAAGTCCAGCAAAGCCAGAAGGGCGGAGCAGGATTAAATAGGCCAACAAGGTCATGTGACCAGCAAAGGAAAAAAAACCTAACAGCAAGGTTCTAACAGTAGCATAACTCCCCACGGGAGGAGTATAGCCTCAGGGCAGTGTATGCGGAGGATGGGGGTGATGGTGCAGGGCAGCAGCAGTAACGACACGGAGTCAGTGATGCAGTCCAGGGCCTTTACTCACAGTTCTTATTATCCAGACCACGTCTGCAGGTAATGGCTGCCCACGTCGTACTGTGCTCACCAGGTGAGGGGCTCAGACAACTCCCAGATAACTTTGGAGCGCTTCACAGGACCCCCTTTGTGTGTCCTTTGTCTGGCCTTTCTTACCAACCCTTCTGTCCGGCTGCCTCGGGCCTCCTCTTGCTAAACTTGGCGCCAGTTTCCCTGACCCTATGTGGTGCCTTCCTAGCGGGTGTAGCGAGGGGCTGCGCCACATAAAATGTCACAGCTAGTGTTGAGCCACCCCCATAGTGTTCGGGTTCGGTTCGTCGAACACCGGGATGTTCGAGGAACTGTTCGTCGAACTGTTCGTCGAACACCTTAGAACACCGTCGAACACCGTTAAAACCAATGGCAGGCAAACAAAAACACATAGAAACACATAGAAAACACCTGCAAAGGTGTCCAAAAGCTGACAAACTGCTCAGAAGACACTCTTTAAAAAAGCCGGCCGGCAAATTCAGCAGCGGCATACACCGGTACCCGACAATTTAGACAAGAAGGAATACAGCATCACACATAGATTAGATAGATAGAAATATGTCAGTCACACATATAAGAAGCACAGTGACAGTGTTGGTTACTGTACTTGCCATTTAGTGTAAAGGATTTATTAAAAAAAATAATAGTGTTTTCATGCACTGTCTCTTTAAAAAAGCCGGCCGGCAATTCAGCAGCGGTACCCGACAATTTAGAATGGAAGGAATAGAGCTTCACACATAGATTAGATAGATAGAAACATGTCAGTCACATATATAAGAAGTACAGTGACAGTGTTGGTTACTGTACTTGTCATTTAGTGTTAAAATAAAGGATTTATTAAAATAAAAATTGGCGTGGGGTTCCCCGTAATTTTAGTCTCTAGCGGAGGTTAAGCAGACGGCTGGGGCAGATGTTTGAAGCCTGGGAAGGGGGTAATACCCACGGAGCTTCCCAGGCTACTAATATCAGCCCCCAGCTGAATACCTAGCCTTTACTAGCTATTAAAATGGGGGACCCCCCCAAAAAAATGACGTGTGGTCCCCCCTATTTTAATAGCTAGCAAAGGCTAGGCAGACAGCTGGGGGCTGATATTAATAGCCCAGGAAGGGTGCCATGAATATTGGCCCCCTCCCAGGCTAGAAACACCAGCCCTCAGCCGCCCCAGAAATGGCGCATCCATAGGATGCGCCAATTCTGGCACTTAGCCTCGCTCTTCCCACTGCCCTGTAGCGGTGGCAGTGGGGTAATAGGGTTGGCGTTGATGTCAGCTTATAATGCCAGCTGACATCAAGCCCAGGTTAGTAATGGAGAGGCGTCTATAAGACACCCCCATTACTAACCCCATAGTAAAAGTTAAAAAAAACACAAACACCCAGAATAAAGTCCTTTAATTGAAATAAACACACAATTCTTTATTGTTCTAAATTAAACCATACTTACCGTCACGCCCATTCCAGCTGAAGCCAACGATCTCCTGTAATAAAAATAAAATAATAAACCAACCTCATCCTTACCTTTCCATGGTTCCCATGACAGCTTCAGCTCTGCTACATCGAGATGACAGGGTGGACCGCAGGAGAACGCTGCCATCCAGTCTGTCATCCCGCGGACACTGAGAAGCGCAGGCATGCTTGCGCTCCTCAGTGTCTCGCTGTGACGGCATCCAGATGAGCCGAGGTCATGTCCAATGAACTCGGCGCACCTCATGCACGTCACTGACAGCGTGGGAAAATTCTCACGCTGAAGTGCTGAGTGCAGGAGAATTCTCCCACGCTGTAAGTGACGTGCATGAGGTGAGCACCCCCATTACTAACCCCATAGTCAAAGTTAAAAAAAAACACAAACACCCAGAATAAAGTCCTTTAATTGAAATAAAGACACAATTCTTTATTGTTCTAAATTAAACCATACTTACCGTCACGCCCATTCCAGCTGAAGCCAACGATCCCCTGCAATAAAAGAAAAATAATAAAGCAACATCATCCTTACCTTTCCATGGTTCCCACGACAGCTTCAGCTCTGCTACATCGAGATGACAGGGTGGACCGCAGCAGAACGCTGCCATCCAGCCTGTCATCCCGCGGACACTGAGAAGCGCAGGTATGCTTGCGCTCCTCAGCGTCTCTCTGTGACGGCATCCAGATGAGCCGAGGTCATGTCCAATGAACTCGGCTCACCTCATGCACGTCACTGACAGCGTGGGAAAATTCTCACGCTGAAGCGCTGAGTGCAGGAGAATTCTCCCACGCTGTCAGTGACGTGCATAAGGTGAGCTCATGTCCAATGAACTCAGCTCACCTCATGCACGTCACTGACAGCGTGGGAGCCGTCCTGGGAACCATGGAAAGGTAAGGATGATGTTGCATGCCTGCGCTTCTCAGTGTCTGCGGGATGACAGGCTGGATGGCAGCTTTCTGCTGCGGTCCAGACTGTCATCTCGATGTAGCAGAGCTGAAGCCGTCCTGGGAACCATGGAAAGGTAAGGATGATGTTGGTTTATTATTTTTCTTTTATTTCAGGAGATCGTTGGCTTCAGCTGGAATGGGTGTGATGGTAAATATGGTTTAATTTAGAACAATAAAGAATTGTGTGTTTATCCTTACCTGAGAGTGAGATATCACACCTCTGGGTGAGGTGCAATACCTTTGTAGCAACCGAGCCCTCAGGGTAATACAGTTCCATTTATCTTCAGCCTAGGTGACGTATTGCGATACAGGGCCGTGATTTTGGCTATAAAAGGGTCCCCTAGACCCCTACCCCAAGCTTTTTAAGAGAATCATATATGGCGTGCCAGGAGACTCTATGGAATGCTTTCTCAGCATCCAACGAGAGTATCTAATTACAAATTTTTAACTGCATCTAGCCCAGGAAATACTTTGTACCTAGTAGCAGTGTCTGCTAGTCAGCGGATTATCCCGACTGTTAAGCAAGCTACACCACCTGTAGTTTTGACACTTAATTTTTTCAAAGGAAATGCTTCGGGACCACGGGATACTCAGTGAAGAGCATCAGGAGGCACCCCAAGGCATAGGGGCTGGGACTGGCAGTAGGATGCCTTGCGGTGGACAGCCGAGCTCGATCCTTATAAAAGCTTTTTAACTGCAGCAGCTTTAGTGGACGCTACTGGAGCTGGAATTACGCGGCTGCTGGCATGAGACTTGCCCTCCAATAGATCCTTGTAAATGGATTTAAAGTGTATTCATTCAAATTAGAGAGACAATTTAAATTAAAAAGCTTAGAGCTGCCTCCACCACAGGGGGGCTCGCTCGACCCACCAGCGGACAGGCACCAGTATTGGGAGAGGGGGGCTGGCCGTCAGGGTTCACCGCGGCTCTGGCACAAACCCGGCGACACGGAGGTGGCACGGGCAGGAGCGGACTGAACGTGTCGGCTTCTCACTTTTTGGATTTTAGAAGGGCATGACATGCCTATATCTGTGTCTCCCCCTCCTTTTACTCCTCCACCTCTTTTCTTTTCGCATGACTATATGTACTTGTCACTTTTCCATGTGTTAGTTGTGTCTTCAGAGCAGTTTGTCAGCTTTTGGACACCTTTGAAGGTGTTTTCTATGTGTTTCTATGTGTTTTTGTTTGCCTGCCATTGGTTTTAACGGTGTTCGAAGGTGTTCGACGAACAGTTCGACGAACAGTTCGGCGAACACACGGGTGTTCGACGAACCGAACTCGAACACTACGGGGGTGGCTCAACACTACTCCTGAGGTCATGTGTGGAGTCTGACCTGAATATCGACGGCCTTGTTGCAGCTGGTACTCCACAACTGCTCTTTTCTGCTCACAAATCCTTTGCAACATTTGGAGGGTAGAGTTCCAACGTGTGGGGACATCACACACCAGTCGGTGTGCCGGAAGCTGCAAATGTTGCTGCAACACAGCAAGGGCGGCGGAAGCTGTAGCCGACTTCCGAAAATGAGCTGACTGGCGGTGTGCTTTGACGAGCAGATCTGGCAACTCGGGGTACGATTTAAGAAACCGCTGAACCACGAGGTTAAGCACATGAGCCAGGCATGTACGTGTGTGATCTCGCCTCGCCTCAGAGCCGCCACCAGGTTACGGCCATTGTCACACACGACCATGCCTGGATGTAGGAACTGCAGTGCTTCCAGCTTGTAACTGATGTGGTGATATCTGAGATGGAGGCTGAACATGAGGAGGATGATGCGCAGGAGCTGTACACTGTGGGGCCAACTCTGACTGACATAGGGCCCGCAATCCTCGATGTGGGGAGGATGTGTTCCGTCCCAAGGTCTGACTGGGTCTAGGCTTCCACTATGTTTACCCAGTGTGCTGTCAGGGAGATGTACCGTCTCTGGCCACAAGCACTTGTCCACGTGTCCGTTGTCAGGTGGACTCTCCCAGTAACTGCGTTGTTGAGGGCACGGCAGATGTTTTGGGACACGTGCTTGTGTAGTGTGGGGATGGCACACCGGGTAAAATAGTGTCGGCTGGGGACCGAGTACCGAGGGACGGCCACCACCATAAGCTTGCGGAAGGATTCAGTCTACACCAGCCTAAAAGGCAGCATTTCCAACGCAAGCAGTCGTGAAATGTGCGAATTTAGGACTGTGGCCTGTGGGGCGTTGGCTGCGAATTTGTGCTTTCGTTCAAAGGTCTGGGATATGGACAATTGAACGCTGCAGTGGGACGTGGATGTTGATGCTGTTTCTTGAGAAACTGCCATAACATGTGAAGACTGAGAGGAGGGGGCATCTTTGCATGCAGTATGGACAGGGGATTGCCTTGCACGCACAACAGGGGGTTCTCTTACATGCACAACAGCGGAAGAAGCAGTGGTGACACCCGCTGACACTGGTCGTGGACCCTGGGGTTTGCCCCACAAAGTCGGGTGCTTTGCTGACATGTGCTTGATCATGCTGGTGGTGGTCAGGCTGGTAGTTTTGTCACCCCTGCTGATGCTGGCCTGGCAGGTGGTACAAATGGCCTTTTTGGAGTTATCAGCAGAGTCTTTAAAAAAATTCCAGACTCTGGAAGATCTACCGGTTGTGCTTCCCTAGTAATTCGGTCAAGAACTGGAAGCGAGAAGATGTGGCTGTTGGTTGTGGCACATTTTCACCTTGGCCACGGCCCCATCCTCTGCACGCACCATCACCAGTACGTCCAGTTCCACGTCCCTTGCCGCGCGCCTTGCCCATTGTAAATGAAGTAAAATAGCTTACACTCGCACTATCAATGGCAAAAGGGTAATAAAAAGGAGATTAGAACCGTGGAAGAGGAAAACTACAGTTCTAATTTCCTGGCGTATACCAGACTTTTTTAAACAGATATATTTGTGTCTGAACACTCACAGACACACTCAATTTTTTCTTTTTTTTGGGGAAAAATTACCAAATGGTTAATAAGACGGGTATTTGTACAGTCTGACTACGGGGAAAAAAAAAAGAGTATTTAGATGAAAAAAAAAAGATTTTTCCTGGCCCCTGAGACCTGGGGCTAAGTTGAGCAATTTGAGCAGCGGAAGCACACAGGACTGTAATGCAGTGTTTGTTGGTATAACCACTGCGTCTCCTTTACAGCCTGACTGCCTGCCTGATATCCGGGATGGATATTAGTCCTAAGAAGGACTGTTTGTTTGGTTTTGCAGGCTTTAGAGACCCTACACTACCAATTTTGCAGTATAAATCTCTCCCTAGCTCAGCAGCACTCTCCCTACACTGTCTGATCCGGAGCGTGTCCAAGATGGCGGCGCCCGGTTTTAAATTCTCGAGGTGACGCCGTGCGGCCAGCCAATCAATGTAATGCCCACAACCAACATGGCTGCGGCATTACAGTGACTGGCTGGCAATCCCTGCATGTTCATTGGCTCTGTAAAGAGCGGCAGCTCTGTAAAGAGCGCCAAACATGCAGGGCGAAGACCCGAGCTCCCGCCCGAGTAACCCGGAAATGCTCGGTGCTCGCCGAACATCCCGAGTAATGAGATGCTCGGGCAACTACCGAGCAGTGTCGAGCATGCTTGCTCAACACTAATCACAATACTTTGCTTTAATATCAACTAATAGCAATATACAGTGGCTTGCGAAAGTATTCACCCCCTTAGCTTTTTACCAATTTTGTTACATTGCAACCTGTGTTTAAATATTTTTGTAATTCGATTTGTGTGTGATGCATCAGCACTAAATAGTCTAGATTGGTGAAGTGAAGTGAGAAAAATCTAGGCATAAATTACATTTATGGAATCAAATAACTAAAAATTGGCACGTGCATATGTATTCATCCCTTTTGCTATGACGCCCTTAAATTTCTGGTGCAAGCAATTACCTTCATAAGTCACATGCTTAGTGAAAGGAAGTCCACCTGTGTGCAATCTAAGTGTCACATGGTCTGCCAGTGTTTACAATGTAGAAAAATAATAGTATAGTCAGCACTCCGCAGTCCTTGGTGGTGCTCGTGGAGGACAAATTGCAAATGGAAAAAACAGGTCCCGACACTCACGTGTAGGAAATCAGTTCATTTATTCCACATAAATAGAGCTACAAAACGTTTCAGCCCCTCACAGGCTTTTGTCAATTGCCAGTATTTACACATCTTCTCTGAAAGGCCACAGAGGCTGCAACACCATTATGCAAGAGGCACCACTAACCAAACAACACCGTGAAGACCAAGGAGATCTACATACAAGTTAGGGACAAAGTTGTTGAGAAGTTCAAGCCAGGGTTGGATTATATAAAAAAAAACCTCAATATTTGATGAGCCCCCTGAGCACCATCAAATCCATTATCATCAAATGGAAAGAACATGGTACCACAACAAACCTGCCAAGAGAGGGCCACCAGTCAAAACTCACAGCCTGGGTAAAGAGGGCATTAATCAGAGAGGCAACACAGAGACCAAAGTAACCCTGCAGGAGCTGCAGAGTTCCCAAGCAGAGACTGGAGTATCTGTCCATATAACCACAATAAGCCGTACACTCCATACAGGTGGTCTTTATGGAAGAGTGGGCAGAAAAAAGCCTTTACTTACACACAAAAATTGTAAAGCTCATTTTGAGTTTGCCAAAAGACATGTGGGAGACTCCCCAAATGTATAGAAGAAGATGCTGTTGTCAGATGAGACCAGAATTGAACTTTTTGGCCACCATGGTAAACGCTACATCTGGTGCTGAACCAACACAGCTCAAGACTAGTGATGAGCGAGCATGCTTGCTACTGCTCGGTGCTCGCCCGAGCATCTCACTGCTCGAGATGCTCGGTGCTCGCCGAGTATTTCCGGGTTGCTCGGGCGGGAACTTTGGTCCCTTCCCTGCATGTTTGGCGCTCTTTAGAGAGCCAATGAACATGCAGGGATTGCCTGCCATGTACTGTAATGCCGTAGCCATGTTGGTTGTGGTCATCACAGTGATTGGCTGGCCGCACAGCGTCATCAGATATATATCAGACCTGGCGCCGCCATGCTCATCACAGTCACTCCGGATCAGACAGTGTAGGGAGAGCTGCTGCTGAGTCAGGTAGAGATTTGATTGTGTATTAGGTAGTGTAGGGAGAAAAAACGTACATTACACAAATCCATCTTAACAAACAGTCCTTCTGAGGACTAATCCATCTGCAGAGATATCAGGCAGGCAGGGTGTATAGGCAGGCAGTGTATATAGCAGATTGCAGTGCATATAGCACAAGAGGCTCCATTCCAACTCTGCCTTCTGCTGCTGTTAGATATTTCTATACAAAGGCCCAGGTCTCAGGGGCCAGGAATACTTTTCTTTGGATCTTAACCCTCACTATTTGCTTAAAAAGCAATCCAGAGAACACCGTTTTTTCTGCGCCATTTGCTTGTTGGCACTGCAGAATACAGCCAGGTCCTTTCCATATTACAGCGCTAGAAATACAGCTAATTAAAACTATGTTTTCTCCGCCAAACGGATCACATATACGTTGTCAGAAAATACTGCAATTTCTGGCCTCCATTAAAAAGTTAACGGTGGGAAAGTGTCACAAGAGGTGGACGATGATGAGACACAATTGCCAGAAAGTCAGGAGGAGGACCAGGGTGTGGAAGTGGAAGACGAGTTGGTGGATGATATAGTAACTGACCCAACCTGGCAGGAGGACACGCAGAGCGAGGACAACAGCACACAAGGGGAGGGAAGCAGAGCACCCCAACAGGCAGGAAGAAGCAGTGTGGTGGCCGCAGACAGAAGGCAGGCAACCCTTCCCCGTAGCACCAACACGAAGGAAGTTGCCAGTACAACTGTTAGGTCTTCCCGAGTATGGCTGTTTTTTAAAGACTCTGCCGATAACCCCAAAAAGGCCATTTGCACCACCTGCCAGGCCGGCATCAGCAGGGGTGGCAAAACGACCAGCCTGACCACCACCAGCATGATCAGGCACATGGCAGCAAAGCACGCGACTTTGGGGGCCGAACCCCAGGGTCCAGGAACAGTGTCTGCGGGTGGCACCATTGCTTCTTCAGCTGTTGTGCATGCAAACCAATCCCCTGTCCATTGTGCATGCGAAGATGCCTCCTGCCCTGCACCTGTCGTTGCACACTCTCAAGTAGCAGCATCAGGAAGCACTTCCATGTCATTGTCCCAGCGCAGCGTTCAGTTGTCCATACCCCAGTCCTTGGAACGCAAGCGCAAATATACAGCCAACACCCCACAGGCCACACTACTTAATTCTCACATTTCACGACTGCTTGCACTCGAAATGTTGCCTTTTAGGCTCGTGGAGACGGAAGCATTCCGCAACATGATGGCGGCGGTCGTACCTCGGTACTCGGTCCCCAGCCGCCAATATTTCTCCCGGTGTGCCGTCCCCGCATTACACAAGCACATGTCCCAAAACATTAGCCGTGCTCTCAACAATGCAGTTACCAGTAAAGTCCACCTAAACACGGACACGTGGACAAGTGCTTGTGGGCAGGGACGGTACATCTCGCTGACGGCACACTGGGTTAACATAGTGGAAGCCGGGACCCAGTCAGACCTTGGGACGGAACACATTCTCCCGATGCCAAGGATTGCGGGCCCTAGGTCAATCAGGGTTGCCCCCACGGTCTACAGCTCCTGCACCTCATCCTCCTCCTCTTCTTCAGCCTCCATCTCCGAAATGACTACATCAGTCACAAGCTGGAAGTACTGCCTCGGCCAAGCGGCAACAGGCTGTGCTGAAACTAATGTGACAAACCGCACAATGCTGAAGAGTTGTGGACAGCTCTGAAAGAGCAGGCAGATCTGTGGCTCACACCGCTGAACCTACAGCCAGGCATGGTCGTGTGTGACAATGGCCGGAACCTGGTGGCAGCTCTGAGGCGAGGCGAGCTCACAAACGTACCATGCCTGGCCCATGTACTTAACCTCGTGGTTCAGCGGTTTCTCAAATCCTACCCGGAACTGCCAGATCTGCTTGTTAAAGTACGCCGCCTGTGTGCCCATTTTAGAAAGTCAGCTACAGCTTCCGCCACCCTTGCAGTGTTTCAGCAGCGTTTGCAGCTTCCGGTTCACAGACTGGTGTGTGATGTCCCCACACGTTGGAACTCTAGACTGCAGATGTTGGGAAGGATTTGTGAGCTGAAGAGGGCAGTTGTTGAGTACCAGCATCAACAAGGCCGTCGGTATTCAGTTCAGACTCCACACATAAGACCTCAGGAGTGGACATTGATGTCAGACATATGTACCATCCTCCAAAACTTTGAGGACTCCACCAAGATGGTGAGCGGCGATGACGCCATAATTAGCGTCACCATCCCACTTCTCTGTTTTCTGAAACGCTCTCTGCTCACAATCAAAAGAGGATGCATTGCAGGTGGAGCACGATGAGATGGAGCAAGGAACCATACAGGGTGATTCCACACGGCCAAGCCTCATCTCATCCCAACGTTGATTGGGTGACAATGAGGAAGAGGAGGAGGAAGGACAGGAGCTAGTTTCATGCACTATAGACGGTACTACCTGCACGGCTGTCATACCGTCTGTTCAGCGTGGATAGCCAGAGGACAAAGAGGAGGAGGAGGAGGAGAGCATGGTCAGTCATCCTCTTGGTGAGGACACGGAAGTCTTGCCTGTTAGTAGTCTGGCACGCATGGCTGAGTTTGTTACGCTGCCTTGCCCATGACCCTCGCGTTCTCAAAATTTTTGGTGACAGTCATTACTGGTTGGTGACACTTCTAGACCCACGCTACAAGGAGAACTTTATATCTCTTATTCCTGAGGCGGACAGGTCTACAAAAATGGGGCTGTACCAGAAGGCCCTTGTTGCGGAACTATTAAAAAAATTCCCATCTGAAACCGCTGGCGGAAGAGGGCACACTTCGTTGGACAACCAAGGAGTACAGGCGAGAGAGACACAACTTCAATCCAGCAGAGGCAGGGGAACACTGTCAAAGTTCTGGGAGAGTTTTCTCAGACCCTCCCATCACACAGGCCCTGAGGCGCGGGGTACACTCACAAGGAGTGCAAAGTTTGGGAAGATGCTGAGGGAGTACCTTGCCGACCGTACCAACGTCCTCCGTGATTCCTCTGTGCCTTATAATTATTGGGTATCCAAGCTGGATACGTGGAATGAACTGGCTCTTTATGCCTTGGAGGTCCTGGCCTGCCCTGCTGCCAGCGTTATATCAGAACGGGTTTTTAGTGCCGCTGACTCTTATAAAACTGAATAAGGGCTGGATTGGGCCAGACTTCTCAACAGCACCCAATGATAGCAACATAGCATAAAATTAAATCCAGTGTCTTTTATTGGGAGGTGTATTCCCATGCACCTTTTCAGACCCACACATGGGTATACGCTTCCTGATTTTGGCTATTTGCTCTTGTCCTTCTCCTCATCCTCCACCACCATATCACCAGGGTGACCGTGGTCCGTGATGCAACACCCACATAATTTTTTTAGAGGGTGCTTCTGATGCACGTAAAAATTTTTTTTTATACAGTTTATGTATACCCCCCAGGGGTAAATATTTGTCAGCCCATACACTTAGTGCATGGGCATTACAAGTATAGGAGGCCCGCTCCTTTCTAATGGGAACATTTTTTTATGAGGCCCTCCTCCACGTCTCTTCCAAGGGTCATTGAAGTGTCTCCAAATTTTTGCATTCACTGCATAGGTCAACACTATGGGAGACTCTCTCCTTTCTAATGGGAATTTGTCGTTACTGTGGCCCTGCTCTATGTGTCTTTAAATTCTTAGTGGGGTTTTTCCTAAAATTGGTCAGCCGTTGGACTCACTGCATACCCTAAAACTGTATAGCAGACCCTCTCCTTTCTAATGGGAACATGTCGTACCTTGTTACTGTGGCCCTGCTCTGTGAGTCTTTAAATTCTTAGTGGGGTTTTCCCTAAAATTGGTCAGCCATTGGACTCACTGCATGCCCTATAACTGTATAGCAGACCCTCTCCTTTCTAATGGGAACATGTTGTACCTAGTTACTGTGGCCCTGCTCTATGTGTCTTTAAATTCTTGGTGGGGTTTTTCCCAAATTTTGGCAGCCCTTGCAGTCACTGCATGGGCATTACCACTATAGGAGACTCGCTCCTTTATAATGGAAACATTTTTTTTACTGAGACCCTCCTCTGTCTCTTCAAAGGGGTATTGGGTTGCGTCCAAATTTTTGGCAGCCCTTGCAGTCACTGGATACGCAATAACAGTATAGGAGACCCACTTGTTAATAATGGGAACAACAAAGCATAGCCGGCTGATGGCTCTCTAAGAATAGCTAGGGCCGACTACTGGCCTTTTAAGAATAGTAAGGGCCGTCTGATGGCCCTATAAAAATAGGCTTTATGACTTTCAGAGTCCCTCCATCATAAATAAAACAGGATGTGTCTGATGATGTGTCACACACCAGATTGCCAGATAAGATTGTAAAATGTTAAAATGACATTTCCCGGTGAATGCATTTGTCTTAAAAAATAAAATAAAAAAAACAAAACAATAGGATCTTTCTTTAGTATAAAAAACAGTGTCACCAATTTAACCTCAATGTAATCACATTGTTCAGCTCCTGCACCTCCTCCTCCATCTCCGAAATGACCACATCAGTCACAAGCTGACAGCACTGCAGCATTGCCTTGGCCAAGCGGCAACAGGCTGTGCTGAAGATAACATGCTTAATTGACAAACCGCCCAGCGCTGCATAGTTGTTGAAAGCTGTAACACAGCAGCCTGATCTGTGGCTCTCACCGCTGAACATACAGCCAGGCATGGTCGTGTGTGACAATGGGCGGAATTGGTGACGGAAAAATGACAGCCGGGATAGATACTGTTTCCCTCTATGCCAGTCCTTTCACCGAGCTAAAGAATATGGCTGTAGTGAAATACAACTTCCACTGAGAAGCTGTTTCAGATTGAAAAACATTGTCCCACCAGAGGATTTGATTCTGAGGGCTAACCTTTCTCACCCTCTCAAGAGCCCCATAGCAGCTGCAAAGTTAGCGCTATTATGAACTCTCCTGAGGTAGAAGCCAAGGCACACCAGAGGATTCTCTGGTGGGACCGTCCAACCCTGCCGAGAAGCAGTCCTGGCTAAGAAAAGTGTGTGGGAAGGTTCCTGGACACTCTATGGCTGCTTTTTCACTGAGGCGGAAACACACGCAAACACGGGGAGGACATACAAAGTCCTTGCAGATGTTGTCCTTGCTGGGATTTGAACCCAGGATCCCAGCGCTGCAAGGCTTCAGTGCTAACCACTGATCCAATGTGCTGCTGTTCACCCTCTAATATCTAACAGGCTGGAGAATCTGACACCTACTGCCACTCTATCTTCAGCTAATTTGTGAGAAAATGTATTTGGGCAGCCACTCAGTCTACCAAATAAAATTCCTGAGAAGGAAATTGGGGATGGCTTTGCTACTGGTACTGGGGGCAGTGCTAATACCATGGCGTCGTACCATAGTTTTCTGGAAATATTCCAGGCTGGTAGGAGGCAAGCAAATTCCCACAGAAAAGTACCAGCAGTAATGTTCAGGCTACATTTCAAGTGCAGGCAGCTTTAGAGGACTTCCTGGGAGAAATGACACGCAGGGTAGATACGGTTTCCCTCTATGCCAGTCCTTTCACTGAGCTAAATACAACTCTTAGCAAAAAAAGTTGTGGACTGGCTCCGTACCATCCTTGGCCACATTCACCTGTCCACGTGTTTGTGGTTAGGCGGTCCTTCCCAGTAAGTGCACTGGGGAGGGCACGGGTAATGTTGTGGGACCTGTGCTTGTGGAAGGCGGAGGCGATACTGGGAAATGTAGTGGAGGCTGGGGGCCGAGTATGGACACTCGGCCGCCGCCGGCATGAGGTTGTGAAAAGCTTCCACCTCCACGAGCCTAAAAGGCCACATTTCAAGTGCAAGCAGCTGTCAAAAATTTGGCAGTATAGTATTGCAGCCTGTGGGTGGGTGGGTGGCTGCCTGCATACTTGCGCTTGCATTCCAAGGAATGGGGTAGGGACAACTGAACGCTGCAGTGGGACAAGGACATGGACGGTGATTGTTGCAAGTCTGCAACGACAGGTGCATGGCGGGAGGCATCTTCGCATGCACCAAGGATCACTTATGATGGGCACACTTTTAGGCAGTGACCTGGGAGTCAGAGATGCTACCAGAGGTCTTCCCCATGCTGTTCCCATGTCTTTTCAGCACGGTATGCATGTGTCTGATGATGTGTCACACACCACATGGCCTGATAAGGTTGTAAAATGTTAAAATGACATTTCCCAGTGAATGCATTTGTCTTGGTTGAAAGCAATGCAAAAGTGCAAAAACGCATCAAAAACGCTACGTGTGAACATAGCCCAAGGTGTGGAGGAGTATTTTTGTTTTTGGTTATTTATTTTGCCTTATATACAAGTCATTACCCTGGAAAGGATGTTCCTTAACATATTTCCCAGGAAAATCCATTTTGGTTTCGTTTTTCAATGTTTTATTGTGAGTCCGTAAAAGTGGCGTAATACTCTGACCATGTTGTTGACAGCAGTGATCTGGGAGTCAGAAATGCTTCCAGGGGTCTTCCCCATGCTGTTCCCATGTCATTTGAGCACTGTTCCCATCGATTTGGGCAATTTTTAGGCCCTCTGCAGACCGCCAGGGGGAGCTGCCTGAAAAATGTTTCCCATAGACTTACATTGGGCTTGTTGCTAGGGTCGAGCACCCAAGTATTCCAATTAGCTCGACCCGAGCAACGAGTACCCGAGCATTTTAGTGCTCGCTCATCACTACTCAAGACCCCAAGAACACCATCCCCACAGTGAAACATGGTGTTGGCAGCATCATGCTGTGGGGATGTTGTTTTTCGGCAGCAGGGACTGGGAAAATGGTATGAGTCGAGGGGAAGATGGATGGTGCAAAATACAGGGATATTCTTAAGCAAAACCTATTTCAGTCTGTCAGTGATTTGAGGCAGGGATGGAGGTTCACCTTCCCACAAGACAAGGACCCAAAGCATACTGCTAAAGCAACACTCGAGTGGTTTAAGGGTAAGCATGTAAATGTTTTGGAGCAGCCTAGTCAAAGCTCAGACCTTTTCTGTTTGCCAGAGGAAACCATCTAACTTGAAAGGGCAGGAGCAGTTTTGCCTTGAGGAATAGGGAAAAATCCCAGTGGCAAGATGTGGAAAGCTTCTAGAGACTTATCCAAATTGACTTGCAGCTGTAATCACAGCAAAAGGAGGCTCAACAAAGTACTGACTTTAGGGGGGGGGGGATAGTTATGCGCACTGACATTTTCAGTTATTTTGTCCTATTTGTTGTTTGCTTCACAATAAAAAGAAAACCAAATGTTCACAGTTGTAGAACATGAACTGATGTAAATCCTAAAAAAAACTGTTAAATTCCAGGTTGTGAGGTAGCAAAAAATGAAAAATGCCAAGGGAGTGAATATGTTCGCAAGCCACTGTATAATGCAGCATATCACAGATAATATATCGCAGTTACAATGGTGTGAAAAAGTGTTTGCCCCTTCCTGACTTCTTATTCTTTTGCATGTTTGCCACACTTAAATGTTTCAGATCACAAAACAAGTTTAAATATTAGACAAAGATAACACAAGTAACCACAAAATGCAGTTTTTAAATGAAGGTCTTTATTATTAAGAGAAAAATAAATCCAAACCTACAGGGCCATGTGTGAAAATGTGATTGCCCCTTAAACCTAATAACTGGTTGGGCCAACCTTAGCAGAAACAACTGCAATCTGTTATGTTCTGCTACCAGAGCTAAGGAAAGAGAGGAAATCTGTCCCTACGATAGAACTCAGCTGAATCCCTACGATGTAACAGGGAACCTGATCCTGCGATCAGACCTGCTAAAGTCCTAAGCTAGTCTGTACGGAGACCTATAGATGTGGGGAAGGAATCCCTACAAGTACTAAGGACTGGGAGGAAAATGGGACACCTCCTAACAGAAATAGTAGCAGACAGACAAACAAACAAAATATATAGAACACTGAGGTCCGTAGACCAAGCAAACTAACAGAGCAAGACACAGAGCACAGGCTAGCAAGAAAGTAGATATACAATGAAGTCCAGCAAAGCCAGAAGGGCGGAGCAGGATTAAATAGGCCAACGAGGTCATGTGACCAGCAAAGGAAAAAACCTAAGAGCAAGGTTCTAACACAATCAAGCGTTTGTGATAACTGGCAATGAGTCTTTTACAACGCTCTGGAAGAATTTTGGCTCAGTCATCGTTGCAAAATTGTTGTAATTCAGCCATATTGAAGGGTTTCTGAGTATGAACCGCCATTTTAAGGTCATGTCACAGACTCACAGCATCTTAATCGAATTAAGGTCAGGACTTTGACTAGGCCACTCCAAAGTCTTAAATTTTATTTTTCTTAAACCATTCAGAGATGGACTTGCTGGTGTGTTTTGGATACTGCTGCATAACCCAAGTGTGCTTCATCTTGAGGTCACGAACAGATGGCCGGACATTCTCCTTCAGGATTTTTTGGTAGACAGCAGAATTCATGGTGCCATTTACCACAGCAAGGCTTCCAGGTCATGAAGCAGCAAAACAGCCCCAAACCATCACACTACCAACACCATATTTTACTGTTGGTATGATGTTCCTTTTCTGAAATGTTGTGTTACTTCTCCGCCAGATGTAATGGGACATATCCCTACCAAAATGTTCAACTTTTGTCTCATCAGTCCACAGAGTATTCTCCCAAAAGTCTTGGTGATCATCAAGATGCTTTCTGGCAAAACTGAGATTAGCCTTCATGTTCTTTATGCTCAGCAGTGGTTTTCTTCTTGAAACTCTGCCATGCATGCCATTGCCCAGTCTCTTTCTTATGGTGGAGTCATGAACACTGACCTTAACTGAGGCAAGTGAGGCCTGCAGTTCTTTAAATATTGTTATGAGGTCTTTTGTGACCTATTGGATGAGTCGTTGCAGCGCCCTTGGGGTAATTTTGGTCGGCCGGCCACTCCTGGGAAGGTTTACCACTGTTCCATGTTTTCGCTACTTGTGAATAATGGCTCTCACTGGAGTTCACTGGCGTCCCAAAGTTTTAGAAATTGCTTTATAACCTTTTCCAGACTGATAGATCTCAATTACTTTGTTTCTCATTTGTTCCTGAATTTCATTGTATCGCAGCATGATGTCTAGCTTTTGAGGATCTTTTGGTCTACTTCACTTTGTAAGGCAGGTCCTATTTAAGTGATTTCTTGATTGAGACCAGGTGTGGCAGGAATCGGGCCTGTGTGTGGCTAGGGAAATTCAACTCAACCTCCCAAAGATGTGATAAACCACAGTTAATTTATGTTTATAGAGGAGGGGGGGGGGGGGGGGCAATCACTTTTTCACACAGGGTCCTGCAGATTTGAATTTCTTTTTCCCCTAATGATAAAGACCTTCATTTAAAAACTGCATTTTGTGGTTACTTGTGTTATCTTTGTCTAATATTTAAATTTGTTTTGTGATCTGAAACATTTAAGTGTGACAAACATGCAAAAGAATAAGAAATCAGGAAGGAGGAAAACACTTTTTCACACCACTGTATATATTCACATAAGAATATGGTATTGGATCAACATCAACAACTTTTGTTTTAGTACTGCAAACAGCATTTGTTTAGTCAATACTGCAAGATCTTACAATAACCAGTGTGATCTTGTGTTCTCTGTTCCCAGAAATCCATTGTTTATTCAAATAAGTGATTCTTAGTGATAGATATTTATTACGCTTCTATTCTTCATTGGTTGCAGTATACAGCATAGGACCCGATTTGGTGAAAAAGCTTTGAAAAGTAACCTTTTTTGCATAATGGGAGGTTACACAAAAATTTTGCGACACAACAAAATCACCCAGGTACTTCAAAGTGGGAAGTGTTGGGGTGTGGATGGAAGTGTGACAGGGCATGGCGACCCCTACTCATCAAATTCATGATGAGCAGTGGTGTTCCATACACCATAAATCTTACTCCAGTTTCTGACTAGAGTAAGATTTGTGACGTTGTACCTCACTTGATTCATTAACGGGTGTGCACATTGCACTACACCAGCATGATAAAATGACAATCTTGATGAACTGTGGCCATATTGTGTACATTATTAGGAATTAACTTGGAAACCTGAGACCTGTGCAAAACTCCTTCTCCCTGGCCACAGAACATCTACATGCCTTGTACTGTAGCTTTGTTTACATTTATAGTAGGGGTATTTGATATTTTGATGTGTATTGCAAACCTTAAATGAAGCTTATTTTTGTGGAAAATCACATCAATATTTACCATCATATTAAAATCTTAATTTATTAAGTCTATAAGATATAAATACATTTAATAAAATGGCAACTATGTATTGTTATAATTTATATTGTTGTTGTATTGTAAACAATAATCCCTAAATTGAACATCTAGTAAACAGCACAAATCTGCAGTTGTGAGAATAACCTCCCGCATTGTCATAACCAACACAGCTAGATAGTTACATTTCTAAATAGTACGAATTTCAGAAATGTTGCAGTATAACCCTATGTCTTTCTTAATTTTGCCTTGGAACATAGCTGTTGTCTTGCTTGAATCTAGAATATATCATTATCAGCAATGTAATGAACAATAATGAATTCCCTGTGGCCATGTCTTTTATTTACTTTTTTTTCTTCTCAAAAGACAAAATAGCCTGGGGGTGTCTCCCATTGGGGGTTAATTTTCTTCCTCGGCAGTAAGCATGCAAAGGGTTTAAATTAATGCATCCTAATTAAAGTAGTGCTAAGCCGTCTGATCTTCAGACAGAAGGGAAGGAATCAGAGGAATTGCTTACACGATCTTAGATGCACACTTGCTCAAGAGGAGGCAAACCGCTGTGGCGACATTATATTAGCAGGGCAGAGTTTATACATTTTCATAGCTAGTTGATTTGCAAATTACATTAAATGCTGGTACAATTGCACAGTCTAACAATTATACAGTGCATCTTTTAGTAAAAAGCTTGGATCAACAAAGGGAAAGGTGAATGGTCCTTAATAGTGTTGAGCGAGCATGCTCGACACTGCTCGGTACTCGCCCGAGCATCTCACTACTCGGGATGTTCGGCGAGCACCGAGCATTTCCGGGTTACTCGGGCGGGAGCTCGGGTCTCCGCCCTGCATGTTTGGCGCTCTTTACAGAGCCAATGAACATGCAGGGATTGCCAGCCAGTCACTGTAATGCCGCAGCCATGTTGTTTGTGGGCATTACAGTGATTGGCTGGCCGCACAGCGTCACCTCGAGTATTTAAAACCGGGCGCCGCCATCTTGGACACAGTCGCTCCGGATCAGCCAGTGTAGGGTCAGTGCTGCTGAGCTAGGGAGAGATTTATACTCCGAAATAGTTAGTGTAGGGTCTCTAAAGCCTGCAAAATCAAACAAACAGTCCTTCTGAGGACTAATATCCATCCCAGATATCAGGCAGGCAGGCAGGCTGTATAGGAGACGCAGTGGTTATACCAACAAACACTGCATTACAGTCCTGTGTGCTCCTGCTGGTCAAATTGCTAGACTTATCACCCCGGTCTCAGGGGCCAGGAAAAATCCTTTTTTTTTTTTATCCTGTATTTTTTTTTCCCTCAGTCAGACTGTACAAATATGCGTCTTATTAACCTTTTGGTATCCCCCCCCCAAAAAAAAAATTGAGTGCGTCTGTGACTGTTCAGACACCAATATATCTGTTTAAAAGAGTCTGGTGTAGGCCAGAGAAATAGAACTGTGGTTTTGCAGTTCCACAGTTCAAATCTCTGTATTATCCTGCTTTGGGCATTTTTTCCATAAAAAAAACAGTAATAGTGTCTCCCTGACTGTTCAGACACAAATATATCTGTTTAAAAGAGTCTGGTGTAGGCCAGAGAACTAGAACTGTGGTTTTCCTCTTCCACGGTTCAAATCTCTGTATTATCCTGCTTTGGGCATTTTTTCCGTAAAAAAATATTAATAGTGTCTCCCTGACTGTTCAGACACAAATATATCTGTTTAAAAGAGTCTGGTGTAGGCCAGAGAAATAGAACTGTGGTTTTGCTCTTCCACGGTTCTAATCTCCTTTTTATTACCCTTTTTCCATTGATAGTGCGAGTGTAAGCTATTTTACTTCATTTACAATGGGCAAGGCGTATGGCAAGGGACGTGGAACTGGATGTTTTGGTGATGGTGCGTGTAGAGGACTGGGCCGTGGCCAAGGTGAAAATGTGCCACAACCAACAGCCACATCTTCTCGCTCCCACTTCTTGACCGAATTACTAGGGAAGCACACTACAACACCAGTATTGCGAACTGATCAGTGTGAACAGGTTATTAATTGGATAGCAGATAATACTTCCAGTTAACTGGGCACCACCACCTCCGGTCTGTCTTCCACACGGTCAAGTTTTAGTAGCCGTGAGTCTCGACCGCATACTCCTCCTCACCCTGATGCTCCTTCCTCCCACCATGCCGAGTGTCGTCAGACAGCAACTGATCCCACACTTGGACACTCTGAAGAGCTGTTCACTGGTCCATTTCCATATTTGTGCCCCTCGCCAGCTCCGCTTGAAGTGGTGGAAGAGGAGATCCCATGTAGCGATGCCCAAATATTTGAACAGCCACGGCCAGAGGAAGTCGACGCTGGCAATTTGTCACAAGAGGTGGACGATGACTAGACACAATTGCCACGAAGTGTGGAGGAGGATCGTGGTGCGCAAGTGGAAGAGGGGGAGGTGGTGGATGATCTAGTAACTGACCCAACGTTGCAGGAGGACACGCAGAGCGAGGCCAGCAGCACACAAGGGGAGGGAGGCAGAGTACCGCAACAGGCAGGAAGAAGCAGTGTGGTGGCCGCACACAGAAGGCGGGCAAAAGTTCCCCGTAACACCAACATGAGGGACGTTGCCAGTACAACCGGTAGGTCTTCCAGAGTCTGGAATTTTTTTAAAGACTCTGCTGATAACCCCAAAAAGGCCATTTGTACCACCTGCCAGGCCAGCATCAGCAGGGGTGACAAAACTACCAGCCTGACCACCACCAGCATGATCAGGAACATGGCAGCAAAGCACCCGACTTTGTGGGGCGAACCCCAGGGTCCATGACCAGTGTCAGCGGGTGTCACCACTGCTTCTTCCGCTGTTGTGCGTGTAATAGAACCTCCTGTTGTGCGTGCAAGGCAATCCCCTGTCCATACTGCATGCAAAGATGCCCCCTCCTCTCAGTCTTCACTTGTTATGGCAGTTTCTCAAGAAACAGCATCAATGTGCTCGTCCCACCGCAGAGTTCAATTGCCCATATCCCAGACCTTTGAACGAAAGCGCAAATTCGCAGCCAACGCCCCACAGGCCACAGTCCTAAATTCGCACATTTCACGACTGCTTGCGTTGGAAATGCTGCCTTTTTGGCTGGTGGAGACGGAATCCTTCCGCAACCTAATGGTGGTGGCCGTCCCGCGGTACTCGGTCCCCAGCCGACACTATTTTGCCCGGTGTGCCATCCCCGCACTACACAAGCACATGTCCCAAAACATCTGCCGTGCCCTCAACAACGCAGTTACTGGGAGAGTCCACCTGACAACAGACACGTGGACAAGTGCTTGTGGCCAGGGATGGTACATCTCCCTGACGACACACTGGGTAAACATAGTGGAAGCCGGGACCCAGTCGGACCTTGGGACGGAACACATACTCCCCACACCGAGGATTGCGGGCCCTATGTCAGTCAGAGTTGGCCCCACAGTGTACAGCTCCTGCGCATCATCCTCCTACTCCTCATGTTCAGCCTCCATCTCAGATATCAGCACATCAGTTACAAGCTGGAAGCACTGCAGTACTGCCTCAGCCAAGCGGCAACATGCTGTGCTGAAACTCATAAACGTAGGTGATAAACCTCACACTGTGTAACATCCCGTGCTTGTGTAGCGCCCCGAGGGTTCGGTCGCTACAGGGGTATTGCACCTCAACCAGAGGTGTGATATCCCACTCCCGGGTAGGGATGGTGTGTGGACCGGGACTCAGTTAGCTGCATGCATCACATACACCCCATTTCCGGGGGACAGCTCAACGGTGCTCCCATTAGTACAGTAATGCAGGCACGACAGAATCTGCCCCTGGCTGGAGTGGGGAGGGGGGAGGAAAACCCAGTGATGTAGGAGCAGGAGGGGACGGTCTCTGGGCATAGGTAGGAGCCCATTGGTTGCAAGTCACCTGGGCTCATACGCAGAGAGGTATAAGAGGTGGGCACCATCTTAATTCAGTGTTCAGTTCAGTCTGAGAGAGGAAGTGACAGAGCAGGGCCTCTGTGGAGCTCTGCTCCAGAGGCGGGCCTAGCCTGTGAGGCCCAGCCAGCACTGAAAGAGAAGAAGTGAGTGCAGAGAGTTGGAGGAGAGAAGGAGTTCAGCCAGAGAGGGCTGACAGGGAGCTGCGGCTCAGTCTGGGCCCAGTTCCACGAGGCAGGCCTGGAGTGGAGGCCAGAGCCAGAGGAGAGGAACGGAAACAGAAAGGAACAGAAAGGAAAGTAAGAAGGAACAGAACACCAAGAGAGGCCCAGAGACACGAAGGCAGAAGGAACCCTAAGGACCCAGGAGATTGCAGGTGACGGGTTGGCAGAACAGGGTACCGGATCCCAAGGTAGTGGAGGCGACTAATCCTCAGCCAAGGACCGGCGGTCGTGACCATTTACTGGTGCGACCCCTCACTACACCTACTAGAAAGGCACACCACATAGGGTCAGGGAAGTGGACACCCAGCCTCCCAAGAGAAGACCCGAGGCAGCTGGACAGAAGTAGTGTCACTGGTGGGGCACGGCTGACGAAAGAATAGAAGGGAGTCCTGTGCCACACTCCGGAATTGCCTGGGGGTTGATCGAGCCCCCTGCCTGGTGGACGCAGCACGGCTCGGGCGGTCCTATCTGTGCACAAGTGACCTGGATGAGAACTGTGAGTAAAGAACCTGAACTGCAACACCTTGTCTCTGTGCTTTCTCACAGCATACAGCACTACTAGTGCTGGGACGCCCGCACCATCACCCCCACCATCTACTACACTGCCCTGGGGCTGCACTCTTCCCGTGGGGAGTCACACTACCTCAGCGGCATACACCATCAGCCCCAGCGGTCGGCCTTGCAGTGGCAGTCTGCACTGACCGCAATCCACGGGTGGCGTAGTCGGACATTAAACCACAAAAACCCCATAAAAGACTGCCACTGGTTTGACCACCCTGAGCCACGGGACCGGGTCGCCGCCATGGAGACTACAACCCACAGAGACCCGGCTCCGGGTAACCCCACACATGTGCGTACACGGCCCAGGGGGCGCGTCACTTGCATGGTGCACCACCTCCCACCATGCAAGACCGCAATCTTACCTGTCAGTTCATGCTGCACTCTTTGCTCCAGTACCTGCTCTGTCCATGTCTCTTGTCTGATTGCTTAGGGCGTCGGCGTGGCTTTCTGCTTGTTTCTTATAGCTACTGTGTGCATAGTCCTAATGTGTCCCCAGCCTATTGCTGTGAGTCACTGGATACTTAAACCCCCTCCACCCAGTAGGAGGTGCCTGAGCAACACTTTCACTCAGTTTGTCTTTTGCAACTGAGTTGCCAGGTTCTGTCCTGTATCTAGTCTGTTTCCGCCACTCTGGGGGCTGAGTTCCCAGGCTCATTCCTGTATCTTGTTCCCGGTTCAGTTCCTGTCTGAACAGTGTCCTAGCCCGTTACTTGTTTCTCTCTATGTCCGTACCTTCCCTTTTCCTGCAGTGTCTGAATCTGCACCTAACTCCAACTCGTTGTCTCTGTACTTCTGTTTGTGAGTTTTGTGTCCACCCGCTACTTCATTGTAAGTACCTTGTGTGTATCTGGTTCTGTTTGTCCCCTTTCCCTGCCTCCGTATCTACCTCCTGTGTTCTAACCATCTTCCTGTATTTTCCAGTCTGTTCCATGTGAACAGAGCCCTGTCCTGTCTGCCTTCACCTTCTGCTCTGTTCTGCTCTGCTTGTTCACCGCTCCAGCGGTTCCGCTCTGCTCCGCTTGTTTACCGCACCTGGGGTTCTGTTCTGCTCTGCTCTGCTTGTTCACCGCTCCGGCAGTTCTGCTCTGTTCCGCTTGTTTACCGCACCTGCAGTTCTGTTCTGCTCTGCTTGTTCACCGCTCCGGCGGTTCCGCTCTGCTCCGCTTGTTTACCGCACCTGCGGTTTTGCTCCGCTCTGCTTGCTCACCGCACCTGCGGTTTTGCTCTGCTCTGCTTGTTCACCGCACCTGCGGTTTTGCTCTGCTCTGCTTGTTCACCGCACCTGCGGTTTTGCTCCGCTCTGCTTGTTCACCGCACCTGCGGTTTTGCTCCGCTCTGCTTGTTCACCGCACCTGCGGTTTTGCTCTGCTCTGCTTGTTCACCGCACCTGCGGTTTTGCTCCGCTCTGCTTGTTCACCGCACCTGCGGTTTTGCTCCGCTCTGCTTGTCTACCGCACCTGCGGTTTTGCTCCGCTCTGCTTGTTCACCGCACCTGCGGTTTTGCTCTGCTCTGCTTGTTCACCGCACCTGCGGTTTTGCTCTGCTCTGCTTGTTCACCGCACCGCCGGTTTGGCTCCGCTCTGCTTGTTCACCGCACCGGCGGTTTTGCTCTGCTCTGCTTGCTCACCGCACCTGCGGTATTGCTCCACTCTGCTTGTTCACCGCTCCTGCGGTTTTGCTCTGCTAGTCCACCGCACCTGTGGCTCTGTTCCTGTATCCCAGTCTGTACTGGTCCCTATCCAGCCTGCGTTCATACCTGCCAGTATCTGCCTGTCTGCATTCCAGCCGTGCCTGTCAGTACCTGCCTGTCTGCATACCAGCCGTGCCTGCCAGTACCCACCTGCCCTCATACCAGCTGTGCCTGCCAGTACCCACCTGCTGTCTTACCAGCTGTGCCTGCCAGTACCCACCTGTCTGCATACCAGCTAACCTGCCTGTTCCTGCATTCCCCGGTGTGGGTCAATAGCTGTGACCGGGGTCTGACCTGGAGTAGCACCTGGTCCCTCTGCTCGGTTCCTCCCTGGTTCACGGAGTCGACTGAGCTGCTATGCAACCTTGGTCGGATCGGGTTGATACTTAGTTACGTCCCCCCAGGCACTCCTCGGTTCATGGTACAGTGGGATCACTAATCACGCTCACGCCAGTCAGTTCGGGCGTGAGCGTAACACACTGCTTGTGGGTTGTGGACAGCTGTGAAAGAGCAGGCAGATCTGTGGCTGAGACCGCTGAACCTACATCCAGGCATAGTCGTGTGTGACAATGGCCGTAACCTGGTGGCGGCTCTGAGGCGAGGCGAGATCACACACGTACCATGCCTGACTCATGTGCTTAACCTCTTGGTTCAGCGGTTTCTTAAATCGTACCCCGAGTTGCCAGATCTGCTTGTCAAAGTACGCCGCCTGTCAGCTCATTTTCGGATGTCGGCTACAGCTTCCGCCGCCCTTGCTGTGTTGCAGCAGCGTTTGCAGCTTCCGGCACACCGACTGGTGTGTGATGTCCCCACATGTTGTAACTCTACCCTCCACATGTTGCAATGGATTTGTGAGCAGAAGAGAGCAGTTGTGGAGTACCAGCTGCAACAAGGCCGTCGATAATCAGGTCAGACTCCACACATAAGACCTCAGGAGTGGACCTGGATGTCTGACATATGTACCATCCTGACAAACTTTGAGGAGTCCACCAAGATGGTGAGTGGCGATGACGCCATTATTAGCGTCAGCATCCCACTTGTCTGTCTTTTGCAACGCTCTCTGCAGAGAATAAAAGAGGAGGCATTGCATCCAGAGTTTGATGAGATGGATCAAGAAGCCGTAACGAGCGATTACACACAG
This sequence comes from Phyllobates terribilis, assembly GCF_046119375.1. Classification (NCBI taxonomy): domain Eukaryota; kingdom Metazoa; phylum Chordata; class Amphibia; order Anura; family Dendrobatidae; genus Phyllobates; species Phyllobates terribilis. The sequence continues at coordinate 97,293,410 of NW_027362767.1, read as the reverse complement.
CCCAGCCTCATCTCATCCCAACGTGCATTGGGGGACAATGAGGGAGAGGAGGAGGAGAAGGAGGAGGAAGAACAGGAGCTGGTATCATGCGCTGTAGACTGTAGTACCTGTACAACTGTCATACCGTCGGTTCAGCGTGGGTGGCCTGAGGACAGGGGGGAGGAGGAAGAGGAGCAGGAGGAGAGCATGGTCAGTCGTCATCTTGGTGAGGACACGGAAGTCTTGCCTGTTACCAGTCTGGCACGCATGGCTGACTTTATGTTACGCTGCCTTAACCGTGACCCTCGCGTTGTCAAAATGTTGGGTGACAGTCATTACTGGTTGGTGACACTTTTAGACCCCCGCTACAAGGAGAACTTTCACTCTCTTATTCCTGAGGTGGAGAGGTCTACAAAAATGTGGCAGTACCAGAATGCCTTTGCTGCAGAACTGTTAAAAAAAAATTCCCATCTGAACACGCTAGCAGCAGAGGTCACAGTTAGAGATGAGCGTTGTTCTACTCGAACTGTTCGCCAATCTCAAATTCGAGCTGTTTTGGGCAGTGTTCGAGCCGTTCGGCGAACACGAACAATTTGAGAAAAATTCGGCTGTTCGAGGTTATGTTTGATAACTGTTCGTGCACCAAAATCATAACTGGATTTTTTCTCAGTAATGATGAAAATTAATGTTAATACGCAGTTTGAGTGTACAGCGGGGTGGGGGGAGGGGCAGGGGATGGATCTCTGCAGGAACAATGAAGATCTCCATTTTTTTTTCTCTTTCCCGCTTTTACAGTGGGGAGGTGCAATCTGTCAGCCTATCAGCAGCGCACACACGGAGCGAAGTGCTTTTTTTCACACAAGCAAGGGCATGTGTCATTGGCAGTGTATGTCACATGTCCTTGCCCTATAAGACCAAGCCATTTTCCCCGTCGCCACCATTTTCTCACTGCTGCAGCTGCGTGTTAGACGGCACCGCTGTTGCTGTGTGCGCTATACCTTGTTAATTTCAAGCCAATTTTCGCACAAATCTACAGATAGCTTGGGAGTAGGGAATAGTTGTGATTGCAGTCCTTTTAAGGACTAGGTTACAGCATTTCCTACGACTTTTATCAGGCAGGTCTGTGCTCTTAAATAGATAGATTGTGGGAGTAAAGACTAATTGTAATTGGAGTCCTTTTCAGGACTAGGTTACATCAGTTCCTATCAGTTTTTGCAAGGCAGGTCTGTGCCAGTGCTGTGCAAGTTTTTTTCACAGCATTTGGCTGAATCTAGCAAAGCTAATCCTTTTTGGCCTATTGCAGAGTGTGTTAGTCAGTGGAGTAGCCTATCTGTGTTGCAAGATATACCACCTGTGTATAGAATACCAATTTTTTTACTGCACCTAGTGAAGTAAAATCTTTTGGGCATAGCATCATTCTATTAGTCCATCTATACTGACCTCCATCAGGTTGCAAATTGAATATAATTTTTTTCTGCATCTAGCTCTGAAAAACTATTGGGCTTCTAGCTGTGTGTGGGACTTGTTGTATTAGTCCATCTATACTGACCTCCATCAGGTTGCAAACTGAATATATTTTTTTCTGCATCTACCTCTGAAAAAATATTGGCCTTCTAGCAGTGTGTGGGACTTTCTCTATTAGTTGATCTATACTGACCTCCATCAGGTTGCAAATTAAAAATAATTTTTATCTGCATCTACAGTACCTCTGAAAAAATATTTGGGCTTCTAGCTGTGTGTGGGACTTGTTCTATTAGTCCATCTATACTGACCTCCATCAGGTTGCAAATTGAATATAATTTTTATCTGCATCTAGCTCTGAAAAAATATTTGGCCTTCTAGCAGTGTGTGGGACTTTCTCTATTAGTCCATCTATACTGACCTCCATCAGGTTGCAAACTGAATATAATTTTTTTCTGCATCTAGCTCTGAAAAAATATTTGGCCTTCTAGCAGTGTGTGGGACTTTCTCTATTAGTCCATCTATACTGACCTCCATCAGGTTGCAAATTAAAAATAATTTTTATCTGCATCTACAGTACCTCTGAAAAAATATTTGGGCTTCTAGCTGTGTGTGGGACTTGTTCTATTAGTCCATCTATACTGACCTCCATCAGGTTGCAAATTGAATATAATTTTTATCTGCATCTAGCTCTGAAAAAATATTTGGCCTTCTAGCAGTGTGTGGGACTTTCTCTATTAGTCCATCTATACTGACCTCCATCAGGTTGCAAATTAAAAATAATTTTTATCTGCATCTAGCTCTGAAAAAATATTTGGCCTTCTAGCAGTGTGTGGGACTTTCTCTATTAGTCCATCTATACTTACCTCCATCAGGTTGCAAACTGAATATAAATTTTTTCTGCATCTAGCTCTGAAAAAATATTTGGCCTTCTAGCAGTGTGTGGGACTTTCTCTATTAGTCCATCTATACTGACCTCCATCAGGTTGCAAATTAAAAATTATTTTTATCTGCATCTAGCTCTGAAAAAATATTTGGCCTTCTAGCAGTGTGTGGGACTTTCTCTATTAGTCCATCTATACTGACCTCCATCAGGTTGCAAATTAAAAATAATTTTTATCTGCATCTACAGTACCTCTGAAAAAATATTTGGGCTTCTAGCTGTGTGTGGGACTTGTTCTATTAGTCCATCTATACTGACCTCCATCAGGTTGCAAATTGAATATAATTTTTATCTGCATCTAGCTCTGAAAAAATATTTGGCCTTCTAGCAGTGTGTGGGACTTTCTCTATTAGTCCATCTATACTGACCTCCATCAGGTTGCAAATTAAAAATAATTTTTTGTCTGCATCTAGCTCTGAAAAAATATTTGGCCTTCTAGCAGTGTGTGGGACTTTCTCTATTAGTCCATCTATACTGACCTCCATCAGGTTGCAAATTAAAAATAATTTTTTTCTGCATCTACAGTACCTCTGAAAAAATATTTGGTCTTCTAGCAGTGTGTGGGACTTTCTCTATTAGTCCATCTATACTGACCTCCATCAGGTTGCAAACTGAATATAATTTTTTTCTGCATCTAGCTCTGAAAAAATATTTGGCCTTCTAGCAGTGTGTGGGACTTTCTCTATTAGTCCATCTATACTGACCTCCATCAGGTTGCAAATTAAAAATAATTTTTATCTGCATCTACAGTACCTCTGAAAAAATATTTGGGCTTCTAGCTGTGTGTGGGACTTGTTCTATTAGTCCATCTATACTGACCTCCATCAGGTTGCAAATTGAATATAATTTTTATCTGCATCTAGCTCTGAAAAAATATTTGGCCTTCTAGCAGTGTGTGGGACTTTCTCTATTAGTCCATCTATACTGACCTCCATCAGGTTGCAAATTAAAAATAATTTTTATCTGCATCTAGCTCTGAAAAAATATTTGGCCTTCTAGCAGTGTGTGGGAATTTCTCTATTAGTCCATCTATACTGACCTCCATCAGGTTGCAAATTAAAAATAATTTTTATCTGCATCTAGCTCTGAAAAAATATTTGGCCTTCTAACAGTGTGTGGGACTTTCTCTATTAGTCCATCTATACTGACCTCCATCAGGTTGCAAACTGAAAATAATTTTTTTCTGCATCTAGCTCTGAAAAAATATTTGGCCTTCTAGCAGTGTGTGGGACTTTCTCTATTAGTCCATCTATACTGACCTCCATCAGGTTGCAAATTAAAAATAATTTTTATCTGCATCTACAGTACCTCTGAAAAAATATTTGGGCTTCTAGCTGTGTGTGGGACTTGTTCTATTAGTCCATCTAAACTGACCTCCATCAGGTTGCAAATTGAATATAATTTTTATCTGCATCTAGCTCTGAAAAAATATTTGGCCTTCTAGCAGTGTGTGGGACTTTCTCTATTAGTCCATCTATACTGACCTCCATCAGGTTGCAAATTAAAAATAATTTTTATCTGCATCTAGCTCTGAAAAAATATTTGGCCTTCTAGCAGTGTGTGGGACTTTCTCTATTAGTCCATCTATACTGACCTCCATCAGGTTGCAAATTGAATATAATTTTTTTCTGCATCTAACCCAGCCAATAGTTTTGGCCTAATACCACAGTTTGGCCACTCAGCTCTGCTCGGTTCCCATCCATTGTTTTTTTGTGCAAACAACTCCAGAGTTGTGAATTAGTTAACCACCAAAATGAGTGGAAAAAGGCCTGCTGCTGGTGGAAAGGGGAATAGGCGTGTTGGGAAGGGGAAAAAAGGTTGTGTCCGTGGGGTAGGTGTTAAAGCAACAGTAACATCTGCAGAAGAAAGACCATCTTCCAGCCAAACTAAAATGTCTACTTCTTTTAGCGGACAATGTGATAAGATCCCTTTCTTACGGCCACGCCAATCGCTACAAATTCCAGATGAGGCACAAAAACAGCAGGTGCTTCAACGGATATCAAGTGCTCCTTTAAGTGGGCTCTCCTCCACATCAACTTCAACATCACAAATACTCCAGTCCTCAAAGGTGTCACCCCAATCGCACTTGCTTCCTCACAGCTCCCAAATCTCCAGCTGCCCGTCTGAGCATGAGGTAGAACAGATGGTTGAGTCTGCAGAGCTGTTTACTCATACTATAGCCTGGGAATCAGAGGTTGACTCCAGCGCTTCTGTGAATCCAGACGAGGAAATGATCTGCACTGATGCCCAGAATCTTTATGAGTCGGATCCAGGACCAGACGCAGAAGGTTCTGACCATAATGTAGACCCTCATTCCCAAACTGTAACTCCTGTTGGTGGAGACAATGAGGAAGACGATGATAAGACTCAAATACCTGATTGGAGCGACAACTTTAGTTTTTTGTCAGGGCAGGAACAGGTTGGCTCTGAGGACGACGGGTGTGATAACGCACAGGGTGATGATGATGAGGTTGGAGATCCCACTTACTGTCAACCCACAGTCAGCCAAGAGATGAGGTCAGCAGAGGAGGTGGAGGAAGATGCTCGTGACGACGAGGTCATGTTGCGCTTTCCTGTACAGTGATGTACATCTTGAAGTACGTCAACAACTGCATCCTCAAACACAACTCTGCCTCTCACCACAAGTCGTGGTGGCTCTTCAGGTCGCATGGGTGCTAAGCCTTGCATAGCCTGGGCATTTTTTCAGATCGATAAAGATGACCCAACTCGTGTTATCTGTAACATTTGTCAGCAAAAGCTAAGTAGAGGCCAAAAAATACATAGTTTGAGTACTTCATGCATGAACCGGCACATGGACATGAAGCATAAGTTGCAGTGGGAAGCTCAGTGTGCTACAATGCGGCCTAGCCGGCCGGGCCAACCACCGTCTGCCATATCTTGTGCATCCGCGGCCTCTTCATCCTCTGTGACTGGGGGGACAGCAGTCACACCTGTTTTGGGGCGCAGACCTGCCACCTCTTTACCCGCAACAGCCAGCGTGATTGGCAGGTCATCATTTTCTTTGGAGGTGGTAACACCAGCTGGTGTTGAGCGCTGTCCGACATCGATAGCACCACCTTTGGATCAAGGCAACCTAACATGTCCGCCTGCATCTTCCTCACAGACCGGCAGTTTGCCGGGGACACCCTTATCAACCCCGTCTAAGCACAATAGCCAGCCCTCGGTCCCTCAGATGTGGACAAGTAAAAGACCATTTCCTCCTAGCCATGAGAAAGCTAAGAGGTTGAATTTCACCATCTGCAAGCTCTTGGCTACAGAAATGCTGCCTTTCCGCCTGGTGGACACAGAGGATTTTCGAGACCTTATGTCCGTCGCAGTGCCCCAGTACCAGATGCCCAGTCGGCACTACTTCTCAAAGAAAGGTGTGCCTGCGCTCCACCAGCATGTCGCACACAACATCACCGCTTCTTTGAGAAACTCTGTGTGTGACAGGGTGCATTTCACCACAGACACTTGGACGAGTAGGCATGGACAGGGGCGTTACATGTCGCTGACTGGGCACTGGGTAACTATGGTGACAGCAGGACAAGGGGCTGCTGTCCAAGTCTTGCCGTCCCCACGAGTTGTGCGTCAATCCTCTTTATGTCAAAGTTCCTCCACTGCTTCTGCCTCCTCAACCTCCTCTCGGTCTTCCACCTGCACCCAAAGCCTGTCTGGTCATGCCACAAGCTTTCTAACTGCGCAGAAGGGATCCTGCACACCTCCTTACTATGCTGGCAGTAGGGCTCAACGTCATCAGGCGGTTTTTACATTGAAATGTCTGGGAAATGTGAGTCACACAGCTGAGGAGTTGTGGTCAGCTCTGGAGAACCAATTTCATGAATGGTTGTCTCCACTGGACCTGAAACCAGGGAAGGCCGTGTGCGACAATGCTGCAAACCTGGGTGCGGCCCTTCGCCGGGGCAGTGTCACACACGTGCCTTGTATGGCTCACGTGTTAAACCTGGTTGTCCAGCAATTTTTAGCCCACTATCCCAGACTAGATGGCCTTCTGCAGAGGGCACGGTCGCTGTGTGCTCACTTCCGCCGTTCGCATCCCGCAGCTCAGCGACTTACATCTCTACAGAAGTCGTTGGGCCTGCCACTTCACCGGCTAAAATGCGATGTGCCTACCCGGTGGAATTCAACTCTGCACATGTTGCAGCGACTGTGGCAGCACCGACAAGCCCTGGTGCAATACATTCTGACGTATAGCCTGGGCCAACGAGATCCAGAGGTGGGGCAAATCACGCTGGAGGAGTGGTCTCAGATCAGGGACCTATGCACCCTTCTGCACAGTTTTGAAATGGCGACGAAGATGTTTAGTGCTGACGATGCCATTATCAGCATGACTATTCCGGTGATTTACATGCTGGAGCACATATTAAACAGAATTCGGAGTCAGGTGGTGGCACAAGAGGAGGTGGAGGAAGTAGAGGAGGAGGAGTTGTATGCGGAAGGGCTAACATCTGCAAGGTCCAGACGGTCGGCAGCACCAAGGCGGCAAGCATGTGAGGGTGGGGGAGATGGTTTTACCAGGGCGCATGGTAGCAGCCAAACTAGTGAGGAAGGTGCAGGAGCCCAGGAAGAAGTGGAGGACGAACTGATGGAAGACTCATCAGATGAGGGAGACCTTGATCACATTTCTGTTGTGCGAGGTTGGGGGGAGAGGACAGAGGAAGGAAGCATGATTGTTACCTCGCCACCAACACAACAGGGACTTGGTGCTCCTGGATGCGCAGCACACATGAGTGCCTTCTTGCTGCACTACCTGCAACATGACCCTCGAATTGTGAGAATTAGAAATAATCCTGACTACTGGGTTGCCACACTGTTAGATCCCCGGTACAAAAGTAAATTTGCAGAAATTATTCCTGCCATAGAAAGGGATGCACGCATGCAGGAGTATCAGCAGAGACTGTTGCAGAATCTTACATGTGCTTTTCCACAAAATACCAGTGGTGCACGTAGTGAATCTCACAGTTCCAACTTGCCAACCGTGGGACCGTCAAGTGTTCAGCACTCAAACCGTAACAGAACCACAGTATCTGCTGGTAACATCAATTTTGCGGAATCATTTCACCACTTTTTTAGCCCATCCTTTGCAAGGCCACAGGAGACAAGAAGTCTGACACATAGTCAACGCCTAGAGACGATGGTACAGGAGTATCTCCAAGTAAACATTGAAGCCATGACTGTGTCACTGGACCCTTGCTCTTTTTGGGCTTCCAATCTGGATAAATGGCCGGAGCTAGCCACTTACGCCTTGGAGATCTTGTCATGCCCCGCAGCCAGCGTTCTGTCTGAACGTGTGTTCAGCGCTGCTGGTGGTGTGCTGACAGATAAGCGCACGCGGCTCTCCACTGATAATGTAGACAGACTCGCGTTCATAAAGATGAACAAATCATGGATCCGAAACGACTTTTCTACCCCTGTGTCATCCTGGGGAGAGTAAAAGCTTGATGATTGGTTAAAATCACCCTACCAACCGTTTTAAGCTTTCAAATTACTAATCATGTTTATCTGTATCTTGGCTGGAAAATAATTTGGGCTTTGTAGCAGTGTGCAGCACTGATTCTATTAGGCCATCTATAATAAGCTCCACCAGATTTAAAATTACTAATCATGTTTATCTGTATCTTGACTGGAAAATAATTTGGGCTTTGTAGCAGTGTGCAGCACTGATCCTATTAGGCCATCTATACTAAAGCTTCACCAGATTTAAAATTAATAATAATTTTTAGCTGCATCTAGCCCGGAAAATAATTTTGGGGCTCCGAGATGCGCAAGACACATAAGTGCCTTCTTGCTGCACTACCTGCAGCATGACCCTCATATTGTCAGAATTCGAAGTAATCATGACTACTGGGTTGCCACACTCTTAGATCCCCCAAACTTTTCGATCAACCTTTTCATTTTAATAAAGACCAAAAAAATGGTCATTTTTGAAATTATAAGCATTAGCAGGTTGTTAGAAACTGAAATCAAACAGTTTTCAACTCAAAACTTTATTCTAGGTGATGTTACATTTTCACATAGGACCCCTTGTTCGAAAGGAGCTTCTGAACTCTCTCGTCCATTGAATTTGTCAGGTTTTGGATGGTTTCTGCTTCAATTGTTTTGCATGAGGACAGAATACCCTCCCAGAGGTGTTGCTTAGATGTGAACTGCCTCCCGCCATCATAGACACTCCTTTTAATGATGCTCCAAAGGTTCTGAATGGGGTAGAGGTCAGGGGAGCATGGGGGTCACACCATAAGTTTGTCCCCTTTTATGCCCATATCAGCCAGAGATGCAGATGTTTTATGTGCAGCATAAGATGGTGCATTATCATGCAAAAAAATGATCTTGCTGTGAAATACACGGTTCTTCTTCTTGAACCATGGCAGGAAGTGCTGTTTGAGAAAATCCACATACATTATGGAGTTCATCTTTAGCGCCTTCAGGGATCCTAAAGGGGCCGACAATCTCTCTCCCCATGATTCCAGCCCAAAACATTACTCCACCTCCTCCTTGTTGGCGCTGTAGCCGTATTTGCGTGGGGTGTCCATCAACCAGCCATCCTCCACTCCATCCATCTAGACCATCGAGCGCTGCACGGCACTCATCCGTGAACAAAACAGTTTTGAAATCAGTCTTCATGTAATGTTTGGCCCACTGGAGCCGTTTCTGCTTGTGTGAAGTGGATAGAGGAGGTCAACAGGATGGCGTATGCACAGCTGCAAACCTCTGAAGGACCCTGCATCTTGTTGTTCGGGGGACGTTGGAGGCACCAGCAGCTTCAAAAACTTGTCTGCTGCTATGACCAGGCTTTTTTGCCGCTGCTGTTTCAACCTGATGTAATTGCCTGTAGGAAAGAGTCCTCAATTTGCCCTTATCAGCACGCACACGTGTGTACTGTGAATCAGCTACATACTTCTTGATTGCCAAGACACTTCATCCTGATCATCGCACAATGTTGATTGTAGTCATGCCTTGACCTAAACACTCCACAATTTGTTGCTTCTCAGCAGCCGACACATCCTTTTTCTTTCCCATTTTGGCAGAAAATGTAGGCTGCTTAATAATGTGAGACAGCCTTCTTAATTAGTCTTGCCTTTCATTGGAAACACCTGCCAAACTAATTAGCACAGGTGTCTGCAATTGGTTACAGTGATATAAAGAGCCCTGACACACATCACCATCAATGAGTTTAACTGACAAACAAATTCTTCCCTTATCACTCCTAAACACTTTTTGCATAATAATTTGGAACACAGTGTACATGTGCTTTTCCACAAAACACCAGTGGTTCACATAGTGAATCTTACAGTTCTAACTTGCCAACCATGGTCTGTATGGAGTTGTTCAATAAAGGGCCCAAAATTAAGATAACATAGATGGGAGAGGTCTCTATGAATAGGAATTCCTAAGTATTTGACACCCTGTGAGGGCCAGGCAAAGGGAAAGTTGGACTGGATGGAATCCTATATGGATTTGGGGAGGGAGACATCGAGGGCCTCAGACTTCGCTGCATTGATTTTAAAATTTGACCATGTAACAAAGTGATCTATTTCAGCCATAACAGCATGGATGGATATATGTGATTGAGTGATATATACTAGGACATCATCAGCAAATAGAGAGCACTTGTACTCGGTGCCTCCCACCTCAATCCACCTAATATTGGGGTTATGGCAAATTGATGAGAGCAGGTGCTCCGTCACTAGGATGTATAAGAGAGGGGACAGAGAACATCCCTGCCTTGTCCCATTGGTGATTGTGAAAGGTGATGAAAATGTTCTGACGCGCCCCCTGGGCCTTGGGACACCCGGAGCCGGACCCTTTTTGGTGGATGCTGGTGGTTGTAGTCTCCGTGGCGGCGACCCGGTTCCGTGGCTCAGGGCGGTCAAACCAGTGGCGGAACTATTTATGTGGTTTTGATGTTTAAATGTCCGACTACGCCACCCTTGGATTGCGGTCAGAGTGAACCGCCGCTCCAGGGCAGACCGCTGAGGCTGGTGTTGTGGGTGCAGCAGAGCGTAGCATAACTCCCCACGGGAGGAGTATGGCCTCAGGGCAGTGTATGCGGAGGATGGGGGTGATAGTGCAGGGCAGCAGCAGTAACGACACGGAGTCAGTGATGCAGTCCAGGGCCTTTACTCACAGTTCTTATTATCCAGACCACGTCTGCAGGTAACGGCTGCCCACGTCGTACTGTGCTCACCAGGTGAGGGGCTCAGACAACTCCCAGATAACTTTGGAGCGCTTCACAGGACCCCATTTGTGTGTCCTTTGTCTGGCCTTTCTTACCAACCTTTCTGTCCGGCTGCCTCGGGCCTCCTCTTGGTAAACTTGGCGCCAGTTTCCCTGACCCTATGTGGTGCCTTCCTAGCGGGTGTAGCGAGGGGCCGCGCCACATAAAATGTCACAGCCTCCTGTTTCTAGCTGAGTGTCGTTTCCTGCCTCCACTAGTTTCGGGGACCGGTCTCCCCCTTTGGCCTGACCCCTCCACGCAGGTGGATTCGGGCGTGCGGTGGCGACTCGCCCGTCCGCACCCCTGGGATCCCTTCGTTCCTCGTTCCTGGAGCCTTCTCCGCTCCTCTTCCTTCCTTCTCCCTCTTCCAGGCCTGGGCCTCTGTTACTAGGCCCGCCTCCGGAGCAGAGCTCATACAGAGCCCCTGCTCCCTGCCACTTCTGCTCAGACTTCTCTGCACTGAACTAAGATGGTGCCCACCTTTTATACTCCCTTCTCAATGCACCCAGGAACTGCTTCCTCCCTGCTCCTGCACTACAGGGTTCCCCTTCCTCAGTGTTCCCTCCCCCCACTCCAGCCGGGGACAGGGACTGTCGTGCCCATCTCAGGGGCATATTGGTCGCCCTGCCCCACGGCAATGTGGTGTAATGCATGCAGGTGTCGGGTCCTGATCCACACTACATCCTTACCTGAGAGTGAGATATCACACCTCTGGGTGAGGTGCAATACCTCTGTAGCAACCGAGCCCTCAGGGTGCTACAGTTCCATTTATCTTCAGCCTAGGTGACGTATTGCGATACAGGGCCGTGATTTTGGCTATAAAAGGGTCCCCTAGACCCCTACCCCAAGCTTTTTAAGAGAATCATATATGGCGTGCCAGGAGACTCTATGGAATGCTTTCTCAGCATCCAACGAGAGTATCTAATTACAAATTTTTAACTGCATCTAGCCCAGGAAATACTTTGTGCCTATTAGCAGTGTCTGCTAGTCAGCGGATTATCCCGGCTGTTAAGCAAGCTACACCACCTGTAGTTTGGACACTTAATTTTTTCAAAGGAAATGCTTCGGGACCACGGGATACTCAGTGAAGAGAATCAGGAGGCACCCCAAGGCATAGGGGCTGGGACTGGCAGTAGGATTCCTTGCGGTGGACAGCCGAGCTCAATCCTTATAAAAGCTTTTTAACTGCAGCAGCTTTAGTGGACGCTACTGGAGCTGGAATTACGCGGCTGCTGGCATGAGACTTGCCCTCCAATAGATCCTTGTAAATGGATTTAAAGTGTATTCATTCAAATTAGAGAGACAATTTAAATTAAAAAGCTTAGAGCTGCCTCCACCACAGGGGGGCTCGCTCGACCCACCAGCGGACAGGCACCAGTATTGGGAGAGGGGGGCTGGCCGTCAGGGTTCACCGCGGCTCTGGCACAAACCCGGCGACGCGGAGGTGGCACGGGCTGGAGCGGACTGAACGTGTCGGCTTCTCACTTTTTGGATTTTAGAAGGGCATGACATGCCTATATCTGTGTCTCCCCCTCCTTTTACTCCTCCACCTCTTTTCTTTTCGCATGACTATATGTACTTGTCACTTTTCCATGTGTTAGTTGTGTCTTCTGAGCAGTTTGTCAGCTTTTGGACACCTTTGAAGGTGTTTTCTATGTGTTTCTATGTGTTTTTGTTTGCCTGCCATTGGTTTTAACGGTGTTCGAAGGTGTTCGACGAACAGTTTGACGAACAGTTCGGCGAACACACGGGTGTTCGACGAACCGAACCGAACTCGAACACTACGGGGGTGGCTCAACACTAGTCACAGTTCGTTGACCAACCAAGGAGTACAGGCGAGAGAGACACAACTGCAATCCAGCAGAGGCAGGGGAACACTGTCAACATTCTGGGACAGTTTTCTGAGACCCGCCCAGCTTACAGGCCTTGAGGCGTGAGGTACTCTCACAAGGAGTGGAAAGTTTCAAAAGATAGTGACCGTACCAGCGTCCTCCGTGATTCCTCTGTGCCTTTTAATTATTGGGTATCCAAGCTGGACACTTGGAATCAACTCGCTCTGTACGCCTTGGAGGTCCTGGCCTGCCCTGCCGCTAGCGTGTTATCGGAGCGTGTTTTTAGTGCCGCTGGGGGAATTATAACTGATCAGCACACTCGCCTGTCAACTGACAATGCGGACAAGCTGACCCTTATCAAAATGAACAAGGGCTGGATTGGGCCAGACTTCTCATCACCACCAAATGACCGCAGAGTAACATAAAGTCAAATCCACTGTGTTATTTCGGGAGGTGTATTCCCATGCACCGCTTCACACCCACACATGGGTATACGCTTCCTCATTTCGGCTGTATTTTGCTCTTCTCCTTATCCTCAGCCTCCACCACCACTATACCACCCGGGTGACCGTGGTCCGTGTTGCCAGCATTGCAAGTTCCTCCGTCCTAATTTTTGGCAGCTTTTGCTTGGAAGGCATAGGCAAAGACTATGGGAGACCCACTCTCCAATAATGGGAATAATGTTTTGAATATGCTGTACTGCATGGCTCTTGTTTGCCAGCTGTGAGGCAGTGACCGGGATCATATATGAGGGACATTATATATCCCCCAGAATGTGTACAGAGACCTATTTAAATCCATTGGAGTGCATTGCAGTCACAGACACAGCTGCGGCTGCAATGCAGGAATGAAGGTGAGCAATGACCTGGTCAGACTACCTGGCTAAGGCAGATTAAGTAAAACCCGGCAGGGCCTTCATTTCTTGGAGGAGGTCACAGGAGGCAGTGGGGCGGCCTCTACCCTCCAACCCGGGTTTTCCAGTGGCTTGCCACAGGTCCTTTAAAATCCCTGCACTAAGGATTAGTGGTGTTCTATGTTGGAACCTGCTAAGAGCATAGCAGGAAAGCTCAGCAGGATTGAGTGTGGCTGAACCCACGCCTGTGAAGCCTCTGCACCTGTCAGGCTCTGAGCGGCCCGGCGCGGCCATTGCCCACGGCACCCGTTGTTTAAAGACTTGTGTTAACCCGGCTGCGAATCGGAGGACTGTCCTGTTTACCCGTGAGTTGCTGAATAAAGCTGTTTATGTTTGACTTGCTTGGGTCACTGCCTCAGTTACTGCATGGTGTGAACACCGCCACCTTACACAGCATTGCAAGTTCCTCCGTCCTATTTTTTGGCAGCTTTTGCTTGTAAGGCATAGGCAAGGACTATGGGAGACCCACTCCCCAATAATGGGAATAATGTTTTGAATATGCTGTACGGCATGGCTCTTGTTTGCCAGCATTGCAAGTTCCTCCGGCCTAATTTTTGGCAGCTTTTGCTTGGAAGGCATAGGCAAAGACTATGGGAGACCCACTCCCCAATAATGGGAATAATGTTTTGAAAATGCTGTACTGCATGGCTCTTGTTTGCCAGCATTGCATGTTCCTCCGTCCTAATTTTTAGCAGCTTTTGCTTGGAAGGCATAGGCAAAGACTATGGGAGACCCACTCACCAATAATGAGAATAATGTTTTGAATATGCTGTACTGCATGGCTCTTGTAAGCCGCATTAAAATAGTCTTGTTAAGCTACTGTGACATCCACCACTCTTCCAAGGGTCATTAAAAGCGTCTTGTTAAGCTACTGTGACCTCCACGTCTCTTCCAAGGGGCATTAAAACAGTCTTGTTAAACCACTCTGACCTCCACATATCTTCCAAGGGGCACTAAAACCGTCTTGTTAAGCTACTCTGAACTCCACGTCTCTTCCAAGGGGCATTAAAACCGTCTTGTTAAGCTACTGTGACCTCCACGTCTCTTCCAAGGGGCATTAAAACCGTCTTGTTAAACCACTCTGACCTCCATGTCTCTTCCAAGGGGCTTTAAAACCATCTTGTTAAGCTACTGTGGCCTCCACCACTCTTCCAAGGGGCATTAAAAGCATCTTGTTAAACCACTCTGAACTCCAGAGCTCTTCCAAGGGGCATTGAAATGTTGTTTTTAATTAACTCTCACCTCCACGACTCTTCCACCGGGCATTGCATTTCCTCCTAATTTTAGTCAGCTTTTGCTTTTCAATGCATAGGCGAACATTAAAGGAGACCCACTCCCCAATAATGGGTAGAAGGTTTTTAGTACGCTGTAATCCACGTCTGTTTCAAGGGGCATTGCAGTTCCTCATAATTTTTGGAAAGCCTTGCATTCACTGCTTAGGCCAACAGTGTACAGGAGACCCAGTTGCTATAAATGGAAAAAATGGTTTAGTTAAGGCCCTCTGACCTCCATGTCACTTCCAAGGGGCATTGGAGTGCCTCGAAAATTTTGGTAGGCATTGCACTCACTGTATGCCTTATAACTGTGTAGCCGAACCGCTCCTTTTGGTACAGAATCATATCCTACAAGACATGTGTGGTTGATTGGCCTGATATTGATGTGAATGGTCCCTGTTCCTCCTGCTCTTTCTCCTTTGCCACCACCTCATCCATCATTCATCACCTGAAGCTTTGTTTTAACGGGAGTCATAGAACTGGGATAGTAGCAGGAAAACATCCAGCAATCCTCGGAGGAGGTAGGATATGCGCCAAAACGCTGACCACCTCAGGCCTAGCCGCTACTACATACATGAGCTTGCATTCCAAGGAACAGAAAGATAAGGAGATGGATGGCCTCATGATCATGAATAATTTACTCGTTGTGTAGGAGGCTGACCCCTGCTGCTGTCTACCTTCTGAACTTTGTTTTGAAGCCTGATTGACCCAGGACCAGCAATCCTCTATGTCTGGAGGACAAGTTGCATCCCAGTGTCCAACTGTGTCGCGGCTTCCACAACATTAACCCAGTGTGACGGCGTCAGTCCGATGGACCATCCCTGGCCAGACTCACTTGTCCACGTGTTTGTGGTTAGGCTGTCCTTCAAATAGGGGCTGCTGGGGACCGTTTATGGCCACCCAGCTGCCCCCAGGCGATTGGGGACCGTGTGTAGGCACCCGGCCGCGGGGCGGCTGGGGACCGAGTATGGACACCTGGCCGCGCTCTGGCGGCTGGGGACCGAGCGTGGACACCCGGCCGCCGGGCGGCTGGGGACTGAGTATGGATACCAGGCCGCCGATGCAGCCATGACATGGTGGCCGGCATCTGCCTCCACATGCCTAAAAGGCCAAATTTCATTCAAGTGCAAGCAAGCTAGCAGTATGGTATTGCAGCCTGGGGTTGGGTGGGTAGCAGGTTGCACACTTACGCTTGCATTCCAAGAAAGCAAAGCAGATGCTAACTTCTATTATCATCATCATGCTCCTCACCTTGGCACTCTCAACTCCCCTGATGGAGAAGCCAGGGCCCACTGGACCAGTCTGGTTGTCTGGTGGGCCCGTCCAATGCTGCCCTAAAGCAGGCCAGGCTAAGAAAAGTGTGGGGGAAGTTCCCAGGAGAAATAGGGGTGGCTGGGGACCGTTTATGGACACCCAGCCGCCCCCAGGCGACTGGGGACCGTGTGTGGGCACCCGGCCGCGGGGCGGCTGGAGACCGAGTATGGACACCCGGCCGCCTGCTGGCGTCTGGGGACCAAGGGTGGACACCCGGCCACCGGGCGGCTGGGGACTGAGTATGGATACCAGGCCGCTGACGCAGCCATGACATGGTGGCTGGCGTCTGCCTCCACATGCCTAAAAGGCCCAATTTCAAGTGCAAGCAAGCTAGCAGTATGGTATTGCAGTCTGGGGGTGGGTGGGTGGCAGGCTGCATACTTGCGCTTGCATTGCAAGGAATAGGGGAGGTACAATTGAACACTGCCCTGGGACAAGGACTTGCACGTGGATAGTTGCAAGTCTGCATTTTCTGATGTGGCAAGGATCACTTCTGATGGGCACACTTTTAGACAGTGACCTGGGTGTCAGAGATGCTTCCAGGGGTCTTCCCCATGCTGTTCCTATGTCTTTTCAGCACTGTATGCATGTGTCACACAGCACATGGCCAGATAAGATCGTAAAATGTTAAAATGACATTTCCCGGTGAATGTATTTGTCACGGTTGAAAGCAATACAAAAGTGCAAAAACGCATAAAAAATGCTACTTGTGAACATAGCCCAAGGTGTGGAGGAGTATTTTTGTTTTTGGTTATTTATTTTACCTTATACACAAGTCTTTACCCTGGAAAGGACGTTCCTTAACATGTTTCACAGGAAAACCGTTTCAGTTTCGTTTTTGAACGTTTTATTGTGATCCCGTAAAAGTGGCTTAATACCTCTGACCACGTTGTTGACAGCAGTGACCTGGGGGTCAGAAATGCTTCCTGGGGCGAGGCCCATGCTGTCCCCATGTCTTTTGAGCACTGTCACGATCGTTTTGGGCACTTTTTAAGCTTTCTACAGACTGCCGGGGGTGCCGCCGCAAAAATGATCGGGTCTCCCATAGACTAACATTGGGCTAGTTGCTCGGGTCGAGCACCCAAGTATCACGGTGAGCTCGGCCCGAGCTTCGAGCACCCGAGCATTTTAGTGCTCGCTCAACACTAGTCCTTAACAAAGAGTCACCATTACTCATGTATTATACAACTGTAGCGCCCCGAGGGTTCGGCTGCTACAGGGGTATTGCACCTCTGCCAGAGGTGTGGTATTCCCATCCCGGGTAAGGATGGAGTATGGACCAGGGCTCAGTTAGCTGCATGCATCACACACACCCCATTTCCGGGGGACAGCTTAACGGTGCTCCCATTTATACAGTAATGCAGGCACGACAGACCATGTCCCTGGCTGGAGTGGGGAGGGGGGAGGAAAACCCAGTGATGTAGGAGCAGAAGGGGACGGTTTCTGTAGCATAGGTAGGAGCTCATTGGGTGCTGGTCACCTGAGCTCACACTCAGAGGGGAGGTATAAAAGGTGGGCACCATCTTAGGACAGGGTTCAGTCGGTCAGTTCAGTACAGTGGAGAGGTGACAGGGAGCAGAGGCTCTGTAGGAGCTCTGCTCAGAGGCAGGCCTAGAGAAAAGGCCGGAGCCTGGGAGGAGAAGGAGAAATAGGCCTGGAGAAGAGGCCGAGGGAAGGAGGAGAAGAAGGAACAGGAGAAGGAGTGACAGAGAAACAGAAGGGCTCAGAAACAAGAAGGAAGAGGGGTCAGGCAAGAAAAGGGTACCGGATCCCAAATTGGTGGAGGCAAATAATCCTCAGCCAAGAACCGGAGGTCGTGATCATCACTTGGTGCGACCCCCTACTAAACTTTGCTAGGAAGGCACCATATAGGATAGCGGGAAACGGAGCCCACATTTACCCGCATAGATCCGCGGCAGCTGGACAAAAGCTTGGTCACTGGTGGGGCACAAGCCAGAGGAAGGATAGAAGGGAGTCCTGTGCCATACTCCTGAATTGCCTGGGGGTTGACCAAGCCCCTCACCTGGTGGACGCAGCACGGCTTGGGCAGTCACTACCTGTACAGAAGTGGCTTGGAGTATACGAACTGTGAGTAAAAGACCCTGGACTGCAACACGTTGTCTTTGTGCTTCTTACTTCGCCAGCACTAACGGTACTGGGACTCCCTGCACCATCACTCCCACCATCTACACCTCGCTGCCCTGAGGCTACACTCCTCCCGTGGGGAGTCGTACTATTCCCTGCTGTACCCACAACACCAGCCTCAGCGGTCTGCTGATGCGCCATTTCTGGGGCGGCTGACGGCTGGTGTTTCTAGCCTGGGAGGGGGCCAATATTAATGCACCCTTCCTGGGCTATTAATATCAGCCCCCAGCTGTCTGCCTAGCCTTTGCTAGCTATTAAAATAGGGGGGACCCGACGTAATTTTTTTTTGGGTGTCCCCCATTTTAATAGCTAGTAAAGGCTAGGTATTCAGCTGGGGGCTGATATTAGTAGCCTGGGAAGCTCCGTGGGTATTACCCCCTTCCCAGGCTTCAAACATCTGCCCCAGCCGTCTGCTTAACCTCCGCTAGAGACTAAAATTACGGGGAACCCCACGCCAATTTTTTTTTTATTAAATCCTTTATTCTAACACTAAATGACAAGTACAGTAATCAACACTATCAGTGTACTTATTATATATGTGACTGACATGTTTCTATCTATCTAATCTATGTGTGATGCTCTATTCTTTTTATTCTAAATTGTCAGGTACCGCTACTGAATTGCCGGCCGGCTTTTTTAAAGAGACGGTGCATGAAAACACTATTATTTTTTTTAATAAATCCTTTAACACTAAATGACAAGTACAGTAAGCAACACTGTCACTGTACTTCTTATATATGTGACTGACATGTTTCTATCTATCTAATCTATGTGTGATGCTCTATTCTTTCTGTTGTAAATTGTCGGGTACCGGTGTATGCCACTGATGAATTGCCGGCCGGCTTTTTTAAAGAGACTGTGCATGAAAGCACTATTATTTTTTTAAATAAATCCTTTAACACTATATGACAAGTACAATAAGCTGAGCGCTGCCATCCAGCTTGTCATCCTTCAGAGACACTGCAGAGCGCAGGCATTATGGGAACTTCCGATTCCGGTATTCGATATTCTAAAAGTATCGGAACTCAGTATCGGAACTCCAATACCGCGAATATCGGTCGATACCCGATATTTCAGTATCGGAATGCTCAACACTAGATACCATGTATCATATTTGTACATATATGTATATTTATGTAAAAACAAAAATAAACAAAAAAAGTACACTTATCTGGTATCGCTGCACCTGGAACAATCTGAGCCATAAAACTGGCACACAAGTTAACCACTTTCAGTGAGCACTGTAAAAAAATAAATAATTAACACAGCAAAATTTATGCATTTCATCAAAACGCCGGGGAAAAAAGTGGAATAAAACGCGATCTAAAAAATGAATGGAAATAAAAATGGTGTTTCTAAAAAATTTTATCTTGTCCCACAAAAAAACAAGCCGCTATACAGCTGTATCAGAGGAAAAAAAAAAAAAATAGCTGTTAGAATACAGTTATGCAAAAACAATTATTTTTTATATAATTGTTTTTATTGTATAAAAGCGCCAAAATGTAAAAAAAATGTTTTATATGTGGTATCGCTCTAATCTTACTGACCCAAAGAATAAAGCTGCCTTATCAATTTTACCACACGTGAACGGCATTAAAAAAAAAACATTATTCCTGTATTGCTGTTTTTTGTTCATTCTGCCTCCCAAAAATCAGAATAGAAATCGATCAAAATATGTTATGTGTCCAAAAATGGTACCAATAAAAACGTCATCTTGTACTGCAAAAAGCAAGCCCTCACATGACTGTCGGCCGAAATCTGGAAAACTTATAGCTCTCGGAATATGGCAATGCAAAAACTTTTTTTTGTAAAAAAAAAATGCATTTTTTAGTGCGTGACAGCCGCCTAACATAAAAAATTATATAAATCTGTCATTGCTGTAATCGCACCGAGGAACGGAATAAAAAATTAATAAAAACAATTCTTCAACTGTTGTTGATTTGTTTATTCTGCCTCCCAAAGATCGCAGTAAGGCTAAGGTCACATTTATCCTGCGCTCTATGCTGAGCGCTTAGTGGGGTTTGCGTGTAAATCTCTGAAATACGTGATTCAGACAGAACCACCGGCAGAAGATTCCTTATAATGAGGCAGATCTAGGCCTGTTATCCGGCGGTGTCCATCTTTTTAGGCATGCACAAAAGCGTACAGTTTTGTGCACCTCTGAAAAGCCGAACACTGCTGAACAGAGGCCAGTCGGAGTACAGAGTAACTCTGCTGTCTCATTATAGTGAATGGATCCGTTTCAGAGATTTAGATGGAAAACCTGATGTAAGCGCTCAGCATAGAGCACAGGATAAATGTGAACTGATACAAAATGTTCTGTCCCCCAAAATGCCACCAATAAGTCCAAGTTACTGGTAGCACAAAGGCCCAGAAAAAGTGACATGGCTTCCACCATAAGAAATCTGCGCTCCCAAATCCAAATGCCCCCCCCACCCTTATGAGCCCCAGTGTGTGACTAAACCGCAGTTAGCATCCACATGTTTGACATTAACGTAGTGAGGAGAGCCCACTCAATTTATGGGTGCATGGCTCCAGAAGCAGAAGCTGGGCACAATGTATAGGCACTACAATGTATTGGGCACTACAATGGCATATTTGCCATTTTTACTCTACAACTTCCACTGCGTGTTTGTTTCTGGAAAATGCCCATTGAGTAAAAATTGTCACTATACCCATAGATGAATTCCAATAGGGGTGTAAATTCCAATAAGGGGTCACTTGAGGGGGGTTTCCACTGTTTAGGCACCCCAGGTGCTCAGCAAATGGCGTCCACAAACTATTTTAGAAAAATCAGTGCCTTAAAAGTCAAATAGCCCTCCTTCCCTCCCAAACCCTAACGTCTTGCCAAACAGAACTTTATAGCCTTACATGGGATAGTCCCTCTTTCAGAAAAAATTGTCTAGCAAGTTACGAGGCCTTTTTTTACCCATTTCTCCTTGTGAAAACTTAAAATCTGGGTCTGATACAGTATTTTAGTGACAAAAATGTAATTAATAGTTCTTCACTACCCAATGGTATAAAATTCTGTGACACACCTGTGGAGTCAATATCCTCACTGCATCACTAAATGTATTCACCGAGGGGTCCAGTTTGTAATACAGGGTTACTTATAGAGGGTTCTGCTGTTCTAGCACCTAAGGGGCTCTGCCAATGTGACATGGCACACACAAACCATTCCAGCAACATCTGCTTTTTAATATAGCGCTTCTTCCCTTCTGAGCTTTGCACTGTGACTGAAAAATAGTTTCCAACATGGGGTATTAACGAGCTAAGAAGAAATTGCGTAATAAATTATGTGGTCCACTTTCTCCTTTTTCCACTTTTGAAAAATAGAAACTTTGGGCTTAAACAACTTTTTACTGATAAAAATGTAATAATTTTTTCTTCACCACCCAATAGTCTAAAATGTTGTGACTCACCTGTGGTGTCAATATGCTCACTGCACACCTAGATAAATTTATTGAAGGGTCCAGTTTGTAAAATGGGGTTACTTATGGAGGTTTCTGCTGTTCTGATACCTCAAGGGCTCCGCCAATGTGACATGGCACTCACAAGTCATTCCAGTAACATCTGTACTTCAGTATGGCGCACCTTCCCTTCTGAGTTTTGTACTGTACCTGAAAAGTAGTTACCGACCACCTAAAGGATATTGACGAACTGAGGAGAAATTGCACAACAAATTTTATGGTCTATTTTCTCCTGTAACTAATGTGAAAATGAACAATTTGGGGTTAAGGCAACATTTTTGTGGGAAAAATTAGATTTTTATTTTTACTGCTTAATTTAATAAAATTCTGTGAGGCACCTGCTAATTCAAGTTGCTCACTACACCTCTAGATAAATTCCTTGAACGGTATAGTTTCCAAAATGGGGTCACTTGTTGGGGGATTCCACTGTTTAGGCACATCAGGGGCTCTGAAAACGCGACATGGCATCCGCTATCTATTCCAGCCAATTTTACGCTCCAAAAGTCTAATGGCACTCCTTCATTTCCAAGCCTTGCTGTGCACCCAAACAGTAGTTTTCCTCTACATATGGGAAATCGGTGTGCTCAGGAGAAATTACACAAAAAATTCTACAGTTCAATTTCTCCTGTTACTTTTGTAAAAATGCAAAGTTTGGGGCTAAATGAACATTTTGGTGGGAAAAATTAAAATGTTCATTTTTTTCTTCCACATTGTTTTAATTCCTGTGAAGTGCCTAAAGGGTTAATAAACTTTTTGAATGTGGTTTTGAGTACTTTGAGGGGAGCAGTTTTAAAATGGTATCACTTTGAGGTATTTTCTGTCACATAGGCTCCTAAATGTCACTTCAAATGTGACGTGGTCCCTAAAATAAATGGTTTTGTAAACTTTCTTGGAAAAATTAGAAATTGTTGAAAAAGTTTTAACCCTTCCAACTTGCTAAGAAAAAAAAAATATGTTTTTAAAAATGATGCTGATGTAAGGCTATGTGCCCACGATGCAGAAATGCTCCGGATTTTTCCTGAGCGTTTCTGCATCTTCCCTGGCAGAAAAAACCCATGCGGATTGTACATGCGTTTTTCCTGTCAGGGACATGCGGATGTGAAGCGTTCTTCACATACATTTCTGCATGCGGGTTGACAAGCGCTTTCCAAGTGATTTTAGCATCACTTGGAAAGTGCTTGACAACTTGGTCACACTATATAAATCCATGCAAACGGCATGGATTTTTATAGTGTGACCGTAAAGAATGTTTAAAAATAATAAAAAAATCTATACTTGCCTTCCGATGGCCCCCGGAGTCTTGCTTCCCTCCGTTCTCCCTTGCCGGCAGATCGCGGTGCACTGAAGGACCTGCCGACGTCAGGGTCGCATGACCCTTCACATGACTATGACGTCAGCGCAGGTCCTCCAGTCCATCGTGAGCTGCCGGCAAGTGAAGAGAAGGAGAGCGGGGGCCATCAGGAGGTAAATATAACATTTATTTTTTATTTTATTCTTTTTTTCACAGTTTCTATGGTACCCGGGTCCGGAGGAGAGTCTCCTCTCCTCCACACCTGGGTACCATCCGCACATTGGAACGCATGGAATGCGCATCTACATATATGTAGCACCCTGAGGATTCGGCTGCTACAGGGGTATTACACCTCAAGCCAGAGGTGTGATATTCCACTCCCGGGTAAGGATGGCGTGTGGAACTGAGCTCAGTAGGCTGCATGCACTACACACATCCCATTTCCGGGGGACAGATCAATGGTACTCCCACTAGAGAAATGTGCAGGTACGACAGTGTCTGTCCCTGGCTGGAGTGGGAGGGGGGTGGAACATCCCAGTAGTGTAGGGGCAGATAGGGGGAGCAGTCTGGGTAATGCTAGGAGCTCATTGGGTGCTGGTCACCTGAGCTCACACATAGAGGGAGTATATAAGGTGGGAACCATCTTAGAACAGGGTCTTTTGTAGAGGTTTGGTCAGTCTGTCAGAGTTGAGTCAGAGAAGCAGAGCAGCTCAGCCAGCTCCAAGGCCAAGAGAGAGAGAGAGGAGAAAGAAGGACCCAGAGGGGGAGAAGAGGGAACTCCAAGAACCCAAAATTAGACCAGAGGGTGAAGAGTTGGCACAAGGGTACCGGATCCCAAGCTGGTGGAGGGCCCTAATCCTTAGCCAGAGACCGGAGGTCGTGGGCAGGATCTGCCACGACCACCCACTAAATCCACCCGGAAGGCAAACCGTGAATAGGGTCAGGGAACCCAGAGACAAGGGTTTTACCAACAAGAGGCCCGAGGGAGCCGGACATAGGTGGATCCCTGGTGGGGAAGGCCAGAGAGAAGGACAAGTCAGAAAGGGAGCTCAGGATCACGCTCCAGAATTACCTGGGGGTTGGCCGAGTCCAGGACCTGGTGGACGCAGCACGGCTCGGGCGGTCACTCAAGGCCGGAGTGACCAGAACAACAGCAGTAAGTAAAACCCTGAACTGCACAGCCCGACTCGGAGTCTTATTACCACTCTCACTGCACCACCACAACCACCACCCTCTACAACTGACCCCCTGAGGCTATACCCCTCCCGTTGGGGGTTATACTACCTGAGCTGCACACACACCACCAGCCTCAGTGGACCCTGCTGCAGCGGCGGCCGTAGTGACCGCAAATCAACGGGTGGCGTAGTCGACACTAAAGAACATCCAGTAACATCTGTAGGACTGCCACACACTGAGCTTGACACCCTGGGCACGGACCGGGTCACCGCCACTCGGAGACTACAACCCCCATCTGATCCGGCTCCGGGTATCCCCCAAACAACACTGGCCCAGGGGGCGCGTCATATACAGTGATGCGGAATCCATGCGTTCCAATGCAAGTCAATGTCGGCAAAAACGCAGCACTTCCGCAAAATAATTGGTAGTGCTGCATTTTTTTCCGCAATGATAATCTGCAGCGGAATTTTCCGCAGCATGTGCACAGCACATGCGGATTATCATTGGGGAACATGGCAGGCCTTCTACCATGCGTTTTTTAAGCGTTTTTGCTGCTGCGGAAACGCTTAAAAAACGCATTGTGGGCACACAGCCTAAAGTAGACATATGGGAAATGTTATTTATTATTTTGTACAGCATGACTAACTGGTTTAAGAATATAAAAATTGAAAGATTGAAAATTGCAAGATTCTGATATTTTCACAAGTAAGCACAAAAAAATTATCCTAAATTTACCACTAACATAAAGTAAAATTTGTAGCTAAAAATCACTCTCAGAATCACTGGGACATGTTGAAGCGTTCCAGAGTTATTGCCAAACTGTTATGCATATGGGATCGAACCCTGGAGCTTGTGTTTTGTGGTTGCCTTCTCTCTCTGCTGAGCCAAAGCAGATATATCTTTTATCTGGCTGTTTATTGTCTGGTATCCTTGCTTTAGTCTTTTTAGGTTGACAGGTGTTTTCATTTATTCATTTGTCTGCCCAGTCACCTTTCGTGTTCGGATTCATATTCTTTCCCCCTGCTGGTGATATTCTAATTTGAATGTCCAGCCATGCTGCCATTGTTTATGCTACTCAGTGAAAGACAAGCTATGGTTTATGTCTCTACTGATTATGCTTTTCACCCTGCACCTATCTTCCGTTTCTTGTTTACTCTCTAGCAGTACATACCTTATCTTTTCATTTTATATTTTGTGGTTTGTTTTACTCACTCTGGGATCTCTTTCTGCCTCAGCACTCCTTCCCTTCTGTAGTTAAATTGCACTCTGCTCTGCCCTCCGGTTCCTAAAGAGGAATGTGCAGCGCTCAACTGCCTTAGCATAGGTCCGAGATGCCATCGTTACGGGTATTCCAGCCCACGTACGAACTGCTAGGGACTGCGGGGTCAGAATCTCTAGTCTGTACATGAACCTCCACAGTCAGTTGCAGATTTTTAGTGTTTTACCTATTTTCCCTTGAGAATTGTTACACAATCATAACACACATAAAGTGACACTGATCAGAATTGTAAAATTTGGCCTGGTCCGGACGATAAAAACAGGCTCATGGCTGAAGGGGGTTAAGAGTAAAAGTTGTTTCAATTTTTATTCTAGAATTCAATAGTACACATGAATGTAAGAAACTTTGTAATATATCTCATCACAGAAATGTGCTTTTTTTCTCAGTCAAAATTGAGAACTCAATTCTGAGCATGGCACATGCCATGGTGGTGCCATCAAAACACTTTGGCGAAGAAAAAAATACGTGCCAAGCAAATCCCCATATTACGTCTTCTGGAAAGTACAGTAAATAAAAGATGAGGGAGGGGTACAATGGCAAAGATGAAAATTGTACCCTTTTCTTCCAGTGCTCGATGCCATCACATTACTTACCCATTGATGTGCTCTGTCATTTGGTAAAAATTTCCAAAATATGCAAAATATGTTCTTTTGTCATATTTTTTGCTATTTTTTAACTTCTATGAAGATTCCATTACAGACTCTATGGGCAGGATTCTATATGTATCTAGTGTACGTATTAGTTCTATGTGTAATGTACAATGTATTGATATATGGAATCTAATCGCAATTAACGGTATAAATCAATAATAATAGTCATGCCTTATGTCAACAAGGGGTTAAGTAAAGATAAGGCAATTCTTTGCATATTGATAATGGGCCCAGAAGTATCTGTATCGGATATGAAAGAGAATGTCTTCTTATCTAACTCTTTATACTTCCTCTCCCCACTCTTTCATCCCACATTTTAGTGTTCATAAAAGTAGCTGTGATCCCGGAGCCGCTGCTAGGAATGACTGGATGGCTGTCAGCCTTGTGTTCTCCACACGCCGCAAAAACTGACAGAAAAATACCGACCGTGACAAGGGAAAAAAAGAACATTATGTCCTTTCACCCGTCACTTCTCCAAATTGCTCAATCTCGGCTGACATATTATTATACATTGTTTCTCCGCGAGCGGGGAAAAAAGCCAATTTCTTTTCTTTTTTACCTTTCTTATTTTAAACTACAGAACTTTTAAGAACTATAGAGGCGATGCAGGGAGAAATGAGCTAGAATATTTTTTTTATACTTTAGAGACTGGTTATAATTAACCTGTAA
The DNA here is from genome assembly GCF_046119375.1 of Phyllobates terribilis. NCBI lineage: Eukaryota > Metazoa > Chordata > Amphibia > Anura > Dendrobatidae > Phyllobates > Phyllobates terribilis. Next base: position 97,266,778 of record NW_027362767.1, on the reverse strand, counting down.
GGTGCCAGAAAAGGTTCTTTGTAAACATTGATTGACTACAGTTAACTAGTAAAGTGTGGAAGTACACAATACAAATGTCTGTACTGCTGATAGTTACTGCCACGGATAATAAAACTAGACCTGATGATAGTAATAAGTCTATACCAATAAAAAAATATTCCAAACACCTTTTCCAGAAATTCAAGCTGAATTTATCATTTTATTGATTAGTATACAGCGGTGTATCGTGGAGTAAAAACTTTGCGGAAAAACATATAAAATACATAAATTCTACTCTGCTGACATACTCTGATATGTTATACACTCTTTATATGGGAAGTATGTTCAGCTATAACAATGGGGATTATGACAACCAATCAGATTCTTACTACAGCTCCCTATATTGTTAAAGAACAATAATAATTTTTACATAGTAGACAAACATCATTAAAATACACACAAGATTTAAAACCATCAATGATGTGACACAAGAAAAACGATCTGGACCACAAAATGATGTAAAAAATACAAAAATTAAAAAGGCACCCCTGAGAAGCTAATGCGAAACGTGCGTTCGGTCACCATCTGTTTTGCCTGCTGTCTAGTTGCTCTGTTTACAGGTTGAGGGTATTTGTTTCCACCTGTCTATTATAGGGATTCGAGTCCCTATTAGGAGTTTACCCCAGTGGATTTATTGTTCATATTTTTCCCTCTTTATTTTTTTATCACCATTTGACTCTTTTTTTTTGTATTCTGTTTAGGCTATGGATATCTGAAATATATACTGTATATATAATAGCTGAATATTAAATATATATATAATATTGTATTATTAATCATGTATAATAATTAAAAATACACTCCTGAGGAAGCCATTGCGAAACATGCATTGGGTCACGATCTGTTTGTACCTTGTGTCCCTGTGCTCTGTTTACCAGTTGAGGGTATCTACTTTTCTACCTGTCTATATTATAAGGATTGAGGCTCTGAATGGGTATTTACCACCCTGGATTTATTGCTCACCTTTTCTCGCTCTCCTTACTTTTACAATTGCCGTTTGGCTCTATTTATTATATCTACTTAGGCTATGGATAGCTGAATATTTTATATATATATATAATAATTAAAAAGGTATCCCTGAGGAATGTACTGCGAAACATGTGTTTGGTAACGGTATCTTTTGCCTGGTGTCCTGTTACTTCTTTTATATGTTTAGGGTATCTACTGTTCCACCTGTCTATATTATAATGATTGAGGTCCTGTTTACCACACCGGATTTTCTGTTCACCTTACTCCCTCTCCTTATTTTTACGATTGCCATTTGACTCTATTTATTATATCTATTTAGGCTATAAATAATTGAATATTGCATCATTATGGTATTTTTTTAATCGTTGTATTCTTGACATCATGTTGTGGTCCAGGTCGTTCTTTTCGGATCACATAATTCGTAGTTTTTAATCTCGTGTATATTTTAATCATATTTGTCTAATACGTATTGATATTGTTATTGTCCAATACGTATTGATATTGTTATTGTCCTTTAACGCTTAGGCTGTTGTTGTTTTCAAGATTTTGTAATAATTAGAAAGCACCGAGTATGCTTTTTTTGATAAGCCCTATATAGATTTATATAGCTTTTTTTGATAAGCCCTATATAGGTTTAATTAGCTGTTTTTTGATAAGCCCTATATAGGTTTAATTAGCTGTTTTTGATAAGCCCTAAATAGGTTTAATTAGCTGTTTTTGATAAGCCCTATATAGGTTTAATTAGCTTTTTTTGATAAGCCCTATATAGGTTTAATTAGCTCTTTTTGATAAGCCCTAAATAGGTTTAATTAGCTTTTTTTGATAAGCCCTATATAGGTTTAATTAGCTTTTTTTGATAAGCCCTATATAGGTTTAATTAGCTGTTTTTGATAAGCCCTATATAGGTTTAATTAGCTGTTTTTGATAAGCCCTATATAGGTTTAATTAGTTTTTTTTATAAGCCCTATATAGGTTTAATTCTCTTTTCATATATCATGTAATTTAGGTGGCCATCACAATATATAGTTATATCCCCTCTAATAAATTATGTTGATATATCGTTTGCACAGCAAAAAATAATTTTCTGCTTTCCGTTCTGTCTTTGACTTTAGCGCTTCAAAGGTATGCCAGAGTCATGTAATTTGGGCTGAGGAAAGAGTTAAACACCCTATACGCAATGTGTTCTTGAACGATGATCGGGACGCTTTTGCTGCTTTAGGAGAAGCTGTCTGTAAACGTGGAGTCTTATCTGGAAGCATAATGTTTGCTAAGGGCATCGTTATGTTTATAGGCCGAGGCAGTTGTCTGGGACAGGATAAATAAATTTTTTTAATCTACCTTTCTCTTCTTCCTTGGGCTCATCTGCCTCGCTCCTGCGCTTCCGTGCGATTCTCATCAGCGGCGAACATGCTATTTTTGCAGCGGCGTACATGACATTGCTTTGAAAAATCTTTACATATGGACTTGAAATGCATTATGCAAAACTTGAAGATTTTTGACACTGCAGAAACTCTAAAGGGAGGCAGCCTGTGCTAACATTTTAAATCCCCATCGCAGCTGCTTAGTTAATAGAATATGTTGAAAAATATTGATGTGTTTTGTGTCTTCTCTGTCAGATTCCATGTCTTTAAAAATCATAGCAAATGGCCAGAATCTTCCATATCTCTCCTAGTTTGACTTAATATTATGCCTCGCTGATGGGGGAGAAATCCTCTCTAAAAATGTCTTCTTCTTTTTTTTGTGCTTCTCTCATTTGCATTCATCTTGAAAGCTTTTAGTGTATTGAACACTTCCATTATCAACCTTTACTTGTGCATTAATACCCCAGCTAAACAACAGTACTGCTACCATATAAAAAAAAGCCATTGAAATGATTTCCCCACACACAAATATGCAGGAAGAATATTTAAATATAGATACAAATTAGAAAAGAAAAAAATAATAATAATCTGCTCGGTCGTTGTAAAAGAAGATGAGGGGAACAAGTGCTAAAGAAAAACTACCTTTAATTGTAGAGAAAATGTGTGTCTTGCTCTCCACCCTCCAGCATGTGAATAAAATACATTTCTTTTCCTTAACAATCACAGTTATAATCAAATTGTCATTTTTCCCCTCTGAAATGCTTGGATCCATTGTGACTTGTACTTTTTCTAGGTCCATAAAAGTGGTTTATGTTTGAAATGTATCAACTGGAAAGTACTTATTACTAGTAAATGCTGTGCTATTTCATGTTCTGCAAAGTGAGCTGTTAACGGATATAATTTGAGCAGAATAGCCAGAGGAAACCTTTTGATATGCAGAAGAGCTGACCCGCGTACTGTGCCTTTAATTGGGTTTTTAATTTTCCAGGCCATCTGACAATATTAAACAGGGTCCCAGACCTTCAAATGTTGATTGGGGGCTAGACGAGATGTTCTGAAACATGGCATTATGGAAAGAAGGTGAGGGCACCGCCACAGACACACCAAGACTGAGGCATTGGGAGAAAAAAAACAACATTTCACTTAAATCTGCAGAGGAAAGTGCTAGCTCATATATATGTATGCATGAGTGTGTGTATATGTGTATACGTGTGTGTATATGCATGTGTGTATACGTGTGTGTGTGTGTGTGTATATATATACACACGAGGATGTGTGTGTATATATGTATGCATATGCATGTGTACTTATACATGTGTATGTGTGTACATATATTTATGCATGTGTGTGTATATATATATATAGAAATATATATTATTTATGTATATGCAGTGTGTGTATACATGTGTATATATTATGTGTGTGTGTGTGTATATATAGATATATTATGTATGTATATACAGTATGTATGTTTGTGTATACGTGCATACATGTGTATGCGTGTGTGTATATATATTAGTTTATACATAGGTGTTTATGTATTATATAAATGAATATATATACACGCATACATAATACATATATACTGTAGATATACATATATATGCACACACGTATTCACATATACACACACAAATACATATATATATACACACACATACTGCATATACATGCATTATATATATATATATATTTCTGTGTATATACATACATACATACATACACATGTATACTCATATACACACAAATATATATATATTTATATACAGTATATATATACACACACTCATGCACACATATGTGTTCATACTTAAATGCATAGATATATCAGATAAGGTAGTGTTTCCCTGAACAGATTTAATTGGAATTTTTGTTTTTTTTTCTCCCAATGCTTTAGTCTTATATACTGTATCATGTTCATTTGTTCTCTAAAAGGATTATTACATTATTTTTATTTATAGAATGCTGAAATTAAAGTAAACCATGACAATTAAAAAAAATCATGTCAAACACTAATAAACATGAACTAAATAAGTGAATAGTAGAAAGGGAGGAAGGACCCTGCCCGCAAAGGCTTACAGACTAAATATGTATTTCAATGTATCCCATTAGAGAAATATACAATATCCTGTGAAGGCCAGTTGCTCCTCTTAGTTTATATTCTATAATATAGTTTATCTAATACCAAGGTTTTATTATGAGGCTACAGTGGCTGGTATTGTAAAGGAGACAAATATTTTTCCAACATACAGGTGCATCTCACTAAATTAGAATATTTTAAAAGTTAATTAATTTCAGTTCTTCAATACAAAAAGTGAAACTCATATATTATATAGAGTCATTACACACAGAGTGATCTATTTAATGTGTTATTTCTGTTAATGTTGATGATTGTGGAATACAGCCAATGAAAACACAAAAGTCATTATCTCAGTAAATTAGAATAATTAACAAAAACACCTGCAAAGGCTTCCTAACCATTTAAAAAGGCCCCTTAGTCTGTTTCAGTAGGCTCCACAATCATGGGGAAGACTGCTGACTTGACAGATGTCCAGAAGGCAGTCATGGACACACTCCACAAGGTCCCAGAGATCCAATTTTCATTTGGAAATCAAGGTCCCAGAGTCTGGAGGAAGAGTGGAGAGGCCACAATCCAAGCTGCTTGAGGTCTAGTGTGAAGTTTCCACAATCAGTGATGGTTTGGGGAGCCATGTCATCTGCTGGTGTAGGTCCACAGTGTGACCAAAGTCAGCGCAGCCGTCTACCAGGAAATTTTAGAGCACTTCATGCTTCACTCTGCCAACAAGCTTTTTGGAGATGGAAATTTCATTCTCCGGCAGGATTGGCCCCTGTCCACACTGCCAAAAGTACCAATACCTGGTTTACAAACAACAGTATCACTGTGCTTGATTGGCAGCAAACTCGCCTGACCTTAACCCCAGAGAGAATCTATTATAGAGAATCTATAGGGTATTGTCAAGAGGAAGATGAGAGACACCAGACCCAACAATGCAGATGAGCTGAAGGCTGCTATCAAAGCAACCTGGGCTTCCATAACACCTCAGCAGTGCCACAGGCCAATCGCCTCCATGCCACGCTGCATTGATGCAGTAATTGATGCAAAAGGAGCCCGACCAAGTATTGAGGGCATTTATTGAACATACATTCCAGTAGGCCAACATTTCTGATTTTAAAATCATTTTCCAACCTGTTGTTATAAAGTATTCTAATTTTACTGAGATAATGACTTTTGTGTTTTCATTGGCTGTAAGTAGTGTTGATCGAGTATGTTCTATTAACCCTTTAGGCGAGTATGCTCGGGCCGAGCTCCGAGTATTTATAGCTGCTTGGTGATGAGGTTAAATCGCTCTCATGTGCATGATTTGCAACTGTTTGACAGTATTATATGTGAGGAATGTCTATTTCTTACACATTCCTCACATGTAATAAAACTGTCAAACAGTTGCAAATCATGCACATGGGAGCGATTTAACCTCATCACCGAGCAGCTATAAATACTCGGAGCTCGGCCCGAGCATACTCGGACAGAACATACTCGCTCAACCTTAGCTGTAAGCCATAATCCTCAACATTAACAGAAATAAACACTTGAAATAGATCACTCTGTTTGTAATGACTCTATATAATATAGGAGTTTCACTTTTTGTATTGAAGAACTGAAATAAATTAACTTTTTGATGATATTCTAATTTAGTGAGATGCACCTGTAAATTATAATATTGACATGTCAAGATAAAACAGGAATATTTGTAGCCATTGCAAATGAGTTTTTTTTTAGTAAACTATAAATGAGCAGATTATATTCTGAAATGTACTTTTGGTTTGGAAAATTGTTTTTGGTTTGCCTGTATTACAAATATTTTTTTAATTTTAGTATTTGACATCTGTTGATGATGATGATGATGATACTATTATTATTATTAGGAAAAACTATTATTATTGGATAAATAGTCATTGCTTTTTTAAAAGTCAATGTTACTTTTAATTATTCTTGATATACTTACAACATTTCAATGATAATGTGGCATCTAGATAGATACAGGGCTGGTGCCAGCACCAGATGAACTAAGCCGTGTGTGCACTGCATATATGGAACATGCTCAGGTGCTGAGTCTGCTCCATACAGCTTGGCTGCTGGCTGTATTGAACACCTGGCACCCAAGTCTTACTGCCGTGATCCGAGCTAGTTTTACCTCTTAGATGTTGCTGCTCAGAACCAGAACTTGTATCTAACTGCTACAATGTAAACTAGTAAACTAGCTAACATCTCAGTAGCTTAGAAGCTGCTGGCAATTATGACATTCAAGAGGGTAAAAATGGGGTGTCAAAAGTATTGTCAAGGCAGCCAGGGGCCTATTATTTGCCCCAGTGTCTGATGGTGTGTGCGTAAATATATATATATATAATATATATATATATATATATATATATATAGTGTATATACAGCTCTGGCAAAAATTAAGAGACCACTGCAAAATTTTCATTTTCTCTGATTTTTCTCTTTATAGGTATATTTTTGAGTAAAATGTACATTGTTGTTTTATTCTATATACTATTGACAACATGTCTCCAAAATTCAAAGCTAAAAATGTTGTGTTTATTTGCAGCAAATGAGAAATCGTCAAAATAATAAAAAAGAAACACACTGCTTTCAGACCTCAAATAATGCAAAGGAACAAGTTCTTATTCATTTAGAAACAACAATACTCATGTGTTAACTCAGGAAGAGTTCAGAAATCAATATCTGGTGGAATAACCATGATTTTTAATCACAGCTTTCATGCGTCTTGGCTGCTTTCCTCCAGTCTTTCACGCTGCTTTTGGGTGACCTTATACCACTCCTGGCACAAAAATGTAGCAGTTCTTCTTTGTTTGATGGCTTGTGACTATCCCTCTTCCTCTTGATTACATTCCAGAGGTTTTCAATGGGGTTCAGGTCTGGAGATTGGGCTGGCCATGACAGGGTCTTGATGTGTTGCCCCTTCATCCACACAGTGATTGACCTAGCTGTGTGGCATGGGGCATTGCCCTGCTGGAAAAAACAGTCCTCAGAGTTGGAGAACATTGCCTGAGCAGAAGGAAGCAAGTGTTTTTCAAGGATAACCTTGTCTGCAGCTTGATTCATACATCTTTCGCAAAGATTAACCTGCCCAATTCCAGCCTTGATGAAGCATCCCCAGATCATCACCGATTCTTCACCAAATTTCACAGTGGGTGCAAGACACTGTGGCTTGTATGCCTCTCCAGGTCTCCGTCTAAGCGTTAGACGACCAGGTATTGGGCAAAGCTGAAAATTAGACTCATCAGAGAAGATTACCTTACTCCAGTCCTCTATGGTCCAATCCTTATGGTCTTTGGCAAACTTCAGCCTGGCTCTCCTTTGCTTCTCATTGATGAAAGGCTTTTTCTAGCTTTACATGACTTGAGGCCTCTAGGAGCCTGTTACGAACTGTTCTTGCCGTGCACTTCACCCCAGCTGCCATTTGCCATTCCTTTTGTAGGTCACTTGATGTCATCCTGCGGTTGCTGAGTGACATTCGAATAAGATGACGGTCATCCCGGTCATTGGAGAGTCGCTTTCGCCCTCTGCCGGTCTGTAGCTTTGTAGTCCCCAATGTCTGCTGCTTGACCTTGTTGTAATGGACTGCCGTCTTTGAAATTTTAAGGATGGAGGCAACATGACGCTCACTGTATCCCTCTGCTAGTAAAGCTAGAATTGAGCCCTTCTTTTCCTCACTCAAGACTTTTCTTTTCAACTCCTTTGGCATGGTTAAGAGTTATTTTTTCATTCAAATTACTCTTGGGCTATTCCTAGCACTTGTTTTGCCATCCAGCTTGTCCTATTGCAAGAGGATTGTGAAGACCACAGCAGTGCTTTTTATACTTTCCCACGTTACATAAGATTTGGTTCAGATGATCACCTAATCAGAAACACATTAAGTAGAATGAGGTGAACTTTGGTTGGAATTCAACTGACAATGAAATGGAATGGCTGTCAGACATGTAGAGATGGGGATTTTTAGAAAACTGTGCAGTGGGTTCTTAATTTTTGCCAGAGCTGTATATAGTGTAATATATATATGTATATATGTATGTGTGTGTGTATGTGTATATGACGCGCCCCCTGGGCCGTGGGGCACCCGGAACCGGGCCTTCTTGTGTACGGTGCTGATGGGGGTAGTAGTGGCAACCCGATCCCGTGGCTCAGGGTGGTCAGACCAAATGCTGTGACAGTCTACTTGTATAGTTATGAATGTCAGACTACGCCACCTGTGGATTGCGGTCAGGGTGAACCGCCGCTGCGGGGCAGACCGCTGAGGCTGGTCTTGTGGGTGCAGCAGAGAGTAGTATAACTCCCCACAGGAGGAGTGTAGCCTCAGGGCAGTGAGTGTAAATGGTGGGGGTTGTGGTGTAGGGCGTCCCAGTACCATTAGTACTGGCGCGGTAAGAAACACAGAGTCAACGTGTTGCACTCCAGTGTCTTTTACTCACAGTTGTTATCTGAGTTACTTCTGCCGGCAATGACAGCCCAAGCCGTGCTGCGTCCACCAGGTGCGGGGCTCGGTCAACCCCCAGGCAATTCAGGAGTATAGCCCAGAACTCCCTTCTATCCTTTCTCTGGCCGTGCCCCACCAGTGACCAAACTTCTGTCCAGCTGCCTCGGGCCTTCTCTGGGAGAACTTGGCGCCAGCCTCCCTGACCCTATGTGGTGCCTTCCTAGTAGGTTTAGCGGGGGGTCGCACCAATAGATGATCGCGACCTTCAGTTCTTGGCTGAGGGATGATTTACCACCACCAATTTGGGATCCGGTACCCTTCTCTTGCCTGACCTGTCACCCAATATCACGCTGGTCCTTAGGGTCCCTTCTGCCTTCGTGTCTCTGAGCCTTTCTACTCCTTGGTTCCTTCTCTTTCTGTTCCGTTCCTTCTCCTCTTCTCCCTTCTGGCTCCGGCCTTCACCCTAGGCCTGCCTCGTGGAGCTGAGCTCAGGCTGAGCCACAGCTCCCTGTCAGCTCTCCTCTCAACTTCTCCTTCTTGTTCTCAACCCTGAACTAAGATGGTGCCTGCCTTATATACCTCCTCCTCTGTGTGTGAGCTCAGATGACCAGCACCCAATGAGCTCCTACCTATGCTCAGAACCCAACCCCTATCTGCTCCTACACCACTGGGTTTTCCTCCCCCCTCCCCACCCCAGCCAAGGACATAGTCAGTTGTGCCCACATAACATATAAATGGGAGCACCGTCGAGCTGTCCCCCAGAAATGGGGTGTGTGTGGTGTATGCAGCTAACTGAGCCCTGGTCCATACTCCATCCTTACCCGGGAGCGGAATATCACACCTCTGGTTGAGGTGCAATACCCCTGTAGCAACCGAACCCTCGGGGCGCTATGTAGCGCCGGCGTCCCTGCCCTCTGCTAGGCAGGGACGCTGTTCCCCTCACCTCTCTGCTCCGTGCCCGGCGTCCTTCTCCCGCTCTGCTGGCAGCGCGCGCTCCTTCCCGGCCACTGTGCTTAGGGCGCGCGCGCTCTCCCTCCCTCTTAAAGGGGCCGCGCGCGCCGTCCTAAGGAGTCCCCGGCCAATGGCCGGAGGACTTCACTATATATAAGGCACCTCCTCCAAAATGGAGGTGCCCGAGCAATGTTGTTGCACTGTTCACTACTCTGCTTCAGCCCTCAGGTCCCGTTGCCAGTTACCTGCCAGTTACCTGCCAGTTACCTGCCAGATTCCTGCCTGATTATCTGCTACCTGCCTGCTAGTCTGAGGTCCGACGGTCTGCCTTACTACTCCTGTCAGTCTGTCTAAGGACCAGCCTGCCCGCTCACCTGGGAGCGCACATCAGCCACCTGCCTGCTTGCCTGAGGTCCGACGGTCTGCCTTCCAACTCCTGTCAGCCTGTCTATGGACCAGCTTGCCCGCTCACCTGGGAGCACACACCTGCTACCTGCCTGCTAGTCTACCTGGAGGCTCCGCCGTCACGTGCTGTGACCACCTGCCTGTCCAGTGACTCCTGCTCGCTCACCTGGGAGCGCTCATCTGCTGCCTGTCTGCTAGCCTACCTGGAGGCTCTGCCGTCACGTGCTGTGACCACCCGCCTGTCCAGAGACTTCTGCCCGCTCACCTGGGAGCGCTCATCTGCCGCCTGTCTGTTGGTCTTCCTGGAGGCTCCGCCGTCACATGCTGTGACCACCCGTTCATCCAGAGACTCTCGCCTGCTCACCTGGGAGCTCACGTCTATCATCAGCCGCCACAGGTCGTACCAACCCTTTACCTAGAGACTGCCCCGGTCACTTGCCGTGACCATCTGCCCGTTCATTCAGAGACTGCCCCGGTCACTTGCCGTGACCATCTGCCCGTTCATTCAGAGACTGTCCCGGTCACCTGCTGTGACCTCCTGCCCGTCTTCCCTGGTCGCCACCCGCTCCCTTACAAGGACTGCCCCCTTGTATAGTAGCTCAGAGGTTCCGCCTCCCAGACCCGTTACACGCTACATATATATATATACATGTGTATGTATATATAATATATATATAGTGAATGAAATAAGTATTTGATTCCTTGCAGTTTTTGTAAGTTTGCCCACTGACAAAGACATGAACAGTCTATAATTTTAAGGGTAGGTTAATTTTTAACATCGAGAGTGTAGCGCCGGCGTCCCTGCCCTCTGCTAGGCAGGGACGCTGTTCCCCTCACCTCCCTGCTCCGTGCCCGGCGTCCTCCTCCCGCTCTGCTGGCAGCGCGTACTCCTTCCCGGCCACTGTGCTTAGGGCGCGCGCGCGCGCTCTCCCTCCCTCTTAAAGGGGCCGCGCACGCCGTCCTAAGGAGTCCCCGGCCAATGGCCCGAGGACTTCACCATATATAAGGCACCTCCTCCAAAATGGAGGTGCCCGAGCAATGTTGTTGCACTGTTCACTACTCTGCTTCAGCCCTCAGGTCCCGTTGCCAGTTACCTGCCAGATACCTGCCAGATTCCTGCCAGCTTGCTGTCTTATTCCTGCCTGATATTCCGCTACCTGCCTGCTAGCCTGAGGTCCGACGGTCTGCCTTACAACTCCTGTCAGTCTGTCTAAGGACCAGCTTGCCCGCTCACCTGGGAGCGCACTTCAGCTACCTGCCTGCTTGCCTGAGGTCCGACGGTCTGCCTTCCAACTCCTGTCAGTCTGTCTATGGACCAACTTGCCCGCTCACCTGGGAGCGCACATCTGCTACCTGTCTGCTAGCCTACCTGGAGGCTCCGCCGTCACGTGCTGTGACCACCTGCCTGTCCAGTGACTCCTGTCCGCTCACCTGGGAGCGCTCATCTGCTGCCTGTCCGTTAGCCTACCTGGAGGCTCTGCCGTCACGTGCTGTGACCACCCGCTTATCCAGAGACTCTCGCCCGCTCATCTGGGAGCGCTCATCTGCCGCCTGTCTGTTGGTCTTCCTGGAGGCTCCGCCGTCACATGCTGTGACCACCCGTTTATCCAGAGACTCTCGCCTGCTCACCTGGGAGCTCAAGTCTACCATCAGCCGCCACAGGTCGTACCAACCCTTTACCCAGAGACTGCCCCAGTCACTTGCCGTGATCTCCTGCCCGTTCTTCCAGAGACTGTCCCGGTCACTTGCCGTGACCATCTGCCCGTTCACCCAGAGACTGCCCCAGTCACTTGTCGTGATCTCCTGCCCGTTCTTCCAGAGACTGTCCCGGTCACCTGCTGTGACTGCCTGCCTGGTCGCCACCCGCTCCCTTACAAGGACCGCCCCCTTGTATAGTAGCTCAGAGGTTCCGCCTCCCAGACCCGTTACAGAGAGATAGAATATCCAAAGGAAAAATCAAGAAAATCACATTGTATAAATTATATAAATTTATTTGCATTTTGCAGTGAGAAATAAGTATTTGATCCCCTACAAACCATTATGAGTTCTGGCTCCTACAGACCAGTTAGACGCTCCTAATCAACTCGTTACCTGAATTCAAGACAGCTGTCTTACATAGTCACCTGTATAAAAGACTTCTGTCCACAGACTCAATCAGCCAGACTCTAACCTCTATAACATGGGCAAGACCAAAGAGCTTTCTAAGGATGTCAGGGACAAGATCGTAGACCTGCACAAAGCTGGAATGGGCTACAAAACCATAAGTAAGATGCTGGGTGAGAAGGAGACAACTGTTGGTGCAATAGGAAGAAAATGGAAGAAATACAAATGACTGTCAATCGACATTGATCTGGGGCACCATGCAAAATCTTACCTCGTGGGGTATCCTTGATCATGAGGAAGGTGAGAGATCAGCCTAAAACTACACGGGGGGAACTTGTTAATGATCTCAAGGCAGCTGGGACCACAGTCACCAAGAAAACCATTGGTAACACATTACGCCTTAAAAGTTTAAAATCCTGCAGTGCCCGCAAGGTCCCCCTGCTCAAGAAGGCACATGTGCAGGCCCGTCTGAAGTTTGCCAATGGACACCTGGATGATTCTGTGAGTACTTGGGAGAAGGTGCTGTGGTCAGATGAGACAAAAATTGAGATCTTTGGAATTAACTCAACTCACCGTGTTTGGAGAAGTAGAAATGCTGCCTATGACCCAAAGAACACCGTCCCCACTGTCAAGCATGGAGGTGGAAACATTATGTTTTGGGGGTGTTTCTCTGCTAAAGTATTCAATGAGAATATTTCATTCATTCAGATTAAGGATGTGTTATTTGAGTGTTCCCTTTATTTTTTTGAGCAGTGTATGTGCATATATATGTGTGTGTGTATATATGTACACTACCGTTCAAAAGTTTGGGGTCACCCAGACAATTTTGTGTTTTCCATGAAAACTCATACTTTTATTTATCAAATGAGTTGCAAAATAATTAGAAAATATAGTCCAGACATTGACAAGGTTAGAAATAATGATTTTTATTAGAAAGAATCATTTTTTCCTTCAAACTTTGCTTTCATCACAGAATGCTCCATTTGCAGCAATTACAGCATTGCAGACCTTTGGCATTCTAGCTGTTAATTTGCTGAGGTAATCTTGAGAAATTTCCCCCCATGCTTCCTAAAGCCCCTCCCACAAGTTGGATTGGCTTGATGGGCACTTTTTGCGTATCATACAGTCAAGCTGCTCCCACAACAGCTCAATGGGGTTGAGATCTGGTGACTGCAGTGGCCACTCCATTACAGATAGAATACCAGCTGCCTGCTTCTTCCATAAATAGTTCATGCATAATTTGGAGGTGTGCTTTGGGTCATTGTCATGTTGTAGGATGAAATTGGCTCCAATCAAGCGCTGTCCACAGGGTATGGCATGGCGTTGCAAAATGGAGTGATAGCCTTCCTTATTCAAAATCCCATTTACCTTGTACAAATCTCCCACTTTACCAGCACCAAAGCAACCCCAGACCATCACATTACCTCCACCATGCTTGACAGATGGCGTCAGGCACTCTTCCAGCATCTTTTCAGTTGTTCTGCATCTCACAAATGTTCTTCTGTGTGATACAAACACCTCAAACTTTGATTCTTCTGTCCATAAAACCTTTTTCCAATCTTCCTCTGTCCAATGTCTTTGTTCTTTTGCCCATATAAATCTTTTCCTTTTATTAGCCAGTCTCAGATATGGCTTTTTTTTGCCACTTTGCCCTGAAGCCCAGCATCCCGGAGTCGCCTCTTCACTGTAGACGTTGACACTGGCGTTTTGCGTGTACTATTTAATGAAGCTGCCAGTTGAGGAGCTGTGAGGCGTTGATTTCTCAAACTAGAGACTCTAATGTACTTGTTGTTACAATCCTCCTGTTGTTTTTTTTCTATTTTGTAGTCACGTGACCTGCTGCCTATTTATTCCAGCTCCGCCCTTCTGGCTTTGCTGGACTTTAGTGTTACTTTGACTCTTAATCTAGCCAGGTGCTTTGTACCTAGCTCTATAGTTTGCTTGGTCCTTGGACCTCTAAGTATTTTTGTCTGTTTGTCTTTTTGCTCCGCTACAACTTCTGCTAGGAGGTGTCCAATTTTGTCCCAGTTCTTAGTACTTTTAGGGACCCCTCCCTTATATCTATAGGTCTGCGTTCAGACTAGCTGAGGACGAAGGCGGGTCTGTTCACAAGGATCAGGTTGCCCGCTGCATCGTAGGGAATCAGCTTAGTCCTATTGTAGGGACAGTTTTCCTATCTTTCCTTAGTTCTTGTAGCAGATCATAACACTTGTCTTGTTGCTCAGTTGTGCAGCAGGGCCTCCCACTTCTCTTTCTACTCTGGTTAGAGCCTGTTTGTGCTCTCCTCTGAAGGGAGTACTACACACCGTTGTAGGAAATCTTCAGTTTCTTGGCAATCCCCAATCCTGGTCCACCATCATACAACCCCCCCACTCCCACGACATATAACCAACCCCCGTAACCTCAGCAACCTCAGACCCATCCCTCCTGCCCCTGCTTCCCCAGTCTCCCTCCCGGGCGCCCTCTGGAACGCCCGCTCGGTCTGCAACAAACTACCATACATCCACGACCTCTTCATCTCCAAAAAACTCTCCTTCCTCGGCATCACGGAAACCTGGCTCACCCCCTCTGACACAACCTCCCCGGCCGCCCTCTCCTACGGCGGACTTACTCTCTCCCACTCCCCCCGCCCCAACAACACCCGCGGTGGAGGTGTCGGCCTACTCCTGGCCAACACGTGCTCCTTCATCTCGATTACGCCGCCCCCCTCCTGCCCCCTCCCCTCCTTCGAGGCACACTCCGTGCGCATCTTCTCCCCTTGCAACCTCCAACTGGCAGTCATCTACCGTCCCCCAGGATCACCCTCCTCCTTCTTCAACCACTTCACAACCTGGCTCCTCCACCTCCCCTCCTCTGACATCCCCACCATCTTCATGGGCGACTTCAACATCCCCGTCGACACCCCCTGCGCCGCCGCCTCTAGACTCCTATCGCTAACCTCCTCCCTCGGTCTCTCCCAATGGACCTCATCCGCCACACACACCGACGGTCACACACTGGACCTTGTCTTCACCCGCCTCTGTTCCCTCGCTGACCTCGAAATCTCACCTCTCCCCCTATCTGACCACAACCTACTGACCTTCTCCTCTCCCCCCTCCTCTCTGATCGCCCCTCCCCGCACACTGCCCCATCCCCGCAGGAACCTCAAACTCATCGACTTCCACTCACTCTCCGAGTCCCTCCTCCCTCTCTCCGGGCCTATCTTCTTCCCAAGATGCCGACGCCGCCGCCACCCTCTAGAACACCACCCTCACCACAGCCCTCAACCAAGCTGCCCCGCTCTCACACGTCACAACCCGTGCACACAGACAACCCTGGCTAACGCCCCACATGAAAAAACTTCGGCAGACGTCCAGAGTGGCTGAACGGAAATGGAAGAAATCCCACTCCACGGAACACCTCAACCTGTTCAAACAGTCCCTCACCGCCTTCAAGACTGCTCTCACGAATGAAAAACAAGACTACTTCTCTTCCCTAATAACCGCCCTATCCCGCAACCCCAAGCAACTTTTCAGTACCTTCAACTCCCTACTCCTTCCCCCTGCACCCCCCCCTCGCCCCTCATCTCAGCCAACGACTTCGCCACCTTCTTCAAGGACAAGATTTACAAAGTCAGACAAAGCTTCGATCTACAAGCCGCTCGACCCCCCCACCCCCACCGCCCAACCCCCTCACCCAAATGCAGTTTCTCCCCCATGACAGAAGACCTCCTCTCTGCTAGCTCACTCACACCTCACCACCTGCGCCCTCGACCCCCTACCCTCCCACCTCATCCCTAACCTCACCACTGTCCTCATCCCCGCCCTAACCCATCTCTTCAACCTATCACTTAAATCCAGCACCTTCCCATCATTCTTAATGCATGCCACAATCACACCCATCCTCAAAAAACCCTCCCTTGACCCTGCAATAGTCTCCAACTACCGCCCGATATCTCTCCTCCCTTTTGCCTCAAAATTACTTGAACAGCACGTACACGCCGAGCTGTCCTCCCACTTCTCATCCTCCTCCCTCTTCGACCGCCTTCAATCCGGTTTCCGACCCCACCACTCCACCGAAACAGCCCTAACTAAAGTCACCAACGACCTACTGACCTCCAAGAGTAAGCGACACTACTCCGTCCTCCTCCTCGACCTCTCCGCCGCCTTCGACACAGTCGACCACCCCCTCCTACTCCACATCCTAGAATCTCTTGGCATCACCGACCTAGCCCTCTCATGGATCTCCTCCTACCTAACGGACCGGACCTTCAGCGTCACCCACTCCCACACCTCATCCTCGCCCCACCACCTTTCTGTTGGAGTTCCCCAAGGCTCAGTCCTGGGACCGCTACTCTTCTCCATATACACCCTCGGCCTGGGGAAACTCATCGAGTCCCACGGCCTCCAATACCACCTCTACGCCAACGACACCCAGCTCTACCTCTCTGGCCCTGACATCTCCGCCTTACTATCCAAAATTCCCCAATGCCTATCCGCCATCTCATCCTTCTTCTCCGCCCGTTTCCTCAAACTCAACATGGACAAGACCGAGATAATCGTCTTCCCCCCTAACCGCTCTCCCCAGCTCCATAACCTATCCATCACAATCAACGACTGCACCCTCTCACCCGTCCCCCACGCCAAGTGTCTCGGGGTAATCCTCGACTCCGCCCTCTCCTTCAAGCCCCACATCAAAGCCCTCGCCACCGCCTGCCGACTCCAACTGAGGAACATTGCCCGAATCCGCTTGTTCCCCGACCAGAACTCGGCAAAAACACTCATCCACGCCCTCATCATCTGCCGTCTCGACTACTGCAACCCCCTGCTCACGGGCCTCCTCGCTTCCTCCCTCGCACCTCTCCGCACCATCCTCAACTCCGTTGCTCGACTCATCCACCTATCTTCACGTTTCACCCCCGCCTCCCCCCTCTGCCAAGCCCTTCACTGGCTCCCCATTGCCCTGAGATCACGGTTCAAAACCCTAACCCTAACATACAAGGCCATACATAACCTGTCCCCCCCCCTACATCTCTGACCTGGTTTCCAGATATTTTCCCCCACGCGATCTTCTCTCCTCTCAAGAACTTCTCCTCTTCTCCCCTCTCATTTCCTCCTCCCACAACCGCCTACAAGACTTATCTCGTGCATCCGCCATACTCTGGAATTGTCTCCCCCATCACATCCGACACTCCCCCTCCCTGGGAACCTTCAAGAAAAAACTAAAGACCCACCTCTTCCTTCAGGCCTACAGCCCACGCTGAGACCCATCCGCTACACCATCTCACCCTCCCCTCTCCCCCTTCCTCCTGTCTCCCCACCCACCCCCTATAGACTGTGAGCACTCGTGGACAGGACCCCCTGCCCTACTGTACCAGTCCGCCTCGTCTGATGCTTCATGTTCGTGTCCCTGTCTCCCCTACACTTGTAAAGCGCCATGGAACCTAATGGCGCTATATAAATATTTAATAATAATAATAATTTCTTGCATGGAATAGCCTTCATTTCTAAGAACAAGAATAGACTGTCGAGTTTCACATGAAAGTTCTCTTTTTCTGGCTATTTTGAGAGTTTCATAGAACAAACAAATGTAATGCTCCAGATTCTCAGCTAGCTCAAAGGAAGGTCAATTTTATAGCTTCTCAAATCAGCCAAACCATTTTCAACTGGGCTAACATACTTGTGCAAGGGTTTTGTAGGGTTTCTAAACATCCATTAGCCTTCTTACACAGTTAGCAAACAGAATGAACCATTAAAACACTGGAGTGGTGGTTGTTGGAAATGGGCCTCTATACACCTATGTAGATATTGCAATAAAAACAAGACGTTTGCAGCTAGAATAGTCATTTACCACATTAACAATGTATAGAGTGTATTTCTGATTCATTTAATGTTAGCTTCATTGAAAAAAAATGTGCTTTTCTTTCAAAAATAATGACATTTCTAAATGACGCCAAACTTTTGAACGGTAGTGTATATATATATGTGTATATATATATATATATATATATATATATATATATATATATATATATATATATATATATATACAGTACAGACCAAAAGTTTGGACACACCTCATTTAAAGATTTTTCTGTATTTTCATGACTTTGAAAATTGTACATTCACACTGAAGGCATCAAAACTATGAATTAACACATGTGGAATTATATACTTAACAAAAAAGTGTGAAACAGCTGAAAATATGTCTTATATTCTAGGTTCTTCAAAGTAGCCACCTTTTGCTTTGATGACTGCTTTGCACACTCTTGGCATTCTCTTGATGAGCTTCAAAAGGTAGTCACCGGAAATGGTTTTCACTTCAAAGGTGTGCCCTGTCAGGTTTAATAAGTGGGATTTCTTGCCTTATAAATGGGGTTGGGACCATCAGTTGGTTTGTGCAGAAGTCAGGTGGATACACAGCTGATAGTCCTACTGAATAGACTGTTAGCTGCTTTTTTATTGCCATAATACAAATTCTAAGTAAAGAAAAACGAGTAGCCATCATTACTTTAAGAAATGAAGGTCAGTCAGTCCGAAAAATTGGGCAAACTTTGAATGTGTCCCCAAGTGCACTTGCAAAAACCATCAAGCGCTACAAAGAAACTGGCTCACATGAGGACCGCCCCAGGAAAGGAAGACCAAGAGTCACCTCTGCTTCTGAGGATAAGTTTATCCGAGTCACCAGTCTCAAAAATCGTAGGTTAACAGCAGCTCAGATTAGAGACCTGGTCAATGCCACACAGAGTTCTAGCAGCAGACACATCTCTTCAACAACTGTTAAGAGGAGACTTTGTGCAGCAGGCCTTCATGGTAAAATAGCTGCTAGGAAACCCCTGCTAAGGACAGGCAACAATCAGAAGAGACTTGTTTGGGCTAAAGAACACAAGGAATGGACATCAGACCAGTGGAAATCTGTGCGTTGGTCTGATGAGTCCAAATTTGAGATCTTTGGTTCCAACTACCTTGTCTTTGTGCGACGCAGAAAAGGTGAACGGATGGACTCTACATGCCTGGTTTCAACCGTGAAGCATGGAGGAGGAGGTGTGATGGTGTGGGGGTGGTTTGCTGGTGACACTGTTGGGGATTTATGGGGATTTATTCAATATTGAAGGCATACTGAACCAGCATATCTACCACAGAATCTTGCAGCGGCATGCTATTCCATCCGGTTTGCGTCTAGTTTGACCATCATTTATTTTTTAACAGGACAATGACACCAAAACACCTCCAGGATGTGTAAGGGCTCTTTCACCAAGAAGGAGAGTGATGGGGTGCTACGCCAGATGACCTGGCCTCCATAGTCACCAGACCTGAACCCAATCGAGATGGTTTGGGGTGAGCTGGAACGCAGAGTGAAGGCAAAAGAGCCAACAAGTGCTAAGCATCTCTGGGAACTCCTTCAAGATTGTTGGAAGACCATTTCCAGTGACTACCTCTTGAAGCTCATCAAGAGAATGCCAAGAGTGTGCAAAACAGTCATCAAAGCAAAAGGTGGCTACTTTAAAGAAGCTAGAATATAAGACATATTTTCAGTTGTTTCACACTTTTTTGTTAAGTATATAATTCCACATGTGTTAATTCATAGTTTTGATGCCTTCAGTGTGAATGTACAATTTTCATAGTCATGAAAATACAGAAAAATCTTTAAATGAGAAGGTGTGTCCAAACTTTTGGTCTGTACTGTATTTTTGAATACTTTACCTGCCTATAAAATGTTGAACAACAAAGAGCTACTAGTAAAATATCTAGTGTGTATTGAACCAAAAAATAAAAAAGTTACAGCTGTTGGAAGGTGAAGAGGGAAAATTGAAAGCAAAGAACTGCATAAGCTTGGGGCTTGCACTAGTTAGAGAATGTGAAAGAAATAAGAGTCACAAGGACATATCAAGATTTTAAAAAAGAAACAAATATACAGTATATGTCTTTCTTGCGTTAGACATACATGTCAACAGTCTTTATGAGGAGGACCTCCATACTCTTCACAATGTATTTGCATGACTTATCATATAGTTTGGTCAAAATCCGATTAAGACACCGAAGACCAAAACAAACTCAGCAAACACAAAATTTTATTAATGTAAAATGTACATACACATGACAATTATTTAAAAAGCACCTCCGCACTGTGAGGGACTATAATGGCTAAAGATCTGGAAATATATGTGCCTATTTAAGATATGCTGTTGTTACAAAATGTGTTCAATAGTGCAGACAGAGACTCGTATGTTAAATCATAATGACATGTAGTACAAGTAGAAGTAATCATGAGAGTAAGTAGAAATAACATACCAAAGAGTCACTGTAAGCAGGCACCAGTTCGATGCGAAGTCCCTCAGTCCCCTACGCACGTTTCATCAATATGACTTCCTCAGGGGGCGTGTTAGTACAGGGGAAGTAGGCTACATTTATGTGTGGTATACACCAATCGGGGCGGTGGAGAATGTCATAGGACCCGATCACCATCAGCTCTAATCGGCGCATGCAAGCCCCGCCCACTCTGCCCGATGATGTGGCTTCCGGTTTCCGGCCCGTGGAACGCATGCTGGAAGCATCTCCATAGATACTCCACGTGCGCTCCCACTCTGGCCGGATTCCCGGAAGTCTGCAGTGCAGGCACAGGGCGCATGCGCTCTAAGAGATGGTAAAGACGGGATATTGCAGAAGTGTGTGAAGCCTCACATGATAAAGTGTAATGCAGAATGTAAGAATAGATTTACTGCGATAGTGTGAGTGAATTAAGGATACATGTGGGTAATAGTGCTAGTGCAAAAATAAAGTACATTTAGTATAAACTGGTGTATAGAATATATAATATAAGAATACAAGTTACGACATATGTTAATTTAAAAAAGATAATAGTTATGTGATATGATATATATAAATATTAAAAATAAATAAATAAATAAAAATAAAATTAATATCATGTGCCTAAAAAATCCATAATAGAGATGTTGTAGTGTTTAATATATAAAAGTGCATAGTATTAAAAACTCATTTCTCTGTCCACTAATATATGTATAAAATATACTATGTGCCTAAAGTAATCCCAAATAGGGATATTATAGTGTATGATAATATATGAAAGTGCATAGTATTACAAACTCATATTCTATATCCACTAAACACACTTATATGAGCGATGAAGAGCTGAGAGTGCCGATGCTAATATTCTGTATATGCGAAGTATATTAGTATAAAATCCATATTAGGTTCTTATTAGCACTGTAATATATTACTATTAACATTTTATAATAACGCAATAGTCCAAAGTTTTTCTTTAGGGTATAACATCTTCATCTTTCTTACAGCAGAAATTTAGCAGATGTTATGCACATACGCAGAACTAGGACATCACGTAGACCTACATCCACCACGTCAGACTCCCGTCTTCTTGGATCCAAGGTAACTAAAAGAACCACCTAAATCACGGATGGTATACCGACAGATCACGAGGATGATTTTCGCCACACATAAAAAGAACGATCTATTGTGAAAAAATAGATTAAATTAAAAATCAATAAAAAACATGTTAAAATCCTTCCCCTTCCAACCCATGAAACCACACTCCTCAAAATCCAACGAAAGAAATTACAGAAAGGCACTGAACCCAAAATTTTCATTAAGACCGAAAGGTGCTATTGTTTTTAGCCTAAAAATCCACTTGCTCTCGGTCTGAGCTAGAATTCTACCTAGATTTCCACCTCTTGGGCCCATGGAGACTTGATCAATGGCCTTAACTTTTAACAACTTAGCATCGCTATGGTGATGTAAGAAAAAGTGTTTCGGTAAGGTTTTAAGCTGAGTGACATCTTCAGTCGTTTTACTTTTTTCAATGTCTCTGATATGTTCTCTAGTTCTGATCCTTAGTTCCCTAGTCGTTAATCCTATATATATCTTTTTGCACGGACATTCAGCAAAATATACAACTCCTTTCGAAGAACATGAGAGATGATGTTTAATCATATATGTTCTTGTATTGGCCGAATTTTGAAAATCCTTGGCTTTGACCATATTGGTACAGGCCTTGCAATGATTGCATGGGTAGAATCCGGTTGTGGCAAGCCAGGTATTCGTGTTCTCATGTTTTCCTTCATAATGACTATGAACTAGGAGATCCTTCAAATTTTTTGATCTGCGTGCTGTAATGAGAGGGCGTTCTGGTAAGCATTTTTTGAGAACAGGATCGACCTGTAACACGTTCCAATGTTTCTGTATAATTTTCTTAAAGTCTTTCCACTGATCATTAAACGTTGTAATCAATCAAATTGAATTAGTGTCTTTGATGGAATGATCACCTCTGGCCTTATACAGAACCTCATTTCGTGGCGTACGTTTTGCCCTAAAGTATCCTCCCTGAATCTGATGGCGACTAATGTATTTGCATGGCAGACAGAAGTTTTAATGACAAGATTTAAAAAATACTTGCCGACACTCCACACTAATAATGTGCTTTTCTTTACTATTTATTTAGGTATTTTTTATAAAATCTAAAAGCTTGCCCTATTAATAGCCATATTGGAGACACTTCCTTTGTGTAATGCCAGTAAAGATGTTGCAGTGCAACCGATTTTGTTTCCTTCACCGCAGCGGCTCCCCAAACCTCCACCTTAAAGGGTTATTGTCATGTTATTAATTTGATTCCTTTAGACAGCATAAAAATAAGCACGTTTGCTGTTGTCTTACTTTTTCAATCTGCTTTCATCTAAAATAGTGTATAGCTGATTCCAATGAGCTCAGCCACCAGAGCAATTCCAGGAGAGGAGTTAACTCTTAACATCCCAGTCAACTCTCTCCAACCCATTGATTTCTATACAGCAACTAGCCGCTCACCTCCCTTCCACTCCCTCTCAACTCATGACCCAGGAGCTCTTATCAGTGCTGTAGAATTGCAATCTCCTCAGCCCCCTGCTTAGGCAGTTTCCAGAGCAGTTCCCCTAATCATGGCTCACTTTCCTGAGCTGTGTGCTTGTTCAATGGCACTGTTATCTCTATATGTAAAAAAAAGAAGTGATAAAAACATAGACCCAGTGTAGAAGCAGGACCAAGCTACTCACCAGAACTGTCACTAAAAGAGGAGTGCCCTCCCCCAAGCAACCAGGATGTAAAGAGACTGCAGAGCTCCTAGCTGCTCAAGAGACAAGTTGAGTGCCTCTCTAAGCTTTAGAGATCTGTTCCTTCTTTTAAAGGGAACCTACTACGTGATACATGCACCACAAACTATGGAGAGCAAGAATCTGAGAATGACTCTCTCATTACAATATGTATATTTTATTCTGAAATGGTGGCACTTCAGAAAAAACATGGTTAAAATCAAGGCCAGTGGATGAGGTGACTAGTCGCTGAGGTATGATATGTACTCATGATTTGGCAGCATAAATCATGTGACAGGGTGCATGTCCAAATCTTCATATGTGTGGCAAAACTACTTAGTGTAGATCACATTATACTGATGAGCTAGGACTAGTCCTGGTGGGCATCATTTCACCCAGATTTGTCTGGCTTCAGGTGCTGTAAATCACACCCCCTGGGTATAAATGATATTCACCCAGATGGCTTTGTTATCTCTAGAATGGCATCACCATGCCTTTCTGACTATGTGCAGTGAAACTGGGTGTACTTGCCCACTTCATTGGCAAACTGCTCGTGTTCAGAAAGGAATAGTTCTCTTAGGAGTTCCTGAGATAATCTGGTCACAGTGGGGAACATCAATTACCAACAGGGGCATCATTTAACAGACTAATCTAGATAAAGCTCCTTCTTTTGTTGACCCTGTTCCGGTCTACACAGCAAAGCTCACAAGTGAGCTGCAGAAAACAGCTCTATTGGCTAAAAATAGTTCGAAATTTTGAAAAATTTTATGTAGTGTGGGGTTTCTACTCACTTGTGTGCAACGGGAGGCAAACAAGAAGCATATTCCTTTAAATGTTCATGTCAGTTTATTACTTCATAAACCAGTCAAAAGCAAAAGGAATACAAACAGCCTTTAGTTCAGGCGAAAACAAAGTAAAGAGTCCTTAAGGCAAAGTCTCTGGTTAGCCAGTCCTGTGGGCACACAGGCTGGATAGCATCCTGTTCACTGGCTCAGTTGGGAGCCCACAACACACAGAAGGTCTTCTCCCTCCAAACACACAGACCATATGCCAAACAATGGCCTCCATTTTATATCTTAACCACACCCAGAGTTGATGTTTGTGGGTAGCTAGATCTGCCCATCTCTCCAACTACCCTCTACATCACAGAGGACAGCCATCTCTGTGATACATACCTCCCATCAACTATGTGTCTGTTAGCCACCTTGCAGTAGGTAGTCAAAAAATATATATTTTTACAGTAAGTGTTTCAAAACTAAAAGCCTGCTATAATGTGTCATTTTGTAATGATACATCCTCTTTAATTATATCTGTGTGACCTCTCACATATATAAGGCACATTAGATTGTGTATCAGACCTTGTCAAGCTCACTTAAAGGTGACGCGCCCCCTGGGCTGTGGGGTACTTGGTAGCCGGGCTGGTCGATGCTGGGGGATGTCACAGTGGCGTTACCCGGTCCGTGACCCAGGGCGGTCAATAAAAGGGGGATTATTGAAAGGGGATTATAGTTTTTTTTTATAGTTTAATGTTCTTGACGCCACCTGTGGTATGCAGCTATATGGAGCCGCCGCTGGTGTGCAGATCCTCTGGAGCTGAGATGATACAGCAGAGTTGGTTCAGCTCTCCACAGGCAGAGCTTAGCTCCAGGGCAGGAAATGGTGATGTTATAGATGTTGCTGTGCAGTGTAGTGCAGGGGATGGCGCAGTTAATAATCAGTCCACAACTTAATGGCGGTTTCCTCTTATCTTTACTTGCGGTGGTTAGGAAGACCGGGGCACGGGTACTAGCTAGTAGTAGAGGTCCGAGCGGCCTGGAAGCAAGTTGGGAATCCACCTCGCCAGGTGAAGTTGGAGGCCTTCCCTTTGCGCTAATCTCTTTGGCCCTGCTGAGTATAGCTATGCTGTGACCCTCATCCCTGAGTAAAACGTCTTTGCGCTCACCCGTATGGCAGGCAGCTCGGGCCTTCTTGGAGTGTCGCTCCCCCGTGGCGGTGCTGAGCCCTATGGTGCTGCTGAGCCTCCGGGCGTCTGATGGGGCCAGGAGACCTGCAGTCTCCTGCCCTCCGGATTCTGCTGCTGCGCCTTCAGTGCACCACAACCTCGGACTCCGGTGTCCGGTTCTTCTACGCTCCTCTCTGGGGTGAACTGCCGTGCAGCTCCACTCCCCAGGCCTTTTCTTGTCGCTGTCCTGTATTCAACTCCTCTCACTAACTCTTGCTAACCCCGCCTCCAGATTCCAGTTGCTAAGGGGAGGAGCCTCCCCCTGCTGGTCTGGAGCCAGGAAAGTGTTGTATGCTGGTAAACCTGATTAGCGGACCCCTCCTTGCTTTCAGGCATGGCATCACCCCTTGTGAGGGAGGCAATGCCACTGTGGCAACCGGACTCCTGTAGTGCCACAAAGGAATTTTCCATTTATAAGTTACTGTCCTGTAATGGCCAATATTAAAATTAAATCAGATGGTAAAGACACTCCCCGAGTCCAGTGACAGCTCTCCACTGCTGCTCCAATCTCTCTGTACTGCCTGCAGCAGTGATATCACTACTATAGTGCCCATCACTGCTGCATCCAATCACTGATCACATTTAAAGGCTACATGCACACAGCAGATTTTTCTGCAGCAAAAAACAGAGTGTTGGCAGGAAAAATGCTGAGTAAAATCTGCACAATTTTAACACTTTTTTTATGCAATTTTTGCTTGTTTTTTTACTTGCACACATTTCAATGGGTGAAAAGTGCTGAAAGAATTGACATTCTGAAGATTTGGAAAAACGCTTTGATGGTTCAAATCTGGAAGGAAAAAATAAGCAGTGTGTGCATGAGATTCCAGAAATCTCATTCACTTTGCTGATACTGTAAAGTGCTGCGTTTTTTACTGCGGAAAAAATTCACTGAAAAAAAGCTTAAAATATTTATGGGAATTTTTTTTTTGCGTAATACAATCACTACCTCATTTTCAAAAAAATTGCTAATTTTAATATGCACCATATAGGACTTAATGTAACCAAGTATAAATCGCTGACACAATATATCTAAACCAGACAAGAAAAAAGAAGAAAAAACAATCCAACATCCCAATATCAAAACAATATATAAAGTTTTTATTTCAGGGAATCAGATACAAGGAGAATAGGGAGGGAGATGATACACGCATGCAAACAAATGGGCGCACGTGCAGGGATCAACTACTGATGTTAACCCATAATGTTGCAAGCACAACATTAATATGAGTAGAAGTGCTACATGTAACCAGATATTGCACAACCCATATGGCCTGGATCACTAACTGTATCATGTCAGGGCAGCAAAAAGAGGGACCCCTCGACAAATGCTGGTGCTGAAACGTGCGTCGGGGTGGGAGTGCGGTCACACAGAGATCCTACAGTCTTCCCTCTGCTATTGCTTAAAGTAAAATATGTCTTCTGTCTATCTTATAATTACACTATGATCGCTGCGCTGACATGATACAGGTAGTGATCCAGGCCTTATGGGTTGCGCAATATCTGGTTACAAGTGGCACTCATATTAATGTTGTGCTTGCAACATTATGGGTTAACACCAGTAGTTGATCCCTGCACGTGCGCCCATTTGTTTACATGCGTGTATTATTTCCCTCCCTCTTAATAAATAAATAATAATCTTTTTATTTATATAGCGCCAACATATTCCGCAATGCTTTACAATTCAGACAATTTACAGACATTATCGGCACTGTCCCTATTGGGGCTCACAATCTAGATTCCCTATCAGTATGTCTTTGGAGTGTGGGAGAAAACCCACGCAAACATGGGGAGAACATACAAACCCCTTGCAGATGTTGTCCTTGATGGGATTTGAACCCAGGACCCCAGCGCTGCTCACCTTGTATCTGATTCCCTGCAATAAAGACTTTATATATTGTTTTGATATTGGGATGTTAGATCGTTTTTTCTTGTCTGCTGAAAAAAAGCTGTAAAGCTGCAGTGTGTGAATAAGCCCTAAACTGTACCATTTGACACACAAAATTGTTTTCACATGTGGCTTTGTATGTGTGTACACTTGTGGTGTTTGTTACATTTTAAAATTTGTTTTAGCACTTTGTGCTTTTTTTTCTGGGTGTTTCTTGACTTGAGATTGACTTTCAGCCATCATATGGTCACCTAAAAAAAAAATGGCAACAGACATTTTTTTTTTCATTTTTATTAAGCCATAATTGAATGTATCGTAAAATGTTTTTGTGGGTTGAACAATCATAGAATATAACACTGCTGGGATGAACAGCAATCAGGAGTATTGTGACAAGAAAGCTCACATTTCCTTGCAGCTCCTCCACAGGAGATATGAAGCATTGCACTCAATGCAATGGACCACTCAAACCCTAAAGAGAGATTATGCTCTTGTTGTTGATTGCAGCTGTTACGGGTCCGGGTGGTGGAACCTCTGTGCCGAGGTGCAAGGAGGGACCCAGAGGGGCGTGACTAAGTATCAACCCGAACCGACCCTGGTCGGACGGCAGCAAACGACACCGTGACCAGGGAGGATCCGGGCTGAGGAACCAGGTGCTACTCTGGGGACGACCTTGTAAGAGAGCAGGTGGCTCCCACGGGTCAGATGGCTGGGACTGACCGGTATGACGGATGGACACGGCAAGCAGGCAGAAGTCTCTGGTAGCTGACAGGTGGTCACGGTATGTGACAGCAGAGCAGGTAGTAGTCTCTAGGATTACCAGGCAGGTGGTCACAGCAAGTGACGGCAGAGCCTCCAGGCAGGCTGTCAGGAAACAGGCGGGCGCTCCCAGGTGAGCGGGCACACCGACAAGGCAGGTAACAGGCAGGTAACAGGTGGGCGCTCCCAGGTGAGCGGGCTGACGGACTCAGCAGGTAACAGGCAGGTGCTCCCAGGTGAGCGGACAGACAGACAGGGCAGGTAACAGGCGGCTGCTCCCAGGTGAGTGGACTTGCAGACAGGACAGGTAACAGGCAGGTAACAGGCAGGTAACAGGAGAGCGCTCCAGGTGAGCAGGCTGGCAGGCTCAGCAGATAACGGGCAGATAACAGGCTGGCAGGCAGGACGAGGAGTCAAGCTAGCAGCGGGACCTGAGGGCTGAAGCAGAGATCAGAAACTGTGCAACAACTTTGCTCGGGCACCTCCATTTTGGAGGTGGTGCCCTACATATGGGAGGACCCTCGGCTATTGGCCGGGGACTCCTTAGGATGGCGCGCGTGGCCCCTTTAAGAGGGGGGGAGCGCGCGCCCTAAGCACAGTGCCCGGGGGACTGCGCGCGCAGACAGCAGGCTGAGAAGGAGAGTGAGGAGCGTGGTGAGAGGGACGGCGTCTCCGCCCGGCAGGAGGCAGAGACACCGAAGCTACAGGGCTGCGCGCGCCGACAGCAGGCTGGGAAGGAGAGCGGGGAGCGAGGAGGTGAGAGGGACGGCGTCTCTGCCTGGAAGAAGGCAGAGATGCCGATGTTACAGCAGCTAATTAATGGAGTACTCTCACTAATAACATGAAATCTGCTTTTAAGGCATTTGATTAAGTTTTTTCCTTAAACCTGACAAAGGAGCAGTTTTATTCACTTTACTCACTTACATAGCACCATTAATTCCACAGAACTTTACATATATCATGATCACTGTCCCCATTGGGGTTCACAATCTAGATTCCCTATCAGTATGTCTTTGGAGTGTGGGAGGAAACAGAAGAACCCAGAGGAAACCCATGCAAACATGGGGAGAACATACAAACTCCTTGCAGATGTTGTCCTTGGTGGGATTTGAACCCAGGACCCAAGTATCAAGCTTGAAGTATATTTCTCCCATGTCACTTTAAATCTATCAATAACTACTATCAACATCAAAATCATCAATTCTTCAGTTGTACAAATGTCAGTGCATGGGGAATCAGCAACTGGGCTCTTGTACAACAAGGCAATTCATAATGCGGCCAATGACTTACAATATGTCCAAAAATTATAGTAATTAAATAAGACATGAATTATTTTCAATTAAATTTAATTTTGGAATATACTTTTCAAATTCACATTACAAGGTAATCTATAAAAGGTTTAAGTTTCATCGTAAAAAAAAAATCTCTCGCTCTGTGTGTGTGTGTGTGTGTGTGTGTGTGTGTGTGTGTGTATATATATATATAATTTTTAATATTTGCCAAATGCCATAATGAGAGAGAGAACATGTTTTAAGGCATTTTTATTACTTACTGCAAAGTCAAACGTTTACATACATTTCATCAGTATTTGGTACCATTGCCCTTAAACTGAATGACTTGGGTCAGATGTTTGGGATATCCTTCCACAAGCTTCTCACAATAGTTGGTTGGAATTTGGGCCCATTCCTCCTGACAAAACTGGTGTAACTGATCCAGATTTGTAGGTCGCCTTGCTCGCACCTGCCTTTTCAGCTTTGCCCATACATTTTCAATAGGATTGAGATCAGGGCTTTGTGATGGCCACTCCAAAACATTGACTTGGTTACCATTTTGGTAGTATGCTTTGGGTCATTGTCCATTTGGAAGACCCATTTCCGCCCAAGATTTAACGTCCTGGATAATGTCTTGAGATGTTGCTTCAGTTTTGCCACATAATCTTCTTTTCTCATGATGTCATCTATTTTGTGAAGTGCACCAGTCCGTTCTGCAGCAAAACAACTCCACAACATGATGCTGCCATCCCCGTGTTTCATAGTTGGGATGGTGTTCTTAGGCTTCCAAGCTTCTCCCTTTTTCCTCCAAACGTAACGATGGTCATTATGCCCAAAAAGTTCAATTTTAGTTTCATCAGACCACTGGACATGTCTCCAAACATTAAGATCTTTGTTCCTGTGTGCATTTGCAAACATTAATCTGGCTTTTTTATGTTTCTTTTGGAGTAATGGCTTCTTCCTGGCAGAGTGGCCTTTCAGCCCATGTTGATACAGTACTCGATTCACTGTGGTTATTGACACAATCTTACCAGCTTCCACCATCATCTTCACAATGTCTTTTACTTTTGTCCTTGGGTAGATATGCACATGTCGGACCAAAGCACGTTCATCTCTGGGACACAGAACCCGTCTCCTTCCTGAGCGGTATGATGGCTGGACATTCCCATCTTGTTAGTACTTGTTAATAATTGTTTGTACAGATGAACGAGGCACCTTCAGGTATCTTGAAATTGTACCCAAGGATGAGCCAGACTTGTGCAAGTCCACAATTCTCTTCCTGATATCTTGGCTGATTTCTTTAGACTTTCCCATGAGGCTGCACAAAGAAGCAGTGTGTTTCAGATGTGCATTAAAATACATCCACAGGTGTGTCTCTAATTAACTCAGATGTTGCTAAAAACCTATCAGAAGCTTCCAAACACGTGACATCATCATATGGGCAGTCCAGAATTGTTTAAAGGCATAGTAATCTTAGTGTATGTAAACTTTTGACTTTGCAGTAAGTAATAAAAATGCCTTAAAACATTCTCTCTCTCTCATTATTCTGGCATTTGGCAAATATTAAAAATGATCATAATCCTAATTGACCTAAAACGGGAAGGTTTATTCTGATTTCATGTCAAATACTGAGAAAAACATGCGGATGTGTCTTTTTATATAGTGTATGTAAACTTCTGGTTTCAACTGTATGTGTGTGTGTATATATACGCGTATATATATATAAATATATATATATGTATATATATAATATAGTTAAAGCTCCATTGGCATTTCACTTTAGATCACCATGGTCTTTTTATTATGAGTAGTACAAGTTACACGGTTTGAATAACACCATTTTTCACTAATTTTCTAATTTTGGTTTATAGGGATATAGCACTCTGATAACCTTAAAGAGGCTGTCCACTATTTTAGCATTGATGGCCTATCTTTAGCCATTATCGGTCGTTATCAGCGATCAGCCATTATAGGCAGTGGCCACCGACCAGAATTACTCACTTGCCGAGCTGCTCCATCTACTTGTAGTGGTTGCAGCTTGGTACTGCACAAATGCCTCCTATTCAAATCAATAGGAGGCGGATGTGCAGTACCCTGCGGTGGCCACTATCAGAAGAAGGCCAGCTCCGTAAGTGAGTACTTCTGGCAGGCGACTGCCGCCACCGAGAACAGTTGATTGCCGATCAGACATTGATGACCGATCCTAAGGATAGATCATCAATGCTAAAGTAGAGGACAACCTCTAAATGTTAGGGCTTGTGTAGACAACTGTTTAAATCGGACATCAGATATAGCCATGTTATTCTATGAGACTGCACACTTGTCTGATTTTTTATCGAACTTAGCAGCCCAAAGAAAAAAATCACTTGATGCCCGATGTGCCTCAGAGAATTTTCTTTTTTTTTTTCTCTCTACCTCCGACAAAATCAGATCCCCCTCTGATCAGAGCGTGTTTAGAATAATTGGACCTAACCTTATGGAATTATCCTTTTTTATTTTAACCAGCTCCAGAAGATAGTACAGAATTTGTTTGTTTTTTTGAGAGCAATTATTATTATTTTAGTTAAATGTATTTGGTGCTAAAATAGTTTTTTTCATTAAAAATGTTGTACTGTTTGGCTTTTACAGATTCTTTGTTTCGCCACTTATTGAACTTTAATATGGTATGTAGCTATAAATCAAGA
Organism: Phyllobates terribilis; assembly: GCF_046119375.1. Lineage (NCBI taxonomy): Eukaryota > Metazoa > Chordata > Amphibia > Anura > Dendrobatidae > Phyllobates > Phyllobates terribilis. The sequence goes on along the minus strand of NW_027362767.1, from coordinate 97,234,763 downwards.
GCCCTGAAAAAGACAAATAAAAATGTCATAAACTCCTGTCATTCAATCTGAAGGAGCTCGCTGTCGGATCCTCAGTTGCCTCATTCTCCAGTCAACAATAGACAGTTCAACTTACAAGCTATAGAAGGGAAATGTTGCAAAAGTTTGAATGAAACCCAATTGCAAAAATGCTTTTTAGCCCCAAAAATATATATTTACATAAAATATAAGATTGCGAGAATATTTTTTATCATGTAAATATCATCTATTTTTCGATATTTTTGGAGGTGGTCTGGTGACGTGTCTAACTGTAAGATGGTTGTAATAATCTATATAACTTTTTTCCTTGCCTGCTTCTGTGTGGCTTAATTCTTGATGTTCTATAAAGCAACATAATTGAATAATCCCTTTGTTTCGTAGAAGGAAGTGTAATGTGACAGATAATCAAAGAATGAGTATTCTTGTTTGCTTTGTTACGAATTGATGTTTTGGGGCTACAGGAAAAGGTCCTAAAAAATGACATGAAAGTGGCTGAATGAGGAAAACCTTCTTAATAAAGGCCCGGGGAATTATTGTTGAAGAAAAACGAGGTAAAAAAAAAAAAAAATCCTCCTGACAGTTCCATCTCCTAAACGAGAGATGACAGCACCCTCATTAAAAGAATTAATAGCAGGCTCAGAAATGTTAACCTCTTCACTGCTTGGGGCTGGCAATATGTGCTCTGAATATTCGCTGATGTTGCTATTTCCAGAAAGATATTCGAAATCGGTTCACAATTTGTGCAAGTCAAGAAGAGGCTGCAAAATGGACCAAAAGTCGAGCTGTCTTTTCTCTAGCAATTGTTCAGCCGGGGAGCCCGTCTGCTGAAGATCATACATGCTTTGCAGCCTAACGCTGACTGTTCATGGACATTTTACAACGGCACTGACAATGTGTCAGGTAGGCAGCAGAACAGCCCAGCAATTATGTACGTGAAGATTGCATCTTTCCTGATTCATATACTTGATGTGATTTCTTAGACATACAAGGCTCAAGAGAGTGCTGGAGAGCACATTAAATGAGAGGCCGAGATACGCTACCTAGAAATTGGTGGATATAAATACCTGTAACTCCCGTCAAGATATATTTGTCCAATATCTCTTCATTATATTCAGCGGATTTTTTTTTTTTCTTCTACTAAAATCTTAAACCAAAGTGTCTTAAACTCAAAGAAATATTATGAGAAGCAATTATATCAACTAAATTGATCTAAAAATGTATAATTTTTTTCGACTATTTTTTGATGTATGGACATTAAAGTCCAAAAAAGATAGTCTGTACTGTTTGTATTTGCTTGGATGCACATCATCCTAATATTTTAGGAAAATTGTGTAATTATCGTATTGGTAAATACAATTTGTGAATCTACAAATATGGTGGTTGCGGCAATAACAAAAGAATATATTTTTAATTTTTGTAATTAGGAGGAAATTCTGGACAAAAATGTTAAAGAAGCAAGAAAGCAAGAAACTCATTTCTTCTTGGCCATTGAACCATATCCTTGAGGATGTCTTCATAAGGGCATTGTTTGATGGGTTATACACATATAATGGCTTGAAAATATCAGAGAGAGATAAAGTAGGATACACCAAGAAAAAAGGTCTATCGGTGGACCTCCTTATAGTAAAACATTAACCTCCGTGGCTATGGAAGCCAATTGATGACTTTGGCCTCTGTACAAACTAGTAAATCCACTAATGTCTATTTATGGTTTATTACTTTTATATATTTTTAGAGCACCATTGATTCCATGGTGTGGTACATGAGAAGTGGTTACATACAAAATACAAATATAAATTACAGTGAATAAATTTACAATGACAGACTGATACAGGAGACACAGGGCCCTGCCCTTGCGGGCTTGCAGTCTACAGGATAATGGAGAAGGAGACAGTAGGTTGGGGGGTTGCGGCAGCTCCAGTGGTGGTAAAGTGGCAGCAGGGTCATTACAGGCTGTGAGCTTTCTTGAAGAGATGGGTTTCAAGTTCCGTCTGAAAGTTCTGAATGTGGTGTATAATCGGACGTATTGGGGCATAGAATTCCAGAGGATGGGTAACACTCAGGAGAAGTTTTGAAGGTGATTGGGTGAGGAACGTATGAGTGTGGAGGAGAGTGGGAGGTCTTAGGAGGAATAGAGATTGGAAGGTATTGTAACACATATTAGAAGATATCGATAGATTAGTTTGGAGATACACGGAGGAGACAGATTATGGACGTCTTTGTAGGTCATTATTAGTAGTTTGAACTGGATATGTTGGGGAATTGGGAGCTAATGAAGGGATTTGCAGAGGGGAGAAGCAGAGGAGTAGCTAGAAGAGAGGTGGATTAGTCGGGCAACAGAGTTAAGGATGAACTGGAGAGGTGCGAGAGTGTTAGCTGGGAGAACACAAAGGAGGATATTGCAGTAGTCGAGGTGGGAGATGATAAGGGCATGTACTAACATTTTAGTAGATTCTGGGTTGAGGAAAGGACGGATTCTAGAAATATTTTTGAGTTGGAGGCGGCAGGAGGTGTCGAGAGCTTGGTTTATTATGAATGGCCATGACATAACCATAGATGGCAAAGATGTGTTCCTCTCAGGAATGATTGAGGAGATCTATAAATGATCCCATGATTGACCCATGGCTATTTATGTACTATGGAATGGAAGCAGAAAATCCAGAAATGAATTACTACAAGTCACATTTCCACCGGCAGGAATGTTAAGCTACAACTATACACATTAATTGTAAGACTCCAAACAAATTCAGGATTATTTATGAGCGTGGTGCTCATGTTTCGGGCCCATCTGCGCATAATATGTCTGTATTCAATGAAAGAGCAGCCTTTAGTACATTATACACCTGATTCATTATTGCATTTGGACTTTTTCTTGTCTAGTTTTTGGCGTTTTGTGCCCGTTTCTCATTTGCACCTAGTCTTCTTTCTTATTTGTGCCTTTTTTAAAGAATACATTATATGTGTTCACCTTTTTTTTTTTTTTTTTTTTTTTAAGTTTACCTTTGTGGCCATGGTTTAGGGTTTCCAGATATTTTCGGATGATTCATCCATTTTGAATTTTAGAGTGATAATACCTATGCCAGCTATTTTGACGCAAATTTTGTGCCATTTTGCAAGTCTTTTTGTGCTAAAAGAAACCCACGGAAAACGGGTGAAAGAATAAACTAAAGAGCATTTTTGATTTTGTGCCAAACTTATGAATTGCATGCGCCATTTTCACTAGACAATAAAAGAAGAATGACTAAGGACACTATATTTTTTCCCTCAAGACTAAACCTTTAGAATTGCAGAAATTCCAAATTCTACAGTCAGTTCATCGGCGTATTAATCCTTAACTCTGAGGCAAATGAGTATTATAGGAGTTTAAAGTACTGTATTTACCAAAATGGATCATAAACCTGCTGCCAGGAAATCTGCAAGCACAAAGAAACCCAATTAGACCATCATTATGATGGGACCTTACAAGCAAAAAAATTATCATACATGATAATTATGGCTCTGCTTGCAAGGGACATGCTGATGAGGTCAATCTATCATTATGACATAAAATGGTGACAGATCATTTTAATTGCATCAAGTATATTAATCTTTTTTTTTTCTTGTACTCAAAAACACAGGCTTCTATTCGAACTGTCTCCAATTCTGCAGCCTGAGTGTAAATAATAATTACAGTGTAAGGCTATGTTCACACGCAGTGTTTGTGCTACATTATTTCCGATAGAAAATAAGCAGCCTTTTACAGTACCAGCAAAAGCTTCAAGATTTCATAAATCTTATGCACACACTTCTTTTTTCATTTTTTTCTCACGGAATTTGAGAACTGCAGCGTTTTCAAAAACTGCTATGTGTGATTTCTTGCAGCACTTTGGCATCTTTTTTTTCATCCATAGAAAGCAATGCAAAATTGCAAAACAGGTTTAGCTTAATTTTTGCCGAATAAAACTATTTTTATGAAACATGTAGCGTAGACAAATCTCATGTAATCCGCACTAAAAAAAAATGTTTAAAAAATGCAATAAAAAAGTAGCAAAAATGCAGTTTTTAACGCAGTATTTTTTTCTAGCAAGTGAGCAGGTTTTGACTGCTGAAAAAAAACGCTACGTGTGAACATAGCCTAAGGATTCTCTCACACATCAGTTTATTTGGTAGATGTATTATCCATTATTTTTGCAGATAGATCCTGGACCTATGTGCCTTTTTGTTGCATACCGATTGTTCGCAAAAAAACTCAAACAACAGAGACATATCTTACTTTTATCCTTGTTGAGGATCAAACTCACCAATGCGAGTCAATGGATCTGTGAAAAAACAAAGTGGATAGTAGACGGATGTCATCCATGTGCTGTCCGTATTTCTCTATATAATGGGTAAGAGAAGCTAAAAATTTTTTCTTCATACTAGAAAAACGGATGACGCAACAATTATAAAACCTGCCGCATGGACCAAAAATGGATCCAGCACATAGAATTTTTTTTGACATATAAATAAAAAAAAATACCTGATGTGTGAAACCGGCCTTAAGGGTGATCATAACATTCAGCATCAAAACTGCTCTCGTATGCCATTTAAAGAACAATCCGGCTCTGGAACCAGTAAGATTTCTTGCAATGGGATTATTTTTTTGACAAATCCCGTCACTTGTATAAACTTTTGCTTAAACGAAATCCTTTTTGTGCAAACAGAAATGTTAAGGCCATAAATCAATCAGAAAAAAAAAAAGAGGTGATAAAGTACGGCCAGCAGTTTCTACAGGTCTGGAATGTGTATACGTTCATTGTATGGAAGCTGGAAAGCCATTGTCATTTCTAATACATGACATGTTTGTTAAGGGCTGTGTATGTAAGGGAGGACTCACAGGGTGATCCTTTTGGCTGAGTTCTCCCTTCTGAAACTGAGCAGAGCAGACAAGGGGTGAAGGGGGGAGATGGAATCTACATACAGCTTCACAACAAGAACTCATTAAGGGGATATGTGCCAATCTACCCGGCAAAATATCTGGACAGTCAGTGAAGCTAAAAAGGTGGCTGGTTCGTGGGCAGTGGACACATTAATGCCGGCTCTGTTGAGCCTGCACACACACTCCTAATTAGATACCTGTTGTCCAGGAGCAGTGCAGGCTTGCCGCTTGCATTTTATACACATCCCATTAGTTGCCTTGTGTCATGTCGAGTTACGGGACATGTGGTGAGCCCCGCTGTTTCTTGTTGAGACGTAGGATGAGCAACATCCCAACTGATTTAATCGGAGCAGATGGGTAAAAAAACAGGAGGGTAAGCTCATTTTGACCACACTGATTTCCATGAGACCGCAGCATTCTGCCAAGCTAATTATGTGAAGAAGAAGGCTTGGCAGGTGACGGCACAAAACAGGTCATTGGAAAGGAGACAGTTCCCACAAGGCAAGGCATCGGAATAAGGCTAGCGTAAAAATCCAAAGTAGTCAAATGTCAAAATTCACAGAGCAATGACTTATCATGGAAAGTTTCACAAACACATCCAAACTACTAGCCATAAAAGCACAGTCAGCAGTATAAAAAAATCATGGCAACACATAAACACACTGTCATCAAAAGCTCGAAAAATTGATGGAGAACAGAAGGATGGAGATAAAATAGTTCAAATATATTTTTCATAGTACAAATGATGGATACATAACATATTGTTTACAGATTTCAATAACGTCTTTGAGGTCTGCATCGAAAGGAATGATGAGAAGACCCTTTAAATCAGATCAATACGATCTGGACAGTGATGTACTATAGTTTGAAGAAAAACAGAGGAAAACAAAAACAATGTGAGGTAGATACTAATTTCCCAATACTAAGGGAAATATTCTTTACCAACTCCAAATAATAATACTATTTGTATAGCGCCAACTTATTCTGCAGCACTTCACAATTCAGATAGTACATGTACAAAAAATATCAGACATCACAAAACAACACATAAATTCATAAATTTAAGGAGAAGTGAAAGCCTTGCTTACAATCTATGAGAATATAGGAGTGATACAAAAAGTAGTGTTTGTATTGTATGGTCCAGACATTTTTTTATGATAAATAAGGGTAGTCATATAAATCTGCACCAGTTACAAGCAAAAAGGAGAACGCAAGTAGGGTGATAGACGCCAATGAGGGAGGAGATGTATTTGAAGCATTGTGGGTGAGAATAATAATTTTTTTGTTGCACTTTGAAGTGCCTGGGCAACCATTGCAATGACTGGAACAGGGTAGAGGCATCGGTGTAGTAGCTGGACAGAAATATATTCATGGTAGCTGCATTCAGCATAGATAGGAGAGTGGAGAGTATCCCAACAATTAAGCGAAGAAGAGTGGATGAAAAGCCGACAAATGAGACACTGAAAGAGAAGTAGGAGGAGAAGCAAGACAGAGCAGTATTCTTAAGGCCAACAGAGTGGAGCATAGTGAAGACGAGTTGGTGATCTACAGTATCAAACATTGTAGAGAGATGAAGGAGAATCAGAAGAGAGTAGTTGCCTTGGGATTTGTCTGTTAGTAAATAATTTTAAGTGCAATTTCTGTAGAGTGTAGATTCTGGAAATCAGATTAAGGCCATGGCCCCACTATCAGTATTTGGCCAGTTTTTGGTCAGTATTTTTTCTCAGAAGTGGGAGCCAAAACCAGGAGTGGGTGATAAATGCAGAATTGGTGACTTGTTTCTATTATACCGTTTCCCTGATTGTTCCCCACCTAGTTTTGGCTCCCACTCCTGAGAAAAAATACTGACCAAATAGTGACCAAATACTGATAGTAGGGCGATGGCCTAAGGGTCAAGAAGACCATTTCAGAAAAATAGCAGCTTAGGCAATAGTAGATCAAGTGTTTTAGGGTTTCTGAGATGAAGTAGAGTTTAGAGACAAGTCTGTAAGTAACAATGGACCGATCAGGAAATTTTTTTAGATATTGGATTATGATCTCATTTGTAAGAGGAAGTAAAGATCTTAGAAAAGAAGAAGTTAAATATTTGTTAGGTAAGTAATGACAGTCACTCTGCAACTGCACATTGCCGAGTCCTGAGAATGCAATATGCAAGCGGCCAGGATTCCCCTGTATTGCCGGTTTAATTGGGCGTCATGTGACCTCAAGCTTGCAATTTGAATATTGGTGGTCTTTTGTCAAGTAACAGATTTTTCTGCTTTTCTTAATGTTTAATTGAAAGAAACCGTTTAGAATTTAATCTGCATGTAGCCACATATATACAAATCACATGCTTGTGGTCATGTGATGATTATATGAGATGTCAAAGAAGGGGAATCCTGACAGTTTGCATGCTGCTCACTTTCAGGTTTTGGCATTCCACTGTCACATAGAATGACTGCAGAAACTTATACTGAGCCTGGAAAAACTCGTTAAGCATGAACTTGCAGTGAATGAAATCTACTGACATGTGAAACTTTCTCTACAGATATTTTGCATACCTTAGGCACCCCTGAAGATATGTGTTTGCGGTATGTGGCAGGGTTGCCATAGTCTATGTTGAAAAGATTTGGGTGTAGAGGAAGCTGCTTTATCCAGGGCACTTTTGAGTATCTTATTGTACAGTTCTGCAGACAAAGAAAAGGGAGGAGATTGATGACAAAGATGACGGTAATTTCTTCATAAATTGCTGTGTGTGAATGCTATCAAGATTTCTATGGGGTGTATGTAGGAGGTGTCTTGAGAGGGGAGACAAATTTTAAAAGGAAGGAAAGAAGGTTGGGCTTACAGAGCAGGAGAAGGGAGTAAAGTCGGAAATTGAACAAAGCCAAAGGAAGACCAGATTGAGCATATTTTTGTCTTCATGTGTTGGAAAATTCGTAAGTGTTGAAAGACCTAGACAAGAGATTAGAGATCGAAAATGAGAGGGAGGCAGATAAGATTGGATTATCAATGGGGATAAGAAGGTCATTCATGAAAATGGGTATGAGGAAGCCCAGTTGCAAAATAATCCGGAAACTGGTGTGGTTGACCCGAAGGACAGTATACAACCACCACTCACAGGGAGAAGGGGTACAAGAGTCTGACTTTCTGGAACTCAAAAGAAAGGAAAGTTCATGAGGTTACTGATGGGATGATTTGAAAAGCTCATCCCTGGATCAACATCCCATCTCAAAGATCAGACTGGGCTTCCATTATGGTGTTTGGCAGAAGGACCTGGTACTTCTTTTCCCTTCTGCCTCTTTTCTATGACCCCTAGGCCAATTTACACTCTTTTAGTAACAAACCTGTACTTCTTGAGAGGGGATTCCCAGGTATGTTTTTACCAACTAATAGCAAGGAGAATGGGGCAAAGTAGGATTGTGCACCCTCCTTCCAATGGCCAATCTTGATAGCACATATGTCCATTCAGCTGGGGCAAAATTTACTCTAATGCATGCAACTATATACTAGATAGAAGGACAGCAATACAAGAAATACAAGTATCAGAAATAGAAAATTAAAGAATTTTGTTAGTTTGTCAGTTTGGACCATGTTAGTGTCATTTATGGAAAATTAGGAAGGGGGAGAATTTCACTGAGCATGACATGAATGCAGATAATTTACCACTAGGTACACTCAAGAGTCTTTCAAAGTTATTGCTTTATATGTCTTTCTGCAAGCATTCCGTCCATGGTAGAAATGTTAGGAATGTAAACATTTGCGAAAAGCAAAGAATGTCCTGAAAGGGTCGCTTGCTTGTGAAAATACTTAAGCTTTTCATATTTCTCTAATTTTTAAGTCTTTAATGAAGTTATGGAAGTAAATGGTTACAAACAGTATCTCTTCGTGGGATATAAGATCTTTTTATGGGAAAGATATTTTCTATTTTCAAAAGAACAATGTATTAGAGTTTTAGTAAATGATGGAAATACACTACATGTTTGGGCAACCATCAGGACGGTATCTACAGCTTGTGCTGCCTTAGGCACCAAGTCTGTATATTTTCCATAAGGCAGGGACGAGGGGCATGGTTGATGGAAATGTGTCTATCTGAGGCACCACTGGAAAGAGGGCTGAGCATAATTTATGGATAAAATCTTGATAATTTTGTACATATTATGGATACAGCAAAAACACATACATACAGTTGAAACCAGAAGTTTACATACACTATATATAAAGACACATATGTGTGTTTTTCTCAATATCTGACATGAAATCAGAATAAACCTTTCCTGTTTTAGGATTAGGATTATCATAATTTTTAATATTTGCCAAATGCCAGAATAATGAAAGAGAGAGAATATTTAAGGCATTTTTATTACTTACTGCAAAGTCAAAAGTTTACATACACTAAGATTACTATGCTTTTAAATAATTCTGGACTGCCCATATGATGATGTCACGTGTTTGGAAGCTTCTGATAGGTTTTTGGCAAAATCTGAAGAGGTTAGAGACACACCTTTGGATGTATTTTAATGCACACCTGAAACGCACTGCTTCTTTGTGTAGCATCATGGGAAAGTCTAAAGAAATCAGCCAAGATATCAGGAAGAGAATTGTGGACTTGCACAAGTCTGGCTCATCCTTGGGTACAATTTCAAGATACCTGAAGGTGCCTCGCTCATCTGTACAAGCAATTATACGTAAGTACAAACAAGATGGGAATGTCCAGCCATCATACCGCTCAGGAAGGAGACTGGTTCTGTGTCCCAGAGATAAATGTGCTTTGGTCCGACATGTGCATATCAACCCAAGGACAAAAGCAAAAGACCTTGTGAAGATGATGGTGGAAGCTGGTTAGATTGTGTCAATATCCACAGTAAAATGAGTACTGTATCAACATGGGCTGAAAGGCCACTATGCCAGGAAGAAGCCATTACTCCAAAAGAAACATAAAAAAGCCAGATTAATGTTTGCAAATGCACACAGTAACACAGACCTTAATTTTTGGAAACCTGTCCTGTGGTCTGATGAAATTAAAATTTAACTTTTTGGGCATAATGACTACTGATGAGTGAATATGTTTGAAATTCAATCGCAAATGTTAAATTCGACACGAATATGGCACATTCGGATTCGTGATCGGAAACCAGAGCATTTTTTCTTAAAATCAGCAAAAATTGGTAACATTCGGTGAAAAAATGCAGGAAAATTATTGCGGTGCAATTAAAGTGTTTTTAACAGTTTGGCTAGCATACTGTTTGTGTATGATGATCGGGGGGACGTGTTTGATAAGGGTAGGTGCTGGGGAGAGCTGACAGGAGCTGAGAGCAGCGCCTTGTTAACGTGCTTGTAATCTTTTTTTTTTTTTCTAACTTTGTGTGCAAATCGCTGCTAGCCAATCAGGGCGCAGGAAGCATCCACACTGTCCAGACACAAGGGCTTCTGCCATTGGCTGCTGAAATCACATGTCCTCTCTATATAAAGAGCGGACATGTTGTGTGAGCGTTATTTTCTGCTTATAAGTGATCACAGACGCTGCTGCTGAACGCTGCTCCTGCCTACTGAGAGATTTTAGCTAGATAGATAGGCGGTTGCTTCCAAGTCAGATAGTTTAGATAACTAGTGTCCTGTGTGTTTGTGAAATCGACCTTCCATCAAATTTTTTTTTTCTTGTGACATTACTGAGGTCCACACAAATACAGCAGGGCCCATGTTATAGAACTCTGTTATGCACTGCTGGTGAACCTCATGAAAGAGCCTGACATACTGTATGAGTGTCTTCTTGCTGCACTATCTGCAACGTGATCATCGTATAGTTATGATTCAAAATAGTGCTGACTAATGAGTTGCCACTCTGTTAGATCCATGTTATAAGAGTAAATTTTGCCAGATGCTTCCCGCCCTGGAAAGGGACCCAAGAATGCTGGAGTATCGAAACACGCTTTTCCACAACCTTAAGATAGGTTTTCCCCAATACAGCAGTGAGGCACACAGTGTGCATCACAGCTCTACACTTGCATTCTTAGGCACGTCAATTTGTCAATGCTAAAATATCAAGCAGCTGCAGTAGTGTAAGTGTCAAAAGCAATTTCTGTGAGTCCTTCACAGATTTTTTAGACCAGCTCGTGCACAAGCACAACAGAGTACAAGTCTGACATGTGGTGAACAACTGGAGAGGATGGTGCAGGAGTATCTAGAGCTCTATATCAATACCATCAGGGAGGGTTTGGACCCTTTCATATTTTGGTCTTCAAAAATGGATGAGTGGCCTGAGCTTGCCTGTCACGCCTTGGAGGTTTTATCTTGCCCGGTAGCCAGCGTTCTCTCAGAACGTGTCTTCAGTGCTGCTGGTAGTGTCCTGACGGATAAGCGCAGCCGGCTGTCCCCTAAAAGTGTAGATCGCCTAACTTTCATCAAGATGAACAAGTCATGGATCTCCAAGGACTTTTGCACCCCAATCGCAGACTTTACAGACTAGGTGAAGCCGTTTTTAGTGTGCTGCATTGATCTCGTGTAATTGCAGTCTGTGATTTCTTTAGTGTGGCTTCTGTTCCTGCTCTTGCTGCTGCAGGTGTTAAGACTAATCTTTGGAAATGTGAACGCTCCTGGTTTGGTCTCCATCTGCTGGATTGGCTGTAGTGGAAGAGGTTTTGGTCTCCATTATTATTACTATTATTATTATTATTATTTATTATAGCGCAATTTATTCCATGGCGCTTTACATGTGAAAAAGGCGGTATACATAGCAGAAACAATTACAAAACTCAAACAAAAACGCAGTGGAAAACAGGTACAGGAGGAGAGAGGACCCTGCCCGTGAGGGCTCACAGTCTACAAGGGATGGGTGAGAATACAGTAGGTGGGGGTAGAGCTGGTCGTGCAGTGGTATGGTGGAGCGATGGTTACTGCAGGTTGTAGGCTTGTCAGAAGAGGTGGGTCTTCAGGTTCCTTTTCAAGGTTTCCACTGTAGGCGAGAGTCTGATGCTTTGGGGTAGAGAGTTCCAGAGTAGGCGGGATGCACGGGAGAAATCTTGTATGCGATTCTGGGAAGAGGAGATAAGAGGGGAGTAGAGAAGGAGATCTTGTGAGGATCGTAGGTTGCGTGTAGGTATGTGCTGGGAGACTAGGTCACAGATGTATGGAGGAGACAGGTTGTGGATGGCTTTGTATGCCAAGGTTATGGTTTTGAACTGGAGTCTCTGGGCAATAGGGAGCCAGTGAAGCGTTTGACTGAGAGGAGAGGCCGGGGTTTAGGGGGGGTTCAGGTGGATTAGTCGGGCAGCAGAGTTTAGGATAGATTGTAGGGGTGCGAGAGTGTTAGAGGGGAGGCCACAGAGCAGGAGGTTGCAGTAGTTGAGGCGAGAGATGATGACGGAGTGCACGAGTGTTTTTGCAGTTTCATGGTTGTGGAATGTGCAGATCCGGGAGATGTTTTTGAGTTGGAGTCAGCAGGAAGTGGAAAGGGCTTGGATATGTGGTTTGAAGGAGAGATCAGAGTCAATGGTTACCCCGAGGCAGCAAGCTTGTGGGACTGGGGAAAGTGGACAGCCATTGATTTTGATGGATATGTCAGATGGGGGGCTGAGTGAGATGGGGGAAAGATGATGAATTCAGTTTTATCCATGTTAAGTTTTAGAAATCTAGCAGAGAAGAAAGATGAGATTGCGGACAGACATTGTCAGATTCTAGTTAGTAAGGAGGTGATATCAGGTCCAGAGAGGTAAATCTGTGTCGTCAGCATAGAGATGAACTGAAAGCCGTGGGAATATATGAGCTGCCCCAGGCCGAGGGAGTAGATTGAGAAGAGAAGAGGTCCTATGACTGAACCTTGGGGGACATCTTTGTGATACTACTAGATACTACTGTGATACTATTAGCGTATACTACTTCTACTCTAGTGAAATTGATGCCACTTCATTGGTGTTAGGCCCCAATTTTTTTAAATGTGAACACTCCTGATTGGGTCTCCATCTGCTGGGTTGGCCATAGTGGAAGAGGTTTTGGTCTCCATTATACTACTTCTACTCTAGTGAAATTGATGCCACTTCGTTGGTGTTAGGCCCTAATGACGCGCCCTCTGGGCCAGTGCTGTAGGGGATACCCGGAGCCGGATCTCGATGGGGGTAGTAGTCCTTGTGGCGGTGACCCGGTCCGTGCCCAGGGTGTCAAACTAAGTGGCAGTCTATGGCAGTAGATGTTAACTTGATTGTCGACTACGCCACCCGTTGAGTGCGGCTTTGAAGCCGCCGCTGCAGAGCAGTCCACTGAGGCCGGTGGTATATGTGCAGCAGTGATGGTATAACCCCCAACGGGAGGGGTATGGCCTCAGGGCAGCAGGTGTAGATGATGGGGGTTGTGATGATGCAAAAAGAAGATTCAGAGTCAGGAGATGCAGTTCAGGGTTTTTACTTACTGGTGTTCTTTTGGTCACTCTGGCCTTGAGTGACCACCCGAGCCGTGCTGCGTCCACCAGGTCCTGGACTCGGCCAACCCCCAGGCAATTCCGGAGCGTGGTCCTGAGCTCCTTTCTGACTTTCCCTTCCTCTGGCCGTTCCCACCAGGGATCCACTTTTGGCCGGCTCCCTCGGGTCTCTTGGTGGTCAAGCCTCCTCTGGGCTCCCTGACCCTATACTCGGTGTGCCTTTCTAGTGGATTTGGTGAGGGTCGTGGCAGATCCTGACCACGACCTCCGGTTCCTGGCTAAGGTTCGTTTTGGGCCTCCGCCAGCTTGGGATCCGGTACCCTTGTCCGCCAACCCTTCACCCTTCTGTCCTTATTCTGAGATCTTGGGGTTCCTTCTTGTTTCCTCTCTGGATCCTTCTCACTCCTCTCTCTCTCTCTGCAGGCTCTGCTCTGGAGCTGGGCCCAGCCGGAGCCACAGCTCCCTGTCAGCCCTCCTGGCTGAGCTCCTCTGCTCTGCTCCTCAGGCTAAACTCTGACTGAACTCACCCTGTTCTAAGATGGTGCCCACCTTATATACTCCCTCTATGTGTGAGCTCAGGTGACCAGCACCCAATGAGCTCCTATCTTTACCCAGACTACTCCCCCTATCTGCCCCTACACTACTGGGATGTTCCACCCCCCTCCCACTCCAGCCAGGGACAGACGCTGTCATACCTGCACATATACTGGTGGGAGTACCGTCGTTCTGTCCCCCGGAAATGGGATGTATGTAGTGCATGCAGCCTACTGAGCTCAGTCCCACACTCCATCCTTACCCGGGAGTGGAATACCACACCTCTGGAGTGAGGTGCAATACCCCTGTAGCAGCCGAATCCTCAGGGTGCTACATTCCCCCCTGGTAAATCACAGCACGTCCTCGGGCTGTAAAAGAATAAAAACATCCACAAACAGACAATTTTTTTCAAAAACATCATAAACATATAAAACAATATATATATTATCAGCATAAAACTTTTCATAGTAAACATTCTTGTTCCTCCGGCCACGGTGCAACTTGTGACCGGGTAAAGTGCAACAGTCTCTTCAAGAAAAAACAGTTTCCTATAAAACCGGTAGGGGGCGCCTTAGAAAGCGCAACTATATACAAGGGAAGGTATGGCCGCTCTCAGTCCTCGACCAGTGGGGAAAAGGGGATGGCTGCTCACAGTCCTCAGCCTGTGGGGAGATGGGACACACTGGAACAGTTCACTGGTCCCAACGGGGAACATATTTAAATTAGCAGCATGGCATATACCCTTACGGGTAACTATATACAGTTTCAGTTCACCTCTTAATGGTGACGATGCCCTCCTGCTCCTTCCTGAGGGTAGGCTTCAGACCCGTCCGGGTCCTCTTGACCTTCCTCACACCGCAACTCCTCTTCCGTCAGGCGATGTACATGAAGTGCATAGGGTCCTTTGGCACACTGGTGCCGGGTAAAGGTGACCTCATCACCCAGGTAAAGGTCACGACCTCTGTGTCCCTCCGGTAGGTGGGAAACGACATCTCTTCTGGTCACAAAGACGTCGCCGGGGGTGTGATGATCTCGAATGAAGCCCCAACCGTGCTGCAACTGGAATTTAATTACAGTCCCGGTGGCACGGGGACCGTGGGCTGCACGGGGGTTCCTCCTGGTCCGGCTCTTCTGTTCTGCACTTTTTATTTGCAGCCGCTGCTCGCGGACCCGCCTCTCTCTTCTTTCTCGGTCAAAGGCTTCCAACTGCTGGCGGCAGCACTCTGCACGCTCCGCTGCAGCCGCCCGGGTTTCTTGAGTGAACCCGATGAGGTCTCCTCCTGCGGGGTCCCACTCAAACTGCGCCTCCTCTAACGAGAGCGGGGTCATCTTGACGGGCGCCGGAGCCGGGATCAGGGACTCATCCAGAGGTCTTTCTTTCCGGAGTCGGGGATGGTGGTACTCCGGCGGCCACACAAAGGGCTGCCCATCCGGGCAAGTGTGCTGGGCAAACAAGTCCTCACCCAGGTGCGGCACAGTGGAAGTTGAGGGCGCGGTGGTGGTAGCGGCGCCCAGGTTTACCAGGCCTTGCGACCAGGCTTGGGGCACCCTGAACGTAAAGGGCACCGTGAAGACGGCGGCGCCCGGGGTTACTTGACCTTGCGACCAGGCCGATGGCGCTTCCTGTTTGGTCGCACTCTGATTTGAAGCGCGTGACGTCACGGGGAGCGCGGCCGCGGCTTCTGTTTGAGGCCTAGTCGGGAGCGGTGACGGTGCAACGACGGGCACGGCAGGGGAAATTTCGGGCTCTGCGACGGGAAGCTGGGGCAGGCTCACGGCTTCACGGCTCGGGGTAGTGACGTCCCCTTTACCTGCCTCCGTTTCTTTAGCTCCTTCCTCGGCGTCGTCTCCGGCCTTGATTCCTCCTGCGCCATCCTCAGAGGCGGTCTGACTCCTCGTCTCGGGTGGCGTGCTTCGCTGGCGGGTTCCAGCCTGCTGGGCCATCTCTCTGCTCCATGCGGCCAGTACGTCCCGCTGCACTCGGGCCATCCTCTGAGCCAAGCCCTCCAGTGCGGTCTGTGCACGCTCCCGGTCTCGGGGGAGCTGTGCCAGGATCTCCACCAGGCCTTCTGGGGTTGTCGCTTGCAACAGGCTCCTGACCACTGGGTCGGTGCTGCCTGACTCTCCCTCCATCTCCGGGTACGGCTCCTCCAGACTCCTCCAGGCTGCTCCCATCTTCTCTCTTTTGTTTTGTATACGCCCATACTGAGGGCGGTCCTGGGGTAACTTGGTGATTGTCAGTTCCAGGGGCAGTCCCCTCACGCTGATGGACATCTCTAACATCACAGTCTCTGCTGGTGGGGGCGGTTTCCGCTTTTGGCGCCATTCCTTGACCTGGCCCACGACGGGAGGTGGCCTCTTGCCACCCTCCGGCACGCCCATAATGGCGTCCGCTCTGCCAGGGAGGGAAATCTTCTGAAATGGCGGGAATCTTCACCGATGGCGGGAAGAAGGCTGAAGATGGCGCCGGATGGCGGGAAAACTTCACGGATGGTAAGTTTTAAAAGTCTCTTTTTCAGGCACGCAGTACCCGGTGGTTGCGGGCACGTTATCCTGCCGACTACGCCAAAAGTTGACGCGCCCCCTGGGCCAGTGCTGTAGGGGATACCCGGAGCCGGATCTCGATGGGGGTAGTAGTCCTTGTGGCGGTGACCCGGTCCGTGCCCAGGGTGTCAAACTAAGTGGCAGTCTATGGCAGTAGATGTTAACTTGATTGTCGACTACGCCACCCGTTGAGTGCGGCTTTGAAGCCGCCGCTGCAGAGCAGTCCACTGAGGCCGGTGGTATATGTGCAGGCAGCAGTGATGGTATAACCCCCAACGGGAGGGGTATGGCCTCAGGGCAGCAGGTGTAGATGATGGGGGTTGTGATGATGCAAAAAGAAGATTCAGAGTCAGGAGATGCAGTTCAGGGTTTTTACTTACTGGTGTTCTTTTGGTCACTCTGGCCTTGAGTGACCACCCGAGCAGTGCTGCGTCCACCAGGTCCTGGACTCGGCCAACCCCCAGGCAATTCCGGAGCGTGGTCCTGAGCTCCTTTCTGACTTTCCCTTCCTCTGGCCGTTCCCACCAGGGATCCACTTTTGGCCGGCTCCCTTGGGTCTCTTGGTGGTCAAGCCTCCTCTGGGCTCCCTGACCCTATACTCGGTGTGCCTTTCTAGTGGATTTGGTGAGGGTCGTGGCAGATCCTGACCACGACCTCCGGTTCCTGGCTAAGGTTCGTTTTGGGCCTCCGCCAGCTTGGGATCCGGTACCCTTGTCCGCCAACCCTTCACCCTTCTGTCCTTATTCTGGGATCTTGGGGTTCCTTCTTGTTTCATCTCTGGATCCTTCTCACTCCTCTCTCTCTCTCTGCAGGCTCTGCTCTGGAGCTGGGCCCAGCCGGAGCCACAGCTCCCTGTCAGCCCTCCTGGCTGAGCTCCTCTGCTCTGCTCCTCAGGCTAAACTCTGACTGAACTCACCCTGTTCTAAGATGGTGCTCACCTTATATACTCCCTCTATGTGTGAGCTCAGGTGACCAGCACCCAATGAGCTCCTATCTTTACCCAGACTACTCCCCCTATCTGCCCCTACACTACTGGGATGTTCCACCCCCCTCCCACTCCAGCCAGGGACAGACGCTGTCGTACCTGCACATATACTGGTGGGAGTACCGTCGTTCTGTCCCCCGGAAATGGGATGTATGTAGTGCATGCAGCCTACTGAGCTCAGTCCCACACTCCATCCTTACCCGGGAGTGGAATACCACACCTCTGGAGTGAGGTGCAATACCCCTGTAGCAGCCGAATCCTCAGGGTGCTACACTAATTTTTTAAAATATGAACACTCCTGACTGGGTCTCCATCTCCTGGATTGGCTGTAGGGGAAGAGATTTTGGTCTCCATTACAATAGTTATACTCTAGTTAAATTAATTTTTTGGTGCAGATATTGTTCTCCACACAGGGGTACACAGACATGATAAACTCAAAATTTGTTTTCTTACTACCGTGGTATATAAAGCTGGCTACATTTCATCTTTAAATTCTTTGGTGCAAATATCGTTTTCCATATAGGGGAAAAAGAAAAAGTAGAGTCCGAACAGCTTCCTGACCCTCATCAGCAGACGTTAACCCGGGGGAGGGGGAATGATCCTGATGAGACTCAGATACCCGAGGGTCACGTGGACTGTACTGTGCTGTTAGGGCAAGAAGAGGAAGAGGGTGACTCTCAGGGTAAGGAATGGGATAACACATTGGATGATGATGAGCCCATCAGCTGTAACGGAAGCGGACATGCCTGCTGGTTTTGACCAATCTCAGAGAATGGGCACACCGCAACTTTATCAATCCATCGTAACTAGAGATGAGCGTTGTTCTACTCGAACTGTTCGCCAATCTCAAATTCGAGCTGTTTTGGGCGGTGTTCGAGCCGTTCGGCGAACACGAACGATTTGAGAAAAATTCGGCTGTTCGAGGTTATGTTCGATAACTGTTCGTGCACCAAAATCATAACTGGATTTTTTCTCAGTAATGATGAAAATTAATGTTAATACACAGTTTGAGTGTACAGCGGGGTGGGGGGAGGAGCAGGGGATGGATCTCTGCAGGAATAATGAAGATCTCCATTTTTTTTTCTCTTTCCCGCATTTGCAGTGGGGAGGTGCAGTCTGTCAGCCTATCAGCAGCGCACACACGGAGCGAACTGCTGTTTTTCACACAAGCAAGGGCATGTGTCATTGGCAGTGTATGTCACATGTCCTTGCCCTATAAGACCAAACCAATTTTCCCCGTCGCCACCATTTTCTCACTGCTGCAGCTGCGTGTTAGATGGCACCGCTGTTGCTGTGTGCGCTATACCTTGTTAATTTCAAGCCAATTTTCGCACAAATCTACAGATAGCTTGGGAGTAGGGAATAGTTGTGATTGCAGTCCTTTTAAGGACTAGGTTACAGCATTTCCTACGACTTTTATCAGGCAGGTCTGTGCTCTTAAATAGATAGATTGTGGGAGTAAAGACTAATTGCAATTGCAGTCCTTTTCAGGACTAGGTTACATCAGTTCCTATCAGTTTTTGCCAGGCAGGTCTGTGCCAGTGCTGTGCAAGTTTTTTTCACAGCATTTGGCTGAATCTAGCAAAGCTAATCCTTTTTGGACTATTGCAGAGTGTGTTAGTCAGTGGAGTAGCCTATCTGTGTTGCAAGATATACCACCTGTGTATAGAATACCAATTTTTTTACTGCACCTAGTGAAGTAAAATCTTTTGGGCATAGCATCATTCTATTAGTCCATCTATACTGACCTCCATCAGGTTGCAAATTGAATATAATTTTTTTCTGCATCTAGCTCTGAAAAAATATTTGGGCTTCTAGCAGTGTGTGGGACTTGTTCTATTACTCCATCTATACTGACCTCCATCAGGTTGCAAACTGAATATAATTTTTTTCTGCATCTAGCTCTGAAAAAATATTTGGCCATCTAGCAGTGTGTGGGACTTTCTCTATTAGTCCATCTATACTGACCTCCATCAGGTTGCAAATTAAAAATAATTTTTATCTGCATCTAGATCTGAAAAAATATTTGGCCTTCTAGCAGTGTGTGGGACTTTCTTTATTAGTCGATCTATACTGACCTCCATCAGGTTGCAAATTAAAAATAATTTTTATCTGCATCTACCTCTGAAAAAATATTTGGGCTTCTAGCTGTGTGTGGGACTTGTTCTATTAGTCCATCTATACTGACCTCCATCAGGTTGCAAACTGAATATAATTTTTTTCTGCATCTAGCTCTGAAAAAATATTTGGCCTTCTAGCAGTGTGTGGGACTTTCTCTATTAGTCCATCTATACTCACCTCCATCAGGTTGCAAACTGAATATATTTTTTTTCTGCATCTACCTCTGAAAAAATATTGGGCTTCTAGCTGTGTGTGGGACTTGTTCTATTAATCTATCTATACAGACCTCCATCAGGTTGCAAACTGAATATATTTTTTTTCTGCATCTACCTCTGAAAAAATATTGGGCTTCTAGCTATGTGTGGGACTTGTTCTATTAATCCATCTATACAGACCTCCATCAGGTTGCAAACTGAATATAATTTTTTTTCTGCATCTAGCTCTGAAAAAATAGTTGGCCTTCTAGCAGTGTGTGGGACTTTCTCTATTAGTCCATCTATACTGACCTCCATCAGGTTGCAAATTAAAAATAATTTTTATCTGCATCTAGCTCTGAAAAAATATTTGGCCTTCTAGCAGTGTGTGGGACTTTCTCTATTAGTTCATCTATACTGACCTCCATCAGGTTGCAAATTAAAAATAATTTTTATCTGCATCTACCTCTGAAAAAATATTTGGGCTTCTAGCTGTGTGTGGGACTTGTTCTATTAGTCCATCTATACTGACCTCCATCAGGTTGCAAACTGAATATAATTTTTTTCTGCATCTAGCTCTGAAAAAATATTTGGCCTTCTAGTAGTGTGTGGGACTTTCTCTATTAGTCCATCTATACTGACCTCCATCAGGTTGCAAATTAAAAATAATTTTTATCTGCATCTAGCTCTGAAAAAATATTTGGCCTTCTAGCAGTGTGTGGGACTTTCTCTATTAGTCCATCTATACTGACCTCCATCAGGTTGCAAATTAAAAATAATTTTTATCTGCATCTACCTCTGAAAAAATATTTGGGCTTCTAGCTGTGTGTGGGACTTGTTCTTATAGTCCATCTATACTGACCTCCATCAGGTTGCAAACTGAATATAATTTTTTTCTGCATCTAGCTCTGAAAAAATATTTGGCCTTCTAGCAGTGTGTGGGACTTTCTCTATTAGTCCATCTATACTGACCTCCATCAGGTTGCAAACTGAATATATTTTTTTTCTGCATCTACCTCTGAAAAAATATTGGGCTTCTAGCTGTGTGTGGGACTTGTTCTATTAATCCATCTATACAGACCTCCATCAGGTTGCAAACTGAATATATTTTTTTTCTGCATCTACCTCTGAAAAAATATTGGGCTTCTAGCTGTGTGTGGGACTTGTTCTATTAGTCCATCTATACAGACCTCCATCAGGTTGCAAACTGAATATAATTTTTTTCTGCATCTAGCTCTGAAAAAATAGTTGGCCTTCTAGCAGTGTGTGGGACTTTCTCTATTAGTCCATCTATACAGACCTCCATCAGGTTGCAAACTGAATATAATTTTTTTCTGCATCTACCTCTGAAAAAATATTTGGGCTTCTAGCTGTGTGTGGGACTTGTTCTATTAGTCCATCTATACTGACCTCCATCAGGTTGCAAATCGAATATAATTTTTTTCTCCATCTAACCCAGCCAATAGTTTTGGCCTAATACCACAGTTTGGCCACTCAGCTCTGCTCGGTTCCCATCCATTGTTTTTTTGTGCAAACAACTCCAGAGTTGTGAATTAGTTAACCACCAAAATGAGTGGAAAAAGGCCTGCTGCTGGTGGAAAGGGGAATAGGCGTGTTGGGAAGGGGAAAAAAGGTTGTGTCCGTGGGGTAGGTGTTAAAGCAACAGTAACATCTGCAGAAGAAAGACCATCTTCCAGCCAAACTAAAATGTCTACTTCTTTTAGCGGACAATGTGATAAGATTCCTTTCTTACGGCCACGCCAATCGCTATAAAATTCCAGATGAGGCACAAAAACAGCAGGTGCTTCAACGGATATCAAGTGCTCCTTTAAGTGGGCTCTCCTCCACATCAACTTCAACATCACAAATACTCCAGTCCTCAAAGGTGTCACCCCAATCGCACTTGCTTCCTCACAGCTCCCAAATCTCCAGCTGCCCGTCTGAGTATGAGGTAGAACAGATGGTTGAGTCTGCAGAGCTGTTTACTCATACTATAGCCTGGGAATCGGAGGTCGACTCCAGCGCTTCTGTGAATCCAGACGAGGAAATGATCTGCACTGATGCCCAGAATCTTTATGAGTCGGATCCAGGACCAGACGCAGAAGGTTCTGACCATAATGTAGACCCTCATTCCCAAACTGTAACTCCTGTTGGTGGAGACAATGAGGAAGACGATGATGAGACTCAAATACCTGATTGGAGCGACAACTTTAGTTTTTTGTCAGGGCAGGAACAGGTTGGCTCTGAGGACGACGGGTGTGATAAAGAACAGGGTGATGATGATGAGGTTGGAGATCCCACTTACTGTCAACCCACAGTCAGCCAAGAGATGAGGTCAGCAGAGGAGGTGGAGGAAGATGCTAGTGACGACGAGGTCAGGTTGCGCCTTCCTGGACAGAGACGTAGTACTGGAAGCACGTCAACAACTGCATCCTCAAACACAACTCTGCCTCTCACCACAAGTCGTGGTGGCTCTTCAGGTCGCATGGGTGCTAAGCCTTGCATAGCCTGGGCATTTTTTCAGATCGATAGAGATGACCCAACTCGTGTTATCTGTAACATTTGTCAGCAAAAGCTAAGTAGAGGCCAAAAAATACATAGTTTGAGTACTTCATGCATGAACCGGCACATGGACATGAAGCATAAGTTGCAGTGGGAAGCTCAGTGTGCTACAATGCGGCCTAGCCGGCCGGGCCAACCACCGTCTGCCATATCTTGTGCATCCATGGCCTCTTCATCCTCTGTGACTGGGGGGACAGCAGTCACACCTGTTTTGGGGCGCAGACCTGCCACCTCTTTACCCGCAACAGCCAGCGTGATTGGCAGGTCATCATTTTCTTTGGAGGTGGTAACACCAGCTGGTGTTGAGCGCTGTCCGACATCGATAGCACCACCTTTGGATCAAGGCAACCTAACATGTCCGCCTGCATCTTCCTCACAGACCGGCAGTTTGCCGGGGACACCCTTATCAACCCCGTCTAAGCACAATAGCCAGCCCTCGGTCCCTCAGATGTGGACAAGTAAAAGACCATTTCCTCCTAGCCATGAGAAAGCTAAGAGGTTGAATTTCACCATCTGCAAGCTCTTGGCTACAGAAATGCTGCCTTTCCGCCTGGTGGACACAGAGGATTTTCAAGACCTTATGTCCGTCGCAGTGCCCCAGTACCAGATGCCCAGTCGGCACTACTTCTCAAAGAAAGGTGTGCCTGCGCTCCACCAGCATGTCGCACACAACATCACCGCTTCTTTGAGAAACTCTGTGTGTGACAGGGTGCATTTCACCACAGACACTTGGACGAGTAGGCATGGACAGGGGCGTTACATGTCGCTGACTGGGCACTGGGTAACTATGGTGACAGCAGGACAAGGGGCTGCTGTCCAAGTCTTGCCGTCCCCACGAGTTGTGCGTCAATCCTCTTTATCTCAAAGTTCCTCCACTGCTTCTGCCTCCTCAACCTCCTCTCGGTCTTCCACCTGCACCCAAAGCCTGTCTGGTCATGCCACAAGCTTTCTAACTGCGCAGAAGGGATCCTGCACACCTCCTTACTATGCTGGCAGTAGGGCTCAACGTCATCAGGCGGTTTTTACTTTGAAATGTCTGGGAAATGTGAGTCACACAGCTGAGGAGTTGTGGTCAGCTCTGGAGAACCAATTTCATGAATGGTTGTCTCCACTGGACCTGAAGCCAGGGAAGGCCGTGTGCGACAATGCTGCAAACCTGGGTGCGGCCCTTCGCCGGGGCAATGTCACACACGTGCCTTGTATGGCTCACGTGTTGAACCTGGTTGTCCAGCAATTTTTAGCCCACTATCCCAGACTAGATGGCCTTCTGCAGAGGGCACGGTCGCTGTGTGCTCACTTCCGCCGTTCGCATCCCGCAGCTCAGCGACTTACATCTCTACAGAAGTCGTTGGGCCTGCCACTTCACCGGCTAAAATGCGATGTGCCTACCCGGTGGAATTCAACTCTGCACATGTTGCAGCGACTGTGGCAGCACCGACAAGCCCTGGTGCAATACGTTCTGACGTATAGCCTGGGCCAACGAGATCCAGAGGTGGGGCAAATCACGCTGGAGGAGTGGTCTCAGATCAGGGACCTATGCACCCTTCTGCACAGTTTTGAAATGGCGACGAAGATGTTTAGTGCTGACGATGCCATTATCAGCATGACTATTCCGGTGATTTACATGCTGGAGCACATGTTAAACAGAATTCGGAGTCAGGTGGTGGCACAAGAGGAGGTGGAGGAAGTAGAGGAGGAGGAGTTGTATGCGGAAGGGCTAACATCTGCAAGGTCCAGACGGTCAGCAGCACCAAGGCGGCAGGCATGTGAGGGTGGGGGAGATGGTTTTACCAGGGCACATGGTAGCAGCCAAACTAGTGAGGAAGGTGCAGGAGCCCAGGAAGAAGTGGAGGACGAACTGATGGAAGACTCATCAGATGAGGGAGACCTTGATCACATTTCTGTTGTGCGAGGTTGGGGGGAGAGGACAGAGGAAGGAAGCATGATTGTTACCTCGCCACCAACACAACAGGGACTTGGTGCTCCTGGATGCGCAACACACATGAGTGCCTTCTTGCTGCACTACCTGCAACATGACCCTCGAATTGTGAGAATTAGAAATAATCCTGACTACTGGGTTGCCACACTGTTAGATCCCCGGTACAAAAGTAAATTTGCCGAAATTATTCCTGCCATAGAAAGGGATGCACGCATGCAGGAGTATCAGCAGAGACTGTTGCAGAATCTTACATGTGCTTTTCCACAAAACACCAGTGGTGCACGTAGTGAATCTCACAG
The DNA here is from genome assembly GCF_046119375.1 of Phyllobates terribilis. Lineage (NCBI taxonomy): Eukaryota > Metazoa > Chordata > Amphibia > Anura > Dendrobatidae > Phyllobates > Phyllobates terribilis. The sequence goes on along the minus strand of NW_027362767.1, from coordinate 97,210,281 downwards.
TTCCAACTTGCCAACCGTGGGACCGTCAAGTGTTCAGCACTCAAACCGTAACAGAACCACAGTATCTGCTGGTAACATCAATTTTGCGGAATCATTTCACCACTTTTTTAGCCCATCCTTTGCAAGGCCACAGAACACAAGAAGTCTGACACATAGTCAACGCCTAGAGACGATGGTACAGGAGTATCTCCAAGTAAACATTGAAGCCATGACTGTGTCACTGGACCCTTGCTCTTTTTGGGCTTCCAATCTGGATAAATGGCCGGAGCTAGCCACTTACGCCTTGGAGATCTTGTCATGCCCCGCAGCCAGCGTTCTGTCTGAACGTGTGTTCAGCGCTGCTGGTGGTGTGCTGACAGATAAGCGCACGCGGCTCTCCACTGATAATGTAGACAGACTCACGTTCATAAAGATGAACAAATCATGGATCCGAAACGACTTTTCTACCCCTGTGTCATCCTGGGGAGAGTAAAAGCTTGATGATTGGTTAAAATCACCCTACCAACCGTTTTAAGCTTTCAAATTACTAATCATGCTTATCTGTATCTTGGCTGGAAAATAATTTGGGCTTTGTAGCAGTGTGCAGCACTGATCCTATTAGGCCATCTATACTAAGCTCCACCAGATTTAAAATTAATAATAATTTTTAGCTGCATCTAGCCCGGAAAATAATTTTGGGGCTCCGAGATGCGCAAGACACATAAGTGCCTTCTTGCTGCACTACCTGCAGCATGACCCTCATATTGTCAGAATTCGAAGTAATCATGACTACTGGGTTGCCACACTCTTAGATCCCCCAAACTTTTCGATCAACCTTTTCATTTTAATAAAGACCAAAAAAATGGTCATTTTTGAAATTATAAGCATTAGCAGGTTATTAGAAACTGAAATCAAACAGTTTTCAACTCAAAACTTTATTCTAGGTGATGTTACATTTTCACATAGGACCCCTTGTTCGAAAGGAGCTTCTGAACTCTCTCGTCCATTGAATTTGTCAGGTTTTGGATGGTTTCTGCTTCAATTGTTTTGCATGAGGACAGAATACCCTCCCAGAGGTGTTGCTTAGATGTGAACTGCCTCCCGCTATCATAGACACTCCTTTTGATGATGCTCCAGAGGTTCTGAATGGGGTAGAGGTCAGGGGAGCATGGGGGTCACACCATAAGTTTGTCCCCTTTTATGCCCATATCAGCCAGAGATGCAGATGTTTTATGTGCAGCATGAGATGGTGCATTATCATGCAAAAAATGATCTTGCTGTGAAATACACGGTTCTTCTTCTTGAACCATGGCAGGAAGTGCTGTTTGAGAAAATCCACATACATTATGGAGTTCATCTTTAGCGCCTTCAGGGATCCTAAAGGGGCCGACAATCTCTCTCCCCATGATTCCAGTCCAAAACATTACTCCACCTCCTCCTTGTTGGCGCTGTAGCCGTGTTTGCGTGGGGTGTCCATCAACCAGCCATCCTCCACTCCATCCATCTGGACCATCGAGCGCTGCACGGCACTCATCCGTGAACAAAACAGTTTTGAAATCAGTCTTCATGTAATGTTTAGCCCACTGGAGCCGTTTCTGCTTGTGTGAAGTGGATAGAGGAGGTCGACAGGATGGCGTATGCACAGCTGCAAACCTCTGAAGGACCCTGCATCTTGTTCTTCGGGGGACGTTGGAGGCACCAGCAGCTTCAAAAACTGATGCAGTCCAGGACCTTTACTCACAGTTCTTATTATCCAGACCACGTCTGCAGGTAACGGCTGCCCACGTCGTACTGTGCTCACCAGGTGAGGGGCTCAGACAACTCCCAGATAACTTTGGAGCGCTTCACAGGACCCCCTTTGTGTGTCCTTTGTCTGGCCTTTCTTACCAACCCTTCTGTCCGGCTGCCTCGGGCCTCCTCTTGGTAAACTTGGCGCCAGTTTCCCTGACCCTATGTGGTGCCTTCCTAGCGGGTGTAGCGAGGGGCTGCGCCACATAAAATGTCAGAGCCTCCGGTTTCTAGCTGAGGGTCGTTTCCTGCCTCCACTAGTTTCGGGGACCGGTCTCCCCCTTTGGCCTGACCCCTCCACGCAGGTGGATTCGGGCGTGCGGTGGCGACTCGCCCGTCCGCACCCCTGGGATCCCTTCGTTCCTCGTTCCTGGAGCCTTCTCCGCTCCTCTTCCTTCCTTCTCCCTCTTCCAGGCCTGGGCCTCTGTTACTAGGCCCGCCTCCGGAGCAGAGCTCATGCAGAGCCCCTGCTCCCTGCCACTTCTGCTCAGACTTCTCTGCACTGAACTAAGATGGTGCCCACCTTTTATACTCCCTTCTCAATGCACCCAGGAACTGCTTCCTCCCTGCTCCTGCACTACAGGGTTCCCCTTCCTCAGTGTTCCCTCCCCCCACTCCAGCCAGGGACAGGGACTGTCGTGCCCATCTCAGAGGCATATTGGTCGCCCTGCCCCACGGCAATGTGGTGTAATGCATGCAGGTGTCGGGTCCTGATCCACACTCCATCCTTACCTGAGAGTGAGATATCACACCTCTGGGTGAGGTGCAATACCTCTGTAGCAACCGAGCCCTCAGGGTGCTACAGTTCCATTTATCTTCAGCCTAGGTGACGTATTGTGATACAGGGCCGTGATTTTGGCTATAAAAGGGTCCCCTAGACCCCTACCCCAAGCTTTTTAAGAGAATCATATATGGCGTGCCAGGAGACTCTATGGAATGCTTTCTCAGCATCCAACGAGAGTATCTAATTACAAATTTTTAACTGCATCTAGCCCAGGAAATACTTTGTGCCTAGTAGCAGTGTCTGCTAGTTAGCGGATTATCCCGGCTGTTAAGCAAGCTACACCACCTGTAGTTTGGACACTTCATTTTTTCAAAGGAAATGCTTCGGGACCACGGGATACTCAGTGAAGAGCATCAGGAGGCACCCCAAGGCATAGGGGCTGGGACTGGCAGTAGGATGCCTTGCGGTGGACAGCCGAGCTCGATCCTTATAAAAGCTTTTTAACTGCAGCAGCTTTAGTGGACGCTACTGGAGCTGGAATTACGCGGCTGCTGGCATGAGACTTGCCCTCCAATAGATCCTTGTAAATGGATTTAAAGTGTATTCATTCAAATTAGAGAGACAATTTAAATTAAAAAGCTTAGAGCTGCCTCCACCACAGGGGGGCTCGCTCGACCCACCAGCGGACAGGCACCAGTATTGGGAGAGGGGGACTGGCCGTCAGGGTTCACCGCGGCTCTGGCACAAACCCGGCGACACGGAGGTGGCACGGGCAGGAGCGGACTGAACGTGTCGGCTTCTCACTTTTTGGATTTTAGAAGGGCATGACATGCCTATATTTGTGTCTCCCCCTCCTTTTACTCCTCCACCTCTTTTCTTTTCGCATGACTATATGTACTTGTCACTTTTCCATGTGTTAGTTGTGTCTTCTGAGCAGTTTGTCAGCTTTTGGACACCTTTGAAGGTGTTTTCTATGTGTTTCTATGTGTTTTTGTTTGCCTGCCATTGGTTTTAACGGTGTTCGAAGGTGTTCGACGAACAGTTCGACGAACAGTTCGGCGAACACACGGGTGTTCGACGAACCGAACCGAACTCGAACACTACGGGGGTGGCTCAACACTAATCGTAACATCTCCGCCTGCACCTTACTCACGTTCAAACAGTTTGTCCGGTTAACCGTACTTCGCCATCTCTCAGCACTGCAGCCAGCCCTTGGTCCCATAGTTGTGGTCACGTAAAAGATTGTTTCCTCTTACACATGACAAAGCTAAGAGATTGAACTCCACCATCTCCAATCTGTTGGCCACAAAAATGGTGGTGTCATGCCCTAATTTTTTAAAATTTGAAGACTCCTGTTTGGGTTTCCATCTACTGGGTTGGCTGTAGTGGAAGAGTTGTCGGTCCCCATTATACTAGTTCTATTCTACTGAAATTGATACCACTTCAGTGGTGTCAGGCCCTAATTTAGGGAAATGTGACCACTCCTGGTTAGGTCTCCATCTACTGAGTTGGCTGTAGAGGAAGAGGTGTCCATCCCAATTATAATAGTTATACTCTAGTGAAATTCTTTGGTGCAGATATTGTCACAGGGGTACACCTGATATAATTTGAAATTGATTTTGTTATTACATTGGTATATAAAGCAGGCCATATTTCATCTTTAAATTCTTTGGTACAAATATTGTTCTCCATACAGGGGAAAAAAATTCTTTCTTCTGTTACTAACCTGATACAGTAGTGGACATCTCAGTTTGAAATTGTTTGGAGCATATCTCTCATGTTATAGAGGCCTCATACACACTACAAAAATTCTTTCTTCTGTTACTAACGTCATACAGCAGGCTAGATGTCAGTTTCAAATTTTTGGTGCTGATATTATTCTCCACATGGGTACATATGATTAAATCTAAATTGGTTTTCTAACTACTGTCGTATATAAAGCAGGCTACATGTCATCTTTTAATTCTTTGGTGCAGATATTGTTCTTATAGGGTTAGACATGATAAAATCTAAATTGGTTTTCTTACTACCGTGGTATATAAAGCAGGCTAAATGTCATCTTTTAATTCTTTGGCACAGATATTGTTCTCCACACAGGGGTACACATGATAAAATAGAAATTTTTTTCTTACTACCGTAGTATATAAAGCTGGCTATATTTCATCTTTTAATTCTTTGGTGCAGATATCGTTCTCCACACAGGGGTACACATGATGAAATCTAAATTGGTTTTCTTACTAAAGTGGAATATACAGTACAGACCAAAAGTTTGGACACACCTTCTCATTTAAAGATTTTTCTGTATTTTCATGACTATGAAAATTGTACATTCACACTGAAGGCATCAAAACTATGAATTAACACATGTAGAATTATATACTTAACAAAAAAGTGTGAAACAACTGAAAATATTTCTTATATTCTAGGTTCTTCAAAGTAGCCACCTTTTGCTTTGATGACTGCTTTGTACACTCTTGTACTGTAAAGCTGGCTATATTTCATCTTTTAATTCTTTGGTGCTGATATTGTTCTCCATACAGGGGGGGGGGTACATATTAGTGATGAGCGAGCACTAAATGTGCTCAACTTAGTGGTTAAGCAGTTTCTCCAAACCTAGCCAGATCTGCCTGACCTGCTTGTGAAAGTACGCCGCGTGTGTGCCCATTCAGAAAGTCATCTACAGCTTCCGCCACCCTGGCAGTCATTCAGCAGCATTTTCAGCTTCCAGCTCACCGACTAGGGTGTGATGTCACCACACTTTGGAAATTAACGTTTCAGATGTTGGGAAGGATTTGTGAACAGCAGCTTCAACATGCCCGTTGGAATTCAGGTCAGCCTGAAGAGCTCACGAGTGGGCATGGATGTCTGACATCTGTGCGGACTTCCAAAACTTTGATGACTCCACCAAGATGGTGAGCAGAGCTGACGCCATAATTAGCGTCACCATCCCTCTTCTCTGTCTACTGAAACACTCACTGCTCACAGTTAAAGAGGAAGCATTGCAGGCTGAGCAAGGAACTATGCAGGATGATGCTACACAGCCCTGCCTCATTTCAATGCGGATTGGGTGAAAATGAGGAGGAGGATGAGGAGGAGAACATGGACAGTCATCCTCTGGGTGAGGACAGGGAAGTCTTGATAACACGCTTTCAGTCTGTGGGAAAGCTGTGTGAGTTTCGCTTAATGATGACCTTCAGTAGCCTAAACTGTGGCTTTGCTTATGCACGTTATTTTTCAAAACGCATTGCAGATCAGGCCATTTCCCAACTCTGTAGTCATGAAATTCAAGGCATAAAGAAACATCTTTGTGTGTGACTAAGCACCACCGAGAAGTGTGAGATGATGTTGGATGGGCTGCCATTGCTTATGGAACAAGCTGCATTAGAGGACTTCCTGGAGAAATGACAGCCGGAGTAGATACGGTTTCCCTCTATGCCAGTCCTTTCACCGACGTAAAGAATATGGCTGGGGTGAAATACAACTCTTACCGAGAAGCAGTGTCAGACTGAAGAATATTGGGCCCATTAGAGAATTTGATTCTGAGGGCCCACCTTTCTCCCCTGCTCAAGAGCCCCATAGCAGCTGCAAGGTTTGCGCTATGATTTCTCCTGAAGGAGATGCCGGGGCCCACCGGAGGATTCTCCAGTTCTCTGATGGACCCGTCCAACCCTGCCGAGAAGCAGCCCTGGCTAAGAAAAATCTGTGTGAAGGTTCTCGGACACTCTATGGCTGCTTTTTTACTGAGGAGGAAACCAGAGAACCTGGGAGAAACCACCGCAAATACAGGGAGGACATACGCCTTGCAGATGTTGTCCTTGGTGGAATTAGAACCCAGAGCCCCAGCGCTGCAAGGCTGCAGTGCTAACCACTGAGAAACCATGCTGCCCTCTTTGTTCTCCAGCTCTGATATCTAACAAACAAGTCATGCTGGAGAAACTTTCACCTACTGCCACTCAGTGTCTTCAGCTGAAGTGTGAGAAACTAAAGTTTGGGCAGCCACTCAGTCTACCAAATAAAATTCCTGAGAAGGAAATTGTGGATGGCTTCGCTTCTGGTACCAAACCATGGCATGCCATAATTCACTGGAAAAATATCAGGGTGGTTGGAGACAAGCTCATTCCCACAGAAAAGTACCAGCAGCAAGCTAAGGAGATGGTGGCCTCTGTCATCATCATGACCTGCAAGGTTTGCATTATGACCTCTCCAGAAGGAGAAGCCAGGGCCCACCAGAAAAGTCGAGAAGCAGCCCAGTCTAAGAAAAGTCTGTGTGAAGGTTCCCGGACACTGTATGGCTGTTTTTTTTACTGTGGACTGGCTCCAGGAATCTATAAGAAGATCCCTTCACTGGCTCCCAATTGCCCAGCATATCCAGTTCAAACTACTAACACTGACCTACAAAGCCATTCATAACCTTTTTACTCAGTACATCTCTGAACTAATCTCCCGATATATTCCCTTACATAATCTCAGGTCCTCCCAAGCTCTCCTTCTCTCCTCCACACTTATTCCTCACAAAATCACCTCCTAGACTTCTCCCAAATATCCACCATCCTCTATAATTCTGTGTCTCAACATGTCCGATTAGCCACCACCTTCGGATCCTTCAGACGGAACCTGAAAACCCATCTCTTCAAGAAAGCTTACAGCCTGCCATTACCTCGCTGCCACCTCAACACCACCGGAGCTACTGCAACCCCCCAACCTACTGTCTCCTTCCCCACCATCCTGTAGAATGTAATCCCATAAGGGCAGGGTCTATAAGACTTAAGATGCAATCTGGCACCTTGGCAAAGCCCAATTCTGTTCTCACTCTGATATCTAACATGCTGGAAAAACTTTCACCTACTGCCACTCAGTGTCTTCAGCTCCTTTGTGAGAAACTAATGTTTGGGCAGCCACTCAGTCTACCAAATAAAATTCCTGAGAAGGAAATTGTGGATGGTTTCTCTTCTGGTAGTGGGTGAACTGCTAACACCATTGCGTGCCATAATTCACTGGAAATATTCCATGCTGGTTGGAGACCAGATCATTCCCACAGAAAAGTACCAGCAGCAAGCTTAAGGGGATGGTAGCCTCTAACAGGAGTTAGCTCATTGTCTAGTAGTCTGGTTTTTATACTAAAGATCCTGCTAATTTTTGTAGTTTTAAGTGAGCACACCGAGATCGTGTTTTCTGCAGCAGCGTATCTAGGTTGGGATAGTGACAGAGAAATTGCTCAACCATCAGGTTGAGGATGCGAGCCATGAAAGGCACGTGTGTGAGGTTGCCCCGTCGTATGGCCGCCACCAGGTTTGCACCATTATCGCACATGGCCTTCCCTTGCTCCAGGTTCAGTGGAGACAGCCATTGCTCAAACCCGGCCTGGAGAGCTGTCCACAACTCTTCAGCTGTATGACTGCTATCTCCAAGGCATATTAATTTTAACACCGCCTGATTGCGGTGAGCCCTGGCTGCCCAGTACGGAGGTGGGGGGATTCTATCTGCACTGTTGGAACGTGTGTCTCATTAAGGCCGACCCTACCTGTTTGTTTTGTAGTTTAGTTCTCCAACCCCTGTTGTCTATTAGTTTTGTTCTCCATCTTCTGGTGTATAGTGGATTAGTTCTCCATCCCCTGGTGTGTAGTAGTTTAGTTCTTCAACCCTAGCTGTTTAGTAGTTTAGTTTTCCAACCCTTGTTGTCTATTAGTTTAGTTCTCCATGTTCTGGTGTGGATTTGTTTCGTTCTCCAACCCATCCATGCCCACCCCCAGTGGTTAATGTCTGGTGACGAGGGTTTGGATTCTGCTCGGACCCTATTTTGTACGGCCCCGGAACAACTGAAAAAAATTTGGGGTATCACTACTAGTGATGAGCGAGTATGTTTTGTTAACCCTTTCGCCGAGTATACTCGGGCGAGCACAGAGTAGTTACAGCTGCTCGATGTTATGTTTGAATCACACATTCCTTACACATTCCTCACATGTATTTAACTGTCAAACAGTTGCAAATCATGCACACGGGAGTGATTCAAATATAACACCGAGCAGCTATAACTACTCGGTGCTCGCCCGAGCATACTCTGCAAAAGGGTTAACAAAACATACTCGCTCATCACTGATCACTACACATGCTTTCCCACTCTTGAGTCTGTGAAGCTTTGTATCAGACCTCTAATGCCCCAGAATAGAATGTGTGAACAGCTCTGCAGACTCGCCCATCTGTGGTTCCCCACAATCAGTTGGGTGGTTGGAGAGTTGTGACGTGGGTGAAAATAAGGGTAATTCGGGTGCCACGTCTGAGGAGTGTACTGTGTGTGATGTTAAGGTGGATGAAGAGGAGCTGATGCCTCACCGACCGGACATTCAGTGTCTTCCACTCACACACCACCTCCTCATCTCCCCCCCTATGTGTCGGTGTCCCCCGAGGTTCAATTCTAGCTCCTCTGCTCTTCTCCATCTACACCTTCGGCCTGTGACAGCTCATAGTCTTACGGCTTTTAGTATCACCTGTATGCTGATGACACATAGATCTAGCTCTCTGGACCTGATATCACCTCCTTAGTAACCAGAATCCCACAATGTGTGTCCGCTATTTCATCTTTCTTCTCTGCTAGATTTGTAAAACTTAACATGGTTAAAACCAAATTCATTATTTTTCCACCATCTCATTAACCCCCCCAACTAACCCATCCATCAAAGTCAATGGCTGCTCACTCTCATCTGTCCTTCAAACGTCAGATCCAAGCTCTTTCCTCTTGCTTCCGACTCCAGCTCCAAAATATCTCCAGTATCTGCACATTCCTCAACCATGAATCTACCAAAACACCAGCGCACACCCTCATCAATCATCTCCCGTCTCCTGCTCTGTGGCCTCCCTTCTACCACTCTCACACCCCTCCAATCTATCCTAAACTCTGCTGGCCGACTAATCCACCTGTCATCCTGCTATTCCCCAGCTTCTCCCCTCTGTCAATCCCTGCGCTGGCTCCCCGTTGGCCAGAGACTCCAGTTGTAAAGCCTAACTTTGGCATATCAAGCCATCCAAAACCTGTCTCCTCCATACATTTGTGACCTAGTCTCCCGGTAATTACCTGCATGCAACCTCCCATCCTTCCAAGATCTCCTTCTCTACTTCCCTCTTATCTCTTCTTGCCACAATCACATACAAGTTTTGTCCCGTGCATCTCCCCTACTGTGGAACTCTGTACCCCAACACATCAGACTGTCGCCTACCGTGGAAACCTTGAAAAGGAAGCTGAAGAAGACTAACTTCTTCTGACAAGCGTACAATCTGTAGTAGCACTCGCTCCATCATACTGCTGTACCCTGACCTACTGTATCCTCACCCATCCCTTGTAGATTGTTTGTGTCCTCTTTCCTTTTGTACCAGTCCCTGACCCCTTTTCACATGTAAAGCGCCACAGAATAAATGTCGCTATAATAATAATTATAGTACTTGTACTCTGGGTGAATTGATGGCACTTTCCTGGTGTCTGCCCCTAATTTGATGTGTTTTGGCAGCTTTTGGGCCCGTTTGAAGGTGTTGTGTATGCTTTTGTTTTTGCCTCCCATTGAATCCAATGGCGTTCGGTAATGTTCTGCGAATATTCAACCAATAAATCGGCGAATATTGCAAATTCGACTATCGTAATCCGAACCGAATATTGAAACATTCGCTCATCTCTAAAAATTACCATTGTTACGTTTGGAGGAAAAAGGGAGAAGCTTGAAAGCCTAAAAACACCATTCCAACTGTGAAACACGGGGCTGGCAGCATCATGTTGTGGGGTTATTTTGCTGCAGGAGGTACTGGTGCACTTCACAAAATAGATGGCATCATGAGAAAAGAAGATTATGTGGCAATACTGAAGCAACATCTCAAGACATCAGCCAGGAAGTTAAAGCTTGGGCAGAAACGGGTCTTCCAAATGGACAATGAGCCCAAGAATCTGCCAAAATAATATCAAAGTGGCTTAAGGATAACAAAGCCAATGTTTTGGAGTGGCCATCACAAAGCCCTGATCTTAATCCTTTTGAAAATTTATGGGAAAAACCTTCCACAAGAGAACAGTTATGGTTGACGCAAATTTGGAGTGATACTCCCTACTCCTAACCTCCTGAAGACATTTCTGGATTACCTGCTGTCCTTTGGATTGCTTCTGGATTTCCATTAAAAAAATTTCCATACCACGGCCAAGAATGTTTTAGTCGCTAGCAGCAGCACCGTCCTGGCTGTAGTGTTATCACACACAGGCCACAATTGCTCTCTTTTGCCTCCAACAAGCATATTAGGGGGTAGGAAGTGGAGAGTGTTATGGAATAAATGGCACATCGCTCCTCTCAGTCACAGCACTGTGATATTACCTCTGACAGCAACATCAGTTTGAGTCCGTATTATACACAGAATGGTCTGCCTGGTCACAAATTACTAAGATGGCTAATTTTTGGACAATTTTTCTTTAAAAAAGAAAAAAAATTAAGTCTGTCTGGGTACTGTGGTATTAAATAAGCCATTGATTACTTTTGGGTTACCATTCATTTCTATTCTGCTGTCCATTTGACATTTATAAGGCTCTGTATTAAAGCTTGAAAGGAATTAAACATAGTCCTTGGAGACTATATTGTGTTACACATGTCTTTTCATAGCAATTGGATTTGTGTACCACCTCTCTCATCCTATCGCTAAGGCCATGGCTCCACAATCAGTATTTGGTCAGTATTCAATTAGTATTTTTTCTCAGAAGTGAGAGCCAAAAGAAGGAGTAGGCGATAAGTGCAGAATTGGAGACTTGTTTCTATTATACCTTTTCTCTGATTGTTTCTCACCTGGTTTTTGCTCCCACTCCTGAGAAAAAATACTGACCGAATACTGATAGTGGGGCCGTGGCCTAACACTGAGAGAAGGCAGAGGGAGCAGAGAGAGCCACTGCATACTAGGATCAGGAGCAGATTTGTATCAGTTTTGCAGATAACTCAACTAGCTAAAAAATTAAGAGACAATTTCCAGGAGCAAAATGGTAGAAAATTATTAATGAAGGCTATATAGAAAGTAGCTTAACTTTGAATTTAGAAAGAAAATGAACAATAATTAGATAAAAAAGTTAATTGCAAAAGTGTTTGTGTAGCGCCGGCGTCCCTGCCCTCTGCTAGGCAGGGACGCTGTTCCCCTCACCCCTCCGCTCTGGGTCCGGCGTCCTCTTCCCGCTCTGCTGGCAGCGCGCGCTCCTTCCCGGCCACGGTGCTTAGGGCGCGCGCGCGCGCTCCCTCCCTCTTAAAGGGGCCGCGCGCGCCGTCCTAAGGAGTCCCCGGCCAATGGCCGGAGGACTTCACCATATATAAGGCACCTCCTCCAAAATGGAGGTGCCCGAGCAATGTTGTTGCACTGTTCCCTACTCTGCTTCAGCCCTCAGGTCCCGTTGCCAGTTACCTTCCAGTTACCTGCCAGATTCCTGCCAGTTTGCTGTCTGATTCCTGCCTGCTAGCCTGAGGTCCGACGGTCTGCCTTCCGACTCCTGTCAGTCTGTCTAAGGACCAGCTTGCCCGCTCACCTGGGAGCGCACATCTGCTACCTGCCTGCTAGCCTGAGGTCCGATGGTCTGCCTTCCAACTCCTGTCAGTCTGTCTATGGACCAGCTTGCCCGCTCACCTGGGAGCGCACATCTGCTACCTGCCTGCTAGCCTACCTGGAGGCTCCGCCGTCACGTGCTGTGACCACCCGCCTGTCCAGAGACTCCTGCCCGCTCACCTGGGAGCGCTCATCTGCTGCCTGTCTGCTAGCCTACCTGGAGGCTCCGCCGTCACGTGCTGTGACCACCCGCCTGTCCAGAGACTCCTGCCCGCTCACCTGGGAGCGCTCATCTGCTGCCTGTCTGTTGGTCTACCTGGAGGCTCCGCCGTCACATGCTGTGACCACCCGCTTATCCAGAGACTCTCGCCTGCTCACCTGGGAGCTCACGTCTACCATCTGCCTGCTTGCCTACCTGGAGGCTCAGCCATCACAGGTTGTACCAACCCTTTACCCAGAGACTGCCCCGGTCACTTGCCGTGACCTCCTGCCCGTTCATCCAGAGACTGCCCCGGTCACTTGCCGTGACCTCCTGCCCGTTCATCCAGAGACTGCCCTGGTCACTTGCCGTGACCTCCTGCCCGTTCATCCAGAGACTGCCCCGGTCACTTGCCGTGACCTCCTGTCCGTTCACCCAGAGACTGCCCCGGTCACCTGCTGTGACTGCCTGCCCGTCTTCCCTGGTCGCCACCCGCTCCCTTACAAGGACCGCCCCCTTGTATAGTAGCTCAGAGGTTCCGCCTCCCAGACCCGTTACAGTTTGTAGCCTGTATCCATGAAGTTCAGTATTCTCCAATAAACTGCATAGTCCTCTCATCCCAATCAAATAGAACACATTGCATTTGCTGGAATGGAAGCTTTACATGTTTCACTGTGAACAACTCTGTACTTGCAAAATATATTAAATATAACTTTTATTGATCATTAAAACCACTCATAGAAACTAGAACCATACCCAGACTTCTTAGTCCAGGATAATAATTATGGGGGGGACTGTGTCTCACCCTGTCACATCTCTGTCCTCACTCAGCCTTGCCGCGGAGGTTGGCGCCCCCCCTCCGCTCGCCAGCTCATCTCCAAGAGAAAATATAGAAGCTGATCTTACTATTGATTAATGTCCGACATAATTTTAAAAGGAAGATTGAAAATTTCAGGGGGGCTGTGTTCTCAATCTTCCTTTTAAAATTATGTCTGACATTAATCATTAGTAAGACCAGTTCATATATTTCTCTAGGAGATAGCATTCCTAAAGTTGTGGATGGTAGGCTTGTTAGTGTTTTATTTGCACTTAGCGCTTTATTCTATTGGTAACACTGGTGTAACTCTTGGTGTTTAGTATGTGTTTGCTATTTTTTCCCTCCTAAAAATTAGGGCCTAATAGTACCAGGAGGGTCAGCCGCCAGTGAGCAGGGGCGCCATTTGCGCAATTCTTTAGGGTGCCAACCTCCGCAGCAAGGCAGGGTGAGGACAGAGATGTGACAGGGTAAGACACTGTCCCCCCTTAATTATTATCCTGGACTAAGACGTGTGGGTATGGTTCTAGTTTCTATAAGTGATTTTAATGATCAAAAAAGTTATATTTTAATATATTTTGCTAGTGCAGAGTTGTTCACGGTGGAACATTTTTTGAATTGATATCTGCACTACATTATTTAAGTAATACTGTGATTTCTTTAATGGAAGCTTTATAGTATAAATCCATAACCTTGTGATAACCATCCCAAACTGATCCTTAGCAATGTTGTCATTGACCATATGTTTGAGCAGCCAAAGAAAGTCTTACATTTGCTGTTTGAGATGCATGTTATCTATAGATGCATACATAGTATGATAAAGAATTAGGACATGAGGTTACCTTTTCTCTTTGGATACAAAATAAAATGTAAATTACTAGATGTTATATGAACGGGAAATACTGCATATCCTCTAGAACATAAAAAGTAAAAAGGAACTGAAAATAGCACAAATTTCACCAATTATTAATATCACAGTGACCTTATAGAATGGCAGAAAATGGAAAAAGTGAAAAATCTGATAATACTGCCTATTTATTTCCAACACCTGAACAATATGACTCTGGTTCATATATTTAAGGATGTTACTGGCTCGTCAGCAGCCTACAGTCCAATTTCACTTCATCTCCATACTGCCGATATTCTATTAATCTAGAGTAGTTTTCTGGGTGACATTTTGAGTACCTCTCTTTTTATTGCACTCCCTGCCGGAGCTCCCTGGCAGAAGGACTTTGACATTTAGCATTCAGAAGGGAAATTGCTTACAATTGACCTTTTTTACCCTATGTTACAAGTAAAATCTTATGATTTAATTAGTGTTCTGAACTTCTGAAGTATATATGGGCCATTTTCAGGAAGGCACGCTTTTTACAACAATCACTCCGAGTTTTCTTTGCTTCATGTTCGATACCTCAGCAGACCATATGCAAGATCATATTGTGCCACAAGCAGTTTCCATGACCCTAAGTCATATAACACTGGTGTTTGCTTCTCCGTGAAATTAGTATTCATCTTCACTACTGGGCTAAAATAAAAATATAATTATAAAGCCATTTAATAGGGACATTTTATTCATTGATTTAACCGGGCTATTAATGCTGAAAGGTATAAAATAACTTTCGTAGGCAAAAATACATATTGTCCTACTTACGGTATATCATCGTCAAATCCTAAGGATGCAGCTAAATACTTCTGAGCCCTAATGCAAAATCTGTAACAAGACCCCACATCCATGCCTGCCATCAGGGCATTACTGCCATTACTGGTGTATGGGGCCCGGTGAGCAGAAGCAAAGTGGGGGGGGGGCACTGGACTGGGTGAGACACTGCGCAGCCTGCACTGAGGCAGCACATCCTGGCCACTGTACAAATGGCCTGGCAGACTGCCTGGCACACTGGACCTGGGCTAATTACTTTAATTTGCTTTATTAAGTCCCGTGGCCCCAGTCACTCACAGCCGCAGCTACTTACATAGTATGACCGCAGCAGAGACATCAGATGCGGCCGGCCCACCCTTGGTTCCTAAGCTGCCAGCGCTCCCCGGGCCCTTGCAGCACATTAGATGCAGGAGTTGAGGGCCTGAAAGTGATGAGGTGTGCTTGCGCGCCCGTCAACTCGCCTGTCCACTTGACCGTCTAACCTCCCATTCTCCCATCTGACCTCCCATTCGCCCACCCGCTGGCCCACCCACCCGCTAATCTTCTTGTGTCCCCCTCCCTGCTAGTGCTGTGTGAAGTTGGAGGCTGCCCGTCTGCCGCCTGCCTGCAAACTACTAAGCACTAGTAAGTTCAAGCCTACTGCCTGCTGCCTGCAAAAAAGTACAGTTGCCTGTCTTAAAGGGGATATTCTAGTAACACATACAGAACATATGGGATAATTATTAGGCCAGTTCACAAGGCGGATCTTCAAGCAAAAGTTTGGAGCGGACAGACGCGCCTACATTCTGCTGAATATCCACGGCGGTAGTTCCTTCATGCCCCCCATTCCTCTCTATGGGAGACAGTGATGAGGATTGCGGAATGGCAAGTTTTAGCCGCAGCCGTGCCGAGAAAGGACCTGTCCGCACAAAAATTCTTCTTGAAAATCTGCTGTGTGAGCTGGCCCTTACAATCCAGTGGTTCCATGCATGCCAAATCAGCTGATCTGCTCATTCAGGGGGTATGAGATTTATGGGGGACCATTCTTGTGATCAGTGGAGGAGTCATGGGTGTGACTGGTTTGACAGACAGTCATTGTTAGAACCCTTCTGTTTGTTTTTTCCATCTTGTGTTTTGCGGTCACGTGACCATCTGCCTTTATATTCCAGCTCCGCCCTTGTGGTTGTGCTGGACTTCAGTGTTTGACTGTTTCTTTAGCCTGGTGCTTCGGTGCCTTTCTCTGTCAAGTTCGCTTGGTCCTCTGGGACCTCTAGTACATTTTTGTCAGTTTGTCTTTTTGTGTTCTTCAACAACTTCTCTGTTTAGGAGGTGTCCCATTTTTGTCCCAGTCCTTAGTTCTTTTAGGGACCCCTCCCTTAATTCTATAGGTCTTCATCAGACTAGCCGAGGACTAAGGCGGGTCTGTTCGCTAGGAACAGGCAGCCTGCTACATCGTAGGGATTCAGCTTAGTCTTACTGTAGGGACAGCTTTCCCCTATCTTTCCTTAGTACATGTTGCAGATCATAACAGTCATACGGGGTCCGGTTGTAGAAGGTTGCTGCATTTGGCCCTGCAAACATCTTCTTGATCCTTTCATGACCCCTCTCTCTCTAGGACCCAATAGTGATCCTCACCTTGCTTGGGGATTATACCTTTAGGACCAAGTGGTGATCCTCACCTTCTGCTGCTAATTACCACACCCTTGCTGTATCCTTAAATACACTCAGTTTCTCCAGAGAGTTGCTGGTGATAGAGTATTCTTCTTATATTCAGGCCTGGAATTCTAGTAGTCGGCTAGAATTTTCTTGGAGTTCCTTCGTGGAGTGTTGCCTTGTTTTCCCCGGTTTCATCTTTAAGCTAAGTGTATTCCCTTGTTTGTTTCCCTTGTGTGTACTTTAGTTTGCAATGGGGCTGACTAGTACTCACCCCCCCTACCTATCTAGGGCCTAGCTTTAGGGTCAGCTAGGGCCAGATTTCCTGCTCGGCGATAGGTACAGAACCTATATAGGGTCCATAGGGAAGTCAAGGTTTGTCGTTTGAGCTGTTTAGGGGTCTTCACTCCCCCTTTCCCTACTTGTAGGGCACCCTTCCCTTTTCCTGTCATTATACGCTGGGTTCTCCCCATACCCAGCGTGACAGGAGGGTCCCAGAAGTAGAACTTCCACTGATCCCGAGAACAAGGGGCCCCATAACTCTAATCGCCCCCTGAAATGTACGGAGCAGCTGGTCAGACATGCGTGCAGCCACTCGATTCATTTGACTGGGAGTTCTGGAAATAGCTGGAACTCCCATTGAAATGAATGAAGTGACCCCACGCATGTCTGACCAGCTGCTCTGTTCATTTAGAGGGCGGTTAAGTATTCTTTTTTGTAATTTCTTCATTGTTATTTTAAAATAGTTATAACTTTTTTTGCCATTGATGTAGCTGTATGGGCCTTGTTTATTGTGGGACAAGTTGCATTTTTTGATGCCACCATTTTGGGGTACACTTAAATTACAGATTAATTTATTAACTCTTTCTGAGGGGGTTGGGAAAAACAGCAATACCGTCACTGATTTTTCACATAAATTTTGCAACTTTACTTTATTCTCCAAGTCAGTATGCTTATAGGGATAACAAATATTTTTTTTTGCGTTATACTATTTGTGCGCATTTACAAAAATAAGTAATTGTCTTTTTTTCATTGTCGCCTCTCAAGATTCATAACTTTGCTCGTCTTTTCTCTGGAGCTGTGTAAGGGTTTGAATTGTGTGAGGCAAAAAATGGAAAAAATGGCAATTCTGGCAGTGTTTTTGCTGATGTTTTTAATTTTACATGTCAGTGTCTATATTAAAAAATGGAAGTGGAGCTGCGGTGGAGCCTGGACAGAGTCTCAAGGGGGCTTGAAAATTTTGCCAGTATGGGGACCTGAAATTCCTGGTGGCAGCCCTGCCCAGATCTACCATGTGACATTTATAGTACTGATGCCAGAGAGGTCTTTGGGCCTCCTTGGGTGGCAAAACCTGGGAACAACTACCACCAAACTTATTACAGCAACTCTCTTGGGTATGTGAAACGGTTACAAACTCATGAAATTGCATTTTGCCAAGCAGCAAATGTGTAGGGATTTTTTAGTTTAGGTACACTCTTTAAAGACACACTGATCAAATTGAAAGAGTAGTATCTGATATATAGAGGCATATTTTGCACAGTTGCAATCAAAATAATTCTACCCCCCCCCACTGCAAATTATGTTTATTGGCAAAACATGCACATTTTTTTCTGTTTGCAATAGATCAATGAAACAAGAACAATTTAGATAGCTCAATACAACTAATATAACAAGCAGTTTCTCCAAATTAATAAAGCAATGCAATAAATAATGACTACTGCAGTCTCAGAATTATTCATGTGTTTTTAGCACTTATTTAGCACCATTGGCTGTTATCACCTGCTGGAAATATGATGCATCACCAGGCAATGGCCTCCAGTTAACAAATATTCTTGGTTTTGTGTGCTGCAATCACATTCTTAAAATTACATCCAAGATTTTCTAGGGGGTTCAAGTCAGATGGCTAAGATGGCCACTCCAGAACTTTCCAGAACTTCTGAAATCAAGCCTTAGTGGACTTGGAGCTATACTTGGGATCATTGTCCTGTTGTAAAGTCCAATGACGCCAAGCTTCAGTTTCCTTACAGAATGCATGACATTTTCTCCTACAATTTCCTGATACTTGATTGAATCCATCTTGCTCATCACATGCAACAGGTTTCCAGTGCCGGAGGAAACAACCATCACAATGCTTTACTGTAGGCAGGGTGTTCTTTTGAGTGTATATTTAATTCTTTCTTCTTCAGACATACCAGTTAATGAATATCCAAGAAAAAGAAGTATGCTAATGAGCAGTGATCACCTTAGATAAATAGTAATACATTAATATATGAAAAATACACACATTTTAATTAATTTAAATACACTGCTCAAAAAAATAAAGGGAACACTCAAATAACACATCCTAGATCTGAATGAATGAAATATTCTCATTGAATACTTTGTTCTGTACAAAGTTGAATGTGATGACAACAAAATCACACAAAAATCATCAATGGAAATCACATTTATTAACCAATGGAGGCCTGGATTTGGAGTTACCCCCAAAATTAAAGTGGAAAAACACACTACAGGCTGATTCAACTTTGATGTAATGTCCTTAAAACAAGTCAAAATGAGGCTCAGTATTGTGTGTGGCCTCCACGTGTCTGTATGACCTCCCTACAACGCCTGGGCATGCTCCTGATGAGGTTGCGGATGGTCTCCTGTGGGATCTCCTCCCAGACCTGGACTAAAGCATCCGCCAACTCCTGGACAGTCTGTGGTGCAACGTGACGTTGGTGGACGGAGCGAGACATGATGTCCCAGATGTGCTCAATCAGATTCAGGTCTGGGGAACGGGCGGGCCAGTCCATAGCTTCAATGCCGTCATCTTGCAGGAACTGCTGACACACTCCAGCCACATGAGGTCTGGCATTGTCCTGCATAAGGAGGAATCCAGGGCCAACTAGTGTACTTTTCCGGTACACTACTATAATACCCTGTTTTCTATCTGCACTTTACAAGCTACCACTGCTGTACTTGGCTTTAAACCTTTTTTGGGCGGCCATATTTTATCCAGTTCTTGTGTAGTATTGATCAACAGAGTTATCCTCAGTTCAATCTGTTTTCATATATCTGTTATTTATCTTATCGATTACGATTATTCTGTGGGGTGGATTCTGTAGTAGATGGGCTTCTACTTACTGTAGTGGGTAATCCCACTGTGTTTTTACTTGTGTTTTAATGTACTTAGTGTGTCTTTTGACGTTTATGTATGTATTAAAATTAAATAAAATGTATGTATTTTTCATACATTAATCTATTACTATCTATCTAAGGTGATCACTGCTCATTAGCATACTTCTTTTTCTTGGATATTCATAGTTTGCACATGGTATGCTGCATGTTGATCCCATATATTGGATGGTGCCCTCCGTGTGTGGTATTTGTTGCTTAAGACGTACCACTCATGCATAGGCTCGAAAAGTTCCAGCTTTGCCTCATCATTCCACAGAACCGAATGCTTAAACTTCTGTGGCTTATTTATATGGTATGGCACATATTTAAGCTGACTTTTCTTGTGCTTTTCAGTCAGTCAGAGCTTTACGGCTTGGAGCTCAGACAAGGAGACCATCTGTATTTAGTATGCACCTTACCTTACTGTGGAAGTAGAAGTTTCAGCGGATATGTGGTAGTTAAAAATCCATTTATTATCAAAAAAAGTAAAAGACATAGCAGCAATATAACCAGCAGGTACAAAAACCAACGCGTTTCGACCTATGCGGTCTTACTCATGGTGAAACCTTATCGGTCGAAACGCGTTGGTTTTTGTACCTGCTGGTTGTATTGCTGCCGTGTCTTTTACTTTTTTTGATAATAAATAGATTTTTAACTACTACATATCCTCTGGAACTTCTACTTCTACATTTGCCTTCAAGCCTGGTCCCGGGTCTTCCGTGCGGACTCTCCAGCTGTATCCTGATTAGTGTTGAGCCACCCCCGTAGTGTTCGAGTTCGGTTCGGTTCGTCGAACACCCGTGTGTTCGCCGAACTGTTCGTCGAACTGTTCGTCGAACACCTTCGAACACCGTTAAAACCAATGGCAGGCAAACAAAAACACATAGAAACACATAGAAAACACCTTCAAAGGTGTCCAAAAGCTGACAAACTGCTCAGAAGACACAACTAACACATGGAAAAGTGACAAGTACATATAGTCATGCGAAAAGAAAAGAGGTGGAGGAGTAAAAGGAGGGGGAGACACAGATATAGGCATGTCATGCCCTTCTAAAATCCAAAAAGTGAGAAGCCGAGACGGCCAGTCCGCTCCTGCCCGTGCCACCTCCGTGTCGCCGGGTTTGTGCCAGAGCCGCGGTGAACCCTGACGGCCAGCCCCCCTCTCCCAATACTGGTGCCTGTCCGCTGGTGGGTCGAGAGAGCCCCCCTGTGGTGGAGGCAGCTCTAAGCTTTTTAATTTAAATTGTCTCTCTAATTTGAATGAATACACTTTAAATCCATTTACAAGGATCTATTGGAGGGCAAGTCTCATGCCAGCAGCCGCGTAATTCCAGCTCCAGTAGCGTCCACTAAAGCTGCTGCAGTTAAAAAGCTTTTATAAGGATCGAGCTCGGCTGTCCACCGCAAGGCATCCTACTGCCAGTCCCAGCCCCTATGCCTTGGGGTGCCTCCTGATGCTCTTCACTGAGTATCCCGTGGTCCCGAAGCATTTCCTTTGAAAAAATGAAGTGTCCAAACTACAGGTGGTGTAGCTTGCTTAACAGCCGGGATAATCTGCTGACTAGCAGACCCTGCTACTAGGCACAAAGTATTTCCTGGGCTAGATGCAGTTAAAAATTTGTAATTAGATACTCTCGTTGGATGCTGAGAAAGCATTCCATAGAGTCTCCTGGCACGCCATATATGATTCTCTTAAAAAGCTTGGGGTAGGGGTCTAGGGGACCCTTTTATAGCCAAAATCACGGCCCTGTATCGCAATACGTCACCTAGGCTGAAGATAAATGGAACTGTAGCACCCTGAGGGCTCGGTTGCTACAGAGGTATTGCACCTCACCCAGAGGTGTGATATCTCACTCTCAGGTAAGGATGTAGTGTGGATCAGGACCCGACACCTGCATGCATTACACCACATTGCCGTGGGGCAGGGCGACCAATATGCCCCTGAGATGGGCACGACAGTCCCTGTCCCTGGCTGGAGTGGGGGGAGGGAACACTGAGGAAGGGGAACCCTGTAGTGCAGGAGCAGGGAGGAAGCAGTTCCTGGGTGCATTGAGAAGGGAGTATAAAAGGTGGTCACCATCTTAGTTCAGTGCAGAGAAGTCTGAGCAGAAGTGGCAGGGAGCAGGGGCTCTGCATGAGCTCTGCTCCGGAGGCGGGCCTAGTAACAGAGGCCCAGGCCTGGAAGATGGAGAAGTAAGGAAGAGGAGTGGAGAAGGCTCCAGGAACGAGGAACGAAGGGATCTCAGGGGTGCGGACGGGCGAGTCGCCACCGCACGCCAGAATCCACCTGCGTGGAGGGGTCAGGCCAAAGGGGGAGACCGGTCCCCGAAACTAGTGGAGGCAGGAAACGACCCTCAGCTAGAAACAGGAGGCTGTGACATTTTATGTGGCGCAGCCCCTCGCTACACCCGCTAGGAAGGCACCACATAGGGTCAGGGAAACTGGCGCCAAGTTTACCAAGAGGAGGCCCGAGGCAGCCGGACAGAAGGGTTGGTAAGAAAGGCCAGACAAAGGACACACAAAGGGGGTCCTGTGAAGCGCTCCAAAGTTATCTGGGAGTTGTCTGAGCCCCTCACCTAGTGAGCACAGTACGACGTGGGCAGCCGTTACCTGCAGATGTGGTCTGGATAATAAGAACTGTGAGTAAAGGCCCTGGACTGCATCACTGACTCCGTGTCATTACTGCTGCTGCCCTGCACCATCACCCCCATCCTCCGCATACACTGCCCTGAGGCTATACTCCTCCCGTGGGGAGTTATGCTACGCTCTGCTGCACCCACAACACCAGCCTCAGCGGTCTGCCCTGGAGCGGCGGTTCACTCTGACCGCAATCCACGGGTGGCGTAGTCGGACATTTAAACATCAAAACCACATAAATAGTTCCGCCACTGGTTTGACCGCCCTGAGCCACGGAACCGGGTTGCCACCACGGAGACTACAACCACCAGCATCCACCAAAAAGGGTCCGGCTCCGGGTGTCCCAAGGCCCAGGGGGCGCGTCAGAACATTTTCATCACCTTTCACAATCACCAATGGGACAAGGCAGGGATGTTCTCTATCCCCTCTCTTATACATCCTAGTGATGGAGCACCTGCTCTCATCAACTCGCCATAACCCCAATATTAGGTGGATTGAGGTGGGAGGCACCGAGTACAAGTGCTCTCTATTTGCTGATGATGTCCTAGTATATATCACTCAATCACATCCATCCATCCATGCTGTTATGGCTGAAATAGATCACTTTGTTACATGGTCAAATTTTAAAATCAATGCAGCGAAGTCTAAGGCCCTCGATGTCTCCCTCCCCAAATCCATATAGGATTCCATCCAGTCCAACTTTCCCTTTGCCTGGCCCTCACAGGGTATCAAATACTTAGGAATTCCTATTCATAGAGACCTCTCCCATCTATGTTATCTTAATTTTGGGCCCTTTATTGAACAACTCCATACAGACCACGGTTGGCAAGTTAGAACTGTAAGATTCACTACGTGAACCACTGGTGTTTTGTGGAAAAGCACATGTACACTGTGTTCCAAATTATTATGCAAAAAGTGTTTAGGAGTGATAAGGGAAGAATTTGTTTGTTTGTCAGTTAAACTCATTGATGGTGATGTGTGTCAGGGCTCTTTATATCACTGTAAGCAATTGCAGACACCAGTGCTAATTAGTTTGTCAGGTGTGTCCAATGAAAGGCAAGACTACTTAAGAAGGCTCTCTCACATTATTCAGCAGCCTACATTTTCTGCCAAAATGGGAAAGAAAAAGGATGTGTCGGCTGCTGAGAAGCAACAAATTGTGGAGTGTTTAGGTCAAGGCATGACTACAATCAACATTGTGCGATGATCAGGATGAAGTGTCTTGGCAATCAAGAAGTATGTAGGTGATTCACAGTACACACGTGTGCGTGCTGATAAGGGCAAATTGAGGAGTCTTTTCTACAGGCAATTACGTCAGGTTGAAAGAGCAGCGGCAAAAAAGCCTTGTCATAGCAGCAGACAAGTTTTTGAAGCTGCTTGTGCCTCCAACGTCCCCCGAACAACAAGATGCAGGGTCCTTCAGAGGTTTGCAGCTGTGCATACGCCATCCTGTCGACCTCCTCTATCCACTTCACACAAGCAGAAACGGCTCCAGTGGGCCAAACATTACATGAAGACTGATTTCAAAACTGTTTTGTTCACGGATGAGTGCCGTGCAGCGCTCGATGGTCCAGATGGATGGAGTGGAGGATGGCTGGTTGATGGACACCCCACGCAAACACGGCTACAGCGCCAACAAGGAGGAGGTGGAGTAATGCTTTGGGCTGGAATCATGGGGAGAGAGATTGTCGGCCCCTTTAGGATCCCTGAAGGCGCTAAAGATGAACTCCATAATGTATGTGGATTTTCTCAAACAGCACTTCCTGCCATGGTTCAAGAAGAAGAACCGTGTATTTCACAGCAAGATCATTTTTCTGCATGATAATGCACCATCTCATGCTGCACATAAAACATCTGCATCTCTGGCTGATATGGGCATAAAAGGGGACAAACTTATGGTGTGACCCCCATGCTCCCCTGACCTCTACCCCATTCAGAACCTTTGGAGCATCATTAAAAGGAGTGTCTATGATGGCGGGAGGCAGTTCACATCTAAGCAACAGCTCTGGGAGGGTATTCTGTCCTCATGCAAAACAATTGAAGCAGAAACCATCCAAAACCTGACAAATTCAATGGACGAGAGAGTTCAGAAGCTCCTTTCGAACAAGGGGTCCTATGTGAAAATGTAACATCACCTAGAATAAAGTTTTGAGTTGAAAACTGTTTGATTTCAGTTTCTAACAACCTGCTAATGCTTATAATTTCAAAAATGACCATTTTTTTGGTCTTTATTAAAATGAAAAGGTTGATCGAAAAGTTTGGGGGATCTAAGAGTGTGGCAACCCAGTAGTCATGATTACTTCGAATTCTGACAATATGAGGGTCATGCTGCAGGTAGTGCAGCAAGAAGGCACTTATGTGTCTTGTGCATCTCGGAGCCCCAAAATTATTTTCCGGGCTAGATGCAGCTAAAAATTATTATTAATTTTAAATCTGGTGGACCTTATTATAGATGGCCTAATAGGATCAGTGCTGCACACTGCTACAAAGCCCAAATTATTTTCCAGTCAAGATACAGATAAACATGATTAGTAATTTGAAAGCTTAAAACGGTTGGTAGGGTGATTTTAAACAATCATCAAGCTTTTACTCTCCCCAGGATGACACACGGGTAGAAAAGTCGTTTCGGATCCATGATTTGTTCATCTTTATGAACGTGAGTCTGTCTACATTATCAGTGGAGAGCCGCGTGCGCTTATCTGTCAGCACACCACCAGCAGCGCTGAACACACGTTCAGACAGAACGCTGGCTGCGGGGCATGACAAGATCTCCAAGGCGTAAGTGGCTAGCTCCGGCCATTTATCCAGATTGGAAGCCCAAAAAGAGCAAGGGTCCAGTGACACAGTCGTGGCTTCAATGTTTACTTGGAGATACTCCTGTACCATCGTCTCTAGGCGTTGACTATGTGTCAGACTTCTTGTCTCCTGTGGCCTTGCAAAGGATGGGCTAAAAAAGTGGTGAAATGATTCCGCAAAATTGATGTTACCACCAGATACTGTGGTTCTGTTACGGTTTGAGTGCTGAACACTTGACGGTCCCACGGTTGGCAAGTTGGAACTGTGAGATTCACTACGTGCACCACTGGTATTTTGTGGAAAAGCACATGTAAGATTCTGCAACAGTCTCTGCTGATACTCCTGCATGCGTGCATCCCTTTCTATGGCAGGAATAATTTCTGCAAATTTACTTTTGTACCGGGGATCTAACAGTGTGGCAACCCAGTAGTCAGGATTATTTCTAATTCTCACAATTCGAGGGTCATGTTGCAGGTAGTGCAGCAAGAAGGCACTCATGTGTGTTGCGCATCCAGGAGCACCAAGTCCCTGTTGTGTTGGTGGCGAGGTAACAATCATGCTTCCTTCCTCTGTCCTCTCCCCCCAACCTCGCACAACAGAAATGTGATCAAGGTCTCCCTCATCTGATGAGTCTTCCATCAGTTCGTCCTCCACTTCTTCCTGGGCTCCTGCACCTTCCTCACTAGTTTGGCTGCTACCATGCGCCCTGGTAAAACCATCTCCCCCACCCTCACATGCCTGCCGCCTTGGTGCTGCCGACCGTCTGGACCTTGCAGATGTTAGCCCTTCCGCATACAACTCCTCCTCCTCTACTTCCTCCACCTCCTCTTGTGCCACCACCTGACTCCGAATTCTGTTTAACATGTGCTCCAGCATGTAAATCACCGGAATAGTCATGCTGATAATGGCATCGTCAGCACTAAACATCTTCGTCGCCATTTCAAAACTGTGCAGAAGGGTGCATAGGTTCCTGATCTGAGACCACTCCTCCAGCGTGATTTGCCCCACCTCTGAATCTCGTTGGCCCAGGCTATACGTCAGAACGTATTGCACCAGGGCTTGTCGGTGCTGCCACAATCGCTGCAACATGTGCAGAGTTGAATTCCACCGGGTAGGCACATCGCATTTTAGCCGGTGAAGTGGCAGGCCCAACGACTTCTGTAGAGATGTAAGTCGCTGAGCTGCGGGATGCGAACGGCGGAAGTGAGCACACAGCGACCGTGCCCTCTGCAGAAGGCCATCTAGTCTGGGATAGTGGGCTAAAAATTGCTGGACAACCAGGTTCAACACGTGAGCCATACAAGGCACGTGTGTGACATTGCCCCGGCGAAGGGCTGCACCCAGGTTTGCAGCATTGTCGCACACGGCCTTCCCTGGTTTCAGGTCCAGTGGAGACAACCATTCATGAAATTGGTTCTCCAGAGCTGACCACAACACCTCAGCTGTGTGACTCACATTTCCCAGACATTTCAATGTAAAAACCGCCTGATGACGTTGAGCCCTACTGCCAGCATAGTAAGGAGGTGTGCAGGATCCCTTCTGCGCAGTTAGAAAGCTTGTGGCATGACCAGACAGGCTTTGGGTGCAGGTGGAAGACCGAGAGGAGGTTGAGGAGGCAGAAGCAGTGGAGGAACTTTGAGATAAAGAGGATTGACGCACAACTCGTGGGGACGGCAAGACTTGGACAGCAGCCCCTTGTCCTGCTGTCACCATAGTTACCCAGTGCCCAGTCAGCGACATGTAACGCCCCTGTCCATGCCTACTCGTCCAAGTGTCTGTGGTGAAATGCACCCTGTCACACACAGAGTTTCTCAAAGAAGCGGTGATGTTGTGTGCGACATGCTGGTGGAGCGCAGGCACACCTTTCTTTGAGAAGTAGTGCCGACTGGGCATCTGGTACTGGGGCACTGCGACGGACATAAGGTCTCGAAAATCCTCTGTGTCCACCAGGCGGAAAGGCAGCATTTCTGTAGCCAAGAGCTTGCAGATGGTGAAATTCAACCTCTTAGCTTTCTCATGGCTAGGAGGAAATGGTCTTTTACTTGTCCACATCTGAGGGACCGAGGGCTGGCTATTGTGCTTAGACGGGGTTGATAAGGGTGTCCCCGGCAACCTGCCGGTCTGTGAGGAAGATGCAGGCGGACATGTTAGGTTGCCTTGATCCAAAGGTGGTGCTATCGATGTCGGACAGCGCTCAACACCAGCTGCTGTTACCACCTCCAAAGAAAATGATGACCTGCCAATCACGCTGGCTGTTGCGGGTAAAGAGGTGGCAGGTCTGCGCCCCAAAACAGGTGTGACTGCTGTCCCCCCAGTCACAGAGGATGAAGAGGCCGCGGATGCACAAGATATGGCAGACGGTGGTTGGCCCGGCCGGCTAGGCCGCATTGTAGCACACTGAGCTTCCCACTGCAACTTATGCTTCATGTCCATGTGCCGGTTCATGCATGAAGTACTCAAACTATGTATTTTTTGGCCTCTACTTAGCTTTTGCTGACAAATGTTACAGATAACACGAGTTGGGTCATCTTTATCGATCTGAAAAAATGCCCAGGCTATGCAAGGCTTAGCACCCATGCGACCTGAAGAGCCACCACGACTTGTGGTGAGAGACAGAGTTGTGTTTGAGGATGCAGTTGTTGACGTGCTTCCAGTACTATGTCTCTGTCCAGGAAGGCGCAACCTGACCTCGTCGTCACTAGCATCTTCCTCCACCTCCTCTGCTGACCTCATCTCTTGGCTGACTGTGGGTTGACAGTAAGTGGGATCTCCGACCTCATCATCATCACCCTGTGTGTTATCACACCCGTCGTCCTCAGAGCCAACCTGTTCCTGCCCTGACAAAAAACTAAAGTTGTCGCTCCAATCAGGTATTTGAGTCTTATCATCGTCTTCCTCATTGTCTCCACCAACAGGAGTTACAGTTTGGGAATGAGGGTCTACATTATGGTCAGAACCTTCTGCGTCTGGTCCTGGATCCGACTCATAAAGATTCTGGGCATCAGTGCAGATCATTTCCTCGTCTGGATTCACAGAAGCGCTGGAGTCGACCTCTGATTCCCAGGCTATAGTATGAGTAAACAGCTCTGCAGACTCAACCATCTGTTCTACCTCATACTCAGACGGGCAGCTGGAGATTTGGGAGCTGTGAGGAAGCAAGTGCGATTTGGGTGACACCTTTGAGGACTGGAGTATTTGTGATGTTGAAGTTGATGTGGAGGAGAGCCCACTTAAAGGAGCACTTGATATCCGTTGAAGCACCTGCTGTTTTTGTGCCTCATCTGGAATTTGTAGCGATTGGCGTGGCCGTAAGAAAGGGATCTTATCACATTGTCCGCTAAAAGAAGTAGACATTTTAGTTTGGCTGGAAGATGGTCTTTCTTCTGCAGATGTTACTGTTGCTTTAACACCTACCCCACGGACACAACCTTTTTTCCCCTTCCCAACACGCCTATTCCCCTTTCCACCAGCAGCAAGCCTTTTTCCACTCATTTTGGTGGTTAACTAATTCACAACTCTGGAGTTGTTTGCACAAAAAAACAATGGATGGTAACCGAGCAGAGCTGAGTGGCCAAACTGTGGTATTAGGCCAAAACTATTGGCTGGGTTAGATGCAGAAAAAAATATATTCAGTTTGCAACCTGATGGAGGTCAGTATAGATGGACTAATAGAGAAAGTCCGACACACTGCTACAAAGCCAAATATTTTTTCAGAGGTAGATGCAGAAAAAAATTATATTCAGTTTGCAACCTGATGGAGGTCTGTATAGATGGATTAATAGAACAAGACCCACACACAGCTAGAAGCCCAATATTTTTTCAGAGGTAGATGCAGAAAAAAATATATTCAGTTTGCAACCTGATGGAGGTCAGTATAGATGGACTAATACAACAAGTCCCACACACCGCTAGAAGCCCAATATTTTTTCAGAGGTAGATGCAGAAAAAAATATATTCAGTTTGCAACCTGATGGAGGTCAGTATAGATGGACTAATACAACAAGTCCCACACACAGCTAGAAGCCCAAATATTTTTTCAGAGGTACTGTAGATGCAGATAAAAATTATTTTTAATTTGCAACCTGATGGAGGTCAGTATAGATGGACTAATAGAGAAAGTCCCACACACTGCTAGAAGGCCAAATATTTTTTGAGAGGTACTGTAGATGCAGATACAAATTATTTTTAATTTGCAACCTGATGGAGGTCAGTATAGATGGACTAATACAACAAGTCCCACACACAGCCAGAAGCCCAAATATTTTTTCAGAGGTACTGTAGATGCAGATAAAAATTATTTTTAATTTGCAACCTGATGGAGGTCAGTATAGATGGACTAATAGAGAAAGTCCCACACACTGCTAGAAGGCCAAATATTTTTTCAGAGCTAGATGCAGAAAAAAATTATATTCAGTTTGCAACCTGATGGAGGTCAGTATAGATGGATTAATAGAACAAGACCCACACACAGCTAGAAGCCCAATATTTTTTCAGAGGTAGATGCAGAAAAAAATATATTCAGTTTGCAACCTGATGGAGGTCAGTATAGATGGACTAATACAACAAGTCCCACACACAGCTAGAAGCCCAAATATTTTTTCAGAGGTACTGTAGATGCAGATAAAAATTATTTTTAATTTGCAACCTGATGGAGGTCAGTATAGATGGACTAATACAACAAGTCCCACACACAGCTAGAAGCCCAAATATTTTTTCAGAGGTACTGTAGATGCAGATACAAATTATTTTTAATTTGCAACCTGATGGAGGTCAGTATAGATGGACTAATAGAACAAGTCCCACACACAGCTAGAAGCCCAAATATTTTTTCAGAGGTAGATGCAGAAAAAAATATATTCAGTTTGCAACCTGATGGAGGTCAGTATAGATGGACTAATACAGCAAGTCCCACACACAGCTAGAAGCCCAAATATTTTTTCAGAGGTACTGTAGATGCAGATACAAATTATTTTTAATTTGCAACCTGATGGAGGTCAGTATAGATGGACTAATACAACACGTCCCACACACAGCTAGAAGCCCAAATATTTTTTCAGAGGTACTGTAGATGCAGATACAAATTATTTTTAATTTGCAACCTGATGGAGGTCAGTATAGATGGACTAATACAACAAGTCCCACACACAGCTAGAAGCCCAAATATTTTTTCAGAGGTAGATGCAGAAAAAAATATATTCAGTTTGCAACCTG
Organism: Phyllobates terribilis; assembly: GCF_046119375.1. Lineage (NCBI taxonomy): Eukaryota > Metazoa > Chordata > Amphibia > Anura > Dendrobatidae > Phyllobates > Phyllobates terribilis. Next base: position 97,180,142 of record NW_027362767.1, on the reverse strand, counting down.
ATGGAGGTCAGTATAGATGGACTAATACAACAAGTCCCACACACAGCTAGAAGCCCAAATATTTTTTCAGAGGTACTGTAGATGCAGATACAAATTATTTTTAATTTGCAACCTGATGGAGGTCAGTATAGATGGACTAATACAACAAGTCCCACACACAGCTAGAAGCCCAAATATTTTTTCAGAGGTACTGTAGATGCAGATAAAAAATATTTTTAATTTGCAACCTGATGGAGGTCAGTATAGATGGACTAATACAACAAGTCCCACACACAGCTAGAAGCCCAAATATTTTTTCAGAGGTACTGTAGATGCAGATACAAATTATTTTTAATTTGCAACCTGATGGAGGTCAGTATAGATGGACTAATACAACAAGTCCCACATACAGCTAGAAGCCCAAATATTTTTTCAGAGGTAGATGCAGAAAAAAATATATTCAGTTTGCAACCTGATGGAGGTCAGTATAGATGGACTAATACAGCAAGTCCCACACACAGCTAGAAGCCCAAATATTTTTTCAGAGGTACTGTAGATGCAGATACAAATTATTTTTAATTTGCAACCTGATGGAGGTCAGTATAGATGGACTAATACAACACGTCCCACACACAGCTAGAAGCCCAAATATTTTTTCAGAGGTACTGTAGATGCAGATACAAATTATTTTTAATTTGCAACCTGATGGAGGTCAGTATAGATGGACTAATACAACAAGTCCCACACACAGCTAGAAGCCCAAATATTTTTTCAGAGCTAGATGCAGAAAAAAATTATATTCAGTTTGCAACCTGATGGAGGTCAGTATAGATGGATTAATAGAACAAGTCCCACACACAGCTAGAAGTCCAAATATTTTTTCAGAGGTAGATGCAGAAAAAAATATATTCAGTTTGCAACCTGATGGAGGTCAGTATAGATGGACTAATACAACAAGTCCCACACACAGCTAGAAGCCCAAATATTTTTTCAGAGGTACTGTAGATGCAGATAAAAATTATTTTTAATTTGCAACCTGATGGAGGTCAGTATAGATGGACTAATACAACAAGTCCCACACACTGCTAGAAGGCCAAATATTTTTTCAGAGCTAGATGCAGAAAAAAATTATATTCAGTTTGCAACCTGATGGAGGTCAGTATAGATGGATTAATAGAACAAGACCCACACACAGCTAGAAGCCCAATATTTTTTCAGAGGTAGATGCAGAAAAAAATATATTCAGTTTGCAACCTGATGGAGGTCAGTATAGATGGACTAATACAACAAGTCCCATACACAGCTAGAAGCCCAAATATTTTTTCAGAGGTACTGTAGATGCAGATAAAAATTAGTTTTAATTTGCAACCTGATGGAGGTCAGTATAGATGGACTAATAGAATGATGCTATGCCCAAAAGATTTTACTTCACTAGGTGCAGTAAAAAAATTGGTATTCTATACACAGGTGGTATATCTTGCAGCAGAGATAGGCTACTCCACTGACTAACACACTCTGCAATAGGCCAAAAAGGATTAGCTTTGCTAGATTCAGCCAAATGCTGTGAAAAAAACTTGCACAGCACTGGCACAGACCTGCCTGGCAAAAACTGATAGGAACTGATGTAACCTAGTCCTGAAAAGGACTCCAATTACAATTAGTCTTTACTCCCACAACCTATCTATTTAAGAGCACAGACCTCCCTGATAAAAGTCGTAGGAAATGCTGTAACCTAGTCCTTAAAAGGACTGCAATCACAACTATTCCCTACTCCCAAGCTATCTGTATATTTGTGCGAAAATTGGCTTGAAATTAACAAGGTATAGCGCACACAGCAACAGCGGTGCCGTCTAACACGCAGCTGCAGCAGTGAGAAAATGGTGGCGACGGGGAAAATGGCTTGGTCTTATAGGGCAAGGACATGTGACATACACTGCCAATGACACATGCCCTTGCTTGTGTGAAAAAAAGCACGTCGCTCCGTGTGTGCGCTGCTGATAGGCTGACAGACTGCACTGCCCCACTGCAAATGCGGGAAAGAGAAAAAAAAATGGAGATCTTCATTGTTCCTGCAGAGATCCATCCCCTGCCCCTCCCCCCACCCCGCTGTACACTCAAACTGCGTATTAACATTAATTTTCATCATTACTGAGAAAAAATCCAGTTATGATTTTGGTGCACGAACAGTTATCGAACATAACCTCGAACAGCCGAATTTTTATCAAATTGTTCGTGTTCGCCGAACGGCTCGAACACCGCCCAAAACAGCTCGAATTTGAGATTGGCGAACAGTTCGAGTAGAACAACGCTCATCTCTAATCCTGATACCATCTTACGGGTGAGCTGACCTTCCCTTCCCCCTGCATGTGTTACCTTACTGTGCAACCTGAAACCTCAGTTCCTGCAGGTCTTTTGCAGTCACTTGAGGGTTTTTCACCTCCTGCCTCCATAGGAATATGTTGGCAGCCAGTAACAGCTTGCTTTTTCTGCTAAGTAGGTGCAGCCAGTGTTCGGGTATGTGCACACGATGCAGAAATGAAGCAGAAAATTTCTGCATCATTTCTGCATCTCCCTGGCAGAAAAAACGCATGCAGATTGTGCATGCGTTTTTCCTGCAGAATACATGCGGATCCACATGCAGATTCACATGCGTTTCCGCATGCAGATTGACAAGCGCTTTCCAGGCGATGTTAGCATCACCTGGAAAGTGCTTGATAACTAGGTCACACTATATAAATCCATGCAAACAGCATGGATTTATACAGTGTGACCCGAGAGAGTGTATATACTTACCTCCGATGGCCCGCGCTGTCCTGCTCACTCCGTTCTCCCGGCTGCCGGCAACTTTGAATTGAAAGACCTGCCGACGTCAGCGTCACGTGACCCGTCACATGACTCTGACGTCACCGCAGGTCCTACAACTCACTGCAAGTGCCGGGAACCAAGCGGGAGCGCTGCGCGGGCCGACAGAAGGTAAGAATACATTTATTTTTTATTTTATTCTTCTTTTTACAGCTTTTTTAATGGTACCTGGGTGTGGATGAGACTCTCCTCTCCTCCACACCCGGGTACCATCCGCACATTAGAACGCGCCAATAACGCAAGTACAAATGCTGTCTTGCGGAATTGGCGCGTTCTAATGCAAGTCAATGGCGGCGAAATCGCCGCGTTTCCGCAAAATTAATTGACATGCTGCGGATTTTTGACCGCAGCGTTAACGCTGCGGAAAAATCCGCATCATGGGCACAGCACATGCGGATTTCCATTGGGGAACATTGCTTCCCTTCTACCATGCGTTTTTCATGCGTTTCCGCGGCGTTTACGCAACTGCAAAAACGCCGCGGAAACGCATGAAATACGCATCGTGTGAACACAGCCTTCCTTTAACTTTCCTCTTGTGAACTTTGTTGCCATCTGTATCTCTACAAACATTCAATGCTTTTGCTATAATTTTGTATCCTTTTTCCTTGTTTGTAAAGGGCAATGATCTATTCTCTTAAAGAGTAACTAAACTTTCACCATGCTTTTTCATACTTTGCAAACACTCTAATTGCCTGCAGATCAATGGAGGTCTGGATACTGACACCGATGGTTTATTAGACACCTGAGAAGCGCATAGCTCAGGAGAACAGGAGCTACTGCCTGAGCGTGCACACAAAATGCAATATAGAGTCAATAGAAAGCATAGACTACAATGCCCCACCGATCTGCAGGAAATTGAAGTGCCTACAAAATATGAAAAAACACTGTGAAAGTTTAGTTACTCTAACTTTTTTGATCACTCTCTTGAGAACCCAAGATTATTAGTGTACTGAAGGCCATTACCAACGAGAAAAGGGCTAATTCCTCAGAAATACTGTCAGAATTTGGGGTCTCAGTAAGCATCATGTTTGCAACAGGTCATAACAGCCAAAGGCAACTAAAGTGCTATTCATCTGTCCTGGCTTCAGTGCCAGGACACGCATCTTTCCTCTGCCATGGCCATCTCTCCCTGTTTTCATGCTCATTGGTTTACTATGGTAACACGGCACACACTCGTGATGTCATCTTAGTAGGAATCTTAATGCTTAGTAATGCAGTTGAGGATTGAGTTATGGATGACACTGCTACCACATGTGCTCCAAGTCCTGACCACTTGACCAACTTAGCTCTGCTGTACCTAGGTGCTGTTCGCAAACTTAACTCTGCTACTCCAAGAATCATCTCAGCCAACTTAGTTCTGCTGTTTGAGTGCTGTCCGCATACTCGGCTCTGCAACTCCCAGGTACCTGTCTGCCTACTCAGTTCTGCTGTCCAAAGTGCTATCTGCATATTCGACTCTGCTTTTCTGAGATACTTGTCTGTTTTTCCCGCTCAGCTGATCCTCACACCATACTACATTTCCAGCTCTACTGATCCTCGCTGTTCCACATGCCATCCAGCAGCAACATCTCCCGTCCTTGGTACTCACATTAACTTTTATGGTTTAGAGAATACACCTCACCAGATGACCTCCTAACATATAGATGATTTTTATGAAAAGTTGAATAATTCTGTGAGTGCAGTAATCATTAATGTGACATTTTGTGTAGAATTTGGAGAAACCACTCGTTATATTAGTTGCTGAGGTTTTTACATTGTTTTTCCTTGATTAATTTGTGGATTACAGGTTGTAGTGGTGTTTGGTCTAATGTTCAGATGAGATCACCTGCAGAAAAACAATAATAAAAAAAATATGATTTATAATTGTATTATTTATTGCACAGAAATGCTGAGCAGACCATCGCACATCAATGTCCCTGCTTGCCTTATCCTACCGTAAGAACTAGGATCATAAATGAATCCAGGCAGAACAGTCCTCCAGCTATCAATGCAGCAGCCAATAACATTAAAAAGTTGAAGGGCTCCTTCAAACGTCAGGTTTTTTTGCATAGGCAAAAATTAGTCTAATTTTCATCATTTTTTCTGATCAGTGCGTCTTCAGAGTTTAGTTAGTGTGTATGTTTTTGCTATCAGGCTGTGTGCCCATGATGAGTTTTTGGTGATTTTTTGATGAGTATTTTCGCTGAGTCAAAAATGCTGCGTCTTAAAGTTCTAGAAATGTGGTGGAGATGGGATTTATAGAACTCTTGTGTCCACTTTGCTTTTCTTTACGCAGGGTAAATTGACCTGCGGTGTGCGTTTCAAGTCCTCAGCATGTCAATTTCTCTTGGGGGTATGCTGTGATTTATGTGCGGATTTTAACCACAGACTTGTAATAGATGTGGAAAATCCGCAGATAATGGCTGAAAAACACACATAATCCACACATAAGTTTTGTCAAAGCCAAATACCAGGAAGTATTAAAACAAAGCAGCTTTAGTTAAAGCATTACATACCAAAAAGAGACAAAAAGCGCAGTGTCAAAAAATGCACTAACATGTAAAAAAACTCAAGAAACCTAATTTACTTAACAGAAGAAGAAATGCAACATCTGCAACATCAAAAACTTACAAAAACTCATTGTGGAAACACTGACTTAACTTACATTGGTAAATATGCTGTCTGTATGCTATCAGTATTGTACAGGGACTGATTATATGCTGCTCTGAATGAGCCCCTGGGTTATATTAACATATCTCTGTCTATTCTTATATCCGTGTGAGATGAACCTTTTTTCTCTCCTGTGTTTATTTTTCTCCTTTGTTATTTAAAAACTGAAGTAGAAATGTCTAAACTTTTATTTATCCATTGACTCCTAACCAGGGCCGGCTCCAGGTTTTCGTGGGCCCCGGGCGAAAGAGTCTCAGTGGCCCCTCTAACACATACCACGATTCATGATGCCCAGATACGGCAGAGAAATATAGGTATAGTACAATGCCAAAGATTTCACTTAGTTCTTACATTACATGAGTGATATCTATTGTAAATTCTACAATAGCTCAGAAACCGGCGAATCCTCGCAGGGCACAGTGTGTGTCCTGGGGAAAGTCAAAAGTTTTCATTTTAGACCGGCAGTATAGTCCTCCATACAGTATAAAAGGCCCCACATAGTCATCCATACAGTATAATGGACCCCACATAGTCCTCCATACAGTATATTGGGCCCCACATAATCCACATATATGGGCCCCATATAATACTCCATACAGAATAATGGACCCAATAGAATGCTGCATACAGAATAATGGACCCCATATAATGCTCCACACAGAATAATGGACCCCATATAATGCTCCATACAGAATAAAGGGCACTATATAAAGCTTCATACAGAATAATGGACCTCATATAATGCTCTACACAGAATAATGGGCCCCATATAATGCTCCATACATGATGGACCCTATATAATGCTCCATATAGGAAAAAAAAATCAAATACTTACCTTTCCTCGTTCCTCGCTGGCTGCAGCTCCGGACTCCTCAGCGTCACCGTCTTCCTGTTCTCTGTCTTGTGACGCTCATAGCAGAGGGCATGCTGTAGTGACATCATTGCGCCCTCTGCCCTGAGACGTCACAAGTCAGAAGACGCGGAAGAAACTGGAGCTGCGGTGAACGAGGAGAGGTAAGTATTCCAAGTGCTGAGGCCCCGATCAGTCAAGGGGGACCACTCGCAGGAGCTGACACTGGGCTCCCCCGACTCACTGGCCCCATAGCGTGCTGGTGTTCCTGACAGCAAGAGTGCACCCCCGCTAGCTCAGGGCCCCGGCAATTGCTCGGTTGTACCGGGTGCTGACGCCAGCCCTGCTCCTAACCCCTTTGCGCACACTGATGTAATTGTACGTCACAGTCAGGGCTCGTTCACACAACTGTATTTTCATTCTAAGTGCTGCCCATTCAAGTCTATAGGTGCACAGTATAGCATCCGATTCTTACGGATACATTGCAGTTCTGTAACACAGGAAACTGTAAATGGTCCTGTAAATGATTAATAGCTACTGCTGTAAAAAAGGGAATGTATGCAGACTGCACACGGATGACAAGAGAGAAAAAATTTGTCTGAGTTTTCTGGATGAAATTCTGAACGATTTTTAATACTCTTGTGTGAACTTAGCCTCAGGGTGAACAAATACAGAGCGGACTCAGGAGCTGTGCCCGCTCCATTGAGGGCAGATGCCAGCTGTTGAACACAGTCTGCATCTTCCTGTGACAGCGGTAACTGTTACTCTAAGGCCAGTTTCACACGTCCACATATCTCCGGTACTGGACAAACTGGAGATATCCGTGTCCCGTGTGTCACACGTGTGGCAACCGTGTGCCACATCAGGATCACACGGACGGCGCCTGGGAATTAGCGCTACAATTAGCGCTGTTCCCAAGCGCCGGTGCTGCCGAGGAGCCAGGGAGAATGAGCCGGAGCTGAGCTCAGTGAGTGACAGGACACCGCTCCTGAGCTGCGGCTACGGAGCCGCTCATTCTCTCCGGCTCCTCTGCAGCAACAGTCGCATGGATTACAGCGGGGGACACCTAGGAGAGGCGAGTACATGGATTTTATTATTTTATTCTTACTTTTACAGGTGGGGACACTGCGGGATCAGACTACCACTACCTCATCATGGTCCCTGCTGGTGCTGATCGCAGCGCCGGCAGGAACCATGATATGAGCAGTGTTCAGCACCCGGCGCTGGAGAACAGCGCTAACTGTAGCGCTGATTCCCAGGCACCGGTACGTGTCACATGGATATCATCCATGTGGTACGTTTTGCAGACCGTGTATCTGCAAAAAAGTTGACTTGTCTCCGTATGGAGCACATGGACACACGGTCCGTGAAGACACACTGATATGTGCACAGACCCATTCATTTTAATGGGTCTGCCTGTGTCAGTGTCTCCGGTATGTGTGGAAGCTGTCACCACTTGTACCGGAGACACTGATGTGTGAAAGAGCCCTAATGCTCAGCTGTAGGCTGGTTTCACACGAGCTTATAAAAAAAATCACCAGAAAACATGGCCAATTTTTTTTTTCTCACTTGTCCGTGTGCAGTCTGTATACAATCTGTTTTTTTTACAGCAGCTATTAATCATTTTCAGGACCATTTATAGTTTCCTGTGTTACAGAATTGCAATGTATCCGTAAAAAAATTGGATGCTGCACTGATCTACATGGGATCTGTTTTTTTCTACACACTCATAGACTTGAATGGCACCAGTCTGATCTGGCATGCATGTTGTGATTTTTTTTTACACATGCAGATAAGGTCAGAGAAAAAAAAAACCCTGAATTTATACAGCCCAATTGAATAACATTGGTTTTAGTGCTATCTGTGTACTGTCTGTTTTTTCACAGACAGCACTCATACCAAAAATACATTGTGTGTGAACCTACCCATAGACTGAACTTTGAAGGAGAGCCCAATTTACACTATATACTGCAATAATACGGTATATACTATAGGTGATCAAACAATCATAGGATAAAGGTGTTATCCACTATTCGGACAACCCCTTCTGCATCCCTATGTTTCCCCCAGTAAAATAATAACACTTATACTCCTCTCCGGTGACAGCAGCATTCCAGCAGTGTTGGCACTGGCTCTCCCAGGGATCACGTGACATTGTTATGTCACACAAACACTGCGGCCCTTCAGCACTGCATTCACTGTTCCCTCCTTTGTACAAATAAAGACATCCAGAGGAAGTGAGAGTTGCTGCTGCTGTCTCACTTCCTCTAGATGTCAATTACATCCGTAGGAGAGTCGAGTGACTCCAGTGCTGGTTGGCTGCAGGGATTGCGTGACATAGCAATGTCACGTGATCCTTGGGAGAGCCAGTGCTGACACTGCTGGAATGGCGCCGTCACCAGAGAGGAGTATAAGTGTTATTATTTTACTAGGGGGAAAAACATAGGGATTCATTAAGAATAATCTGAGTAGTGGATAACCCCTTTAAAGTCTTCTAAGGAGACTAAAAAATAAAGTTAACGTAAAAAAACTATTTCTTAAAAAATACAGAATAAAAAAATAATAATACACATAATTGGTATTGAGGCCGATGTATCAAAGAATAATATAATTTAAAATATGAGTTGAACGTTGAAAACAAATAATAAAAAAAAGCATTTGTGTATTTTCAGTCACCACAGATCCCCCAAAAATGCAATTCAGTAATAAAATGTAACAGATTACGATTCCCTTATAAAATTAATTAATTTTTCCATATCATATATTTATTTGCGGGGAAAAAAAATCCAAGTGTGACGAAATTGTGAAAAAATGCAATTCCACCGTTGTTTGTTGAGTTTTGGTTTTATGACATTTATTGTGCGATAAAATGATCAGGCAACATAATTTGCTAGGTCAATAGGATTATGATGATTTCAAATTTATATATTTTTTTATATTTTAGTAATGAAATTTTTTTGGGGAAATATGAAAAAAATAATTTTGCTTGTGTCGCCATTTTCTGAGACCTGTAACTTTAAAATTTTCCTGTTGACGGAACTGTGTGAGAGCTTATTTTTTTGCGCTCTGAATTGACATCTTTATTGATACAATTTTGGGGTGCATACAATATATTGTTCATTCTTTATTTAATTTTTTAGGAGATATGTGTTGACTGGAAAAACCGAAATGTAGTGTCTTGATTTTTTTTGTTGTTTTTGTTTTCGGTATTCAAAGGTCAACCTATGCTTTTAATTGTTTTATACTCAGATATAAGCGTTTTTATTTTATTGGAGCCAAGCGTGGGGTATGAGAAGGGGTAGTCCAAGTTGTGGACAACTTCTTTAACCCCTTTCTGACATGGGGCGTAATAATACACATCTGTGCCCTGGGCCTATTGGACCAAATAAGTATTATTGCGCCCCGGCGATCGCGCCCGCACATAGGCTGTGCTGGCGCAATCACCGCCGGGTGTCAGCTGATTGTCACAGCTGACACCCGGTACTATGTGCTGGGTGCGGTGCCGCACAGCTTCCAGCACATTAACCCCTGAAATGCTGCTATCGAAGTCCATCGCAGCATTTCCGGTGCAGACAGCGGTAAGAGCGCGCCTCTTACCTCTATCCGGGGTTCCGCGCTGTGTATGCAGGGTCCGGATAGTTACTATGGTGACCCGATGTCATCATGACAATATTCGGGTCACCATGCATCAGCAAGATAGGTAGATAGTGCTCAGTGCGTGTTCTACCTAACTTGTGTGTGCAGGGGCTGCAGCCTGCACAGTATAGGGGATGATGCTTCATCGTTATGCTGTGGAAGCGATCAGCCTGCAAAAAAATCTAAGGCCCATAGTGGGACAAAGTGTAAAAGTTAAAAAAAAAGTGTCATCGAAAAAAAAATGGTAAAAATATTTTTTTAAAAATTAAAAAAATCCCAAAAAATAAAAATATACTGTACCCATAAATAAATATTATGATAAAAAACAAAACAAAAAAGTACACATATTTGGTATCGCTGCCTCTGTAACAACCTGACCTATAAAACTGTCCCACTAGTTAACCCCTTTAGTGAACACATTAAGAAAAAAAAAACGAAGCAAAAAATGATGCTTTATCATCATACCGCCAAGCAAAAAATGGAATAAAACACGATCAAAAAGACGAATGTACCGTAAATAAAAATGGTACCGCTGAAAATATCATCTTGCCCCACAAAAAAGAAGCCGCCATACAGCTCCATCATCCAAAAAATGAAAGTTATAGCTCTCAGAATAAAGCTATGCAAAAAATTTTTTTTTTCTATAAAATAGTTTATATTGCGTAAAAGCGCCAAAACATAAAAAACTATATAAATGTGGTACCGCTGTAAACGTACCGACTCGAAGATTAACGCTGCCTTATAAATTTTACCACACGCGAAACGGCATAAAACCCCCCCCAAAAAAAGCAATTTCACAATTGTTGGTTTTGTTTATTTTGCCTCCCAAAGTACCAGGAAAAGCGTCAGCTTGTCCAGCAAAAACAAGCCCTTACATGACTCTTTCGGCAGAAATTTTGAAAAATTATAGCTCTCAAAATATGGCGATGCAAAAACTAGTGCTTGCAAAAAAAATGTTTTTTTTAGTGTGTGAAGCTGTCAATCATAAAAACCCGATATGATTCTGGTATCGCTGTATTCGCACCGACCTGAAGAATAAAGTCATCTAATCACTTATACCACATAAGGAACGACGTAAAAAATAAACATTAGGTTTAGGATTGTGCTAGAGTTAGGGTTGTGCTAGGGTTAGGGTTGGGGATGTGCTAGAGTTAGGGTTAGTATTGTGCTAGGGTTGCGATTGGGGTTGTATTGGGGTTGGGGTTGGGGTTGGGGTTGGTGTTAGGGTTAGGGTTGTGTTGGGGTTGGAATTTTTTCAAAAGTAAAAAAAAAAAAAAAAAAAAAAAAAAATGACGACAATATGGCGACTACTGTTGAGCACAAGTGCTCGCTACTTGAGTTTGCACCGGGTGCTCAGTTATACACCGAGTATTGCGGGTGCTCGAGTGACATGCTCGAGTCTCTGCCCCATATATTTCGTGGCTGTTATACAGCCAAAAAATACACGATGGGATTGCCTGCCGTGCACGAGCGATCCCCGCATGTTTTTTTCAAGTAGAGAGCACTTGCGGTCAAGACTAATGACAACTTATTCAATATGATGACCTAATGTTATCAAATTCTGTGTTGTACCTCTGGATTCAAAAAGTTCACTATACCCCTTGATAAAATCCTTGAGGGGTCTAGTTTCCAAAATGGGGTCACTTGTGGGGGGTTTCCACTGTTTAGGCACATCAGGGGCTCTCCAAACGCAACATGGCGTCCGCTAATTATTACAGCAAATTTTATATTCAAAAAGTCAAATGGCGCTCCTTCCCTTTCAAACCCTGCCGTGCTCCCAAACAGTGGTTTCCTCCCACATATGGGGTATCGGTGTGCTCAGGAGAAATTGCACAACAAATTTTGGGGTCTATTTTTACCTGTTACCATTGCGGAAATGGGTTTAAAGTAACATTTTTGTGAAAAAAAATAAATGTTCATTTTTTTCTTCCCCATTCCAAAAAATCCTGTGAAGCACCTGAAGGGTTAATAAATTATTTGAATGTGGTTTTGTGCACTTTGAGGGGTGCAGTTTTTGGAATGGTGACACTTGTGGGTATTTTCTCTATTTTTTTTTTGTAGACCTGCCTATGGGACTATGGCATATGTCCGTGATTTTTTGTGGACCTAGTGTTATATTGATCTGAGTGTCAACTCAAACTCTGCAGTGGAAGCCTCTGGCCATGAAAATTATCAAACCGCACTAAGAAAACATTCGTGTGCATTTTTCATAGAATGTAAGGCCTCATTCAGATGTACGAGAAAAACTGACCGATTATTTTGATCAGAGCGTGGTCCGAGCGTCATCAATTTTTCTCGTACGTGGAGAAAAAAAAAAGTTTCTCCACCCTCTCCTTTCTGACAGGCTGTGAAAATCAGACTGCACTTGGATGTCATCTGAGTGCGGTTCAATTTTTTTTCACAGACCCATTGATTTGCATTGTCGATTTTGATCCAACAGTCAGATCAAAATTGGACATGTCAACCACGATTTTATGGTCCGTGAAAAATCCCGGACATGTGCACAGCTCCATAGACCATCACAGGTACAAGTGCTATCTGTGAAAACCATGGATAACATTCGTACTTGAAAAATGGACATGTGAATGAGTCCTAAGGAGGAGAAGGTGGAGAAACCTTTTTTTTTTGTCCCATCTGAGAAAAACTGATGAAAATTGAACCAGACTCTGATTTAAACTGGGATGAAAATCCAATGAAAACCATTAATAAAACTTTCTCCATTTTTCTAGTTTCTGACATCTGAATGAGGCCTTAGAATGGAGGGGCAGTGAAGAAAACGGAAAAGACTGTTTCAGAATCAGAGGAGGTATTCAGGATACAATACAAAATCAAGTGATGCGTACTTTTTAATGGAGAATTCAGTAATAAAAATAGCATAATCTATTTATGAATCTGCGCTTTCAGCAACTGAAAGTTATTAACTCTGTAAATGACCCATAATTATTTTTAGGACTACAGTGTTACATATGATGTACCCATCTATCACGTGCCCATCTTGTATATAAACATATTGGATGGGTTTGTTTGTACCGCGGGCATCTGGAGGCCGAGAATCACTAGACATCTGCACAGAGTGGGTGTATGGCTGCAGTTACACTGGTGGTAACACGGGCTCCATAACAGCAGGTGTGTGCGGCCCTTTTGTCTGCACTTGGAGAATAGCAGCTGTGAGGATACATTGCACCAGCAGCTGAAACATCTCAGTACTTACAATGAGCTCTATGGCTTTCACAAAACATACATTTCAACAGCTCGTTCACGACATTATGGACTCTAAATACCGGCATCTGTGTGGCTCATTTTCACTTAGGTGGCGCAGTGTGAAAAGTGAGAAAGACATTTTCCACTTGTTAGTTATAATCTGCAACTGGTTTTCTGTCTGAGCTACTGTTTTATGTAATGCACGACTTGTGCAAATCCATATACACACAACACATATTTATATATAATTCTAATGAAAATATTCAAATATTTAAATATATATTTTATATATATTCTAATATTTTTATTAGAATTATATATAAATATATTTAGATATAAATATATATTAAATATTTTAATATTTTCATTATTAGTATTATATATATTTATATATAAATCTGTGTATATATGTGTGTGTGTGTGTGTGTGTGTATATATATATATATATATATATATATATATACACATACACACACACACACACACTTTATATATATATATGTGTGTGTGTATGTGTGTATATATATATATATATAATATATATATATATATATATATATATACACACACACACGGTACATACATACATACACATATATATAAAATACTAATAATAAAAATATATATTGAATATATAGATTTTTTTATATGTGTGTGTGTGTGTGTGTGTATATATATATATATATATATATATATATATATATATAGAATATATACAGATTTATATATCAATATATATAATACTCATAGTGAAAATATTAAATTATTTAAAGGAAAAAAAAATATATATATATTTTTTACTTCTCATTTCTTCTCAACTCACGACCAATGTACTGCACTTTGCTTGGGATTTTAAGATGAGAAGTAAATGTAAAAGTGGCTTTCCAGAAGCAAATTGTGAAAATTACTGTGTTAAAGGATTTTACTATATACAGTAACGTATTAAATAAGATAATGAAGACTTAAAATTGCAGGTTTAGGCTTGTTCTCATGGTGAATTTTTGATGCTCTGGCATAAGTTTAAACCCAAATTGGGGTAAATTTTGATACATTTGCTGTGCGGGCCCATCATTTTTTTTTTCTAGTGAATCTTGAAGCTGATCCTTCTTTTTTTTATTTATATAGCGCCAACATATTCCGCAGCGCTTTACAATTCAGACCATTTACAGACGTTATCATCACTGTCTCCATTGGGGCTCACAATCTACATTCCCTATCACTATGTCTCATCAAAATCCACATCAAAGAGTATACAAAGAGTAATTGATGCGGTTTTGATGTGTTTTTTAAAGTGGATACGCTTCAGTTCAGTAATGTTTATTAGATTATGTTCACATGTGCTGATTCTGTATTTGTTTCACCAAATTTTGCTTTATTTTTCTCTTATTTTTACACATTGGTCCAGACGAATCATAAACATACTATATTTCATATTCATCAATATAAAAGTCCATCTATGCTGCTAAAGATTTTTGACTGTAGTTGTCTGGTAGACACATTATAGGAGGGAATTTTTGGTTTATGAGGCGCATGGAGAATGGGCCACAAAAACATTTGGAATGAACAGATAAAATCCATTAGGCCTCTTGAAGACATTGAGCATTTGGTGAATTTTACCTCAGTATTTGTAAGCCAAAACCAGGAATGGAACAGTCAGAGGAAAAGTATAATAGAAGAACATCGCCGCTTTTGGATTTATCACCCACTCCTGGTTTTGGCTTACAAATACTGATGTAAAATACTGAACGTGTGAACGTGGCCCTAAGCTGAGGCTATTTTTGTCGGTCATACAGGCTGCACTGTGAAAGTTTGCTGTAAGCTGCTGCTATATTGCATTTCAGCCCACAAAGTAGCCCAAAAAGTCAGGCACAGTCAGGATCTTTGTGACTTGCTTGTCATTTTGGCTTGTTGGTTGCAAAACGGCCTCTTTCCCTTGCACTATGCTGCAATGTAATGGCAGTGTAACGCGATCTTTGGCCATGTGACCGGTGTCAGAGCCACCGGCACCGTGTAATGCCAGCTTAAGGAATGATAATAATATTTTTTAATTTCTATAGCGCCAACATATTCCATAGCACTTCATAATGAAGCTAAAAAACCCCTCTTAAATCTAAATCTGGTGACTAAAGGGTTAACGCTCGTGTCGTTAAGTAATTAAAGTAATGTGAGGTCCAGGAGCTGCAGTGAGAGTCTACTTCTCAGGTCGGCCCTGCAGATGGGACTTTTCTGACAAGTCAAGCCGATCATTTCCAGTCAACTCCATTTAGAGGGAAAAGTCTGGTGGAGGATTCAGCGGCACCAGGTACTGTACTGAGGTACATAGGGGCACTGTCACAGGCTCTTCAGTTTTGCAGGATGCGGGCTTGCTTTCCCTCGTTGTTCTCTAAGACCATGTTCACATGGTCCCTATTTAGTCAGTATTTGCATGCATGTATTTCTACAAATCGGAGCTGGAGACTCGCCGGCCTGTCTGTGCATTGCGTTCCGATCTCGGACCGACTTATATCGACATCTGAATCCACCCTAAGACCACGGCCCCACTATCAGTATTTGGTCAATATCCGGTCAGTATTTTTTCTCAGGAGTGGGAGCCAAAACCAGGTGAGGAACAATCAGAGAAAAGGTATAATAGAAACAAGTCACCAATTCTGCATTTATCACCCACTCCTGAGAAAAAATACTGACCGAATACTGACCGAATACTGACCAATACATATATATTTTTTTATAGTGTTGAAACGTGCTAGAAACTTGCGTGGTCTGTACATAACTTTGTCAATAACGTTTTATCAAAGCTAAATAACAGGAAGGAAGCTTTATTTAAAATTTGACATAAAAAAGACAAAAGACAACAACAGCAGCAGAGAAAACTCCATAAAAAAAGCCGGCGGCTTTCTCATTGAGAACACGGGAGCGCTCGGCCGAATACCGCTCCTGTGTATGGAATAGCTGACGGCCAAGACATTGTTCACCCCATAGCCATCTAATGTGTACAAGCTCCCAAACAGCTGAAACCTTACAGCAATTTATACACCTCAGATTCCAAACAAGGCCAGTTATATGGACAAGATAAAATGCATTTCGTGTATTATTTATTTTTAATTTATTTTACTCGCATATAGCGCCATTAATTCCACAGCGCTTTACAGGCATTATTGGCACTGTCCCCATTGGGGCTCACAATCTAGGTTTCCTATCAATATGTCTTTTGAGTGTGGGAGGAAACTGGAGAACCCTGAAGAAATGCATGCAAACATGGGGAGAACATACAAACTCCTTGCAGATGTTGTCCTTGGTGGGATTTGAACCCAGGATCCCAGAGCAGCAAGGCTGCAGTGCTAACCACTGAGCTACCATGCTGCCCTATTAGGACCATAAAGTACCTTGCAGTCACCTCTGAAGATTTGGCACAAAACCTGCAAGAGTTAACGGCAGCATCGTCTTCTCTTAATGCCTGCTCTTTACCACAACAATGCTGCTATTAAAATCAGTAGGAGAAAGATGCAAATTGCGGCCACGGCTTCAGATTGTAATATGTGAACTCCCGAGTTGTCTTTTTTTCCAGCTAATGCAGACGTGGGTGTCTCACTGCAGGTATATCAACAAATAAAGCAATCTAATGAATATTTTATAGCTAGTGTATACTCTTTTATGACTTTCCTTTCATGTATGTGTTTATTATGGACGTCGCTCATCTGCTTTGTGCGGGGCTTGGATGGCCCACCAGGGTGCAGTCGTTATATTAAGCACCATGACTATAATGCATTTACTATATACCGCGTGTATTACTGTCATAATGATCAAAACTGAGTAAAGTATGAAAAAAATGTTTGTCTGCTTACCGCCATTGGCAACATTACCAGTACAATATATCCACGTACAGACCTGCAAAAACATGTATACAGGACATTTAGAGAAAAAATGTGCACAAGGTCAACTTTTCATTTCAAGGGTCCATAATTCAGCTCCGAGGTTGATGACTGTATGCCGTGCATTGTAAATGGAGAGCTATTTTGTAGCCTGCAGCATTCACGTGAAGCAAGTTTTCTTCTCCTTTCTCAAAACGTATTTAAGAAGATATAAGAAGGTTTTAAAGAATTCATTGATACCAAACTGCCTCCACTAGAAAAGTACACAATCCCAATACAAGTAGTGAAGGACCCAAACATAGGATACCTCCAACACTCTCTCTTCCAATGATGAAGGCAAAAATCATCTTGTAAGGCTATGTTCACATGTCCAGTAATCATCCGATAGCACGGACCCTGCAGCAATCTGTTGACAAAAAAGTTGTGCAGACACAACTTTTTTGTCCAGCAAAAAACCCCCCCCCTGATATCAAAGTTTTTTTCATCATTGACGTTTATGGAAAGCGGATCTGTTAATTAGCCATACGTTCTTTCTTTAATTCGTAAAGGATTCGCTTTTTGCTTACTGGATCCATCTCAAATGGAAGAAAAACAGACGGCTATTTTAGCTGGACACGTAGGAAGACACCTGTCAGTCAAGGGCGGCGGGCGGGGAGAAGTTGCCAGGAACCCGCCTGTCGGACTAGTCTACAGGGCGGTCTTGGTTGGTGGCTTTTAAATGATGTCTTTCCCTGAAACACTGCAGCGTTTTAGAGTGAAATATACCTGGCTGAGATAATAGACAGTGACTGCTGATATATGCTGCCCATGGTTCACTTTAAAGACGCTGTTGAACTATGCGGGTTTTCTTGTGTTATATATATATATATATATATATATATATATATATATATATATATATATATATATATATATATATATATATATATATATATATATATATATATATATATATATATATAATATATATATTTTTTTTTTTTTCTCTATAATCTTGTATGGGGAGCCTGAAAAAATACATGCATATAAAAATGCAGGTGCATTAAGTAGAATAACAGAATTCTGCACTAAATCAACTACATACAAATATGCTGCAAGTCTGCACCGAAAAAACGCATATAAATTGAGTAAACACAGCAAAAATGCAATAATAATCAGAGCAGATTGCTATTACTTACAGTATTTTGGTGCTGACACCTGCAAAAAAGGAGTGTTTTTGCTTTTGGGAACCTGCCCTAAATCTTTTACCTCCTATCTATACAATTTTACTACTTGCTGTGTACTGCTTTCCTTAACCCCTTCTGGCCACAGCCAGTTTCCATTTTTTAATTTTTAGTTTTTTCCTCCCTTTCTTCCAAGAGCCATAACTTTTATATTTTTCTGTCTACATAAACAGAGCTTGTTTTTTGCAGGACAAGTTGTACTTTTGAATGACACCAATCACTTAACCACACTGGAAAATTATATAAAAACTTAAAGTGCAGTGAAATTGCGAAAAAACAAAACAAAAAAAAACAATTCTGACATTATTCTTTGGGAATTGTTTTTACGGCGCACTTGATAAAAATGTGATTCTCCTCATCAGTATGATTACAGTGATGCCACACTTGTCCAGTTTGTTTTTTAAATTATTTTAGTGGTGAAAATTTTTTTTTTTTTTTTTTTATTCTGTTGCCACTTTCTGCGACAGGTACAACTTTAATTTTTCGGCAGATAGAACTGTGTTAGGTCTTAAATTTTGTTGGAAGAGACAATGGTTTTTCTTGATAACATGTTGGGATAGATATGACATTTTGATATCCTTAGAAAGCATTTTCTGCATTAGTGTAGCAACCAAAAAAAGCCCCACAATTTTGGCATTTAATTTTTTTACTATTTACTGTGTTTACCTGTCGGGTAGTTTATTGGACTTTTCTGACTGTGGCGGTACCACATGTATTTTTTAAAAATTTTTGTTTTCAAGGAGGGAAAACTTTTTTTCTTTCTATATAATTTTAAAATTATTTTTTTTACTTTTCACTATATTTGTTAGTCCCCTTAGGGGACTTGAACCTGCAATTGTCTGATCGCTTGTACTATATACTGTACAGCAGTGCCACAGTATTGCTTATAGTAAAAATCACGATCACCTTTAAAGCCCAGCCACAGGCTCAGTTTCAAGGAAGCTCAGTATTGATAGGTAGGGAGGTCATCAACAGACTCCTGGCTGTCATTGCAACCCATCTGCACCCCTTGATGGGTACATGTTAACAGTCACGGGTAGAACACAAGCTCCATCCCTGGCTGTTAGATGCAGGTCCTGGCTGTTACACCCCAGCCATCACTCACCTTGAGCACGCTCCATACACCCACTACCGACTTGCTCCGTACATGTATGGCAGATGTTGGTAAGGGGTTAAGCTCTTATATATTACAGTATGCATGTGGAGTAATTAGAAAAAAAACTCTTAATGTAAGGTATTTTGTGGCAGCTGCTCTCTCTGCCTCTGCCAAAACAGGAAGTTATAGCAAAAGCCTATATAATATCCAACTGAACTAACAGTCCTTCTGAGGACTAATCCAGCTGCATATAATCAGTGGCAGGCAGTGTATGTGGCAGACTGCAGTGTATGATACAGCACAAGGGGGTCCATTAAACGTCCTGTCTGTGAAGAATAGTATTACTAAATTACAGGCTTGCTATTTAAATCCGTGATTCTCTGTCAGACATATCACCTATAAGACTGTTCCAAATTCAGACATTTCTTCCATTTCCGTTCTGTTACAGTGTGTCGGTCAAGCTATTCATACTAGGTCTCTGTGTAGAATAATATTAGTAAATGACAGGCCTGCTATTTAAAATTGTGGTTCTCTGTCTGACGTACCACATATAACTGCGTTCCAAAATCAGCCATTTCTCGTGAACGTGGAAAATATTGTCCTTTATTAAAAATGGGCAAAGTGTGTGGCAAGGGACAGCGAAGTGGACGTGATGGTGCATGCAGAGGCCGAGGACGTGGCCATGGGCAAGCTGAAATTGTGCCACAACAAACACCCACATCTTGTTGCTCGACCTTCCTGTCCCAATTACTAGGGGACCACAGAACACCACTATTGAACACAGAGCAGTGTCAAAAGGTTGTTGGATGGATAGCAGATAATGCTTCCAGTCACTTTGCCACCACCACCCTGTCATCGACACGGTCAAGTCTCACACTTGGACACTCAGAAGAGCTGCTCTCTTTTCCATTTGTAGATTTGGGCCTCTCGTCCGGCCAGCTTCAAGCGAGTCAAGAGGAGAACGAGTGTAGCGATGCCCAAATATTGGAGCAGCCACGGTCACACAAAGGTGACGGTGGGAAGGTGTAATTACTGTCGCAAGAGGTGGATGATGATGATGATGATGACCCAATTGCCAGAAATTCAGGAGGAGGACCAGGGTGCGGAAGTGGAAGACGGGGTGGTGGATGATATAGTAACTGACCCAACCGGGGGACATACAGAGATAGGACAGCAGCACACAGGGGGAGGGAGGAGTAGCATCACAACAGGCAGGAAGAAGCAGTGTGGTGGACACAGACACAAGGCGGGAAAGTGTTCCTCGTAAAGCCAACATGATGTAAGTTTCCAGTACAACTGTTAGGTCTTCCCGAGTCTGGTTATTTTTTAAAGACTCTGCAGATAACCCCAAAAACGCCATTTGCACCACTTGCCAGGCCAGCATCAGCAGGGGTAGCAAAACCAGCAGCCTGACCACCACCAGCATGATCAGGCACAAGGCAACAAAGCACCCAACTAAGTGGGCCGAACCCCAGGGTTCAGCAACAGTGTCTGCGGGTGACACCACTGCTTGTTCCGCTGTTGTGTGTGCACGCCAATCCCCTGTTCATGGCGCATGCCAAGATGCCTCCTGCCCTGCACCTGTCGTTGCATACTCTCAACTAGCACCATCAGCAAGCATGTCCACATGCTTGTACCAGCGCAGCGTTCAGTTGTCCCTACCCTAGTTCTTGGAACGCAAGCGCAAATACGCAGCCAACGCCCCGCAAACCACACTACTAAATTCAAACATTGCGCTCGAAATGTTGCTTTTTAGGCTCGTGGAGACCGAAGCTTTCCACAATCTGATGGCGGCCGCCGTCCCTCGGTACTCGGTCCCCAGCCGCCACTATTTCTCCCAGTGTGCCGTCCCCGCATTACACGAGCACGTGTCCCACAACACTAGATGTGCTCTCAACAACACAGTTACTGGGAAAGTCCACCTAAACACGGACAAGTGGACAAGTGATTGTGGGCAGGGATGGTACATCTTGCTGATTGCACACTGGGTTAACATAGTGGAAATCGGGACCCAGTTGTACCTTGGGACGGAACACGTCCTCCCGACTCCGAGGATTGCGGGCCCTGGGTCAATCAGGGTCGCTGCCACAGTCTACAGCTCCTGCACCTCTACCTCCTCCTCTTCAGCCTCCATCTCCGAAATGACCACATCAGTCACAAGCTGGAAGCACTGCAGCACTGCCTCGGCCAAACGGCAACAGGCTGTGCTGAAGCTAATTTGCTTAGGTGACAAACTGCACAATGCTGAATGTAGCATCGGCGTCTCTGCCCCCTGCCAGGCAGAGACGCCGTCCCTCTTACCGCCGCGCTCCCCCCCCCCCCCCCGGCGTTCTCCACAGCTCCTCTTCCTGCTGCTGCCGGCGCGCACAGCTTCCCGGGCACGGTGCTTAGGGCGGCCGCTCACGTGCTCCCTCCCTCTTAATGGGGCCGCGTGCACCGCCCTAAGGAGTCCCCGGTCAATTGTCGGAGGACTCCCATATATAAGGCACCTCCTCCAAAATGGAGGTGCCCGAACGATAGTTGTTGCACAGTGCACTTAGCTCTGCTTCAGCCCTCAGGTCCCGCTGCTAGCCTGACTACTAGTCCTGCCCACCAGCCTGACTACCCTCCAGCCCCACAGTCTGTCTTCCGTTCAGTCCGCCAGTTTGTCTATGGGCTTTGCCCGCCTGCTTACCTGGAAGCACCTGCCCGCTACCTACCAGGAGGCTCCTGCTTGCTACCTGCCATGCCTACCTGGAGGCTCCTGCCTGTCACTTGCCGTGACCACCTGTCAGCCTACCTGGAGGCTCCTGTCCATCACTTGCCGTGACCACCTGACAGCCTACCTAGAGGGTCCCGCCTGTCGCCTGCCGTGTCTGCTAGTCCGTCCACTCGGATCACTCGTCACCCTGCCTGCTGTGTCCATCTGCAATACCGGTCAGTCCCTGCCATCTGTACCGTGGGAGTCACCTGCTCCCTTACAAGGTCGTCCCCAGAGTAGCACCTGGTCCCTCTGCTCGGACCCTCCCTGGTCACGGAGTCGATTGAGCCGCCGTACGACCTAGGTCGCTCCGAGTTGATACCTAGTTACACCCCTCTGGGTCCCTCCTTGCACTGCAGCACAGAGGTTCCACCACCCGGATCTGTAACAGTTTGCTCGGGCCATGGAACCCGGTGGCCCCCAAGCTCCTTCGATCTCTGACCTGTACCAGGAGGTTTCTCGTCAGAGATCCCAACAGGAAACCATCCTGAACTTCCTGCGGAATGTCAACTCCCACCTGGACTCGCTGTCTATCCCACCTGTGTCCGCCCCGAGTCGTGCGACTTCCGCTCCGGCAGCGCCGCTGCCCGCCAATACCACGGCATCCAACCCAGGTCCCCGGCTTTCTGCACCTTCTCGTTTTGGAGGTGACCCCGTCTCATGTCGGGGCTTTCTGAACCAGTGCACGCTGCACTTTGAACTTTTGGCACATCAGTTTCCCTCCGACCGGGCCAAGGTGGCGTTCATCATGTCTCACCTCATCGGAGAAGCACTGGCATGGCTAAATCCCCTGTGGGAGAGAGGGGATCCCCTGGTGTCCCATCTATCATCTATGATCGCTGCTTTCCGGAGAGTCTTTGATGAACCAGGACGAAAATCCTCTTCTGCCTCCTCTCTGCTATGTCTCCGCCAAGGGAGTCTCACCGTGGGCCAATATGCCATACGGTTCCGTACCCTCGCTTCTGAGCTTGCCTGGGACAACGAGGCTCTGGTGTCCGTCTTCTGGGAGGGTCTTTCCAGTCGGATTAAGGACGAGTTAGCCGGTCGGGACATTCCTACCACCCTGGATGACCTGGTGTCACTAGCTACCCGGATTGACATCCGGTTCCAAGAACATACCAAGGAGGTTGCCCGGGAGAGAAGATTTCCTCGTCTTGCTCCTGTTTTTCAGAAACCGGCTTCACAACCAACAATTCCCCGGGCACGCTCGCCCGAACCTATGCAGATTGACCAGACCAAGATGGTCAAGTCTCACCTAGAAACTCGCCGAACTGAGGGAAGCTGTTTCTACTGTGGCAGTAAGGAGCACTTCATCCGTTCCTGCCCAGTGAAGCCAGGAAACTCGTGTCTTGGTCCACTCAGAGAGGTCATCCTAGGCAAAAGTAAATCCTCTCCATCCCTGACTTTGTCTGTCCCTATCTCTTGGGGAGAGAACCGCTACTTTGAAATTGCACTTCTGGATTCCGGAGCTGCTGGGAACCTCATTTCCCAGTCCCTGGTAGAGAGATATCAGATTCACACCAAACCCCTGGCTGAACCATTGGCAGTCGCCTCCGTGGATGGAAGACTCCTTCCAGTGACCATCCTGCTCGTCACAGAACCTATAACCCTGCAGGTGGGAATGCTGCACTCTGAGAGGATCTCTTTCCATGTGCTTTCCGGACTCTCTCACTCCCTATTGCTAGGTCTACCCTGGCTTCGGAGACATGAACCCATGCTAAATTGGCAATCCGATGAAGTTCTCAGTTGGGGGCAGGATTGCCATAAGACCTGCCTGGTCCCGGTCCGCCCGGTTTGTCCTCCACCCCCCCGGCTAATCTACCCGGTTTACCAGCACCTTACTGGTCCTATGCAGATGTCTTTGACAAAAAGGAAGCAGAGACTCTGCCACCTCATAGGCCATATGATTGTCCGATCAACCTGGTACCCGGTGCCACTCCACCCCGTGGGGGTATTTACCCTTTGTCGTCGGCCAAAACCCGGGCCATGTCGGAGTACATTAAGGAGAATCTAGCTAGGGGATTCATCCGGAAATCTACCTCCCCGGCTGGAGCCAGATTCTTCTTCGTCAAGAAGAAGGATGGATGGTTCACTACGCCCCTGTATTGACTATAGAGGACTCAACCAAATTACGGTCAAAAACAAATACCCCCTGCCGCTCATTTCCGAGTTGTTTGACCGCCTTAAGGGCGCTAGGATCTTTACCAAGCTGGATCTACGTGGGGCGTATAACCTGGTCCGGATCCGTCAAGGAGACGAGTGGAAGACGGCATTCAATACCCGGGACGATCACTATGAATACCGTGTGATGCCCTTCGGTCTCTGCAATGCTCCCGCCGTCTTCCAAGAATTAGTCAATGACATCTTCCGTGACCTTCTATATTTCTGCGTGGTGGTGTGCCTGGATGACATCTTGGTCTTCTCTCCGGACCTTCACACACACCGGAGGGATGTTCGTCAGGTCCTGCTTAGGCTCAGGCAGAACCACCTCTATGCCAAATTTGAGAAGTGCCTCTTCGATCAGACCTCCCTTCTGTTCCTGGGCTATATTATCTCCCAGACAGGTCTACGAATGGACCCCAAGAAACCCTCCTTGGCCCCGTCCGGAAGTGTTGAAGGCAATTCAGCGATTCCTGGGCTTCGCCAACTACTACCGTCTCTTCATCCCGCACTTCTCTTTCCGGACTGCTCCCATCTCTGCGCTCACCCGTAAGGGAGCAAATCCCAAGGAATGGCAGCCCGAAGCTGAGGGGGCCTTCCTTTCCTTAAAGCAAGCATTCTCCTCTGCCCCAGTGCTGCACCGTCCGGACTGTGACAAACAGTTCTTCCTGGAGGTTGATGCTTCCTCCGCCGGAGCGGTGCTCACCCAAAAACCTTCATCCGGGAGAATGGTAACCTGCGGCTTCTTCTCCAAACTCTTCTCCTCGTCTGAGCGCAACTACTCCATAGGAGACCGAGAACTGCTAGCCATTAAATTGGCACTGGAGGAGTGGCGTTACCTGCTTGAAGGGGCTCTATACCCGGTGATCATCTATACTGATCACAAGAGCCTAGCATATCTTAAGAATGCCCAAAGACTCAATCCGCATCAGGCCCGGTGGTCTCTGTTCTTCGCTCGCTTCGAACTTTATCCTACATTACCGCCCGGCGGACAAGAATGTTAAAGCTGACGCCTTGTCCCGATCCTTCCTGTCCTCCGATGTAGAGGAGGAGCCTATGCACATCATCGACCCCTCCAAAGTGATGAGTATGGCCCCCTTGGATCTGACTCGTCTCCCACCCAGTAAGACGTTTGTAGCGGTTTCAGATCGGGAGAAGATTCTTCACTGGGGTCATTCATCTAAACTAGCCGGCCATGCCGGTCAGAAGAAGACCTTCCTGCTCATTACCCGGCATTACTGGTGGCCTACCCTGCGCAAGGATGTGGTAGGCTTCGTCTCGGTCTGTTCGTCTTGTGCCCGCAACAAAGTTCCCAGACACCTTCCAGCCGGTCACCTCCTGCCCCTTCCCGTACCTGCTGCTCCGTGGCTGCACATTGCTATGGACTTTATTACAAATCTCCCTGTTTCTGCCGGTTGTACAGTCATTTGGGTGGTCGCCGACCGCTTTTCTAAAATGGCCCACTTCATTCCCCTGCCTGGTCTCCCATCTGCATCGGAGCTGGCTAAGGACTTCTTCCTTCACATCTTCCGTCTCCATGGCCTACCCCTCCACATTGTGTCAGATCGAGGGGTTCAGTTCACCTCACGCTTCTGGAGAGCTACATGTAAGCTGCTGGATGTCGCCCTGAATTTCTCCTCCGCTTACCATCCACAGTCCAATGGCCAAGTGGAGCATATCAACCAGATCCTTACCAGCTACCTCCGGCACTTTGTTAACGCTCACCATACCGATTGGGTGGAGCTCCTACTATGGGCCGAGTTCTCCTACAACAACCATGAGAGCGAATCTACTTCCAAGTCCCCGTTCTTTGTAGTCTATGGTCAACATCCCCGGATTCCGTTTCCCGTCTCCGCTTCTGTGGACAACCCTGCCGTGGAGTCTCTGGTCAGCGAATTTTCCACCATTTGGGAAAATACTAGGTCTGCACTTCTTCAGTCCTCCAAGCGGATGAAGAAACATGCTGACAAGAGACGTCTGGATCCGCCTCAATTCTGTCCGGGAGACAAGGTTTGGCTCTCCTCCAAACATGTTCGGCTCACAATACCCTCCTATAAGTTGGGTCCTCAGTTCATCGGTCCATTTTAAGTCCTCAGACAAATCAAACTCCCGGCCACCTTGCGGATTCCCTATTCCTTCCGCGTATCTCTCCTCAAACCAGTTGTGTTTAATTCTTTTTCCAACAATCCAGGTACCACCCCCTGCTCCGGTTTCCGCTGAGGACGTTTTTGAGGTAGAGAACATTCTGGCCACCAAGAGGGTGAGAGGAAAAAACTTTTTTCTGGTGGATTGGAAGGGGTTTGGCCCAGAGGAGAGCACTTAGGAACCTAAGGAGAACATCCATGCCCCGCTTCTCCTTAAAAAATGTCTTTATGGCCTAAAAAAAGAGGGGGCGTAAAGGGGGGGTACTGTAGCATCAGCGTCTCTGCCCCCTGCCAGGCAGAAATACCGTCCCTCTTACCGCCACGCTCCCCGCCCGGCTTTCTCCAGCGCTCCTCTTCCTGCTGCTGCCGGAAAGCCTCTCAAAGGGGCTGAGCGTGCCGCCCTAAGGAGTCCCCGGCCAATTGCCAGAGGTCCTCCCATATATAAGGCACCTCCTCCAAAATGGAGGTGCCCGAGCAATAGTTGTTGCACAGTGTACTTACCTCTGCTTCAGCCCTCAGGTCCCGCTGCTAGCCTGACTACCAGTCGAGTCCGCCAGCCTGACTACCCTCCAGCCCCACAGTCTGTCTTCCGTTCAGTCCGCCAGTTTGTCTATGGGCTTTGCCCGCCTGCTTACCTGGAAGCACCTGCCCTCTACCTACCGTGCCTATCTGGAGGCTCCTGCTTGCTACCTGCCGTGCCTACCTAGAGGCTCCTGCCTGTCATTTGCCGTGACCACCTGTCAGCCTACCTGGAGGCTCCTGCCCATCACTTGCTGTGACCACCTGACAGCCTACCTTGAGGCTCCTGCCTGTCACCTGCCGTGTCTGCTAGTCCGTCCACTCGGATCACTCGTCACCCTGCCTGCTGTGCGCATCTGCAATACCGGTCAGTCCCTGCCATCTGTACCGTGGGAGTCACCTGCTCCCTTACAAGGTCGTCCCCAGAGTAGCACCTGGTCCCTCTGCTCGGACCCTCCCTGGTCACGGAGTCGATTGAGCCGCCGTACGACCTAGGTCGCTCAGCACAGAGGTTCCACCACCCAGATCCGTAACACTCAAGAGTTGTGGACATCTCTGAAAAAGCAGGCAGATCCGCGGCTGACATCACTGACCCTACAGTCAGGCATGGTCGGGTGTAACAATGGCCGGACCTGGTGACGGCTCTGAGGAGAGCTCACACACGTATCATGCCTGGCCCATTTGCTTAACCTCGTGGTTCAGCAGTTTCTCAAAACCTACCCGAATCTGCTTGTCAAAGTACGCTGCCTGTGTGCCCATTTTAGAAAGTCAGCTACTGCTTCTGCCGCCCTTGCCGTGTTTCAGCAGAGTTTGCAGCTTTCAGCTCACCGACTGATCTGCGATGTCCCCACGCGTTGGAACTCTACATTGCTGATGTTGGGAAGGATTTATGAGCAGAAGAGGGCAATTGTGACTACCAGCATCAACAAGGATGTCGGTATTCAGGTCAGACTCCACACATAAAACCTCATGAGTGGACATGGATATCAGACATATGTACCATCCTCCAAAACTTTGAGGACTCCACCAAGATGGTGAGCGGAGATGACACCATAATTAGCATCACCATTCCGCTTCTCTGTCTTCTGAAACGCTCTCTGCTCACAATTAACCACTTTACCCCCCCCAAGGTGGTTTGCACGTTAATGACCAGGCCAATGTTTACAATTCTGATCACTGTCACTTTATGAGGCAATTACTCTGGAACGCTTCAACAGATTCCACTGATTCTGAGATTGTTTTTTCGTGACATATTGTACTTCTACCACTATAGTAGTAACATTTCTTCGATATCACTTGCGTTTGTTTGTGAAGAAAATGGAAATTTGGCATAAAATCTTGAAAATTTCTCAATTTTCAAACTGTGAAGTTTCATGCCCTTAAATCAGAGAGATATCTCATACAAAATAATAACATTTCCCACATGTCTACTTTACATCATCACAATTTTGGAACCAATTTTTTTTTGTTGTTGGGGAGTGTAAGGCGGCGGCGTTCAAACCGTGTAGTAACTGTGGCAATGACCCAAGCAAGTCCAACATAAGCAGCTTTTATTCAGCAAACTCCGAGGTAAACGGAAAGTCCTCCGGTTCCCAGTCGGGTTAACACCAGTCCATAACGGTTGCCAGGGGCAACGGCCGCGCTGGGTCGTTCAGAGCCTGACAGGTGCAGAGCCTTCCGGGGCGTGGCTTCAGCTACTCACATGTCTGCCGAACTTTCCTGCTATGCTCCTAGCAGGTCCCAACACTGAACAACACTAATCTTAATGCATGGTTTTTAAAGGACCTGTGGCAAAAGCCACTGAAAAACCTGGGTTGGAGGGAGGAGGCCGCCCCACTGCCTTCCTGTAGCCTCCTCCAAGAAATGAAAGCCCTGCCGGGTTTTACTTAATCTGCCTTAGCCAGAAAACCTGACCAGGTCAATGCTCCTCTTCATTCCTGCATTGCAGCCGCATCTGTGTCTGTGATTGCAATGAATTCCAATGGGTTTAGTAGGTCTATGTACATATTCTGGGGGCTATATACAGTCCCTCGTATACGATCTCGATCACTGCCTCACAAAGAGCTATAAGGGTTAAAAGTTGACCAGCAATTTTTCATTTTTCCAACAAAATTTACAAAACTATTTTTTAGGGACCACATCACATTTAAAGTGACTTTGAGTGGCCTTTATTACAGAAAATACCCAAAAGTGACACCATTCTAAAAACTGCACCCGTCAAGGTGCTCAAAACCACATTCAAGAAGCTTATTAACCCTTCAGATGCTTCACAGGAATTTTTGGAATGTGGAAGAAAAAAATTAACATTTTTTTTTTTCACAAAATTGTTACTTTAGACCCCAATTTCTTTATTTTTGCAAGGGTATCATTAAAAAATGGACGCCAAAATTTGTTGTGCAATTCCTCCTGAGCACGCCGATTCCCCATATGTGGGGGAAAACCACTGTTTGGGTGCATGGAAGGTTTCAGAAGGGAAGGAGTGCCATTTGACTTTTTGAATGTAAAATTTGCTTGAATAATTGGGTTTGGAGAGCCCCTGATGTGCCTGATGTGTGGAAACTCCCCACTATTGACACCATTTTGAAAACTAGACCCCTCAGGTAACTTATCTAGATGTGTGGTGAGTACCCTGAACCCCCAGGTGCTTCACAGAAGTTTATAACATTGAGCTGTAAAAATTACATTTTCACATTTTTCAGCCCCCAATTTTGCATTTTCATAAGGGTAACATGAGAAATTGCACCATACCATTTGTTGTGCAATTTCTCCTGAGTAAGCCAATATCCCATATGTGAGAGAAAACCACTGTTTGGGCACACGGCAGGGTTCGGAAGGGAAGGAGAGCCATTTTGACTCTTTGAATGTAAAATTTGCTTGAATAATTAGTGGATGCCATATTGCATTTGGAGAGCCCCTGATGTGCCTAAACAGTGAAAAAACCCCACAAGTGACAACATTTTGGAAACTAGACCCCTCAGGGAACTAATCTAGATGTGTGGTGGGCACCCTGAACCCCCAGGTGCTTCACAGAAGTTTATAACATGGTGCCGTGAAAATTAAAAAAATCAAACATTTTCCACAAAAAATGATGTTTTAGCCCCAAATTTTTTTATTTTCATAAAGGTAAGAGGAGAAAATGGACCCTAAAAACTTTCGTTCAATTCCTCCTGAGTATGCCGATACTCCATAACTGGGGAAAATACACTGTTTGTTTGGTCTCATGGCAGGGTTCAGCAGGGAAGGAGCACTGTGTGACTTTTTGAACGCAAAATTGGCTGGAATCGAGAGCGCACGCCATGTCGCGTTTGGGGAGCCCCTGATGCGCCTCCATGACTTCATTTTGGAAACTACACCCCTCAAGGATTTTATCAAGGGGTATAGTGAACATTTTGAACCCAGAGGTACGACACAGAATTTGATAACATTAGGTCATCATATTGAATAAGTTTGTCATTGGTCTTGAGCGCAAGTGCTCGCTACTTGAGTTTGCATCCGGTGCTCGGGTATGCACCATGTATCTCGGGTGCTCAAGTGATATGTTCGAGTCCCCGCCCCGCATGTTTCATGGTTAAAAGAACAAAAAAACATGCGGGATCGCTCGTGCATGGCAGGCAATCCCTGCGAGTTTTTTTGGGGCTGTATAACAGCTGCAAAACATATGGGGCGGAAACTAGAGCATCTACGATTCTCGTTGCATACCTGAGCACCCGATGCAAACTCAAGTAGCGAGCACTTGGGCTCAACACTATTCACCATATTGTCGTCATTTTTTTTTCTTTACTGTTGTAAAAATCCCAACCCCAACACAACCCTAACCCCAATCCTAATACAACCCTAACCCTAGCACAACCAAAACCTTAACCCTAGCCCAACCCTAACCCTAGCTCAACCCCATCCCTAGAGTTTGATTTACACCGTTCCACGTGCGGTATAAGTGATTAGACGACTTTATTCTTAGGTTCGGTGCAATTACAGCAATGCCAGATTCATATAGTTTTTTTTTTAAGATTGACAGCTGTCACACATTAAAAGATGCTTGTTTTTACAAAGACTAGTTTTTGCATCACCATATTTTGAGAGCTATAATTTCTCCATATTTCGGCCGACAGTCATGTGATGACTTGTTTTTGCGGGACAAGTGATCATTTTTATTGGTACAATTTTCGGCCATGTGACATTTTTTGATCTCTTTTCTATTCCGATTTTTGGGAGGCAGAATAAACAAAAACAAAAAATTCCGGAATTGCTTTTTTTTTTATTATTTTTTTTATGCTCTTACGCGTGTGGTAAAATTGATAAGGCAGCTTTATTCTTCGGGTCAGTACGTTTACAGCGGTACCACATTTATATATTTTTTTTATGTTTTGTCGCTTTTACACAAAAAAAACTATTTTCTAGAAAAAAGAATTGTTTTTGCATCGCCTTATTCTGAGAGCTATAACTTTTTTATTTTTTGGTCAATGGAGCTGTATGGCGGCTTGTTTTTTGTGGGACAACATGATGTTTTCAGAGGTACCATTTTTATTTGCATTCGTCTTTTTGATCGTGTTTTATTCCATTTTTTTGTTTGGTGGTATGATGATAAAGCATTGTTTTTTGCTTCGTGGTTTTTTTTTTTTTTTTTTACCGTGTTCGCTAAAAAGGTAAACTAGTGGGACAGTTTTATAGGTCAGGTCGTTCTGGACGTGGCAATAACAAATATGTGTACTTTTATTTGTTTATTTTATTTTTTTCATAAATAAATATTATGGGTACACTATATTTTTATTTTTTGGGGATTATTTTTTATTTTGCATATTTTTACAATTTTTTTTTTTTTCACTTTCTGGCACTTTTTTTTACTTTTACACTTTGTCCCACTATGGGACTTTCACTTTTTGCAGGTACTTTGGTTGTACACTTCGCATGACCAAAGTAACTTCCTGCTGTCTGGTGACTCGAATGTTGTCATGATGACATCGGGTCGTCATGACAACATCCGGGAGCCGCCGCAGACACCTTGGGACGCCGGAGAGGAGGTGAGTACCGGCGCTTACCTCCCCTTGCCCCCGCAATACTACAAATGATTTTGATCGCAGCATTGCGGGGGTTAATGTGCCAGCAGCAGTGCAGGACTGCTCCTGGCACATAGCACCGGGTGTCAGCTGTGACAATCAGCTGACACCCTGCGGCAATCATCCCGCCCCGCTTGTGTGCGGGCGCAATCGCAGTGCGCGGAATAGTATGTAGCTGGCCCTATAGGCCCAGGGCGCAGCTACGTACTATTACTGACAAGGTCGGAAAGGGGTTAAAGAGGATACATTGCAGGCGGAGCACAATGAGATGGAGCAAGGAACCATACAGGGTGATTCCACACAGCCCAGCCTCATCTCATCCCAACGTGGATTGGATGACAGTGAGGAAGAGGAGGAGGAACAGGAGCTAGTTTCATGCGTTATAGATGGTACTACGTGCACAACTTTCATACCGTCTGTTCAGCGTGGATGGCCGGAGGACAGGGATAAGGAGGAAGAGAGGAGGAGAGCATGGTCAGTCGTCCTCTTTGTGAGGACACTGAAGTCTTGCCTCTTTGCAGTCTAGCACACATGGCTGAGTTTGTTGCGCTGTCTTTCCCGTGACCTTCACGTTGTCCAAATTTTAGGTGACAGTCATTATTGGTTGATGGCACTTCTAGACCCACGCTACAATGAGAACTTTCTGTCTCTTATTCCTGCTCAGGACAGGCCTAATAAAATGGGGCAGTACCAGAAGGCCCTTGTTGTGGAATTATTAAAAAATTCTCATCTGGAAACGCTGGTGGCAGAGGTCACAGTTTGTTGGACAACCATGGAATACATTGGGATGAGAGACACAAATGCAATCCAGCAGAGGAACACAAGTCAAAGTTCTGGGACCGTTTTCTCAGACCCTCCCATCACTCAAGCCCTGATGCGCGGAGTATTCTCCCAAGGAGAGAAAAGTTGCAGAAGATGCTGAGGGGAGTAACTTGCCGACTGTACCAACGTCCTCCGTGATTCCTCTGTGCCTTGTAATTATTGGGTATCCAAGCTGGACACGTGGCATGAACTGGCTCTCTACGCCTTGGAGGTCCTGGGCTGCCCTGCCGCTAGCATTTTACCTGAGCGGATTTTTAGTACCGCTGGTGGAATTATAACTGATAAGTGCATCTGCCTGTCAGCTGAAAATGCTGACAGGTTGACTCTTATAAAAATGAACAAGGGCTGGATTGGGCCAGACTTCTCAACACCACCGAATTATAGCAGCGTAACAGAAAACTCAAATCCAGTGTCTTTTTTTTTTTTTTTGGGGAGGTCTAACTCTATTCCCATGCACACCTGTCTTCACACCCAGACATGGGTGTACGCTTCCTGATTTTGTCTACTTGCTTTTGTCCTCCTCCTTCTCCGCATCCTCATCCTCCACTACCATATCACCACCATACGTACCGTATCAACATACAGTACAGACCAAAAGTTTGGACACATCTTCTCATTTAAAGATTTTTCTGTATTTTCTTGACTCTGAAAATTGTACATTCACACTGAAGGCATCAAAACTATGAATTAACACATGTGGAATTATATAGTTAACAAAAAAGTGTGAAACAACTGAAAATATGTCTTATATTCTAGGTTCTTCAAAGTAGCCACCTTTTGCTTTGATGACTGCTTTGCACACTCTTGGCATTCTCTTGATGTGTCTGATGATGTGTCACACACCACATGGCCAGATATGGTTGTAAAATGTTAAAATGACATTTCCCAGTGAATGCATTTGTCTTGGTTGAAAGCAATGCAAAAGTGCAAAACCGCATCAAAAACGCTACATGTGAACATAGCCCAAGGTGTGGAGGAGCATTTTTGTTTTTGTATTTTTGTTTTGCTTTATATACAAGTAATTACCCTGGAAAGGATGTTCCTTAACATATTTCCCAGGAAAATCCACTTTGGTTTTGTTTTTGCATGTATTATTGCGAGTCCGTAAAAGTGGCGTAATACTCTGACAATGTTGTTCACAGCAGTGACCTGGGAGTCAGAAATGCTTCCAGGGGTCTTCCCCATGCTGTCCCCATGTCATTTGAGCACTGTTCCTGTCGATTTGGGCAATTTTTAGGCCCTCTGCAGACCGCCGGGGGGAGCCGCCTGAAAAATGCTCGAGTTTCCCATAGGGCTTGTTACTCGGACCGAGCACTCAACCCGAACGAGTACCCGAGCATTTTAGTGCTCGCTCATCACTACTCCTAACGTGAAAGTAATGTTGAAAATATAATTTTCTTTATAAAATCTCCAGTTTAACTCAAATTAGTTGATACAAAAATGAATACCCCTCACAGAAAAATTTACTACATCTAGTATTGTGTATGACCTCCAGGATTTTTAAGGACCACACCAAGTCTTCTTGGCATCGACTGAACAAGTTGGTGACATATTGTAACATCTATTTTTTTCAATGCCCATGATATTCAGCGGGCTGATTAATCCATGCAGAATCGTGGTGACATGTCCAATTTTATCCGAGTTTGGGATCAGAATTGACAATGAGTCTGTGAAAATAATCAGACAGCACTTGGATGGCATTTGAGGAGAGACTCTTTTCACAGACTGTCACATAGGAGAAGTTGAAGATAACTGAGATATCAAATTAATAGTTGAAACTGTTGATTTATTGTTGCAAGTTATTAGTATTTTTTGGAAATATGTAGAAAGTTGATGTGATTGGGTTTCCTTTGGTAGGTGTATATTTTTTTTTATACTAAAGGGTTTCATTAATACAGTATAATAGGACGGATCAAATAGACTGCATCATTAAAAAAACGTGGCTGATGGGCTCTTGATTGATAGTTACTGTCAGAGCATGAGGAACCTCTGTCTTGAGAGAAGGGATCACCCTGTGATCCATTGTGTCCTAAATTTAGATGATAGTATTCTGTGTCTCTAAAAAAGGTATTCCTTTTAAAGAAGAACTCCAACCATCCAAATTTTTATCATCTTGGTATATTGCAATCATCATATTATACAGCACTGTGTACTTACAATTGCTAATTTTACCTTTCTACCCAGCTAATGCTTCACTTTTCTCTGCTCTATGTAGAAACAGGAAGTCTCTTGTCCCTGCAGAAATCACTCCCCTCTTCAACTCATAACCCAGCTGCTCCCTCCTTCCCCTGACAGGGACTTTTGCAGTGACTTATGACTCATACAGTTAAATTGTCTTCCTGTTTCTACTTGGCGCTTAGAAGGATTCAGCTAGTCCGTTTTTAATCACCTGATGTCATACACCTAATGGAAAAGAGAAGAATTAGCTGGGTAGAAAGGCAAAATGGTCGATTGTAAGTACACAGTGCTGTATAATACGATGATTGCAATATATAAAGAGGATAAAAATTTTGATGTGAGTGCTTCCTTAATAGTTTTTTTTACAATAATAATGATCCAATGATTTCTGGAGTATAGCTTTTTAGCTTGGTGGGTTTGTGTTGCTGTCAATTGTTCTTCAATTCACTGGATTTTATTTATGGTTTTAGATATAGCATTTTGCAGGTATTCCATGTTAAGAAGCATTAGATCCAAGCATTAGATTTGCTAAGGATGCTTTTGAATTTGGTGCAAAACTCCTTATTGTCTGCAAAGAGAGTGGGACGTAGATTGACACGTAGTCCTCATGGGATTCTCTTTGATTTAAATTACTTTACCAGTGTTGAACAATGTAGTGCATAAGAGAGCTGTTTTCTTGACTCCCATTCCCAGTCACGTGTGTATAATTTGCTTGTTGGAATCTTCAGAAAATCACTTATGTTCACTTGTGACAAGATGTTGTTGGTTGTTCTAGCATCACAGGAGAAAATAGTTGTTGACATGAAGCCTGCTACACAGTACACAATCTGTAATTCAATGGACAAGGTCTGGCCAGCACTCGTGGCTGAGTGACCTATACATTTGCTTTCTTCTTTTCTCCACAGACCCATTATCTGGTCCACTCACCTCTAATCGGTGGAGGATTGACTTAAAGTTAAATTTTCTGAAATTTCCAGGTCCCTGTGAATTCAAATAATCTATGATTAGATTTGTCGGGGTCGGCAAAAAAGAAGGCAGTTGAGGATGTGTGGCCTTCCCCTTAAAGCACTGCAACTATCACAGCATATGGTCTAGTACAGCCAATCAGGGGAGCTATTACAGCCAGAGATGGGGGTCAGAAAAGGAGTGCAATTTTATGCTTGACAGTGTAGGGATAAGAGGTCAGGGCACACAGCTTATCCCACATAGGGATAGAAAATGGTCTAATCTGATGTGTACTATTGCAGTGCTAAAGCATATTCAAAATCGGAGTGGTAGTCTTAGTTTATGAATACTGATCCAAAGTTTCACGTGATCTAGGGAGGTTCTATACTTGTATAATCACTGAATGTGACTTACTCTGACTCCATAATTAGGCTGTGAGTGTGGGGCTTATGAGACACCATTTCTATGTATGTCTGTATAAACTAGTACTCACAAAAAAGTGATTTAATCACATAGCTTGGCTCGACTGCAGAGGCTCGTATAAAGATTCCAGAAGGAGTTTTATTTTCAAGCTGAATTCTTGTAATTATGCACAATTGCGGTAGGTAAAAAAACAATTCTGAACTAGAGGTGTGTAGATATGAACTAGCAACATGGCTGACATATATTATCTGAGGAAGAAGGGAGGGGTTACTTACATGAGAGGGGGGATAAACTTCTAAAAGGAGTAAACCTGATTGCATAGCAGTACAGTTCAAAATTGTAGCATTCTCAAGTCATGGGACAAGACTGAATTGATCTACTGCAGTAACAGAAGTTAAGCAGCCTTTTTTTTTATTCTTTACACACTGAAAACAAGGCAAGAAGGGGCAGTTATAAACTCCTCATTGCTAATTTTGCTGCTAAAACAAATTCCTGATTCCAAGGCTGTGTCACTGAAAGTGTGCTTGCTGCATTGTGCATCCCGCCAACACACACCACCGGTGCTTCCATTCGTTTACATCTAGCTGGTAGGTTAAGGTCACTTGCTCTATTAAAGTTGTGTTGGCATTACAGAACTCAAAATGGAATGACTACGTATGTTTAAGACTTTTGAGTGTAATACACATATTTTCTAGGCAATTAGAGACTTGTTACTATTGTAATTCACAGCAAATTTATGTGACAAAAAATGAATTTAGTGGAAAATTTGGTGAAGCCAAATTTCAAATGATCCACTCGTCTCTACTAATAATTTATCATGCAGGTACATATTATCATATCACATGTCATTACTAACCGACCTGCAACTACTGTTAATAACCCCCTATGTCTATGTACACATACTACTGTTATTTGATGTCCTGTATAGTTGTGGTGATCTGGTCTTTCCCTTCCAGATCAATATCAAGTGATATATTCAGTTGTACATCTATCAGGTCTTAAAGTGCAAATGCCTTCAAAAAAAATAATTTATTGCTTTTTTATTTTATTTTCTATATAACTTTTTAGTGTATGTAGGTGTTCATGTGTGTGTATATACAGTATATAAATATTGGTGGCTGTCAGACATTTAGTGGATAGGAGATAAACCTGCAATTATGATTTAGTACTGTGAGACAGTAAGGGGAATCATATGCGAGGGCCGCTATGCATCCCCCAGAATGTGCTCAGAAGCATACTGAACCCTGGAGTGCATAGTAATCACAGCCACAGCAGTGGTTACCATGCAAAATAAAACTGAATGTGGACGAAGTTAAGTTATTTGGCCAAGATGGTTTAGGAAAACGTGTCTTGGTCTTTTATTTTTGGAGAGATCTGTAGGATGGTAGTGGGACGGATCTCTCCCTCCAAACCTGGTCTTACGAGTGGCCTATGGCCACGTTTTATATTTCAACCTGCAGTAAAAGTTTGGGTGGGTCAGTTTTGTGTTGGATTTCACATGCAGCAGAGCCGAAGGTGCTGTGACCGTATGCCTGGCTGTGTGAAGCGAACACAGGCCAGAGCCACCGACATGGGCAACCACAATAGTACCCGAGCACTTTATGGGTGTGGAAAATGCCAGCAGCACTGCACTTTATTTACGAATTCTCAGCTGCGAGCCGGAGGTGAGCACTTTCCTATGTGCAGTGTCTTGGACAATAAAGGACGTTTTATTTAAATTTTCCTGGGTCACTGTCTAATTCACTGGTGGAAACGCCACAGCCTTACAGTACATTGGCCATGACAGGATTGATTGTGAGCTGCTGAAGAGTTGGGAGAGACGGCTGCTCACCATATCTCTATTCATGGGTGTGATTCACTTTGTAAAATGAGACCTATTTGTGTGTATGGAGGTGTGCAGAACTCCTGGATTGAGTGCCTTTGCTAAAGGACTAAAAAGCTGGACTTTAAGCCATGTGGGCTAACCAGCACTATGGTATGGACTTTTTGCTTTATGTTTTACTTTGTGCCTGACTAGGTCTGCATTTGAGTTTCCTGTGATGTGGTTTATGAGGACTGATATAAACCAGCTGAACTTTACATAGAAACAGTCCTGTGATACCTCATATCACTCACAAGTGAGTAGCATTGTTACTATATATATATAACTGTAAGATACAAATAGATAACAGCACTGTAAGCTACTTTACAGGTGCATACAGGCTACAAACAAGGTAGATTAAATCCCCAGTCTTATGCTTGAAAATGGCACCAATAAGGGGCTGGAACTTTGCTGGTCTCTATAATGGATATGGGTAAATAAAAACTGTTATGCTCACACCCGGACTGTTAGCGTGGTTAGTGGTCCCACTGGGCCACGAACCGAGGAGTGCCGGGAGGGGTGTGACTAGGGACCTCGCCAGATCTGACCACGGATGCACGGTGGCTTAATCGACTCCGTGGTCCGAGGAGGGACATGGGAGGTGGCCCAGGTGCTACTCCAGGTCAGACCCCGGTCACACAGCTGTTGACTCACACCAGGGAATGCAGGCACGGCTGGTATGCAGACTGGCGGGTACTGGCAGGCACGGCTGGTATGCAGACAGGTGGGTACTGGCAGGCACAGCTGGTATGCAGACAGGCGGGTACTGGCAGGCACGGCTGGTATGCAGACAGGCTTATTCATCTGTATGCTTTTATGACCGCTTACTGATCGTTCAGTGACCTGCCTCCTATTTTACATAATGCATCTAGTAGTGCGGGGCTAGGTAAAATAGGAGGCAGGTCAATGAACGATCAGTGAGCTGTCATAAGAGCATACAGATGAATATGTAAGCAGAGCACCAGATAGAGAGCCCCTCACAGGCCGCCCCGAAGCACGGGCGTATCATTTTCTCCAAACTGAAAGTAAAGATTACACAAGAACCACAGGACGGATTTTACCAACCAAGGTATCATTTTAATCAGTGTACTGGCGCCCACCTGACAGTGTATGTAGTTTACTAAGCACAATCCTGCTGACGTGCGCTTTAACCAACACTATTTATTTATTTGAATAACACAGAAAAAAAATCTATAGGAAGTATATAGTTATGTGAACCTAGGGAAAATGCTCCAGCACACTATTTGCTGAGAGGGGTTAATCGGCCATGTTTAAGGGCTACTTTTTTTGTGGACAGCTAACCTGTGGGTGGGAGGCTGCCCACCATATCTCCACCCCAGGGTGTGGTCCAGGATGTAAATAGTCAGCTTTCTGAGTCATTCAGTGTTCAGTGTGTCTGAAGGCAAAAGCTCCAGAGAATTGTGTATGTTAAACTGTGCTGAACCATGTTGTTGATAAACCAAAAACAAAAAATGTGCTAGGACCAAAAATACTCACACATATAAAAGATAAAAAGTAAATAATCTTTATTGAACACAATAGTATTAAAAATTCATAAAAGGTACATAAAAAACATTCCAAGATACAGACCCTGATATTGGTGGGTGAGCGCTATGGGAGGCCCTGATTATTAATATATATAAATACAGAGAGGGACAAATAATAAATGTAGATAAATATAAGTATATAAATTCCACAGGGAACTCCTATACATATATATAAAGTGACAAATAGTTATGGATGAGTACAAATATATCAATTCCACAAGTCACTCTTATAACTAACAGCCCACAGCTATGTATAAAAGGTATCATTGAGCATTCCTATATGTAACCATACTCACCCACCAACACCTGTGACGGTGCTAAGTGGGACAGTATACCTT
Organism: Phyllobates terribilis; assembly: GCF_046119375.1. NCBI lineage: Eukaryota > Metazoa > Chordata > Amphibia > Anura > Dendrobatidae > Phyllobates > Phyllobates terribilis. The sequence continues at coordinate 97,140,046 of NW_027362767.1, read as the reverse complement.
TACCCGGTTTTCCATATTGGTGATCATGAACCATGTTGTTGTATCCTGAGCGGGCAACCACAGTTGGTGCTAGAAGGGCGGGCAACTTTCCCAGGGAGCACGTGTGATGGCTGTAAAGAAACTGCATGTTTTGGGTGAAGACGGCGGTGATCTAGGAAGCAAAGTCAAACAGCATGGAAGAGCTGATTCAACATCTGGTTCAGACCCAACAGCAGCAGAAGAGACGAATAAACGTATAGTGTAGCAGCTCCAACAAGCGACAGGAGGTGCTTAGGTGGCAGGGGAAACTGCTCGCAGAGGCCATTTGTGTAAGGCCAGCAGCCCCGCCCCAAGTCCATGTGACGACACATACGTCCGGAGGGCAGTAAGATGAGTGATGCAAAAAATTACCCCAGGGGATGATGTGGAAGCTTTTTTGACTGTGTTTGAAAGGGTAGCAGAGCGGGAGAAGCTGCTGCTGGAGCAGTGGGTGGAGGTGCTGGCCCCCTATCTAACTGGCTGGCCCCAAAGATTTATTATGATGTGGCCTTGCAGGATGCCCAGGAGTATTTCAAACTAAAAACTGAGATATTGGCACACTCAGTGGTGACTATGTCTGTCCAAGCTCAAAGGGTCCACCACTGGGAGTATTGCGGTTTTAAACCCCCTCGCTCCCAAATGTTCAATCTGCTGTATCTGGTACAGAAGTGATTGCAGCCACAGTCCTCCTCACCAGCCCAGATGGCAGAGTGGGTTGTAATGGACAGATCCACTCCCTTCCAAGACCGGTGCAGACCTGGGTTGCCCAAGCGGACCCCCGAAATGAAGACGACCTGGTTTGTCTAGTGGAAAGGTACCAGGAGGTCGAGAGGTCCCTAAAGAAAGCTGGGTGGTGTTGAATCCCCATACTGGGGTACCCATAAGGAGCCCGACTCCCAAAAGAGGGGTAGTAGAGAGACAACTGGGGGGATTTCGAGGTCCCAAGGGGTTGCTGAGGAGTTTACAAAGGCCATTGGTAAAGACTTGATCTGTTGGAGATGTCACGGTCCTGGACACATAGATGCCCATTGTCCTATGTCCTCTGAACAGTTGATCTGCAGCATAAGTAGATGATGTTTGTTCTATGCCTATCCACACTGCAGGCTGTAAATCAGCCCTGTGAGGTGCCGCAGGCATGTTCCATAACAATAAATGAGGTACTGGCATCAGGACACTTGGACTCATGAGGTGAGCTGAGTTCATTGGACATGACCTCACCTCATTCACGTCACTGACAGCGTGGGAAAATTCTCACGCTGAAGCGCTGAGTGCAGGAGAATTTTCCCACGCTGTCAGTGACGTGCATGAGGTGAGCCGAGTTCATTGGACATGACCTCGGCTCATCTTTATGCCGTCACAGAGAGACACTGAGGAGCGCAAGCATGCCTGCGCTTCTCAGTGTCTGCGGGATGACAGGCTGGATGGCAGCGTTCTGCTGCGGTCCAGCCTGTCATCTCGATGTAGCAGAGCTGAAGCTGTCGTGGGAACCATGGAAAGGTAAGGATGAGGTTGCTTTATTATTTTTCTTTTATTGCAGGAGATCGTTGGCTTCAGCTGGAATGGGCGTGATGGTAAGTATGGTTTAATTTAGAACAATAAAGAATTGTGTCTTTATTTCAATTAAAGGACTTTATTCTGGGTGTTGTGTTTTTTTTAAATACTTTACTAGAAATTCATGGTGGTCATGTCTAATATTGGCGTGACCCCATGAATTTCGGGCTTAGGGCCAGCTGATAATGCCAAGCTGGCCTTAACCCCTTTATTACCCAGTGAGCCACCGCACCAGGGCCCTGGATGAGTTGGGTACAGCGCCAGAAGATGGCGCTTCTATGAACGCGCCATTTTCCGGGGTGGCTGCGGACTGCAATTTGCAGCGGGTGGGGCCCAGAAAGCTTGGGCCTCCCTGCGCTGCGGATTCCAGCCCCCAGCTGCCTAGTTGTACCTGGCTGGACACAAAAATAGGGCGAAGCCCCACGTATTTTTTTTTTAAATTATTTCATGAAATTCATTAATTAAGAAAAAAAGGGCTTCCCTATATTGTTGTGTCCAACCAGGTACAAATAGGCAGCTGGTGGTTGGGGGCAGCCCGTTCCTGCCTGCTGTACCTGGCTGGACACAAATATAGGGCGAAGCCCCACATCAATTTTTTTTTTATTATTTCATGAATTTCCTGAAATAATTAAAAAAAAATTGACGTGGGGCTTCGCACTATATTTGTGTCCAGCCAGGTACAGCAGGCAGGAATGGGCTGCGCCCAACCACCAGCTGCCTGTTTGTACCTTGCCGGACACAACAATATAGGGAAGCCCTTTTTTTCTTTATTATTTAATGAATTTCATGAAATAATTAAAAAAAAAAATACGTGGGGCTTCTCCCTATTTTTGTGTCCAGCCAGGTACAACTAGGCAGCTGGGGGATGGAATCTGCAGCGCAGGGAGGCCCAAGCTTTCTGCCCCCCCCCCCCCCGGGTGCAAATTGCAGTCCGCAGCCACCCCGGAAAATGGCGCGTTCATAGAAGCTGGATGCTGTACCTGGCTGGCATACAAAAATATGGCAAAGCCCACGTCAAAATTTTTGGGAAAAATTAATTAAAAAATAAATAATAATTTAGGGACTGCATCTTTATTAACTCCTCAAATGTCATTTAGTGTTAAAATAAAGGATTTATTTAAAAAAAAATTGGCGTGGGATCCCCCATAATTTTAGGCTCTAGCGGAGGTTAAGCAGACGGCTGGGGCAGATGTTTGAAGCCTGGGAAGTGGGTAATACCCACGGAGCTTCCCAGACTACTAATATCAGCCCCCAGCTGAATACCTAGCCTTTACTAGCTATTAAAATGGGGGACCCCCCCCAAAAAATGACGTGGGGTACCCCATATTTAATAGCTAGCAAAGGCTAGGCAGACAGCTGGGGGCTGATATTAATAGCCCAGGAAGGGTGCCATGAATATTGGCCCCCTCCCAGGCTAGAAACACCAGCCGTCAGCCGCCCCAGAAATGGCGCATCCATAGGATGCGCCAACTCTGGCACTTAGCCTCGCTCTTCCATGCTGCCCTGGTGCGGTGGCAGGGGGTAATAGGGTTGGGGTTCATGTCAGCGCCAGCTGCCATGAAGCCCAGGTTAGTAATGATGGGCGTCTATAAGACACCCCCATTACTAACCTACAAAGTGTTAAAAAGAAAAAACACACTACACCCAGAAAAAAATAAATTATTTGAAATAAAACACACAATTTTATTTAATTCTTAGTTTACTAAAAAAAAATAGTTACCTTTGCACGTTCCTGCGCTGATCTCCCATGCACAGCTGTCACATCTGGAGATGGTGACAGCTGTGCATGGCTGCTGTAAGCTCACACTGCCGAGAACACGTCCGCTCCCGGCAGCGGGAGCCACTGACTGAGGTCACCGGAGTGCATTCAGGCAGCGCAGCTCCGGAGACCTCCTTTACGGCACTGCTATACCGTGGGAATTTCTCACGATACAGCAGGGCCGTAAAGGAGCTAACAGGAGCAGTGCTGCCTGAACTCCGGCGAACCCGCTTATGTAATGACGGGGCTGCTTTACGGCCCCATCATTCTAGCGGCGGCGGCGGTTCAGAGCGGTCACATTCTATGTGGCTGCTCTAAACTGGAGATCATCATGGGACACTCGTGGACTACTACGGAGGGGTAAGGATAAGGTTGTGGTCTATTATTTTATATTTTATTACAGGAGATCGATGGCTTCGGGGAATTAGGTGTCTAGGTGAGTATAGGTGTAGTTTTTTATTTTTTACTTTATTTTAGGTGGCGATCGGCGGGGACAGGTAATGTATGAACTAATTTATTTTAGGTAACCACTGGCCACCAATGACATGTATTTAAAATTTATTGGGGACACAGTAGGGCAATTTAAATAGCAGGATCAGGCTGATGGGAACTACTGCTCCCATCGAGCTGATCCTGCTGGCACGAGTGGACCGGGGACAGACATAGGCCGATGGGAGTAGTAGTGTCACATCGGCCTATGTCTGCCTGCACGCACAGACACCGCACACATCGCACAGACACCGCACGCATCGCACAGACACCGCACGCATCGCACAGACACCGCACGCATCGCACAGACACCGCACGCATCGCACAGACACCGCACGCATCGCACAGACACCGCACGCATCGCACAGACACCGCACGCATCGCACAGACACCGCACGCATCGCACAGACACCGCACGCATCGCACAGACACCGCACGCATCGCACAGACACCGCACGCATCGCACAGACACCGCACGCATCGCACAGACACCGCACGCATCGCACAGACACCGCACGCATCGCACAGACACCGCACGCATCGCACAGACACCGCACACATCGCACAGACACCGCACACATCGCACAGACACCGCACACATCGCACAGACACCGCACACATCGCACAGACACCGCACACATCGCACAGACACCGCACACATCGCACAGACACCGCACAGACACCGCACAGACACCGCACAGACACCGCACAGACACCGCACAGACACCGCACAGACACCGCACAGACACCGCACAGACACCGCACAGACACCGCACAGACACCGCACACACCGCACAGACACCGCACACATCGCACAGACACCCCGCACACCCGCACACATCGCACAGACACCGCACACACCCGCACACACCCGCAGACATCGCACAGACACCCCGCACACACTCGCAGATACACGCACAGACACCCCGCACACACTCGCAGATACACGCACAGACACCCCGCACACCAATCATGACGGGCTGATCGTCTGGGAGGTGACGCTGTGCGGCCAGCCAGTTACTGTAAAGCCCACAAACAACATGGCTGCGGCATTACAGTGACTGGCTGGCAATCCCTGCATGTTCATTGGCTCTGTAAAGAGCGACAAACATGCAGGGCGGAGACCCGAGCTCCCGCCCGAGTAACCCGGAAATGCTCGGTGCTCACCGAACATCCCGAGTAGCATGATGCTCGGGCGAGTACCGAGCAGTGTCGAGCATGTTCGCTCAACACTACCGGTGATAAAAGGGCAGGGCTTTTGCTTGTTCTGGGACTTACGGTGGAAGGCGGGGGTACCAAGTGACTCACAGGTGCCGGTTCAGCCATGATGAATCCCCATCGCTGTCGGAGGTGGATGAGTTTCCCCTGTGTCTCCTAGCTGGTGACAAGGACAAGACGGTGATCAGTGAGACTGAGATTCCTGAGTTGGAGGTTTCTGGGGGGAATTTTGGGACTGCCCAAATGCAGGCTCTGACTTTAAAAGGCGCATTTGAGAATGTGACTGTGATAAATGAGGTCGCTCAAGAGCTGGGGGCTGACAACAGGTTTCCACATTTTGCTTTAAATGAGCAACTGCTATACTGGGTCACTAGACTGAGAGGGTAAGTGATAGAGCAGTTGTTAGTACTGGGTCCCTATAGGCGTTGGGTACCAGACCTTGCCCATTCTCATGTCTTGGGTGGGTATCTGGGAAAAACAAAACTCAAGAGCAGGTCTTTCAGAGGTTCTACTGGCCTGGATGTCACTGAGAGATTATTAATTTCTGCCGGTCCTGCCCTACCTGTCAGCTGGCTGCTCCCGTGTTCCTCTTCCGCAGTCCCATAGTGCCGTTGCCCATTATAGAGGTCCCATTTGACCGGATTGCCATGGACCTTGTCAAGCCACTAGCTAAGTCTGCCATGGGGCACCAATACATCCTGGTGGTGATGGACCATGCAACATGGTACCCGGAGGTGGTACCACTGAGAAACTCCTCCGCCAGAAGTATAGCCGAGAGCTAGTCCATATTTACTCTCAGACAGGCCTGCCAAATGAGATCCTGACTGATCAAGGAATTCCTTTTATGTCCAAAGTGAAGAGGGAGTTGTGTAAAGCTCTCCAGATTACACAACTCCAAATGTCAGAGTACTATTCGCAGATGGACAGACTGATGGAGAGATTCAGTAAGACCTTGAAATGGTCGTGGAGAATGATGGCCGACACTGGGATTGCCTACTACCATACCTGCTGTTCTTTTAGAGAAGTCCCACAGGCCTCTACGGGGTTCTCACCATTTGAACTGCTTTATGGATGGCATCCTCGGGGACTTATGGATATTGCAAAGGAGACCTTGGAACCGGAGCATCATCAAGCATGTGGCCCAGATGCAGGACTAGATCATGAGGGTGTTGCCGATTGTAAAGGAGAGCTTCTTTCAAGCACAAGAGGCCCAGGCAAGGGTCTACAATTGGTCAGTGAGGCTGAAACAGTTTAGCCCTGGAGACCGCGTATTGGTGTTGGTCCCCACGGTCGAAAGTAAATTTCTGGCTAAGAGGCAGGGACCATATGAGGTGGTAGAAAAGCTGAGCAATGTCACCTGCAAGGTCCACCAACCAGTGAGAAAGAAACCATACCAGGTGTACCACATCAACCTGCTTAAACTGTGGCAAGACAGGGAACCGATGGAAGCTATGTGCCTGGGGGTGAATCCTGAAGCCAAGGTCGAGGATGTCACAGTGGCAGAGACACTGTCCCCGACCCTGAAACAACCGTGCTGAGAACTACTTCAGAGGAATCAGGACCTGTTTTCGGAGTTGCCAGGATGTACACAGGTTGTTGTGCATGAAATCCTGATGGAACCACATGTGTGGGTGAACTAAATCCTGTATCTGATTCCCGAAGCCCGCCGCAAGTTTCTTGAAGGTGGTGAGGAGAATGTGGAGTCTGGGAGTCATCGAGGAATCAAAGAGCGTCTGGTCCAGTCCCATTGTCCTTTTTCCAAAGTCTGTTTGGGAATGGCACTGTTTACCATAAACCCAAATTAGTGTGCCATGGGGAAAGAAGAGGCGAAATACTTGAGGTTTATAGTCAGAAGGGGCAAAATCAAGCCGCAAGTGAATAAGGTAGAGGCGATCCAGAATTGGCCTCAAGAAACTGGTTAGGGTGTTTCTGGGAATTGTGGGATACTATCGGCGATTTTTCCCAAATTTTGACAAGATAGCCGCCCCTGTCACTGATCTTCTTGAGGGCATGAAGATGTCAATGGCCAAGTGGTCCTCTGAAGCGGAGATGATGGCGCTCCAGAAGTTGAAGCGTACCCTATGCAAACAGCCAGTCTTGGTCGCACCTGACCTCACTAAGGAGTTTGTGGTCCAGACGGATGCCTTCGAGGTTTGCTTGGGAGCCATGTTGTCCTAGGAAATAGATGGGGACGAACATCCAGTCCTATACCTGAGTAGAAAACGCTCTTCCTGTGAAAAGAACTATGCCATCATAGAGAAAGAGTGCTTGGCCACCAAATGGGCAATTGACACACTGAGATACTACTTGCTAGGCTGGAAGTTCAGACTAATATCAGATCATATGCCCCTGAGATGGATGAGGGAAAGGAATGGGAAGACTGCCCAGGAGACAAGGTTGTTTTCTAGCACTCCAGGACTTTAGTTTTCATGTGGAGTACAGGCCCCGAAAACTACATCGTAACGTGGATGCCCTGTCTAGACTTTCCTGTTAACTGACTAAAGCTGGCAATACTCCTGGCTTAGGGCAGACTGATGTTGGTGTTCACTTTCAGTTACTCAGTTATACATCAACTGTACTCATTTTCTCTCTTCTCCAGCTCCCTATGTGGCGCCCTGAGAGTTCAGTCGCCACAGAGTTACTGCATCTCACCCAAAGGTGTGGTATCCCACTCTCAGGTAAGGATAGAGTGCTGCCTGGGACCCTAACACCTGCATCCAACACATCCACTTCAGTAGGGCAAGGCGAGATTGCTCCTACGGGAGAGCACAGTCCCTGGTCCCTGGCTGGAGTGGAGGGGAACCGAGTGAGGGGGAACCATGTAGTGGGTGTGGGTGGAGGACGTTGATCAGGGGAGCACTTGTGAGGGAGTAATATAAAAGAGGGAACCATCTTGAAAGGACAGTTCAGTGTGGAGTGGAGTTCAGTCTGAGAGGAGGAGTGGAAGGAGCAGGGGCTCTGCACGAGCTCTGCTCCAGAGTGGGCCTAGCAGAGAGGCCCAGGAGGAGAAGGAGAGAAGAAAGGAGAGGGAACAGGAGAAAGGCTCCAGGAACAGAAGGAATCCCAGGGGTACGGGACGTGCTAGAGGCCACCCGTATGCCCGAATCTGCCAGGCGGTGGAGGGATCGAGCCGCAGAGGAGACCGGCCCCTAAACTAGTGGAGAGCTACAAGGCTCCGCTAGAAACCGGAGGCTGCTGTACTTGCAAGGTGCAGTTGTCACAACCACAATTATATCGCTGAAAAGGTGGCCACAGAGGGTCCAGGGGACTGCAGGTCACCCGACAAGACCCGAGGCTACCGGATTGGGACACTGATTGTGAGGCGCAGGGCAGGAGGGCGAGAGCCAGCGCAGGAAGACGACTGAGGAAGGCACATAGAAATGAGTCCTGTCCGGCACTCTTAAATTACCTGAGGGATTTCTGAACCCCTGCCTGGTGTAAGCAGCACGACTTGGGAGGTTGTAGTCCGGAACCTGTAACCTGAGGAACTTAACAACTGTGAGTAGACTCGGAGGACTGCACCCTGCTGTCTCTGTGGTTATTGTCTGCGCCATCACCCCTGCACTACAACGCCCAGCATCACTTACAACATCTACACTGCCCTAGAGCTAAGCTCTACCTGTGGAGAGCCACACCAGCTTTGCTGCACTAACATCAGCTCCTGGGGACCTGCTCCGCAGCGGCTGCTCCCTTTAGCCGCATACCACAGGTGGCATCACAAACTTTGTACATAAATCCCCTGTAAATATTCCCCCTTTGAATGACCACCCTGGGTCACGGACCGGGTCACCGCCACTGTGACATCTCCCCAAGCAACGACCGGCCCGGCAACGAGTACCCCACGGCCCAGGGGGCGCGTCATCTTTGGCGTCACGAACAGGATATGAACCCACCCGTTTTCACCGGGCATTGTGCGCCTAGAGACTGTGGTTTATACTGAATGTGGCGCCCGCCCCAGAAGAACGGGCGCCATTATGTGCGAATCAAAAGACAACAAGAGACATCGTGGGCCGAGTCCCAGAATGGCGCCAAAAACGGAGCACGCCCCAAGCAGCAGTGACCATGAATGTAGATGTGTCCATCAAGGTGGGGGAGCTGCCCCCTGGTGTGGCCGACAGCAAGCAGCCATGGGACCGCCCCCGAAAGGGGAGAGGAAGAAAGAAGATGACTGGGAGACAGGGTGTGGTCTCAAAGAGACCAGACAGACCACACCCGGCAGGCAAGATGGAAGGAGGCGAGCCTGGAACTCCAGCCTGCGGCCTGCAGCAAAACGAGACACCTCTTACCTTGGGAGAGATGATCATTAAGCTGTCCCTGAAGGACGCGGAATTCCTCCACGCCGAAATGTGTGAGCTAAGTCGGCGGGTGGGAGAGGCCCAGCAAACAGCCATCGCCAGCTGGAAGAGAGAGGTGCTGGAAAAGATGAGAGCGAGACGGCAGCAAGCACCGGAGTCCACCGGCAGCGCCCCAGCCCCGGCGGAGCCTAACCAGGACCAGGAGGAGGAGAGCAGACCAGGAGCGGCTGCTGGAGCAGGTAGGAAGAGTTTCCCTGTCCCGGGTGCAGACCGCGCTGACCTGCTCCTGGGCCCCCTGGTGGCGCCTCCATACCTGGGCGCGCATGCTCCCGACTTTCTCCAAAGCCCAGAGTCTACAACACCGGGTGCCTCCTCCGTCGACCAGCTCCGCGATCCCCTGGCGGAATCCTCATACCACCTGGACGCCTGCTCCGCCGACCAGCTCCGCGACCCCCTGGCGGAATCCCCATACCCGGGTGCCTGCTCAGCTGACCTGCTCCTGGGCCCCCTACCGGAGCCACCGGCCCCCGCACCTGAGTGGGCATATGGAGGCCCCACTTATGACTGGTCCGCCAGGAATGACGACCAGGGGAGACTCCCTCTTACGCCCACGCCCGCACCCCCGGTCGCCTGCCCAGGAGGAGAGGAGTTCCGGTGGGACGACCGGGAAGGGGACCTCATGGGGTTCCCGCGGGAAACGCAGGCCCAGGCCCTCCGGAGGGAAGAGTACTGCAGGAGAAAGTTCCTGCAGTTGGAAAAAGCGCTATGATCATCAGGTGCGGTGGGAGCACATGGAGGCCCGAAACATGGCGGCCAAGACCCGGGTCCGCCAGATAAAGTCCATTACACCCAGTCCCCGTCTGGAGGGGATAATAGTGAAGTTCGACCTGGACGCCGGGTGGGGCTTCATCAGAGAGCCGCGGACAGATCGGGACGTCTTCGTCAACCGGCGCGATGTAGAACCCCACCTCCAACAGGGGCATCCTGGCCGGGACCTTTACCCCGGTGACTACGTCACCTTTACACGCCACAAGGGCGAACGCGGGTGGTATGCCCTTCAGGTGTACCGTGTAGCAAGAAGAAGAGACCTGACCCTGCAGCCCCAGGCTGAAGACCCGGCTGGGTCAGCCTGCAGGAACCAAGAGTTTCCTCCCAGAGGGAGCCCCGTTGTTAAGTTGTTTCAATAGCAGAAACTGTACATAGTTACCCGAAAGGGTACAGCAGATACACTGCGAGTTGGAAGGTTTTGTGTGTATGTTTATCCATTTACCCGGTAAGGGTACCAGAACTTGTAGGCTGAGGACTGTGAGCAGCCAAAAACTCTCCATTGTAAATAGTTGCATTTCTTAAAGTGCCCCTTATTGATTTTATGTAACAACGAATGACCTCAGAACAAAAACCCGTTTGGCATAGCCGCAGACGTGGTCCAACACCTGGATGATCTATGCCCTGCAGCCACGCCCAGGGCCTACGTTGAGGGTTTTCGGACGGGTTCCTCATGCCCATGTTTGCTAGCTAGCACCTTGATAAAGAGAATGGACACCCGGTTGCAGATCGTACTGTAATCTGACAAATGTTTTATATGACAGATGTTTTACATATATGAAGAGAGTTTTATTGAAGAAAGTTTTATAATGTTTTAATAAAAATGTAACCAGTAACGTTCAAGAAAAGGTGCCTCCCATAAAGGGAAGAAAATATGTTATGTTTATGATCTTATATGCGAATGCATTCTAAAAATTTTGCATGTCTGTAATATACCCTGTTTTTTACTCTGTTCCAGCCCGCGGACGTGCTGTGTTTTACCAAGGGGGTATGTGGCGCCCCTGAGGGTTCAGTCACCACAGAGGTGTGGTATCCCACTCTCAGGTAAGGATAGAATGCTGCCCGGGACCCTAACACCTGCATCCAACACATCCACTTCAGTAGGGAAGGGCGAGATTGCTCCTACGGGAGAGCACAGTCCCTGGTCCCTGGCTGGAGTGGAGGGGAACCGAGTGAGGGGGAACCATGTAGTGGGTGTGGGTGGAGGATGTTGATCAGTGGGAGCACTTGTGAGGGAGTGATATAAAAGAGGGAACCATCTTGAAAGGACAGTTCAGTGTGGAGTGGAGTTCATTCTGAGAGGAGGAGTGGAGGGAGCAGGGGCTCTGCACGAGTTCTGCTCCAGAGTGGGCCTAGCAGGGAGGTCCAGGAGGAGAAGGAGAGAAGAAAGGAGAGGGAGCAGGAGAAAGGCTCCAGGAACAGAAGGAATCCCAGGGGTACGGGACTTGCTGGAGGCCACCCGTACGCCCGAATCTGCCAGGCGGTGGAGGGGATCGAGTCGCAGAGGGGACCGGCCCCTAAACTAGTGGAGAACTACAAGGCTCAACTAGAAACCGGATGCTGCTGTACTTGCAAGGTGCAGTGGTCACAACCACAATTATATCGCTCAAAAGGTGGCCACAGAGGGTCCAGAGGACTGCAGGTCGTCCAACAAGACCCGAGGCTACCGTATTGGGACACTGATTGTGAGGTGCAGGGCAGGAGGGCGAGAGCCAGCGCAGGAAGACGACTGAGGAAGGCACATAGAAAGGGGTCCTGTCTGGCACTCTTGAATTACCTGAGGGATTGCTGAACCCCAGCCTGGTGAACGCAGCATGACGTGGGAGGTTGTAGTCCGGAACCTGTAACCTGAGGAACTTAACAACTGTGAGTAGACTCGGAGGACTGCACCCTACTGTCTCTGTGGTTATTGTCTGCGCCATCACCCCTGCACTACAACGCCCAGCATCACTTACAACATCTACACTGCCTGGAGCTTAGCGCTACCTGTGGAGAGCCACACCGGCTTTGCTGCACTAACATCAGCTCCAGAGGACCTGCTCCGCAGCGGCGGCTCCCTTTAGCCGCATACCACAGGTGGCGTCACGAACTTTGTACATAAATCCCCTGTAAATATTCCCCCTTTGAATGACCAACCTGGGTCACGGACCGGGTCACCGCCACTGTGACATCTCCCCAAGCAATGACCGGCCCGGCACCGAGTACCCCACGGCCCAGGGGGCGCGTCACTTACACATACTGAACATAGCTTTATTTTTCATTAATTTGTATATAATATACATTTCCTCTTCATTCATCATTAGATATAAACAGATCGATCTCTACAGCGTCAAATTCAAGTTAAATTTCCTGATCTGTGGTCCTACACAAATTCGAATAACCTAGGAATCAATTTGTGAGGATTGGTAAAAAAAAAAAAATAGCCCAGAGCAATTTTACATGTGCTGCACACTCAATGAGTGAGCTAATGGCATCAGGTATGGCACCATGAGCTTCCCCATAATGACCTGTGCAATTAGATCAGATGGTGTAGTGCAGCCAATCAGGGGAGCTATCACGTACAGTATAAAACACTAGGGGCTAACCAAGGAAAGCCATTTTATGCTTGTACTGTGCTGGAGTTGGAGAATATGAGACAAAGCATAGTGATAGGAAAAACCCTAATGTGCTTGTGGTGTACTACTTGAGTGCTGATGTACCCTATTGAAAATGAGACAGAGGGTCTTAGACTGTGAAAAGAAATCCAAGACTCAAGTTATGTACAGTGAAATTTTGTAGCAGTGACATTGTTAGTCAGTGTGACTTTGAATTAATGCATCTGTAATACATGTGCAGCAACGGCACCTTTTTTTAATAGATTTTTTTTAAACAGTGGCAGCAAAGCAATAGTGGTATTCAATTACTCATTGCAGATTTTGCAACTAAATCCAAATTCTGAATCCAATGCTTGTTTCTGCTTGTAAATGAATGTGATCTCTGTGTTTTGAGACACGCCATTTTATTTTGAAAGAAAAATCTCCCTAATCCTGAAACTTTAGTAGGTAAATACATGTGTTAAAGTTTTTGAGTTGTTTTTATAATTTTTTGAACCCACTTCATTGCTCCAACAGTCTGTTAGATGTATACACATGCCTTCTGAATACTGCGGCTGGTTGCTGGTGCTTGGTTTTGGGACCTGATTCTGCCTAGATTTTCTGGTCCTATCCTATTTTATAAGGGTATTGGCCTTTTTTTCCTTCACCATTATTATAAAAGATCTTTTTTATATTTGGAATTTCTGTTTTTGTTGTCTACTCTAGATATTGTACCCTTAACAACCATACTGCCATTGTTGTCACATGTTCATTGCTGATCGTGCACTTATGTATAGCATCTTTGCAACCTAGCATTTTTGGTTTCATGAAATTATTCTTCATTTTGGCTGAAGGGGGGATCATCATTATTTAAAGGGAAAAAAATAAATAAAAAAACAAGTGAATTAATAAGAGGTTTAGATTTTGTAACTATTTAACTACTCACATTTAGGAATTAGAGGTGCCACAACAATGCTGCTGACGCATATCTTTTTGTGCGTGTACCTACACAGCTACCTTTTTATTTAAGGTTAACTAACTTTTTTTCTCGGGTGGGAGACTTTTAAAACAAAAATTGTTAAAGTTTATAAACAAATTGTTACACTTTTGTATATGAATGTATTGTATGCTAAACCCAGACGTGGCAGGATGATTGAAAAAACAACTAATGAGAATGTAGCAGTAGTAGTACCAATAGTAAGTCACATTTAGCCTCCTTTTGCCTCTGGCATGCACATTTTAGTGCTGACGAAGGGAAGGGCATAATGGAGTATATATCCCATTCCTCATCTCAATCATAGCAGAGTGATGTAGACTCTGACAGTGACAGATCAAACCTAAATTGTTGACTTCCATGACTGCAGTTATCTTTACCCAATTTTTGTTTTTTCAAAACTGTTAATAAAATTTGAGATGGGGGAATTGGCATTTTACCAGGAGAAACTGTGTTCGGTAATTTATAAAGCTTTGGAAAACCAGACTGTTGGTAATTGCATGTATATCTAGTTTTCTACCATCTACTCCTGCAGAGTCAACACTTTCCTGCTTGTATGACCATATGCATTACTTGAACTGCTAGGTGTAGTCATATCTGCTCTGTATCCTTTCTCTAGCAGATATCATTAGCTCTGATCCCATGGAATTCTGGCTCTACAGATTGGACAAGTGGAAGTTAATGAAAATTAGTGATGAGCGAGCATGCTTGCTACTACTCGGTGCTCGCCCGGGCATCTCACTGCTCGAGATGCTCGGCGCTCGCCGAGTATTTCCGGGGTTGTTTGGCGGGAGCTCTGGTCTCCTCCCTGCATGTTTGGCGATCTTTACAGAGCAAATGAACATGCAGGGATTGTCTGCCATGCACTGTAATGCCGTAGCCGTGTTGGTTGTGGCATTACATTGATTGGCTGGCCGCACAGCATCATCAGGTCTATATCAGACCTGGCACCGCCATGCTCGTCAAAGTCACTCCTGAATCAGACAGTGTAGGGAGAGCAACTGCTGAGCTAGGGAGAGATTTGCTTGATTCTAGTTAGTGTAGGTGTCCCAAACTATATTAGAGACACATATCCATCTCAACAAACAGTCCTTCTGAGGACTAATCCATCTGCAGAGATATCAGGCAGGCAGTGTATATAGGCAGGCAGGTTATATAGCAGACTGCAGTGCACATAGCACAAGGGGCTCCATTTCAGTTTTGTCTGCTACTGCTGTTAGATATTTCTAGAAATAGGCCCAGGTCTCAGGGGCCAGGAAGAATTTTGTTTTGGATCTTTAATCCTCATTATTTGCTTAAAAAGCAATTGTTGTTCCGTTGTTCTGGGCCATTTGCCTGTTGGCACTGCAGAATACAGCCATGTTCTTTCCATATTACAGTGCTAAAAATCCAGCTATTTAAAACTGTGGTTTGTTCGTCACACGGATGACATATAATTGCGCTGAAAATACTGCCATTTCTGGCATCCATTAAAAATTTGTTTGTATGTCAGTGAAGCAATTGACACCAGTTTGCTGTTCAAAATAGCTTTCTACGTTACACAGATCACATGTACGTTTTCAGAAAATACTGCCATTTTTGGCCTCTATTAAAAATTTGTTTCATTGTGTCACTGAAGCAATTGACACCAGTTTGCTGTTCAAAATAGTTACCTACAGGCCAGGTATTTAAAACTGTGGTTTGTCCGTCACACGGATCACAAATAAGTTCGCTCCAAACTCAGTAATTTGTAGTAAACGTGGAAGATATTGAACTCCATTTAAAATGGGCAAGACACTTGGCAAGGGACGGGGAAATGGACGTGATGGTGATGGTGCATGCAGAGCCCGAGGCCGTGGGCAAGCTGAAATTGTGCCACAACAAACACTCACATCTTTTCTCGCTCGACCTTCCTGTCCCAATTAATAGGGGACCACAGAACACCACTATTGAACACAGAGCAGTGTGAAAAGGTTATTGGTTGGATAGCAGATAATGCTTCCAGTCACTTAGCCACCACCACCTTGTCTTCCACACGGTCAAGTCTCAGTAGCTGTGAGTCTGGACCACATGTTCCTCACCCTGAACCTCCTTCCTCCTACCATGCCGAGTGCCCGGAGACAACTGATCCACACTTGGACACTCCGAAGAGCTGCATGTAGTGATGCCCAAATATTTGAGCAGCCACGGTCACACAAAGGTGACGGTGGGAAAGTGTCACAAGAGGTGAACGATGATGAGACACAATTGCCAGAAAATCAGGAGGAGGACCAGGGTGCAGAAGTGGAAGACGAGGTGGTGGATGATATAGTAACTGACTAGGGTTGAGCGAGTATGTTCTGTCCGAGTATGCTCATGCCGAGCTCCGAGTATTTATAGCTGCTCGGTGATGAGGTTAAATCGCTCCGTGTGCATGATTTGCAACTGTTTGACAGGTTTATTACATGTGAGGAATGTGTAAGAAATAGACATTCCTCTCATGTAATAAAACTGTCAAACAGTCGCAAATCATGCACACGGGAGCGATTTAACCTCATCACCGAGCAGCTATAAATACTCGGAGCGCGGCCCGAGCATACTCGGTGAAAGGGTTAATAGAACATACTCGCTCAACACTATAACTGACCCAATCTGGCAGGAGGACATGCAGAGCGAGGAGAGCAGCGAAGAAGGCAGGAAGAAGCAGTGTGGTGGCCACAGAAAGAAGGCAGGCAACTGTTCGCCGTAACACCAACACGAAGAAAGTTGCCAGTACAACTGTTAGGTTTTCCCGAGTCTGGTTGTTTTTTAAAGACTCTGCCGATAACCCCAAAAAAGGCCATTTGCACCACCCGCCAGGCCAGCATCAGCAGGGGTGGCAAAACTAGCAACCTGACCACCACCAGCATGATCAGGCACATGGCAGCAAAGCACCCGATTTTGTGGGCTGAACCCCAGTGTCCAGGAACAGTGTCTGCGGGTGGCACCACTGCTTCTTCCGCTGTTGTGCATGCAAGTCAATCCCCTGTCCATGGTGCATGCGAAGATGCCTCCTGTCAGGCACCAGTCGTTGCACCTGTTGCACCTGTCGTTGCACACTCAAGTAGCAGCATCAGGAAGCACGTCCACGTCCTTGTCCCAGCGCAGCGTTCAGTTGTCCATACCCCAGTCATTGGAACGCCAATGCAAATACGCATCCAACGCCCCACAGGCCACACTACTAAATTCCCGCATTTCACGACTGCTTGCGCACGAAATGTTGCCTTTTAGGCTCGTGGAGACGGATGCATTCCACAACCTGATGGCGGCCGTCCCTCAGTACTTGGTCTCCAGCCGCCACTATTTCTCTCGGTGTGCCGTCCCCGCATTACACAAGCATGTGTCCCAAAACATTAGCCGTACCCTCAACAATGCAGTTACTGGCACACTGGGTTAACATAGTGGAAGCCGGGACCCAGTCAGACATTGGGATGGAACACGTCCTTCCGATGCCAAGGATTTAGGGCCCTAGGTCAATCAGGGTTGCCCCGACAATCTACAGCTCCTGCACCTCATCCTCCTCAGCCTCCTCCTCCTTTTCAGCCTCCATCTCCGAAATCACCACATCAGTCACAAGCTGGAAGCAGTGCAGCACTGCCTCGGCCAAGCGGCAACAGGCTGTGCTGAAGCTAATATGCTTAGGTGACAAACCACACAATGCTGAAGAGTTGTGGACAGCTCTGAAAGAGCAGGCAGATCTGTGGCTCACACTGCTAAACCTACAGCCAGGCATGGTCGTGTGTGACAATAGCCAGAACCTGGTGGTGGCTCTGAGGCAAGGCGAACTCGCACACGTACCATGCCTTGGCCATGTGCTTAACCTCGTGGTTCAGCGGTTTCTCAAATCCTACCTGGAGCTGCCGGATCTGCTTGTTAAAGTACGCCGCCTGTGTGCCCATTTTAGAAAGTCACCTACAGCTTCCGCCGCCCTTGACGTGCTTCAGCAGCGTTTGCAGCTTTCGGCTCACAGACTGGTGTGTGATGTCCCCACGCATTTGAACTCTACACTGCAGATGTTGGGAAGGATTTGTGAGCAGAAGAGGGCAGTTGTTGAGTACCAGCATCAACAAGGCCGTCGGTATTCAGTTTAGACTCCACACATAAGACCTCAGGAGTGGACATGGATATCAGACATATGTACCATCCTCCAAAACTTTGAGGACTACACAAAGATGGTGAGCCGCGATGATGCCATAATTAGAATCACCATCCCACTTCTCTGTCTTTTGAAATACTCTCTGCTCACAATCAAAGAGGATACATTGCAGGCGGAGCACGATGAGATGGAGCAAGAAACCATACAGGGTGATTACACACAGCCCAGCGTCATCTCATCCCAACGTGGATTGGGTGACAATGAGGAAGAGGAATAACAGGAGCTAGTTTCATGCGCTATAGATGGTACTACCTGCACAACTGTCATACCGTCTGTTCAGCGTGGATGGCCAGAGGACAGAAAGGAGGAGGACACGGAAGTCTTGCCTGTTAAACTCAGCCATGCGTGCCAGACTGCTATGTTACGCTGCCTTTCCCATGATCCTCGCGTTTTCATAATTTTGGGTGACAGTCATTACTGGTTGGTGACACTTCTAGACCCACGCTACAAGGAGAACTTTATATCTCTTATTCCTGAGGCGGACAGGTCTACAAAAATGGAGCAGTACCAGAAGGCCCTTGTTGCGGAGCTATTAAAAAAAATTCCCATCTGAAAATGCTGGCGGCAGAGGTCACAGTTCATTGGACAACCAAGGAGCACAGGCGAGAGAGACACATCTTCAATTCAGCAGAGGCAGGGGGACACTGTCAAAGTTCTGGAAGAATTTTCTCAGCCCCTCCCATCGCACAGGCCCTGAGGCGTGGGGTACTCTCATAAGGAGTGCAAAGTTTGGGAAGATGCTGAGCGAGTACCTTGCCGACCGTACCAACGTCCTCCGTGATTCTTCTGTGCCTTATAATTATTGGGTATCCAAACTAGATACGTGGAATGAACTGGCTCTCTATGCCTCAGAGGTCCTGGCCTGTCCTGCCGCCAGCATTTTATCAGAGCGGGTTTTTAGTGCCGCTGGTGGAATTATAACTGAAAAGCGCATCCGCCTGTCAACTGAAAATGCTGACAGGCTGAGTCTTATAAAAATGAACAAGGGCTGGATTGGGCCAGACTTCTCAACACCACCGAATTATAGCAGCGTAACAGAAAACTCAAATCCAGTGTTTTTTTTTGGGAGGTGTATTCCCATGCACCTTTTCACACCCACACATGGGTATACGCTTCCTGATTTTGACTATTTTCTCTTGTCCTCCTCCTTCTCCTCATTCTCATCCTCCACCACCATATCACCAGGGTGACTGTGGTCCATGATACAACACTCACGTAATTTTTTTGAAGGGTGTTTATGATGCCCGTAAAAAAAAATTTTTTATGCAGTATGTTCATGTATACCCCCCAGGGGTAAATGTTTATCAGTACATACACTTAGTGCATGGGCATTACAAGTATAGGAGACCCGCTCCTTTCTAATGGGAACATTTTTTATGAGGCCCTCCTCCACATCTCTTCCAAGGGGCATTGGAGTGCCTCCAAATTTTTGTCAACCCTTGCATTCACTGTATAGGCAAACACAATGGGAGACCCACTTCGTAATAATGGGAACATTGTTTTTAGGAGGCCCTCCTCTAAGTCTCTTCAAAAGGGTATTGGGGTGCGTCCAAACTTTGGGCAGCCCTGCCACTCACTGCATACGCAATAACAGTATAGGAGACCCACTCTTTAGTTATGGAAACAATAAAATGTAGCAAGCTGATGGCTCTCTAAGAATAGTAAAGGCCGCCTGATGGCCCTATAAAAATAGACTTTGTGACTTTCAGAGTCCCTCCTTCATAAATGAAACACGATGTGTCTGATGATGTGTCACACACCACATGGCCAGATAAGGCTGTAAAATGTTAAAATGACATTTCCTGGTGAATGCATTTGTCACGGTTGAAAGCAATGCAAAGGTGCAAAAACGCATCAAAAACGCTACGTGTGAACATAGCACAAGGTGTGGAGGAGTATTTTTGGTTATTTATTTTGCTTTATATACACAAGTCATTACCCTGGAAAGGATGTTCCTTAACACATTTCCAAGGAAAATCCATTTTGGTTTTGTATGTTTTATTGTGAGTCCGTAAAAGTGGCATAATACCTCTGGCAACGTTGTTGACAGAAGTGACCTGGGAGTCAGAAATGCTTCCAGGGGTCTTCCCCATGCTGTTCTCATGTCATTTTAGCACTGTTGCCATCAATTTGGGCAATTTTTAGGCCCTCAGCACACTGCTGGGGGGAGCCACCTGTAAAATGCTCGAATTTCCCACAGACTTGCATTGGGTTCTTTGCTCGGGTCGAGTATTCCAATGTGCTCGACCCGAGCATTTTAGTGCTCACCCATCACTAATGAAAATGAATCCGGTATGGATCAGTGGCGATTTTTATCCACCTAGGTAATATATCCATCAAGTACTTGGTATGAAGCTGGTTAAGCTTCCAAGCCAGCAGCACACTTTACTTAATGACTTATGACAAAAATGTACATCAGATGTTAAGAAGTTAAAATCCATTATTTATTCATGATTTAGTTCACAGGTTATTTTTTTGTTTAAAAAAATCATGACAAATTTGTTCTAGTAATATCTGTGAGGCTCAAATTTTTGGCTAGAGTGCACCAGTTGACAGTCCCCATCAGTCTCCAACACTTGGATCTTAAAATGTTTTTTGCTATGGGACCAGTTATTTTTGCAATCCTTTAGATCAATGGGTGACATGCCTAAACTGATAATTTTTTATTACACTTGTGCTGGGTTCTGTTAACTTGGTCTTTGCTGCACTAAGACCTTGGTTTAGACTTTGATGGAGCCTATAATATGTCAATGGGATTGGCCAGGATTTGCTTGGATCTTTTTTTGCAGATGAAATAATTCCTGCTCTCATTAAAATGGAACCAAGAGAGTAGAGTTAACAGCGCTTTACTTCTCAGTTTTTCAGTCCCTTTATCTGTATCAAATACTCAATAACTGAAGACTGGAATGTGGGGTGTTCACATTTCTAAGTATTAATATCATTAAGTTTCATTTTGGAGAAAATAAATACAAAAAAAATTCAGATAATCATTTTTGCCAATGAGGACACCATTAAGAAAATGGCTTAAGACTCAATTTATTGCAATAATCACTGCAAAAAATGAAAATATCTTCCTTTTGCCTGGTAATTGATTTATGCTTCATTTAAATGTATAGAGTAGTTCCAATATCATTTCTTACTCTCATTAATGGCACTAGCAGGACCGGAAGAGAGAGATGAAAATTCTCAATACAAGTTATTGCATTTAAATGGATTCAATATTTTAAAAATCATTTGATGTAAATATCTGTCATGAGTCATAGAAAATCTGCTGAAATTAGGGAAAAAAGTATTTTTTTAATTTTGAAAATACGTGTTTAGTTTTCAATAAGAGTAATTGGACCGTTAACTACTTAACTATTAAAACTACTGCATCTGAAAAATACAGCAATTATTTTAAAAAGTGCATAACACTGACATTTTTTATTCTTAAATTCTGTACAAAAATAATGTATAGTACCAGTCAGAAGTATACACCTGTTGATGCAATGGTTTTCCTTGGAATGCGAATATTGTGGATTTTGAAAAATGCAAAATGCACAAAGGAACAGATACTGTATGGAAACGAGAACTAAAGGCACATGGTACAAAACAAAACAGGATATATATTAAACCTTATATTAATGCTGGGATCAAAGTAAAAGAAGGGTTTTGGAGAAATCTAAGGTTTAATACATATGTTTTGTTTCATCCAAATGTTTGCGACCTTCCGCTCTGTTTTGCAGAGGCAATGTGGGTACAAACTCCCAAACATTGCTGAGCCATATTCCACTACTGTTCTAAGCCAGAATATGGCAAGAACCACTTAAGTAAAGAGAAAATAAATTCCCTCATAATTTTTAGAAATGTGCTGTCTGTCAATCTTGAAAATTGTTAGAACTTTGAAGATATCCTGAAGTGCAGTCATAAAATCCATCTATTGCTATGACGAAACTGGCATTTATGAGGACCGTTATAGAAAAATGCTATACCAAGATTTACTTGTGCTGCAGAGGATAAGTTCATCAGTTACCAGTGTTATCAACTGCAAATTCACTGTACCTCAGGTAATAGCTCTCATGAATGATGCACAGATATCAAGTATGAGACACATCTCCACACCAACTGTCCAAAAGAGACTGCAAGAAGTAGGCTTTCATGATTGAACTACTGAAGAGAAAACACTACTGTGGACCGCCAACAAGAAAAAGAGTTCTTTGGTCCCAGCAATATAAAATGTAGACATTACATCAGTGAAAATCTGTACTCTGGCCTGATGAGCCAAAATGTGACATTTTTGGTACCAACTGCTTTTTCTTTGTGAGATGCAGAAAAGGTGTGTGATGCCCAGTGTGAAGCATGGAGGGAGAGGTGTTGGGATTCTTTGCAGGTGACTCTGATGGTTATTTATTCCAAATTGAAGACACGCTTACCTAGCATGGCTACTACATCATTCTGCAACTGACGCGCCCCTGGGCCTGTGTCGCGCTGCGTTGCGCACGCGGGAGCTTACCCGGAGCCGGATCTGTTTAGGGTTGTAGTCTCGTGGCGGTGACCCGGTCCGTGCCCAGGGAGTCAAACTGGACGGCAGTCTGTTAGCGGTAGAAAATGGTTGATGACTACGCCACCCGTTGAATGCAGCCAGGGGGCTGCTGCTGCAGGGCAGACCGCTGAGGCCGGTGGAAGGATGGTGCAGCGTGATAGTATAACCCCCAACGGGAGGGGTATGGCCTCAGGGCAGCCGACGTGGATGATGGGGGTAGCAGGAACCACTCAGAGACGGTATGGTAGCGTTCAGGGTCTTTACTGGTAACAACGATAGACCCTCCCGGAGTACTTGCTAGCGAACGGGGCCTGGTCAGTCCTTGAGCAGATGGGATCTCCCCTGGCCAGGCGTAGTTGTAGGCCTCCCAAGCTGACTGTACTCTTCTGGCTACCTTGCTAGAAGCTGATGTAAGTAGCCCACGTCCCTGAGTGTACCGTGTGGTGCTCACCCGTATGGCCGGTGACTCGGGGCCTTCTAATGGCTTCCGCTCCACGATGGCGGTGCTGGTCCCACGCGTGTGACCGGGCCTTCGGGCTTCTGGGCCAGGGGACCTGAAATCCCCTGCCTGACGGATTCTGCTGCTGGGTAGAAGTTAGTCCCCACAGCCTCGGACTCCGGGTCCGGTAAAGAATCTTCTTAGTCAGGGCGAGCTCTTTAGCTGCCAGCCCCTGACTCCTTGTGACTCTGCTGCTTCCTATGCTGCTCTTGTCTCTACTCTTCCTGGACTCACTAACCCTGCCTCAGCCCCGGGTTTATACAGGGGAAGTTCTTCCCCTCCCAAGGCTGGGCAGGAGGTGTGGCATGCACAGGATCCCTGACCAAAGGACCTCCCACCTGCTCTCAGACGTAATATCTCTATCACTGTGACAACCAGACCCCTGGGGTGTCACACAACTACATGACATCCTATCTGGTTTGCGCATAGTGGAATCATTGAATGATCATTTGTGATTAAACAGGACAATGACCTCCAGGCTGTGTAAGGGATTTCTGACCAAGAAGGAGAGAGATGGAGTGCTGCATCAGATGATATAATCTTCACAATCACCCGGTGTCAACACAATAAAGATAGTTTGGGATGAGTTGGACTGCAGAGTTAAAGGGACTCTGTCAGCACAGAATCATTGTTCAAACCAAGTACAGGCACTCTATGCTTCACGGCGAGGCAAATCATTAATCAAATCACCTTCCTGCTAGCTTGTTTTCCATGTATCTCCACCCTTTTCAGGCTCTATGAAGCCAAAGCTGTGAATCAAATAAGAGGAAAAGGAGGTGAAGATAGAGGGAAAACAAGCGCGTGTGAAGGTGCATTTAAATGATATGAAGCACAGACCGGCAACACTTAGTTTGAACAGTCATTCTGGTTTGACAGAGTCCCTTTAAGACAACGCAGCCAACAATTGTTCAGCTTCAAGACTATTAGAACTAAATACTAGTTCACAACTTGATGAAGCTGTAGGAGAGACTGCTGAGGGTTTATAAGCTGTCATCAGAGCAAAAGAGGAGAAATTTTGAAGAATCTAAGGTTTAAGACAAATTCTGGTTTGTTTTACATGTGTTTGTGAACATCTTATTTCCATATGTGTACCCTTTGTGGTTTTGATGCTTTCAGTCTGAATCTATAATGTGCACATTCCAATAAGAACAAGGAAGACCACTGCATGAACTGGTGTTTCCAAACATTTGACCAGTACTGTACTATACAGTTATTAGGTAAACAAAAATGCCTCTTTCTACATTTAAAGGATGCCTCTTTCCAATCAGTCATGAGAAAAGCTAAGAACACGCTCTTTGAATTTGAAAGTACACCTTAACTGCTTCTATAGGAATTAAGAGGGTATGCCCTTGATTGATTGTTCATCAGCAAGTATAAAAGCAAATGTTTTGGCAGTTTGCTGGTCTGTAGTATTTAGGCATGTGTTATCACAATGTCAAGGAGGAAAGGCATCAAAGAAGAATCGTATTTTTCGGACTATAAGACACACTTTTTTCCTCCAAAATTTTGGAGGAAAATGGGGGGTGCGTCTTATAGTCCGAATGTTGGGGGGGTATATATATATATATATATATATATATATATATATATATATATATATATATATATATATATATATATATATATATATATATATATATATATATATATATATATATATATATATATAATCACTATGTGGGGCACAGGAGGCCGCAGCCGCCTGCTGCAGTCTACTCTGTCCCCGCTGCTAAAGAAAATGATTATTCACTGCTCTCCACGCCCATGGGCGTGGGGAGAAGTGAATATTCATTTTCCTTAATAGTGGCACACAGTGAATGCGCAACGCGGCTTCTGCTGCTGCCGGGCGATCGCGTGTGCCCGCTGTTAAAGGGCATGAATATTCACCCCCTCCCCACGCCCATGCTGCAGCTATGCTGTGTGCCGGCTATTAAGAAGCATGAAGTCACTGCTCCCCGCTCACACAGTTACAGCGTGGGGAGCAGTGACTTCCGGCAGCTGATCTATCCTTGTGAGCCGCGCATGGCGTCACTGGCTCACATGGCGAGATCAGTGTGGGCAGACAGGATGCAGCGCTGGAGGAGAGAGAAGAAAGGTGAGTAGGAGTGTTTATTTTTTATGTGCAGCGTGATGGGGATTAGAGGGACCATGCATACCAGGATAAGGATGAGGGGGCCATACATACCAGGATAAGGATGAGGGGGCCATACATACCAGGATAAGGATGAGGGGGCCATACATACCAGGATAAGAATGAGGGGGCCATACATACCAGGGTAAGGATGAGGGGGCCATACATACCAGGGTAAGGATGAGGGGGCCATACATACCAGGGTAAGGATGAGGGGGCCATACATACCAGGGTAAGGATGAGGGGTCCATACATACCAGGATAAGGATGAGGGGGCCATGTATACCAGGATAGGGATGAGTATTGCTATGCATACCAAGATAGGGATGAGGGTTGCCATGCATACCAGGATGGGGATTACTGTGCCATGCATACCAGGATAGGGATGAGGGGTGCCATGCATACCAGAATAGGGATTAGGGGTGCCATACATACCAGGATAGGGATTAGGGGTGCCATGCATACCATGATTGAGATGAGGGGTGCAATGCATATCAGGATGGGGATTACTGTGCCATACATACCAGGATAGGGATAAGGGGTGCCATGCATATCAGGATGGAGGGGTGCCATGCATATCAGGATGGAGGGGTGCCATGCATACCAGGATGGGGATGGGAGCCACGTATAATAGGAAGGGGGGGCATATATACCAGGATGGGGTATATTAGAATTGGGGGACATTACCCCTATACCAGTGTCGGCAGCAAACACCACTCCACCTTAACAGTGCGTTGTGACCATATTTTTTGCTTACATTTTTTTTCCTCCTCTAAAACCTAGGAGGGTCTCATGGTCCGGTGCGTCTTATAATCCGAAAAATACGGCAATTGTTACTGCCCATCAATTTGGGAAGGGTTTTAAGACCATTTCCAAACAATCTGGAGTCCACAATTCTTGGGAAGAAATATTTACAAGTGGAAATATTCAAGACAGATGACAATCTTCCCAGTAATGTACATCCCAGCAAATTTCCCCTTACACCACCCCTGAGGTCAGAAGTGCAATGCTCATAGAAATTGCAAAAAAAAAAAAGAGTTACAACTCAGAGTCTAAAGGCCTAAGTTCACTTGTTAAGTTCAAGTTAATGGCAGCACAATTACATAAACATAGACAGTAAAAAGAAAAACTCAGCTTACCATTGTAGTCGTCAATACTTGAATACGATAGTGGATGCACGGAAAAAAATGCTGTGAAACCACAAAAACAAAAGGAAAAAAAGAAATTCCAGCATCGTAAAAAATTCATAAAAGGAAGAAAATTTAATTAGATCACATTATATAAAATGTCATAAATATGACATGAATAAACAAAAAATGGGAAAAGAAAAAAGGGGAGAACAACGCCTTATGCGTTGTAGTTATAGGTATACCTATCACTAATGACATGCTTGTTCCGAAATGCGTGTGGTGTTTGTTCCCCCCTTTTTTTTTTCCCATTTTTTGTTTATTCATGTCATATTTGTGACATTTTATCTAATTTGATCTAAATAAATTTTCTACCTTTTATGAATTTATGCGGTGCTACAATTACATAAAGGTTGAACAAACATGTCTTGCTTGGAAAAGAGAAATATTTTGCAGCCACATGACCTGGGCATCTTCTACTCATTGAGATGACCATGAACATGCTCCAAGTCAAACGTGAAGTTATCTCTCCAGAAGCTAGACTGGTCATGCAACAGGACTTTTATGTTTAACACATCAGTAAATCTACACCAGAAGGCCTGAAAAGGAAAAGATTCAAGGTGTTGCAATGACCCAGTCAAAGTTAAGACCTCAAACTCAACCCAAGTGAAATAATGTAGCAGGACCTTAAGAGAGTTGTACATAAATGCCCACAAACTGCAATAAACTTAAGGGCTCTTTCACACATCAGTGTGTACGGTACGTGTGGTGACCGTTTCCACACGTACTGGAGACACTGACACACGCAGACTCCTTCAAATCTATGGGTCTGCGCACATGTCAGTGTGTTTCCACGGACAGTGTGTCCGTGTGCTCCACACGCTGACATGTCCGTTTTTTTCCGAATGCATGGTCCACAAAATGTCTCGTGCTGAACACACACGGATGACCTCCGTGTTTCATCCTTGTGACACGATAATATAGATAATAAGCCGCATTCAAAAGGTATATTTTTCAAAAAATGCTTTTAATGTTAACAGTTCACCACATGAATTAGGAGTAGATGACGATTTGAAGCGACATATAAGATGTTTCGAACTAAAGATTGGTCTTTATCAACCGTCGCTAGGTAGAAGATTGTCCAGGTAAAAAATAGAATTCATGGAGTCACATAGGTAATTGTGGTGCCAAGGACAGGGAGTCCAGGGAAATCTTGGTGCACCACACGAAGCGCAAACAGCGCGGTACAAGATTTAAAAACAATGGTTTGTCAAAAAATCAAAACTGGCCGTGATTCTAAGGAGTTAAAGGGGTTTTCCAAATTATGGTAAATCTTGCACAGAGGCAGCATTACGGCTAAAACAAAGAAGCAATATACATATTCTGGTGATAAATTTTGATACTTTATCAATGTCCTGTGTTGCCCACATTTTTAAGTCTTTCATTCACACATATGCTCAGGTTTGCCCACCAAAACCACACATACAAATTGTTGCCCAATGCGAAGGACATTTCCCTGTAATGCTGTTATTTATGGCTTTACATCTGCCACATAGTTAAAATTCTAACCACATTTCATTTTCAGAAACCACAGAAACTTGTGCTGGATAACCTAAGTATGACAAATATCCAATTGTAGATATAAATTGGTTCAGTTGGTGACTTTGGTGTATTACAAGTCTACATTTAGGAATAGATTTTGCACTGCGAGTACCCAGTACTACTAATACCATTTTCCGCATGAGTTATTTTATACTGTAAATCTTAGAGGACCTTTCAACATTTTAAACTGACCGCATCATGGAATAGTGATTGCGTAGCTGAGTAAAACTTGTCAACTTATCATCTCTTTTGAGGTGATATTGGCTAGTAAAGTTTATATGCTAATTGTCATAACCAAGGGGGCATAAGCAGAAGTTCATCTCTAGGGGTGTTTATTTTTCCTCTGCATGATGATGCCCAATCATAAGCAAACAGTGTAATGCAGTAGAAAAAAAACAACATGCCCCCAGAGAAGATCAAAACCAACATATAATAACATGCAGTACTGCTCTAACCCAAGGTTACGCAGATCTCACTGCCAACACATACTGTGATTACAAGCAGATTACATGGGGAAAGCAGGCTGTCTGTCATTACAAACACTTCTGCATCTGCAGTGCTCATCCTATAGCACTGTCAGCACTGCTCTACTGCCCAGCGCCACATGGACTATGCTGTGGGATGAGAGCTGCCACTTGTAATTACAGTAGTAATATAAGTGAGCAGAGCAGGGCTATGTGTCATTACATGTCTCACTCAGAGAAAGTCAGTTCTGACATTCCCTGAAGGTGTAATCTCTCCCCACCCCTTATCCCCTGTTATATGTTTCCTGCTTATGAATGGTCAACAACATGCATTGGGAAAAGTAAATGCCCCCAGAAATTTAATCACCTCTTTGGTAGATCGCTCACTCAGCTGCACACGGAGGTAGACACAGGTATGATGTCTCTTTAAGTCTCTTGTTGGTTTATTAGAATGTGGCATAAACCAACAGTGAGTCCATGAAAATAAACACCGCCCTTTGGGCAACTCGGGAAAGCAAACAAAACAACGTGGTTATGCACAACACAGTCCTTGTGTTAGCAGGGGTCTGTCTGCTCAGAGTTTAGCAACTCCATGTGGTTCAGGTCCGCACAGAACAAATATTTCCTGTCTGGAGTATGCCTCTCCAGATACACTGAACAATGAATGCCTGAGCAGGCCGAGAATTCAAAACCCCAGACCACTCCCTGAGGTGGAGATATGGTGAATGACCTCCCACCCTTCACAATGGTCATTCACAAAAACCACTCCCTTTTAAAATGGCGGTTTAACCCTCTCAGTAAAATAACATGCTGGAGCAAACTTTATGGTTTCAATTCACGGAAGCTAATAGCCTCCGTGAAACATATCTAACCTCTATCACCTTACCAGTGACTTTGTCACACCTCTAATGCTCCATCGGTTGAGGTGGAAATTAGCATCTAAACTTTAAGAACCAATAACTCCTCAACGGAAATGAAAAAATATATATATTTCAGCTGCACATCTCCAATGCCATGATGGCACTAGTTTAACATGCTAAGGCTAAGTGCACAGTCTTTTTGCTGAGTTTTCAGAGCAGAAACTCTAGTTATAAAGGTGTTTTGTAATCTGGAGAGTTTCCAATCAGTTTCTGCTCCAAAATCTCCTCGAAAAATTCTGTGTACATAGAAAAAATGGAGAAAGATCCTCTTTAGTATCAATTTAAATCATGTCTAAGTTTTTATTCCGCATATTCTACATTTTTTGTATGCAGGTACAGAAATGATTGTAGTCTAAAACCTTACTTTACTCGTGGTAATAATAAGTCATTCTACTCAAATCTAATATCTGTTGATAAATTGAAGTCACCATATCTTCTAAGTGCAGTATCTCTTAATCTGAGATGAGCATATAGTTCCAATCAGCTATATGGCAGCAGAAAAACATTAACGTTCAAAATGGCACAGACATCTTAGATGGAATAGCGTTCTACTTTCAGTGTGATATTTTGGGTTAGTTCCCTTTTTCAAGCAGGACCTGTGGAATGAGTAAATCTGCTGGTCCTCAAGCCAATAAAGCATACTGCTGATGGTAGGAAAAGCTTCTCATATAGAAAGTTCAGGTGTGGTATCCCACAAAGTGGCCATCTCCATGGGATACTGGATGTATAGAGCGTTTCATGCAAATACTGTGATTTCTGTGTAAACTGTATGTTGTAACATATTGTGAGACTTGCTGACAGGCATTACTCAAATGGTTAATCTTCTCTCTCAGAGACTTGTTTACATGACTCAGCACTGCTTGGTATGCAAAAGTTTCTGGAAAGAGCTGGAACAAGCTCCCCTGCCAGTCAGCCAATGAGTGCAGCTGAAAAGAGTCACAGGAGAGAGAAGTCAGTAGGGGAAGGCAGACTGCAAAGAGGAGATGTTGTTCTCCGCCTAGGCTGCTGGATCTAGGGGGGACCGATTAAAAAGGAGGGGAGCTGACAGCCTTCAGATTGGAAGGCTTCCTATTGCACCTCCAGGTGGAAAAAAAACTCGAAGGAGAAGCATAGCTCCTGCCCTAAGTAAGAATTATTGAATGAGGATTACCAGAGGGGTTAGCCTGAGAACGAGTGAATTGAAAAGACATGTATCACACAGTATCCTTGTCTGAATTGATAAGACAAGTATTGATAAGTATTGGAATTGATAAGACAAGTATCACCTGTCCACATGTGTGGGTCAACCTTCCACTGTAAGTGTAAATTTGACCACCAATTACCTACTATTTGTATATAGTTATTTACCCCATTATCATTAGTAAAGAGACTGTTCTTCTCAAGTTAAAGCTGCTTCTTTATGATTCAGGATTAGCTGCACAAACAACCACAACCACCATCATATTCCACTTAAAGAGGCAGCTCATCATCATTCTCCATATTATCCTCTCTGAGATGTACAGATTTGGTATTCGTTATCAGTCCTGTGTTCAGAGGCCCATCTCTAACTGTCTGATACGGAACTGGCATCAAGAAAACTATTTCCAACTGTTACATGTTTTTTATATTTTTTATTGTGGGTCTTTGTGTGTGTGCAATTGGAGAGGGAGAAGAGGCTTATTGTGACAAAGCTTGGCCACCGCGTGATGCAGATTAGAGACCATATATAGATACAACTTGGCACTCAAAAAGGTTTCAGTGAATGAAAGTTTCATTCACTGCAACCCTTTTGAGTGCCAAGTGGTATCTATATCGGCTATAGGCTGGAACCCTACTTGGGCATCTCTTCACACATCAGGAGTGCCGTATACCTCCCTACACTATACGCAGATTAGAGACCGTCAGGAGCACAAACCACCCCTTTGCCATACACCACATGAGGTTACCGCACAGGCATATTAAAAAGAGCTGAAACGCTGGCACGGCTACTGCACATGAAACATCAGTAAGTTGGGAAGCATAACATGACAA
Organism: Phyllobates terribilis; assembly: GCF_046119375.1. Lineage (NCBI taxonomy): Eukaryota > Metazoa > Chordata > Amphibia > Anura > Dendrobatidae > Phyllobates > Phyllobates terribilis. The sequence goes on along the minus strand of NW_027362767.1, from coordinate 97,108,896 downwards.
AATCTTGTACCGGTCATCCAGGTGGTGGTGGTGCTCAGCCCACAGAAAGTCTCATAAATGAAGGTTACCAAGGTAGAAAATGTCCAGAAAAGGAGCTGCACTCACCACTGGTATGTGAATTAACGGCATTTTATTTAGGTCATCACATGAGGATAGGAAATATGGAGGAGTGAATGGCTCAACCATTCCTCCATGTTTCCTATTCTTATGTGACAACCTCGATAAGGAGAGTTCAGACATGTGCCTTGGTTTTTAGCATTTCCTGCATCACTACAGTGAAGAGGTGTTGAAGCATTATTCGAGAATGCCTATGGGTAGTATTGGCACAGTTTTCAGAAAAATAGTTAATTTAATTCTCTAACCTTGGACAATCCCTTTAATTTACGCTGTTTGATGAAAACAAAGAGTAATACAATCGCTGCAGGCTTATGCTGTGGACTATCTTTAGGAGATGTGGAGCTGTGTTCTAGACTACATTGTATGAACTCTTTGGTTTTGTGTATGTTTCTCCTGTAAAGCTTCCTATTGATAATGAAAGTCATAATTTCTGTATGTTCCAAGTGAAACAGTTCATTATCCCACAATGTTTGATTGCTGATCCTGCAACAGTTATTACAAACATGAGTCAGCATTGCCAGGATATAAACTACTTTACCTAAAAAAAAATTAATTTAATTTAAGTTTTAGGCAGATGTAGTAAAAATGCTTTTAAACATAGAAGTGTTTATTTTCATCAATTAGCAAAATGAATGAAAAAAGGGAAATCTAAATAAAATCAATATTTGATGTTACCGCCCATTGTCTTCAAAACAGCATCAATTCTTCTCAGTACAATTGCTCACAGTTTTTGAAGGAACTCAGCAGGGAGGTTGTTCCAAACATCTTGGTGAACTAACCTCAGATCTTCTGTGGATGTAGGCTTGCGTAAACCTTTGTCTCCTCATGTAATCCCAGACAGACTCGATGTTATAGTGCCCACAAAGTCCTGTTCTCAACTTTTCCAGGACTCTTTGTTCTTCTTTACACTGTAAATAGTTCTTAATGACATTGGCTGTATGTTGAAGGTCGTTGTCCTGCTGCAGAATAAATTTGAAGCCAGTCAGCAGCCTCATTAATGCTGTGGCAAGATGGATAAGTATTTGAATATATTTCTCCATATTTAGGACAATAATTTATCCTGACCAAATTCCCAACTCTATTAGATGAAATGCAGCAACAAAATACCTTCCTCCATATTTCACTGTTGCCTGCAGACACTCATTATTGTGCCGCTGTCCTGAATAAACTGAAGTACTTCAGCTTTAAACTCATCAGTCCAAAACACCTGCTGCCAATTTTCTGCACCCCTGTCCCTTTGCTTTCACACATAATTAAAACGCTTGTTCTTGCTTCCATGTTGAAAAGTATGTTTTTTAAATGCAATTCTTCCATGAAGACCATTTCCTGCCAGTCTTTTCCGAACAGTTGATGGTGTAGTTGGGTCCCACTACCTGCTGCCAGTCCTCAGTTGATGGCACTGCTGGAGTTCTTCCAATTTCAAAGGGAAGTAAGTATGATGTGTCTTTCATTTGCTGCAGTAAGCTCCTTTGGCCAACCATTACATCTATAGTCATTAACATTGCCCATTTCTTGGTGTCCTCAATGCTAAGAAACCTAGGCAGATATTTATCAATCATGCAAAACTAACAGGGAGGCTTCTGATTGGCTTCAAATTTATTCTGCAGCAGGATAATCATCCCATCCACAATGTCCTTAAAAAGTATCTTCAGCATAATGAAAAACAAATAGTCCTGAAAGTGATGATATGGCTCCACAGAGCTCTGACCCAATATCATTGTGTCTACTATATGTGGGATTATATGAGGAGACAGAAGGATTAGAACAAGGGATACCCACAGAGGATCTGTAGTTAGTTCTCCAAGATATTTGGAACAACCTACCTGCCAAGTTCCTTCAAAAACTGTGCTCAAGAACAAGTGTACCTAGAAGAATTTATTAACTTCTGTTTTGTAGACAAAGGGTGGCCACATCAAATATTGATTTGATCTAGATTTTTTTTGCAGCATTTATTCCTGACATGCCTCAAACTTTTGCACAATTTTGTATATGCGTTAAGATTACAATTACAAAATAAGAAAAAGCAAACACTTCAGTAACCACAGGAGACGTAATAGAAACATCAAATACATGAAAGGCTCCAATCTACAGCCAATTCTTTGTGTTTTTAGCTTTGTCATAAAGTATTTCTCTAAAAAATGAACTTGTCATATATAACGTATATCCTTTTCCCCTGAACTTTGTTTCCCGGGGGCACGTGATGATAAAACAAAACTTATGTAAGCAGGATATAGGATCTGATACTCCAGAGTTAGGAATCATTGTATATAGTGGAAGCTATTTCTGGCCTGCTAAAAACAAAGAATAACATCCAGGAAAATGCAAATATACTTAGGGGTTGATGTGTAAAATGCCAAAGGTCTTTGGAGAATCCTTAATCCCTAATTTTCCATTTCTGGGTTTCTAGCTGGAATAAGGGTATACATATGAGTGTGTGTGTGTGTGTATATACATTGGGGAAAAAGGTATTTAGTGAGCCACCAACTGTGCATGTTCTCCCACTTAAAAAGATGAGAGAGGCCTGTAATTGACATCATAGGTAGACCTCAACTATGAGAGACAAAATGAGAACACAAATCCTGAAAATCACATTGTCTGATTTGGAAAAAGATTTTTTCAAATTTTGATAGAAAATAAGTATTTGGTCAATTAGAAAAAGTTCATCTCAATATTTTGTTATATATCCTTTGTTGGCAATGACAGAGGTCAAACGTTTTCTGTAAGTCTTCACAAGGTTGGCACACACTGTTGCTGGTATGTTGGCCCATTCCTCCATGCAGATCTCCTCTAGAGCAGTGATGTTTTGGGGCTGTCGCTGGGCAACATGGACTTTCAACTCCCTCCAAAGGTTTTCTATAGGGTTTAGATCTGGAGACTGGCTAGGCCACTATCTATTATCTATCTCTATAGCATCCAATGCTATCCAAAAACGCCTGCAAAAAAGCATTAAAAAAACAAATAGAAAATGCTGTAAAAACAAGCATTGTTGCAGCTGCGTTTTTTTCTACTAAAAGATGTTGAAATGGTGCAAAAATGTCTGCATCCAAATACTCAATAAGTGCACATAGCCTAAAATACAATGTGTAGTTTCCTATTTCTTAAAGAGTGTAATTCATTGCCCAAAATCTCCCTATTTTTGGGATGTCAATGGTGCCAGTGTGTACCATATTGAGGAATAATTGCTGTGTGTGTGTATATGTATGTATGTATGTGTGTGTGTGTATATATATATATATATATAATATATATATATATATATACACACACATAATCTCACTGGTAGTGTGTCAGAAGGGAGGTATGTGTCGCTGAGACTCTTTAGACTCAGTGATGTGAAAACATACGAGTTCTCCTGCACAGTAGATGCAGAGAGAGTTAATAGAACCACATTTACAAGGGAATGTTTTCAGTGGATAACAAAAGTGCAGGGAGGGACATTATCCACCATCCCTCCAATCAGGGGAGTGTCTAAGCTTTAAATAGCCAGCCCTGATACTTGGGTGTGTTCAGTACCTGGGGAAATTTTGCTCCATGAAGGAGCTAGCACGAGGCGAACCTGTGTGTGGCTAAGTGTGAGTGGCCAGACCTTGGCCGAGATACAGACTGTGCTACAAGTTTTGTATTTGTTTTGTCTCTTTAGCCAAATAGGCTGTGTTTTCCTTATGGACTCCAGGGTAGTTTATGGCAGCTAAATAAACTAACCCGAAAATTTAAAGAGACAGTATCCCGTGTTTTACCTCTGCATACTGCCGAGCTTGTCGCTGTACCACAATATATATTATTGTGACAAAGTCACTGACAAAGTGCTGGAGGGGAGGTATGTTTCATTGAGGCTATTAGCTTTAGTGATTTGAAACCCAGAAGTTTTGCTCCAGCACACTAAGTGTTGGAAGGGATTAAGCAGCTATTTTAAAGGGCTATTTTTTTGTGAATGACCATAGAGCTGGATGGAGGTCGTTCACCATATCTCCACCCCAGGGTGTGGTCTGGGGTTTAAATAGATGGCCTACTGAGGCATTCTGTGTTCAGTAGGTCTGGAGAAGCTAACTCCAAATAGGAACTGTTTGTGTTGAGCTAACCTGAACTGTGTGGAGTTGTTAAACTCTGATCAGGCGGATCCCCGCTACCACAAGGACTGTGCTTTGTGTGACCACTTTGTTTTTTCTGTTTCCTGTTTTTCCCAAATGGCCATGTTTATTTTTACTTCACCATGGTTTATGATGCCTGTCTAATAAACCAGGGAAGAATTTTAAAGAGTCAGTGTTCCCGTGTCTACGTCCGTGTACACCTCCATGTACAGCTGAGTGAGCCTTATTCTATATATTGCAATTATGAACATAGGAAACTGTTTTTGATTTTGCAGATTTTATACACTGCTGATGTATAAAATTGGATGCTATACAGATGACAATACGGGTAAAAAAGTTAGTTTATGTGTATAAAAATTGGACAAGTGTTTTACAGTTGTGTGAACTTGGCCTTGGCTATATTTTTTATGAATTATAATCAGTGACACATTTTCTTTTTTTTCTGATTGTTTTTATTTTGAGATAGAATAAAACAATTTACAATTTTCTGTAGATGATTATGGGGCGACTATCTTGCCTGAGATGCTGTTAACAGTATTTAGAGATTCACTTTGAAGCATCGACATGGACATGGGTTAACAATGGATAGGAGATGTTCATTGACTTTTATGTGAGAGTATTCAGGACCTGCTCTATGACATGTTCAGAGAAGCACAAGAGGTTAGTATACACTAGACATAAGCAATCTGATGCAAATTGCCAAAAAAATGCCTGGCGCCATTTTACACATTACAGAAATTTCATCAGTCACAAAAGACTCACAAGACTTCTAGTGTGACTGAAAAAGCAAATTGCAAATTTAATTTCCCAGAGAAGCATTGCATGACTTATAAGCCTATTCACACTGGCATGCCATGGCTGGCATGTCACTCTCCACAAGGAGAAATGTCATCCCTTAGACACCATAAATTTGAACTCTGTACAGTCACTTGTGACAAGCAAATAAAGTAGCACTCTGTAACGCTATAGCATGCAAACATGAAATAAATTAAATTGAAATTGCATTACTGCTCTACAAAATAGGAAAAAACAAAGATCCTTAGCGCATAATTTGGCCAATTCATGCACGCCCAGCAACCTACGACAAAGCGATCTTCATTGCTGGGAACCTAATCTAATGTGATTACTTTCCTAGTCTTATGACCTTCATTTATTTGGATACGTAGGATCCTGCTGTGATTAAAACTAGGCATGAGCGAACATTTCAATGTTCGGTTCGGAAAAGTTCGCCGAACAAATTGATATTCGCCGAATTTCGTCGAACATTTCCGAATCCCATAAGAGTCAATGGGGGGAACAAAAAAATGCATATACAACACCTAGAAACGGGACCGAAAGCTGCCAAAACACATCAAATTAGGTGTAGTCTTCAGGGAAGTGCCAACAATTGACCCAGAGTACAAGTGCTATAATTATTATTACTATGACAGCGACATTTATTCAGTTGCACTTTACAGGCAGAGTCTGTATCAAGAGCGCCGCAGGCAGAGTCTGTATCAGGAGCGCCGCAGGCAGAGTCTGTATCAGGGTTGCAGCAAAGACTGGTACGCAACCTTACACAACTTACACTGCAGAACAAGAAGGTTCCACTACAGCCAACCCAATAGATGGAGACCCAATCAGGATTCCCCACATTTAAAAAAAATTAGTGGCAGACGCCAGCAAAGTGGCATCAATTTCACTACTGTAGAATTAGTGTAAATAAGATCCACACCTCTTCCAGTACAGCCAACCCAGGAGATGGAGACCTAACCAGAAGTGTTCACATTGCCCTAAGGCTGCGTGCACACGATGCGTTTTTCATATGTTTATGCTGCGGAATTTCCGCAGCGGAAACGCATCAAAAACGCATGGTAATCCACACCCCATGGTCCCCAATGGCATGCTGCAATGTCAATGCACATGCTGTAGATTTTTCTGCAGCGTTTCTGCAGCGCTCATAAATCCACAGCATGTTCATTAATTTTGCGGAAGCACAGCGGAAGCGCCGCCATTGACTTGCATTGAGACGCATAGAATGTGCGTCTGTACATTTGTACAAGCGGATTCTATGCGTCTCTATGTGCGGATGGTACCCAGTTCTGGAGGAGAGAAGACTCTCATCCAGACCTGGGTGCCATTGTACCTGTAAAAAAAAGAATAAAATAAAAAATAAAGTTTATATTCACCTGTCCAACGGCTTCTCTCGGCATGCCGGCAGCTCTGAAGGACCTTCGGTGACGTCACAGTCATGTGACCGCAGGCCCTTCACCGCTGTGTCTCGCGATATGCCGGCAGCCGGGAACCAGACTGGAACGAGCGCTGCAGCACACGCCGGGGCATCGGGGGTGAGTATAGCTTTATTTTAAGCATTGTTTTACGGTCACACTATATAAATCCATGCTGTTTGCATGGATTTATATAGTGTGACCTAGTTGTCAAGCACTAACCAAGTGATGCTAATCGCCTGGAAAGCGCTTGTCAATCTGCATGCGGAAACGCATGTATTCTGCAGGAAAAATGCATGCACAATCTGCATGCGTTTTTTCTGCCAGGGAGATGCAGAAATGCTGCCGAAATTTTCTGCTTCATTTCTGCATCGTGGGCACATAGCCTCAATGAGGGCCTAACACCACCGAAGTGGCATCAATGTCATCAGACTACAAGTAGTTTAACGCAGACCCATACCTGTCCCACTACAGCCAACCCAGGAGATGCAGACTCAATCGGAAGTGTTTACATTTAAAAAAATAGGGCATAAGACCACCATTTCCGTGGCCAACAGATTGGAGATGGTGGAGTTTCACCTCTTAGCTTTGTAATGTGTAGGGTGAAACAATCTTTTACGTGACCACGACAGCAGGATTGAGGGCTGGCTGCAGTGCTGAGAGAGAGCAGAGTACCGTGAAACGGACAAACCGACAGACCGTGAGTGAGGTGCAGGCGGAGATGTTACGGTGGATTGAGAAACGTGTGATGTGCTCAGAGAAGCAAACACAGCAGGCATGTCCGCTTCACTTACAGCCGACGGGCTGTCACTCAGCCCAACTCCAGCGGGTATACAGCTTGTTCTGTCGGACACCTGCGTGCATCAACTTGGCACGATAACAAAGGAGGAGGAAGAAGCAGCAGAGGTGTTTGATGGGGTGGCTGATGGTTGTTTATTGAAAATCAATTTAGAGTTCATCATGTTTGTGTACCCGTTTGGGGAGAACAATATCTGCACCAAATGCTCAATTTCACTACAGTATAACTATAGAAATGCATGGAGACCAAAACCTCTTCCACTACAGTCAACCCAAAGAATGGAGACTAGTGATGAGCGAACGCGCTCGCCACTACTCGGTACTCGACCGAGCATTATGGTGCTCGACAAGCTTGGCGCTCAGCGAGTATTTCCAGGTTGCTCGGGCGGGAACTCGGGTCCCCTCCCTGCATGTTTTGCACTGTTTAGAGAGCCAATGAACATGCAGGGACTGCCTACATGCACTGTAATGCCGTAGCCATGATGGTTGTGGGCATTACAGTGATTGGCTGGCCGCACAGCGTCATCAGGTCTCAGTCACAGTCACTCCGGATCAGACAGTGTAGGGAGAGGTGCTGCTGTGTCAGCGAGAGATTTAATCGTGTATTAGGTAGTGTAGAGAGAAACCGTACATTACACTTATCCATCTTAACAAACTGTCCTTTTGAGGACTAACTAATCCATCTGCAGAGATATCAGGCAGGCAGTGTATATAGGCAGGCAGGCAGGGTATATAACAGACTGCAGTGCACATAGCACAAGAGGCTCCATTCCAGTTTTATCTGCTGCTGCTGTTAGATATTTCTGGAAATAGGCCCAGGTCTCAGGGGCCAGGAAGAATTTTTTTTGCATCTTAATCCTCATAGTTTGCTTAAAAAGCAATCCAGAGAACACCGTTTTTCTGCACCATTTGCTTGTTGGCACTGCAGAGTACAGCCAGGTCCTTTCCATATTACAGCGCTAAAAATCCAGCTATTTAAAACTGTGCTTTCTGCGTCACACGGATCACATATACGTTTTCAGAAAATACTGCCATTTCTGGCCTCCATTAAAAAAAATTGTCAGTGTGTCAGTGAAGCAATTCTCAGCAGTTTGCTGTTCATACTACTTACCTACAGGCCAGGTATTTAAAACGGTGTTTTCTCCGTCAAACAGCTCACATATAAGTTTGCTCCAAACTCAGTCATTTGTAGTGAGCGTGGAAGATACTGTCCTCCATTTAAAATGGGCAAGGCACGTGGCAAGGGACGGAGAACTGGACATGATGGTAATGGTGCATGCAGAGGCCGAGGACAAGCCGAAATTGTGCCACAACAAACACCCACATCTTCTCGCCTGATTTTCCTGTCCAAATTTCTAAGGGACCGCAGCACACCACTATTGAACCCAGAGCAGTGTCAAAAGGTTGTTGGTTGGATAGCGGATAATGCTTCCAGTCACTTAGCCACCACCACCACCACCCTGTCTTCCACACGATCAAGTCTCAGTAGCCGTGAGTCTGGATCGCATATTCCTCACACTGATCCTCCTTCCTTCCACCATGCCGAGTACCCAGAGACAACTGATCCCACACTTGGACACTCAGAAGAGCTGCTCACTTTTCCATTTATAGATTCGGGCCTCTCGCCTGCTCCACTTGAAGCGGGGCAAGAGGAGATCGCATGTAGCGATGCCCAAATATTTGAGCAGCCACGGTCACACGAAGGCGACGGTGGGAAAGTGTCACAAGAGGTGGACGATGATGAGACACAATTGCCAGAAAGTCAGGAGGAGGACCAGGGTGCGGAAGTGGAAGACGAGGTGGTGGATGATATAGTAACTGACCCAACCTGGCAGGAGGATATGCAGAGCGAGGACAGCAGCACACAGGGGGAGGGAGGCAGAGCACCCCAACAGGCAGGAAGTAGCAGTGTGGTGGCCACAGACAGAAGGCATGCAACCATTCCCCGTAACAGCAACACAAAGGAAGTTGCGAGTACAACTGTTAGGTCTTCCCGAGTCTGGTTGTTTTTTAAAGACTCTGCCGATAACCCTAAAAAGGCTATTTGCACCACCTGCCAGGCCATCATCAGCAAGGGTGGCAAAACGACCAGCCTGACCACCACTAGCATGATCAGGCACATGGCAGCAAAGCACCCGACTTTGTGGGCCGAACCCCAGGGTCCAGGAACAGTGTTTGCGAGTGGCACCATTGCTTCTTCCGCTGTTGTGGATGCAAGCCAATCCCCTGTCCATGGTGCATGCGAAGATGCCTCCTGCCTTGCACCTGTCGTTGCACACTCTCAAGTAGCAGCATCAGGAGGCACGTCTATGTCCTTGTCCCAGCACAGCGTTCAGTTGTCCATACCCCAGTCCTTGGAACGCAAGCGCAAATATGCAGCCAACGCCCCACAGGCCACACTACTAAATTCTCACATTTCACGACTGCTTGCGCTCGAAATGTTGCCTTTTAGGCTCGTGGAGACGGAAGCATTCTACAACCTGATGGCGGCGGCCGTCCCTCGGTACTCGGTCCCCAGCCGCCACTATTTCTCCCGGTGTGCCGTCCCCGCATTACACAAGCACATGTCCCAAAACATTAGACGTGCTCTCAACAACGCAGTTACCGGTAAAGCCCACCTAACCACGGACACGTGGAAAAGTGCTTGTGGGCAGGGACGGTACATCTCGCTGATGGCACACTGGGTTAACATAGTGGAAGCCGTGACCCAGTCGGACCTTGGGTCCTCCAGACGCCAAGGATTGCGGGCCCTAGGTCAATCAGGGTTGCCCCCACGGTCTACAGCTCCAGCACCTCAGACTCCTCCTCCTCTTCAGCCTCCATCTCCAAAATGACCACATCAGTCACAAGCTGGAAGCACTGCAGCACTGCCTCAGCCAAGCGGCAACAGGCTGTTCTGAAGTGAATATGCTTAGGTGAAAAACCGCACAATGCTGAAGAGTTGTGGACAGCTCTGAAAGAGCAGGCAGATCTGTGGCTTACACCGCTGAACCTACAGCCAGGCATGGTCGTGTGTGACAATGGCCGGAACCTGGTGGCGGCTCTGAGGCGAGGCGAGCTCACACACGTACCATGCCTGGCCCATGTGCTTAACCTCGTGGTTTAGCGGTTTCTCAAATCCTACCCGGAGCTGCTGGAGCTGCTGGATCTGCTTGTTAAAGTATGCCGCCTGTGTGCCCATTTTAGAAAGTCAGCTACAGTTTCTGCCACCCTTGCAGTGTTTCAGCAGCGTTTGCAGCTTCCGGCTCACAGACTGGTGTGTGATGTCCCCACGCATTGGAACTCTACACTGCAGATGTTGGGAAGGATTTGTGAGCAGAAGAGGGCAGTCGTTGACTACCAGCATCAACAAGGCCATCGGTATTCAGTTCAGATTCCACACATAAGACCTCAGGAGTGGACATGGATGTCAGACATATGTACCATCCTCCAAAACTTTGAGGACTCCACCAAGATGGTGAGCGGCGATGACGCCATAATTAGCGTCCCGATCCCACTTCTCTGTCTTCTGAAACGCTCTCTGCTCACAATCAAAGAGGATGCATTGCAGGCGGAGCACGATGAGATTGAGCAAGGAACTATACAGGGTGATTACACACAGCCAAGCCTCATCTCATCCTAGCGTGGATTGGGTGACAATGAAGAAAAGGAGGTGGAAGGACAGGAGCTAGTTTCATGCACTATAGATGGTACTACCTGCACAGCTGTCATACCGTCTATTCTATTATGCTTTTATATGGATGTAGAGCATAATAAATGAAATACTATGTGCCACCACTCTTGATGGCCGCTATGAGTGTTTTTATAATATGTATCCCAATTTTTGTATTATGTCCTGTTTATATGATGCATGTGTAATAACGCATTTTTAATGCGATAACATCACCATTTGTGTCGTCTTTTTGCTTTTGGCCACTCCCCCCCCTTGTTCAAAATAGCTACCTACAGGCCAGGTATTTAAAACCGTGCTTTCTCCGTCACACGGATCACATATACGTCTTCAGAAAATACTGCCATTTCTGACCTCCATTAAAAATTTCTTTCAGTGTGTCAGTGAAGCAATTGACACCAGCTTGCTGTTCAAAATAGTTACCTACAGGCCAGATATTTAAAACTGTGGTTTGTCCGTCACACAGATCACATATAAGTTCGCTCCAAATTCAGTCATTTGTAGTGAGTGTGCAAGATATTGTCCTCAATTTAAAATGGGCAAGGCACGTGGCAAGGGACGGGGAACTGGACGTGATGGTGATGGTGCATGCAGAGGCCGAGGCCGTGGGCAAACTGAAATTGTGCCACTACAAACACCCACATCTTGTCGCTCGACCTTCCTGTCCCAATTACTAGGGGACCGCAGAACACCACTATTGAGCACAGAGCAGTGTGAAAAGGTTATTGGTTGGATAGCAGAAAATGCTTCCAGTCACTTAGCCACCACTACCACCACCTTGTCTTCCACATGGTCAAGTCTCAGTAGCTGTGATTCTGGACCGCATATTCCCAACCTTGAACTTCCTTCCTCCCACCATGCCGGGTGCCCAGAGACAACTGATCCCACACTTGGACACTCTGAAGAGCTGTTCACTTTTCCATTTATAGATTCGGGCCTCTCGCCTGGTCCACTTGAAGCGGGGCAAAAGGAGATCGCATGTAGCGATGCCCAAATATTTGAGCAGCCACGGTCACACGAAGGTGACGGTAGGAAAGTGTCACAAGAGGTGGACGATGATGACACAATTGCCAGAAATTCAGGAGGAGGACCAGAGTGCTGAAGTGGAAGACGATGTGGTGGATGATATAGTAACTGACCCAACCTGGCAGGAGGACATGCAGTTCAAGGAGTGCAGCACACACAGGGAGGTAGGCAGAGCACCCCAACAGGCAGGAAGAAGCAGTGTGGAAGCTAATATGCTTAGGTGACAAACAGCACAATGCTGAAGAGTTGTGGACAGCTCTGAAAGAGCAGGCAGATCTGTTTCTCACACCGCTGAACCTACAGCCAGGCATGGTCGTGTGTGATAATGGCCGGAACCTGGTTGCGGCTCTGAGGTGAGGCGAGCTCACACACATACCATGCCTGGCCCATGTGCTTAACCTCGTGGTTCAACGATTTCTCAAATCCTACCCGAAGCTGCCGAATCTGCTTGTCAAAGTATGCCGCTTGTGTGCCCATTTTAGAAAGTCAGCTACAACTTCCGCCGCCCTTGCTGTGCTTCAGCAGCGTTTGCAGCTCCCGGCTCAGACTGGTGTGTGATGTCCCCACGCATTGGAACTCTACACCTCAGATGTTTGGTAGGATTTGTGAGCAGAAGAGGGCAGTTGTTGACTACCAGCATCAACAAGGCCGTCGGTATTCAGTTCAGACTCCTCACATAAGACCTCAGGATTGGACATGGATGCCAGACATATGTACCATCCTCCAAAACTTTGAGGACTCCACCAAGATGGTGAGCGGCGATGACGCCATAATTTGCGTCACCATCCCGCTTCTCTGTTTTCTGAAACGCTCTCTGCTCACAATCAAAGAGGATGCATTGCAGGTGGAGCACGATGAGATGTGGTGAAATACAACTCACACTGAGAAGCTGTTTCAGATTGAAAAACATTGTGCCCACCAGAGGATTTGATTCTGAGGGCTCACCTTTCTCCCCCGCTCAAGAGCCCCATAGCAACTGCAAAGTTAGCGCTATCATGAACTCTCCTGATGTAGAAGCCAGGGCACACCAGAGGAATCTCTGGTGGGACAGTTCAACTCTGCCGAGAAGCAGTCCTGGCTAAGAAAAGTGTGTGGGAAGGTTCCTCGACACTCTATAGCTGCTTTTTTACTGAGGTGGAAACCCACGCAAACACAGGGAGAACATACAAAATCCTTGCAGATGTTGTCCTTGCTGGGATTTGAACCCAGGATCCCAGCACTGCAAGGCTTCAGTACTAACCACTGATCCAATGTGCTGCCGTTCACCCTCTAATATCTAACAGGCTGGGAGATACTTGCACCTACTGCCACTCTAGTTTCTCACAAAGTTGAAGATAATGTATTTGGGCAGCCACTCAGCCTACCAAATAAAATTCCTGAGAAGGAAATTGGGGGTGTCTTCGCTACTGGTACTTGGGGCAGTGCTAATACCATGGCGTCGTACCATAGTTTACTGGAAATATTCTAGGCTGGTAATAGGCAAGCAAATTCCCACAGAAAAGTACCATCAGTAATGTTCAGGGACCCGCGCTTGTTGAAGGTGGAGACAATACCGGGAGAAATAGTGGCGGCTGGGGACAGAGTATGGACACCCGGCCACTTACGCCATGAGGTTGTGGACTGCTTCCACCTCCATGAGCCTAAAAGGCCACATTTTAAGTGCAAGTAGCTGCCCATAAATCTGGCAGTTTAGTATTGCGGCCTGTGGGTGGGTGGCTGGCTGCATACTTGCGCTTGCATTCATGAACTCTCCTGAAGGAGAAGCCAGGGCCCACCGGAGGAGTCTCCGGTTCTCTGGTGGGCCTGTCCAACCCTGCCGAGAAGCAGCCCTGGCTAAGAAAAGTGTGAGGGAAGGTTCCCGGACACTCTATTGCTGCTTTTTTAATGTGGATTGGATGTGCTTAAGCATGTTATTTCTCAAACCGCACTGCAGATCAGGCTGTGGCGCCCCTGAGGGTTCAGTCGCCACAGAGGTACTGCACCTCACCCAGAGGTGTGGTATCTCCTTCTCTCAGGTAAGGAGGGAGTGCTGCCCGAAACCCCAACACCTGCTTCCAACACTACACTGCTCCAGGCCGTCTGGAAGGGCAAGACGCAATGTGTTTCCTGCTGAGCCCTGTCCCTGGCTGGAGTGGGGGGAACCAAAGGTAGGGGGAACCAGTAGTGGGTGTGGGTGGAGGAAGCAGTTTAGAGGAGCACCATGGTAGTAGGTATATAATGGGAAGCCATCTAAGGGTGGCAGTTCAGACAGTAGGACAGTCAGTGGAAGACAGTCTGGGAGCAGAGTCTCTTTAGGAGCTCTGCTCCACAAGTAGGGCCCAGTCCTAGAGGCCCAGGAGGGGAGCAGAGGAGTAGGCTCCGTTCTAAAGAAGGGATCCCAGGGGGTACGGCGAGTGCAGACGGCACCCTTACGCCCCGAATCTGCCAGAAGACAGAGGGATCGTAGGCCGCAAGAAGGGGACCGGCCCTTGGTCAAGCCGTGTTACTCTACGTCTCGGCTGGGAAAACCGGAGGCTTCTGGCTTATATAGTCAGTTGCCGAAGCCGCATTCTAATCTCCATGAAGGTCAAGCAGGTCCGGGAACTCCAACGTACAGGAGGAACTTCAGAGCACCCGAGCGGGATTGAGAGTGGGAAGCGCAGGGCAGGAGGGAGAAAGACCCAATGTGAAGATGGTCTAGCTAGGAACACAAGAAAGTGGGGTTCTGCCAGGTACTCCTAATCTGCCTGGGGAAGTGCTGAACCCCTGCCTGGTGAACGCAGCGCGAGGGAGATTAGGTGGGAGGCTGACACCTGTACAGTGCACCAGTGGAACTGTCATAAGAACTGTGAGTAAAAAAACTCTGATGACTGCACTGCACTGCCTCCGTCCCTTCTTTCATCGGCGCCATCTTTCCCTCCCTGCACTACAATGCCCAGCGTAACTCACACTACCTACACTGCCCTGGAGCAAGCTCTACCTGTGGAGAGCCACACCATCCCTGCTGCCGTAACACCCGCTCCAGAGGACTGCTCCGCAGCGGCGGCACCCCTTTTGCCGCATTCCACAGGTGGTGTCATGAACTTTCCAAATCCCCTATAAATATAATCCCCCTTTTTAGTGACCGCCCTGGGCCATGGACCGGGCCAGCCACCGTGATATCCCCCAACCGGCATCCAGAGGCCCGGCTGCCGAGTACCCCACGGCCCTGGGGGCGCGTCAAGCCCATTGCCCAACTCTGTAGTCATGAAATTAAAGGCGCAAAGAAAGATGTTTGTGTGTCGAAGCACCACCACAAGTGCAAGCTGATGTTAAACGGGCTGCCATTGCTTCTGCAACAGGCTGCATTAGAGGACTTCCTGGGAGAAATGACACCCAGAGTAGATAGTTTCCCTCTATGCCAGTGCTTTCAACGAGCTAAAGAATATGGCTGGGGTGAAATACAACTCAGCAAAAAATGCTGTGGACTTGCTCCGTATCGTCCCTGGCCACATTCACTTGACCACGTGTTTGTGGGTAGGCGGTCCTTCCCAGTAAGTTTACTGGGGAGGGCACAGGTAATGTTGTGGGACTCATGCTTGTGGAAGGCGGAGACGACACCGGGACAAATAGTGGCAGCTGGGGACCGAGTATGGACACCCGGCCGCCGCCGGCATGAGGTTGTGAAAAGCTTCCGCCTCCACGAGCCTAAAAGGCCACATTTCAATTGCAAGCAGCTGGCCAGAAATCTGGCAGTTTAGTATTGCGGCCTGTGGGTGAGTGGCTGGCTGCATACTTGCGCTTGCATTCCAAGGAATGGGGTAGGGACAACTGAATGTTGCACTGGGACAAGGACGTCGACGGTGATTGTTGCAAGTCTGCAACGACAGGTGCATGGCGGGAGGCATCTTCGCATGCGCCAAGGATCACTTATGATGGGCACACTTTTAGGCAGTGATCTGGGAGTCAGAGAAGCTTCCAGGGGCCTTCCCCATGCTGTTCCCATGTCTTTTCAGCACTGTATGCATGTGTCTAATGATGTGTCACACACCACATGGCCAGATAAGGTTGTAAAATGTTAAAATGACATTTCCCAGTGAATGCATTTGTCTTGGTTGAAAGCAATGCAAAAGTGCAAAAACGCATCAAAAACGCTATGTGTGAACATAGCCCAAGGTGTGGAGAATCTTTTTTGTCTTTGTATATTTATTTTGCCTTATATACAAGTCATTACCCTGGAAAGGATGTTCCTTAACATATTTCCCAGGAAAATCCATTTTGGTTTCGTTTTTGTATGTTTTATTGTGAGTCTGTAAAAGTGGCGTAATACCTCTGACAACGTTGTTGACAGTAGTGACCTGGGAGTCAGAAATGCTTCCATGGTTCTTCCCCATGCTTTCCCATGTAATTTGAGCACTGTTCCCATCGATTTGGGCAATTTTTAGGCCCTCTGCAGACCGCCGAGGGAAGCCGCCTGAAAAATGCTCGAGTTTCCCATAGACTTACATTGGGCTCGTTGCTCGGGTCGAGCACCCGAGTATTCCAATTTGTTTGACCCGAGCATCGAGCACCTGAGCATTTTAGTGCTCGCCCATCACTACTCACCATCTCTTCTGGCAGCCTATTCCACTCATTGATCAGCCTCACTATCAAAAAGTTTTTTCTAATATCTAATATGTATCTTCTCCAGTTTCATTCCATTGCTTCTCAAGTTTCCATGTGCAAACAAGAATAAGGACGATCCCTCTACACTGTGACATCCCTTCAGATATTTGTAGACCACTAATAAGTCTCATCTTAGCCTTCGTTTTTGCAAGCTAAACATTCCCAGATCCTTATACCATTCCTCGTAGGACATAGTTTGCAGTCCGCTCACCATCCTGGTAGCTCTTCTCTGAACTTGCTCCAGTTTTTCAATGTCTTTTTTAAAATGTAGTGCCCAGAACCATACACAGTATTTCAGATGAGGTCTGACTAAGGAGGAGTAGAGGGGGATAATTACTTCATATAATTTAGACTCTATGCTTCTCTTAATACATCCCAGAAGTGTGTTTGTTTTTTTCTGATACATGACACTGTTGACTCATGTGCAGTCTGTGATCTATTAGTATACCCAAGTCTTTTTCACATGTGCTATTTCTATTCCTCCCATTTTGTAGTTGTCATTTTCTTTTTTCTTGCCCAGATGTAGAATCTTGCATTTCTCCTGTTTAAATATCATTCTATTAGTTGCTGCCAATTGTTCAATCTTATCTAGATCCTTCTGAATCCTTTCTCTGTCTTCTCTAATTTTAGCTGTCCCTTCTAGCTTTGCATCGTTTGCAAATTTGATTAATTTACCTTCAGTTCCCTTATCTAGATAATTTATAAAAATGTTGCACAACACTGAGGCCAAGACAGAGCTTTGTGCGTATCTCACTTGAAACACGCTTCCAATTGGATATGCAACCATTTATTACGATCACTGAGCCAGTTATGAATCCTCCTAACCGTAGCCTTGTCAATTACATACTTGCCCATTTTTTCAATAAGCATGGTATGAGATACTTTATCAAATGCTTTGCTGAAGTCGAGATATACTATATCTATCACATTTCCCTGATTCACCCAGTCCGTTATTCCATCATAGAAGGAAATTAGATTAGCCTGGCATGACTTGTTTGCTACAAACACATGCTGGCTCTGGTTAATTACTGTATACTTATCAAAGTGCTTGCATACATGCTGTTTAATAATTTGTTCAAAGATCTTTCCTGGTATAGAAGTAAGGCTCACTGGCCTGTAATTTTCTGATTCCATTTTCTTTCCTTTTTTGAAGCTAGGGACAACATTTGGACTTCTCCTATTCTCCAGGAATTTTCAAAGACTCTGGCTAGTGGTTCTGCAATTTCCTCTGTTATCTCTTTCAGTACACAAGTTTGTTATTCATCTGGACCAGGAGATTTAATTTTTTTTAAATTAGCTAAGTGTTCCCTCACAAGCTCTCTGTTTATAGATGGCATGGATTATTTTATTCCTTCGATAGCACCGTGAAAATCAGTTGATGTTACATTTTCTTTTTTAGAGAACACAGATGCAAAATAGGAATTTAAAATTTCGGCCTTCTCAACATCATTTTTTCATATATTTCATGTTTGCTTGCTATAGCGTTACAGAGTACAACTTTATTTGTTAGTTCTATATAGAGATGGCTACTTTTAGTATGCATCTGTTCACACCTGTTCTCTGTTTGGAAGTGATGGTCTGTCTTTGATACTTGTGACAAGCAAACACATTGTCTCTGACCTGACACTGATTTCACGTTTTTTTTCTGGTGATTTCAAGTGCATTAAGAATGAATTTAAAAATATGTGTGATTGTAATTCAAACCCAGCAGCATAGATGCCAGCTACTCCATATTACTGCTCAATCTCACTCAGCCTGGCACTGCTGCTGGCACCTCTGTAAGCTCTTTTCCGCTATCAATTGGATCTGTGTATCAGTCGCAGATTTCTACTCTCCTCTTCTTCTCTGCTGCAATTATGCAACACTTCTTTCTATTCCTATCTCTTTTGCAGAGCTGCAAGCTCACTATTCTAAATCACCTCAAAATGGCAGCTGCATTCTCTGCCTCAGCTTTAACACTGGCTATGATAGTCCCTCCTGATTAGCTGACAGATTCCCTTTAAGGTTTAGAGCTACATCAGTAAACATTTTAAGGAAAAAAAGAGCAAGATGGATCTATAAGGAGACTTGTATGAAATAAATATAATGCCTATTTTTTAGCATTCCTCTTATAATGAAAATAGCACTGAAAGTTTGTTGGCAAATGTGAACCCCATAATAGGATATTTTTTACCACATAAAAACATCTGTGTAAAATGATAATTTTCACATTTTCGAAGAAAAATAAAACTCATAACAGAAAATTAAAAGAAAAAAGAACAAAATGTAAACAATTTAGAAAACACAACAGTGCCATAGAACACACACAACTCTACATAGGCACATGCATGCTCATAAACACATCCATCTCTTGCTTTACAATCAAGTCTAAAAAGACTATCTCCAGCCTAGCAAGCAGTGTAATATTAATGGAGCTCTAGGAAGCCGTGCATTTCTGTAAAGATGCGGAGTCTTTCTTGGCATGGTGCAAGCTTGGCCTTATATTTTGCCTTGGCTTCAGCTTATTTCAGTTTGACACAAGAACATTAGATTCACCTCTGAAGCACTGTATTTAAAACCAGGGGAAGCCTTTTCTATATTGGCTTTAGAGGCAATGTTGTCAATCTTCTAAGAGATGGAGAAAATCCTATCAGCTCCCCGCAGTGTCCCAGCTGACAATGCCAAAGCAAGTTTAACCTTTTTGTCCTGCATCAAAAAGCCTTTGGTCCATTAAGTATTTTCAACTAATCTCAGTGATCTCGTACCTAAAGCACTAAAAGGTTAGAAATCAGTTTAATGCTGAGAAGAATAACAGCTTTCCATGCTGCTTTCTGAGAGCACTGTGCACACACATACTTGTGCCAATGTTTAGCAGTGGCTGCTTGCAGAAAATGCCTCCACTCTACTGCTACTGGGAAAAGAGCAGTCACAGTGAAATGTAGAAACGACAGACTGGCGCTCTAAAAGGTTCATCAAAGTCATCAAGTGATCACATATACACAATTAAATTCACAGCTTTTTACCCCTTGCTTGATCCTTATGGAGGCAGCATCACTTTTTATTATTATTATTATTATTATTATTATTTATATAGCTCCATTGCTTCCATGGTACTGTACATGAGAAGGGGTTACATACAATATACTGATATCACTTACAGTAAATTAACTAACAATGACAGACTAGTACAGAGGGAAGAGGACCCTGCCCTTGAGCCCTTACATTCCACAGGATGATGGGGAAGGAGACAGTAGGTTGGGGGGGTTGTAGTTGCTCTGGTGGTGTTGACGTGGCAGCAGGGTCATTGCTGGCTGTGAGATTTCTTGAAGAGATGGGTTTTCAGGTTCCGTCTGAAGGATCCGAATGTGGCGGATAATCAGACATGTTGAAGCACAGAATTCCACCTAGGAACGAATAAGTGTGGAGGAGAGAAGGTGGTCTAGACCAGGGATTACATGAGGGAAGATATCGAGTGATTATTTTGGAGATATATGGAGGAGACAGGTTATGGATGGCTTTATAGGTCAATGTTAGTAGTTTGAACTGGATATGTTGGGGAATTGGGAGCCAATAAACGGATTTGCAAAGGGGGGGAAGCAGAGGAGTAGCGAGGAGAGAGATGAACTAGTCAAGCAGCAGAGGTAAGGATGTACTGGAGAGGTGCGAGAGTGTTAGCGGGGAGGTCACAGAGGAGGATGTTGCAGTAGTCGAGGCGAGAGATGAGGGCATGCACATGTATTTTAGTATATTGAGGGTTAGGAAGAGACAGATTTAATGAGAATATTTTTAAGCTGGAGGCGACAGGAGGTGGCGAAAGCGTGGATTTTTTTTTTTAAACTTTCTGTTGACTGCTTGTTTGAGGGGTTGTTGTCACGGGTGCATCAGAAGTGACAGACAGTCACCCTGCTGTTGGTTGCAAGAGATCTCTTCGTTTGGCATTACAGACACTTTTTTTTAGAAGCTGTCTCTCTAGGACAAAGCGGCTTTCTTCCTTTTGCTAATTAACACCCTGGCCTGGGTGTATAAATACCTACTGTTTCCTTGAGGGAGGTGCCGGCGATATTCACATGACCCCTTGTGGAGGCTTGAGCAAGAACAGTACTTCTTCCTCTCTGGAGCTAAGAGCACGTGCGTTCATCTCTCTGAAGTCGACTAAAGCTAATCTATCTTCCCTTGTTTGTTCCCCCTTGATGTCTTTAGTTGTCAGTGGGGATCGACTAGCGCTCATTCCCTCCCTTCCCTAGCCAGGGCCAAACGCCAGGAAAAGACAGGGCGAGGTTCCTGTGCGGCACCAATATAGGGATGTTAGGGGAGACAGGGTGATATTAGGTCAGCATAAGAGGTCTCCACTACCCCCTTTCCCTAGTGTCTGGGTCCCCTATTCCCCCTTTCCTTTGTGTTGCACTTAGTCTTTCCTACTCCTTGCGTGAAATATGTACGTTGCAGTATAATTTGTATTTTTGTGGCGAGGAATAGAAAAAAAACATCAAAGATTTCATTGTTTTTTGGGGATCTTTTTATGGCTTTCATTGTGCAGTACAATTGATTTATGGTAATTTTCTTATATGGGTCATTACAATTACAGCAATACCACAGTTACTGGATGTTTTATTACTTTTGAACAGCACTTTTTTACATTATTTCTTTTATCAACCTATCAAGTTCAACCATACAAATTAGGATGCTCTGCTCTGGATACATAATGTGTTTAATATTTTTAGTATTGGTCATGTGTAGTTGATGTGTGTGTTTTTTTTTTTCATCTTTATATTTTTAGTAATAAAACACTGTTTAAGGAAAAAAAACCTTTATATTGATTGATGTGGCAAGCAACTACAACATATGGAGCCTATACAGAGGATTCCTCACTATTTGGGCTGATGCAGACATCCGTGCAAATTGGTCCGAGATTGGACGGCAATGTGCGGAGTGGCCACGGCTCTTCCATCCTGAGTGTGACAGCTTTGTGAATTCCTACAATGTTGTCATGGTCCAGTTGAGAGAACCACAACCAGTGTGTGCATTATGGTCTGATCTTAGACCGATTTGCATGGACGTCTGATGAGCCATTAGAACAGAGTTCCCCAACTCCAGTCCTCAAGCCCCACCAACAGGTCATGGTTTCACAATTTCTTTAGTATTGCCCAGGTGATAATTGCATCACCTGCACAGGAAATAATTCCATCACCTGTGCAATACTAAGGAAATCCTGAAAACATGACCTGTTGGTGGCTCTTGAGGACTGGAGTTGGGAACATATATGGGAACAGAGTATAAGTACTCTGCCCTTCACACACCGACACTGTGAATGCAGACACTCGGCCACTCAAGTGTCAATATATGCAGGGCTCAGGAGTTAGATCAGGCAGTGCTCTAAAGCGAGTGCTGCCAGTCACCATGCGGGGAGGGACGTAGTATTGCAATTGAAGGGCGGAAAGTTGAATCACCTCAAGGGTGCACCAAAGCCCCCCTCATTTACATATGTAATAATACTATTTTTCTCTAAAACACAGCTATTAAAATCTACAGTAGATGTATATGACACGCCCCCTGGGGCTATGGGGTACTCAGAAGCCGGGCCGGTCGGTTCTACCTGGGTAGTCACGGTGGCGTGACCCGGTCCGTGGCCCAGGGCGGTCAATAAATAAAGAAAAGAGGGGAATAAAGTTTTGGGGATAAAGTTTTGTGACGCCACCTGTGGTATGCGGCTATAGGTGGCCGCCGCAGCTCTCCACAGGTAGAGCTAGGCCCCAGGGCAGTTAACCCCACCCGTGGTATGCGGCTATAGGTAACATAGTAACATAGTTTTTACATAGTAACATAGTTTTTAAGGTTTTAGGAAGACTAAGTCCATCTAGTTCAACCCATAGCCGCCGCTGCTGTTCAGATCCACTGGGGCCGTTGGTGACGCTGCAGAGATGGTTCAGCTCTCCATGGGTAGAGCTAGGCCCCAGGGCAGTTAAATAGGTGAATTTTAGATGGTGGTGTTATGCAAGGCAGGTGACGCAGCAATTAAGTCAAGGACACAGCGGGGTGCAGTCTTCAAGTTTTTACTCACAGTTTTTGCGGTGTTCCAGGTTACAACTGCTAGCCATGTTATAACAGCCCACCGAGTCCTGTGTCCTTCGGGGAAGTGATCCAGACAACTCTCAGATAATTTGGGTGCACTTGATCGGGACCCCCTTCTTGTGTACCTTTCCCTGGTCATCTCTCTGCGCGCTGGCTCTCGCCCTCCTGCCCTGCGCCTCACACACAGTGTCCCGAACCAGTGGCCCCGGGCCTTGTCGGGCGATGTCCTCTCTGTCCCCTTGGTCCTATATGGCCACCTTTTCAGCGAGTGTGTGTGGTTTTGGCTACGGCACTTAGAGATACCGCAACCTCCAGTTTGCTAGCTGAGTCTTGCAGTCCTCCACTAGTCTGGGGCCAGTCCCCTACTGCGACCTGATCCCTTCACGGTCAGCGTGAATTCGAGCGCACGGGTGGACTGCGCACTTCCCGTGCCCCTAAGATCCTTTCTCTCTCTCTCTGGAGCCTCTCACTGCTCCGGTCTTCTCTCTTCACTCCCTGTGACAGACTCCTGTCACCAACTGCTCTGACTGACTAACTAGATCTTTCTACCTTTCCTTTTATACTACCTGTCATGTGACCCACGTCACCAACTGTCACTCTACGTGGTCACCTCTACCTTCAGTCCTTCCTTCAGTGCTCCCCTAAACTACTTACGCTCTACCTAGTTCCCCCCTCCAGGCAGGGACAGGGACTGTGCTCTCCCTCAGGAGCCCTTCCCTATTGGAGTGATGTGGTGTTGAATGTGGGTGTGTGGATCCTGGGTAGTGCTCCCCTCCTTATACCAGAATGGGGTACCACACCTCTGGCTGAGATGCAGTACCTCTGTGGTGACTGGACCCGCAGGGGCACCACATATGATTTTTTATAGGAGCTAAATCCCATGTTTGAAGGTCTAAATAGTTCATTTTCAGTTGTTTTTTTTGGGGGGTGAGGTGGGGTGACTGACTTTCTATAATGTGTTTCACACATTACAATCATGATTCGATATATCCCCCAACAATTGTCCCCAGCTGCGATTGCTCTATAAAATCCTTTAATTTCCCATTTTAGCATGAAATATTCTCAAGTCTATCCCTCTGAGAAAGGCATGGCTATTGATGAATCATCTTATTCAACGGGATAATAAAA
The DNA here is from genome assembly GCF_046119375.1 of Phyllobates terribilis. Taxonomy (NCBI): domain Eukaryota; kingdom Metazoa; phylum Chordata; class Amphibia; order Anura; family Dendrobatidae; genus Phyllobates; species Phyllobates terribilis. The sequence continues at coordinate 97,085,191 of NW_027362767.1, read as the reverse complement.
TTTCATCAATATCTTTCAATTAAAGGGGCCAAATACGGCATGAAAGTGTATAAAATAGGGGAAAGCAGTACTGACGAAATTCAACGTTTACAGTATATGAGGGTAAGGACCCTCTAATTAACTTCCAGAATGCCCCCCATCATGATTAAAACTGGTGGCTGCAAGTATGAGACCTGACCTACCCACTACCAGAAAAGGGGTACCACTTATATATTGAATGTGCCCCTCTTCAAATGCCTTTCAGAAAAAAAACAACTTGTTGCCTGTGGCACAGTCAAGTGAAGCCAACAAGACCTTCAAAGCATCTTCTAAATGTAAACTTAAAGAGGTATTCCTATCTCCAAGATCCTATCTCAATATGTAGTAGTAATAATAATAGCAAATACCTCCAATTATATGTAGTATAGTTCTTCTGATTCGGTATGTCGCTTACCCCATGTGTAGGGCATTGCAGTAGCTTAGGTATCCATGGTTACAATCATTAACAACTAGCTAACTAACTGTCACTGTATGAGTGGTCGTAATCATGGATATCTAAGCTACTGCAATGCCCTGCACATGGGGTAAGCGACACAGCGAATCAGAAGAACTATACTATATTTTTAATTGGAGGTATTTGCTAATATTATTATTATTACTACACCTACTACATACTGGGATAGGATCTTGGAGATAGGAATATCCCTTTAAAGGCCGGAGAGAGTAGGGCCCTTTACAACTGTGCATTCTTGGTGATTAAATATAGGAACAAAATAGATGTCCTTGTTTTACCTCCATCCGTGCAGATCACAGCAGCTCTGTACCCGTTCGTGGGGCTAAGCCAAACTACTTACGGCAGTATAATAAATATATGGGAGGTGCTGACCTGGCTGTTTAGAGTTTGCAACGATAATAATGGCTCCCTAAGAAAAATCAGGTCTGGTACAAATGGACACATAAGGGTGATTTGATCCAAATGACGTTTTATACTATAAAGGAAGACAGGGAGCCATGTTACCTGGACTACCAAGAGGTTGTCATAAAAAAAAAAATAAAAAAAAAATAAAAATTTTGTTGGGCAGGATGAGAATGATAGGATATCAACTTTCAGTGATGCCGGCTGGATTATTCTAAGAAAACATTTTCCCTCCCATGTGTCCCAATAGCTCATAATAGACGACCCCAAAAGACATGCCAAGAATGTTTCAAAAATGCCAAAAGAAGAAACACAGGGCATCAATGCCGTACATGTCCCGACAAGCCAGGGTGATGCATCCAGGAATGCTTTTGAGTATTCCATATGACTCGCCCCCTGGGCCGTGGGGCACTCAGATCCGGGCAGTAGGGGAACGATGGGAGCAGTAGTGGCAACCCGGTTCCGTGGCTCAGGGTGGTCAGGCCAGTGGTAGTCCGTTATGTGCTGATGATTATGTCCGACTACGCCACCCGTGGATTTGCGGTCATTAGGAACCGCCGCTGCAAGGCAGACCGCTAGGGCTGATGATGTATGCAGCTGGGATGGTGTGACTCCCCACGGGAAGAGTGCGGCCCCAGGGCAGAATAATGGATGGTGGGAGTGATGGTGGTGAGAGTCCCGGTGCCGTTAGTGCTGGAGGAGCAAGGAGCACACAGACAACAGGTTGCAGTTCAGGGTCTTTACTAGAACAGGTAAACTGACCCACAAACAGTCCCGGCTAGGAGGGGACCTGGATGTCTGAGAGCAATGGGGAAATTGGCCCTAGTCAGGGTGAGGGTGTAGGCATACCGTGCTTTCTGCGCTCCTTCTGGCTATCTCCTCCTGATAGGGTAACAGCCCACGTTTCCGAGCTTTCCGTGTACTCTCGCCTGTATGACCTGCGACGTGGGTTCCTTTCTGCTCCCGGCCTGGTACGGCTTTTCTGGTCCCTTCTGTTGTGGCAGAGCCTCCAGGTTTCTTAGGCCAAGGAACATACAGTCCCCTGTGGACTGGTCATCTGCTGTGGGATGTGGAATCCTCCCAGCCTCAGACACCAAAGTCTGGTAAATTAAGTCCTTTATCTGCTAAGACAGGCTCACTTCGCCTCTTGTCTCTGGCTTGTGGCTCTCCTCCTGCCACACTTCCTCTTAGGTGCAATACAACTTTCTGTCCCTGCTCTGCTCCTGGACAAGTCTCAGTACTGAGACAGGTCATCCAGTTCTCACTAACCGTGCCCCCAGTTCCAGCTTTTATAGGGGCAGCCTGCTCCCCCTACTGGCCTGAGACAGGAGGTACTGCATGCTAATGTTCCCCTGACTAGAGAACCTCCCCCTTGCTCTCAGACACAGCTTTATTAGATTTTGTGGCATCCAGGCCAGGGTGACACATTCCCCCCTAGTAAAATTTAGTACTCCGGGACTAAACAATAAACAAAGAATAACATGCATAACCATAAAACATTATCAGGAAAATGACGCACAAATTGAGTTCTTAAGGTCACAGTGTGGTCTGTGACTGGGTGTCCATATCACCAATACAACGGGGAGCCTTAACCAGGTGGGTGTCTGTCCTACCCCAAGTCCTTTACAGTCTTAGTTAATTCCTTGGTCAGGCTCCGAACGCAGTCCATACAAGGTTCCGGTTATAAAAAGTCCATAACCTTTGAGTCCTTACGGTAGCTGCAAGAAACTGAAACACAGAATTACCAAACATGCATGTAACTTGCAAACATTTCAACATTTGGTAACAGGGTTATTTACAATTTTAGTGCACTCTATATTCTCCAGCGAGCAGGTATCTGCCCCTTTGTGCTCCTGGTTGACCTACGTAGCCCACTGTCTGGTGGTGGACCAACCTGGCTTTCCCCACTAGCGTCGTTAGGGGTACAGCTATCAGCTGGGTGTACAGGTAGGGCAGGCAGCTGTCTGCGGGTCCTTTGGCTTACCGCAGGCATGGCAGGCTCACTGTCAGCAGAGGGTTGACTCTCCTGGGCTGCTGATACAGGCTCTTCTGCCTCTGGAACCGCTTGCTCCTCTTCACCTTCCGGCTCTGGTGTTGGTTGTTGCTGTGCCGGTTGCAGGAAATGCAGGACGGGTACCACTATGGCATCATTTATTCGAGTCCAGGACTGAGGGAACTCCAAGAACGGTGCTGATCATTTCTTCCTTGTCCTCTGCGGGTTCAAGGTCACTCTGATCCTCTTCTGCACTACGGAGTTGCTCGGGGCACCTTTTGAGGTGGTCTCTGGAGACGGTACTAGTGGTTTCTCCTCCGTCCTTGGTGATCACGCACACCTTCGGGTTGTCGTGATCAGACTGCAGTATGGTGTTGGGTTCCCTTTCCCACTGGTCGTCCAACTTGTGAAGCCTTCTCTTTCACTTCAGGACCTGCTCAGCAGGTTCTAGGGGACCAGCAGGGGCGTGTTGGTTGAAGAGTTTTTCTTGCCTCTCTCTCACCTGGGCCAGGCCCTTCTCCACACTCTCCTGTACCTTCTTGTACTGCAGTTGCCTTTCCGTATCCCAGTCCGCATCCGGGGAGGTGTCCTCAGGTATTAGGACTCCCATCTCCAGGTCTACAGGCAGCTTACCTGGTCTAGCTCGCATCAGGTAAGCCGGGGTGTAGTTTGTAGCATTCACCGGGATATTGTTGTATAGGTGTATCAGGTCCGGCAGTTTTTCTGGCCACAGGCTGCGTTCCTCCAGGGGCAACGTCTTTAGGAGATCAATGACTATGTTGTTCATTTTCTCACACATCCCGTTGGTTTGTGGGTGGTAAGGCGTTGTACGAATCTTCTTACAGCCATAGAGGTTGTAGAACTCCTGGAAGATTTCAGCTTCGAACGCTGGACCCTGGTCCGTCAGGACCTGTTCCGGATACCCGTGTGGACGGCAGAAGTATTGCTGGAAGGCTCTGGCCGCCGTTTGGGCTGTCAAATCTTTCACCGGGACCACCACTAGAAAACAGGAATAGTGGTCCACGATTGTCAGGGCGTAGATGTATCCTGACCGGCTTGGAGCCAATTTGACGTGGTCCAAAGCTACCAGCTCAAGAGGCTGCGTGGTGACGATGGGCCTCAAGGGTGTCTTCTGGCTGGCATGGTCCTTCCTCCTTAGGTGACAAGGGCCACAGTCTCTGCACCACTTCTCTACAGCCCCTCTCATGCCGACCCAAAAGAACCGTCCTCTTAGCAGGAACTCCAGTTTCTTCCAACCGAAGTGCCCCGCTCTGTCATGGTAAGCCCCCAGGACCATAGCTTCATCCCGCCTTGGAACCACGACTTGCCAGGTCAGCTCGTGCGTCCGGTGGTTGACAATCCTTCTGCACAGCTTGCCTTCGTAGAGGAACAGCTTGCTCTTCTCTTTCCATAGCTGCTTGGCTTCCTCAGGGGCGTCCGGATCTAAGCGGGCATCTTCCTGGGTCAGCAGATCTTTCACCAGGCGGATGGCCGGGTCACTATCTTGGGTCTCGGCCCAGCTGTGATGAGGTAGGGGATTGATCATCACGGTTGTTAGATCCTCCTCCTTCACGCGGTGGGAGTATTGAGCGGCTCCATACCGGTGAAACGCGGGGAGTTCTACCTCCTCCATCTCTTCTGGGTTTTCGTCACCTTCAGGTAAATGAGGCATTCTCGATAGGGCATCAGCGTTGGCATTGGTTTTGCCTGCCCGGTACTTGATCACGAAGTCATAGTTGGAGAGACGGGCCATCCACCGCTGTTCCAGGGCACCCAGTCTTGCATTGTCTAGGTGTGTTAACGGGTTGTTGTCCGTGTACACCGTGAACTTTGCGGAGGCCAGGTAAAGCTTGAAGCGTTCCGTCACGGCCCACACCACCGCCAAGAATTCTAGCTTGAAGGAGCTGTAATTCTCCGGGTTCCTCTCGGTGGGTCTCAGCTTCCGGCTGGCGTACGCGATCACCCTTTCTCTCCCCTGTTGGTTTTGGGACAGTACGGCTCCCAGTCCCACATTACTGGCGTCTGTGTGGAGAATAAAAGGCTGGCCATAGTCAGGGTAGGCCAGGATCTCATCCCCTGTGAGGGCCATCTTTAGCTGGCGGAAGGACTCCTCTTCCGGTTTATCCCACTTGAAGGGTGGCTTTTGACTTCTGGACTTAGACTGTCCAATCAGGAGGTCCTGCATAGGAGCTGCCATCTTAGTGAACCCGGGGATGAACCTTCGGTAGTAGCCTACCAACCCGAGGAACTGTCTCACCTCTTTGATGTTCGAGGGGCTTGGCCAGCTCTTGATTGCCGTGACCTTGTCAGGGTCGGGGGCCACTCCTTCCACGCTTACCACGTGACCTAGGTACTGGACCTTTGGTTTCAACAGGTGACACTTCGATGGTTTCACCTTCAGGCCATAGCCTGCCAGGGCTTCGAACACCTCGGCCAGGTGCTTGAGGTGGTCCTCGTAGGTCTTCGAATAGACGATCACGTCATCCAGATAAAGGAGGACCGTCTCGAAGTTTCGGTGCCCTAGACAGCATTCCATCAGCCTCTGGAAGGTCCCTAGTGCGTTGCAGAGCCCAAAGGGCATACAGTTGAACTCACTCAGTCCCATCGGGGTGGTGAAGGCCGTCTTCTCCTTGTCAGCCTCTGCCACAGGAACCTGCCAGTACCCGCTAGTAAGGTCCAAAGTAGAAAAGAAGTTAGCTGATTTTAGTGCGGCTAAAGACTCCTCTATTCTAGGCAGCGGATATGCGTCTTTGTGGGTGATACGGTTGATTTGTCTATAGTCCACGCACATTCTCATGGTGCCGTCTTTCTTTTTTACCAGAACCAGGGGGGTTGCCCAGGGGCTACAGCTATCTCTAATGACCCCAGCTTCTTTCATTTCCTGCAGCATACCCTTGGCATTCTGATAATGTGCAGGGGTACAGGCCTGTGTCTCTTTTATTGGTGGGTGGCTCCCTGTGGGGATATGGTGTTCTATCACTTTTACTCTGCCAAAGTCTAGCGGGTGCTTACTAAAGACTCTCTCGTACTCTTGAACCACCCGGTAGACTCCTTGTTTTTGGTGCAGGGGAGTGGAGTCAGCACCCACATGGAGTTTCTGGCACCAGTCCTCCTTTTGTTTCTGGGAGCCATTACCCTCCGCCTGAGGAGATGGAGGCAAGGGTTCCACGGCCTTGATAGCTTTGTGTTTGACAACAAACAGTTTGGCAAGTGTAGCGTGCCTGGGTAAGTGTACCTCTCTCTCCCCAATGTTGAGAATGCAAACGGGCACCCTCCCATGACGGACATCAACCACCCCCCGAGCTGTCAAAATGGTGGGCCTGCTGTCCGAGTACACGGGTTCTACCATGGCTTGGTAGTCTCTACCTCTCAACCCGATTGCAGTCCGACGCCAGATCATCATTTCGCTTTTGGGAGGCATGGAAATGGGGAACGGATCGCTCAGTCTTACGCTACCAATCTCACCACCAGACAGTTCTACCTGCTGCCGTCTCATCAGGGCTTTTATCTCCTTGTTGAGGACTCTCTGTTGGCAGGAACTAGCATTCACCGCCACCTGTTGTAGAATTACAATTACCTCGGAAAGACCATTTTCAATCACGTTAGTACCCACAGTTATTTTAGGGTGACTCTCACGACGGTCAATGTCCACAATAATTACTCCTTGTGCCGGTAGTTCAACTTTACCAATTTTAATGGTCATCTCCTTGAACCCCATCTGCGGCACGGGCAAGCCATTACTGGCGATGATGCTCAAGTTACTGTCTGGACACCGTGTGATATCAGCATCAGTCCAATACTGTTTAAAAAGTAGTACATAAGGGATAGTGGTTACTTGCGACCCAGTATCCAGCAAGGCGCTCATGGGAATACCGTCCAGCACCACGGGTAAAACCGGGCGCCCCCGAACGTACTTATTACGCCAATTGTAAGGGCCTGATGATCTTATGCCTGGGGGTTGGCCCTCTGCCCCAGGTTGGACCCGTTTAAATTACAGTACCTGGAAATGTGTCCGGGCTGGTTGCATCGACGGCAAATGGCTGTCCATCCTCTGCGTAGCGGTCTGTAGGCCTCCCTCGGAACGACGGGATCCTCCTCTGTCGACGCCACGGGACATCCTCCGGACTTGAAGCCAGCTCGATGGGTCTTGATGGGTCCACTTGTAACGCCTGGACGGTCCTGGTCAACGCCGCTATGCTCCTGGTCAGCTCCTGGACTTGGTGGTGCAGATCTTTCGACGGGGCTTGGTTCAGGACCTGTGCATCAGCCCCCACGGAGTCCATAGAGGAAGGCGCCGCCTCCTGGTGGTAGGTGAGAGCAGGGCGCCGGGGGTTTATAGCGCCACTTGTTGCGGGTTCACGGAGCACCCTTATGGCCCTGTCCTTGAATTGGGCAAAGGTCAGGTCAGGGTTCTGAAAGAACATGAGGCGCAGCTGGGTCCTGTGGGCGCTAGACAGCAGACCTTCTATGAACTGTTCTGTTAGTAGCTTATCCGTATCCTGCACGCTGCCAGGGTCAGCTTGTTGGATAGCCCTCAAGGCTTCCTGCAGATTTAGGGCATAGTCTCTGATGCTGTCCTGTGCCCGCTGCTTACATCCATAGAACCTCATTTTAATTTCAGCGGAGGTACGTGTGTCAAAGGTACCCCGCAGCCGGGCCAGAATACCCTTCACGGTCCTTTTCTCCTCAGTGGGCCATGATTTTACCTCCCTTTGGGCTGCGCCAGTTAACTGCCCTGTTAATATGCTGACCTTCTGTTCCTCTGTCAGGGGGTAGACTTGGAACAAACTGTACAGCCTTTCCTTAAAGTCAGTTAGGGCATGGGGCTCCCCTGAATACTTAGGCAGCCAGGCCGCTCCAGGGATGTAAGGCAGGGAAAATGGCATCACCGCTGCTGCAGCCGCGTTGGTGGTAGTGGGCGCCTCTGTGTCCGACATCTTCCTCCCCCCTAGTTAAGCGTGGCCTACCTTCCGACGATCCTCTTCTGTAGGCCGCGGCTCCGCTGATGCTGCTCTGGACGAGGACCTTGCGTCGCGTCCTGGTGACGTCAGCGTCGCTCTCTCCCTTCCAGGACCTTGCGCAGCATCGGTGCGTGGGGCGGAGCTTCGGGTCTCGTGCGGTTTGGACGTCCACGCCCCTCTTCTTCCCGCGCGGCGTCCTGAAGATGGCGTCCGATGGCGGGAAAACTGCTGAAGATGGCGGGAACCGATGGAAGATGGCGGGAGACGGCTGGAAATGGCGGGAAACGGCTCCAGATGGCGGGAAACCTCTTTTCAGGTAAGTGCAAAGTCTTTTCTAGGCACGCAATACCCGTTTGTGGCGGGTTGGTTTCAATCCTGCCGACTACACCAAAGCTGACTCGCCCCCTGGGCCGTGGGGCACTCGGATCCGGGCAGTAGGGAAACGATGGGAGTAGTAGTGGCAACCCGGTTCCGTGGCTCAGGGTGGTCAGGCCAGTGGTAGTCCGTTATGTGCTGATGATTATGTCCGACTACGCCACCCGTGGATTTGTGGTCATTAGGAACCGCCGCTGCAAGGCAGACCGCTGGGGCTGATGATGTATGCAGATGGGATGGTGTGACTCCCCACGGGAAGAGTGCGGCCCCAGGGCAGTATAATGGATGGTGGGAGTGATGGTGGTGAGAGTCCCAGTGCCGTTAGTGCTGGAGGAGCAAGGAGCACACAGACAACAGGTTGCAGTTCAGGGTCTTTACTAGAACAGGTAAACTGACCCACAAACAGTACCGGCTAGGAGGGGACCTGGATGTCTGAGAGCAATGGGGAAATTGGCCCTGGTCAGGGTGAGGGTGTAGGCCTACCGTGCTTTCTGCACTCCTTCTGGCTATCTCCTCCTGATAGGGTAACAGCCCACGTTTCTGAGCTTTCCGTGTACTCTCGCCTGTATGGCCTGCGACGTGGGTTCCTTTCTGCTCCCGGCCTGGTACGGCTTTGCTGGTCCCTTCTGTTGTGGCAGGGCCTCCAGGCTTCTTAGGCCAAGGAATATACAGTCCCCTGCGAACTGGTTATCTGCTGGAGAATGTGGAATCCTTCCAGCCTCAGACACCAAAGTCTGGTAAATTAAGTCCTTTCTCTGCCAAGACAGGCTCTCTTCGCCTCTTGTCTCTGGCTTGTGGCTCTCCTCCTGCCACACTTCCTCTTAGGTACAACTTTCTGTCCCTGCTCTGCTCCGGGACAAGTCTCCGTACTGAGACAGGTCATCCAGTTCTCACTAACCCTGCCCCCAGTTCCAGCTTTTATAGGGGCAGCCTGCTCCCCCTACTGGCCTGAGACAGGAGGTACTGCATGCTAATGTTCCCCTGACTAGAGAACCTCCCCCTTGCTCTCAGACACAGCTTTATTAGATTTTGTGGCATCCAGGCCAGGGTGACACACATACGTCCCTAGATGATTAAGTTATTTTACTTGCACTTCTGTTGTAGCTCTATCGACACCTATTATTATGATGTCAGAATTGCAGTCTATCGCGCATGCGACATTGCACCAGACCGGCATATCCAAAGAGGAGCCAGGAATGCCACAAGTTTAGGAGATTCACAGGCCTCCCATCCTGGGGTCACCGGCTGACCTGACTGGTGGACTGGAGTCCTGCGAATTGATTCTCCCATCTCTATTTAATGCCTTAAGCCACTGGCGGACACAGACAAAATGGACCATTGTGCAAGAACAATATATGGGTCCTTTGCAGTCCAATCGCTCATCATAATGCCCGCTTCCACCTGCTTTGGAAGTAGAAGTGACCCCCTTATCTCTTGGGCCCCTTTGTGGCTGCACAGGTTGCACCAATAATAGGTCCACCCATGCCTTATGCAATATATGTATTAAATTCTGTATGTGTGAGCGGATGAGAAATTAGTCTAATAGGCATGTAGATGGGAGGACTTTTTTTTTAATAACCTGATAAGTTACAATATTATTTGCTACTATGAACAAATAAATAAAAAAAAAAAAGTCTGGAAACACATTTCCAATAAAAATATGCAACAGATCTGATGGTAAATCCTTCCCTTGACATCAGGCAGCCATAAAACTGCTGAGTGGATCATCCCCCCCGGCAGTAATTTTATCTGCATTACCAGCACTGCTTTTATTAGCTTCAGCTACAAATGTTCTGATTTACATGACATATGTCTGTGACATCTACCTGGTAGGCGATCACAGTGATTGCTGCCGCAATTTCAGAGCAATAAGTGAATGTTTGCAGAATTCACACCTTTTCCTCCATCAAGGACGATGATCAGCTCATCCTCATCAGTTTGTTTAAAATCCGGGCACACTTCTCATAGTGCTCGTGCTTCACATGGGAAGTGATAATGACACACATAGTGAGGCCTTTATTAACTTTCTCTAATTTAAACTGTCAGGAATAGAAAAGAGTTTTCAGAAATACATTGCAAGAGCATTATATACCTAGAGAAATCATTTCCCATTCCAAGGCTAGTGTAGACTTCACAGCAAGAGATAAATATGATTTATGGTAACTTCACTACTAAACACAAGTAATCTCCTGCCGTGTTTATATAGGGAAATACATACTGCAAATATGGATAAATATTACTCCATAGTCACAGGGCTGTTAGTATCGTCACGTGCTGCCATATGGTATTTTATAGACCAGATCAAAAACTGGAGGCAGGACTACCAACCATGGGTAAGTATAAAGCCGAGTAGTATTATAAAATATAACTGTTAATAAATATAATTTAAAAAGCCAGGAAGGCTCAATAAGGATACCACAAAAAAAAACAAGAAAACACATAAACGACACACAGGAGTAATTGTCACATACACGAAAAGGAAGGAGGTGTATTCTCTTAGTATATAACCTTAATTAGTGTAATGGTGACACAATAAAAGCATATAAATGAGAAAGGAACAATCTCACCATTAGTTGCAGTAGGGCCTTACTCATATCCAGTAGAATCCCAACTTAGCTGGCATTTCATCCAGGAGAACACAGTGCACAGAGGAGATAATAACAATGGGGTGGGGACAGAATTACCCACACAATACCCACAAAAAATCTCATGTGTGATCAAGAAAACAGGGGGATCTATTGCACATGTCCCAAGAAAACTCCCATTCCCTATGCGTTTTGTTTGATTAACTCATCAGGGGAGGGTGGGGTGAAACAGCCGTGATAGCTGCAATCAAAAAAGGGTTCCTAAAAAAGAGGAGGAACTAAATGTGCTGCATTAGAGATGGACTAGTGGCGTTTAAATATGCTCACTTCTGGCTCCACATTGATGTAATGCGCCACTTCCGGTGCGCGGTGTAGTATATCACATACTGTGTGCAGATGTGGGTGAGAAAAAAAGGGGGAGAGAGAGAGGGGGGGGACCTGGTTTACCCTGGTAATAGCTGTTCTTGGCAACCTACCTAACAGCGGAGGTTGGCACCCTAGGGGGGAATAAAGTGGCGCCCCCACTCCACGACTGCTCTCCCTAAATAACCCTACTATGCCCTAAAATTAAAGGAAACAGCCGAAGGTTAGAGTTTCATTGAGACCAAGTGGTGACTGGGTCTCCAAGCAAAAAATCCACTTGGTCTCATACTGTAGAATTTGTTTGTCCCGGTTACCACCCCATGTAGGGACATCAACTTTATTAATTCCCATGAAAGACAATAGGGAAACATCTCCCCCGTGTGCTATATTCATGTGCTTTGCCAGGGGGTGTCTTTTTTATTAGCAATGTCCCTCAAATGTAAGCCAATTCGTCTTCGAAGCTCACGAGTGGTCTTCCCTACATACTCTAATCCGCATCTGCATGTAGCCTTGTAGATGACCTTTTAGTGCGGCAATTAATGAAGGAATAGTATATTCTTTGCCTGTTACATTGCTACAGAACTTTTTCCCTAATGTCAAAACACGACAGGCGATGCACCCACTACATTTGTAACAACCCCTAATGTTAGTTGCAAGCCAGGTGGAATTCTTGGGGGACAAAATGACTGTGTACCAGCCTGTCGCCAATTGAACGACCTCTGTTAAAGGTGATAAGATGACGAGAGCCAATCAAATCTCCATTATCAGTATCCATCTGCAATACATGCCAATGTTTCTGCAAGATGGAACGAACCTGTAGCGAGCTATTGTCAAAGGTAGTGATATACCAAATAGATGTTTGCTCTGTTTCTTTTGGTTTGGGGACCAATAATGATGATCTGTCCCTAGATTTTGAGTCATTGTATGCTTTCTTAAGTACTCTGTCAGGGTACCCGCTCTCCAGGAATAGCTGTCTAAGGTCCTTTGCCTGTTTTTTAAAGGACTCAGACGAAGAGCAGTTCTGCCGGGCCCGTAGATATTGTCCCTTGTGAATCCCATTTTTTAGGGGAGTGGGATGATTACTGTCCCATCGTAACAAAGCATTGGAAGAAGTGGGTTTCCTGTATATTTCTGTTGATAGGTAACCTTCTACTGTTTTTTGAATGAGTATATCCAAAAATACCAATTCTCTCTCATGACATTCATGTGTGAAAAATAATTCCCAGAGAGTTATTAAGAAGAGCCACAAATTTAGAGAAACTATCTTTTTCTTCTTTCCAGATGACCAGGATGTCATCAATATACCTTGTCCACAGGACAATCTGATGGGCGCCCTCCATCTCGGTCTCACCAAAGATGACTGCTTCTTCCCAACAGCCCAGGAGCAAGTGGCATAGGCGGGCGCACATGGGCTACCCATTACTGTGCCCCTGAGCTGGTGGTAAAATGTCAGTTAAACAAAAAAAAGTTCTTTGTGAGACAAAATTCCAGTAAAGATATTCCAGTATAAAGGTATTACTTTATTACTGGCGCACAGTGTGTGATATACTACTCCGCGCACCAGAAGTGGCGCATTACATCAGTGTGGCGCCAGAAGCTAGCATATTTAAATGCCATTAGTCCATCTCTAATGCTGCACATTTAGTGTCTCCTCTTTTTAGAAACCCTTATTTGATTGCAGCGATCACGGCTGTTTCCCCCCACCCTCCCCTGATGAGTTAATCAAATAAAACTCATAGGGAATGGGAGTTTTCTTGGGACATGTGCAATAAATCCCCCTGTTTTCTTGATCACACATGAGATTTTTTGTGGGTATTGTGTGGGTAATTCTGTCCCCACCCCATTGTTATTATCTCCTCTGTGCACTGTGTTCTCCTGGATGAAATGCCAGCTAAGTTGGGATTCTACTGGATATGAGTAAGGCCCTACTGCAACTAATGGTGAGATTGTTCCTTTCTCATTTATATGCTTTTATTGTGTCACCATTACACTAATTAAGGTTATATACTAAGGGAATACACCTCCTTCCTTTTCGTGTATGTGACAATTACTCCTGTGTGTCGTTTGTGTTTTCTTGTTTTTTTTTGTGATATCCTTATTGAGCCTTTCTGGATTTTTAAATTATATTTATTAAAAGTTATATTTTATCATACCCACTACCCTGCTTTATACCTATATACCAGATCTGTCTGCTACTAAATATACTAAATTGGCACCAGGATTTACAAAATTTCATTCATGCCTATGTAGACAGGTGTCCAAGAACCTTGACCGAATGGCCATAAAAAGGACAAAGAGGGGAAAACAAACCCAAACATAATAATGCGGGGTTCTTGATGGTCATGGGGCTCTTGGGTCCCTGGCACAGTGGCACATTGCTTTACTATACCACTGACCCTTCCTATAGCTTCTTTGTCATTTTAGGTCTTGTTTCTAACAGGTGTGCTGGTCCTGGTTTTTGGTTCTTCGCCAGTTTCTTGTACTCTGTACCTTTTGGGTGTGTGCCCCCCCTAATTTGACCTGTAAATTTCATCTCCTCAGCTTTCCGCAGGCAGGTGTTAAGCACAGTCAGACTCAGGTCCTGCTCTGCTACCGTTAATTTTTAGTCCATCTGGCACATAACGAGGTGAGATATTAGAGATTGTGACCATTCTTATTGGGTAGACCTTGTCGCGGTAGGGTGGCTTTTTGATAATAAACAAAGTCAAATAAGTACCCTATGTTTTTACATGTGTTACTATTTAGTTACTTACTGCAGTATTTTTAAGCATTATTTTTATTCTCGATTATATTTGTATCCTCAATATGACATGTTCCCTTTAGGCTGGGGTTGCATAGCAACTTTGGCCATAACACCTGGTTTGCAGCCAAAGTTAGCTCAGTGCTGCTGCTACAAGTGAATGGGGTCGCATTACAGCCACGAAGATACTGCAACAAGCAAGTAGCAAGAAGTTCAACCTCATAGGATATTTTTTGGGACCTCCTTGTTGAAGTCGCAGTACCCTCAGAGCTGCAATGTGGCCACATTCACTCGTATTGCGCTATGATGTAGCAGCAGCATTGAGCAAACCTCAGATGCACGACAGGTGTTGCCGCCAAATTCACAATGTAGCCCTAGCCTTAAAGCAGTTTTTCAAATTACTTAAAAAGTGACCTACAGCCACCAGTACAGGTAAAAAAAGGAAAAACGTATACTCAAACATTTAGTTCCTACTTTTCCAGCACTGGTCCTTTTCACTTCTAATCTGTTTCATTTAGTTGCAGCTAGTGTCGGACTGGAGTGCCAAGGGCCCAGGAATAACCAACTCTGGGGCCCCACTTTTTAACTACATGCAAATGTGACATTATCCTCAATCATAAATTTATATAACCATGAACTGGGTAGATTGGCCAAATGAATAAGATGCCACCTTTGTCTGTACATAGTGATTCAGGTACAGTATATTGTGCCAAGTACTGCTCTTTTAAGAGGGGGCCCACCCAAGGATTCTCCTGTCCTCCTGTGGGCCAGTCCAAGCCTGGCTGAGGCGGTGATATATAAACCCCATGTGACTACTGCAGCCAATAACTGGCCTCAACAATATACAGCAAAAAATCTCTGAGGTCATTCATTGGCGGCAGAGTGGGTAAAGACCAGGGCATAAGCAGATGACCATGCGGAGGACCAGGGAAGCAGAGCTGGAGAGGTGGGGATTAGGTATCCATTTTTTACTTATTTTCTCTTTGCTAGTGGCTGTGGGCTGCTGTTTAAATAACTTGGAAAAGTTAAATAACTTTTCCCTTTTAAGTCTTGGAAATCACCTCCCTAAATCACATCATCTTCCAAATTTTTGTTGATGAAATATGTCCAGTAAAGGTGCAAGTCTTAAAATGTATATAATATGTGTATAAGAAGCCAGATGGAATTTTGAATTCTGTTTTGCAATAGAAAATTTATATAGCTAAATTATAGTATGATATGATACATAGGCTGTTATTTAGTAATTGCAATTTAGAGGTTGTTTTGTGCAATTTCTCTATACTATTATGTAGATTTTTCCATTATATAGTTTTAATAGTGCTTATGTTTTTGCTTGCAGAGAGGAATGACTGTCGGAATGCTTACATTTATGCATTCATACTTGTCTTTGGGGAGTATTTTGATTGTGACAATGGAATGAAAGTCAAAAATTGACATTCATTTTTATGTACAGTACAGACCAAAAGTTTGGACACACCTTCTCATTTAAAGATTTTTCTGTATTTTCTTGACTATGAAAATTGTACATTCACACTGAAGGCATCAAAACTATGAATTAACACGTGGAATTATATACTTAACAAAAAAGTGTGAAACAACTGAAAATATGTCTCATATTCTAGGTTCTTCAAAGTAGCCACCTTTTGCTTTGATGACTGCTTTGCACACTCTTGGCATTCTCTTGATGAGCTTCAAGAGGTAGTCACCGGAAATGGTTTTCACTTCACAGGTGTGCCCTGTCAGGTTTAATAAGTGGGATTTCTTGCCTTATAAATGGGGTTGAGACCATCAGTTGTGTTGTGCAGAAGTCAGGTGTATACACAGCTGATAGTCGTACTGAATGGACTGTTAGAATTTATATTATGGCAAGAAAAAAGCAGCTAAGTAAAGAAAAACGAGTGGCCATCATTACTTTAAGAAATGAAGGTCAGTCAGTCCGAAAAATTGGGAAAACTTTGAAAGTGTCCCCAAGTGCAGTTGCAAAAACCATCAAGTGCTACAAAGAAACTGGCTCACATGAGGACTGCCCCAGGAAAGGAAGACCAAGAGTCACCTCTGCTTCTGAGGATAAGTTTATCCGAGTCACCAGCCTCAGAAATCGCAGGTTAACAGCAGTTCAGATTAGAGACCAGGTCAATGCCACACAGAGTTCTAGCAGCAGACACATCTCTTCAACAACTGTTAAAAGGAGACTTTGTGCAGCAGGCCTTCATGGTAAAATAGCTGCTAGGAAACCACTGCTAAGGACAGGCCACAAGCAGAAGAGACTTGTTTGGGCTAAAGAACACAAGGAATGGACATTAGACCAGTGGAAATCTGTGCTTTGGTCTGATGAGTCCAAATTTGAGATCTTTGGTACCAACCACCGTGTCTTTGTGCGACGCAGAAAAGGTGAACGGATGGACTCTACATGCCTGGTTCCCACCGTGAAGCATGGAGGAGGAGGTGTGATGGTGTGGGGGTGCTTTGCTGGTGACACTGTTGGGGATTTATTCAAAATTGAAGGCATACTGAACCAGCATGGCTACCACAGCATCTTGCAGCGGCATGCTATTCCATTCGGTTTGCGCTTAGCTGGACCATCATTTATTTTTCAACAGGACAATGACCCCAAACACACCTCCAGGCTGTGTAAGGGCTATTTGACCAAGAAGGAGAGTGATGGGGTGCTACGCCAGATGACTTGGCCTCACCAGTCACCAGACCTGAACCCAATCGAGATGGTTTGGGGTGAGCTGGACCGCAGAGTGAAGGCAAAAGGGCCAACAAGTGCTCAGCATCTTTGGGAGCTACTTCAAGATTGTTGGAAGACCATTTCCGGTGACTACCTCTTGAAGCTCATCAAGAGAATGCCAAGCGTGTGCAAAGCAGTCATCAAAGCAAAAGGTGGCTACTTTGAAGAACCTAGAATATAAGACATATTTTCAGTTATTTCACACTTTTTTGTTAAGTATATAATTCCACATGTGTTAATTCATAGTTTTGATGCTTTCAGTGTGAATGTACAATTTTCATAGTCATGAAAATACAGAAAAATCTTTAAATGAGAAAGTGTGTCCAAACTTTTGGTCTGTACTGTATAAGAATCTACTTGTCCAAGGCAAATTGAAAAATAGGAATTTCACACAGATTTAAATCTTAGTTTTTTAAGAATGTAAAGAGCCGTTATGTCAAACATGAACACGACCATTATCAAATCTTCACTTGTTTGCATGGTTTTCCCTGGGAAATGTAATGTCCTAGCGAATTTAATGTTCATTATTATACCCTGGGGTCTCTCCAGAACTCAAAGAATAATAAAAGTAAGATTTAAAGAATAAAAAAAAATCCTTATACTCTCCTCACTGCTCACCTCTCCAGCCCCTCTGCTCCTCGCCGTCACCCATCTGGTCCTTGCCACATCTTCAGATTGACACAGATTACATTGAAATCCCTGAGCCTTTCATGCTGGGCCAGGACTACTGGATTTGAAAGGGGCCAGGCAGGTTCTTGCGCCATCT
Organism: Phyllobates terribilis; assembly: GCF_046119375.1. NCBI lineage: Eukaryota > Metazoa > Chordata > Amphibia > Anura > Dendrobatidae > Phyllobates > Phyllobates terribilis. The sequence goes on along the minus strand of NW_027362767.1, from coordinate 97,067,779 downwards.
GCGCAACATCATGGTGCATGCTATGATGTCATGATGCCGTGACCTTTCGTGCAGAACCCTCCCTGGCCATTATCAAAGCTGGAAATCCCAGCCCAGCGTGATTTCAACGCGAGCGGAGGCAATCAAAAGGTGTGGCAAGGACCAGAAAGGTGATTATAAAAAAAAATTTTTTTTTGGAACATTTTGATGACTTTTTACGGTTCAGAAAAAAATGGTGGACAGCGACCGCTATTGTTGAATCCATGCAGAAGTGAATTAGAAAAGAACCCACATTTTGGCAAATGCAGGTTTTTGTAAAATTTGTGTAGAATTTTATTCCACTTGAATTTATTTTGATGTAATAATTGGTCAACACTGTTGTCTGCAGTACTGGGATCATGGGTTCAAATCTGACTAAAGATACAATCTACATGGGGTTTTGCATGTTTTCTGTGACTCAGTAGGTTTCCCTTGGGGTGTCCCAATTTCATCCAACACTATTGGAAATTGAAACACCCCAAAGATAACATACTGCAACAACCAAAACTGTATCTTTGGTCAAAACCATGATCCCAGTTCTGCAGACAACACGGTTTACCACTGAGCCACCAATTATTCGATCTGTTGTCATCTTTAGGCTATGTTCAAACATTGCATTTTTTCAGCATTTTTTTTTTCCTGCAGCAAAACCTGATCTCTTGCCAGGAAGATTTGTTCAGGAATTTGCTCGTTTTTTTGCTGCGTTTTTTTCACTGTCCTTTTGTCTCTTTATTAGTGATGAGCGAATGTGCTCACCACTGCTCGGTACTCGCCCAAGCATTACTGTGCTCGACAAACTCTGCGCTCGGCGAGTATTTCCGGGTTGCTTGGGCGGGAACTCTCTACATGTTTGGCGCTCTCTAGAGAGTCAATGAACATGCAGGGATTGCCTGCCATGCACTGTAATGCTGTAGCCATTTTGGTTGTGGGCATTACAGTGATTGGCTGGCCGCACCGCATCATCAGGTGTATATAGGACCTGGCACCGCCATGCTCATCACAGTCTACTCCGGAACCAGGCAGAGTAGGGAGAGCTGCTGCTGCGTCAGGGAGAGATTTACTTCTTCATAGTTAGTATGGGTATTCCACAATATAATATATATATATATATATATATATATAATATATATCCAACTGAACTAACAGTCCTTCTGAGAAATAATGCAGCTGCATATATTCAGTGGTGATAGCAGGAGTTAGGCAGGCAGGCAGTGTATGTGGCAGACTGCAGTACATGATACAGCACAAGAGGGTCCATTGAATGTCCTGTTAGTATAGGTATTACACAACATATATACACGTTGTCAAAATTTTTGGTACCCCTTGTTTAATGAAAGAAAAACCCACAATGGTCACATAAATAGCTTGAATCTGACAAAAGTAATAACAAATTAAAAATCTATGAAAATGAACAAATGAAAGTCAGACATTGCTTTTCATCCCTGCTTCCACAGAATTTTTAAAAAGATTAAACTCACAAACTTAAATTACAGGCCTACTATTTAAAACCGTGATTCTCTGTCAGACAGATCACCTACAAGAGTGTTCCAAATTCAGACATTTCTTCCATTTTCATTCCGTTGCAGTGTTTCAGTCAAGCTATTCACACTAGGTGTCTGTGAAGGATAGTATTAGCAAATTGCAGGCCTGCAATTTAAAATTGTGGTTCTCTGTTCCAAAATCAGCTATTTCTCGTGAACGTGGAAAATATTGTCCTCCATTAAAAATGGGCAAGGTGCGTGGCAAGGGTGGAGGACATGGCCGTGGGCAAGCTGAAATTGTGCCACAACAAACACTCACATCTTGTCACTCGACCTTACTGTCCCAATTACTAGGGGACCTCAGAACACCACTATTGAACACAGAGCAGTGTGAAAAGGTTATTGGTTGGATAGCAGAAAATGCTTCCAGTCACTTAACCACCACCACCACCCTATCTTCCACACAGTCAAGTCTCAGTAGCCATGATTCTGGACCGCATATTCCTCACCCACACTTGGACACTCAGAAGAGCTGTTCACTTTTCCATTTGTAGATTCGGGCCTCTCGCCCGGCCAGCTTCAAGCAAGTCAAGAGCAGAACGCATGTAGCGATGCCCAAATATTGGAGCAGCCACGGTCACACGAAGGCGACTGTTGGAAAGTGAAATTATTGTCTCCAGAGGTGGATGATGATGATGATGATGATACACAACTGCCATAAAGTGAGGAGGAGGACTAGGGTGTGGAAATGGAAGACGAGGTGGTGGATGATATAGTAACTGACCCAACCTGGCAGGAGGACATGCAGAGCAAGGACAGCAGCACACAAGGGGAGGGAGGTGTAGCACCACAACAGGCAGGAAGAAGCAGCATGGTGGCCGCAGACACAAGGTGGGAAAGCGTTCCGTCAACATGACGGAAATTGCCAGTACAGCTGATAGGTCTTCCCGGGTCTGGTTATTTTTTAAAGACTCTGCAGATAACCCAAAAAGGGCCATTTGCATGACCTGCCAGGCCGGCATGAACAGGGGTAGCAAAACTAGCAGCCTGACCACGACCAGCATGATCAGGCACAAGGCAGCAAAGCACCCAATTAAGTCGGCTGAACCACAGGGTCCAGCAACAGTGTCTGCGGGTGACACCACTGCTTGTTCCGCTGTTGTGCGTGCATGCCAATCCCCTGTCCATGGTGCATGCCAAGATGCCTCCCGCCCTGCACCTGTCATTGCACACTCTCAACTAGCACCATCAGCAAGCATGTCCCAGCACAGCATTCAGTTGTCCATACCCCAGTCCTTGGAACGCAAGCGCAAATACGCAGCCAATGCCCCACAGGCCACACTACTAAATTCACACATTTCGCAAATGCTTGCGCTCTAGATGTTGCCTTTTAGGCTCGTGGTACTCGGTCTCCAGCCAACAGTATTTCTCCTGCAGTTACTGGGAAAGTCCACCTAATCACAGACACGTAGACAAGTGCTTGTGGGCAGGGACGGTACATCTCGCTGATGACACGCTGGTTTAATATAGTGGAAGCCGGGACCCAGTTGGACCTTGGGACGGAACACGTCCTCCCGACACCGAGGATTGCGGGCCCTGGGTCAATCAGGGTTGCCCGCACATTCTACACCTGCACCTCCTCCTCCTCTTCAGCCTCCATCTCCAAAATGACCACATCAGTCACAAGCTGGAAGCACTGAAGCACTGCCTCGAGAAAGCGGCAACAGACTGTGCTGAAGCCAATATGCTTAGGTGACAAACTGCACAACGCTAAAGAGTTGTGGACAGCTCTGAATGAGCAGGCAGCTCTGTGGTTGACACCGTTGAACCTACAGCCTGGCATGGTCGTGTGTGAAAATGGCCAGAACCTGGTGGTGGCTCTGAGGCCACGCAAGCTCACACATGTACAATGCCTGGCCCATGTGCTTAATCTCGTGGTTCAGTGGTTTCTCAAAACCTACCCGGATCTGTTGGATCTGCTTGTCAAAGTACGCCGCCGGTGTGCCCATTTTAGAAAGTCAGCTACAGCTTCCACCGCCCTTGCCGTATTTCAGCAGCGTTTGCAGCTTCCAGCTCACTGACTGATCTGTGATGTCCTCATGCATTGGAACTCTACATTGCACGTGTTGGAAAGGATTTATGAGCAGAAGAGGGCAGTTGTTGACTACCAGCATGAACAAGGCCGTCGGTATTCAGGTCAAACTCCACACACAAAACCTCAGGAGTGGACATGGATGTCAGACATATGTACCATCCGCCAAAACTTTGAGGACTCCACCAAGATGGTGAGTGGCGATGACGCCATAATTAGCGTCACCATCCCGCTTCTCTGTCTTCTGAAATGCTCTCTAACATTTAAAGAGGATGCATTGCAGGCGGAGCATGATGAGATGGAGCAAGGAACCATATAAGGTTATAACCATATAACACACAGCCCAGCCTTATCTCATCCCAACGTGGATTGGGTGACAATGAGAAAGAGGAGGAGGAAGAACAAGAGCTAGTTTCCAGCGCTATAGACGGTACTACCTGTACAACTGTCATACCGTCGGTTCAGCGTGGATGGTTTGAGGACGCGGAGGAGGAGGATGAAAAGGAGAGCATGGTCTGTCATCCTCTTGGTGAGGACACGGAAGTCTTGCCTCTTTGCAGTCTGGCATACATGGTTGAGTTTATGTTACGCTGCCTTTCCCCTGACTCTCGCGTTGTCCAAATTTTGGGTGACAGTCATTACTGGTTGATGACACTTCTAGACCCATGCTACAAGGAGAACTTTCTGTCTCTTATTCCCTTGCAGGACAGGCCTAATAAAATGGGGCAATATGAGAAGGCCCTTGTTGCGGAATTATTTAAAAAATTCTCATCTGAAAACGCTGGCAGCAGAGGTCACAGTTCATTGGACAACCAAGTAGTATAGGCAAGAGAGACATAAATGCAATCCAGCAGAGGCAGCGGAACACTGTCAAAGTTCTGGGAGAGTATTCTAAGCCCCTCTCTTCGCACAGGCCCTGAGGCGTGGGGTACTTTCACAAGGAGTGCAAAGTTTGGTAAGATGCTGAAGGAGTACCTTGCCGACCGTACCAACCTCCTCCGTGATTCCTCTGTGCCTTATAATTATTGGGTATCCAAGCTGGACACGTGAAATGAACTGGCTCTCTACGCCTTGGAGGTCCTGGCCTGCCCTGCTGCTAGCATAACATAAACTCCAATACAGTGTCTTTTTTGGGGAGGTCTAACTCTATTCCCATGCACCTCTGTCTTCACACCTAGACATGGGTATATGCTTCCTGATTTTGTCTATTTGCTTTTGTCCTCCTCCTTCTCCGCTTCCTCATCTTCCACCACCATATCAACGTTTTTGGCAGCCGTTGCTTCACTGCATAGGCAAACAGTATGGGAGACACACTTCCTAATAATGGAAAAATAGTTTTCAGGATGCCCTCCGACCTATTCGTCTCTGGCAAGGGGCACTGGAGTTCCTCCAAATTTTTGGCAGCCGTTGCAATCACTGCATACGCAATAACAGTATAGGAGAACCACTCGTTATTAATGGAAACAGCAAACCATAGCCGACCGCTGGCTCTTTAAGAATAGTAAGGGCTGCGTGATGGCCCTATAAAAATTAGTCTTTATGACTGAGTCCCTCCATCATAAATGAAACAGGATTTGTCTGATGATGTGTCACACACCACATGGCCAGATAAGATGGTAAAATGTTAAAATGACATTTCCTGGTGAATGCATTTGTCTTGGTTGAAAGCAATGCAAAAGTGCAAAAATGCATCAAAAACGCTATGTGTGAACATAGCCCAAGGAGTGGAGGAGCATTTTTGTTTTTGGTTATTTATTTTGCCTTATATACAAGTCATTACCCTGGAAAGGATGTTCCTTAACAAATTTCCCCGGAAAATCCATTTTGGTTTGGTTTTTGTATGTTTTACTGTGAGTCCGTAAAAGTGGCGTAATACCTCTGACAACGTTGTTGAGAGCAGTGACCTGGGAGTCAGAAATGCTTCCAGGGGTCTTCCCCATGCTGTTCCCATGTCATTTGAGCACTGTTCCCATCGATTTGGGCAACGCCGGGGGGAGCCGCCGGAAAAATGCTCTAGTTTCCCATAGACTTATATTGTGCCCGGTACTCGGACCGAGCACTCGAGTATTCCAATTTGCTCGACTCGAACAACGAGTACCGAGCATTTTAGTGTTCTCTCATCACTTCTCTTTATGCATGTACATAAAGTTCAGTGAAAAAATCTCACCCTATTTCATCAGGTTTTAGCACCAAAAACGCTGAAAAAACTGACATCTGATTTTTTTTTTTTTGCATTTTTTCACTACCCATTGTAGGTGAAAATGCTGAAAATACGCTGAAAGAAGTGACATGCTCTAAATTCTGCACTCTGCAGTGCCAGCTCTGTAGCCACATGGTTCTTGGTATTATTGCACCACCATCTTATTGAAAAGAAAAGGTCCATCTACAACCCTAATAAAATGCATCTTTTTTTGCATTCTTTCCTGATCTCCATCGGTTCTACATTGTTTTCCTGCTTCTTTGGGAAGAAATATGGATACTTTGTAGCATGTTATAAGATTTCCAAGGCTGGCCATAGACATTGGCATGGTGCTATCAAAAATATCATTTTCTGATAATATCTGCTTGTAATTTGACTGTAGTGAACTTGTTTTCCCTTCTGATCAAACAGAAGTTCATCAAAGAGCACAAGGTTAGACAGTCTCATGCTTCATATGTTGAGCGTTAGTATGATGTATCACACGATTGTCAGTATTTTACTACATAGGATCCCGTCAGGGTACAAATCTATAGGTCAGAATCTTCCAGCAGAAAATCCACAGCTAAAAAGTTGGACTTTTCATTTGCAGGACTGAAATAATGTCCATCAGCAGTGTTCTCCCTCTTCTGTTAATTATAGGAAAGGTTCTGGAGTTCATTGATTTACAGCGTATATGGTGGTGTCTTATGGTCATCTTCTCTTCGAAAATCATAAAATTAATATTTACCGCTTAGTTTTCTATGTATCGATGTTTTACACTGACATATAAGTCTATAAAATAAAAAAATGTTCATATCTGGTTTCTGCTAAATGACAGAGGACATCTGCTACTTTAAGATGATCTATAACATTTTTTTTAATTAAGGATTGGTAATTATGTATACATGTTTATTTATAAAAGTATAAAATTAATTTGTATAATATATATATTTTTTTCAGTCACTGGGGGCTGCCATTTACATTTGCTTCTATGTCAGATCACAACTCTTTCACATTGATCTTGATCAGGCCATAGGGATTGAGAACAAACCTATCAGTCTGTGCACTTTCATCATGCGCAGTTCTCAGCTGTAGATAGAGCCTGGCGCCATTTTTCTCTCGCATAAAAGAATCACATCACAGGTGCAGAGAAGATGGAGAACTTAATTTCTCCATCTTAGCCATTGTCTCCGTGAGCGTACATCGGAGTGCAGTCCGATATTTCACACGCACCCAGAGACTTGAATGAGTGCACGTGATCCGAATATCTGAGCCACACGCAGCATGGTGCAATTGTTTTCTCCTGACGATTCGGCATGAGAAAATAATCACAGATCAGCACTGGCCCATAGTATAACATTGAGCCAAGTGCTACCCTATAAAACATCGCATAGCACACGGCTATGTTATACGCTCGAGTGAGCGAGCCCTTATGGTGAGAACAGGTCGGGATGACTGGCAATAGTAGTACAATGGCAGGCTGCCTGTCCTTTTCTTTCCGCTGGATGAAGTAACGTCAATGAAGAGGATCAAGTTCTCTAAGGGGACTAAATGAGAAAATTTTTCCAAAAAATTGAATAGCCCTATTTCTCCCCTAACATGAAAATAAAAAAAATTGCATAGTTGATACAGCTACGTCCATAAAAGCATGGTCTATCAAAATCAAAAGTTAATTAACCCCTATGATAAATAATTAATATGGCAGAATTGCCTTTTTTATGGCCACCTCACCTTCCCAAATGATATCATAAAAAGTGATCAGAAGCATCGTATGCACCCCAAAATGTTTTCAATAAAAATGTCCGCTCACCATGCAAAACAAATGCCCTCAAACATCTCCATTGATGGAATAATAAAGCTGTTATTGGTGTTGGAAACTAGTGCTACAAATAATTTTTTTTACAAACTTTAGAATTTATTTTCGGGACGTGGGCTACTTCCACTCGCTTACAGCAAGGTAGCCAGGAAGAGTGCAGACAGACAGGGAGGCCTACAACTCCACCTGGCCGCGGGAGCTCCCGCTTGCTCACAGACTGACCAGGCCTCTTATGCTAGCCAGTACTCCCGGGAGGGTCTGCCTTATTATCATCAGTAAAGACCCTGAACTGCACTGCAAAGACTCTGAGTCGTTCCTGCAGCGCTCGTGCACCATCACTCCCATCATCCACATTCCCTGCCCTGAGGCTATACTCTTCCTGTGGGGAGTCATCCCATTCTCTGCTGCGCATACACCAGCCTCAGCGGTCTGCCTCGCAGCGGCGGTACACCCTGACCGCAATCCACGGGTGGCGTAGTCGGACAATTAACCTAAAACCTATAAAGGACTGCCACTGGTTTGACCACCCTGAGCCACGGGACCGATTCGCCGCCACGGAGACTACAACCCCCAGAGACCCGGCTCCGGGTAACCCACACGCGTGTAGACACGGCCCAGGGGGCGCGTCACGAAGATACTGCAACAAGCAAGTAACAAGAAGTTCAACCTCATCAGATATTTTTTGGGACCTCCTTGTTGAAGTCGCAGTACCCTCAGAGCTGCAATGTGGCCACATTCACTCGTATTGCGCTATGATGTAGCAGCAGCATTGAGCAAACCTCAGGTGAACGACAGGTGTTGCCGCCAAATTCACAATGTAGCCCTAGCCTTAAAGCAGTTTTTCAAATTACTTAAAAAGTGACCTACAGCCACCAGTACAGGTAAAAAAAGGAAAAACGTATACTCAAACATTTAGTTCCTACTTTTCCAGCACTGGTCCTTTCCACTTCTAATCTGTTTCATTTAGTTGCAGCTAGTGATGGACCGGAGTTGCAAGGGCCCAGCAATAACCAACTCTGGGGCCCCACTTTTTAACAACATGCAAATGTGACATTATCCTCAATCACAAATTTATATAACAATGAACTGGGTAGATTGTCAAATGAATAAGATGCCACCTTTGTCTTTACATAGTGATTCAGGTATATTGTGCCAAGTACTGCTCTTATAAGAGGGGGCCCACCCGAGGATTCTCCTGTCCTCCTGTGGGCCAGTCCAAGCCTGGCTGAGGCGGTGATATATAAACCCCATGTGACTACTGCAGCCAATAACTGGCCTCAACAATATACAGCAAAAAATCTCTGAGGTCATTCATTGGCGGCAGAGTGGGTAAAGACCAGGGCATAAGCAGATGACCAAGTGGAGGACCAGGGAAGCAGAGCTAGAGAGGTGGGGATTAAGTATCCATTATTTACTTATTTTCTCTTTGCTAGTGGCTGTGGGCTGCTGTTTAAATAACTTGGAAAAGTTAAATAACTTTTCCCTTTTAAGTCTTGGAAATCACCTCCCTAAATCACATCATCTTCCAAATTTTTGTTGATGAAATATGTCCAGTAAAGGTGCAAGTCTTAAAATGTATATAATATGTGTATAAGAAGCCAGATGGAATTTTGAATTCTGTTTTGCAATAGAACATTTATATAGCTAAATTATAGTATGATATGATACATAGGCTGTTATTTAGTAATTGCAATTTAGAGGTTGTTTTGTGCAATTTCTCTATACTATTATGTAGATTTTTCCATTATATAGTTTTAATAGTGCTTATGTTTTTGCTTGCAGAGAGGAATGACTGCCGGAATGCTTACATTTATGCATTTATACTTGTCTTTGGGGAGTATTTTGATTGCGACAATGGAATGAAAGTCAAAAATTGACATTCATTTTTATGTACAGTACAGACCAAAAGTTTGGACACACCTCATTTAAAGATTTTTCTGTATTTTCTTGACTATGAAAATTGTACATTCACACTGAAGGCATCAAAACTATGAATTAACACGTGGAATTATAAACTTAACAAAAAAGTGTGAAACAGCTGAAAATATGTCTATATTCTAGGTTCTTCAAAGGAGCCACCTTTTGCTTTGATGACTGCTTTGCACACTCTTGGCATTCTCTTGATGAGCTTCAAGAGGTAGTCACCGGAAATGGTTTTCACTTCACAGGTGTGCCCTGTCAGGTTTAATAAGTGAGATTTCTTGCCTTATAAATGGGGTTGGGACCATCAGTTGTGTTGTGCAGAAGTCTGGTGGATACACAACTGATAGTCCTACTGAATAGACTGTTAGCTGCTTTTTTCTTGCCATAATACAAATTCTAAGTAAAGAAAAACGAGTGGCCATCATTACTTTAAGAAATGAAGGTCAGTCAGTGCGAAAAATTGGGAAAACTTGGAAAGTGTCCCCAAGCGCAGTTGCAAAAACCATCAAGCGCTACAAAGAAACTGGCTCACATGAGGACCGCCCCAGGAAAGGAAGACCAAGAGTCACCTCTGCTTCTGAGGATAAGTTTATCCGAGTCACCAGCCTCAGAAATCGCAGGTTAACAGCAGCTCAGATTAGAGACCAGGTCAATGCCACACAGAGTTCTAGCAGAAGACACATCTCTTCAACAACTGTTAAGAGGAGACTTTGTGCACCAGGCCTTCATGGTAAAATAGCTGCTAGGAAACCACTGCTAAGGACAGGCAACAAGCAGTAGAGACTTGTTTGGGCTAAAGAACACAAGGAATGGACATTAGACCAGTGGAAATCTGTGTTTTGGTCTGATGAGTCCAAATTTGAGATCTTTCGTTTCAACCACCGTGTCTTTGTGCAACGCAGAAAAGGTGAACGGATGGACTCTACATGTCTGGTTCCCACCGTGAAGCATGGAGGAGGTGTGATGGTGTGGGTGTGCTTTGCTGGTGACACTGTTGGGGATTTATTCAAAATTGAAGGCATACTGAACCAGCATGGCTACCACAGCATCTTGCAGTGGCATGCTATTCCATCCGGTTTGCGTTTAGTTGGACGATCTTTTATTTTTCAACAGGACAATGACCCCAAACACACCTCCAGGCTGTTTGACCAAGAAGGAGAGTGATGGGGTGCAACGCCAGATGACCTGGCCTCAACAGTCACCAGACCTGAACCCAATCGAGATGGTTTGGGGTGAGCCGGACCGCAGAGTGAAGGCAAAAGGGCCAACAAGTGCTAATCATCTTTGGGAACTCCTTCAAGATTGTTGGAAGACCATTTCCGGTGACTACCTCTTGAAGCTCATCAAGAGAATGCCAAGAGTGTGCAAAGCAGTCATCAAAGCAAAAGGTGGCTACTTTGAAGAACCTAGAATATAAGGGTATGTGCCCACGTAGCGTTTTACAAGCGTATTTGCTGCGCATTTTCCGCAGCGGAAACGCTTGTAAAACGCTTGTCAATTCGCACCCCATGGTCCCCAATGAGAATCTGCAAGTTCTATGCCCATGCTACGGATTTTTCCGCAGCGTTTTTGATGTGCAGAAAATCCGCAGCATGTCAATTAATTTTGCTTTTCCGCTAGTGGAATTGCCTTTTCAATGCAAGAAAAAATGCAAGGCAATTTCGCATGTCGAAAATGCGCGAAAAACGCTTGCGTAATTCCTCATGTGTTTTTCCCGGAGAGGACATGCAGAAATGAAGCAGAAATTTTCTGCTTCATTTTCGGAATGTGGGCACATAGACTAAGACATATTTTCAGTTGTTTCACACTTTTTTGTTAAGTATGTAATTCCACATGTGTTAATTCATAGTTTTGATGCCTTCAGTGTGAATGTACAATTTTCATAGTCAAGAAAATACAGAAAAATCTTTAAATGAGAAGGTGTGTCCAAACTTTTGGTCTGTACTGTATAAGGAATCGACTTGTCCAAGGCCAATTGAAAAATAGGAATTTTACACAGATTTAAATCTTAGTTTTAAAGAATGTAAAGAGCCGTTATGTCAAACATGAACACGACCATTGTCAAATCTTCACTTGTTTGCATTGTTTTCCCTGGGAAATGTAATGTCCCAGCCAATTTAATGTTCATTATTATGCCCTGGGGTCTCTCCAGAACTCGAAGAATAATAAAAGTAAGATTTAAAGAATAAAAAAGAATCCTTATACTCGCCTCACTGCTCACCTCTCCAGCCCCTCTGCTCCTCACCGTCACCCATCTAGTCCTTGCCACATCTTCAGATTGACACAGATTACATTGAAATCCCTGAGCCTTTCATGCTGGGCCAGGACTACTGGATTTGAAAGGGGCCAGGCAGGTTCTTGCGCCATGTGCGCAATGTCATGGTGCATGCTATGATGTCATGATGCCGTGACCTTTCGTGCAGAACCCTCCCTGGCCATTATCAAACCGGAAATCCCAGCCCAGCGTGAGTGGTCCTGGGATTTCAACGCGAGCGGAGGCAATCAAAAGGTGTGCCAAGGACCAGAGAGGTGATTATAAAAGAAATATTTTTTTTGGAACATTTTGATGACTTTTTACAGTTCAGAAAAAAATGGTGGACAGCGACCGCTATTGTTGAATCCATGCAGAAATGAATTAGAAAAGAACCCACATTTTGGCAAATGCAGGTTTTTGTAAAATTTGTGTAGAATTTTATTCCACTTGAATTTATTTTGATGTAATAATTGGTCAACACTGTTGTCTGCAGTACTGGGATCATGGGTTCAAATCTGACTAAAGATACAATCTACATGGGGTTTTGCATGTTTTCTGTGACTCAGTAGGTTTCCCTTGGGGTGTCCCAATTTCATCCAACACTATTGGAAATTGAAACACCCCAAAGATAACATTCTGCAACAAGCAAACTTCATGCAGATTGTATCTTTGGTCAAACCCATGATCCCAGTGCTGCAGACAACACGGTTTACCACTGAGCCACCAATTATTAGATCTGTTGTCATCTTTAGGCTATGTTCACGCATTGCATTTTTTTTTTTCTGCAGCAAAACCTGATCTCTTGCCAGGAAGATTTGTTCAGGATTTTGCTCGTTTTTTGCTGCGTTTTTTTCACTGTCCTTTTGTCTCTTTATTAGTGATGAGCGAATGTGCTCGCCACTGCTCAGTACTCGCCCGAGCATTACTGTGCTCGACCAGCTCGGCGTTCGGCGAGTATTTCTGGGTTGTTGGGGCGGGAACTCCCTACACGTTTGGCGCTCTCTAGAGAGTCAATGAACATGCAGGGATTGCCTGCCATGCACTTTAATGCTGTAGCCTTGTTGGTTGTGGGCATTACAGTGATTGGCTGGCCGCACCGCATCATCAGGTGTATATAACACCTGGCGCCGCCATGCTCGTCACAGTCTACTCCGGAACCAGGCAGAGCAGGGAGAGCAGCTGCTGCGTCAGGGAGAGATTTGCTTCTTCATAGTTAGTATGGGTATTCCACAACATATATCCAACTGAACTAACAGTCCTTCTGAGAAATAATGCTGCTGCATATATTCAGTGGTGATAGCAGGAGTTAGGCAGGCAGGCAGTGTATGTGGCAGACTGCAGTACATGATACAGCACAAGAGGGTCCATTGAATGTCCTGTTAGTATAGGTATTACACAACATATACACACTTTGTCAAAATTGTTGGTACCCCTTGTTTAATGAAAGAAAAACCCACAATGGTCACAGAAATAACTTGAATCTGACAAAAGTAATAACAAATTAAAAATCTATGAAAATGAACAAATGAAAGTCAGACATTGCTTTTCATCCCTGCTTCCACAGAATTTAAAAAAAAAATTAAATTCACAAACTTAAATTACAGGCCTGCTATTTAAAACCGTGATTCTCTGTCAGACAGATCATCTACAAGAGTGTTCCAAATTCAGACATTTCTTCCATTTTCATTCCGTTGCAGTGTTTCAGTAAAGCTATTCACACTAGGTGTCTGTGAAGGATAGTATTAGCAAATTGCAGGCCTGCAATTTAAAATTGTGGTTCTCTTCCAAAATCCGCTATTTCTCGTGAACGTGGAAAATATTGTGCTCCATTAAAAATGGGCAAAGTGCGTGGCAAGGGTGGAGGACATGGCCGTGGGCAAGCTGAAATTGTGCCACAACAAACACCCACATCTTGTCGCTCGACCTTCCTGTCCCAATTACTAAGGGACCTCAGAACACCACTAATGAACACAGAGCAGTGTGAAAAGGTTATTGGTTGGATAGCAGAGAATGCTTCCAGTCACTTAACCACCACCACCACCACGACCCTATCTTCCACATGGTGAAGTCTCAGTAGCCGTGATTCTGGACCGCATATTCCTCACCCTGATCCTCCTTCCTCCCACTGTGTCGTGTGCCCAGAGACAACTGATCCCACACTTGGACACTCAGAAGAGCTGTTCACTTTTCCATTTGTAGATTCGGGCCTCTCGCCTGGCCAGCTTCAAGCAAGTCAAGAGCAGAACGCATGTAGCGATGCCCAAATATTGGAGCAGCCACGGTCACACGAAGGCAACGGTGGGAAAGAGAAATTATTGTCGCAAGAGGTGGATGATGATGATGATGAGATACAATTGCCAAAAAGTCAGGAGGAGGACCAGGGTGTGGAAATGGAAGACGAGGTGGTGGAGGATATAGTAACTGACCCAACCTGGCAGGCGGACATACAGAGCGAGGACAGCAGCAAACAGGGGGAGGGAGGCGTAGCACCACAACAGGCAGGAAGAAGCAGCATGGTGGCCGCAGACACAAGGCGGGAAAGCGTTCCGTCAACATGACGGAAATTGCCAGTACAGCTGATAGGTCTTCCCGGGTCTGGTTATTTTTTAAAGACTCTGCAGATAACCCCAAAAGGGCCATTTGCACGACCTGCCAGGCCAGCATGAACAGGGGTAGCAAAACTAGCAGCCTGACTACGACCAGCATGATCAGGCACAAGGCAGCAAAGCACCCGACTTAATGGGCCGAACCACAGGGTCCAGCAACAGTGTCTGCGGGTAACACCACTGATTGTTCCGCTGTTGTGCGTGCATGTCAATCCCCTGTCCATGGTGCATGCCAAGATGCCTCCCGCCCTGCACCTGTCATTGCACACTCTCAACTAGCACCATCAGCAAGCATGCCCCAGCACAACATTCAGTTGTCCATACCCTAGTCCTTGGAACGCAAGCGCAATGCCCCACAGGCCACACTACTAAATTCACACATTTTGCGAATGCTTGCGCTCTAGATGTTGCCTTTTAGGCTCGCGGTACTCGGTCTCCAGCCAACACTATTTCTCCCGGTGTGCCGTCCCCTCATTACACGAGCACGTGTCCCACAACATTAGATGTGCCCTCAACAACGCAGTTACTGGGAAAGTCCACCTAATCACAGACACGTAAACAAGTGCTTGTGGGCAGGGACGGTACATCTCACTGATGGCACGCTGGGTTAATATAGTGGAAGCCGGGACCCAGTTGGACCTTGGGACGGAACACGTCCTCCCGACACCGAGGATTGCGGGCCCTGGGTCAATCAGGGTTGCCCGCACATTCTACACCTGCACCTCCTCCTCCTCTTCAGCCTCCATCTCCAAAATGACCACAATAGTCGCAAGCTGGAAGCACTGAAGCACTGCCTCGACCGAGCGGCAACAGACTGTGCTGAAGCTAATATGCGTAGGTGACAAACTGCACAACGCTAAAGAGTTGTGGACAGCTCTGAATGAGCAGGCAGATCTGTGGTGGACACCGTTGAACCTACAGCCAGGCATGGTTGTGTGTGAAAATGGCCGGAACCTGGTGGTGGCTCTGAGGCGAGGCAAGCTCACACATGTACAATGCCTGGCCCATGTGCTTAATCTCGTGGTTCAGTGGTTTCTCAAAACCTACCCGGATCTGTTGGATCTGCTTGTCAAAGTACGCCACCTGTGTGCCCATTTTAGAAAGTCAGCTACAGCTTCCGCCGCCCTTGCTGTATTTCAGCAGCATTTGCAGCTTCCAGCTCACCGACTGATCTGTGATGTCCTCATGCATTGGAACTCTACATTGCACGTGTTGGAAAGGATTTATGAGCAGAAGAGGGCAGTTGTTGACTACCAGCTTAAACAAGGCTGTCGGTATTCAGGTCAAACTCCACACACAAAACCTCAGGAGTGGACATGGATGTCAGACATATGTACCATCCGCCAAAACTTTGAGGACTCCACCAAGATGGTGAGTGGCGATGATGCCATAATTAGCGTCACCATCCCGCTTCTCTGTCTTCTGAAATGCTCTCTGCTAACATTTAAAGAGGATGCATTGCAGGCTGAGCATGATGAGATGGAGCAAGGAACCATATAAGGTTATAACCATATAACCATATAACACACAGCCCAGCCTCATCTCATCCCAATGTGGATTGGGTGACAATGAGAAAGAGGAGGAGGAAGAATAAGAGCTAGTTTCCTGCGCTATAGACGGTACTACCTGCACAACTGTCATACCGTCGGTTCAGCGTGGATTGGCTGAGGACGAGGAGGAGGAGGATGAGAAGGAGAGCATGGTCCGTCATCCTCTTGGTGAGGACACGGAACTCTTGCCTCTTTGCAGTCTGGCATACATGGTTGAGTTTATGTTACGCTGCCTTTCCCCTGGCTCTCGCATTGTCCAAATTTTGGGTGACAGTCATTACTGGTTGATGACACTTCTAGACCCATGCTACAAGGAGAACTTTCTGTCTCTTATTCCCTTGCAGGACAGGCCTAATAAAATAGGGCAATATGAGAAGGCCCTTGTTGGGGAATTATTTAAAAAAATCTTATCTGAAAACGCTGGCAGCAGAGGTCATAGTTCATTGGGCAACCAAGTAGTATAGGCAAGAGAGACATAAATGCAATCCAGCAGAGGCAGTGGAACACTGTCAAAGTTCTGGGAGAGTTTCTCAGCCCCTCTCTTCGCACAAGCCCTGAGGCGTGGGGTACTTTCACAAGGAGTGCAAAGTTTGGTAAGATGCTGAAGGAGTACCTTGCCGACCGTACCAACCTCCTCCGTGATTCCTCTGTGCCTTATAATTATTGGGTAGCCAAGCTGCACACGTGAAATGAACTGGCTCTCTACGCCTTGGAGGTCCTGGCCTGCCTTGCCGCTAGCGTTTTGTCACAACGGGTTTTTAGTGCTGCAGGTGGAATTATAACCGATAAGCGCATATGCCTGTCAACTGAAAATGCTGACAGGCTGACTCTTATAAAAATGAACAAGGGCTGAATTGGGCCAGACTTCTCAACACCACCGAATGATATCCGCATAACATACTCTATTTGAGTTTGTCTTTTTTGGGGAGGTCTAACTCTATTCCCATGTACCTCTGTCTTCACATCCAGACATGGGTATATGCTTCCTGATTTTGTCTATTTGCTTTTGTCCTCCTCCTTCTCCGCATCCTCATCTTCCACCACCATATCAAGGTTTTTGGCAGCCGTTGCTTCACTGCATAGGCAAACAGTATGGGAGACACACTTCCTAATAATGGAAACATTGTTTCAGGAGGCCCTCCGACCACTACATCTCTTGCAAGAGGCATTGGAGTTCCTCCAAATTTTTGTCAGCCATTGCTTCCCTGCATAGGGAAACAGTATGGGAGACATACTTCCTAATAATGGAAACATTGTTTTCAGGATGCCCTCTGACCTCTTCGTCTCTTGCAAGGGGCATTGGTGTTCCTCTAAATTTTTGGCAGCCGTTGCCATCACTGCATACGCAATAACAGTATAGTAGAACCACTAGTTATTAATGGGAACAGCAAAGCATAGCCAACCGCTGGCTCTTGAAGAATAGTAAGGGCCGCGTGATGGCCCTATAAAAATTAATCTTTGTGACTGAGTCCCTCCATCATAAATGAAACCGGATTTGTCTGATGATGTGTCACACACCACATGGCCAGATAAGATGGTAAAATGTTAAAATAACATTTCCTGGTGAATGCATTTGTCTTGGTTGAAAGCAATGCAAAAGTGCAAAAATGCATCAAAAACGCTATGTGTGAACATAACCCAAGGTGTGGAGGAGCATTTTTGGTTATTTATTTTGCCTTATATACAAGTCATTACCCTGGAAAGGATGTTTCTTAACATATTTCCCCGGAAAATCCATTTTGGTTTCGTTTTTGTACGTTTTATTGCGAGTCCGTAAAAGGTGGCGTAATACTCTGACAACATTGTTGAGAGCAGTGACCTGGGAGTCAGAAATGCTTCCAGGGGTCTTCCCCTTGCTGTTCCCATGTCATTTGAGCACTGTTCCCATCGATTTGGGCAACGCCGGGGGGAGCCGCCGGAAAAATGCTCTAGTTTCCCATAGACTTATATTGTGCCCGGTACTCGGACCGAGCACTCGAGTATTCCAATTTGCTCGACTCGAACAACAAGTAACCGAGCATTTGAGTGTTCGCTCATCACTTCTCTTTATGCATGTACATAAAGTTCAGTGAAAAAAATCTCATCCTATTTCATCAGGTTTTAGCACCAGAAACGCTGAAAAAACTGACATCTGATTTTTTTTTTTTTTGCATTTTTTCACTACCCATTGTAGGTGAAAATGCTGAAAATACGCTGAAAGAAGTGACGTGCTCTAAATTCTGCACTCTGCAGTGCCAGCTCTGTAGCCACATGGTTCTTGGTATTATTGCGCCACCATCTTATTGAAAAGAAAAGGTCCATCTACAAACCCTAATAAAATGCATCTTTTTTTGCATTCTTTCCTGATCTCCATCGGTTCTACATTGTTTTCCTGCTTCTTTGGGAAGAAATATGGATACTTTGTAGCATGTTATAAGATTTCCAAGGCTGGCCATAGACATTGGCATGGTGCTATCAAAAATATCATTTTCTGATAATATCTGCTTGTAATTTGACTGTAGTGAACTTGTTTTCCCTTCTGATCAAACAGAAGTTCATCAAAGAGCACAAGGTTAGACAGTCTCATGCTTCATATGTTGAGCGTTAGTATGATGTATCACACGATTGTCAGTATTTTACTACATAGGATCCCGTCAGGGTACAAATCTATAGGTCAGAATCTTCCAGCAGAAAATCCACAGCTAAAAAGTTGGACTTTTCATTTGCAGGACTGAAATAATGTCCATCAGCAGTGTTCTCCCTCTTCTGTTAATTATAGGAAAGGTTCTGGAGTTCATTGCTTTACAGCGCATATGGTGGTGTCTTATGGTCATCTTCTCTTCCAAAATCATAAAATTAATAATTACCGCTAAGTTTTCTATGTATCGATGTTTTACACTGACATATAAGTCTATAAAATAAAAAAATGTTCATATCTGGTTTCTGCTAAATGACAGAGGACATCTGCTACTTAAAGAGGATCTATCACAATTTTTTAAATTAAGGATTGGTAATTATGTATACATGTTTATTTATAAAAGTATAAAATTAATTTGTATAATATATTTTTTTTTTTCAGTCACTGGGGGCTGCCATTTACATTTGCTTCTATGTCAGATCACAACTCTTTCACATTGATCTTGATCAGGCCATAGGGATTGAGAACAAACCTATCAGTCTGTGCACTTTCATCATGCGCAGTTCTCAGCTGTAGATAGAGCCTGGCGCCATTTTTCTCTCGCATAAAAGAATCACATCACAGGTGCAGAGAAGATGGAGAACTTAATTTCTCCATCTTCGCCATTGTCTCCGTGAGCGTACATCGGAGTGCAGTCCGATATTTCACACGCACCCAGAGACTTGAATGAGTGAACGTGATCCGAATATCTGAGACACACGCAGCATGGTGCAATTGTTTTCTCCTGCCGATTCGGCATGAGAAAATAATCACAGATCAGCACTGGCCCATAGTATAACATTGAGCCAAGTGCTACCCTATAAAACATCGCATAGCACTCGGCTATGTTATACGCTTATGTGAGCAAGCCCTTATGGTGAGAACAGGTCGGGATGACTGGCAATAGTAGTACAATGGCAGGCTGCCTGTCCTTTTCTTTCCGCTGGATGAAGTAACGTCAATGAAGAGGATCAAGTTCTCTAAGGGGACTAAATGAGAAAATTTTCCAAAAAATTGAATAGCCCTATTTCTCCCCTAACATGAAAATAAAAAAAAATGCATAGTTGATACAGCTACGTCCATAAAAGCATGGTCTATCAAAATCAAAAGTTAATTAACCCCTATGATAAATAATTAAAATGGCAGAATTGCCATTTTATGGCCACCTCACCTTCCCAAATGAGATCATAAAAAGTGATCAGAAGCATCGTATGTACCCCAAAATGTTTTCAATAAAAATGTCCGCTCACCATGCAAAAAAAATGCCCTCAAACATCTCCATTGATGTAAAAATAAAGCTGTTATTGGTGTTGGAAACTAGTTCTACAAATACATTTTTTTTTACCAACTTTAGAATTTATTTTCGACATTCTTTCAGCATTTTTTTCCCACATCGTCACATTGGAATAACCAAACGAAATAGCAATGCACTGTGCAAAAGGAAGGGGGAGGATAACGTTTAAGATCAAACACCCAGAATGGTAGGGGAGGAGTGACATCAGGCATGTGAGAGCAGATCCCGCCCACTTTTACAGCAGTCGTAATGCGAGCTACATTACAATTGGTTTTCTTGTCTAATGTGAGCATCTGCTTCCCCTATTGTTTGAAAGTTGTTTAAAATATCAAAACTTTTTCAATTAATTTTTTATGCTATAAAAAATATATTAAACATCTGAAAGATAAATTAAAACATTAACACTTAAATTGTATTTTTTCATGATGAATTTCCTTTAACTAGCACTTTCTAGTGCCACCTGTGCATTGCCCTAAAAATTCCCGACTAGCTGGATCAATCACTACCTTTTGTGAGACCTTATTGTCTTATAAAAATGAACAGAGAGAACAGATGACATGCCAAAATATTACTACTAGGAGTGTTTTCATATCCTCATTTATAAAGGGTAAAACACGGCACAATAGACCCTGGTTTTAATCGATGATACGAAGAAGTCATATTATAGTGATTTAATCACAGCAATTAGAATATGCGGCAGAAAGAACAGCTAACATTGTGCTCTGCGTAGGACGGGTTACTGGAATATGCAGCAATTTTTCCTGATTGCTATTATTTCATGGGTTTGAGTTGCTGGAATGGGAAGATTTTCGGGGCGACGCGGGCTGATACAGGGGTGATTAGTCACACTCGCAGGCTTGCAGCTGTAATTCAAATGTCTTCTATTCTGAGATCTCTTCTTTGTGATTAGGAATAAATTGTAGGAACAGGTCAGTTGTAGAAATGCTTCAATTTGCCTTCACACAATGATGGTGGTAAATGAAGCAGTATTTTCCAAAGCCCCCCTACACCTCCCTTTTAGCTTTAGGAAGCAGATGTTGCAAAATCTCCCCCGCCCCTTATCTCACGCAAATTTTTCCATTACTTATTAGGGCTATTACAGCCTAACGGGGCTTTTCTGCCATTAAATGCGGGCGGAGGTGTCCTCTACCCACTCACTAGGTAATATCTAAGAGTCTTTAGCACAAACAGAGGTTCTGCATGTGGGAACAAAATGACCAGTTTTGTATGTTACATGACCCTGGGAACAACTAATTTGTGGCAGGGGGGAATCTCATTAAAGTAAACAGAGACAAATCATTTTCACGCAGGGAAACTCCATGGATCGAGGAAACTGACATGTCAAATTCATTTGCTACTGAGGGACAACAGATTGATTAAAACTCAATAAGGTCTATATTATCGGTAGTAAAATCTGATAATGACATGCTGACGGAAGGAGATTCTTCAATTTTGTATGGTAGATAAAATAATGTATAACTCTACTGAGGAGTGGCATGTAACAGAGAAATAATAAAGTGTACATAGAAAAATATAATTTATGGGATATGCAGTAAATATATGTGCATAGATATTTATAGTTAATTGCTGCTATTATTTTTTATTATTATTATTATTGCTACTATTATTCACACAACTGTTATTGTTGTTATTATTATATTCTGTATTTCTTTTAAAATGTTATATTTTCTTTCATTCTTCTTTTTCTAGATGCTTTCCAGGATAACTATAGAGACATTATTTGATATCTTGGAGAATGACATTCCTACCAAGTAGGCAATAACTATGACCAAGATGAGTAAGTTCTCGCCTACAACTCAACAAGGAGTAGAATAGGTAAAATAATTGTTAACTCTGCTTTATCATAGCTCCCTCCCCTATGGATTATTGAGACATCAGTTTTTCTAGTACAAGTTCGATCTGTGTTTTTCACAGATGAATCTCGTCCCTATTATAGTGTATTGGGTAATTCACATGTAAGTACATTTTTACAGACCGAGACGTTGGCCAAAAAAATATGAAGAGATGTCCGATATTGATTTGAGTTTCGGATCAAACTTGCCAATGCAAGCCTATAGGTCTGACAGAACGTGAATGCCATCTGCAAGCTTTTTGTTTTTCGCAACTTGTTTAATAGGAGAAAATGGAGAAATCTCCATCAGTTTTTGTTTTTTTTCATCCATGAAAAACTGATCAAACTCTGACGGTAAAAAATGACTGACTAAACTCTGGTGAAACTCTGATCAAAAGCACTGATCAAACTCCTGTCGTTTTTTGCTTATGAGGAAAATCACTGATGTCTGGATGAGGCCTAACTGTGGATGATGAGAAATGAAGCAATGTATGGTTTAATGGCCCAGTCCACACATCGTACTTAGGAGAAGCTTCTTTTCAGTCCATTTATGTTAATAAATGCTGTCATTCCTCCTTTTGGGCCTTGTGCCTGTAAGGTGCCTGAGTGGAGTAGTCATGGACGAGCTCCTGCTCCTGTGCGCTCTGGCACCCTGCAGGAAAATCGTGTCCCATTGTGCTGCATCACACTTACTTGTGGGCCACAGGCCTCCGCTGGTTCCAGGCTTTCATCTTCCACAACACCCACACGCAATTAAGGGGACACCAAATGCTTTATAACACTCAAACGTCTACTGAGCAGTTTACGGTCATTACAATGAAGCATGTGGGATAGGGCACAACAGGTTACAGTCTTTCCCTCAGGTTCCGCACAAAACTTCAGCCCTCGCACTAGGTCTAGGTAGAGCATCCCTTTTCCTGCACTAGCACCGGGAATTCTGCTCCACTGAAGGCACCCAGATTTCATTACCTCCTGCCTCAGAGAGTCTGTGTCCATATTTCCGTGCAGTACCGCAAGCTTGACGTGCCCAAAGGCCCTGACTCGCCAAAAGCTAATCGTGGGAATGTAGCCTTAAAGAAATCTTGTTGTAGCTGCAGCAATCTCCATTACCTTACAGTATATATTTTCTTTAAAAGTACATTACGGAATAGTGTATCTTGGTCTATAAATATATTTCATTAGCACTTAAGGGGCGATGAATTCACTAGAATTCCCCTTTTTTTTTTTTTCTACGTTTTTGTTGCTTAGAAAACATATGGACAAAAATAACAACCATGTTTCTTCAATGTCCACTCTATGACTGGGACAGGTAGAGCAACTGTTCTTTTCCAGGGTCCTGTTAAATTACAGAGGATATATCTGTTGATATATTTTGTGTCTTTAGAGTCTGTGTATCTTCTTCACCTAACTGGCCATGCTGTTGTTTTCAACATGGATACATCATACTGCTCTTTTGCTCTGCTGAATCTCTTTTCTCAAGTTAGAGATAAGTAGTGAGGAGGAGCAGAAAGAATTTAGTATAAATAAGAGGCCACATAGCAACTTGCAGTGCGCATAGTGAACCAAAAAAAAGGTCAAAGGCTGTATATCAGTGTAAAGTGAGAAAAGAACCCACTACCGACTCTGCAGGGTTAGGTAGGGGGACTTTACCAGCTATGAATCTGTGTCTGCCAACAAAAGGATGAGTTGATCCCTCATGAAGGAGAGATCAATCCAGAAATGACAGCTTGTGAAGCAAGTAGCATCCTGGACCTACATGCCTCATATCCAGCATGTATTTTTGGGAAGAACATGCACATGAGAAAATTCTAAAACTAGGATAAAGTAGCATGCTGTTCTGATTATAAATACAGTAATGAATATTGCAGCATGATACACGGTGCACTGTTTTATTTTTCTTATTTTTAACTCAAGGTAACATGCATAAAACATTTTTTTTCATGTCAGAGGTGCTCGTGGTTGGGCTTTAAAAATATTATCTGCTTTTATAAAAGGAAAGTCTATTAGTACAAGTAAAGTTAATAATATGTCCCCTTGAATCTGCATTAGCTCTACTCTCTGCACTGAACGATGACCAGTGTCCATTGAAAATGATGATTATACATTGGACTTATTGGGTAGCCTACCCTCATTTGTTTGTTTTTTTCATCTGTGGAGGAAAAATGAGTATTGACGTTGTGTTTTCTCATCCAATAACAGATGATCACAGAGGTCTCCAGTAGCTAGTCTGCACCCACAACCATCCATTTTGGTAGAGGAGACCACCATGCCAGAAGTGGATGTCCAAACTGGACATTCCATTTAGTTTGTCAAGATTTGAAAGACTTCTTTCAATCTAGGTACCCTAAATTAAAATCTATTAGCTGTAACAATGTAATAAAGACCACACTTTTACATTGAACCAGAGTAGTTCAGTTCTTTGCTGCCTGGCTAGGAAGAGGTTAACTCAAATGAACTGAATGCACTGACTATGGCTCCTGCACTATTTCAGCATTTGTCATCATGTAAACTTAACACCTAGAGAGGAGCTTTGTCAGTTACAAAGAAGAGGAAATGAAGCGAGAGTAAGTCTCATCTTCTTCTCCTTGTTTTATGCTTGGTTGGTGAGACATCATTTACAAGCTGAGAATAATTACTTGCAAAGCAACGCACCACCTTCCGAACCAAATTCATTTTCTGCTCCCGTCTCTTTTTATTTTCCTATTTGTTCGATGGTGCACACAACAGTTTCTTGCAGCTTCCATCTACCGTTACGTTGTTCTACTCGATACGATCACATGGAATGAAGGCGATTTCATCAGTAGCCAAGTACCCAGAGCGTCGCTTGCATTGTGTTTGTAGGCAGATCGGGGAGTTAGTTGGTACACACTTACTGCGAAGAAGACATCAAGAGGACACTGTGTTTATGCTGTTTAACCACAAGTTTCAACATTTTGTCATTTGTAAAGTTCTCGTTCCTTTAGCAGCAGATCCCAAATGTGTTTACTCAGCTATTTCCATATTCCTGGTTGTTCATTAGTGAAGTATGTAACATAAAACAAACTGCTGCTCATGTTGTGTTTCCTTATTACAGAAGGGTCCTTTCTTTTCTATCCTCTTAGCTTGACATATTCTAAGATGGAATCTTTGAACAGCAAAACAATGAATACAAATAAAACATGCATTTTACAATACTCTATTGGGAGATGTTTATGCTATAAGTATTAACATCAGGCTCCCTAGTAGTTGTAATGCGAGTTTCCATCTGTAAAAGGGATTGCTAGCCAGTCATAAAAAATGTATTACATTTTTATAGTCCAAAAAAGCTCATAATCATATTTGTGAAAAGTTAAGATGAACTTGTATACATATCATCGACCCATCACCCCTGGAGTCTTTTTGTTTTCTTTTGATTTAGTTTTTTCCTCCCCTTTTCAAAGAACTATAACTTTTTTTTTTCTGTTCACATAGCCATATGAGGGCTTGATTTTTGCGGGACGAGTTGTACTTTTGAATACAATTGTTAATTTTATCATGTGATGCACTGGAAAGCGGGAAAAAAATTCCAAGAGCGTTGAAATTGAAGGTGCATCTCACTAAATTAGAATATCATTAAAAAGTTAATTTATTTCAGTTCTTCAATACAAAATGTGAAACTCATATAGAGTCATTAAAAACAGAGTGATCTCTTCCAAGCGTTTATTTCTGTTAATGTTGATGATTATGACTTACAGCCAATGAAAACACAAGTCATTATCTCAGTAAATTAAAATAATTAACAAAAAACACCTGCAAAGGCTTCCTAAGCATTTAAAAGGGTCCCTTAGTTTGTTTCAGTAGGCTCCACAATCATGGAGAAGACTGCTGACTTGACAGATGTCCAGAAGGCAGTCATTGACACACTCCACAAGGTCCCAAAGTTCCAAATTTCATTTGGAAATCAAGATCCCAGAGTCTGGAGGAAGAGTGGAGAGGCCACAATCCAAGCTGCTTGAGGTCTAGTGTGAAGTGTCCACAATTAGTAATGGTTTGGGGAGCCATGTCACCTGCTGGTGTAGGTCCACTGTGTTTTATCAAAACCAAAGTCAGCGCAGCTGTCTACCAGGACATTTTAGAGCACTTCATGCTTCCCTCTGCCGACAAGCTTTTTGGAGATGGAAATTTCATTCTCCAGCAGGACTTGGCACCTGTCCACACTGCCAAAAGTACCAATACCTGGTTTACAAACAACAGTATCACTGTGCTTGATTGGCAGCAAATTTCCTGACCTTAACCCCATAGAGAATCTATTATAGAGAATCTATGGGGTATTGTCAAGAGGAAGAGGAGAGACCCCAGACCAAACAATGCAGACGAGATGAAGGCTGCTATCAAAGCAACCTGGGCTTCCATAACACCTCAGCAGTGCCACGGGCTGATCGCCTCCATGCCACATTGCCGCATTGATGCAGTAATTGATGCAAAAGGAGCCCCGACCAAGTATTGAGGGCATTTACTGAACATACATTTCAGTAGGACAACATTTCGGATTTTAAAATAATTTTTCAAGCTGTTGTTATAAAGTATTCTAATTTACTGAGATAATGACTTTTGTGTTTCCATTGGCTGTAAGCCATAATCATCAACATTAACAGAAATAAACACTTGAAATAGATCACTCTGTTTGTAATGACTCTATATAATATGAGTTTCACTTTTTATATTAAAGATCTGAAATAAATTAACTTTTTGATGATATTATAATTAAGTGAGATGCACCTGTATGTGTTCTTTGCACAGCAATATTTCTTGCTATTAAACATTTGCACTTCGCAACAATACCACTCACAGGTGATCATGGAATATTTAGAAGGGAAGAAATTTAATGAACTTGTTATACTGGTGTTGCCTATTACGAGCCCATCCTGGTATCAATGAGATTTTTAGAACAACCCATACTGTCAAACGTTAGTAAAGGCAGGGCGACGGACTGGATGTTATATACAGGGAGCAATGGGACTAAATGAAAAACCTAAATTCAATGATTAAAATATTAATATCTGAATTTATAATCTGAATATTTAGATTTAATTTACATTATTCGTTCACTTATCCAAAATGTGAAATTGCTAATTTACTGTGTTTATCTGAGAAGTAAAGAATAAAGCAGTAATGTAATTCTACAGTGCTGACATTATGCACAATTTTAAATCGACGCTATGCTCTGCTAATGTGAAAGTAGAACACAGACCGGCTGCTCCTGTAGCAAAATGACATAGAATTTTAAATGAGCAATACTGTATTCATATAAAAAAAAAAATTGGAAAAAACAGGAATGAAGTATTTATACAGTTGCAACATTACACATTTAATTGCCAATACATTTTGATAAGTAATTATTATTCCTTTTTTTTTTTTTTTGGGGGGGGGGGGGGGGAGTAAAAGTAACAAGCCACAGTTAAAGAGTAAAGTGGAAATTATTATTATTTATTATTATAGCGCCATTTATTCCATTGGGCTTTACATGTGAAATGGAGAACTTACTGTGAGTCATCTGTGTGCTTTACATAAATATAGAATTTATTTTTGATTCAGAATTGGATTAGGAGCTGGTGAGTACACCGCGTTCCAAATTATTATGCAAATTGGATTCAAGTGTCATAAAGATGTTATTTTTTGTTTTTCAAATAAACACACGGATGGCATTTGGTCTCGGGGTCTTTGGATCACTAAAATTAATCTCTAACATCTGTAATAATTAGATTGCCAGGTGAGCCCAATTAAAGGAAAACTTTTTAAGGATGATACACATAATTAAGCAGGCCACAGGTTTCATATAATATGGGAAAGAGAAAGGATCTCTCTGCTGCCAAAAAGCATCAAATAGTGCAATGCCTTAGATAAGGTATTTGTTATGATAATTTAGCAACTCACTCTGGAAAATAGATAACACACTAAGGCTATGTGCCCACGATGCAGAAATGCTCCAGATTTTTCCTGAGCGTTTCTGCATCTCCCTGGCAGAAAAAAACACATGCGGATTGTACATGTGGATTGTACATGCGGATTGTACATGCGTTTTCCTGCCAGGGACATGCGGAAGTGAAGCGTTCTTCACTTGTATTTCCGCATGCGGGTTGACAAGTGCTTTCCAAGCGATTTTAGCATCACTTGGAAAGTGCTTGTCAACTTGGTCACACTATATAAATACATGTAACCGGCATGAATTTATATACTGTGACCTTTAAAGAATGTTTAAAAATAAAAAAATAAATCTATACTTACCTTCTGATGGCCCCGCAGTCTTGCTTCGCTCCGTCCTCCCTTGCCGGCAGCTCGCGGTACACTGCACTGAAGGACCTGCCGTCACATGACTATGACGTCAGCGCAGGTCCTTCAGTCCACCGTGATCTGCCGGCAAGGGAGGACAAGCGCAGCGGCGGCCATCAGAAAGTAAATATAATATATATATATATTTTTTTTTTTATTTTTTTTAAGGTTCTATGGTACTCCTCCACACCCGGGTACCATCCGCACATTGAAACGCATGGAATGCACATCTACAGATACAGTGATGCGGAATCCAAGCGATTAAATGCAAGTCATTGGCGGCGAAAACGCAGCGCTTCCGCAAAATAATTGGTAGTGCTGCGTTTTTTTCCGCAATAATAACCCGCAGCGGAAATTTCTGCAGCATGTGCATAGCACATGCGGATTATCATTGGGGAACATGGCAGGCCTTCTATCATGCGTTTTTTAAGCATTTCTGTAGCGTTTTTGCCGCTGCGGAAACGCTTAAAAAATGCATCGCGGGCACACAGCCTTAAAATTGCAACTGACCCTGCGGTTCCTGTACAGACTGGAGATTCTGACCTGCAGTCCCTAGTGGTTCCTGCGTGAGCAGAGATAGCCCTAACCACAGATTAGATGATGGCAACTTGGACCTATGCTGCCTGAAAAGCTGTCGATCACTTCACGTTCCTCCTAAAGAACCGGAGGGCAAATTACCTACAGAAGGGAAAGTGTGCTAAAATAGAGATACCAGAGTGAGTAAAACAAACCAAAAAATAAGGGAGTAAGTACGTATTATTAGAGAATATGCTATCTGCTTCTAAAAAGAAACAGAAGATAGGTGCAGGGTAAAAAACATAACCAGCAGAGAGATAAACCCTAGCTGGTCTTTCATTAACTAGCTTAAACTACATAATAAATACACCAAGTAGGCCCAGGGGTGCGTCATATATATATTCAGCAACCTTGCTAAAATTGACCCATTGCCCAGTATGTATCCTTGAGGCACTCTTGCTTTTTAAGTGTTTCTATTTATTAATTGTGGCATAGTATTTGCACTGTTGCACTATCCTTTTGACTAAGGTCTGAGGGGTTGGTTTGCAATTGGGAGCATCCCATATTATATTTATGTATAAGTTGATTTAAAGAATGTTGATGGCTTAAGCTACAGCAATTTGGCTGGACATCCAATTCCGCCTGCAGGAAATACCAGCAGGCAGAGAGTATATAAAGCCGCACCCGAAAGGTGATGGGGCAGACAAATGAGTAAATGCAAACACCTGTTACCCTAAAAAGACTGAAACAAGGATAACAGAAACTAAACACCATGAGAAAAGGGGTATCTGGTGTGACTTGATGATTGACAGAGAAGCCGACCACAAAGTTCCACAATTGGATGTGTTTAAATAAAATGTTCCTGTGCTGAGGTAATCTTATAAATGTTCCCCTGCTGTGTACTGTGTAATGGCTGTGTCTGACCGTGCAAGAACATGGTCTGATCATGCCACATCTAATGGGCAGGGGAGAACGCAAAAGAGTATACAATTTTTTCATTGATTGAGCTGTGTAAGGCTATCTTTATACTGATGGTTTTATTGATGCCATGTGGGGTTTATAAGACATTTTGATTGCTATCTATTGCATCTTTTCAGGGAGGTGAGGTCTACCATTTTTATTTTTTTTCTCATTACAGCTTTTAACTTTCTATTTTGATAAACTGGATTTTTACAAATGTGTCAATGCCGAATGTTTTCTTAATTTCGTTATTTTTAATGGGTGAAAAGGAAGGTAATTCAATTTTTTTTATACATTTTTAATTGTTTTTATAACTTAAAGTAAACATTTTTTATTGTAATATTTTATTTGTTAGTCCCTTTTATGGAAATTTGATGCACAGTCTACCGATCACTTATACTTTATACAGTGGCATGTAAAAGTTTGGGCTCCCCTGGTCAAAATAACTGTTATTGTGCACAGTTAAGCTAGTTTAAGATTTAATGATCTCTTAAAGGGCTACAGTTAAAGAGGACACATTTCCTTTGTGTTTTAGGCCAAAAAAGCCAAAACATATATATATTTTCATCTTTTACATTTTAAAAATGTCTGAAAGGAAAATGGGCCAGTGCAAAAGTTTTGGCACCCTGCATGGTTAGTACCTAGTAGTACCCCCTTTTGAAAGTATCAGAGCTTGTAAACGCTTTTTGTAATCAGCCGAGAGTCTTTCAATTCTTGCTTGAGGGATTTTCATCCATTCTTCCTTGCAAAATTCTTCCAGTTCTGTGAGATTCCTGGGTCGTCTTGCATGTACTACTATTTTGAAGTCTAGCCGCAGATTTTCAATGTTGTTCAGATCAGGGGACTGTGAGGGCCATTGTAAAACCTTCAGCTTGCGCTTTTTGAGGTAGTCTATTGTGGATTTTGATGTGTGCTTAGGATCATTTTCCATTTGTAGAAACCATTCTCTTTTCAACTTCAGCTTTCTTTACAGACTGTGTTATGTTTGCATCAAGAATTTGTTGAAATTTCATTGAATCCATTCTTTCCTCTACCCGTGAAATGTTCCCCTTGCCATTGGCTGCACACAACCCCAAAGCAGGATTGATCCACCCCCCATGCTTCATGGTTGGCAAGATGTTTTTTTCCTGAAATTCTTTGTCCTTCTTTCTCCACACAAACCTTTGATGATTGTGACCTAAGAGTTCTATTTTAACCTCATTGTCCACAGGACTTATTTCCAAAATGTATCAGGCTTGTTTAGATGTTCTTTTGCATATTTCTGATGCTGAATTATATGGTGAAGACGCAGGAGAGTTTTTCTTTTGATGACTCTTCCATGAAGGCCATATTTGTGCAGGTGTGTCTGAACAGTACCACAATTCCAAAGTCTGCTAAGTCTTTCTGAAAGTCTTTTGCAGTCAAGCTGGGTGTTAGGCCAGTACGCAGGAGAAGGGCTTTCTCGCGGAGTCCGGCCAGACCCTTTCCTGCTGGTCAGTAATTATCAGCATTTAGGTTCCATTCTAGGGATTCTCAGTGTGGTTTCTGCGTTTCTGCTCATGTGCCGCTAAGCCACGCTCTTGTGGGCATGTGCCACTAAGCCACACCCTTGTGGGCATGTGCCACTAAGCCACGCCCATTGTGGTCATGTGCTGCTAAGCCACGCCCCCTGCTGTCTGGTACAGCGTGGTTGGTTGTCCTGGGGGGCTGTCTCTAGTATATTTAAGGGCTCCGTGGGCTCCGCCCCAGTGCCTAGTCTATCTCTTTCTAACCTGGGGTGAGGTCTCTGGCAGTAAATGCAGTGTGTGAGAGTCGTTGTCAAGGGTTCCTGCTGAAAGCTCCCTAGTCATTAGAGATGAGCGGTGTTCGATTTGAACTGTTCGCCAATCTCAAATTTGAGCTGTTTGGAGCGGTGTTCGAGCCATTCGGCGAACACGAACATTTTGAAAAAAATCCGGCTGTTCAAGGTTATGTTCGATAACTGTAAGTGCACCAAAATCATAACTGGATTTTTTCACAGTAATGCTGATAATCAATGTTAATACACAGTTTGAGTGTACAGCGGGGCGGGGGGAGGGGCAGGGGATGGATCTCTGCAGAAATAATGAAGATCTCCATTTTTTTTTCTCTTTCCCGCATTTACAGTGGGGAGGTGCAATCTGTCAGCCTATCAGCAGCGCACACACGGAGCGAACTGCTTTTTTTCACACAAGCAAGGGCATGTGTCATTGGCAGTGTATGTCACATGTCCTTGCCCTATAAGACCCAGCCATTTTCCCCGTCGCCACCATTTTCTCACTGCTGCAGCTGCGTGTTAGACGGCACCACTGTTGCTGTGTGCGCTATACTTTCAGTGTTAATTTCAAGCCAATTTTCTCAGAAATATACAGATAGCTTGGGAGTAGGGAATAGTTGTGATTGCAGTCCTTTTGAGGACTAGGTTACAGCATTTCCTACGACTTTTAGCAGGCAGGTCTGTGCTCTTAAATAGATAGGTTGGGAGTAGGGACTAATTGTAATTGCAGTCCTTTTGAGGACTATTTTACAGCATTTCCTAGGACTTTTTGCCAGGCAGGTCTGTGCCAGTGCTGTGCAAGTGTTTTTTCACAGCATTTGGCTCTAAGCAAATCCTTTTTGGCCTCTTGCAGTGTGTGCTAGTCAGTGGAGTAGCGTATCTGTGTTGCAAGCTACACCACCTGTGTATTGAATACAATTTTTTTTACTGCACCTAGCCAAGTAAAACCTTTTGGGCATAGCATCATTCTATTAGGCCATCTATACTAACCTCCACCAGCTTGCAAATTACTAATAATTTTTATCTGCATCTAGCTCGGAAAATAATTTTGGGCTTGTAGCAGTGTGTGGGACTTATTCTTAGTCCATCTATATTAAGCTCCTCCAGCTTGCAAATTACAAATAATTTTTATCTGCATCTAGCTCGGAAAATAATTTTGGGCTTGTAGCAGTGTGTGGGACTTATTATTAGTCCATCTATACTAAGCTCCTCCAGCTTGCAAATTACAAACAATTTTTATCTGCATCTAGCTCGGAAAATAATTTTGGGCTTGTAGCAGTGTGTGGGACTTATTCTTAGTCCATCTATACTAAGCTTCACCACCTGTGTATGTAATAAAATTGTTTTACTGCATCTAACCCAGCCAATACTTTTGGGCTAATACCACAGTTTGGCCACTCAGCTCGGCTCGGTTCCCATCCATCATTTTTTGTGCAAACAACTCCAGAGTTGTCAATTAGTTAACCACCAAAATGAGGGGAAAAGGCCTGCTGCTGGTGGAAAGGGGAATAGGCGTGTTGGGAAGGGAAAAAGAGGTTGTGTCCGTGGGGTAGGTGTTAAAGCAACAGTAACATCTGCAGAAGAAAGACCATCTTCCAGCCAAACTAAGATGTCTACTTCTTTTAGCGGACAATGTGATACGATCCCTTTCTTACGGCCACGCCAATCGCTACAAATTCCAGATGAGGCACAAAAACAGCAGGTGCTTCAACGGATATCAAGTGCTCCTTTAAGTGGGCTCTCCTCCACATCAACTTCAACATCACAAATACTCCAGTCCTCAGAGGTGTCACCCCAATCGCACTTGCTTCCTCACAGCTCCCAAGTCTCCAGCTGCCCGTCTGAGTATGAGGTAGAACAGATGGTTGAGTCTGCAGAGCTGTTTACTCATACTATAGCCTGGGAATCAGAGGTCTGCTCCAGAGCTTCTGTGAATCCAGACGAGGAAATGATCTGCACTGATGCCCAGAATCTTTGAGTCGGATCCAGGACCAGACGCAGAAGGTTCTGACCATAATGTAGACCCTCATTCCCAAACTGTAACTCCTGTTGGTGGAGACAATGAGGAAGACGATGATGAGACACAAATACCTGATTGGAGCGACAACTTTAGTATTTTGTCAGGGCAGGAAGAGGTTGGCTCTGAGGACGAAGGGTGTGAGAACACACAGGGTGATGATGACGAGGTTGCAGATCCCACTTACTGTCAACCCACATTCAGCCAGTCGATGAGGTCAGCAGAGGAGGTGGAGGAGGATGCTAGTGATGACGAGGTCAGGTTGCGCCTTCCTGGACAGAGACGTAGTACTGGAAGCACGTCAACAACTGCATTCTCAAACACAACTCTGCCTCTCACCACAAGTCGTGTTGGCTCTTCAGGTCGCATGGGTGCTAAGCCTTGCATAGCCTGGGCATTTTTTCAGATCGATAAGGATGACCCAACTCGTGTTATCATGAACCGTCACATGGATATGAAGCATAAGTTGCAGTGGGAAGCTCACTGTGCTACAATGCGGCCTAGCGGGCCGGGCCAACCACCGTCTGCCCCATCTTGTGCATCTGCGGCCTCTTCATCCTCTGTGACTGGGGGGACAGCAGTCACACCTGTTTTGGGACGCAGACCTGCCACTTCTTTACCCGCAACAGCCAGAGTGATTGGCAGGTCATCATTTTCTTTGCAGGTGTAAACACCAGCTGGTGTTGAGCGCTCTCCGACATCGAGAGCACCACCTTTGGATCAAGGCAACCTAACATGTCCGCCTGCATCATCCTCATAGACCGGCAGTTTGCCGGGGACACCCTACTCCACCCCGTCTAAGCACAACAGCCAGCCCTCGGTCCCTCAGATGTGGACAAGTAAAAGACCATTTCCTCCTAGCCATGAGAAAGCTAAGAGGTTGAATTTCACCATCTGCAAGCTCTTGGCTACAGAAATGCTGCCTTTCCGCCTGATGGACACAGAGGATTTTCGAGACCTTATGTCCGTTGCAGTGCCCCAGTACCAGATGCCCAGTCGGCACTACTTCTCAAAGAAAGGTGTGCCTGCGCTTCACCAGCATGTCGCACACAACATCACCGCTTCTTTGAGAAACTCTGTGTGTGACAGGGTGCATTTCACCACAGACACTTGGACGAGTAGGCATGGACAGGGGCGTTACATGTCGCTGACTGGGCACTGGGTAACTATGGTGAGAGCAGGACAAGGGGCTGCTGTCCAAGTCTTGCTGTCCCACGAGTTGTGCATCAATCCTCTTTATCTTGAAGTTCCTCCACTGCTTCTGCCTCCTCAACCTCCTCTCGGTCCTCCACCTGCACCCAAAGCCTGTCTGGTCATGCCACACGCTTTCTAACTGCGCAGAAGGGATCCTGCCCACCTCCTTACTACGCTGGCAGTAGGGCTCAACGTCATCAGGCGGTTTTTACTTTGAAATGTCTGGGAAATGTGAGTCACACAGCTGAGGAGTTGTGGTCAGCTCTGGAGAACCAATTTCATGAATGGTTGTCTCCACTGGACCTGAAACCAGGGAAGGCCGTGTGCGACAATGCTGCAAACCTGGGTGCGGCCCTTCGCCGGGGCAATGTCACACACGTGCCTTGTATGGCTCACGTGTTGAACCTGGTTGTCCAGCAATTTTTAGCCCACTATCCCAGACTAGATGGCCTTCTGCAGAGGGCACGGTCGCTGTGTGCTCACTTCCGCCGTTCGCATCCCGCAGCTCAGCGACTTACATCTCTACAGAAGTCGTTGGGCCTGCCACTTCACCGGCTAAAATGCGATGTGCCTACCCGGTGGAATTCAACTCTGCACATGTTGCAGCGACTGTGGCAGCACCGACAAGCCCTGGTGCAATACGTTCTGATATATAGCCTGGGCCAACGGGATCCAGAGGTGGGGCAAATCACGCTGGAGGAATGGTCTCCGATCAGGGACCTATGCACCCTTCTGCACAGTTTTTAAATGGCGACGAAGATGTTTAGTGCTGACGATGCCATTATCAGCATGACTATTCTGGTGATTTACATGCTGGAGCACATGTTAAACAGAATTCGGAGTCAGGTGGTGCGACAAGAGGAGGTGGAGGAAGTAGAGGAGGAGGAATTGTATGCGGAAGGCTAACATCTGCAAGGTCCAGACGGTTGGCAGCACCAAGGCGGCAGGCATGTGAGGGTGGGGGAGATGGTTTTACCAGGGCGCATGGTAGCAGCCAAACTAGTGAGGAAGGTGCAGGAGCCCAGGAAGAAGTGGAGGACGAACTGATGGAAGACTCATCAGGTGAGGAAGAACTTGATCACATTTCTGTTGTGCGAGGTTGGGGGGAGAGGGCAGAGGAAGGAAGCATGATTGTTACCTCGCCACCAACACAACAGGGACTTGGTGCTCCTGGATGCGCAAGACACATGAGTGCCTTCTTGCTGCACTACCTGCAATATGACCCTTGAATTGTCGGAATTCGAAATAATCCTGACTACTGGGTTGCCACACTCTTAGATCCCCGGTACAAAAGTAAATTTGCCGAAATAATTCCTGCCATAGAAAGGGATTCACGCATGCAGGAGTATCAGCAGAGACTGTTGCAGAATCTTACATGTGCTTTTCCACAAAACACCAGTGGTGCACGTAGTGAATCTCACAGTTCTAACTTGCCAACCGTGGGACTGTCGAGTGTTCAGCACTCAAACTGGAACAGAAACACAGTATCTGCTGGTAACAGCAATTTTGCGAAATCATTTCACAGCTTTTTTAGCCCATCCTTTGCAAGGCCACAGGAGACAAGAAGTCTGACACATAGTCAACGCCTAGAGACGATGGTACAGGAGTATCTCGAAGTAAACATCGAAGCCATGACTGTGTCACTGGACCCTTGCTATTTTTGGGCTTCCAATCTGGATAAATGGCTGGAGCTCGCCACTTACGCCTTGGAGATCTTGTCATGCCCCGCAGCCAGCGTTCTCTCTGAACATGTGTTCAGCGCTGCTGGTGGTGTGCTGACAGATAAGCGCACGCGGCTGTCCACTGATAATGTAGACAGACTCACGTTCATAAAGATGAACAAATCATGGATCCGCAAGGACTTTTCTACCCCTGTGTCATCCTGGGGAGAGTAAAAGCTTGAGAATTTCGTAAAATCACCTCACCAACCGTTTTAAGCTTTCAAATTACTAATAATTTTTAGCTGCATCTTGTCTGGAAAATAATTTTGGGCCTGTAGCAGTGTGCGGTACTCATTCTATTATGCCATCTATACTAAGCTCCACCAGCTTGCAAATTGCTAAAAATTTTTAGCTGCATCTTGTCTGGAAAATAATTTTGGGCATAGTAGCAGTGTGTGGTACTCATTCTAACCAACTGTTTTAAGCAACTCTGGGGCAATTGATGCCACTTAAGTGGTGTCTGTGCCACAAATTTTTGGAAAAAATGGAGACTCTATTTGGAGTCCCCATGCTTTGTTTTACGTGACGTTGCCATAGTAAATTAGAGGAGGGTTGGGTCTCCCCCCCCCCCCCCCCCCCCCCTTTTAACGGTAAGAAAATATATACACTATGGCTTGGGGTAACACAGATGGTTGAGTCTGAAGAGCTGTTTACTCCGAGGTCTGCTCCAAAGCTTCAGTGTCTGCTAGTCAGAGTAGTAACCCAGCTGCGAAGCAAGCTGCACCGCCTGTGGATCTAATAATGATTTTTAAATGCATCTAGCCTAGGCAGACTGTGGGAACCCCTAACTAAACTCAGACCCTCAGCCCCCTAACGCCCCCCTTTCATTGACAATACAATCATGTAACTCTTACAACTGGATGGGTGAGGATCGGTCACAGCTTTATTAACTGTTTATACTCATTCCATTAGAAATGCATTTTATTTCTAAAATAATTCAGCTTGTTGCAGCATGCCCTGTGTCTCCAGTCTCCACAACAGCAAGTTGGCCAACAAGTGTAACTCTCCAACATGTCCTTTCTATTTCCAGGCCACGGAGGATCCTGCTTACTCGTATGCAGGACTCCGACACCCATCCATCACTCTTAACGCTTGTTCCACTCCGTCCTGGAGTCCTGACAGGAATATGTCCAGTCCAATATCCATTAAGTGAACACCGTCGGGCCGTATGAGGCCTGCTTTATCTCCTTCCAGTTGTCGGTGTCGTATCACTACACAGCCTCTGTCTCTTATAAATTTTGCCATCCGAATATTTATTACCTGCCTTGTCCGTTCGATGGCCGTGATGTCTCACGCACCTTGCCATACCGTTGTCTGCACAATCTCTGACCATACTATAGTTAGTTTTGTGAAAAATTCTCTGAAGCGCTCAGTGTCTAGTTTCATTATTGCCATTAGTTATGCGCTCTTGTGATAAGCTATGTCGTTTCCCCCGGCCTGTATAACTAAGATGACCGGACCTCTTGCCTCTTTCTCTACCTTGATTACCTCCATTAGTACCTGTGGCCATTGCAGGCCTCTAATACCTCTCCAGTTCAAATATGTGTTCTGAAACTCCAATTTCTTCCCGCCTGGGCGGACTTTCACCCTTCTTTCTGCACAATATATATACGAGTTCTTAATCATTACATAGCAAAAAAAACAGCAAGGAAGTGGTATTTATATGTCATGTCCTGCTATGCACCTGTTCAAGGCTGAGTTAATCAGAAATTTAAACACGTATACCATGTTAAAATCGTATAGCATAGAAACAATGCATATAAATGTAAATAATCAAAAAGAAAAAGAAAAGAAGAAAAAAGGAACATATATACAGCGGCATGTAAAAGTTTGGGCACCCCTGGTCAAAATTACTGTTATTGTGAACAGTTAATCAAGTTGAAGATGAAATGATCTCTAAAAGGCCTAAAGTTAAAGACGACACATTTCCTTTGCATTTTAGGCAAAAAAATATAAATATATTGTAATTTTTTACATTTTAAAAATTGCAAAAAGAAAAATAGGCCTATACAAAAATTTGGGCACCCTTGAAGATTTTTGTGCTCAGATACCTTTGACCAAGGCTTCAGACCTTAATTAGCCTCTTACTGTTATGGCTTATTCACTATCATCGTTTGGAAAGGCCAGGTGATGCCAATTTCCCAGCTTTACAAACACCCAGCCTCTAACCTTATGCCAAAAACAGCAGCCATGGATTCTTCTAAGCAATTGCCCAGCACTCTGAAAATGAATACGGTGGAGGCCCACAAAGCAGGAGAAGGCTATAAGAAGATAGCAAAGCATTTTCAAGTTGCCCTTTCCTCAGTTTGAAATGTAATTAAGAAATGGCAGTTAACCGGAACAGTGGAGGTCAAGATAAGGTCTGGAAAACCAAGCAACATTTCAGCAAGAGCTGCTCGTAGGATTGCTAGAGAGGCAAATCAGAGCCCTTGCTTGACTGCAAAAGACCTTAAGACAGATTTAGCAGACTCTGGAGTTGTGGAACATTGTTCTATTGTTCAGAGACACCTGCACAAATATGGCCTTCATGGAAGATTCATCAGAAGAAAACCTCTGCTGCGTCCTCACCATAAAATTCCGCTTAAGAAGAATACAAAAGAAAATCTAAACAAGCCCGATGCATTTTGGAAACAAGTCCTGTGGACCGATGAGGTTAAAATGGAACTCTTTGGCCACAATGATGAAAGGTATGTGTGGAGAAAAAAGGGCACAGAATTTCAGGAAAAGAACATCTCGTCAACCATTAAGCATGGGGGTGGATCAATCATGCTTTGGGGTTGTGTTGCAGCCAATGGCACGGGGAACATTTTACGGTAGAGGGAAGAATGGATTCAATGAAATTTCAACAAATTCTTGATGCAAACATAACACCTTCTGTAAAAAAGCTGAAGTTGAAAAGACGATGGCTTCTTCAAATGGATAATGATCCTAAACAGACGTCAAAATCCACAATAGACGACCTCAAAATATGCAAGCTGAAGGTTTTACAATGGCCCTCACAGTCCCCTGATCTGAACATCATTGAAAATCTGTGGATAGACCTCATATAGCAGTGCATGCAAGACGACCCAGGAATCTCACAGAACTGGAAGAATTTTCCAAGAAAGAATGGATGAAAATCCCTCAAGCAAGAAATGAAAGACTCCTGTCTGGCTACAAAAATCGCTTACAAGCTGTGATACTTTCAAAAGAGAGTGCTACTTGCTATTAACCATGCAGGGTGTCCAAACTTTTACATCTGACAATTTTCCTTTTTTGTAATTTTTAAAATGTAAAAAATGACAATATATTTATATATTTTTGCCTAAAATACAACGGAAATGTGTCATATTTAACTTTAGGCCTTTTAGAGATCATTTCATCTTCAACTTGCTTAACTGTTCACAATAACAGTAATTTTTTTACCAGG
The DNA here is from genome assembly GCF_046119375.1 of Phyllobates terribilis. Taxonomy (NCBI): domain Eukaryota; kingdom Metazoa; phylum Chordata; class Amphibia; order Anura; family Dendrobatidae; genus Phyllobates; species Phyllobates terribilis. The sequence continues at coordinate 97,028,179 of NW_027362767.1, read as the reverse complement.
GGTGCCCAAACTTTTACATGCCACTGTATAATAATAATCTATAAATGATCACTCATAATGATACATCAAATCATGTCTGATGTTTAAACCCGCTGGTACACGCGTATTTAACCCCTTTAAAGCCCATGACGTACTAATACGCGTCAGTGCCCTGGGCTTTAAGAGCCTGACCCGTATTAGTACGTCATCGCGATCGCGCGCGCACACTGGCTGTACGGGCGCGATCGCCGCCGGGTGTCAGCTGATTGTCACAGCTGACACCCGGTACTATGTGCAGGGAGCGGTCCCTCACCGCTCCCAGCACATTAACCCCCGCATTGCGGAGGCAAGGGGAGGTGATCGCAATACTCACCTCCTCTTCCGGCCTCCAGCGCTGTGTGCCGCGGCTTCCCGGGTGTTGCCATGACAACCCGATGTCGTCATGACAACATCCGGGTCACCAGACAGCAGGAAGATTGTTTGGACATGCGCAGTGCATCTCCAAACTATCTTCTTCCTGTCCAGCGCTGACTGCCTGCATGGCACAGGGATGGTGCTCCATCGCTATGCTGTGCAGGCGATCAGAATAAAAAAGTGAAAGTCCCATAGTGGGACAAAGTAAAAAAGTAAAAAAAACTCCCAAAAAGTGAAAAAAGAAAAAAAAATTGCAAAAATATAAAAAATAAATAAAAAAAATAATCCACTAAAAATAAAAATATAATGTACCCATCAATAAATATTATTATGAAAAAAAACAAACAAACAATAAAAGTACACATATTTGGTATTGCCGCGTCCGTAACGACCTGGCCTATAAAACTGTTCCACTAGTTAACCCCTTCAGTGAATACGGTAAAAAAATAAAATAAAAAACAAAGCAAAAAACAATGATTTATCATCATACCGCTAAACAAAAAATGGAATAACACGCGATCAAAAAGACGAATATAAATAAAAATGGTATCGCTGAAAGCGTCATCTTGTCTCGCAAAAAACAAGCTGCCATACAGCTCCATCATCCGAAAAATCAAAAAGTTACAGCTCTCAGAATAAAGCGATTCAAAAGAATAATTTTTTCTATAAAATAGCTTTTATTGTGTAAAAGCGCCAAAACATAAAAAACGATATAAATGTGGTACCGCTGTAAACGTACTGACCCGAAGAATAAAGCTACCTTATCAATTTTACCACACCCGGAGCAGAATAAAAAAATGTAAAAAAACACAATTCCTAAATTTGTTGTTTTTTGTTTATTCTGCCTCCCAAAAATAGGCATAGAAAGCGATCAAAAAATGTCACGTGCCTGAAAATGGCACCAATAAAAACGTCAACTCATCCCGCAAAAAACAAGCCGTCACATGACTGTCGGCCAAAATATGGCGATGCAAAAACTAGATTTTACAAAATATGTGTCTTTTAGTCTTTTCAGCTGTCGATCATAAAAACCCGATATGATTCTGGTATCGCTGTAATCGCACCGACCCGAAGAATAAAGTAATCTCATCACTTATACCGCACGAGGAACAGCGTAAAAAATAAACGCTAGGGCTGGGGTTGGGGTTGGGGTTGTGCTAATGTTTTTTTGGGGGCGTCTAATAACCGTGAAACATGCGGGCGGGGACTCGAGCATTTCACTTGAGCACCCGTGATACATGGTGCATACCTGAGTACCCGATGCAAACTCAAGTAGCGAGCACTTGCGCTCAAGACTAATGACAACTTATTCAATATGATGACCTAATGTTATCAAATTCTGTGTCGTACCTCTGGGTTCAAAATGTTCACTATACCCCTTAATAAAATCCTTGAGGGGTATAGTTTCCAAAATGGGGTCACTTGTGGTGGAGCTCCACTGTTTAGGCACATTGGGGCTCTCCAAACGCAACATGGTGTCCGCTAACAATTTGAGCCGATTTTCCATTCAATTTGTTAGCGGACACCATGTCACGTTTGGAAAGCCCCTGATGTGCCTAAACAGTGGAGCTCCCCCACAAGTGACCCCATTTTAGAAACTAGACCCCCCCAAGGCACCAATCTAGATGCATAGTGAGCACTTGGAACCCTCAGGTGCTTCACAAATTGATTCGTAAAAATGAAAAAGTGGAAAAAAAATAATTTTTCATTTTTACGAATCAATTTGTGAAGCACCTAGGGGTTCCAAGTTCTCACTATGCATCTAGATAGGTGGCTTGGGGGGTGTAGTTTCCAAAATGGGGTCACTTGTGGGGGGTTTCCACTGTTTAGGCACATCAGGGGCTCTCCAAACGCAACATGGCGTCTGCTAATTATTCAAGCAAATTTTACAATCAAAAAGTCAAATGGCGCTCCTTCCCTTCCAAGCCCTGCCGTGCGCCCAAACAGTGTTTTTTCCCCACATATGGGCTATCTGCGTGCCCAGGGGAAATTGTACAACAAATTTTGGGGTCCATTTTTTCCTGTTACCCCTGCGAAAATAAAAAAAATTGAGTCTAAAGTAACATTTTTGTGAAAAAAGTTAAATGTTAATTTTTTTCTTCCACATTCCAAAACTTCCTGTGAAGCACCTGAAGGGTTAATAAAGTTCTTGAATGTGGTTTTGAGCACCTTGAGGGGTGCAGTTTTTATAATGCTGTCACTTTTGGGTATTTTCTGTCATAAAGACCTCTCAAAGTGACTTCAAATGTGATGTGGTCCCTAAAAATTGGTTTTGTAAATTTTGTTGGAAAAATGAGAAATCGCTGGTCAACTTTTAACCCTTATAGCTCCCTAACAAAAAAAAAATTTGGTTCCAAAATTGTGCTGATGTAAAGTAGACATGTGGGAAATGTTATTTATTAACTATTTTGTGTGACAAATCTCTCTGAATTAAGGGCATATAAATTCAAATTTTGAAAATTGCAAAATTTTCAAAATTTTCGCCAAATTTCCATTTTTTTCACAAATAAACGCAAATAATATCGAAGAAATTTTACCACAATCATGAAGTACAATATGTCACGAAAAAAAAGTCTCAGAATCAGGGGGATCCGTTGAAGCGTTCCAGAGTAATTACCTCATAAAGTGACAATGGTCAGAATTGTAAAAATTGGCCTGGTCATTAACGTGCAAACCACCCTTGGGGGTAAAGGGGTTAAAGTATAAATCCACCAACTTTCTCTATTAAGGAACTTTCTCCTATAATCATCCAACAAATCTCCACCAATCGCCACGGCCCACGGAGGGGCCACCACAGTCAGTGAATCCTTCCTTATTTAGTATAGAGTCTACCAATACTTTGGGCATATTAGCCCAGCTGTGAAGCAAGCTGCACCGCCTGTGCATCTAATGAGAATTTTTAACTGCATCTAGCCTAGGCAGACTGTGGGGACCCCCAACCAAACCCAGACGCTCTGCATCTAACCCAGCCAATCATTTGATAGTATTGTAGTAGCAGAGTCGCATGGGCTCTAAACCTTGCATAGCCTGTGCATTTTTTCAGATCGCTAAGGATGACCCAACTCATGTTATCTGTAACATTTGTCACCAAAAGCTAAGTAGAGGCCAAAAAATACATAGTTTGAGTACTTCATGCATGAACCGTCACATGGATATGAAGCATAAGTTGCAGTGCGAAGCTCACTGTGCTACGATGTGGCCTAGCTGGCCGGGACAACCACCATCTGCCCCACTTGTGTCATCCTGGGGAGACTAAAAGCTACTGCGTAGTCTTTTCCAAAAATTTGAGGGAATTACCACGGGAATGGTTTGGAAGAGGTATAAGAATTTAGGTAGGACGTTCATTTTTAGTATACTTATTCTGCCGAACCAGGAAAAATCCTTCACCGTCCAAGAAGTAAGATCTTTATGGAGTTGTTCAATAAAGGGCCCAAAATTAAGATAAAATAGACGGGAGAGGTCTCTATGAATACGAATTCCTAAGTAAAGGGCAAAGGGAAAGTTGGACTGGATGGAATCCTGTGTGGATTTGGGGAGGGAGACATCGAGGGCCTCAGACTTCGCTGCATTGATTTTCAAATTTGACCATGTAACAAAGTGATCTATTTCAGCCATAACAGCATGGATGGATATATGTGATTGAGTGATATATACTAGGACATCATCAGCAAATGCAGAGCACTTGTACTCGGTGCCTCCCACCTCAATCCACCTAATATTTGGGTTATCGCGAATTGATGAGAGCAGGTGCTCCATCACTAGGATGTATAAGAGAGGGGACAGAGGACATCCCTGCCTTGTCCCATTGGTGATTATGAAAGGTGATGAAAATGTTCCATTTATCTTCAGCCTAGCTGACGGATTGCGATACAGGGCCATGATTTTGGCTATAAAAGGGTCCCCTAGACCCCTACCCCAAGCTTTTTAAGAGAATAATATATGGCGTGCCAGGAGACTTTATGGAATGCTTTCTCAGCATCCAACGAGAGTATCTAATTACAAATTTTTAACTGCATCTAGCCCAGGAAATACTTTGGACCTAGTAGCAGTGTCTGCTAGTCAGCGGATTATCCCACCTGTTAAGCAAGCTACACCACCTGTACTTTGGACACTTAATTTTTTCAAAGTAAATGCTTCGGGCCCCCGGGACACTCAGTGAAGAGCATTTGGGAGGCACCCCAAGGCACAGGGGCTGGGACTGGCGGTAGGACGCCTTGCGGTGGACCGCCAAGCTCGATCCTTATAAAAGCTTTTTAACTGTAGCAGCTTTAGTGGACGCTACTGGAGCTGGAATTCCCGCGGCTGCTGGCATCAGACTTGCCCTCCAATAGATCCTTGTAAAAGGATTTAAAGTGTACTCATTCAAATTAGAGACAATTTAAATTAAAAGCTTAGACCTGCCTCCACCGCAGGGGGGCTCACTCGACCCACCAGCGGACAGGCACCAGTATTGGGAGAGGGGGGCTGGCCGTCAGGGTCCACCGCAGCTCTGGCACAAACCCGGCGACACGGAGGTCACACGGGCAGGAACGGACTGGCCGTGTCAGCTTTGCACTTTTTTGGTTTTAGTAGGGCATGACATGCCTATATCTGTATCTCACCCTCCTTTTACTACTCCACCTCTTTTCTTTTCGCATGACTATATGTACTTGTCACTTTTCCATGTGTTAGTTGTGTCTTCTGAGCAGTTTTTCAGCTTTTGGACACCTTTGAAGTGTTTTCTATGTGTTTTCTATGTGTTTTCTATGTGTTTTCTATGTGTTTTCTATGTGTTTTCTATGTGTTTTTGTTTGCCTGCCATTGGTTTTAACGGTGTTCGAAGGTGTTCGACGAACATACGGGTGTTCGACGAACCGAACCGAACTCGAACACTACGGAGGTGGCTCAACTCTACTAGTCATCCTAGCCATCAATTTGGGCTAGGGGAATGCTGTGAGCAGCACGCTCTACCGTGTCTGTTCACCGGTTGGTGTCCACGCCACAGAGGCGTCCTTGCTACAGATACAGTATTCCAGGATCCGCCATTGTATGTGTGGTCACACTGACTCTTTTACACCCATGTGTTGGGTGCTGCAAAGATCCTCCTCCTCTTTAGGAACTTAGGTTCCAGCCTTTCCTGGCCTGCAGCTATCTGCAGTTCTATACGCCGCCATCTAGTGCTCAGGCGTTTCATGCTGCCAAATCCTTCCTGCTCTGCACAGTGGTGTCTTGCAGTGCAGAAGTTTCTTAGTTTCGTTTCTGGAGTGTTAACTCCCAGCATTTTACCTTGTTTAGTTACTACTAGTGTGTGCACTTAACACACCAGTTCATTTCTTTCTCTGTGCTTAGCTGAACATTCCTCTGGGACTCAGCTGCTGCAGCTCCTCTGCAGTCCGGAGGACCCCGACGTGTCCTTTAAGTTTTATTTTATTTTATTAACCCTAGAACGTATGACCATAAAAATGGGTATTTTCAAAAAAGAGTTGTTATACCGAAAATGCCTGTAACATAAAAATAAATGAACAACTGGAAATAACAAACAACTATATAACTGAGGAATACCTAGAGTTTCAAAATTCTAACTAAAGAAATCTTGCAGAAAATAGAAAACAATTAACAGGGCGAGCCTGCGAGGACCCAGGTATGCGTTCTAGGGTTAAAGGACACGCCAGCGTAACACTGGGGTTTTGATTTGCCTCTCTAGCAATCCTACTAGCAGCTGTCACTAAAATTTAGTTTGATCTTCCAGACCTTATCTTGACCTCCACTGTTCCTATTAACTGCCATTTCTTAATTACACTTAATTACATTTCGAACTGAGGAAAGGGCAACTTGCAAATGCTTTGCTAGCTTCTTATAGCCTTCTCCTGCTTTGTGGGCCTCCACCATTTTCATTTTCAGAGTGCCATTCAGCTGCTTCGATGAGCCCATGTGTCACGCACAGTGTAGGAAAGACTAAGTGCAACACGAAGGGAAGAGTGGAAGGGAGCCCAGACACTAGGGAAAGGGGGAGTGGAGACCCCTAGGCTGATCTAATATCACCCTGTCTCCCCTACCATTCCTATATTGGTTCCTCACCCATCGCCGCACAGGAAACCTAAGCCCGGTAAATCCCTAGAGCTAGGCCCTGGATATGGAAGTGGGGATGAGCACTGGTCAGTCCCCACTATAAACTAAAGACAACAAGAGACAAACACAGGGAGGAGAAACTTAGCATCAGCAGACTTGAGAGAGATTACACCGAACATCCTGTGAAGCACCGGAGAGGAAGTAAGGCGACTGCAATAGCTCCAAGCCTTCACAAGGGAACATGTGAATATTACCGGCCCCTCCCTGCAGTAAACTGAAAGTATTTAAACATCCAGGCCAGGGTGTCAATCAGAGCAGGAGGGAGGTAGCCGCTGGGTCCTAAAGTGAGACAGATTTAAGGAGGCATCTGTAATGCCATACGAAGCGATCTTCTGCAGCCAGCAGCAGAGTGACTGTCTGTCATATTTGACACACCCGAGACATCATGGCTGCTTCTTTTGGCACAAATTTAGAGTTTAGGCTGGATTTTTATAAAGCTGAGAAATTTGCATCACCTGGCCTTTCCTAGCGATGTTAGTGAACAAGCCATAACCCTAACAGGCTAAATTAAGATCTGAAACCTTGGTCAAAGTTATCCGAGCACACAAACCTCCATTTTTGTAATTTTTAAAATGTAAAAGATGACAATGTATATACATTTTTTTTTGTCTAAAATACAAACGAAATGTATCATCTTTAACTTTTGGCCTTTTAGAGATCATTTCATCTTCAACTTGCTTAATTGTTCACAATAACAGTGATTTTGACAAGGGGTGCCAAAACGTTTACATGCGACTGTACTTCAATACCATAGTATTGCAGTATATTGTGAAAATCATGGTCTCCTATGATGGTGTACCAAGATAGTATTGACTGGGCCTTCAGGAAGCCCTTGACTGCCATAGTAATGCATCAGTGCCTCAAAATAGCATTACGGGGGGGCCAATGGAAGCCAGTGTGTGCAAGCACTGCTGAGTAGTGTTGAGCCAACCCCGTAGTGTTCGGTTCGTCGAACACCGGGATGTTCGTGGAACTGTTTGTTGAAAACCGTCGAACACCGTTAAAACCAATGGCAGGCAAACAAAAACACATAGAAAACACCTTAAAAGGTGTCCAAAAGCTGACAAACTGCTCAGAAGACACTCTCTTTAAAAAAGCCTGCCGGCAAATCAGCAGCGGCATACACCGGTACCCGACAATTTAGAACAGAAAGAATAGAGCATCACACATAGATTAGATAGATAGAAACATGTCAGTCACATATATAAGAAGTACAGTGACAGTGTTGCTTACTGTACTTGTCATTTAGTGTTAAAATAAAGGATTTATTAAAAAAAAATAATAGTGTTTTCATGCACCTGTCTCTTTAAAAAAGCCGGCCGGCAATTCAGCATCGGTACCCGACAATTTAGAACAGAAAGAATAAAGCATCACACATAGATTAGATAGAAACATGTCAGTGACATATATATGAAGTACAGTGACAGTGTTGATTACTGTACTTGTCATTTAGTGTTAAAATAAAGGATTTATTAAAAAAAAATTGGCGTGGGGTTCCCCGTAATTTTAATCTCTAGCGGAGGTTAAGCAGACGGCTGGGGCAGATGTTTGAAGCCTGGGAAGGGGGTAATACCCATGGAGCTTCCCAGGCTACTAATATCAGCCCCCAGCTGAATACCTAGCCTTTACTAGCTATTAAAATGGGGGACCCAAAAAAAAAAATGACGTGGGGTCCCCCCTATTTTAATAGCTAGCAAAGGCTAGGCAGACAGCTGGGGGCTGATATTAATAGCCCAGGAAGGGTGCCATGAATATTGGCCCCCTCCCAGGCTAGAAACACCAGCCGTCAGCCTCCCCAGAAATGGTGCATCCGTTGGATGCGCCAATTCTGGCACTTAGCCTCGCTCTTCCCACTGCCCTGTAGCGGTGGCAGTGGGGTAATAGGGCTGGGGTTGATGTCAGCTTATAATGCCAGCTGACATCAAGCCCAGGTTAGAAATGGAGAGGCATCTATAAGACACCCCCATTACTAACCCCATAGTCAAAGTTAAAAAAAAAACACAAACACCCAGAATAAAGTCCTTTAATTGAAATAAACACACAATTCTTTATTGTTCTAAATTAAACCATACTTACCATCACGCCCATTCCTGCTGAAGCCAATGTCTTCTGCAATAAAAGTAAAATAATAAAGCAACCTCATCCTTACCTTTCCATGGTTCCCAATACACCTTTAAAGAAAAAGCCCTTCTTTTTTATAAAGTATATCATCCAATCTTTAATAATCATTAATAAGACTAATAAAAATAATAGATTGTGTATAATTTCAGTACTTAATATAGCCGTATTCCTTTTGCTTATGTTTGCCCTACTTGCAATTTTTACCGATGGTCAAAAACACATGTAATGATAGGGAAGAGTTTCACTCCTTTCTATATCAGAAAATTTAAGGAATATTCCTGCAAACACCTTATCCTTTCATGATTGCAAAGTGCATAGTTAAATGCAGCATGAAGTCAGTCATATCAAACAGTCCTGCACGATGGCTACTTAGTGTAATTGCTGCGTGCACTATTAGTAGAAGAAACATTGGTGAATCAATACAAAAAGTACTTCTAGCCAAGATTACAGGGGGACAAACCCGAAATCCATACTGATTCAAGTGTTATTTAAGCTATAAACAAAATTCCTTTTCAACAATATCATATGCTTGTCCCTTGAACAATTTTGATATTGCACCACTGCACTGAAGCATGCACACTTAAAAAATTAGAATTCAATTTTATGAGACTTAGTTTTGGTAAGAACTTTGGGGGATACTACGGTCTACATGGAAGAAAAAACTTCTTATCAAACAGCTTGTGCCAAAAAAAACTGGCGTGAAACTGTTTCAAATGTGAAAAACTTTTTTCGCAGCTCATAGCTGCAAAATAATTATGCAACTTTTGGCTTTTGCAGCCCAACAAATTCATCATAATTTCCGCCAAAAAATTGCACAGGAGCTAAAAGATGTGGTAAATTCATTGAGGCACATACTTCTTAAAGGATTTGGCGCATCTTACTCCAACAGGCTTTGCCACAAGACTGGCAAACATCAAGTCTTTGACTATATAAAGTCTATTCTTCCCAGACCCCTTTGATGTCATCTTGGTCCTTGTGTGAAACTCCGCTATAGGCTGAGCTACAAAGGAGACCAAAATTTTCAATACATACTTCAATACTAGAGATTTATAATATATAGTACTAGCGATCAAACAATCACAGGTTTAAGTCCCCTAAGGGGATGAACAAATAATGTAAAAAATAAAGGAAAAAAGTTTTTACAAATATAGAAAAGTTCAAATTACCCGATTTTCCCCATTAAAAATAAAGGAAAAAATAAAATAAAGATAATTAGTGTTGCCATGTTCATGAAAGTCCAATCTAGAAAAGTATGAAATAAATTAACTTGATTGGTTAATTCTGTAAAGAGAAAAAAAAGTCAGAATTCCAGAATTGAGTTTTTTGGACACCTCAACTCCCTATAAAAAACTCCCTACACAAAAAAAACAAGAGCTCACTCAGTCCCATCAACAGAAAAATAAAAATACTGTAGGTCTTGAAAAACTGCAAAACAAAGCAAAGAAAAAAATCTGAATTTTTTGTTCATTACATAAATAGAGAAAAAATGATGCATGTTTGGTATCGCCGTAACCACACTGATTGATCCAATCATGTTTCCAAGTCATTTTTACCACACAATGAATGCCATAGAAACAAAACCCCCTAAAAATGTCGGAATTGCATTTTTTGAATAATTTTATCACGCTTGCAACTTTTTTGCTTTTTTCAGTACATTGTACGGTAAAATGAATGGTGCCATTCAATACTACAAGTAGTTCCTTAAAAAAACAAGGTCTCATATGGCTATGCTGGGAGAAAAAATAAAAAGGTTATGTCTCTTCAATAAAGGCAAGGAAAAAGGGAAAGAGCAAAAATGAAAAATACCTTCTCCACAAAGGGTTAACAAAACACCAAAACCCCGGGTCTGAATTTATCTATAGGTAAAGGAAAGGCATCCACCAAAAAAGGAAACTCACATATAAATACACTGAATTGTATTTTTTATCTATGTAAACACGCATTTGTGAAAATTTAAAAAATGATAATCAGCTGTTGATACCTTTTGACCTAAAGCGACAAAATTCATGGAAATCTTCGAACAAATGTAAGGTGTCATAGGCAAAATTTTGCAGGCTCTTGAAAAGATTACTCAAATATCGTGTTCTTCATGGGTCCTTTGTCCTTTTTCTTTTTTAAATTTTCCAAATGCGGAAAACACCAACTAGTATGTTGAGTCTTATACGATATAGGTCTGACGTTGCACTACATTTTGGTTGGACATGCCACTACTTGAAATGTCACAAAAATTTTGTGCAACTCATAGTTACGGGAAAATTTTATTTTTGACATTGTTACACCAGCTACGGATAGCTCCGCCTATGTTTTGAAAAGTGGATGGAGCTAGTGCAGGACAGTGCGTGACCAAGCAAACCTGACAAATTCATAATTTACTCCACAAAAGTGTTGTAAATTATAACAGAAATGTACACCAGCCCCTTACTGGAGTATATCTTTGTCTTTAGCAAATGGCAGCTGAAAGATGTGTCAAATCCATCAACAGGCGCACATCTCTTAATGAATTTTGTGCATCGTTCTGCAGCTCACACTTCATCTAGACTGGTGTACAGAACAGAAGTTTTGCTGAACTGGAGCTTAAATTAATAGTTTTAGTTATAAATTACAAATTCTAAAGAGTAACTAAACTTTTCTAATGTTTTGATATTTCATTGTCCTTCTTATTATAAGCAATATACCCCGAGACGTGCACAGTCCAGCAGACAGGAGAGCACAGTCCAGCAGACAGGAGAGCACAGTCCAGCAGACAGGAGAGCACAGTGCAGCAGGCAGGAGAGCACAGTGCAGCAGGCAGGAGAGCACAGTGCAGCAGGCAGGAGAGCACAGTGCAGCAGGCAGGAGAGCACAGGACTGCAGGCAGGAGAGCAGAGAACAGCAGACAGGAGAGCACATCTCATGTCTGAGAACACACTTAGACCAGTAAGCATAGGCTACAAAGTCTATGCTTTTTATTGAATCGGTACTCTGCTCACAATTGTAGAAATAGACATGGTCTGCACATATATTTCTTAAAATGAATTATTTGAAGATCACTTTTAAGAAATGGATATGAGGTTCTTAGTGAACATTTTGATCAAACTCTAGGAGTCATTTGTCACTTCACAGTAAACCGGGTCCTTATTCAGTTCATCTGGATCCAATTAGAAACCCAAAGCAAATGCTCCTCCATAAAACTATTGAATTGTTAACTCATGCAAAGCAAAAACTTCTTGAAGTCAAGTGGAGAATGAATTGCTATATGATTAATAACACAATAATGTCATGGGGGATCGCAGAAAATTTGGAAACCTAGCAGGGCTTATGTCGTCCCAGCTACTTGAACACCAGAGTTGTTGGTGTACCTTGAACGCTTCCCTTTTATTTTCATTATTGTGTCATCCCTCTTTTCCTTCCAGTCCGGGTTTAGTTACATAGTTTGTAAAGCCGAATAAAGACTTGCGTCCATCAAGTTCGACCTGTTAGTTCTGTAATTGCTAAAGTTGATCCAGAGGAGGGCAAAAACCCCAAATGATTTAGCCAATCTTCACCTGAGGAAAAATTCCCTCCCGACTCTGAAACCAGCAGTCAGAATAAATCCCTGTATCAACCTACTATTTTATTTTATTTTTAAGTATATGCAGAAATCTGCCTGGTATCTAGAAAAGCATCCAGTCCCCGCTTGAACTGGTTTAGTGAATCCGACATTACCATCTCCTCACTCAGTGAATTCCATATTCTCACTGCTCTTACCGTAAAGAACCCCTTCCTATGCTGGTGCTGAAACCTTTTCTCTTCCAGTCTTAGTTCTATAAATCCTTCCAACTTTATCTTACTGTCCTTTATTTACCTGAAAAATAGCAATAGCATCCTCAACATTCCCTGATGAGAAAAGCAATTTGTCATAGGAGAAAACACATACAGATCACTTTTATACTGTTGCATACAGAAAAGGGTCCTTGTGCAAGAGCAGTATATGGTCTAAGAGCTCATCGTAATGCACTATTCCACCTGCTTTGGAGGTAGAAGTGTCCCCCTTATTTCTTGGGCTCCTGTATGGCTGCACAGGTTGCACCAATGATATATCTACCCCTGGCTAGACTTTATGGACTTTGTTATTTTTTTAAAATTTAATTCACGGATAGCTAATGAATATATGTTTTTGGAAACTTAGGTGTACATTGAATTAACTTTTTTTTCATATAACTTTAATATTAACTTTTTTTTTTTAATATAGCTACAAAAAAGGACAAATCTCCGCAAACTGGTGTATGCAGTAAAAACGATGCCACGTTGATCCCATGCATGTTTTCTAAATGGGACTTTAATATGTTAGTACGTCTTATCCCATTAAGTTATTTATATCCCACCATGCTTCTTTGGCTTCACTGAAAGCTCGATCAGAGCTGTAAATTCTACCTCCGAAAGGTAAAAAGCTAAAATTATAACATGCCAATCTCGTTTTAAGGGAAATTATGGAGAAAAATATAATTATAATCATGCGGCAATATAAAAGCCAATCCAGAGTAATTTGTTTATATGTATAAAATGTGGTGTTTTTCTCCCTCCGTAATTGCATGTGTTTCACGGCTGCTGTGATATGCAATTGGTGTTGCTCATTAAGTTGCATTGTAATTCTTAACTCCATTTTCTAAATATTCATGGAAAATTGATGATTTATTGCAGGTAAAAGGCTTGTAATATGAAATAACTCAGAAGAAAAATCCACAGGTGTCACCACAACAAACTGTAATCCAGGAGTCAAGTCCTCTCCATTTTCTAGACCCCCATTGATCAGACATTGATGACCTATCCTAAGGAAAGGCTACCAATGTAAAAGTAGTGGACAACCTCTTTAAATAATGCACCTACCAGAGGCAATGGAAAGCTGTACCTTGCAGCTGCTACAACTGGCCAGATGCGCTACAGCCACCCATATACTTACGGTCAGATAACGTGGACTGGGAATTTCCTTTAACATTTCCCCATCTACTGCCACTCTTTCTTGAATTAGACATTTTTAAATTATGCAACACCGAGTCGCCGCTGGTTATTAATAGTGATGGGCGAGCACTAAAATGCTCAGGTGCTTGATGGTCAGGTCGAGCAAATTGGAATACTCGGGTGCTCGACCCGAACAACGAGCCCAATGTAAGTCTATGGGAAGCTCGAGCATTTTTCCGGTAGCTCCCCCCGGCGGTCGGCAGAGGACCTATAAATTGCCCAAATCGATGGGAACAGTGCTCAAATGACATGGAAACAGCATGGGGTAAACCCCTGGAAGCATTTCTGACACCCAGGTCACTTCTGTCAACAACGTGGTCAGAGTATTACGCCACTTTTACGGACTCACAATAAAACATACAAAAACTAAACCAAAATGGATTTTCCTGGGAAATATGTTAAGGAGCATCATTTCCAGAGTAATGACTTGTATATAAGGCAAAATAAATAACCAAAACAAAAATGCTCCTCCGTACCTTGGGCTATGTTCACACATAGCGCTTTTGATGCGTTTTTGCACTTTTGCATTGCTTTCAACCAAGACAAATGCATTCATTGGGAAATTTCATTTAAACATTTTGCAACCTTATCTGGCCATGTGGTGTGTGAGATAACATCAGACATATCGTGTTTAATTTATGAAGGAGGGACTTTTAAAGTTAAAAAGCCTATTTTTATAGGGCCATCAGGCAGTCCTTACTATTCTTAAAGGAACAGCAGTAGGCCCTCGCTATTGTTAGAGAGCCATCAGCCGGCTATGCTTTGTTTTTCCCATTATTAATGAGTCGGTCTCCTATACTGTTATTGCGTATGCAGTGACTGCAAAGGCTGCCAAAAATTTGGAGGCACTCCAATGCCCCTTGCAAGAAACGTAGAGGTCAGAGAGCCTGCTAAAAACAATGTTCCCATTATTAGGAAGTGGGTCTCCCATAGTGTTTGCCTATGCAGTGAATGCAAAAGCTGGCAAAAATTTAGAGGTACTCCAATGACCCTTTCAAGACACGTAGAGGAGGTGATATGGTAGATATGGTGGTGAATGATATGGTGATGGAGGATGAGGAGAAGGAGGAGGACAAGAGCAAATAGACAAAATCAGGAAGCGTATACCCATGTGTATAGAGGTGCATGAGAATAGACCTCCCAAAAAAAGACACTGGATTTGAGTTTGTTAAGCTGCTATCATTCGGTGGTGTTGAGAAGTCTGGCCCAATCCAGCCCTTGATCATTTTTATAAGAGTCAGCCTGTCAGCATTTTCAGTTGACAGGCGGATGCGCTTATCGGTTATAATTCCACCAGCGGCACTAAAAACACGCTCTAACAAAACGCTGGCGGCAGGGCAGGCTAGGACCTCCAAGGCGTAGAGAGCCAGTTCATGCCATGTGTCCAGCTTGGATACCCAATAATTATAAGGCACAGAGGAATCACAGAGGACGTTGGTACGGTCGGCAAGGTACTCTCTCTTAGCATCTTCCCAAACTTTGCACTCCTTGTGAGAGTACCCCGCGCCTCAGGGCCTGTGCGATGGGAGGATCTGAGAAAACTGTCCCAGAACTTTGACAGTGTTCCCCTCCCTCTGCTGGATTGGAGTTGTGCCTTTCTTGCCTGTACTTCATGGTTGTCCAATGAACTGTTAAGTCTGCCGCCAGCGCTTTCAGATGGGAATATTTTTATTAATTCCGCAACAAGGGCCTTCTGGTACTGCTCCATTTTAGTAGACCTGCCGCCTCGGGAATAAGAGATAGAAAGTTCACCTTGTAGCGTGGGTCTAGAAGTGTCATCAACCTGTAGTGACTGTCACCCAAAATTTGGAGAATGCAAGGGTCACGGGAAAGGCAGAGTAATGTAAACTCAGCCATGCGTGCCAGACTGCTAACAGGCAAGACTTCCATGTCCTCACCAATAGGATGACTGACCATGCTCTCCTCCTCCTCCTCTCTGTCCTCTGGCCATCCACACTGAACAGACTGTATGACAGTTGTGCAGGTAGTATCGTCTATAGCGCATGAAACTAGCTCCTCCTCCTTCTTTCTCCTTGTCACCCAATCCACATTGGGATGAGATGAGGCTGGGCTGTGTATAATCACCCTGTATGGTTCCTTGCTCCATCTCATCGTGCTCCGCCTGCAATGCATCCTCTTTGATTGTGAGCAGAGAGCATTTCAGAAGATAGAGAAGTGGGATGGTGACGCTAATTATGGCGCCATCGCCGCTCACCATCTTGGTGGAGTCCTCAAAGTTTTGGAGGATGGTACATATGTCTGACATCCATGTCCACTCCTGAGGTCTTATGTGTGGAGTCTGAACTGAATACCGACGGCCTTGTTGATGCTGGTACTCAACAACTGCCCTCTCCTGCTCACAAATCCTTCCTAACATCTACAGTGTGGAGTTCCAATGCGTGGGGACATCACACACCAATCGATGAGCCGGAAGCTGCAAACACTGCTGAAACATGGCACACAGGCACACATTTCTAAAATGGGCACACAGGTGGCATACTTTGAAAAGCAGATCCGGCAGCATCGAGTGGGTTTTGAGAAACCGCTGAACCACGAGGTTAAGCACATGTGCCAGGCATGGTACGTGTGTAAACTCGCCTTGCCTCAGAGCTGCCACCAGGTTCCGGCCATTGTCACACACGACCATGCCTGGCTGTAGGTTCAGCGGTGTGAGCCACAGATCTGCCTGCTCTTTCACAGCTGTCCACAACTCTTCAGTGTTGTGTGGTTTTTCACCTAAGCATATCAGCTTCAGCCCAGCCTGTTGCTGCTTGGCTGAGGCAGTGCTGCAGTGCTTCCAGCTTGTGACTGATGTGGTCATTTCAGAGAAAGATGCTGAAGAGGAGGAGGTGCAGGAGTTGTAGAATGTGGGGGCAACCCTGATTGACCCAGGGCCCGCAATCCTCGGCGTCGGGAGGACATGATCCATCCCAAGGTCCGACTGGGTCCCGGCTTCCACTATGTTAACCCAGGGTGCCGTCAGCAAGATGTACTGGCCCTGCCCACAGGCACTCGTCCACGTGTCCGTGGTTAGGTGGACTTTCCCGGTAACTGCGTTGTTGAGGGCACAGCTAATGTTGTAGGACACGTGCTTGTGTAATGCGGGGACGGCACACCGGGAGAAATAATGGTGGCTGGGGAAGTACCGAGGGATGACCACTGCCATCAGGTTGCAGAAAGCTTCCGTCTCCACGAGCCTAAAAGGCAACATTTTGAGTGCAAGCAGTCGCGAAATGTGTGAATTTATTAATGTGGTCTGTGGGGCGTTGGCTGTGTATTTGCGCTTGCGTTCCAAGGACTGGGGTAGGGACAACTGATTGCTGCGCTGGGACAAGGATGTGGATGTGCTTGCTGATGGTGCTACTTGAAAGTGTGCAACGACTAGTGCAGGGCAGGAGGCATCTTTGTATGCGCCATGGACAGAGGATTGGCTTGCACGCACATCAGCGGAAGAAGCAATGGTGCCACCCGCAGACACTGTTCCTGGACCCTGGGGTTCGGCCCACTTTGTCAGGTGCTTTTCTGCCATGTGCTTGATCATGCTGGTGGTGGTCAGGCTGCTAGTTTTGCTACCCCTGCTGATGCTGGCCTAGCAGGTGGTGCAAATGGCCTTTCTGGGGTTATCGGCAGAGTCTTTAAAAAACAACCAGACTCAGGAAGACCTAACAGTTGTACTGGCAACTTCCGTCATGTTAATGTTACAGGGAATGCTTGCCTGCCTTCCCTCTGTGGCCACACTCTGCTTCTTCCTGCCTAATGTGGTGCTACGCCTCCCTCCCCTGTGTTCTGCTGTCCTCGCTCTCTATGTCCCCCTGCCAGGTTGGGTCAGTTACTATATCATCCACCACCTCGTCTTACACTTCCACACCCTGGTCCTCCTCCTGACTTTCTGGCAATTGTGTCTCATCATCGTCCGCCTCTTGTGAAAGTTTCCCACCGTCACCTTCGTGTGACCGTGGCTGCTCAAATATTTGGGCATCGCTACATGCGATCTCCTCTTGCCTCGCTTCAAGTGGACCAGGTGAGAGGCCCGAATCTATAAATGGAAAAGTGAACAGCTCTTCGGAGTGTCCAAGTGTGGGATAATTGTCTCCGGGCACTCTGCATGGTGGGAGGTAGGAGGATCAGGGTGAGTAATATGCAGTCCTGACTTACTGCTACTGAGACTTGACCGTGTGGAAGACAGGGTGGTGGTGGTGGTGGCTAAGTGACTGGAAGCATTATCTGCTATCCAACCAATAACCTTTTCACACTGCTCTGTGTTCAATAGTGGTGTTCTGCGGTCCCCTATTAATTGGGACAGGAAGGTTGAGCGAGAAGATGTGGGTGTTTGTTGTGGCACAATTTCCGCTAGCCCACGGCCTCGGCCTAGTCCTCTGCATGCACCATCACCATCACGTCCACTTCCCCGTCGCTTGCCATGCGCCTTGCCCATTTTAAATGGAGGACAATATTTTCCATGTTCACTACAAATGACTGGATTTGAACCGCAGTGATATGTGATACATGTGATGGAAAACCACAGTTTTAAATAGCTGGCCTGTAGGTAACTATTTTTATCAGCAACCTCGTGTCAATAACTTCGGTAACACATTGCAACAGAATTTCAATGGAGGCCAGAAATGGCAGAATTTTCAGCACACTTATATGTGATCCGTATGACAGACAAACAACAGTTTTAAATAGCTGGCCTGTAGGTAACTATTTTTAACAGCAAACTGGGGTCAATAACTTCGGTAACACACTGCAAAAAAATTTCAATGGAGGCCAGAAATGGCAGAATTTTCAGTGCACTTATATGTGATCCGTGTGATGGACAAACCACAGTTTTAAATAGATGGATTTTTAGCACTGTAATATGGAAAGGACCTGGCTGTATTCTGTTGTGCCAACAAGCAAATGGAGCAGAAATACGGTGTTTTCTGAATTGCTTTTTAAGCCAATAATCAGGATTAAGATCCAAAAAAAAAATGATTCCGGGCCCCTGATACCTGGGGCTATTTCTAGAAATATCTGTAAAAGCACCAGCAGCAGACAGAACTGGAGCTCTTTTATTATAAAAATATAAAACAAACCATAAAAACATACTATACAAAGAACCAAGACACAAACCCCAACGAAACACAAACAAATCCAAAATTATAATGTCCAGTATAAATTATAAAGCAAAGCAAAAATGTCCTACAATGTTCATAACATAAAGTCCATTTCCCAAAATCCCCCCAGCAAGGGAAGACCTTAAACCTTTTTTTCCCAAAAATATCCCCTTCCAACATTCACTCCACATTCATACCTAAACCCCCAAAACAAAACAACAAACTGGCCCACTGCCAAAAACAAAGAAATAGGCCACCTGGCCGAAACAAAACTTACACAGCAAACCTTTTTTTTGTAGTTTTTTATATTATTATTATTTTTTTTTTTATTTTTTTTATTTTTTTTTTTCCCCACCACCATTTTTTATCACCCAAGGTCCCACGAAAGTCTGTGGCCTTATCACAGCATCTCTTTTTAGGTCCCACGAAAGTTTGTGGCCCACAAATAACGGGTCCTTTTTCCCGCATCCCGTAGGACGTCCATTCTCCCAAAAACCCCTCCCCCTCCCCCCCTGAAACCCCCCACCCAACCTACACTAACCCCCCCGTGCGCAAATTACACATACATACAATACACAAAACTATACATGTATATACAGTACTCAACATAACCAAAGCAAACACAACATAACAATAGCACAATATAAACAAATGACCATAACCATGAACAAAAGTCAGACCCAAGTTCAGTACTTGCAAGCCCTATATTCGGGTTTCCAATACCGTAAAACAAAAAACTATAGTGTGAGGGGAGCAGCCCACCACCAGGAAACTGGAGACTACCGAGGTTCTCACCCTAATCTAGCACACAAACACCCTGTCCCTCCCTATTAAAGAAAAAGAAAAACCTGTCCCTACCGCCCTACCAATCTGTCCCTACCTGTCCCTCTCTGACCCTCACTACCAACCTAATGCTAACTACCTATCCCTAAAGACTGTCCCTACCTGTCCCTCCCTGACCCTACACATCCATCTGACCCTACAAATAAATATAAAATATAGAAAGGACTAAACTAACCCTATCACAGACACACATACCCTAACTCTCCCTAGGGCACATTAAATGAGAACCCCCTCCATAGAAGGGAAGCCCTCCCTGCACCCAGCCTCTCATACTCCAGCGAACGCACTTTTGCCAGGTCACCCAGGATGTTCCTAATCACCTCTTCCCGGGGGAGGACTTTATGCTGGGTGGACACTAAACACCGTGCATTCCACGTGTAAAACCTAGTCACTAAACTAACTAAGAAGACAGTGCCCCGATCTCGGCCACCAAGGGACCTGAATGCCCCATAGGCCCACTCCGCATAGGAAAGGCCTGCCAGCCTAGGCCAGCCAATGGAAGCACCCACCCTACTGTAGACCTCTGTATTAAAGGGACATTGAAGCAGGAAGTGCTCCATGCTTTCAAGCATGCCGCCACACTCCTCGCGGGGACAATCCCGGTCATCAGAGTTCCTGTACTTCAGGTTGCCCCTCACATACAGTCTCCCATGGAAGCAGCGCCAAGTCAAGTCCCAAAACTTCAAGGGGATCCGCTTAGAGTTTAATAACCCGAGCCCCACCTCCAGATCCCGGCTTGGGCAATCCTTGAGGGCCAGGGGCTTCTGGAAGTGGGTCAACAGAACCCTATTGTCAAGTAACCTCCTTGACAAGGTCCTGATCTCCCACACTCCCAGACCCCACCGGCGGATCGCCTTCACAACCAGGGTAGCATAAGCCGGAAGATGCCCATGAGGCGTGCGAAGGTCCTTCACCCGCCCTCCTGTCTCCCATTCCTGGAAGAAAGGCCGAAACCACCCCCTACAGGAGAATACCCACGGAGGAGCCCTCTCTAACCAGAGGTTGGCGATGTTTGCCTTAAGAAAGGTGTTTACTAGAAACACCACCGGGTTGACCATACCCAACCCTCCTAGTCTCCTCGTGCGGTACGTGGCCTCCCTCTTGATCAGGTTCAGCCTATTCCCCCATAATAGTTGGAAGAACAGGCTGTAGACCCGTGTCCAAAGAGGTTCTGGCAAGATGCAGACGCTGCCCAGGTATATTAATAAAGGGAGCAAATACCCCTTGGCCAGGTTAACCCTTTCCCTCAGGGTCAAGGACCAACCCTTCCACTGATCCACCTTCTGGGCGGCAATCTTAAGTCTGCCCTCCCAGTTTTGCTGGGGATAGTCCCCCGGGCCGAAACTGATGCCTAAAATTTTTGCTGTGGCCTGAGGCCCTGGAAGGGTGTCCGGGAGATCGAAACTTGGATCTCCCCCTCCCAGCCAGAGACTCTCACACTTATCCCGGTTGATCATGGACCCAGAAGCCACCGAGTAGCGCTCAACTTCAGACATGACCCAGTCCGCCTCCTCTCTCGAGGATACAAAGAGGGAAACGTCGTCGGCATACGCCACTACCCTCAAGGTGGCCTCTGGCTCCGCCCGGTCCATCCCGACTCCCACCAACGGTCCGCGTTCCACTCTCCTTAAAAAGGGGTCGATCGCGAACACGTATAACAGTGGGCTCAGAGGACAGCCCTGGCGGACACCAGACCTCACCTCAAAAGGGGGTCCGACCCAACCGTTCACAAGCGGAAAAGTCTCTGCCCCATTGTATAATACTCTCAACCAATCAACAAACCTCCCGGGCAGACCGTACCTCAGAAGGACGGACCAGAGGTACTCATGGTTAACCCGGTCAAAGGCCTTCGCCTGGTCTAAGGACAGCAAGTACCCCTTCCAGAGACCTGCCCTGCCCTGCTCCACTGCCTCTCGGACACCGAGCACAGCACTAAAAGTACTGCGGCCTGGAACAGAGCAGTGCTGGGCCCCCGAAAGGAGCCGGGGTGCAAACTTCACCAACCGATTGAAAAGCACCTTTGCCAGAACCTTTCGGTCCGTATTGAGAAGCGCTATGGGACGCCAATTCTCAATACGGGACGAGTCTTTACCCTTTGACAGGATAATCAGGGCGGACTTCCTCATTGAACCGGGAAGAATGTCCGAGGAGAGACATTCATTAAAAACCCCAGTCATGAGGGGGACCAAAGAGTCCCTAAAAGTCCTGTAAAACTCGGATGTTAAGCCATCCGGACCGGGCGATTTTTTGGGCCGGAGCCCATCAATGGCCCGTCTCACTTCCTCTTCCCTGATTGCTTCTGCCAAACCATGAAGAGAGGGGTCATCCCCTGGTTCAGGGATGGTTTCAGCCAGGAAAGCCGACATCTCATCCCGATCTGGATCCCTCCTTCCCAAGAGATGCGAGTAGAAGGATCTGACCACCTCCAGGATCCCTGATTTGGATCTGTTCAGGGAACCTGTACTGTCGATCAGTCCTGTTACCATCTTGCAACTCACTGACATCCTGCAGTTCCTGTAGGGGTCGGGCGAGCGGTACCTCCCGAAATCCCTCTCAAAAACTAAGGATGTGTGCCTATCATACTGGCACCCCTTGAGCAAGGTCTTCACCCTGGAGATTTCCTCACGGTCCCCTCCAGTCGAGACGAGCTGCTCGAGTTTCCTCCCCAGCTCCCGATACAGGCGGTACCTGTTCAGGCCTCTGAGGCTCGAAAGCTGACGGAAGAACCCCGCAACCCTTGTTTTGAAGATCTCCCACCACTCAGACTTACTGCTACAGAGACCCAAGAGAGGTACCTGGCTCTGAAGAAATTCCTCAAAGGATTGTCTTACATCCGCTTCTTCCAACAGGGACGAATTCAGCTTCCATAGGCCTCTCCCTATCCGGGGAGTCTCTGCAACATTCAAAGAAAAGGAAATGAAACAGTGATCGGAGAATTCCACCTCAACAGCGGACACTGCAGAAGAGACGGCTTCCTCCTTTAAAAAAAACCTATCTATCCTAGACCTACAACTACCCCTATGAAAGGTGAAACCCCCGTGACCTGGGGTATGCCGGATGTGGACATCCACCAGGCGAGCTTCGCTTGCTATGCTGTTAAGGGTATTACTATCAAAAGCCAGCCTTCGGTCTCCGGGGCCTCCCCTATCACGGGGTCTAGTTATAGTATTAAAGTCCCCACCGAAGACCACCTGCCGGCTGGTAAAAAGATAGGGCTTGATCTTCAGGAAGAGACATTTACGGTCCCACTCTGACTGTGGACCATAGATGTTAATGAGCCGGAGCTCCTGTCCCCCCATGAAGACGTCAAGGACCAAGCACCTCCCCATTTCTACCTCGATCACCCGTCTGCATTCCACCGAAGCAGCCTTAAAAAGGACCGCTACCCCGCTATACGGCTCGGCCGCAAGAGACCAGTATGAGGGCCCACACCTCCACTCCCTCCTTGCTTTGTAAATGGCCCCCATGTCCGTTAGTCTGGTCTCCTGCAAAAATAAAATGTCAGCCTCAACTCGGTTGAAAAAATCAAAGGCCATAAATCTGGCCGCATCTGACTTTATACTGGCGACATTAATCAACGCCAGAGTCAACGGGGTAGGTTCCGCCATCATGGGTGATTGAGTTAGACGGCCTTCTTTTTAACCGCACCCCTCAATTTATCTTTTTCACCCTCAGAGGAGGAGCCAGACTCTCCCCTCCTCTTTAGTGACACCGAGGTGTCCATAGCACCCGTCACCACCTTCCCAGTCTTACCGGGTTCCTCACCCCTGGACCCCAGGGCAGTCCCCCCCCCCAGAGGAAAGTGAGCCCTCCGGAGGACGGACCCCGCCGCTCCCTGAAGGCACCTCAGATGTTACCGCCGGTCCCTCACCCCCGACCTCCGACACAGCAGAGTCATCGAGGGCATGGAACCGGTTGGAGAGGGGGATCAGAAAGGAGCCGGTGAGCCCTTCCGTAGGCACCTTAGTGGCCAGGGGGGGGGCCTTAGATGTTTTTGCCCCTTTTCGGTTCCTCCTCCGACTCTTACTGGTCTTATTGTCACCTTTTGTTTTAGGCTGCTCCACCACCTCCTCGTCCAGACTTTCATACTGGGAGGAGTCATCAGAAGCAGCCACCTCCTCCCTCTCCATCCTCCTGATCTCCTCGCTCACCGCCTCCTCCCCCAGGGCCTCAGGGGCACCGGCTGCCGCTTCCGAGGAGGGTACAGACATCACCCCGGTCGCCTGGGGCTTATCCTGCCCCCTACCCCCACGGCGCCTCACCTGATGCCACTGGTGGGCAGATGTACTGGCCACGCCTTCCTTCACCGGCCCCTCAGCTCCTCTCCCGCCCCCACCTCCGGCTCCAGCAGAGGATGCACCGCTGGGGACCCCCCCATGGCTCTCCCCCGCCTGACCAGAGATGGTGTTAGAAAAGGAGCGGGGGCAGCGGCTGTACGGGTGACCTAGGTCACCACACAGGTGACACCTAATGTCACCACAGGCCGCGGCAAGATGACCTACCCCGCCACACAAGGCACATTTCTGCACCTTGCAGCCCGCGCTGAAGTGGCGGGGATCACCGCACCTGTGGCAGACCTTTGGTTGCCCCTGGTAGAAGATCAGGATCCTTTCCCTCCCCAGGAATGCTGAGGAGGGGATGTGGGTGACAGTACCGCCTGAGACCTTCAACCTCATCATGAAGGTCCAGCCCCCTGACCAGATGCCAAACTCGTCCCTGTTCTTTTTTGGGACGTCCGTGACCTCCCCATAGCGGGAAAGCCACGTCATAATATCGAGCCCAGAGAGCGACTCGTTATTAGTTAGAACGGTCACTCTCTTTACTCCATTTTGGCGAGACACCGCCTGCACGGCAAAGTCTCGCCAGCCGGGCTCCCCCTTCACCAGTTCAAAATTCGACCAAAAAAGCTCTAGGCCCTCCGGCCGAACAAAACTGATGTCGAAGATGGGGGTATCAAAAGGATGGATCAGGGCAAATATGTCAGTCGCCCTGAAGTTCATCTTCAGGAGGAGCTCCACGACCCTTGCTCTTGGCGGGCACGCTTCACTGCCCCTCCACCGAAGACGAACTACATTCCTCCTGGCCACCCCCTGCCCGGCTGTCGGGAGGGACCACGCTGTCTCCCCCTCCTTTTTATCTTGGAAGGCGGCCAGGCCATGTCTATCTAGCCAAAAGGCCAGGTCCACCTCTCTTCCCTCTACCTGGATCGTCCGTTCTCCCTTCTTGAGGGCCTCCAGGAAACGGCGTCGCAAGTCACCGTCCCTGAGGTCCAGAGGTGAGGAAGCCCCCCGAGAAGACCCCGAGGCCCCGGCTACTACCCCCGCAAAACTCCGGGAACCAGCAGCCGGGGGGGCAGATGGACCAGCCCAACCCCCACTCCCCCCACTAGCAACAGACACACCAGCACTCGCTTCCTCCACCACAGACACATCCATACCGACAGTCACCCCACTTGCCCCACTCCCACTCACATGCACACTGGGGTCACAGTTGTTTTTCTTCTCCACACACTTTCTGCCAGCAGGTTTTTCAACAGCATTACTACTGCTGCCACCTGCTGGCAGCACCTTCCCTGCCGGGGGGTTTTGGGAGCCTGGTGCTGCAGCTATTTTTGCCGGCGCCCCTGCCCCAGATAAGCCCGTG
Source organism: Phyllobates terribilis (assembly GCF_046119375.1). NCBI lineage: Eukaryota > Metazoa > Chordata > Amphibia > Anura > Dendrobatidae > Phyllobates > Phyllobates terribilis. The sequence goes on along the minus strand of NW_027362767.1, from coordinate 97,002,998 downwards.
GGCACAGAGGACACCGGCAGGCAGGCACCACCTCCATTTTTAGCCACAGCTGTGGCACTACTGCTCCCAGCAGCTGCCGGCGCTAAGCCCCGCCCATTTTCGGGTGAAGCAACGCCCACTTGTGCGGGATTTACCTGCGAGGACACGCCCCCTGCACCAGGCAGCACAGTGGGGGCCCCAGAGGCCACTCCCACTGGTGCCGTGGGTGACAGGGAGGCCACGCCCCCCGCACCAGGCAGCACAGTGGGGGCCCCAGAGGCCACTCCCACCGGTGCCGTGGATGACAGGGAGGCCACGCCCCCCACACCAGGCAGCACAGTGGGGGCCCCGGAGGCCACTCCCACCGGTGCTGTGGGTGACAGGGAGGCCACGCCCCCCGCACCAGGCAGCACAGTGGGGGCCCCAGAGGCCACTCCCACCGGTGCCGTGGATGACAGGGAGGCCACGCCCCCCACACCAGGCAGCACAGTGGGGGCCCCAGAGGCCACTCCTACTGGCGCCGTGGACAGCTGGGAGGCCACACCCCCCGAAGCCGGCCGCGCAGGGACCCCCGAAGCCGACCCGGAGCCGGGTCTACTCACAGGGGCCCCTGGACCAGCGGCACCAGCTCTCAGGGGCATAGCACCCCCTACCGTCACACCCGTTGCCACAAAAAGCCTGGCCACCCCAGCTCCGGCGGTCGGCCCCAGGCTAGGCCACTCCCCCTCGGCACCCAGCGGCGGTGGAGCCCCCCGCGCTGACCCATTACTGGGCCCCTGCGCAGGGGGCCCCGACCTCGCCACGGATTTTGCCAGGGGAGCAAGCCCCACCTTTCCTTTATGAGCCGGCTCTGCCGGAGCGGCAGGCCCCGCGCCCTTCACCTTACCAGGTCTCTGGGTCCCTGAAAGTGATCCAGATTTAGTGGATCCGCGCGTGAGGGACCCAGAAACCCCAGCACACGCCGCCGGAGATGCGGCCCCGGCTGTCGGTGCGCCGCCAGCAGAGCAGGAGGCAGCGGCAGATGTACAAGCCGCCCCCCGCACGCCAGCAGGCGCACCAGGTGCCAGGCCAGACCTCCCTTTTACAGGGGATCCAGCCTGAGCACCACCATAGATCACACCCACCGTCGGGCCGCCCTCCGTGCCATGCTCCATATCAGACACCTTGGACCCACTGCCTCCATTACCACAAACAGGGGCAGCGCTCTGCGTGCCATGGCCTATAGTCTCCCCGCTCCCTCGCTGTGGACCCACAACAGAGTCCAAGCCGGGGTGGGTGGCGGGTGCCGCACAACGGGACAGGGGGGCCCCAGAGAGGGGGACATACACAAATTTATGTGCAATAGATGTTTTCTTTTTTTTTTTTGCTTTTCTCTTCGTCCCCCTCCCGGGTGCCTCATCCTCGCAGATCTCATCCCCGAACGTAAGCTGACCAAAACGTACCGGGGACTCGATCTGCTGGATCTGCTGCATGATAAGGCAGCCCCCCTCACTGCTGCTACTCCCATCCTCCTCATCCTCCCCCTCGCTCCCGCTGCCCTCTGAAGGGCTAGAATCAGACGGGAGAGCCATCTGCTCAGGGGCTATGCGATGCCTGGAGATCACTTACCAGGCCACCAGGCGGTGGGTAGGGTGCAGCCTCCTCCACGCATACCTCTTCTTCCTCCTCCTCCACCGCCTGGCTGGGGCCCTGCGACCCCTCCAGAGCCCCACCGGTCATGGCTCTGAACCGGTCATCATTAAGCAGCTTCTCCATGAAGGGTCCACTTCCTGCCAGTATGGTGCTCCTGCGGTCTTCCAGGTCTTGAATGGCCCGCTTGATCTTCCGGACCGCGGCGGATAGCTCAGGCTTCTTACTGCCAGAGGCCCTCACGGACCTCTCCTGAGCCACCCTCAACTCCCCCCAGAGGGAACTTAGCTTCTTTGTGGCGTCCTCATACTCGCAGAGGTGCGCATGTATACGGGAGGCATAGGTGACGGTTGCCTCCCTCGACGCCTTGGTACCCCAATCAGGGGGCACCGCTGCAGCACCTCCGCTCATACTCGACCTACCTCCGGAGGGAGGAGCCGCCGTGGTCGTAGCCTCGGGGGTCCTCCGGGTCCTCATGGTGGAACCCCTGCTGTCTTGGCCAGATCTTGTCGCCTTAGCCGGCTTGGTGTTTCTCCCACCCCCCGCCAGCTTGGACCGGGAGGTGGGAGCCGGGGGCCCAGCCCCGGAGGCCAGTCCCACTATGAGCCTTTTTTCCTGGGAAGGGGGCAGACAAAAAGTCCCAGATAGAAAAAAAAAAAAAAAAAAAAAAAAAACCTCCCTTCCCAGGAGCTCTCTCCACAGCAGCCAAACAGTCCAGACAGCACACGGCACACAGCTCGCTGCAGGCTCCACCTCCACCACTTCCTGAATGAAGCTGCAGCAGGCTGAACTGGAATGGAGCCTCTTGCTATATGCACTGCAGTCTGCCACATACACTGCTTGCCTAGCACTGACATCTATGCAGCTGGATTAGTCCTCAGAAGGACTGTTAGTTGAGTTGGATATGTGAATAATATATGGTGGTACACCTGCACTAACTAAGAAACAAGCAAATCTCTCCCTAGCGCAGCAGCACCTCTCCCTACACTGCCTGATTCCAGAGTAGACTGTGACGAGCATGGCGGCGCCAGGTCTGATATAGACCTGAGGACGCTGTGCGGCCAGCAAATCACTGTAATGCCACAACCAACATGGCTGCAGCATTACAGTGTGTGGCAGACAATCCCTGCGAGTTCATTGGCGCTCTAAAGAGCGCCAAACATGCAGGGAGGGGACACGAGCTCCCGCCGAGCAACCCCTGAAATACTCGGCGAGCGCCGAGCATCTCAAGCAGTGAGCTGCTCGGGCGAGCACCGAGCAGTAGCAAGCATGCTCGCTCATCACTAGTTAAGTGAATAAAAGTTCCTCACCAAATTATTGCTGTCTGAACTCAAATTAATGGTGATATGGCATTTAAATTCTATTAGTTTAAGCAGAAAAAAAGCAATATTGGGTGCAGTAAAAGCACATAGGAAAAGTGCAGTAAATGGGTGCTCTGCAAAAGCCAACTAAGTAAATTGCAGCACTGAAGACAGCAGCCCTGCCTGATATACTGCCGGAAACCCGACTTTCTCTCCTACCTATATACAGGTGCTTCTCACAAAATTAGAATATCATCAAAAAGCTAGTTTATTTCAGTTCTTCAATACAAGAAGGGAAACTCATATAGAGTCATTACAGAGTGATCTATTTCAAGTGTTTATTTCTGTTAATGTTGATGATTATGGCTTACAGCCGATGAAAACACAAAAGTCATTATCTCAGTAAATTAGAATACTTAACGACAGCTTGAAAAATGTTTTTAAAATCAGAAATGTTGGCCTATTGAAATATGTGTAAAGTAAATGCACTCAATAGTTGGTTGGGGCTCCTTTTTCATCAATTACTGCATCAATGCGGCGTGGCATGGAGGCGATCAGCCTGTGGCACTGCTGAGGTGTTATGGAAGCCCAGGTTGCTTTGATAGCAGCCTTCAGCTCGTCTGCATTGTTGAGTCTGGTGTCTCTCATCTTCCTCTTGACAATACCCCATAGATTCTCTATGGGGTTAAGGTCAGGTGAGTTTGCTGGCCAATCAAGCACAGTGATACTGTTGTTTGTAAACCAGGTATTGGTACTTTTGGCAGTGTGGACAGGGGCCAAGTCCTGCTGGAGAATGACATTTCCATCTCCAAAAAGCTTGTCGGCAGAGGGAAGCATGAAGTGCTCTAAAATGTCCTGGTAGACGGCTGCGCTGACTTTGGTTTTGATAAAACACAGTGGACCTACACCAGCAGATGACATGGCTCCCCAAACCATCACTGATTGTGGAAACTTCACACTAGACCTCAAGCAGCTTGGATTGTGTACTTCTCCACTCTTCCTCCAGACTCTGGGATTTTGATTTCCAAATGAAAATTGGAACTTTGGGACCTTGTGGAGTGTGTCAATAACTGCCTTCTGGACATCTGTCAAGTCAGCAGTCTTCCACATGATTGTGGAGCCTACTGAAACAGAATAAGGGACCTTTTTAAACGCTTAGGAAGCCTTTGCAGGTGTCTTTTGTTAATTATTTTAATTTACTGAGATAATGACTTTTGTGTTTTCATTGACTGTAAGCCATAATCATCAACATTAACAGAAATAAACATTTGAAATACAGTAGATCACTCTGTAATGACTCTAAATAATATATGACTTTCACTTTTTGTATTGAAGAACTGAAATAAATTAACTTTATGATGATATTCTAATTTAGTGAGATGCACCTGTAGATTTCTTGTAATGAGATCTATCTGCTTTCTTACAAACTGGGACCAGTTTTACACGTCCTTCATCTTTGGGCTGAACCCAGATAAGAATTCCTAGTCCAACCACTGGGTCTCCTGACCTGAGCTAACTGCAACATAGGCATAAATAAGGCAGTTGCCTCAAGTCATGAGAACTAACGGTCAAGTCAGACATTTAGATCCGCACATGGTCTATGTGTCTCGGATGTGTTGAACCAGCCTCATTCTCAGAATTTTTATTTTGTCTTTCAGACTGAGCACTGAGGTCCTCAGCATCTCCTGCTTGGGCTTTGATAGTGTTTGAGTCAACAGTGACTCCAAATCTACTGTTCTTCATGATTGGCTGTGCTACAGGGTAGGGTAACTGCAAGGCATTAGGAGGAAGCCCACATGTCTTATGCTATCTGTAACGTGCTGCAATTTTGTGAAATTTGTCCAAATCAAAAGGAGAATTATTTGGATTTATTAATTATTTGGACTTCAAAGAATTTTAAAAAGTTCGTACTGAGCTTGATTTATTCCATTCCTCTCAAGTCAGTATGTAAAAAGTGCAAAGTTTATGAAATAAATTTTTATTTAGACGTGGCAAAAAGTAATCAAACATTCATTCAGGTTTGTACACCAGGATTCTGTTATTAAACACCTTAGTAAGTTGCAATATTTTTACACATCTTGGAAGTTGTGCAAAAATATTGCGACTTTTGATATTTCCATGCCAGACTTGGCCATGGCCTTAAAAGGGTTGTCCGGTACAAATCGATAAGTCTGCAGTCACTCTGTGTGACTGTAGACTTATGAATCCCCCCAGTGCACGCACTGTGTGCTGCGGAGATTTGCCGGTTTCTGACCTGGGACCAGAGTGTATGTATGAGCTGTGCATACTCCTGGCCAGTGGGCGCAGCCTTGCTCCATACACTTGTACTGGACTCTGGCATCCCTAAATGGGACGTGGCCTTGCTCCATACACTTGTACTGGACGCTGGCATCCCTAAATGGGACGCGGCCTCGCTCCATACTCTTGTACTGGATGCTGGCGTCCCTAGATGGGGCGCGGCCTCGCTCCATACACTTGTACTGGATGCTGGCGTCCCTAGATGGGGCGCGGCCTTGCTCAATACAAGTGTATGGAGTGAGGCCATGCCCAAAAGATGAAGTGGTCAGTGGGGCGCTAGAAACTGGATAAGGCGCTGGAAAAGGATAAAACAAACCTCTTTATTGAAGTTCTAATGCCCACAACGCGTTTCTGCAGCGGTCTGCTGCCTTCATCAGGTGGAGTTATGGGAAAATGGCAGAAACAGGCACTTTTATACATAAAGCAAAGTAACTCAATGGGAGGTGCCAAGGGAGAATTTGGTACTTAACCCCTTAATCACCATTAAAAAAGACAATTACAATTTAATAACAAAGGGGACTTAAAAAAAGCATTACGGGTCAATAACTACACATTATAAACTTACTATGAAGATGCAAGATGCAGACATTAACGGCAATTCTTTAAAAATACATACATATAAAAATGCATATATAAATGAGGGTAAAGAAGCATATTACATAAAAATTGGTGAGGCATATTCTGAGTATACCCCTCAACCAGTTTTTATCCCCCCAAAAATATATAAATATTAATAATTCATCTGCACACATTATCAATCGCTAAATTCAATCCTTCCGGATATAATGTACCCAATTTAAAAATCAAAAAATTCTCTCTCTTCATAAGATAATTAAGCCGATTTGTTACATTATCAGGTACTTGTTCTAAAATCGTGAGTTTCAAGCTAATGGGATCTCTCTGGTGGGCAGTCAGAAAGTGCTTAGAAACACTATGCTGCAAATACCCATTCTTAATATTAGAGCGATGTTTATTAAGGCGGGCCTGCATTCTTTGTATAGTTCGGCCCACGTATTGCAAACCACATCCACACTGCAACAAGTAGACCACATAGTCAGAATGACAGTCTACTTTACAGGTGATGGGGAATTGTTCACCAGTGGTTTGCGAGCAGAAGGATACTACCCCATGATTAATGGTACTACAGCATAAACAGCCAGGAGATCTGCAAGCAAAACAACCTACTCCTTCTTGCCTTTGCCTCCCATATCTCCGTACTGAAGCTGCAGATTTCAATGTCGTGTTACTGGGCGATATGCAGGACCATAAATTCCGATTCTTCCTATAAACAATCCTGGGTTTGCATGGCAAATGTTTGGACAAAAGCGGATCCCCCAACAGGACGCACCAATAACGACTTAATAGTTCCTGTATGTACACTCTAGATTTATTGAAAGTAGTCACTAAGCTCCAATCTTTATATCCTGTATTCGTATGCTCACAGTTAGGGCCAGAAAATCGAGCCAGACATGATTCCTGACTGAGCGGCTTAATTCTTTTATGTGCATCCCTAATCAATTTCTTAGGATACCCCTTCCTCAAAAATCTTTTTTCAAGGACATCAGCCTCCTTTTCAAAATCTTCATCCTGCGTACAATTTTTCCATATGCGCCAATACTGGCCATACGGAATGTTCTTAATCCACCTTGGAAGATGGCCACTGTCAAATCTGAGGTAGCTATTCACATCCACGGTTTTGAAATGGGTGGATGTGAGAACCTTCCCCAAATCATCCAATTTCAAAACTAAGTCAAGAAACTGTATGGAGTCACTTGACATGGATACAGTAAACTTAAGACCCCATGGGTTATTATCCAAAATTTCAAAGAAATCCTGGGCTGATTTTTCCATTCCTTCCCAGATAAAGAACAGATCATCGATGTAACGACGATATAATCGTATATGGATTTGGGTTAGAGGAGAAGACGTGATGAACAAAGATTCAAAGCGTCCCATGAAGATATTTGCGTAGCTGGGAGCTACCCTCGTCCCCATTGCATAGCCCTTAATTTTTATAAGCAAATAATCTTCGAATGAGAACACATTATTATTTAATATGAATTCTATTGATTTCAAAATAAACTCTTTTTGAAAAAGGGGGATACTACCATCTTCCATTAAGTAATGGCGCACCGCTTCTATACCTAGTTCGTGGGAGATATTACTGTAAAGAGCTGCAACGTCTTCTGTGATAAGGATACAGTTCTTCACAGATGGCAAACTTCTAACTGTGGCAATTAAAGTTGAGGAGTCTTTAAGATAGGACCCCAATTCACATACATATTTCTGAAGAAACAAGTCGATGAAGTGTGATAGATTGGACATAATGGAATTTATCCCGGATATGATGGGGCGCCCAGGCGGATTACAAGGATCCTTGTGTAATTTAGGTAAAAAATAAAAAATGGGGTCCGGTAACTTGAGATATCTAAGAACCTTTTTTCATTCTTATTCAGAATGCCCTTTTCATAACCTTCCTTAATCAAATAATTATAATTAACAAAGATGGAGATAGAAGGATCAATGTCCAATTTATGGTAGTATTGGTCGTCACTAAGTATCCGAAGACCCTCACACAAGTACCAGGATCTGTCCATAATCACGACTCCTCCTCCTTTATCAGCACTTTTTATTATAATGTCATTATTGTTCTTCAAAGTCTGCATTGCTTCCCTTTCACTTTTCATCAAATTGTCTGGTTTCCTACGGCGCTCAATCGAGCGTAGATCTCTGAGGACCAATTGTTGGAAAGATTCTATATGTGCGCCCTTGTGGTGCATCGGGTAAAACTTATTAGAGCCTCCCCTGACCGCCATATGCTTATATTGATCAGTAGGGATGGTTACCTCATCAGGTGAATTGGAAAAACCTATGGAAGCATTGGGAGCTGGTAATTTCTTGCCACGTTCCTCTATTAAAAAATGTCGCTTAATAGTCAATTTACGAAAGAATTCGTTCAAGTCTAAGAAAAGATCAAAACTATTTAATTCAGCATCTGGACAAAATGATAATCCTTTAGCCAATAAGGAAGTTTCACCTTCTGTAAGCATGTGACTAGAAAGATTAAATATACCACAGGATCTTAAATCACTAGTCTCCGAAATTTGTGAGCTGGATGCTACCTCAACTATACCTTTGTTTTTTGGCGATTAGGGAATTCTGAGGTCACGGCTATTACCTGAGATCCCTCTACCTCCTCTACATCCACGTGTCCTCTTTTTCTTTTTGGGTGGCGCCCTGGTGCCACTTGAAAAAACTGAGTGATTTTTGAATCTTTCATTGTTATTGATGGCTTAAATGGGCCAAATAATGCTGTAGATCTCATTGCTATGTTAGCCGTATCTAACATGGGCGCAGTTAAAAACAAGGCAGAATTTTTTACCTCTAATGCTGGCGAGTCCATGGTGCATGTGGTATCCACAATGGGTTTGACCAAATTTGTATTATTATCTCCTGATTCAAATAATTCCTGACTCATGTCTGGTCCTATTAACCTATTAAAGTCTTGCGAGGTCGGGTGAATTGTGAGACATGAGGAAGCATCCACAGTGTTCGTATTACTAAATGAACATTCGTGACCTGATGCCAACCCAGCACCCTGATTTGTTAAAGAACCAAGCAATGTGAACTGAGGTCTAAGATGGTAGACATGCAAAAAATAGGAGCATGTTCACACTAGCAAAAAGAAGCAAAACCTACAAAAGACAAAAATATATCTCATACCCTACCATCATTATATATAAATGTAAAGCAAAGTTGCATAATAAATATAGGGTACTTAGTGAACTATTTTTGATCAAAAAAAGTATACAAGCCGTCCCACCAGCGACATGGTGACCCTAAATTGGGACGGTACCTATACTGCCTATATTAAAAACCTTACTGTATATCAAAGTTGAAGTAATGCATATAAAAGGTTAGACAAATAGGACCGGGTCCCAACTCCAGACCACCCAGGCCCGTGGTAAGCTACATATATACTAATCAGCTCAACAAAGGGGATGCCACACCCTTAAATTGCACAGAATGCAAACAAGACAAAAAACCAAGCAATGTGAACTGAGGTCTAAGATGGTAGACATGCAAAAAATAGGAGCATGTTCACACTAGCAAAAAGAAGCAAAACCTACAAGACAAAAATATATCTCATACCCTACCATCATTATATATAAATGTAAAGCAAAGTTGCATAATAAATATAGGGTGCTTAGTGAACTATTTTTGATCAAAAAAAGTATACAAGCCGTCCTACCAGCGACAAGGTGACCCTAAATTGGGACGGTACCTATACTGCCTATATTAAAAACCTTACTGTATATCAAAGTTGAAGTAATGCATATAAAAGGGTAGACAAATAGGACCGGGTCCCAACTCCAGACCACCCAGGCCCGTGGTAAGCTACATATATACTAATCAGCTCAACAAAGGGATGCCACACCCTTAAATTGCACAGAATGCAAACAAGACAAAAAACCAAGCAATGTGAACTGAGGTCTAAGATGGTAGACATGCAAAAAATAGGAGCATGTTCACACTAGCAAAAAGAAGCAAAACCTACAAGACAAAAATATATCTCATACCCTACCATCATTATATATAAATGTAAAGCAAAGTTGCATAATAAATATAGGGTGCTTAGTGAACTATTTTTGATCAAAAAAAGTATACAAGCCGTCCCACCAGCGACAAGGTGACCCTAAATTGGGACGGTACCTATACTGCCTATATTAAAAACCTTACTGTATATCAAAGTTGAAGTAATGCATATAAAAGGGTAGACAAATAGGACCGGGTCCCAACTCCAGACCACCCAGGCCCGTGGTAAGCTACATATATACTAGTTTTAGTTTTTAAGATTACGTCTGGAATCTTAAAAACTAAAGAGCAAAGGGATAATTACGAGAAGCATAAGAATACCTTGCTAGGAAAGAATAGAAGTGTACCCAAAACTGCTGTATTCTCCATTCCATCAGGTGCACCATTAAATCAGCATAAGATGCAAGGCAGTGGTGGCATTATGCAGACTGCAGCATTATCCAATCAGTTTGTTCCACCCTTGGATTTTGGCTGTAATGATGCTTTGGGGAATTCCATGAGGTTGGACAATGTGTCCGTGCTCCCCATAGGGTCAATAATACCGGAGTCACAGGGCACTATTGCTGCATGTAATGTCAGTGAAAAAGGAAAAATCACTGCCTCTGATATTAATAATTCCATGGTTATGCTTAACAGCACACCTGAAGTTGCACATAACACAATGGAACCCATCATTATGTCATGTACGAGTAGTTCCATAACCTCCTTCCCCAACATTCTACCTTTAACAAATCAGGGTGCTGGGTTGGCATCAGGTCACGAATGTTCATTTAGTAATACGAACACTGTGGATACTTCCTCATGTCTCACAATTCACCCGACCTCGCAAGACTTTAATAGGTTAATAGGACCAGACATGAGTCAGGAATTATTTGAATCAGGAGATAATAATACTAATTTGGTCGAACCCATTGTGGATACCACATGCACCATGGACTCGCCAGCATTAGAGGTAAAAAATTTTGCCTTGTTTCTAACTGCGCCCATGTTAGATACGGCTAACATAGCAATGAGATCTACACCATTATTTGGCCCATTTAAGCCACCAATAACAATGAAAGATTCAAAAATCACTCAGTTTTTTCAAGTGGCACCAGGGCGCCACCCAAAAAGAAAAAGAGGACACGTGGATGTAGAGGAGGTAGAGGGATCTCAGGTAATAGCCGTGACCTCAGAATCCCTAATCGCCAAGAAAACAAAGGTATAGTTGAGGTAGCATCCAGCTCACAAATTTCGGAGACTAGTGATTTAAGATCCTGTGGTATATTTAATCTTTCTAGTCACATGCTTACAGAAGGTGAAACTTCCTTATTGGCTAAAGGATTATCATTTTGTCCAGATGCTGAATTAAATAGTTTTGATCTTTTCTTAGATCTGAACGAATTCTTTCGTAAATTGACTATTAAGCGACATTTTTTAATAGAGGAACGTGGCAAGAAATTACCAGCTCCCAATGCTTCCATAGGTTTTTCCAATTCACCTGATGAGGTAACCATCCCTACTGATCAATATAAGCATATGGCGGTCAGGGGAGGCTCTAATAAGTTTTACCCAATGCACCACAAGGGTGCACATATAGAATCTTTCCAACAATTGGTCCTCAGAGATCTACGCTCGATTGAGCGCCGTAGGAAACCAGACAATTTGATGAAAAGTGAAAGGGAAGCAATGCAGACTTTGAAGAACAATAATGACATTATAATAAAAAGTGCTGATAAAGGAGGAGGAGTCGTGATTATGGACAGATCCTGGTACTTGTGTGAGGGTCTTCGGATACTTAGTGATGACCAATACTACCATAAATTGGACATTGATCCTTCTATCTCCATCTTTGTTAATTATAATTATTTAATTAAGGAAGGTTATGAAAAGGGCATTCTGAATAAGAATGAAAAAAGGTTCTTAGATATCTCAAGTTACCGGACCCCCATTTTTTATTTTTTACCTAAATTACACAAGGATCCTTGTAATCCGCCTGGGCGCCCCATCATATCCGGGATAAATTCCATTATGTCCAATCTATCACACTTCATCGACTTGTTTCTTCAGAAATATGTATGTGAATTGGGGTCCTATCTTAAAGACTCCTCAACTTTAATTGCCACAGTTAGAAGTTTGCCTTCTGTGAAGAACTGTATCCTTATCACAGCAGACGTTGCAGCTCTTTACAGTAATATCTCCCACGAACTAGGTATAGAAGCGGTGCGCCATTACTTATTGGAAGATGGTAGTATCCCCCTTTTTCAAAAAGAGTTTATTTTGAAATCAATAGAATTCATATTAAATAATAATGTGTTCTCATTCGAAGATAATTTTTATAAGCAAATAAAGGGCTGTGCAATGGGGACGAGGGTAGCTCCCAGCTACGCAAATATCTTCATGGGACGCTTTGAATCTTTGTTCATCACGTCTTCTCCTCTAACCCAAATCCATATACGATTATATCGTCGTCACATCGATGATCTGTTCTTTATCTGGGAAGGGACGGAAAAATCAGCCCAGGATTTCTTTGAAATTTTGGATAATAACCCATGGGGTCTTAAGTTTACTGTATCCATGTCAAGTGACTCCATACAGTTTCTTGACTTAGTTTTGAAATTGGATGATTTGGGGAGGGTTCTCACATCCACCCATTTCAAAATCGTGGATGTGAATAACTACCTCAGATTTGACAGTGGCCATCTTCCAAGGTGGATAAAGAACATTCCGTATGGCCAGTATTGGCGCATACGGAAAAATTGTACGCAGGATGAAGATTTTGAAAAGGAGGCTGATGTCCTTGAAAAAAGATTCTTGAGGAAGGGGTATCCTAAGAAATTGATTAGGGATGCACATAAAAGAATTAAGCCGCTCAGTCAGGAATCATGTCTGGCTCGATTTTCTGGCCCTAACTGTGAGCATACGCATGCAGGATATAAAGATTGGTGTTTTGTGACTACTTTCAATAAATCTAGAGTGTACATACAGGAACTATTAAGTCGTTATTGGTGCGTCCTGTTGGGGGATCCGCTTTTGTCCAAACATTTGCCATGCAAACCCAGGATTGTTTATAGGAAGAATCGGAATTTATGGTCCTTCATATCGCCCAGTAACACGACATTGAAATCTGCACCTTCAGTACGGAGATATGGGAGGCAAAGGCAAGAAGGAGTAGGTTGTTTTGCTTGCAGATCTCCTGACTGTTTATGCTGTAGTACCATTAATCATGGGGTAGTATCCTTCTGCTCGCAAACCACTGGTGAACAATTCCCCATCACCTGTAAAGTAGACTGTCATTCTGACTATGTGGTCTACTTGTTGCAGTGTGGATGTGGTTTGCAATACGTGGGCCGAACTATACAAAGAATGCAGGCCCGCCTTAATAAACATCGCTCTAATATTAAGAATGGGTATATGCAGCATAGTGTTTCTAAGCACTTTCTGACAGCACACCAGAGAGATCCCAGTAGCTTGAAACTCACGATTTTAGAACAAGTACCTGATAATGCAACAAATCGGCTTAATTATCTTATGAATAGTGTTGAGCATTCCGATACTGTAATATCGGGTATCGGCCGATATTCGCGGTATCGGAATTCCGATACTTAATTCCGATACTTTGACAATATCGGATACCGGAATCGGAAGTTCCCATAATGCCTGTGCTCTGCAGTGTCTCTGAAGGATGACAAGCTGGATGGCAGCGCTCAGCTGTGATTCAGCCTGTCATCAGAATGCCATCCCAGCGTGGGAGAATTCTCCTGATTGTTTAAAAGCCGCCGGCTTTTAAACAATCACACAGCCCCATACTGCTTACCCGCAGCCTCCCACCCCGATCCTCCGCTCCCCTCGCCACCTCCCATCCCGATCGTAAGCTAGGACCGGGCGGGGAGCGCAGCACCAAGGAGCGAAGGACCCGGGCGGGGAAGCCGGCAGTGAAAAGACTTCACCGCCGGCTTTCCCGTTCTGTGCTGCGCTTTCCCGCCGGTTATTTCAAATGAACAGCTGAGGTATCAGGTGATGCCGATCAGCTGTTCATTTGAAGTCGCCGCGGTGCCCTCAGAGGGTTCATGTGAGTTCATGCTTGACTGCATGAACTCACATGAACTTTCCCACGGCCGCACAGGTCAGCCTCACCTCCCAGACCATCAGCCCGTCATGATTAGTGTGTGTGCGGGGTGTGTGTGCGGGGTGTGTGTGCGGGGTGTGTGTGCGATGTGTGCAGGTGTGCGCGGTGTCTGTGCGATGTCTGCGAGTGTGTGCGGGTGTGCGCTGTGTCTGTACGATGTGTGCGGGTGTGTGCGTGCAGGCAAACATAGGCCGATGTGACACTACTACTCCCATCGGCCTATGTCTGTCCCCCGTCCACTCGTGCCAGCAGGATCAGCTCGATGGGAGCAGTAGTTCCCATCAGCCTGATCCTGCTATATAAATTGCCCTACTGTGTCCCCAATAAATTTTAAATACATGTCATTGGTGGCCAGTGGTTACCTACAATAAATTAGTTCATACATTACCTGTCCCCGCCGATCGCCACCTAAAATAAAGTAAAAAATAAAAAACTACACCTATACTCACCTAGACACCTAATTCCCCGAAGCCATCGATCTCCTGTAATAAAATATAAAATAATAAACCACAACCTTATCCTTACCCCTCCGTAGTAGTCCACGAGTGCCCCACGATGATCTCCAGTTCTGAGCAGCCACATAGAATGTGACCGCCCTGAACCGCTGCCGCCGCTAGAATGACGGGGCCGTAAGGGTTCACCGGAGTTCAGGCAGCGCTGCTCCGGTTAGCTCCTTTACGGCCCTGCTGTATCGTGAGAAATTCCCACGGTACAGCAGTGCCGTAAAGGGGGTCTCTGGAGCTGCGCTGACTGAATGCACTCCGGTGACCTCAGTCAGTGGCTCCCGCTGCCGGGAGCGGACGTGTTCCCGGCAGTGTGAGCTTACAGCAGCCATGCACAGCTGTCACCATCTCCAGATGTGACAGCTGTGCATGGGAGATCAGCGCAGGAACGTGGACAGGTAACTATTATTTTTAGTAAACTAAGAATTAAATAAAATGGTGTGTTTTATTTCAAATAAATTATTTTTTTCTGGGTGTAGTGTGTTTTTTCTTTTTAACACTTTGTAGGTTAGTAATGGGGGTGTCTTATAGACGCCCATCATTACTAACCTGGGCTTCATGGCAGCTGGCTCTGACATGAACCCCAGCCCTATTACCCCCTGCCACCGCACCAGGGCAGCGTGGAAGAGTGAGGCTAAGTGCCAGAATTGGCGCATCCTATGGATGCGCCATTTCTGGGGCGGCTGACGGCTGGTGTTTCTAGCCTGGGAGGGGGCCATTATTCATGGCACCCTTCCTGGGCTATTAATATCAGCCCCCAGCTGTCTGCCTAGCCTTTGCTAGCTATTAAAATAGGGGGGACCCCACGTCATTTTTTTGGGGGGGGGTCCCCCATTTTAATAGCTAGTAAAGGCTAGGTATTCAGCTGGGGGCTGATATTAGTAGCCTGGGAAGCTCCGTGGGTATTACCCCCTTCCCAGGCTTCAAACATCTGCCCCAGCCGTCTGCTTAACCTCCGCTAGAGACTAAAATTATGGGGGATCCCACGTCATTTTTTTTTAAAATAAATCCTTTATTTTAACACTAAATGACATTTGAGGAGTTAATAAAGATGCAGTCCCTAAATTATTATTTATTTTTTAATAAATTTTTCCCAAAACTTTTGACGTGGGCTTCGCCATATTTTTGTATGCCAGCCAGGTACAGCATCCAGCTTCTATGAACGCGCCATTTTCCGGGGCGGCTGCGGACTGCAATTTTCAGCAGGGGGGGGGGGGGCAGACAGCTTGGGCCTCCCTGCGCTGCAGATTCCATCCCCCAGCTGCCTAGTTGTACCTGGCTGGACACAAAAATAGGGAGAAGCTCCACGTTTTTTTTTTTTTTAATTATTTCATGAAATTCATGGAATAATTAAGAAAAAAAGGGCTTCCCTATATTGTTGTGTAGAACCAGGTACAAATAGGCAGCTGGTGGTTGGGGGCAGCCCGTCCCTGCCTGCTGTACCTGGCTGGACACAAATATAGTGCAAAGCCCCACGTCAATTTTTTTTAATTATTTCAGGAAATTCATGAAATAATTAAAAAAAAATTATGTGGGGCTTCGCCCTATATTTGTGTCCAGTCAGGTACAGCAGGCAGGAACGGACTGCCCCCAACCACCAGCTGCCTATTTGTACCTAGCAGGACACAACAATATAGGGAAGCCCTTTTTTTCTTAATTATTCCATGAATTTCATGAAATAATTAAAAAAAAAAATACGTGGGGCTTCGCCCTATTTTTGTGTCCAGCCAGGTACAACAAGGCAGCTGGGGGCTGGAATCCGCAGCGCAGGGAGGCCCAAGCTTTCTGGGCCCCACCCGCTGCAAATTGCAGTCCGCAGCCGCCCCGGAAAATGTTGCGTTCATAGAAGCGCCATCTTCTGGCGCTGTACCCAACTCATCCAGGGCCCTGGTGCGGTGGCTCACTGGGTAATAAAGGGGTTAAGGCCAGCTTGGCATTATCAGCTGGCCCTAAGCCCGAAATTCATGGGGTCACGCCAATATTAGACATGACCGCCATGAATTTCTAGTAAAGTATTTAAAAAAAACACAAACACCCAGAAAAAAGTCCTTTAATTGAAATAAAGACACAATTCTTTATTTTTCTAAATTAAACCATACTTACCATCACGCCCATTCCAGCTGAAGCCAACGATCTCCTGCAATAAAAGAAAAATAATAAAGCAACCTCATCCTTACCTTTCCATGGTTCCCACGACAGCTTCAGCTCTGCTACATCGAGATGACAGGCTGGACCGCAGCAGAACGCTGCCATCCAGCCTGTCATCCCGCAGACACTGAGAAGCGCAGGCATGCTTGCGCTCCTCAGTGTCTGGCTGTGACGGCATAAAGATGAGCCGAGGTCATGTTCAATGAACTCAGTTCACCTCATGCACGTCACTGACAGCGTGGGAAAATTCTCCTGCACTCAGCGCTTCAGCGTGAGAATTTTCCCACGCTGTCAGTGACGTGCATGAGGTGAGCTGAGTTCATTGAACATGACCTCGGCTCATCTTTATGCCGTCACAGCGAGACACTGAGGAGCGCAAGCATGCCTGCGCTTCTCAGTGTCTGCGGGATGACAGGCTGGATGGCAGCGTTCTGCTGCGGTCCAGCCTGTCATCTCGATGTAGCAGAGCTGAAGCTGTCGTGGGAACCATGGAAAGGTAAGGATGATGTTGGTTTATTATTTTATTTTTATTACAGGAGATCGTTGGCTTCAGCTGGAATGGGCGTGACTGTAAGTATGGTTTAATTTAGAACAATAAAGAATTGTGTCTTTATTTCAATTAAAGGACTTTTTTTCTGGGTGTTTGTGTTTTTTTTAAATACTTTACTAGAAATTCATGGCGGTCATGTCTAATATTGGCGTGACCCCATGAATTTCGGGCTTAGGGCCAGCTGATAATGCCAAGCTGGCCTTAACCCCTTTATTACCCAGTGAGCCACCACACCAGGGCCCTGGATGAGTTGGGTACAGCGCCAGAAGATGGCGCTTCTATGAACGCGCCATTTTCCGGGGCGGCTGCGGACTGCAATTTGCAGCGGGTGGGGCCCAGAAAGCTTGGGCCTCCCTGCGCTGCGGATTCCAGCCCCCAGCTGCCTAGTTGTACCTGGCTGGACACAAAAATAGGGCGAAGCCCCACGTATTTTTTTTTTTAATTATTTCATGAAATTCATGGAATAATTAAGAAAAAAAGGGCTTCCCTATATTGTTGTGTCCGGCTAGGTACAAATAGCCAGCTGGTGGTTGGGGGCAGTCCGTTCCTGCCTGCTGTACCTGACTGGACACAAATATAGGGCGAAGCCCCACATCAATTTTTTTTAATTATTTCATGAATTTCCTGAAATGATTTAAAAAAAATTGACGTGGGGCTTCGCACTATATTTGTGTCCAGCCAGGTACAGCAGGCAGGAATGGGCTGCCCCCAACCACCAGCTGCCTATTTGTACCTGGTTGGACACAACAATATAGGGAAGCCCTTTTTTTCTTAATTATTCCATGAATTTCATGAAATAATTAAAAAAAAAAATGCATGGGGCTTCGCCCTATTTTTGTGCCCAGCCAGGTACAACTGGGCAGCTGGGGGCTGGAATCCGCAGCGCAGGGAGGCCCAAGCTTTCTGGGCCACCCCCGCTGCAAATTGCAGTCCGCAGCCGCCCCAGAAAATGGCGCGTTCATAGAAGCGCCATCTTCTGGCGCTCTACCCAACTCATCCAGGGCCCTGGTGCGGTGGCTCACTGGGTAATAAAGGGGTTAAGGCCAGCTTGGCATTATCAGCTGGCCCTAAGCCCGAAATTCATGGGGTCACGCCAATATTAGACATGACCACAATGAATTTCTAGTAAAGTATTTAAAAAAACACAACACCCAGAATAAAGTCCTTTAATTGAAATAAACACACAATTCTTTATTGTTCTAAATTAAACCATACTTACCATCACGCCCATTCCAGCTGAAGCCAACGATCTCCTGCAATAAAAGAAAAATAATAAAGCAACATCATCCTTACCTTTCCATGGTTCCCACGACAGCTTCAGCTCTGCTACATCGAGATGACAGGCTGGACCGCAGCAGAACGCTGCCATTCAGCCTGTCATCCCGAAGACACTGAGAAGCGCAGGCATGCTTGCGCTCCTCAGTGTCTGGCTGTGACGGCATAAAGATGAGCCGAGGTCATGTCCAATCAACTCAGCTCACCTCATGCACGTCACTGACAGCGTGGGAAAATTCTCCTGCACTCAGCACTTCAGCGTGAGAATTTTCCCACGCTGTCAGTGACGTGCATGAGGTGAGCTGAGTTCATTGGACATGAGCTCACCTCATGCACGTCACTGACAGCGTGGGAAAATTCTCCTGCACTCAGCGCTTCAGCGTGAGAATTTTCCCACGCTGTCAGTGACGTGCATGAGGTGAGCTGAGTTCATTGGACATGAACTCGGCTCATCTGGATGACGTCACAGAGAGACACTGAGGAGCGCAAGCACGCCTGCGCTTCTCAGTGTCTGCGGGATGACAGGCTGGATGGCAGCTTTCTGCTGCGGTCCAGCCTGTCATCTCGATGTAGCAGAGCTGAAGCTGTCGTGGGAACCATGGAAAGGTAAGGATGATGTTGCTTTATTATTTTTCTTTTATTGCAGGAGATCGTTGGCTTCAGCTGGAATGGGCGTGATGGTAAGTATGGTTTAATTTAGAACAATAAAGAATTGTGTGTTTATTTCAATTAAAGGACTTTATTCTGGGTGTTTGTGTTTTTCTTTAACTTTGACTATGGGGTTAGTAATGGGGGTGTCTTATAGACGCCTCTCCATTACTAACCTGGGCTTGATGTCAACTGGCATTATAAGCTGACATCAACCCCAGCCCTATTACCCCCTGCCACCGCACCAGGGCAGCGTGGAAGAGCGAGGCTAAGTGCCAGAATTGGCGCATCCTATGGATGCGCCATTTCTGGGGCGGCTGACGGCTGGTGTTTCTAGCCTGGGAGGGGGCCAATATTCATGGCACCCTTCCTGGGCTATTAAAATCAGCCCCCAGCTGTCTGCCTAGTCTTTGCTAGCTATTAAATTAGGGGGGACCCCACGTCATTTTTTGGGGGGGGTTCCCCCATTTTAATAGCTAGTAAAGGCTAGGTATTCAGCTGGGGGCTGATATTAGTAGCCTGGGAAGCTCCGTGGGTATTACCCCCTTCCCAGGCTTCAAACATCTGCCCCAGCCGTCTGCTTAACCTCCGCTAGAGCCTAAAATTACGGGGAACCCCACGTCAATTTTTTTTTAAATAAATCCTTTATTTTAACACTAAATGACAAGTACAGTAACCAACACTGTCCCTGTACTTCATATATGTGTGACTGACATGTTTCTATCCATCTAATCTATGTGTGAAGCTCTATTCTGTCTGTTATAAATTGTCGAGTACCGATGCTGAATTGCCGGCCGGCTTTTTTAAAGAGACGGTGCACGAAAACACTAATATTTTTTTAAATAAATCCTTTACACTAAATGACAAGTACAGTAATCAACACTGTCACTGTACTTCATATATATGTGACTGACATGTTTCTATCTATCTAATCTATGTGTGATTCTCTATTCTTTCTATTCTAAATTGTCGGGTACAGATGCTGAATTGCCGGCCGGCTTTCTTAAAGAGACGGTGCACGAAAACACTAATATTTTTTAAAATAAATCCTTTACATTAAATGACAAGTACAGTAAGCAACACTGTCACAGTACTTCATATATATGTGACTGACATGTTTCTATCTATCTAATCTATGTGTGAAGCTCTATTCTTTCTGTTGTAAATTGTCGGGTACTGGTGTATGCCGCTGATGAATTGCCGGCTTTTCATGTCATTCTACATTATTCTTAGTTGTTTTACTTCATGTAGAATTAACCTACAAGGAAAGAAAGGGTTTATTTTCATTCCGATATTTGTGTCCCATTGACTTGCATTGGTTTCCGGTATCGGAATCGGCGATATCCGATACTTTTTGGGTATCGGCCCGATCCAATCCGATACGATATTTCCTGATATCGGAAGGTATCGCTCAACACTACTTATGAAGAAAGAGAATTTTTGGATTTTTAAATTGGGTACATTATATCCGGAAGGTTTGAATTTAGCGATTGATAATGTGTGCAGATGAATTATTAATATTTATATATTTTTGGGGGGATAAAAACTGGTTGAGGGGTATACTCAGAATATGCCTCACCAATTTTTATGTAATATGCTTATTTACCCTCATTTATATATGCATTTTTATATGTATGTATTTTTAAAGAATTGCCGTTAATGTCTGCATCTTGCATCTTCATAGTAAGTTTATAATGTGTAGTTATTGACCCGTAATGCTTTTTTAAGTCCCCTTTGTTATTAAATTGTAATTGTCTTTTTTAATGGTGATTAAGGGGTTAAGTACCAAATTCTCCCTTGGCACCTCCCATTGAGTTCCTTTGCTTTATGTATAAAAGTGCCTGTTTCTGCCATTTTCCCATAACTCCACCTGATGAAGGCAGCAGACCGCTGCAGAAACGCGTTGTGGGCATTAGAACTTCAATAAAGAGGTTTGTTTTATCCTTTTCCAGCGCCTTATCCAGTTTCTAGCGCCCCACTGACCACTTCAATTTGCACACTGTTCACTTTTCCCTTGGGAGTTGTGGCTGGAGGCTGCAGAGAACTGGATACAATTTCAGCTGCAGGACCTGTAGGACCTGCGATGATGTTATCACCCATGTGATCCCACCCGGAATCACATGATTGGAAGCTCCATCTGCTAAACCAGAGGAGACACTGAAGGCATCGTGGCAGCGCGCTATCAGCGCCAGTAGCTGTTTAACCTGGGCTGTGCGGTCTGCACAACCCACTCAGGTGAGCAGACCACTGTATCTGCACGTATATTCTACTTCCATACAGGTTCACACAAGCACTGCGCTTTTCCACCCCACCCCCTTTTTTGTCTTTCATGCCCAAAAGATGGGCTCTGGCCGGGAATACGCATACATACCCTCCAGTCCCGGCTCATAAACCAGTAACTCCCCGCAGCACACAGTGCGTGCGCTAGGGGATTCATAAGTTTGCAGTCAAACAGAGTGACTGCAGATTTATCGATTTGGATCGGACAACCCCTTCAATGAATCAGCCCCATAGCAACTAAACCTGCCCTATTAGGGCATTTAAAAATATTTAAGATCTAGTAAGGGCTGGCTGATTTCCTCGGTACACATAACATTGTGAATTATAGATAACTAGATGGTGGCCCTATTCTAACGCATCGGGTATTCTAGAATATGTATGCGGCCGACCGGGCGCAATCAGCAGAGCGTTGTTTAAATTTGGCGCCAATCTCGCTGATTGGTCGCGGTCTCCGCACCCGACCAATCAGCGAATCGTATTGGTGAGGACCGGGGAGCGGAATCGTATTGGTGAGGACCGGGGAGCGCCGCTGCCTGTGCGGCTACTTCCGCTGCGAGCAGCTGGGAGATGAGCGGCCGCTTGCAGCAGAAGTATCCCGACCCGCAGCGCCGCTCCCCGGTCCTCCCTGGACACCCTAGCCGCTGATCTCCCGACAGTAGCTGCATGGTGTTACTAAGGTCCGGACATTTGTGTTCAAAATTGCTGATTGGTCGCGGGCGCTGCCCGCGACCAATCACCGATTTGGGCGCCACATTTAAATATCGGCCGCGACCAATCACCGATCTTGGCGCCACATTTAAACAATGCTGTGCTGATTGGTCGCGGACGCTGCCCGCGACCAATCACCGATTTGAGCGCCACATTTAAATAGCAGCCGCGACCAATCACCGATCTTGGCGCAACATTTAAACACCGCTGTGCTGATTGGTCACGGATTCTGCCCGCGACCAATCACCGATTTGGGCGCCACATTTAAATAGCGTCCGCGACCAATCAGCACAGCGGTGTTTAAATGTGTCTGCAAGATCGGTGATTGGTCGCGTCCGCTATTTAAATGTGGCGCCCAAATCGGTGATTGGTCGCGGGCAGCGTCCGCGACCAATCAGCACAGCAATGTTTAAATGTGGCGCCCCAATCAGCACAGCGGTCTTTAACTTTTGCGGCAAGATCAGTGATTGGTCGCGGCCGAAGATCGCGACCAATCACCAATTTGTGCGCCACATTTAAATAGCAGCCGCGACCAATCACCGATCTTGCAGAGACATTTAAACACCGCTGTGCTGATTGGTCGCCGACGCTGCCCGCGACCAATCACCGGTTTGGGCGCCACATTTAAATAGCGTCCGCGACCAATCAGCACAGCGGTGTTTAAATGTGTCTGCAAGATCGGTGATTGGTCGCGGGCGCTATTTAAATATGGCACCCAAATCGGTGATTGGTCGCAGGCAGCGGCCGCGACCAATCAGCACAGCAGTGTTTAAATGTGGCGCCCACAGCGGTGTTTAACTTTTGGGCCAAGATCAGTGATTGGTCGCGGCGAGAGATCGCGACCAATCATCGAATCGTATTGGTGAGGACAGGGGAGCGCCGCTGCCTGTGCGGCTACTGCGAGAACCCGGGACATGAGTGGGCGTTCGCAGCAGAAGTATCCCACCCCGCAGCGCCGCTCCCCGGTCCTTCCTTGACACCCTAGCCATATGGATGTCAGCGCCGCTGGCTGTGCGGCTACTCCCGCAGCGAGAACCCGGGACATGAGCGGGCGCTCGCAGCAGAAGTATCCCGACCTGCAGCGCCGCTCCCCGGTCCTCCCTTGACACCCTAGCCGCATGGAGGTCAGCGTCGCCGGCGGTCGGGAGATGAGCGCCTCGCGCCGGTCATCTCCCGGCTGCATCGCCGCTGAGCTCCGTCCCGCAGATGAGCCGCTAACGGCCGCCATCTTTTTTCAGAAATCCTGCGGCGCTGATTGGCCGCTGCCGGACCAATGAGCGACGCGGGATTTCCCAGACAGACAGACAGACAGACAGACAGACGGGATAAGACGATTATATATATAGATTTAGTGACAAAATGTACAATTAGTGGAGAAAGGTTGAACTTGATGGAGTAAGGGCTTTTTTAAATCTATGTAACTATATAATTATCTTATGTAACAACAGCATGCTAGTTATAGGTTGAGAACAGGCTTTAGTGCTCCTATAAATGTAATATGTCTATTGTGAGGAGATGCATCACATAATGACCATATGCAAATCATCATCATCATGAAATGACTTCTCATGCGCCTCATATATTTTCCCATGTATACTTTAAACTTTCCACAACTTTTTTTTTTAGGAACTTAATTCACAAGATAACCTCTTTCCTGTCAGCATTTTTGACACTTTTCAAAGTGATATTTTACTGGTAATTGCACACCTCCACTTCATATTATCTCTTCTCTCGTCCACTCTTGATTTCTATGACACCGGCTGGAGATGCTGCCACTTAGACTCGGCCTGCTGAATATTCAGGAGTGGTGTAATGGGGCATAGCTGTACCTCTGTGTGTGATATTAAGGGGAGATAATATTACTATACATTCACCAGGTACATGGATCTACTGTAGTAACTACATTTTGTTTTTTTTTCGCTACTTTCTTTCACAATTGAGTTAACAGATTATAAGCTACCTTTACATTTGGTGGTTATTTAATAACAATGCAACTAAAGTGTGCTGGTGCTTGAAATATATTTACACATTTTGACACCTTTTTGGGTTCTATTTTTTGTATTTTGGGCTAAAAATAATTTTTTGCACTTAGGTTTCATTAAGAATTTTGCACTGCTTGCTTTCTGTAGCCTCTGTATTACACTGTCTTTTGCTGGCTGCTAAATGATTTTTACCAAAGATCAGTCAGTGAGCCCAGGCTTTTACTTAGCTTCTCTCACTTGGTTTATGATCACATGAAATTTCAGCTATTCTTTGATGCGGTTTTTGATGATAAATCAATAAAGGGCAAATAAAAGAGGTAAAGTCCATTTACACAGCATGATGCGCAGCATTATTAGTCTGTTTACATAGTGACTGATGAAATGTTTTGTACCTTTTAGAATATGCTCTCTGCTTCTCTGTACCTATGTACTTTCTGCTCCTGTGCAGTATTCTTCTTAGCCAATTTTATCTTCTGCCATCTGCATCAGTATATCTACCTGTGTGTTTATCAGAGATGAGCGGATCAGGCAAAATTCTAATACGCCTGTTCATGCAGATTTTCCCAAGAAGTTATTCATATGCATTTGATGGTATTTATTATGCCCTGGGGTCTCTAATAAATGTAATATGTAAAATGATAAGAGTCCTTATACTCGCTCACCTCTCCGGCCCCTCACGGACACAAAACCGTTCCTCGCCGCATCTTCTGATCCTCCGCTACACGTGTTGGATGTCATGACTTGCGTCTTAACCTTCCTGCAGCCATGTGCAGAACCCTCCCAGCCCCATGGAAACTGAAAGTCCTGGCACAGCTTAAAATGCCTGAAGATTCCAGTGCAAGTGGCAATGGATCAGAAGATGCAGTGAGTAGAGAGAGATTGAACAAGTGAGCGGTATGCGGAGTATAAAGATTTTTTTTAGATGCTAATGAAAGATCAGTGATAAGAAACTGTAACTGCTGCTCTGTTGATGCATACAACAGAAGATAATCCCCTGCCAAATGCATCAACAGAGGAGCAATTGTAGCTTCACATCACTGATCTCTCAGCAGCAGGCAACAAATACAGCTTTGCTTTGGCTAGTAATTACAAATGCACTTGTGATTAGACTGATGTAGATGGCAGCAGGTAAAATAGGTCAGGCAGGGTACTGTATAGGACAGACAGTGCACAAGAGTATAAGGTGAATTCTACACTTAGATTAAATTGTGTCATAGCTCGGTTTGGGGATTCGATCTGATGACCTGTTGTTGTGTGGTTGGTTCCCCTGTCTGCTACACTATTGCCTTTTATTCCCTGTCCAAATGCTGATGGTTCCAATTGTCTCTGGTCTCCATTTCTTGGTTTGCTCCTCTCCAGGTGTTTTCATTTTCCCATTTTGGTCAGACCCTCCACATTCTGGGGTGGGTTTTATATGTTCACGGTTCACTGCACTTCCTTGCTGGCTATACCTCTATGTGGACTTGGGTTTTGGAGTTCCAGCCCTTCAGCTAAGGGGTTTACCTTTCATGGTAAACCCCAGTTGAATTCCTGCCGTGGGTCTGTTTCTTTCCCTTGACAGTTCCTCTTTCTTTCCCCTCTATAGGTTTCTGGGAGGTTACACTTGTTCCATTTACTTTTGGCTCTCCTTAGCTTTCCCTCTCTACCCTATATGAACGTGTTTTAATTTTTTCACACTGGGTTTTCGTATCTTCCTGCACACTTTCCTCTCCTTTAGTTGGCAGTGTGTTGCGACCTCACTTCTGGTTCCTCAGGAGGTAAGAGAAATCCCTTGATGGACTTTTAGGGAGCCACCTCTGAGGTGGTGGTGTTGAGTTGTGTGGCTAGGGTCTTTCTAGTCTAGACAGGGACCAATTGGGTGTGTGTGCGGCATCTCTCTGTAGTAGGTGCTCCCTTTTTTCATTACCCGTGAGTGTGTGTTACATTCATAACAGGTTGATGATAACTCAGTGTTGCTGGGAAATATAGTTTTAGCAGTATAACAATAGACGCTGAATGCACGAAGAGACGGAGACAGATTAAATAATACATAAGAAACGTTATGCTGGGCTTTGTCAGTCTTAGTAATAACAATAAGTTAAATGTGATTGTGGGAATAGCACTTTAAGTAAAAAGAAAAAAATATGCCCCATTGATTCATTAAGATTTTCTTAACCTCATGTGATATTTCATCAAAGGTTCCAATTACTCATATTATTCGATTCCCAGGGTCATATTAAGAGTCTGTCTCTGGACATAGTGTTTTTTAATGCCTCATTAAGTACTGGTAATGGGTAGCCCCTCTCTAGGAACCTGTCCTTAAGGTCCTGTGCCTGGTGGTTGAATTCCGGAAGGGAGGAGAAATTTATCTTAATGCAATAGTATTGCCCTTTTGGAATTCCTTCCTTTTTGAGCTGTTTTGGTGATGCCTTTCCCACCAGAACAAGTTATTGGTAGACATTTGTTTTTGGTATGTCTTTGTCCAAGTTGTTCCCTCCCATCTCTCTCTCTAGCAATATCCAAAAAGGCTTTAGAGTCTAGGTTAATTTCTGATGGAAATCTCAGCCCTATTACATTCATGTGGAGGATATCAACAAACCTCCTGAAGGAGTTTCTATCTTCTGACCACAATACAAAGATATCGTCTGTGTATCAACCCCAAAATAACATCTGAGGGCTCCATCTCCCTCCTGGAAGACACCAGCCAACAGAGTGGTGAAATAAAAAAAAAAATAAACATTTTATTTCGCTCAACAGCTGCCATCGCTATTACATTGTGTGTCTAGTTAAAGTTGAAATATTTGGTGAAAGGTCCTCTATAAGTCATACCAGACTACAACTTGCTGCAATTTTTTTCACTTGTCTCAAAATATGTTCATGTGAACGTACCCCGATAAGTAGGCGAAGCTTGGCAGTTTTTTTAATTTTTTTTTGGGGGGGGGGGGATGGGTGGAAGGGAATATGAAATTCACTAATGGCAAAAACTGAACAAATAATGATGAAAATCCGTGGTTTTACAAATGAGAAAAATCACTGATGCCTGAATGAGGCCTAAAGGTGGAAAACATGTCACAGAGACTTGTCATTAGTTTTTTTATGGAATAGCAGATGCTGAAACTTTCTGTTGAGCCTATATTCACTGTCAGCGAGCAATGGTTGGCTAAGCACTTGTACTTCCGGTGTTTTTTTGGGAACGGCGGAGGTTCCAGCACCCAGAGATCTCAACAGATAAAAACTTCTAATATGTCTCTATGATATGCCAAAAGCTTTCTAAAAGTGCAGTTATATTTTAATTACATATTGCTATTTTAGTTCATTCCTTTCTTAGAGGTGCAATCTTTATAGTTTTCGTAATCATCTATTTAACATAGATGGAAAACTACGGGGATAGATTGATGCTTGCATGGCACAGTAAGTAGAGCTAGTTAACTTTCTTGGGTTCTCTGCCATTAGTCATCATGTGATTAACTACGCTAATTGGAGTTAAGCTTCTATAAAGAGCTTTTTTCTTTTTTTTTTACAAGAAATTTCGTAAAATTCTTCTGGCTTTCCAGCTAGTTCCTACTGTCCAAACTGAAACTGCTCCTATTGTCTTTGCGGGCGTATTAATTAGGCGGTAGACTAATTGCACCAAATGCTTTGCTGCTCTTTAAAAAGGTGATTTTCAAATGAAAATTGAAGGAGTTGCACAAAGGCACACTGGCCTGGAAATTTCCCAGAATTCCACAGGGCAATTCTATCCAATTTATCGTTTCCTATTGTTTCTACCTTTAATACACTGTGAAAGCACACAGCAATTATTCCTCAATATGGTACACACTGGCACCATTGTCAGCCCGAACTCCCAGGGGACAAAAATAGAGAAATTTTGGGCAGTGAATTACACTCTTTAAGAAATAGGAAACTACACTTTGTATTTTAGGCTATGTGCACTTATTGAGTACTTGGATGGAGAAATTCCTGCACCATTTCTACATCTTTTAATAGAAAAAACGCAGCTGCAACAATGCGTGTTTTTGCAGCATTTTCTATTCGTTTCTTTAATGCATTTTTGCATGGGTTTTGGATAGCATTGAATGCTATAGAGATACTGTAGATAATAGATAGAGATAAATAATAGATATAGACTGACGGACTGACATATAGACCATATGGACAGACAGATATACACATAGACATATCATTGCACAATTCCCAGACATATTATAACATTGCACCATGTGGAGCTTATTGGACTGCTTTTTATGATTAAATAAATGAAAAAAACGACATGAGGTCTCCCATTTTTTGTAACCAGCGAAGGTAAAGCAGACAGCTGTAAGCTGATATTATCATTCTTGGAAGTTCTATGGTTATTGGGCCCTTCCCAGCCTAAAAATACCTGCTTTCAGCCGCACTAGAAGTGGCACATCACATGAGATGCCCCATTTCTGTCGCTTTGGCTTTGCTCTTCCCGAGTGCCCTGGTGCATTGTCAATTGGGGTAATGGTGCTTGAGGTTGATGACCGCTGTGAATTGTCCAAAAACACAGCTGACATCAAGCCCTGGTGCTAGTAATGGAGTGGTGTCTATCAGACACCCCCATAACTAACCCAATAACAAAAGAAACACACACAAAAAATACTTTACTGAAATAAACACTTCCCGACACTGTCCCTCGTTCACCAATTTATTAAGAAGAAAGTTCCCACATAGGTCCGCCGTAGTCCACCGTAGAGTGACCCAGCAACTCTGAAAAGCGGTGGTGTCAGTAACGTCACTGCTCTTCAGACGTTCCTGGTCACTGTGCACTCAGGACTACGTCTTATTTGGTGGTCTACATCGGACCTGTGTGGGAACTTTTCTTTCTAAAAAATTGTTGATCAATTAATGCGATAAGTAGATAAGCACACAACAGCATCCTCATTTCTGATTTCATTCATTTGGCCCAGAAAATGGCATATCTGATAGATTAGGGTCCCTCCAGAAAAAGATATGCTTTGACATGGCCGGTGGGCTCACATGAATTGACCAATTTGTGAACTAAGTATCTTCATTTTAGAAGTATAATCTATATAGCAGTAATGCATTTTAAATAACAGGATTATATAGCCATTCTGGCTTCTACAGTAAGATCACAGTTAAGTACATCAGTCATACCAAGCCTAAGACATATATTACTAATGTATGTAGTTTAGGGTTGAGTAAAAGTTTTGCAGGACCCTGATCCAGAGGCCATGTTGATTAGAGTTCGGTGAGTCTTCAATTACCTGTAGCATCCTCGGTGCCTCTTCTGGTACATAAATCCTTGATACGTCATAACGCAACATGATGGCACCCCGTGACCTACTAATCAAAGAAGGCATCGGGAACGCTTCACAATGCTCTAGTGTTCTCCAGTCCTACTGGACCAGGGGGCTGCAAATCTTATTTATTAAACTCTAATGTAGATTGTATAGTGAAACATGATGACAAATACCTTTTGAAATAAATCTATCAGAAGATTTTCTAATCTGAGAGCAGCATGATGTAGGGGCCGAGAACCTGCTTCCTGTGATGTGTCACTTATTAGGCTGGGTGTTGCTGGTTCAATAAAATTAGTGTTTTAGGAAATTATCAGTACAAGACTAAGTGTCTTGTGCCTCCTTCTCCAACCACATCCCCACAGCTGATTAACAGCTTTCTGTTAATATACAATGCACACAAGAGCTGCCAATCACTGGTGTGGGCGGGGGTATACACAGGAAGCTGCCAATCAATGGTGTGGGCGGGGTTGTACAGAGCTCAACATTCAGAGAACTGCTAGATCTGCAGCAGAGAAAACAGGGATTGCATGTGAAAGACAGCAAGCAGCCTAGTAAGTGACACATTGCTGGAATCAGGTCTCAGCTCCTACATCCTGCTGCTGTCAGACTACATAACAAAAACCTGCTGACGGATTCACTTTAAGTGATCTAGCCATGATAAATTAAGGTGCATTCTTTGTGTATTTGAATGTAATCTTATGTTCCTTATCCGCAGCTTCTTGGGGCTGCCGAGATGCTGACTGCAGTATTCTCCAATAGTAAACTGACATGTTGCCAAGGCAATTGCCTGCCCCATGATCACAGATGTACCATAGGGTCTCTAAGACTGTGGCCTAGGAAAAAGTTGTGTTACATAGTTTAATCACCGTATACTGTTGGAAACTGACCCTATGAACAACTAATGCAAAGGGAAAGACAATGGTCCCCATAGAAGCGAAACATGGCTTCACTTCATTGTACAATTATGCTGCAATACCTTTATGTTAATACTATGTACGAGTATATTCCTTAGAAGCTTGTAGCCAGGTCTATAAATCGCTGGGTGTTAGTGACCTGCAATATACAGGTATAAGCAGAACCTACGACACGACATCGAAAACCATCTTATCGGTCAGAATAAATTGAAATATTGCAATATACCCTTTATTTTCTTCTTGATTTTCATAGGAGTCTCATTATACCCCTCCTACTTCTCATTCTGTGGATTAATTGAGTGTCAGGATCTGTCACTTTAATGGATATCTACTGTCCCCTGGAACAAGAATGGTGACAGTTATTATCATTTATCTTAGACTGTAATGGATACAAGTATTAATGAAGTTTCATGCCAAAAAAGAACATACATTTAATTAGCACTTATTAAGGAGCCACTAGGAGCTCTCTTGGGCCAGTTTTTCAACATTTGGCTGAGTGCTGACATTTTAATTATGTAGCATCGCAGAATTAAATCTTGCATTGTTCTATGAATTAGTGATCCTCAATTCCAGGACTCGGGGAGGAGAAACACTAACCTTATTGTTGTATTGTGTCCCAAGTGTACAGTATCTGGTTGCAGAATAAATGTGTTTGATGTTGGGTTTTTACATTTGTAATCTGAATGTTTTAGCTTTTTCATTAGAATCAGCATTAACCTGGAGCACCCAGTGTCTGCCAATAAACCCAGTGATAAGGTCTTACCCCTCAATATATATTTAGGAAGCATGCATATTATAAATATTTTGTACAATAATTGGCAATATGAGTGATTGCATAGATTTTGCAAAAGGATATAGTGTAGACACTAGTTCCATACTTTACATATGACTATTCATTCTTGGAAACAAGCTTGCAAGGTTCTCAAATAAGAGACCTCCTGAATTAAAAGGGTTGGCCTCCTTTAAAATAATTTCATCCATACATTGATATATACCAAAATAATTTCATCCATACATAGGTTTCTGTTGTTTGCTATAGGCATGACATTGTTTAGCTACAGATCGGCTTCATCAGGGGATGGGACATTTCTAATTGATACTAAAGTCCCATACCCTGATGACGCAGATCTTTTGGTGAAACGTATTGGGGGGACATGTGCTGCATGATTACATTTTATATTCAATATCAGTTGATGGTGCCCCAAGTTACCATCTGAATAATAGAGGGATAAGCCATTATTACTCAGCACAAGATTAATAATGGCAAATATGAACCGATGATTAATAAACATTACATTTTATTGACTTGTTAGAGAGAGGTCTACTCATTGGGGCTCTGCCCTTGTCACGGGTGTGTCAGATGTAACAGACAGTCGCCCTGCAGTTGGTTGCCGGAGATCTCTACATTTGGCATTACAAACACCTTCTTAGATCTGTCTCACTCTAGGACCTAGCGGCTACCTCCCTCCGGCTAATTGACACCCAGACATGGGTGTTTAACTACTTCCTGTTTGCTATAGAGAGGTGCCTGTGATATTCACATGACCCCATGTGAAGGCTTGGAGCTATTGGAGTGTGTTTACTTCCTCTTTGGTGCTAAGAGGCCGTATGTGTAATCTGTCTGAAGTTGGCTCAAGCTACGTTACTTCCTCCATGTCTGTCTCCCCTTGTTGTCTTGAGTTGTTAGTGGGGACTGACTAGAGCTCATTCCCCCCTTCTCTAGCCAGGGCCTAGCTCTAGGGAGATACAGGGTTTTAGGTTCCTGATCAACAATTGGTGAGAAACCAATATAGGGATGGTAGGGAAGACTGAGTGATATCAGATCAGGCTAGGAGGTCTCCACCCCCTCTTTCCTTAGTGTCTGGGCTCCCTTCCCCTCATCCCTTCGTGTTGCACTTTCTTTCCTACACTGTGCGTGACAGCCCTTTAGGTTGAGTATATATTACTGCACCCTTCCCAGACCAAACTGATCTCCAATAGTGCACATATACTGTATTATGAAATTGAGACTACATCCAGACACACCACCAGGTACACTCAGTGACACCAGTGGATCTCCATTCCATTGCAATATCCATATTTAGATATTGGCTTCAGACCTATGTTGGTAGTCAATTGATTTAAATGGGCACTATGTAATGAAATTTCTCCAGAGGTGGTATATGTTCCCTTTTTGTAAAACCTCATTCAGACATCCAATAGTTTTGTATGTATTCTATTTTTTCATTGGTACAATATGTACCATTATAATCAATGGGCGTGCTGGCTAGTCCATTTTATGTAAGGACTAATTGTCCACAAAAATAGTGGAGCTATATACATTCTTGATCCCTTTTGCATATAAAATTTGCCAATTCATGTTAATAGGTCAATATAAAAAATAACTGTCACTCGGATGCCAAGAGTGTATCATCCAAATGCTGTCTCTGTTCATTTTTCAAGGACTGTTGATAGTACAAACTTTAAAAATCCTATATATATTTTTTTATCTGACATACTGACCAAAAATAGCTTCAGCATACTGGAAAAAAGTCTGTTTTTCATGTATGGAAAAAATAAATAGATTTCTGAATGAGACCTAAAGAGGAAGGGATAAAAAGACAGGGACTAAGAAGGTAGCATGTGATGTGATGCAATTTTTGCCTTGGTGCCAAGCTAAGGTATCTGGGACCTACCAGGGGGAATAAAGAATAAATAAATTATTTGTGAATCGAACTGATAGAAATATACTTTTGAGATAAGTGGTTGGCTTTATATGAGGTTTTCTTCTGTTGTCATATGATCCCCTTACGAGATAATTAAAACCCAAGATCTGGATCACAAACCAAAGATTATACCTTTCACTCATATCTACTCATCCAAAATGTGGTACCATTCTGCAGAATTAGAAGTTGATGCACATTATTGAGTACCTGTCACTTGCTCAATAAAATTAAGTTAAATACCCTGTAAAAATCCTGTGCTCCCCTGATTCTGCTGCTTTTTTCCATTTTGCGCTGTGTCATTCCACTGCAGAGATATTCACATTTATTGCTTTTGGAGTGCAGTATGTGAAATCTCAGCTTGCAGAACAACTGGACATTTTTGCAGAGTCTTCTTTGGGGACATGCTCTTTCACTCCTCCCAAATGCTGCCAATTGCAGCTCAGCAGATGATCTAGCAGTCTCAGACTCTGGCAAGCTGTGAGTGGCAACACCTGGGAGGGAAGGATGAAAGTGTATGTCCCCAGACAGAAGAAACTCCCAGTTGAACTACAAGCAGAGATTTCACATACTATGTTCCAAAACCAACGCATGTGAATATCTCTGCAATGGAGTGACACAGCACAAAACTGAAAAGAGTGGTAGAATCAGGGGTGCTCAGAGATTTTTACAATGTATTTGATTAAAATTTTTTAGCAAATGACAGGTCCTCTTTGTACCCTGTTCCTGATTGAGGTTAATCAGATCAGTCTTTTAATCTAATGAACCTATACAGATGATGGGAGTTTACAATAATGTCTTTGTAAACCTTGCTTATGTTTTAATTCCAGTGTGCATGGTCATATTGGTCCCTATGAGAAAGCTCTGACAAACATCTGCTTTGCTTCAGTGTGTCACCTCATAATATCAAATGAAGCCAGCCCGCCACAGTCAATTATCACCAGCAAGAAACCACACAGCAAGTTGTCATACAGAAAACTGCTGCTTTGTTTTGTCCTAACTATACATCTAATATAAAGCAGAAGGTACCATAGCTGCGTAGCAAAGCTAAAGCAGATACAATGTCCCTGCCAGTATAGATGGTGCATATGTGTTACTATAGTCATTTTATGTATCAGACTGCCTGTCATGCTGTGTGCAAAACGTCCCATATCAATTTTCAAGTTTACGTCTGGTATGCAGGAATAATTTGCTTAAGAAAAAAATAACATATGACTTCACCATACTACTATAAAGGGGATTATTGTGTCCTCCATATACATACTATGGATCTCCTAATCTAACACACAAAGAAACAAGCAAAGTTTTTGATGTTTAATTCTCAAAATGTTTTCAACAGTCACTGCAGAGTGATCTACAGTAATACTGCCTGTCATTCAGAAGAATGGATTAATTGGATGGCTTAAAAGGGTTTATCAAGGAATATGATTGCTGATTACTTATCCTTAAGACAGAGCATCCCCAAAGGTTAGCTGTTAGTAAGTCCAATGGCCACCGGAAGTACACAGTGTAGAAGCTAGAATACTTCCATACACTGTGCACTTCCAGTGGCTGAAGGACTTGATAACACTTCAATATGAGCTGAGCTTTAATACCTTGGAACATCTGCAGTGTA
This sequence comes from Phyllobates terribilis, assembly GCF_046119375.1. Lineage (NCBI taxonomy): Eukaryota > Metazoa > Chordata > Amphibia > Anura > Dendrobatidae > Phyllobates > Phyllobates terribilis. The sequence continues at coordinate 96,968,498 of NW_027362767.1, read as the reverse complement.
TGGAGCTGTAAAGTTATGGCTCTGGCCAGAGGACCAGATAAGTTGTTTGGTAGGGATGTCAGGTGTCAGACACCCCCCACTCTGATACTGATGACCTATAGTGGATATAAAACATTTACACACCCTTGTTAAAATACCAGGTTTTTGCCATGTAAAAAAATCCCTTTTCAGCTGCTAGGCTTGAAGGTTTTGATGCAAAATTTACTGATATTTAGAACTGTTAATAACAAAGCATTCCCAAAACATAATGTGACCCCCGCCATGCTTCACTGTGGGTATGGTGTTCTTTTGGTGATGCACAGGGTTGGCTTTGCGCCAAACATACCTTTTGGAATTATAGCCAAAAAAATTCAACCTTGGTCTCGTCAGACCATAACAGGTTTCCCACATGATTTTGGAAACTTGATGGCAAAATATAGCCAGGTTTGGATGTTTTTCTTTGTAAGAAAAAGCTCCGATGTTGCCACCCTACCTCACAGGCCAGACATACTGTATAAAGAATACAAGAAATTGTTGTCACATGCAGTACACAACCAGTACTTACCAGAAATTCCTGCATCTCCTTTAATGTTGCTGTACAATGCTGCTCACCATTATTGGTACCCCTTCACTTTTTCATAGATTGTTCAATATCTTCAGAAATAAATGGAAATGTACCAAAGTTATATCCTCAAGATTTTTAAATTCGTGATCCACATAAATACAACAATAAAACTTGTTTTTCAATTTCCATGTTGAAATTTCAAAGAAAAAAACAGAATAAACAGCATGTGCAGCAATAAAGCCCCCCCTAATTAATACTTGGTTGCACACCGTTTGGCATTGATGACAGCCTCCAAATGTTGCTTGTAGCCATATATAAGCTTCTTGCAATTCTCAGCTGGAATTTCCCCCCACTTTTCCTTTGTAGTTTGTTCTAGCTCTTGAATGTTTGTAGGTTTCTTTTTCCCAATGGCAGATTTCAGCTCACCCAAAAGATTTTCAATGGGATTGAGGTCAGGACTCATTGCTTGCCATTTTAAAACAGTCCATTTTTTATTTTTCAAACATTCCTGTGTACTTTTGGATGTGGGCTTTGCGTCATTGTCTTGCTGGAGGACCCATGATCTTTGACTCAAACCAAGATTTCTTACACCGGGTAGTGCATTTTGCTCTAAAATCTCTTGATAATTCTCTTATTTCATGATTCCTGTGACCCGGTCAAGGCCTCCAGTACCAGACGCAGCAAAGCAACCCCACAGTATTATGGATCCTCCACCATGCTTAACTGTTGGTAAGGTGTTCTCTTCTTTATAAACTTCATTGAGCCGTCTGTAAACAAACTGTTGCTTTGCATTGCCAAAAAACTCTATTTTTATTTAATCTGTCCACCGAACATTTTCCCAGAAGGATTGTGATTTGTCAAGGTACTCTTAAGCAAAGATCAGTCGTTCCTTTTTATGTCTTTTCTTCAGCAATGGTTTCTTCCTTGGCCTTCGCCAATAAAGCTCTGCTTGGTTTAGTGTGCGTATGGTACTTGTTGAAACCATTACCCCAGATTGTTCCAGGTTGGCCTTCAGGTCTTTGGATGTTTTTCGTGGTGTCTTTTCCACCATTTGCACCAACCTTCGAAGATCTCTCTTGTCAATTTTCCGCTTTCCCCCACGTCCAGGAAGGTTCTTGAGGGTTCTTTGGAGATGGACTTATACTCTTTGGAAGTCGTATTTGCTAAGAATAGCAGTTATGATGTCCTCAGACAGCTCCTTTGTCTTCACCATTGTGACAAAGGAACCGGGCCTACCATGTGGCTTTTTAAAACACTGAAGTCATCATTCATTGGCTAATTCATGTCACATGAGCACCGACAATTAATTAAAGGTGAAGCTCTTTTGTGATTTACCACAGGCGAGTCAAAATGTGTTTCCATACTAAATTAATGTAAAGGGTGCCAATACCAGTGACACAGAAAGCTTTAAGTTTTTCTATTTTTCCCTCCCACTGTGTTTTGTTTTAAATTATTGTTTATCATTTGCTCTTTTGTATTTAACACGAGTGCTCTATACAAAAAAACTATTTCACTTGATTAATTTTTTCAGGAGATATTCCACATTATGTACTTAAACTTCATGGGTGCCAATAATTATGAGCAGGGCTGTAGGCATCTTGCCAGCCTCCTGAACGAATTTTCCTCTGTTCTTTTTATCAGTTTTTGAGAGATGTCAAATTCTAGGTAATGTCACAGTTGTAACACATTTAAGCCACTTCTTGATGACACGTTCATGTTCCATGGTATATCTGATGTCTTGGAAATGTTTTTGTACCCTTTTCCTGATTGATAACTGTCAAAAATTAGATCCATTTGCTGTGTTGTAAGCTGATTACAGACCATGTTTTTTCTGTCACCCATGACGGCACAAAGAGAGGGGATCCGCCCTTCAACGACAGGAAACCTTCAAGATAAAAAGGGCAGCGCCTCTCTCCGCCTCAGTGGTTTCCTGTCCTTGATGAGGGACCTTCCTTCTCGTCGGCAGCGACAGCAGCAGGATCATCTTACTGGGGCCAGTCGATTGTAGCAGGGCACAGTCTCTGCTGCGGCCCCTCCCGTGGTTCCTGGAAGCGCCGCGGAGTGCGACGACATAGAGTCTCCTCGATTGCGGGCGGGGGTTTGCGGCACCTACACAGCATAGTAGCCGGCAACCCCGCGTCCCGGATGTGACGTCACAGGGCGCAACCGGAAGTGACGGACCGGAAGTCACGCCCCGATGATGCGCGTCGGGACCTCTGACCCCCGAATGTAATTTTCGGGGAAGGTACTGGAAGCTGCGGGAACGCCGGCCGGTGATCTCCCTGGCACAATGGGGGTAGTTAAGGGTAGATCACCGGCTAGGCAGGGGCGCAGTGCACCGTAATGGCCTTACAGCAGCCCTCCCCACCGCATCACCAGCAAGAGCAGCAGACCATGCTGCAGCTGCAGCAGCCTGAGGAGATGGAGCAGCTGCAGCAGCCTCGGTGCCAGAAGCGCACCCAGGAGCAGCATTCACTGCAGAGCAGGAGCAGTGGGCGTTCTGGCCCACGCAGCACCAAGGATTCAAGGTCCAGACGGCATAGCTCATGCAGGATCGATGATTCTGCGGTCTCCCGAGGAGAAGTGTCGGATACCGTCCTGCCTCCCGTTCCGGTACCCTGTTTTTATCTATTGGGTGGTGAGTGAGCTACGTGAAAGTCGACGTATTAATGTAGACTTTTTTTCTGTTTTGTCTCTCTCTCTCTCTCTCTCTCTCTTCTTGCAGGTCAAAGATGATAGGATCCCATGCTTCCCATAGGGGGGTGATCCATTTCAAGGCATCACCCGCTAGGTAGGACATCATAAATGCCACTTTAACCCGATCGGTAGGAAAATAGTGAGGATAGAACTTGAAATGCAGCATGCATTGCTCCACAAACGCACAACTTCGTTTTGGATCCCCATAGTACCATGGCGGATCCGCAGGAACGAGTGCTGATAGCTCCATTTGGACTGGTGCGTACATCGCCTGGACATCAGCTTGCGAAAAAAATTTTCCTTGCTGCACATAATTGCCGGACACGGATTCAAAAGTCTCTGAGGGCGAAGGGCCGTGGGGCTCAACGGGGACCATGGCCTGAGCAAACTGTTATTCACACGCCCGGGATGACTGGCGTGTGTGTGATTTAGTGATTCCACTGTGCCATGAACCGGAGAGTGCCTGTAGGGCCGTAACTAAGTATCAACCCGATCCGACCAAGGTCGCACGACGGCTAACGACGCCGTGCACCAGGGAGGAACTGAGCAGAGGGACCAGATGCTACTCCAGGCCAGACCCCGGACACAGCTGTTGACCCACACCGTGGAATACAGGAACAGGCAGGTTAGGCTGGCACACAGACTGGTGGGTATTGGCAGGCACGGTTGGCATGCAGACAGGTGGGTATTGGCAGGCACGGCTGGAGTGCAGACAGGAGGATACTGGCAGGCACGGCTGGTGTGCAGACAGGAGGATACTGGCAGGCACGGCTGGCATGCAGACAGGGGGGTGCTGACAAGTACGGCTGGCGTGCAGACGGGGAGGTACTAGCAGGTTGGAGCACAGGCTGGATAGGGTCCAGTACAGACTGGGATTCAGAAACAGAACCGCAGATGCGGTAGACAAGCAGAGCAGAGAGGAACCGCTGGAGCGGTGGGCAAGGCAGAGCAGAGAGGTACCACTGGAACGGTGAGCAATCAGAGCAGAGAGAAACTGCCAGAGCGGTGAGCAAGGCAGAGCAGGCAGGAACCGCTGGAGCGGTGAGCAAGGCAGAGCAGGCAGGAACCGCTGGAGCGGTGAGCAAGGCAGAGCAGGCAGGAACCGCTGGAGCGGTGAGCAAGGCAGAGCAGAGAGGAACCGCTGGAGCGGTGAGCAAGGCAGAGCAGAGAGGAACCGCTGGAGCGGTGAGCAAGGCAGAGCAGAGAGGAACCGCCGGAGCGGTGAGCAAGGCAGAGCAGAGAAGAACTGTCGGAGCGGTGAGCAAGGCAGAGCAGAGAGGAACCGCCGGAGCGGTGAGCAAGGCAGAGCAGGAAGGAACCGCCGGAGCAGTGAACAAGGCAAAGCAGAGAGGACAGGGCTCTGTTCACACTGAACAGACTGGAAGGGAAAAGCAGAACCAGATACACACAAGGTACTTGCATTGAAGTAGCAAGTGGACTCTAATCTCACAACAGAAGTACAGAGACAATGAGTAGGAGTTAGGTGCAGGTCCTGAGACTGCAGGAAAAGGGAAGGTATGGACACATGCAACAAGATACTGGAGCGAGTCTGGGTATATGGCCCCCAGAGAGGCAGACAAACAGGCTAGGAGAGTGTTCAGACAGGAACTGACACTCCAACAAGATACAGGATCGAGTCTGGGTATACGGCCCCCAGAGAGGCGGACAAACAGGCTAGAAGATAGTTCAGACAGGCCTGGGTGTTATGATAGGCTACAAGCACTAAGGAAAGACAGGAGATCTGTCCCTACAATAGAATTAAGCTAGATCCCTACGATGTAACGGGGAACCTGATCCTGTGATCAGACCCGCTAAAGTCCTTAGCTAGTCTGAACGAAGACCTATAGATGTGAGGAAGGGATCCCTACAAGAACTAGGGACTGGGAGAAAGATGGACACCTCCTAGCAGAAATTGTAGCAGTAAAAAGACAAACAACATAGAACATAGAGGTCAAAAGACCTAGCTAAACTGACTGAGAAAGGTAACAAAGCACCTGGCTAGCTTAAGAGTAGAAATTACAATGAAGTCCAGAATGGCCAGAAGGACGGAGCAGGATTAAATAGGCAAAAAAGGTCATGTGACCAGCAAAATAGAACTCTCCTGTTAGGTTTTTTCTAACAGTACCCCCTCTTCTATGAGGATCCTCCGGATCCCCTAGGCCCAGGCTTATCAGGAAACCTCTTGTGAAACGCTCTGACAAGTCAGGAAGCAGAAACATCATCCGCCCTCACCCATGAGTTATCCTCGGGACTGAAACCCTTCCAAACGACGAGATACTGCAAACTCCCCCTATACCGTCTAGAATTAAGGATGCGGGAAATTTCATATTCCCCGTCCTCCACCACTGGAGGAACAGTGGCAGTGGCGTCTCTATCAGATACATCAGCTTTTTTCAATAGAGAAACATGAAACACCGGATTAATCTTCCAGGAGGTAGGAACCTCCAACCTAACAGCAGATTGGTTAACTATCTGAAGCACCTTAAAGGGCCCTACAAACTTGGGACCCAATTTTTTAGAAGGAATCCTCAACCGCAGATTCTTAGAGGACAACCAAACCATGTCACCAACCGTAAACAAAACCTCTTGACGTTTCCTGTCAAAGTACCTCTTAGATTTTTTGTTAGCCTCCTGAAGATTACCACGCACATCCGTCCAAACTCTCTCCAAATCACCGAAAAAACTCTCCTCCTCAGACACAGCCGATACCAATTTGGAGAATGACCCAAAAGACGGATGTCTCCCAGAACAACAAAAAAAAGGCGAACACCCAGCAGAAGAGGATGTATGGTTGTTGAGAGCAAATTCAGCAAGCGGCAGAAACTCAGACCACCCCTCTTGATTGTCTGCCACAAAACAACGCAAGAACTGCTCAACATCCTGATTCTTCCTTTCTGTCTGGCCATTAGACTCAGGATGATATCCAGATGAAAACGACAAATGAACTCCCAACCTGTCACAAAAGGCTCGCCAAAAACAAGCCACGAACTGAGGTCCCCTATCAGAAACAATGTCAGTAGGAACACCATGGAGTCTGACAATTTCCTTGACAAAGGCCTTAGTGAGTGTCTTAGCGCAGGGCAGTTTGATGAAGGGAACCAAGTGACACATCTTGCTAAAACGGTTCACGACCACCCAGATGACCGTGAAACCCTCAGAGGAGGGAAGGTCAGTAATAAAGTCCATAACCAGATGCGTCCAAGGTGCACTAGGAACCTCCAGAGGGCAAAGCAACCCCGCAGCAGGAGTATGAGAAGACTTAGATCTAGCACACACAGTACATTGACGCACCCACTTAATGACTTCCTTCTGCCATCCAGGCAACCAAAAACTGCGACCCACAAGTCTCTTGGTCTCAGAAATTCCTGGATGACCTGCCAACCGAGACTCATGACACTCAATAAACAAATCTCTCCTAAAGGTCCTAGGCACAAACAACCTCCCATGGGGAGTGTTAGATGGGGCATTCTCCTGTGCTTTAAGAATCTCATCTTCCAAAACGGAGTCCAATGCAGCAATCACAACACCTTCTTGTAAAATGCTCTCCTCCTCCTCAGCACCGACCATGGGAGAAAAGCTGCGAGACAACGCATCAGCTTTAACATTCTTGGTACCCGGGATGTAAGTAACGGAAAAATTAAACCGCGAAAAAAAAAGTGCCCACCTAGCCTGACGGGCATTCAAGCGCTTGGCAGCATCAAGATAGATCAGATTTTTATGATCAGTGAAAACCTGAATGGGAAATTCAGCACCTTCCAAGAGATGACGCCAGTGTTCAAATGCGAGTTTAATAGCCAGCAATTCCCGATTACCAATATCGTAATTAAGTTCAGTCTCGAAATTTTTTTTGAAAAAAAGGCACAGGGATGTACTCCATCCTTGTTTTCCTGAGACAACACCGCACCGACCCCCACAGAAGAAGCATCAACCTCAACCAAAAACGGCTTAGTCACATCAGGCTGCATAAGGATGGGGGCAGAGCTGAACCTCTCCTTTAGAAACACAAACGCTTCAATGGCCTCAGTAGTCCACTGAACCGTAATAGCACCTTTCCTGGTGAGATCAGTCAGTGGTTTGACAATAATAGAAACATTTTTAATGAATTTTCTGTAATAATTGGCGAAACCCAAAAACCCCTGTATCGATTTCAAACCAATAGGCCTAGGCCATTCCTGCACAGCTTGAACTTTCACCGGGTCCATCTCAAAGCCCTCGCTGGAGATAATGTAGCCCAAAAAACTAATTCTCTGCACAGCAAACTCACATTTCTCTAGCTTAGCAAAAAGCGAATTGTCAATTAATAACTGTAATACCTCACGTACGCTCCGCCAATGAGACTCCAGATCAGGCGAATAAATCAAAATGTCATCCAAATACACAACCACATTTTTGCCGATCAAAGGTCTAAGGATGTCATTAATAAGATTCTGAAAAAATGCTGGTGCATTGGTAAAACCAAAAGGCATCACCAGATTCTCAAAATGACCCACAGGAGTGTTAAAAGCAGTCTTCCATTCATCACCCTCCTTCATGCGCAACAAATTATATGCCCCCCGGAGATCAATTTTAGAGAACCACTTGGCCCCCACTAACTGGTTAAACAAATCAGGAATCAATGGCAGTGGGTAGGGATTGCCTACAGTAATTTTATTAATCTCGCAAAAGTCCAGACAAGGACGTAAACCGCTGTCCTTTTTTTTAACAAAAAAAAATCCAACAGCCACAGGTGACTTAGAGGGTCTGATGTGACCGGTGGCCAAGCTCGTCTGTATGTATTCCTCCAAAGCCTTTCTCTCAGGAATAGTAAGATTAAATAAACGACTTTTAGGAAGAGTCGCTCCAGGGACAAATTCAATGGTACAATCATAGTCTCTATGGGGAAGCAAAATTTGAGACTCCTCCTCAGAAAAAACTTTCCAAAAATCCTGAATAGGTACAGGTAATTCCCCTTTATCCACAGCAGCAATGCGCCCATTACAACACTTGTCATAACACTTAGGGCTCCAGGACTTAATTTCATTAGTAGACCAATCCAGTACAGGATTGTGCAATTTTAACCAGGGTAACCGCAAAATTACTGGAGAAGGCAAATTATTTAATACTACCAAATCCAAATTTTCTTGGTGAATACCATTAATAGTGAGGGGAAATTCATAAACCTTGTGAATAACACATTTCAAGGGAGAGCCATCGACAGAAACCACGGCAATAGGGGATGACAAAGGTTTGGGGTTTAAATTAAGTTTTTCCAAGAATCCCCCATCAATCATATTCAGAGTTGAACCACAATCCACAAATACCCGAAATTCAATTAATTCTTCCTGAGCTGCACTAGTAGCAGAAAGAAATACCCCCTTAGTGTTTGAACAGACTATACGGACGTAACTGACCTTTTTTTTTTCTTTGTTCATACGAAGCACACAGTTCTTAATGAAATGGTCAGATTTTCTGCAATAAAAGCACAAACCTTCAGAAAACCTGCGGTCTTTTTCCTGAGACCGGGGTGACATCGCCCCAATCTCCATTGGCTCTCCAATGTCAGTACAGACCCTCTCAAGACTAGGAGCAGACATGGCAAAGGATTTACACTCATTAATTCTTGCACGCAGTCTCCTGTCCACCCGTATAGCTAATTGCATTGCCTCCTGCAAGTTTCCAGGTGTAGGATAAGCAATAAGCAGATCCTTAACCCTTTCACCTAGCCCAGCAAGAAACAAACTTTTCAGAGCTGAATCGTTCCACCCCACCTGAGCAGACCACCGACGGAAGTGAGTACAATAATTTTCCACATTACCTGATCCCTGCCTCAAAAGTCTCAATTCCGTCTCAGCTGATGAGATACGATCAAGATCATCATACAACAACCCCAAAGCAGAAAAAAAACTATCCACTGATCTAAAGCACGGATCACTAGGTTGGAGAGAAAAGGCCCATCCCTGAGGTTCTTTGCGCAAAAGTGACATTATGAACCCTATGCGCTGTGATTCATCACCAGAGGATCTGGGTCTCAAACGAAAATACAATAAACAAGCATTTTTAAAGGAAAAAAAATCTTGTTGTTCACCAAAAAATAAATCAGGCAGTTGTACCTTTTGGCTCCACAAAATGCGCTCCAGAACAGCTACTCACGTGTTGTTGGAGCTCGGCCACCTCCGGAGAGAGTCCCTGCAGGCGTTTAGCCAAATCCTGAACCGACACCATGATGGAAACTGGAGGTCTTTCCTTAGAGATATATTTGGGCTGGACTTACTGTTATGATAGGCTACAAGCACTAAGGAAAGACAGGAGATCTGTCCCTACAATAGAACTAAGCTAGATCCCTACGATGTAACGGGGAACCTGATCCTGTGATCAGACCCGCTAAAGTCCTTAGCTAGTCTGAACGAAGACCTATAGATGTGAGGAAGGGATCCCTACAAGAACTAGGGACTGGGAGAAATATGGACACCTCCTAGCAGAAATTGTAGCAGTAAAAAGACAAACAAACAACATAGAACATAGAGGTCAAAAGACCTAGCTAAACTGACTGAGAAAGGTAACAAAGCACCTGGCTAGCTTAAGAGTAGAAATTACAATGAAGTCCAGCATGGCCAGAAGGGCGGAGCAGGATTAAATAAGCAAAAAAGGTCATGTGACCAGCAAAATAGAAAAAACCTAACAGAGAGTTCTAACACTGGGAATACAGCCCCCAGGTAGGCGGACAGGCAATTACAGAACGGGACCTGGCACATCAGAGGCAAGGAGAGGAGCCCTCTGAAGATGAGAGTTGCTCAGGCACCTCCTACTGGGTGGAGGGGGTTTAAATATCCAGTGAGTCACAGCAATAGACTGGAGACTCATTAGGGGTGGGCCCACAGCAGCTATAAGAATCAGGAAGTAACCGGGCCGCCGCCCTAAGCAGACAGTCAAGGGACATGCACACAGCATGCACTGGAGCAGGAATAGCAGACTGGACAGACAGGTAAGATTGCGGTCTTGCATAGTGGGAGGTGGTGCACTATGCAAGTACGCCGCCAGGGATGTTACAAGGATATTATGTTCGGTACCTTGGATCGGAAAAAATATAGTTTTTCCGATTAACGATAAGGTGCAGAGACTTATCAAGAAGGAGTGGGATAGGCCGGAGAAAAAGGGTCCCCTTCCATCCTCCTTCAAAAGGAAATATCCCTTTGATGAGGAAGATACCGCTTCCTGGAATAAAGCCCCGAAGCTGGATGTTGCTGTGTCCAAAGCTTCTAAAAAATCTTCTCTCCTTTTTGAAGACACAGGGATGCTGAAGGACCCACTGGACCGGAAGGTAGATACCTTCCTTAACGGTACTTGGGAGTCATCAGCGGGGGCATTGAAACCAGCCATAGCAGCAACCTGTATGGCAAGATCCCTCATGGTTTGGTTAGACAGGTTAGAAGACCAAGTTAAAAACAACGAGTCACAGGACTCCATTCTGACCTCTCTACCAGTATTAAAAGGAGCTGCGGCCTTCTTATCTGACGCCTCTGCAGATTCTGCCAGATTAGCGGCAAGATCTGCGGCCCTGTCCAATGCCGGCCTTAGAGCGGTCTGGCTGAAATGTTGCCCAGGGGATATACAGACGAAAGGAAAGCTATGTTCTCTTCTGTGTGAAGGAGATTTTCTTTTCGGTACCTCTCTTGACACAATTCTTGAGAAAGCAGGTGACAACAAGAAGGGATTTCCTAAATCTTCCTTCTCGACTTTTAAGCAGTCCTTTCGGAGGAAGAAATTTGGCCGCAGAAGGACATCCACAGAACAATTTAGATGGGAGGATCGTTCCAGAAAACGGAAAGGGTTTTTATTCGGCAGGCCCTCCCAGGATAGTCGCAAACCCTCAAAATGACACTGTCCCAGGTGGGAAGGAGGTTCTCTCTCTTCCTTCCTGCCTGGGAAAGGATCTCTTCCTTCCTGCCTGGGAAAGGATCTCTTCCTTCCTGCCTGGGAAAGGATCTCTTCCAACAGGTGGATCCTCAAATTAATAAAATCAGGATTAAAACTGGAATTTCTGAGGAATCCGCCAGAGAGATTTATTCTGACTGCCTTAAGATCCTCTCTACCAGAACAGAGGACACTGAAGGAAGAGATTTCGGGTCTCCTGCAAAAGAACGTCTTACGGAAGGTATCACTACAAGAGGAAAGAAGAGGGTTCTATCCCCCCTTATTCCTTATAAAGAAACCGGACAATTCATACAGAGTAATCATCAACTTGAAAGGCCTGAACAAATTCCTGAACATTCCATCATTCAAGATGGAAACAATAAAATCAACGATAAGCCTTCTATTTCCCGGCTGCTACATGGCAGTATTGGACCTAAAATATGCGTATTACCATGTGCCAATCCATCACGACTTTCAAAAATACCTCAGAGTGGCCGTAACTGTACAGGGAGTCGTCAAGCACTTCCAGTACCGAGCTCTTCCCTTCAGGCTAGCAGTGGCGCCCCGCATATTCACAAAACTTATAGCGGAGGTTATGGCTCATCTCAGGGAGGAAAACAGACGGATAATCCCGTACTTGGACGACTTCCTAATAATGGGAAAAACTCACGATCACTGCCTGGCCCAAGTGGATCAGGTGTGCACCATCTTAAAAAACTTAGGATGGTGTTTAAACCTAGAAAAATCAGAACTGATCCTGCAAACAACTCAGATATTTTTTTAGGCCTTACTCTGGATTCGGTTCGACAGGAATGCCGCCTGCCCGAGCATAAAAGATAAATAATTTAGTGTCGGCAGCCATAACAAACCCAGTAATGACTCTCAGGGGGGCCATGTCTCTGCTGGGGTCTCTCACCTCCTGCATTCCAGCAGTATGCTGGGCCCAATTTCATTCAAGGGAATTACAATGGGATGTCCTAAAGAACTAAATCATCTTCAGGGGGCATCTGGAGGGCAGACAAACACTCCCTCACAATGTAATTCAGTCACTGCATTGGTGGTTAATGACGAACACATTCCGGACTGGCGTCCCCTGGGTTCCCCTTATTACCAGAGTAATTACTACGGATGCCAGCCCCAGGGGGTGGAGGGCGCACCTAGACAACCACCTGATACAGGGGACTCAGTCAGAGGAGGAGAGTCTGGAGTCTAACAACATGTGAGAACTACGAGCAGTAGAGAAGGCACTAATCAGCTTCTTACCCCTTCTACGAGGACATCACATAAAAATTCTGTCCGACAACCAGATCACTGTGGCATATGTGAACCACCAGGGGGGAATTCGCTCAAAATCACTAATGCAAGTTGCGGGGAGGATATTTTCTCTAGTGGAAGGAAAATTTCTCTCTTTTAAAGGCCCTTCATGTCAGAGGAGAGGACAACACGAAGGCAGACTTTCTAAGTCGCAGGCCACTATTGCAGGGAGAATGGACTCTAAATCATTCAGTCTTCCGCCAGCTAGTGGACATGTGGGGGTCTCCAGAGGTCGACCTATTTGCGACTCGTCAGAACAGCAAATTAAAAAAGTTCTGCTCACTGAATCCCACGGAAAAACCTCTAGTAGTAGACGCCTTCCAGTGCAGATGGAATTTCAGTCTGGCCTATGCCTTTCCCCCAACGTGCCTAATTCCAGCAGTGGTCCTCATAGCCCCCTTCTGGCCCAAGAGACCATGGTTCTTTTGGCTGAAGAGCATGTCAATCACGAACCCCTGGATTCTTCCAGAGATTCCCGACCTTCTTGCTCAAGGTCTTATATTCCATGCTCAGGTGAAAGGATTGCACTTAGCGGCCTGGAACTTGAGAGGTCGTTGCTAGAGGGTCAGGTTTTCTCATTGAATGTAGTGACTACTCTTCTAGGTAGTAGGAAACCGATCACTACTAAAATTTACAGTAGAATCTGGAAGAAATTCTTGTCATCTCAGTGATTCTCCCTGGGGGGAGGGGGATTCCCGTAAAGGCCATTTTGGAATTTTTTCAAAAAGGGCTGGAAAAAGGCCTAGCGGTTAGCACCCTAAAAGTTCAAATCTCTGCCTTAGGGGCCTTGTATAATTATAATCTGGCCGGTAACAAATGGATTTCCAGGTTCGTGAGGGCATGCAGTAGAGCCAAACCAGCCCCAATATTAAGGGTCCCTTCTTGGGATTTAAACTTAGTGCTAAACGTGTTAACAAGTTCTCCCTTTGAGCCCCTTAGCTCAGGGTCTATAAAATTACTTACCCTAAAAACAATACTTCTTGTGGTCTTAACATAAGCACGGAGGGTTAGTGAGTTACAGGCTTTATCTGCAGATCCACCTTTTACCTTAGTTCTAGACGATAGGGTAGTTTTGAGACCAGACCATGCTTTCCTACCTAAGATTGTATCTAAGTTTCATATGTCTCAGGAGATAGCCTTACCATCCTTCTGTCCTGAACCAAAAAATAGCAAGGAGAAAAGATTTCATACCTTGGATGTAAGGAGATGCCTTATACATTATTTAGCATCCACAAGCTCATGGAGGAAGGATAGAGCTCTATTTGACTCCTTTCAGGGCTCCCGAAAAGGGACGAAGGTCTCAAAAGGCACTCTATCAAGGTGGATCCGAGAAGCCATCACTATGGCCTATACGGGATCAGGCAGAGATTCTCCTAACAATCTGAAGGCCCACTCTACACGGGGCATGGCTGCTTCCTGGGCAGAAAGAGCCTCCTCTGATCTCATATTTGGGAGAAGGGTTCTGCAGGCTGTGGTCCATACCTTACATACCTAGTTCTCTGTAATTCTCTCGTTGTGCCGTCATGGGTGACAGAAAAACACGTATATTACTTACCGGTAATGTGTTTTTTCGGAACCTATGACGGCACCTTTACATTCCCTCCCTATCACTATGGTGTTCACCTTCCGGTTGGTGGGTATTGAAGTATTCACATGGGTGAAATTTGTTTATGGTTAATAAAATTATGTGCTCTAACCGGAGAGTCCTCTCATGCTCTGTAATCCACTGAGGCTAAGAGAAGCGCCCCCCTTTTTATCTTGAAGGTTTCCTGTCCTTGAAGGGCGGATCCCCTCTCTCGTGCTGTCATGGGTTCCCAAAAAACACATTACCGGTAAGTAAAATACATGTTTTTGCTTTAAAAAGCAACTAAGAAAATATCAGGAAAATCCTACTAGAACAGCTAATGTTATATGGTGTTAATCATAATCACTGTAAATGAAGGCAGCTGTGAACTGACTGCTATGTAACATGAGTGTAAATGCGATTGGCTGATTCTCAACACAACCCCATTCACAGTTATAAGAAGTGTTCACACTGAGGCAACCACATTATATTATTTCTGATCTTTTTATTTCCCCCCTCAAAATGATTTGTCTGTTTCTCAATGGATTTTTACAGATTGAGTGACATCAACCAGTTTAAGATTTGACCATTTCCCCCCATTCCTGACCATGCACATTTTCAAGTTTTTTTTCATTCATGCGGTTTAAAGAGCTATACATTTCTTTTCATGTCACTATTATGTTCTATGTACGAAAAAAACTGGGAATCTGCCTAGTTAGGAAAATGCATGGATTTCATGTAGTGTCAAGATTAACCAGTATTAAGGTATAATTTATACACAATATTGGTAACAACATCCAACAGAAGATACAATATTTATTTTTTAGCAAACTATAGTGATACATATGGAAATTAGGAGCTAAATAGATATGAGCCAAGGCAATGAGAAACTCTCCTATCAATTAGAGTATATAGCATGGAGAAGACAAAAAATTAAAACCTAACTTTTATTCTATAGATTTAAAATTGGGAACAATGCCCAGCAAGTGAAACTAAAGACACACACAATAGGTGAACATACACTACTCACAAAAAGTTAAGGATATTTGGCTTTCGGGTGAAATTTATGGAAAATGTAAAAAGCTCACACTACAGTGATATTCTATCATGACAGTAGGGCATTTAAGTAGAAGCATGCAATGGGGATTTCCTCATCTCAAACAATTAATTGTAACAAAAGTCAACAACAGTGGTGAGTATACCCCAACAACAAGTGTCTCTGTCTCAATAACTTATCATGTGGCCTTGAGCATCAATTACAGCGTGACAACGACATCTGCTGTTCACAAGTGGAGCTATTGCCTGCTGAGGCATGGCATCCCACTCTTCTTGAAGGGCAGCCCTCAGGTCATTGAGGTTCTGAGGTACAGAGTTACGAGCCTCTACGCGGCGACTCAGCTGATACCACAGGTTTTTTATGGGATTCAGGTCTGGAGAAAGTGTTGGCCGCTCCATTTTAGGTCCCTCAGTCTCCAGCAGCTGTTCCCTAATAATGCAACCTCAATGAGCTGAAGCATTGACATCCATGAAGAATATATTAGGCCTGTATTGTTCGTGCAGAGGCACAATGACTGTATTAATAATGTTATTCAGTAGAAGGGGCTTATCACTGTACCATTAACAAAGTGTAGGGCAGTTCGGTAATGACCAGACGCACCTACCCACACTGTAACACCACCACCACCAAAGGCTTGTCTGGTGACAACAGTGGCTGATGCCTAGCGCTCTCCTTCTGTCTCCAACATCATTGGTGTGACGCCTCTACTCGAAAGCCCCTTTTTACCCTGGGAGATGGGGGACTCGGAGTCGGGTCCTAAGTTTGAGAGATGGGGTGCAGCCGTGGCTCGGACCCGCTCCGTGCCCAGGGCCGTCACAATTAAAAGGATGGTACGGGCTTATCCGGGTTGAGTGGCTGATTTCGACTACGCCACCTGTGGCACCTGGTGAAGGCCACCAGCGCCGCTGCAGACCGCTGAGGTATGGTGGTATGGCGGCCATTGTCTTTACTACTCCCCACAGGCGGAGCAAGGCCTCAGGGCAGAGAGGCAGGATGGAGGGAAGAGTAGTAGTAAAGGAAGTCTCTGCGTAGTGCGGTGTAGCGCAGAATAAAGAGTCCGGAGGCCATAGGGGTGAACTTCCAAGGCTTTACTCACATAAGAGATGGCAGAAGGAAGGCGACTCCCTGCTCCTCGCGGAGTTCTGCGGTCACCAGGAACGGGGGTCCGACAACCCCCGAGTAAGTCCAGTGTTCGATCAGGACCCCGCACCAGAGTGTTCCTAAACTACAGACCGAGTCCTTTCCTGTCTGTGTGTATAAATAGGCCGGGTCTCCCTCTGAACTCCTCTCAGAAAAAGGGCACGAGTGGCAGCTTCGCTCCTTCCATTACCCAGTGGAATCCTCAGGGCCTACCGGGCTTTCCCGACCAGGACGTGGAGTAGCAAGGTCGGGTGTCGGGGGCCGGTACCCCTCTTGCAGCCGGACTCCCTCTGAATATATCAGGTTGCCGAGGACAGGTGGCGTACACCGCTCCGTCTGCATCCTCCCCGGGATCTATTTGCGGTGGAGCTACACTCTTAAGCTCCGGGCCTTCTTGGTCATGGTCCTTGACTGGGCTGAGACGTTCATCATCTGCAGCCTGCCCCTCGACCCAAGGCCAAGGTACGAGGGCTATGTCTCCATCCGCTGCAGGTCCACACAGGATCCACGCTCAGGGTGGGAGACCACAGTGATTCACAGTCAAAAGGCAAGAGGACCAAAGACCAAATTTGCTTTTTATTAAATATGAAATTTAAAGTGTCACTAAAATGTGAGTCCTCCGCCCTCACCCACTAAATGGTTCCCCTAACTCTTGTTTCCCCAGTCTCCCGATTCCAGTAGGGGCAGCACCTAGCGCATTCTAGCCCCTCTGGTGGAGAAGTATGGTGTTGGCTGTGGAGGTTGGGTCCTGACCATCACACTGTTCTTACCTCAGAGGAGGAACACTACACTCCATTACAGAAGTGCAGCATCCCTGTGGCGGTCGAACCCTCAGGGGCGCCACATTGGCGGCCATCATTTCTGCTCAGCACTGAGGCCCACTGATCCCTCTTTGAGAGTAGATGCTCCCTGGCCCATGCAAGACGATGAAGCCTGTGCCTAGTGGTGTGGTCAGGTTCCCTTGCTGGTTGTCTAGCACTCAGACCACACTAATGTAAACTGTTTTGAATGGTCTGATGTGACATTTGGGTGCCTCCATAAATGTGCCTGGAGTTGTGTGGCATTCATCATCCGGTTCCAAAGGGCATTGTTCACAATGAAGCGGTCATCAGTGTGGGATGTGGCCAAAGTACGTCCACTTCTCTGCCTTTCTGTGACTCTTCCAGTCTCTCTGCATCTCTGGTGTAACCTGCTGGTGACACTCTAAGCTCAGTGGCCACCTCCGTCTGAGCACATCCTGCTTGAAACCTCGTAATGGCCGATAATGGCTATCAATTGTTAGGTAACGTCTTGGTCTCATGATGTCAAACTATGAACAGCATGATGTGGAGGACTGTTTAATACCAATTCTAATTAAACCCCAAAATGTGTTGGGAGATTCAAGGCTCAAACACATGTTGTGAATTTTGTCATTAAGCTGCTTGTTAGAGAACAGCAAGTTGTGCAAAAAGTATTGAAACACTGAACAGTTGGACAAGTGCATTCAAAAGTTTAGAGACGTCACATTAAGTTCACCTGAAAAGGTGAGAGGGCATGTTAGGATCATCCTGAAATTTCACCTGAAAGCCAGATATCCTTAACTTTTTGTGTATAATCATTTCATCGAATAGGGTACTCCTAAAAACTGTGCAGGTAAATGTTGACACAGAAATGCAGATTATAGTTGTATACAGATAGGTAAGTCTGGAGCAACCCACTTGGTTTATTTGGCAAGAATATTTGTTGATTGTGTGACACCCTCCAGAGTCCCCTTTCACTAGGGATGAAATGAGTCAGGGGGAGTAACATTAGGGGCATACAGCATCTAGTTGGACAGGACCACACTTGGGTACTCTCCTTGTCAGGCTGGGAGATAATACCTGGGGCAGGACAGAGATTAGTACCCTTGTCCTTTCATAACGTGATCTACTTTGGACAGTCTCCATCAACACCTAATGGGAAAGATCAAACGATTTTATTATCTGCACAGTTTTTATGAGCACCCTATTTGATTGAAGCGATTATATGTTCACCTTTTGTGTGTGTCTGTGTTCTACTTGCTGGGAACTGTTCCCGATTTTAAATCTATAGAATAAAAGTTAGGTTTTAATTTTAGTCTTCTCCATGCTGTATATGCAAAAAAATTATATCTAGTCTAAAATACATACATTTACAGTATACTGTGTGTGTGTGTGTATGTATGCTTGTGTAGCACCCCGAGGGCTCGGCTGCTACAGGGGTATTGCACCTCGATCCAGAGGTGTGGTATTCCACTCCCGGGTAAGGATGGAGGGTGGGACTGAGCTCAGCTAGTTGCATGCACTACACTCATCCCATTTCCGGGGGACAGAACAACGGTACTCCCACCAGATAGATGTGCAGGTACGACAGCGTCTGTCCCTGGCTGGAGTGGGAGGGGGGGGAGGAACATCCCAGTAGTGTAGGAGCAGTCAGGGGAGGGACTCTGGGCATAGGAGGAGCCCATGGTTGCATTGTGACCTGGGCTCGGGTGTCAGAGGGAGTATATAAGGTGGGCATCATCTTAAGACAGGGTCTGTTCAGCCTGGAGGAGTGGAGAGAGGAGCTCAGCCAGAGAGGGCTGAGGGGGAGCTGTGGCTCCGTCTGGGCCCAGCTCCAGAGCCAGGCCTGAAGCAAAGAGAGGGAAGGGAGAAGAGGAACACTAGGAAAGGCCCAGAGACGCAAGCGGAAGGAACCCTGAGATCCCACGAGTGAACTAAAACGGGTGAAGGGTTGGCAGAGAAGGGTACCGGATCCCAAGCTGGTGGAGGCAAATCATCCTTAGCCAGGAACCGGAGATCGTGGTCAAGCTTTGGCACGACCCCTCGCCACATCCACCAGGAAGGCACGCCACATAGGGTCAGGAAAACCGGAGAGAGGTTTTGCCCCATAAGGCCCGAGGAAGCCGGACATAGGTGGGTCCCTGGTGAGGACGGCCAGTAGGAAGGAAGAGAGGGGAGCTCAGGACCACGCTCTGGAACTGCCTGGGAGTTGGCCGAGTCCCGCACCTGGTGGACGCAGCACGGCTCGGGTGGTCACTCTTGGCCGAAGTGACTGGAGCAACACCTGTGAGTAAAAGCCTTGAAACTGCACCACACGTCTCTGAGCTTCCTTGCTGCACCATCACTACCACTATCATCCACATCTGCTGCCCTGAGGCCATACCCCTCCCATTGGGGGTTATACCATCCACGCTGCACATCCGTACCACCGGCCTCAGTGGACTGTCCTGCAGCGGCGGCTTCATAGCCGCATTCAACGGGTGGCGTAGTCGAACACCGTACCATCTTCTGCTAAACTCTGCCGCTCAGTTTGACTCCCTGGGCACGGACCGGGTCACCGCCACGAGACTACTACCCCCATCTGATCCGGCTCCGGGTAAGCCCCCGTGCGCGCGATGCCGCACGACACAGCAGGCCCAGGGGCGCGTCACTTGGGTATTAATTTACCTTTTAATTAATGTCCTAATATGCTTCCATACAATGTAACTGATGACCAGGCTAGAGAGAGGAAACTCATTCCAGTGTTAATTTGACTCTTTGTATAAATGCTAATTATTTTCATATGAATCTGTATTGAAAAGGTTATTTGGCAAACTGTGCTCCATCCTGTCTAATTCCATCCCTGCTGTCTGTTCAGCACTATCACAGAAGGCAAAACATAAAAAGACAATGACACAGTATTCACTTGTCTGTCACCCAGAAACTGATATGTGTCAAATAAAAAATTCTTTC
Organism: Phyllobates terribilis; assembly: GCF_046119375.1. Lineage (NCBI taxonomy): Eukaryota > Metazoa > Chordata > Amphibia > Anura > Dendrobatidae > Phyllobates > Phyllobates terribilis. The sequence continues at coordinate 96,948,561 of NW_027362767.1, read as the reverse complement.
TAATGAATGACACCAGAATAGGCTCCGGTATCAGCCATGTCGTGCATCGCAAACATACAAAATCTATATAGACTAAGTGGATATTTAATATTAAATTAGAAGCAAAATGTTCCCAAGGAGAATACCTATATAAACCTTACAGTGTTACACCTGCCTATTAATACCAAGGACTGCAGATAAACTACTAAGATTTTATTTTTAGATAGTTGAATCTCCGGCCAGATAAGAGCTGGTGGGAACCACATTCACACTTTTTGGATCTCTCATGCTTACTCTTACCATATACAGTAGAAATGGCTGTCCTGGCGCTCTCCACTAACTTCTATAGGAGCTGTGGATATAGATGAGACCGTGACTTCTTTTAGACCCCAAAGTGAGAGTCATACACCCGTCTTCATCTTTTCTGGTTCAATAAACTTAGGAAATTCCTGTTTTTCTGAGAGACATGAAGTGTATGCAGTGTCTGACTGGGATATCAAGGGCCCACCAGTAACCAACTCCAGTACCCCACTTTTCAGCTACATGCAAATATGACATTATCCTCAATCACAATTTTATAAAACAATCAACTGGGTAGATTGTTAAATGAATAAGATGCTGCCTATGTCTGTACATAGTGATTCAAGTATATAGTGCCAAGTACTACTCATATAAGAGGGGGCCCACCGGAGAATTCTCCTGTTGGCCAGTCCAAGCATGAGTGTATGTATTAATCTATTGATACAGTGGTGGCAAAAAGTATTGGCACCCCTGCAATTCTGTCAGATAATACTCAGTTTCTTCCTGAAAATGATTGCAATCACAAATTCTTTGGTATTATTATCTTCATTTAATTTGCTTGCAAGGAAAAAACACAAAAGAGAATGAAGCAAAAATCAAATCATGGATCATTTCACACAAAACTCCAAAAAAGGGCCGGACAAAAGTATTGGCACCCTCAGCCTAATACTTGGTTGCACAACCTTTAGACAAAATAACTGCGAACAACCGCTTCCGGTAACCATCAATGAGTTTCTTACAATGCTCTGCTGGAATTGTAGACCATTCTTCTTTGGCAAACTGCTCCAGGTCCCTGATATTTGAAGGGTGCCTTCTCAAAACCGCCATTTTGAGATCTCTCCACAGGTGTTCTATGGGATTCAGGTCTGGACTCCTTGCTGGCCACCTTAGAAGTCTCCCGTGCTTTCTCTCAAACCATTTTATAGTGCTTTTGGAAGTGTGTTTTGGGTCATTGTCCTGCTGGAAGACCCATGACCTCTGAGGGAGACCCAGCTTTCTCACACTGGGCCCTACATTATGCTGCAAAATTTGTTGGTAGTCTTCAGACTTCATAATGCCATGCACACGGTCAAGCAGTCCAGTGCCAGCGGCAGCAAAGCAACCCCAAAACTTCAGGGAACCTCCGCCATGTTTGACTGTAGGGACCGTGTTCTTTTCTTTGAATGCCTCTTTTTTTTTCCTGTACACTCTATGTTGATGCTTTTTCCCAAAAAGCTCTACTTTTGTCTCATCTGACCAGAGAACATTCTTCCAAAACGTTTTAGACTTTCTCAGGTAAGTTTTGGCAAACTCCAGCCTGGCTTTTTTATGTCTCGGGGTAAGAAGTGGGGTCTTCCTGGGTATCCTACCATACAGTCCCTTTTCATTCAGACGCCGACGGATAGTACGGGTTGACACTGTCGTACCCTCGGACTGCAGGGCAGCTTGAACTTGTTTGGATGTTAGTCGAGGTTCTTTATCCACCATCCGCACAATCTTTCGTTGAAATCTCTCGTCAATTTTTCTTTTCCGTCCACATCTAGGGAGGTTAGCCACAGTGCCATGGGCTTTAAACTTCTTGATGACACTGCGCACGGAAGACACAGGAACATTCAGGTCTTTGGAGATGGACTTGTAGCCTTGAGATTGCTCATGCTTCCTCACAATTTGGTTTCTCAAGTCCTCAGACAGTTCTTTGGTCTTCTTTCTTTTCTCCATGCTCAATGTGGTACACATGTGGTCTCCTTATTGTGCATCTTGAAACAGCCACACCACTAGTTTTCAGAGTTCTGAATTTCAGCTAATGTTATTTGTTGGTTTTTCTTTGCATCCCGAACAATTTTCCAGGCAATTGTGGCTGAAATTTTTGTTGGCCTACCTGACCATGGTTTGGTTTTTAAAGAGCCCCTGAGTTTCCATTTGTCAATCACAGTTTGTACGATGCTGACTGGCATTATCAATTTCTTGTATATCTTTTTGTATCTATTTCCTGTGTTATACAGTTCTACTACCTTTTCCTGTAGATCCGTTAACAATTCTTTTGCTTTTCCCATGGCTCACAATCCAGAAACGTCAGTGGCTGGATGAAAGATGCAAGAGCTTCTCTGGATCCCAGAAACTCACTCAGCTTTTATGCACACACACTGATTATCAGTAAACAGGTCACAGGTGAGGATGTTACCTTTAGTAGCCATTCAAACCTATTTGTATCAAATTCTGTGCATGTTATCAGGCCTCAATCACCAGGGTATGTGACCTTTTGATCAGGATGTTTTTGGTTGTCATTAAGATTTAAAAAGCGAAAACACAGTAGTTTAACAATAAATGGCTTCACTCAACCAATAACCATGAGTGGAGAAAAAAGAGGTTTTGTTATCATTCATATTCTCTGAAACAAGGCCAAGAAAGCAAAAATTCTCCCGGGGTATGTAAACTTTTGAGCACAACTGTATACTAAACTTGTTTTCCATAAGACTGTGCTTTGACAGCTCTATACTGTAACATACCTGGCGGCGTCCTTGCATGGTGGTCCATCTCCCACTGTGCAAGAGGGCGCACTTGATCTCCTGTCCAGAATGTCTCTCTGGCTTCCCTCCATGCTGTCTGTTTGTGTCTGTCTCTGCTGCTTAAGGGCGGCGCCCGATCACTTCCTGCTTTTTGTACCTGCTGTGGGTCACACCCCTTGTGCGTCCTCAGCCTATCGCTGTCTGTCTCTTGGTATATAGCTCTGCAGCTCCCTTCTTTCCCTGCCTGAGCATATGTGTTTCTTTCAGTGTGTGCTTGCACTCTGAAGTTGCCAGGTCCCGTTCCTGTTTCCCTGTCCGCCTTTCCTGGAGGCTGTATTTCCAGGCCTGTCTGAACTGTGTCCTGTATTTCTCCTGCCTTGCGGTGTCAGCTCCCGTGTCTGAACTGTGTCCTGTATGTCTCCTGCCTTGCGGTGTCAGCTCCCGTGTCTGAACTGTGTCCTGTATGTCTCCTGCTTTACGGTATTAGTTCCCGTGTCTGAACTAAGTCCTGTATTTCTCCTGCCTTGCGGTGTCAGCTCCCGTGTCTGAACTGTGTCCTGTATCTTGTCTGTCCTGTCTGAACACGCTCCTTGCCTGTTCGTCCCGCCTCTCTGGGGGCAGTATTCCCAGACCCGCTCCTGTATCCCGCTGCAGTGTCGGTCTCCTCCGTACACTCAGTTCCAGTCTGAACTCTCTCCTATCCTTTACCTGTTTTGCCTCTATGCCCGTTCCCTTCCTTTTTCTGCAGAGTCTGAACTTGTACCTAACTCCTGCCTGTTGTCTCTGTACTCCCGTTTGTGAGTTTGTGGTCCACTCGCTACTTCACTGCAAGTACCCTGTGGGTGTCTGGCTCTGCCTTTCCCTTCCTGTCTGTTCAGTGTGAACAGAGCCCTGTCCTCCCTGCTCAGCCCTGTCTGCACTTTAGTTGTGCTTGCCTGTACCTCTCTGCCTGTATTGTTCCTGAGTCCCAGTGTGTACTGGGTCCTATCCCGCCTGTGTTCCTACCTGCTAGTGCCTCCCCGTTTGCACTCTATCTGTGCTTACCTTTACCCGCCTGCCTGCCCGCCTGCCTGCATACCCGCCTGCCTGCATATCCGCCTGCCTGCATCCCAGTCTGTGTGCCAGTCTACCAGTCTGTTCCTGTATTCCCCTGTGTGGGTCAACAGCCGTGTCCGGGGTCTGTCCTGGAGTAGCACCTGGTCCCTCTGCTCGGTTCCTCCTTGGTGCTCTGGCGTCGTATGCCGTCGTGCGACCCTGGTCGGATCGGGCAGATACTTAGTTACGCCCCTCCAGGTATTCACTCTCCGGCACGGTCCAGTGGAATCACTACCAATCACATGCACACGCCGCTCTAGCCCGGGCGTGTGCATAACAGCATGCACAGGCCATGGTTCCCGTTGAGCCCCACGGCCTTCGCTCTCTGAGAAGTTTTTTCCAGCGAATACATGCAGGGAAATAAATAAATATATTTTTTTTTCCTTTAGCTGAGTTCCAGGCGAATTGCGCACTCGTCCAGATGGATCTATCAGCTCTCGTTCCTGCGGATCCGCCACGTTACTATGGGGATCCAAAACAGTGTCGTGCATTTGTGGAGCAATGCATGCTACACTTTAAGGCCTACCCTCTTTATTTTCCTTCCGATTGGGCTAAAGTGGCCTTTATTATGTCTTACCTGGCGGGGGATGCCTTGGAATGGATCAACCCCCTATATGAGACACAGGATCCGATCCTCCGGGACCTAATGGCCTTCCTGGTGGCCTTTCTAATGGTCTTCGATGATCCTAACCCGGAGGCTCCTGCTGAAGCTTCACTTCCCAATATCCCGGAGCAGCCCCAATGGGTAATGTGTGTGGGTAGCGTAATAGTTCTCCAGCCCAATGAGACTACTGCCCACCCAGAATCCTCACAGGGTGACTACGCTTTCCGGAATACTTCTCCCAACCTCAAGAGGCAGTCCAGACGTGCTCGACTTAGAGGCAAGCAGTCACGCCTGGGTCTGTCCTCCCTGAGACCTCCTGAACCCTTCGGGGTGCTACCTGGTAACGAAAGGACAGAGACTCTCCTATACTCTGTACCTGATACCTCGCTCGCTTCGTCCAGTGAGTCCAACCTGGTGTACTCCGAGGCAGAGGTTACTCCCGAGTCTCTACACCCCTCCGACCAGGCGGAGGACCTCCAGTTGTGTTTAGAACCCTTCGGGGTGCCACCTGGTGGTGAATGGACAGAGACTTTCCTATTTCCTGTACCTGATACCTCGCCTGCTTCCTCCAGTGAGTCCAACCTAGTGTACTCCGAAGTAGAGGTTACTCCCGAGTCTCTACACCCCTCCGACCAGGCGGAAGACCTCCAGTTGTGTTCAGAACCCTTCGGGGTGCCACCTGGTGGTGAATGGACAGAGACTTTCCTATACTCGGTACCCGATACCTCGCCTGCTTCCTCCAGTGAGTCCGACCTAGTGTACTCCGAAGCAGAGGTTACTCCCGAGTCTCTACACCCCTCCGACCAGGCGGAGGACCTCCAGTTGTGTTCAGAACCCTTCGGGGTGCCACCTGGTGGTGAATGGACAGAGACTTTCCTATTTCCTGTACCTGATACCTCGCCTGCTTCCTCCAGTGAGTCCGACCTAGTGTACTCTGAAGCAGATGTTTTCTCTGAGCCTCAGTACTCTTCTGACCCGGCGGAGGACCTCCAGTTGTTTCCTGAATCCTCCGGGGTACCACCAGATAAAAAAGAGACAGTGACTTTTCCTCATTATGTACCTGATAACCCGTCTATTTCTTCCTGTGAGCTTGACAAGATGTACCTCGAAGCAGAGATTACCCTCAAGTCTCTGTCCCCCTCCAACCCAGTGAACGACTGGTCCTCGAATTCCCTGCGGAAGATTCTGGCAGGCCTGAAGAAGAGGGGGCGTAAGGGGGGAGGTACTGTAACATACCTGGCGGCGTCCTTGCATGGTGGTCCATCTCCCACTGTGCAAGAGGGCGCACTTGATCTCCTGTCCAGAATGTCTCTCTGGCTTCCCTCCATGCTGTCTGTTTGTGTCTGTCTCTGCTGCTTAAGGGCGGCGCCCGATCACTTCCTGCTTTTTGTACCTGCTGTGGGTCACACCCCTTGTGCGTCCTCAGCCTATCGCTGTCTGTCTCTTGGTATATAGCTCTGCAGCTCCCTTCTTTCCCTGCCTGAGCATATGTGTTTCTTTCAGTGTGTGCTTGCACTCTGAAGTTGCCAGGTCCCGTTCCTGTTTCCCTGTCCGCCTTTCCTGGAGGCTGTATTTCCAGGCCTGTCTGAACTGTGTCCTGTATTTCTCCTGCCTTGCGGTGTCAGCTCCCGTGTCTGAACTGTGTCCTGTATGTCTCCTGCCTTGCGGTGTCAGCTCCCGTGTCTGAACTGTGTCCTGTATGTCTCCTGCTTTACGGTATTAGTTCCCGTGTCTGAACTAAGTCCTGTATTTCTCCTGCCTTGCGGTGTCAGCTCCCGTGTCTGAACTGTGTCCTGTATCTTGTCTGTCCTGTCTGAACACGCTCCTTGCCTGTTCGTCCCGCCTCTCTGGGGGCAGTATTCCCAGACCCGCTCCTGTATCCCGCTGCAGTGTCGGTCTCCTCCGTACACTCAGTTCCAGTCTGAACTCTCTCCTATCCTTTACCTGTTTTGCCTCTATGCCCGTTCCCTTCCTTTTTCTGCAGAGTCTGAACTTGTACCTAACTCCTGCCTGTTGTCTCTGTACTCCCGTTTGTGAGTTTGTGGTCCACTCGCTACTTCACTGCAAGTACCCTGTGGGTGTCTGGCTCTGCCTTTCCCTTCCTGTCTGTTCAGTGTGAACAGAGCCCTGTCCTCCCTGCTCAGCCCTGTCTGCACTTTAGTTGTGCTTGCCTGTACCTCTCTGCCTGTATTGTTCCTGAGTCCCAGTGTGTACTGGGTCCTATCCCGCCTGTGTTCCTACCTGCTAGTGCCTCCCCGTTTGCACTCTATCTGTGCTTACCTTTACCCGCCTGCCTGCCCGCCTGCCTGCATACCCGCCTGCCTGCATATCCGCCTGCCTGCATCCCAGTCTGTGTGCCAGTCTACCAGTCTGTTCCTGTATTCCCCTGTGTGGGTCAACAGCCGTGTCCGGGGTCTGTCCTGGAGTAGCACCTGGTCCCTCTGCTCGGTTCCTCCTTGGTGCTCTGGCGTCGTATGCCGTCGTGCGACCCTGGTCGGATCGGGCAGATACTTAGTTACGCCCCTCCAGGTATTCACTCTCCGGCACGGTCCAGTGGAATCACTACCAATCACATGCACACGCCGCTCTAGCCCGGGCGTGTGCATAACATATACATTTACAGTTATATGAAAAAGTTTGAGCACCCCTATTAATCTTAAGCTTAATGTTTTATAAAAATTGGTGTTTTTGCAACAGCTATTTCAGTTTGATATATGTAATAACTGTTGGACACAGTAATGTTTCTGCCTTGAAATGAGGTTTATTGTACTAACAGAAAATGTGCAATCTGCATTCAAACAAAATTTGACAGGTGCATAAGTATGGGCACCTCACAAGAAAAGTGACATTAATATTTAGTAGATCCTCCTTTTGCAAAAATAACAGCCTCTAGTCGCTTCCTGTAGCTTTTAATGAGTTCCTGGATCCTGGATGAAGGTATTTTTGACCATTCCTCTTTACAAAACAATTCCAGTTCAGTAAAGTTTGATGGTCGCCGAGCATGGACAGTCCTCTTCAAATGATCCCACAGATGTTCTATGATATTCAGGTCTGGGGACTGGGGTGGCCATTCCAGAACATTGTAATTGTTCCTCTGCATGAATGCCTGAGTAGATTTGGAGCGGTGTTTTGGATCATTGTCTTGCTGAAAGATCCATCCCCTGCGTAACTTCAACTTTATCACTGATTCTTGAAGATTATTGTCAAGAATCTGCTGATACTGAGTGGAATCCATTCGTCCCTCAACTTTAACAAGATTCCCGGTGCCGACGTTGGCCACACAGCCCCAAAGCATGATGGAACCTCCACCAAATTTTACTGTGGGTAGCAAGTGTTTTTCTTGGAATGCTGTGTTTTTTTGCCGCCATGCATAACGCCTTTTTGTATGACCAAACAACTCAATCTTGGTTTCATCAGTCCACAGGACCTTCTTCCAAAGAGAAACTGGCTTCTCCAAATGTGCTTTTGCATACCTCAGCCGACTCTGTTTGTGGCGTGCTTGCAGAAACGGCTTCTTTCGCATCACTCTCCCATACAGCTTCTCCTTGTGCAAAGTGCGTTGTATAGTTGACCCATGCACAGTGACACCATCTGCAGCAAGTTGATGCTGCAGCTCTCTGGAGGTGGTCTGAGGATTGTCCTTGACTGATCTCACCATTCTTCTTCTCTGCCTTTCTGATGTTTTTCTTGGCCTGCCACTTCTGGCCTTAACAAGAACTGTCCCTGTGTTCTTCCATTTCCTTACTATGTTCCTCACAGTGGAAACTGACAGGTTTAATCTCTGAGACAGCTTTTTGTATCCTTCCCCTGAACAACTATGTTGAATAATCTTTGTTTTCAGATCATTTGACAGTTGTTTTGAGGAGCCCATGATGATGCCACTCTTCAGAGGAGATTCAAACAGGAGAACAACTTGCAAGTGGCCTCTTTAAGTAGCTTTTCTCATGATTGCATACACCTGGCTATGAAGTTCAAAGCTCAATGAGGTTACAAAACCAAAAAAAGTGCTTTAGTAAGTCAGTAAAAAGTAGGTAGGAGTATTTAAAACAAGAAAATGATAAGGGTGCCCATACTTATGCACCTGACAAATTTTGTTTGAATGCAGATTGCACATTTTCTGTTAGTACAATAAACCTCATTTCAAGGCAGAAACATTACTGTGTCCAACAGTTATTACATATATCAAACTGAAATAGCTGTTGCAAAAACACCAATTTTTATAAAACATTAAGCTTAAGATTAATAGGGGTGCCCAAACTTTTTCATATAACTGTATCTAATAGTACCACAGGTTTTTGTTCCTACCATGTGGTTATCTTCTGTGGGGAAAACTTTTACTACCCCTGGGGAGGTGGTCTTTGGATTTAAACAATTCAGTCTTTAAAAATCAGAACATATTGGACGTGTGTGTCTTTTATCAACCTTTTTTTTTAATAACAATCATGAATAATCCCAGTTCTCAGTATTAGCCCCCTGGGGCCATTTGCTGTACAATAATGCTGGCACTGGGTAGTCACAAAGCCATGTACAATCCATGATTGGGATCGGAAAACTATTCAGATGTTGATGTCAATAGCAGCTATAGCATCTAAGTGGTTGAATAAGTGAGGGTCTTTCTCTGGAACCCCATCAACCCCACCACAATGTGACGGGATGCCCGTGAGGTGCTATGAGCGCTGGAGGCCTGTCAATGGCCCCCTCGTCTACCATGTATTGAGGTCTACAACACATTGAGAAGCGTATTACACTGCAATACAAAATAATTGTGTGTGTTATAAGTCCTTACATAATATTCAAATTCCTATTAAGACTAAACAAAAGTGAAAAAAAAGGTTTTAGAAAAATAAATGGATGTAAAAACACACAAAAAAAACTTTTTTTCTATTAAGTCCCTTATTGTTTGAAAATAAATGAAAGAATGTTAGGAAAGCTATGCCTATTTAGTATTGCCACATTGATAATGATCCCAAACTATTAAATTATTAAATTAGTTATCCTGTATAGTAAATACCATAAGAATAAAAACAATAAAAAAGAAACAACAGAATTGCTAGGTTTTCGACACTTTTTTGGTCCAAAAAGTGGAATAAAAAGAGATTAAAAAATAATGCAAAATGAATCAAATATGTAGGTTATACTACAATACCTTAAATCTCTTCAAGGATGATTTCCAAAGAATGAAATGCCAAAAATTGTGGCATTGCCCCACCCATAAAAAAAGCTTTTCAATACATTTCTATAATAATTTTATTTCCAAAGTGCCAACATTTTCCACAGCACTTTACAAGTCAGTTAACATCTGCACACAAAACATTGCAGAGTAACACAATTCAAACAAGATGGAGTGAGGGCTCTGCTCGCAAGAGCTTGCAAGCTATAAGGGGTGATAGAAAAAAAATGTTTGTTGTGTATGATCCAGCCATCTCTATAATAAATCAGGGCATTCGTTTAAAACTGGTTCATTCAGCACCTGTATATGCCCAGATACATAGTGCTACTGAATGCATTGAGTGTGTGGGAACAGGTGATAGGACCAGAGTCTGCAAAAAATGTAGGAAGGTAGAACTGAGACCAGTTAGAATAGTGAGGTGATGTGATAGGCCAGCCTAAATAGATGTTTTTTTAGGGTACGCTTAAAACTATGGTCAGTGGGTATTAATTGGAATATCCGGGGTAATGCATTCCAGAAAACTGATGGAGCATGAGGGATGTCTTGAAGGCAGAGGGTTCGGACCATGGAGGATGTTAGTCTTAGATCATTAGCAGAACAGAGAGCATGGTTAGGGTAGTAGAGAAAGGCAAGAGAGGAGATGTGAGATGGAGCAGCATTGTGAAGAGCTTTGTGGCTGAGAGGAATACGTTTAAGTTGTATTCCGTAACAAATGGGCAACCACTGCAATGAATGGAAGAAAGTGGAGGCAACGGTGTAACAGCTGGACAGAAATATGACCTTGGGTGTTGCATGCAGGATGAAGAAATGAGAATTTAGTAATAGGGAAACTGATTAGTACAGAGAGTTGTTAAGATGAGAATGAATTAAAGGGACAGTAAGCGTTTTAAAGATAAGAACATGTCAAATTTTAGATATGTTTTTGAGGTACAGGTGACATTAGAGAGTGAAGGAAAAATCTGAGTGAAATATAACCCCAAGACAGCGGGTGTGCTGCCTGGGAGTTATGGTAGAACCACATTCAGCAATGGAAAAAACAGGTTAATGTAGGTTATTAGAGAGAGGAAACTCAAGAGGCTCAGTTTTGGAAAGATTTGTTTTCAGATAGATAGAGGGAGGACATTATACACACAGTAGAAAATTGCTTGTATTCTGTGGTAGTGCAGGGGTAATGTCAGAAGAAGAGGTGCATAATTGGGTGTTATTAGCATAGCGATTGAACTGAAAACTGAATCTACTGATGGTTTGACCAATAGAGGTGGTGTATAGAGATAAATGGAGTTGTCCTAGTACCGAACCCTAAGGCTATGTGCCCACGATGCGTATTTCATGCGTTTTTGGGGCGGAAATTTCCGCAGTGTAAACGCATGATAAACACATGGTAAGCCTTCTGCCATGGTCCTCTATGCAATTCCGCACTTTCAATGCCCATGCTGCGGATTTTTCCGCAGCGTTTATGCTGCGCTCAAAAATCCACAGCATGTCCATTAATTTTGCGGAAGCGCTGCGTTGACTTACATTAGGAGGCCCCAATTCCGCAAGACTGCATCTGTACTTGCGTTATTGGCGCGTTCTAATGTGCGGATGGTACCCGAGTGTAGAGAAGATGAGACTCTCCTCCACACTCAGGTACCATAAAAAGCTGTAAAAACAAGAGTAAAATAAAAAATAAGATTATATTCACCTTCCAACGGCCCCCGGTCTCCTTCCCTCTGCTTGCGTGCAAGACTGAAAGACCTGAGGTGACGTCACAGTCATGTGACCGCTGGCCCTTCAGCGCAGTGTCTCGCGATATCTCGGCAGCCAGGAACGAGCCAGGAACGAACGCGGCAGCACACGCCGGGGCATCAGAGGGTAAGTATAGCTTTATTTTTTTATTTTTAAACATTCTTACGGTCACACTATATAAATCCATGTCGGTTGCATGGATTTATATAGTATGACCTAGTTGTCAAGCACTTTCCAGGTGATGCTAAAATCGCTTGGAAAGCGCTTGTCAATCCGCATGCGGAAACGCATGTGAATCCGCATGTATTTCGCAGGAAAAACGCATGTACAATCTGCATGCGTTTTTTCTGCCAGGGAGATGCAGAAATTTTCTGCTTCATTTCTGCATCGTGGGCACATAGCCTAAGGAACCCTGACAGTAAAGGTAAGAGGAGAGGACGAGGAGCCAGCAAAAGATACAATGAGGAGCGATTAGGAGGAACAGTATCCTTGAGGCCGATAGAGCGGAGCATAGTGAGCAGGAGTTGGTGATCCACAGTGTCAAATGCAGCACAGAGATCCAGGAGAATCCGCAGGGAGCAGTGGCCATTGGATTTAGCTGTTAGAAGATTCTTTGAGGCTTCAGCAGATTAGAGAGGAGAGGAGAGTAAATCAGGCTTTCAAGGAATTTACAGATGAACAGGAGATTAACGATATGTCTGTAATTAGCAGAGCAGTTCTGGTTAAGAAATGTTTATTTTAAGTATTAGGGTTATGACGGCATGTTTTACAGGAAATGTATTGGAAAAAAGAGAGAGGTTAAATATTTTAGTTAGGTGGATCATGACGGCCTGGCATGTTATATGTTACCAAAATTGAGTTATTAAACTAATATAACTTGTCCAACAATAAAAATAAGCCCTATGTCAACGCAAGTATAAAGCAATAAGGGTATCGGGAATACAGAGATAAAAGAAAACTAGAATGTTAATCACGACATGAAAACTAAAACTGCTTACAGCACCAAGTGGATAATTTACTAGGGTTTTAGTAATTACGGGTTATAAATACTTTGTATAATCATAATATATCATTTCTAATTTATTTATCAAATTTGTTCGCTCAGGTTTGCAAAATCTACCCCTTAACAAAAGGATAGTCCTAATGATACAAAATAACCCCTCTCAGGGGTAGCACTTCAATATGCAAATTATTACACAAGGCCTGAGCATGGGTAGTGCCTGGGACAGAAAGGAAGAGACTCAAAAAATATATGCTAAAATATCATTTTTATTAGATAATAAAATTCATAAAAAAACAAAGGTACCTTACTGACTGGGAACATAGGACAGCCTGAGGAAAATGAAAAATAATACAAAACAATAGACTAGACTGAGAGTGATACGGACGGGAGATTATGGACAAGTGTGTAAAAAGCCCATTCCGATACTTAGTCAGTCATATGCTATGTAATACATACAGTATAATAGCATAGTGGCCAGCATAAATAGCAGTAGGGGCATAGGGTATTACCTAATAACACCATGGGCATTGGTCACACACTAACGGTAGACAATGTGTTCCTCCACCCCGATGCGCGTTTCACCCTGCTTCTTCAGGGGCCTGTCCCTTCCGTATCACATTCAGTCTAATCTTTTGTATTGTATTTTTTTTTAAATAAATAAAAATCCCCAATCAGTGAGGCACATTTGTTTGTTTGTTTTTTATTTTATTTATTATCTAATAAAAATTATATTTTGACATATATTTTTTGAGTGCCTTACTTTTTGTCCTGGGCTCTACCCATACTCAGGCCTTGTTGAATAAAATCTACTTCTGCATTTAAAATGGGAAGTTTTTAGGCTCTATTCACATGTTAAAGTGGCAAACCTTTAGGCTTGTGAATACAGTATCTTTCTTTACTTCCAGAGGATGTAGCTCTCCTCCAGTTGTGTGACGGACACATAGGTGCATGGCGTGTTACATATTAGACCTCTGATAACTGTTCTGTTGTAAGTCAGGCACTCGTGTGCCCATCATATCGCTGAGACAGATCCTCATCCAATGGAAGTAAACAATGAAGGTTCCTAAAAGTAAATGCAGAAATGATATTTGAAAATTCTATTATTTCAAAAATATTTTTTTCATTTAAATTATTCCATCCATTCTTTACTATTTCCTACGTCTGGAGGTGTAATTTTTGCATGCTACTTGCCAGCTCACTAGTGTCAACCATATGTTCACAAATCCGTGAAGTATCTCCAGTCTTTTTACCATTGGGGTATGTCTAGCGTGGTAATTATAGACTGCGCTGCATATGGTATGTAACCGGAGGAGTGTCATATATTATATTGTTGTCTCCTTTTTATCTGACACTCCTCCTGGTGTGGGGGGGATCCTGGGTGGGTGGGAGTTCGTTTTACCACCCACCGCGGCGTGCTATGTGTGGGCACACTGTGTTCATTCCCCCTATTCGTCTTCTCCAGGTCTGCGCACTGACTTCCTGTGGGACGCGCGGGCCGGAAGTGACGTTTGCGTGTCACGGCCGGCTCCTGCGTTCCACATACCGGATGCCGTCTGGCCGGAACCGGAAGTGACGCGCCCGCTTGTCAGCGCAGGCATATTTAAAAGGAGGACCTATCTGCCTGTTATCGGCACCGTCTAATGGATAAGCTGGGCGTTTGATGCCAGCTTCTATACTGCATGACACCCTCTTCTCCCCTGATGATTAGCTGAGGCAATGAAACGCGTTGGGAGCGGTGTGCTGTGAGTTGCTGGAGGCTGAATAAGGTTTTGGATGCCCCATCACATGGAGCTGTTCTAAGGCCAGAGAGCAAGAACCAATATTCTATCCGGTGAGGTCGTTTCATTAACATATTTATAAGTGTTTAAAGGCTCACCATCGATTGTGTAAATGTATTAAGGTTCTTGTGGCCTGAGACATGATATGTTTGAGACACTGTCTTGAGAGCTCCGCTATTATTTTCCCGCCATTCTCTGTGTGATGTTACAGGTAGACCACATACGGTTATATTCCTGGACATAACGAGTTATTGATTGTTTAGGGTCACTCACTATCACAGACAGGCTTATACTTGTTTTTAGGTCCTTTGGACTTGTGTATTATTTTTTTTTTATTCAGTTGTAATAAATGCTAAGTTTTAATCCTTTGTAGCACTACACTCGCTTTAAATACTTATTTTCCCTGTGTGGTTTTCTTGAACCCCTATTGCTATACCTTATATTCCTAAAAGTAAATGCAGAAATGATATTTGAAAATTCTATTATTTCAAAAATATTTTTTTCATTTAAATTATTCCATCCATTCTTTACTATTTCCTACGTCTGGAGGTGTAATTTTTGCATGCTACTTGCCAACTCACTAGTGTCAACCATATTTTCACAAATCTGGTTTAGTGCTCCATAACAGTAATCATTAGTACAATTACACCGTGTAAAGTGCATCTTAACTGCAACCTCCAAACACCCAAGTGTTGTTTAAAGTCATTAGTTGAGGTCCTGTTTACAACGCGTTTCATTAGAAAGGTAATTGAATCAGTACTTTCCTTGTGACTGAAAGTGTCAGCAGGCGCCTGCAGTTACATTGTCACTCACTACTTTTAAGGTAATGTCCCCCGTGTGTCAATTATCCCCTAACCACAGAACCCTCTGCAGGCCTCCATCATTTATCTCATTGTGCTGCCTTGCATTGTTAGCTGGGAGATGACAATCGGAAGCATGCATTTTGTACGTTATGTGTAATTAGAGGTGAATATGTTTGCCTTTGCCTTATCTTTCTAAAGCAGCTTATCAGTGCTGTCACGCATCACGACATCAGCGGCAGATGAATGGTAACGCAAGATCACCATGTCACAAAGACGCCATCAGTTTGGCCATTTACTTATTTTGCCACACTGAGCAACAAGACTTAAATTGCCTGGATATTGACAGCATTTAGCTTGGTAACACACTTTAGTCTTCTAACATTAAAGGGACTGAAATGCTTTGAAGATGATCTATGTTCTCACCAGACTCATATGACATTGTCCTCCACTGTTAACACTCAAGGTGATCTGCACAGAAAGCTTTTGTCTTCTTTACCTATTCAGCCTTCACAACTTTGGTAACCAGATCTGTTGCAAATACTGAAGTCAATGAATACTACACTCAGGTACAATAAATGAAGCACAAGGATTCAATGACATTAAATCTGGAAAAGTGTAAGATTTTGTCATCAATGTACATGGAATAGCTTTCCAACAGTCTTGAAGGAGGCCCCAGAGGTGCTAAGCACTTGTTGGCTCTTTGCCTTCACTCTGGGGTTCAACTCATCCCAAACCATCCATGTTGGGTAGAGGATGGCTGATTGTGGAGGATATGTCATCTGATGCAGAACTCCATCCCTCTCCCTCTTTGTCACATACACTGACGATCAAAAGGGTAACAATGCAGTGTTGAAAGCCAAAGGTGGATTTACAAAATACTAAGAAAATAATAAAAATTAAAATTTTGATTTTTAGAAGCTAAGCAGTAATAATGCAGTGACATGACAAGAATCTGTATAACTAATCATATAAAAAATAGTTGCAATTTAAATTTATGTATGAGATAGCCGAGATGATTGTCTATAAAATGATGGCAGTCTCATGTTCAAAGCAGTAGTGGATGGTGAGATATGGAGTCTGAAAGTCAAAAGCTCAAACAATATTACTCTTTTGCTTGTCAATGTATCTCTTACATATCCTTGTTTTTGGGCCATTGTCCTATAGATATACAGACGTTGGTCCAACTTAGCGCAAACCAGATGGAATGGTATATCAGTGCAGAATGCTGAGGTAGCCACTCTGGGCAAGTGTGCCTTGAATTAGGCATGAATCACCAACAGTGTCACCAGCAAAGCATCCGCACACCATTAGACCTCCCTCTATGCTTCTTGTTGGGCATCATACATGTAGAAACCATCTGCTCACCTTTTCTGAATCTCACAAAGACCTAGTGGTTGGTACTAAAAATTTCACAGTTTGACCCATCAATTGCTTTCGGAGTTGGAGGGTGAGGGTTCATGACACACATGGTGGTCCTGTCCAAGGGAACGCTCCTTTTGGATACACACCACATTTATTATGTAAACAGTCATCCATATTTCTCATAACTGGTCCCTTTGGAGGCACTTCTAAACAGACCTACAGTATTCCTGATATCTGTAAGCAAGCCCAAAAAACGTATCTAATTTTTGCTCCAGGCCACCAGAATTACAATTCTAGGGGTTTATTAGACTCATTAGTTTAGCCTCGATTAAGTAAAACTAAAACTCTCATGAACTATGGTTAATGAAAAACTACCTAGTATTCTTTAGGAGACGGCTACATTGTTTAATAAAATATGACTTTCATGAATTCAATATTCTGAAGATATGATATTGAGCTCCTCACCAAATAGTTTGAGGCAGGTTGGCATGTCTTCTCCCTTAGAGTACAGATTGGAGGAATATTCATTCTGCCTTATTTTTCTACGCTTTCTAATCTTCCTCTTCTTTCCATGCTGTCCTTCTTTTCTATTTATTTTTTTTCCCAATATGTTGATGTTATACATTGTTTTCATATTCCCCGGACAAAAAGAGAAGAAACAGTAGATGTGAAGGGACTGTTGCCAAAAGGGTGAAATTCATGAGCATCTTCCTCCAGTCCTCATGAATCTACCCTTCAATGTATCTTTGCTCAAATTTTGCATGTTATGTCTATGACCAAAAGAACATTAATGGAAAATGGACCAACTCCTCTCCTACCTTTTGTAGCATCACATTGTCATATATTTTGCATATTTTTCTATTCTAGTATTTGTTACATATTGATGACTCAAGGGGGTTTTCCCACGAACACACTACATTGTAATTAATAGGTCTTGGAAGAATAATAATTTCCACAACTGGATGTTTTTAAATTTTTTTTTCCTGTGCTGAGATAATCTTATATAAGTGCTCCTGCTGTGTACTGTGTAATGGATGTGTCTGACCGTACAGGAATATGGTCTGATCATACCACATCTCCTGGGCAGGGGAGGAAGCAAAAGAGTATACAGACAGGACAGCAGGGGATCACAGCTGATTATCTCTGTGAGGTAAAACATTTCCCTGCCTGTTTTGAAACATGTTTTAGATCACAAAAAGCAGCAGCTGTGATCCCATGCTGTCCTGTCTTTATAATCTTTTTCTTCCTCCTCTGCCCAGGAGCTGTGGTATGATCAGACTATGTCCCTGCAGGGTCAGACACAGCCATTACACAGTACACAGCAGGGGTACATTTATAAGATTATCTCAGCACAGGAATATTTTTAACACATCCAATTGTGGAACTTATTATTCCAAGATCTATTGATTAAAATGTACTTTGTTTGTGGTACAACCACTTTAAAGAAGCACTCCTCCTCTTCCCATCACATTTTTTATCCTCTTAATATATTGCAATCATCATATTATACAGCACTGTGTACTTACAATTGCTCATTTTTCCTTTCTAGCCAGCTGCTTCGGTTTTCCATTAGGTCTGTGAGAACACGTGATTAAAAACTGACTAGCTGAATCCTAAGCTCTATGTACAAACAGGAGGTCAATTTTGTCTGCACAAGTCTTGAGTCACAGCAAAAGTCCCCGTGGGAGCAGGGAGCAGCTGGGTCAGGAGTTGAAAAGGGGAATGAAAAATGCAGGGACAAGAGACTTCCTGTTTCTACATGGAGCAGAGAAAAGAGAATAATTAACTGGGTAGAAGGGCAAATTGAGCAATTGTAAGTACACAGTGCTATATAATATCATGACTGCAATATATTAAGAAGATAAAAACTTTGATGAGAGTGCTTCTTTAAGTCATCTTGTTCTTGTCTAATTTCCTATAATGTTAAAATAAAAAAAAATTAAATTACTTAAATGTTAAATTATTTACACAGTAGAGCTAGAAGACAAAAAAACACTAGCGTTTTGAATACAAAAAAATAAAAATGTTTTTACTCCTGGTGGGCCCTCTCAGCTCTTGAGTTCCAGTGCAGCTTGTACAACTACCACTGTAGATGCACCCATGTTGATTTGAGTTAGTTTTGTATACAGAGGCTAAAATCCTAAACAGACCTGATTATTTTTCACTGTTAAAAGTTAAGAATTTTATACAGTCCAGGAACTTGTGTGAGCTAAAATCCTGAATATTTTTTACCTGCAGTGATAAATTGTAGGCCAAGAAGTGGAGACTGTCAGTAAATATAGCTCACAAAGAATTGCCTAAACTGGTTGTAATTGCATCTGCGCACCAGCTGTAATTAGGACTTGATGTATATAGATATTCAAAATGTCCACATTCAATTAAATCAGAGACCTTGAAAATGGTCAGAACTTAAAGCACAAAAGAAACTATTTACTGTTCAAAGTGGCTAGAATTCTGTTCAAATTGAGCCACAAAGGTGCCCCATGATGTGTATCTTTTTCAACACTTTTTGCACTACACTAGACATTTTTTTTATCCCTTTTCAAAATGATATCTTCAATAAAAAAAAAAAGTAGGGATAGGAAAGATAGTGACATGTACAAAAATGTATCAGCTGACTTTCTTCACAATTGTGTCGAGGCTTCAATTGGTCATTTTATGTAGTTATCCATTTATTCGGAAAATTTACTTCTTGCTTCTATAGAGTTTAATCACATGATGTCATAGACCTAATAGAAAAGAGAAGAATTAACTGTGTAGAAGGTTAAAATGAACAATTGTAAGTACACAGTGCCATATAATATGATCATTGTAATGTATTAAGAGGACAACAATTTTGATGGGAGTGCTTCTTAAATTAATATCTCACTGAACACAACAATTTCCAAAATTTTGACAAGACTGAGTTTCATAGAAAATTTTTGTAACCCATAATATGAAAGTAATGTTAACAATATAACTTTCATTGCAAAATCTTCAGTTTTACTTTAGTTGATTCAAAAATTAATATACCCCACATTAAAAACTACTGCATCTAGTATTGTGTATGAGAACAGTATCAACATCAACATCTATGTTTTTCCATTCTTCGAGACCGACTTCTTTTAGAACCTTGATTGTGGATGGAGTGTGATGCTCAACTTGTCTGTCAGAATTTCCCAAAGGTGATTTGGTTTGGCTCAGATCAGGAGACACTTGGCCACTGAATCACGTTCACCCTGTTCTTCAGAAATGCAAAAGATATGTTATGAATCATTGTCACGTTGGAAAAGTGCACGTCTACTAAGAGCACGGAGTGATGGGTGCATCTTCTCTCTCCATATATAGCAGTACATCTGTGAATTCATGTTACCATCAATGAAATGTGGCTCCCCGACAGCAGCAGCACTCCTAATTGGGGGTCAAAATAACTTGCTAAAACATATTTTTAAATTTTACTAACTTTACCTTCAATGAAAAAAAGTTTGGGGCTTATATAAAAAAGGGATTATTAAGTAGAAAAAATGTCACATTTATGATGTCATTCTATAATGTCACAGGGTAGTACTACCACTAATGGTCAATGAGTTGCGTGAAATTCTTCCATAACTAGTTCAGTGATTATCTGTTAGAGATCTACTGTTAAAATGTTATTTTGTGCCATAAGCTCAGCTCCATAAGTTCAGAAGAAGAAGAGTGGCCATAAGGAAACAGGGAATCATGAGAGGCACTTGGAAAGTTGCCCTAATAACTGCTGGAGGATACTAATGAATTGCTTGCAGTACCAGGGAAGCAGTACCGAGGCTTACATTTCTGTTATCAAGCTTTTACTACATGCCAAGTTGATAATTAATGAAGCACAGACCCCCGATGCCTGATGGCATGAACACTTAATTACTCTTGTAAATGAAGATTTGATTCAGAATGACTGGATCTAGTGTGCAGCCTGACAAAAAGAGGCTTATGGACAATCACCAATCCGCTAGTTTCCACACTCTCACATTAAAGGGAGATGTGCAGCCTGTATGGCCTTCTCAGTTTAGCTATTGTACTATATCTAATAAGCCTGCAAGCAATGCGATTGAAAAAGTACCCAGCGCCAATGTAAGAGCATAGAGAACAGTGTCCTAGAATGCCACCACATAATGAATTGTATGTAAGCTTCTCGGGAATATATAGTATATTAGATATATTGCATTGCATGTTCACCGATGACTATAAATGTGATTAGCTACCAAAATATTAAGAGGAAGCTTCGTTGATGGAGTCATTACCGGTGGATAAAAAATGGCCAGGAGTTAATAATTGGATTATTTCCAACTCAAACTCATGAGAGACTCACAACTGTGCTGCTTGGCCGTCATACCCAGCTCAGGCTAGGACATTATAGACTAGAATAGAACGATGTCTTGAATTGCAACGTTCAGAGAAGTGAAACTTTTCGTGTCTTTAATGTCTTCCTTCATGTACAGCAGGTGGCAAAACACCTCATAGGCTCCAGCAGCACACAAGCCGTATATTTCTGCCTTTTATTTTACAATTCAATATATTTTTATTATTAGAATTTCTAGTTGTGTGTGGCAGAATATAAGCGTTAGGGTGAATTTCAAATGGGTTAATATTTTGTGGTCTGGATATAAAACGATGGAACATTTGTATTTTATTAAAGGGGTTGTCCACTACATAGACAACCCCTTCTGAATCCTCATATTTCCCTCCAGTAAAATAAAAAACCTAAAGACATGATCTGGAATGAGAGATGGTGTGCATGCAGCGTGTAAACGCATGTTCACATTGGCCACTAAACAGACAAAACCCAAGATAAAAACACAAAAAGCAAATACCCTGCAGTAAATAAATACACAAACAGCAATAGTGCATTAAAATAATATAGAGTGCTCAGTTATCATAATTATGCTAAAAAAAATGATAAAGACATCCCACCACGGCACGGTGAACCTCTTCGGGGGACGGTCCTAACCTCTAATATTAAAACCTTACCATATTTCAAGTGACATGCAAGTTGAGAAGGATTGAGACTGAGTAGTGGACACACAGCCATGGGGAACCACATAAATATAATGTCCAGCTAAAAGAAAAGGCTGGCCACGCCTTTATATGCACTGAGTGCAAACAAATTGAAAAAAAAAAATAAAGGGATGAATTGAAATATAAGTTGGTGTTTATGCAGTATGTTCACACTGGCTACTAAACAAAACCCAAGATAAGATCACAATAAGCAAATACCTTGCAGTAAATAAACAGAAATAGTGCATGAAAATATTATAGGGTGCTTAGTTAACATCATTTTGATAAAAAAATGTAAAAAACATCTCACCACGTCACGGTGCCCCTCCAGTAAAATAATAACACTTATACTCACCTCCGATGCCTTTCCAGCAGTATTGGCACTGGCTCTCTTGGGGATTGCGTGACATTGGCTGCAAAGATCATGTGATGTAATAATCAGCACTGGCTTTACTCTCCTCTTCTGTTGACGTAATTGACATGCAGAGTAAGTGAGAGCTGCGGCTGCTTTCTCACTTCCTCCAAATGTCTTGATTTGTCTAAAGGACGGGAAAGTGAAGCCAGTGCTGACTGGCCACAGAGATTGCGTCACACAACAATGTCATGCGATCCTTGGGATAGCCAGTGCCGACATTGCAGGAATGATGCCTGCACCGGAGGTGAGTATAAGTGTTACTATTTTATTAGGGGGAGCGTAGTGATTGAGAAGAGGTTATCCGAGTAGTGGACAACCCCATTAATAGAATACTAACCACCACATTCAGTTAGGATCCTTATTACTACTTAATTTATTCAAGGTCTTTTATGGTACACACTATGTAATGTGACTTTTCATTACGTAGACCTTGCCTACTTATAAAATATGTAAGGAAAAGTTATACAAAAACATGTCTATTTAATACACTACATGTATCTACAGTATAAAATTGTGGTCTATTTTAACCATAGAAGTACTTTAAATGCTATGCATGACTTGGATATAAGCGCTGCCATTCATAAAACTCATAGAATAAATTCTAACTCAATACCTAGTATCTGCCAAAATGAAAAGAAAATATTCAAGTGTCAAACAGACCAAACAAACCCTAGACAGTGGTTTATACATTTCCATCAGTTCTGTTAATATCAGGCGAAGCAATTAATCCAAGGAAGTGGCAGTCTGATTGTCAGCGATCAGTGGGGCTGGTGTAAGGAGATAAGACCCCGCTCTGATTATCTTATAGAATATGGATATGCTCAGCTACAAAAATCAAAAACTACTTAGTTGGTTGTAAGAAGTGAAATTCCAACTCCACAGACATCTAATTCTAGACGAGTCTCAGCAGGGGTGCAGCATTCTCAGGGCTATGGGGAAAGAGAGTAGAATGTCAAATTATGTTCTGCGTCTCCTTGTCACTGACTAAGTGGATGTTCTTTAGGCTTTATTCTTCATTCATTTAAAAGGACAGTACGTGATATCATTTTACAGGTGGTAAACATGAAATATATGGCCATAATTTAAGTGATTACTGAAGTTTACTTTAGTAACTACTAAGTTGCCAAATACTTTTTACATTTAGTACAACACTCGTTGAAAATGACAGTGTGAACTGCAGTGAGTTACTTTGGTGAATTCCTTAATAATTTGACACCTTGCCCTGTTCCTCTGAATGAAAAAGCAAGTTTTAATGATTTACACTAAACTTACTGTAGGTATCTTAGAACCTTAACCCCTTCACGCCATGGCCATTTTTTCATTTTCGTTCTTTCCTCCCTTTCTTCCAAGAGCTATAACTTTTTTTTTTATGTTTTTGTTAATATAGCAGTATTAGGGCTTTTTTTGTGCGGGATGAGTTGTACTTTTTGAATGACATTATTGATTTTACCGTACTGGAAAATGAGAAAAAATTCAAAGTGTGGTGAAATTGCAAAAGAAAGTGCAATTCCATAATTGTTTTCTCTTTTATTTACCATGTCCACTATATGGTAAAACTGATCTGCCATTATGATTCCCAAGGTCAGTACGAGTGCACAGCTGCCAAAAATCTAACGTTTTTTTTTTTTTAAGTGGTGAAAAAAAAAAAAAAAAATTTATATGAAAAATAGTTTTTTCTTATGTCGCCATTTTCCGAGACCCGTAGCGTCTCCATTTTTCAGCTATGGAGCTGTTGTTAGGGCTTATTTTTTGCGCCCTGCCTTGATATTTTCTTATTACGTTTTACTGCATTGTTTTGGCAGCCAAAAGAAATGTAATTCTGACATTTTGATTCTTACTCCTCGTTAAGCCATTGACTGTTCTGATTAATTTATCTTATATTTTGATAGATCGGACATTTCTGAATGCAGCCATACCAAATATGTGTATTTTTTTTTAATTCTCTAATTTCAATGGAGCAAAAGGGGGTGATTCGAACTTTTTAAAAAAATATATGAAAAAAAACCAACCTTTTTTTTTCACTTTTTACTGAATTTAATAGTCTTAGGAGACCTGAAGTTGTGATTGTCCAATCACCTGTGCTATACATGGCAGTGCTTAATCACAATCTCCTATGCCGACCCCAGCTGTCATAACAACCCATCGGGCCCCTGCAATCATATGACAGGGGTTCCAATGGGCAGCCGGAATGATGCGTTTCCGGCCGGAGTGATGCGTTTCCGGCCGGAGTGAGTTAAATCCAGCTGTCAGAGATTGACAGTGGGATTTAATTGGTTAACAGCTGTGGCTGGAGATTCAAAACACCTGCGGCTGTTAACCAGTTCCCGACCGCCCACTGTACATAAACGTCGGCGCTTGCTGGGCTCTGTGCAGCGCCAACGTTTAAAAACGGTGGGTTGGCCCGCAGCGCTCAGGACCCCCAGGGTCCTGCTAGCGCTGCGGTACCGGTTCAGAGCGATAGCTCTGACATGTGGCATCATGGGGACCTGATTGGATCAGGTCCCCATGATGTTAACCTGTTCCTATCTTCTAGATGCCGCGATCCATAGCGATCGCGGCATTTAAAAGATAGTGACAGCCGGTGGTCGGCGATCGGGACCCCCCACATACCTCAGCAGTGGCGGGGATCCCGGTGCTGTGACCTCTGACATCATCGAGACCTGATTGGCTCAGGTCTCGATGATGTCAGCATCACACCAGCCAATCAGAAAGATCACCAGGGAAGTTTGTTTTAGCAACAAACTTTCCCGGGCGATCTGGCTGATAAATACACTGTTTCTCCTCCGATCTCAGTGAGAGAGCAGAGGAGAAACACTGTGACAAGAGCTGTCAGCCTTGCCACAGTAAAAGTGAAAAAAAAAATATCAAAAAGAAAGTAAGGTTAGGGTTAGTGAGTCTGTCAGATTAGTCAGCCCTGTCAGTCAGTCCTGTCAGATCAGTCAGTCCTGTCAGATCAGTCAGTCCTGTCAGATCAGTCAGTCCTGTCAGATCAGTCAGTCCTGTCTGTCAGTCAGTCCTGTCTGTCAGTCAGTCCTGTCTGTCAGTCAGTCCTGTCAGATCATTCAGTCCTGTCAGATCATTCAGTCCTGTCAGATCAGTCAGTCCTGTTAGATCAGTCAGCCCAGTCAGTCAGTCCTGTCAGTCAGTCAGTCAGTCAGTCAGTCAGTCCTGTCGATCAGTCAGTCAGTCCTGTCGATCAGTCAGTCAGTCCTGTCGATCAGTCAGTCAGTCCTGTCGATCAGTCAGTCAGTCCTGTCAGGTCAGTCAGTCCTGTCAGATCAGTCAGTCCTGTCAGATCAGTCAGTCCTGTCAGATCAGTCAGTCCTGTCAGATCATTCAGTCCTGTCAGATCATTCAGTCCTGTCAGATCATTCACTCCTGTCAGATCAGTCTGTCCTGTCAGTCAGTCCTGTCAGATCAGTCAGCCCAGTCAGTCAGTCCTGTCAGTCAGTCAGTCAGTCCTGTCAGTCAGTCAGTCCTGTCAGTCAGTCCTGTCGATCAGTCAGTCAGTCCTGTCAGATCAGTCAGTCAGTCCTGTCAGATCAGTCAGTCAGTCCTGTCAGATCAGTCAGTCCGGTCAGTCCAGTCCGGTCCCGTCCGTTCAGTCCGGTCCGTTCAGTCCAGTCAAAAAATATAAAAATAAAATGGCCCGTCAGACTTATACTGCAGAAGAGGTGCATGCCCTGCTGTGTTCTGATAGTGATGACAGTGCAATCTCAGATGGAGATATGGATTTTGAGGGCTTTAGTAGCGATGACACTGAGAGCTCAGAAATGAGCAGTGATTCTGGTCCATCCTCAAGCCCAAGGACCAGTACAGCAATAGGGGCAAATAGCGCTACTGGAGAACCGTCTCCAAATCAGGGAACACTGCCCAGTACAAGCGCTGTCCCTGCTACTAGTGAATTGGCGCACGCCAGTGTACAAGGGGTTTTGCCACATGATCTAGCATTTCCCAGTTGGGAGGCTTCGGATTCGGCTGCTCCATTCAGCCCTGATTTCAACGCCATTCCTGGTATAAATGTGGAGGTGGAAGATTTTGGACCAATTCATTTTTTTAATTTGTTTTTTACAAACAGCTTGCTAGAGCATATTGTCGTGCAAACAAATTTATATGCATCCCAATTCATAAGCCAGAATCCCCGATGTTACTATGCTAGGGCAAATTTATGGACACCAACTAATGTCCCGGAAATAAAAAAATTTTTAGGACTTACATTTGCCATGGGGCTTGATAAAAAAACCGAGCATTCGATCCTAATGGTCCAACCACCCTGTTCAAGCCACCCCTATGTTTTCAGTCGTTCTGCCTAGGACCCGTCATGAAATGCTCATGCGGTTTTGGCATTTTAACGACAATAGTCAATGCCTGCCCAGAAATGCCCCAGAACATGATAGGTTATATAAAATTAGACCCATCATTGAAAATTTGTCAGAAAAATTCTTAAGGCTCTACACCCCAACACAAAATATTTCTATAGATGAGTCCCTTGTAAAATTCAAAGGAAGACTGCACCTCAAGCAATTTATCCCATCTAAAAGGGCAAGGTTTGGAATAAAGATCTATAAAATGTGCGAAAGTTCAACCGGATACACATCCGCTTTTCGCATATACGAGGGGAAAGATAGCCAACTAAACCCACCAGGATGCCCTACTTATCTGGGGACATCTGGAAAAATTGTTTGGGAGCTGATAAGTCCATTTTTTTCAAAAAGGCTACAATCTATATGTAGACAATTATTACACCAGCATACCCCTATTTAAAAGTCTGGTTGAACACAACATCTGGGCTTGTGGGACCATTCGTAAAAACCGTCAGGGGTTTCCACAGCCATTGGTCAACCAAAAGTTCCAAAAGGGGCAGTCAGGGGCTGTACGCAACGGAGAGCTGCTTGCCCTGAAATATAGGGATAAGAGGGATATTTTTATCCTCAGCTTGATCCACACAGATGCCACAAGGGCCATTGTAGAACTAGGATCCACCACTCCGAAGCAAAAACCTGTGTCAGTCATTGACTACAACAAACACATGGGGGGTGTGGACCTTGCAGACCAGGTTCTACAGCCATACCAGGTATCAAGAAAGTCCTATACCTGGTATAAAAAGTTGGTTATTTATTTGTTTCAGGTGGCCACATACAATTCTTTTGTGTTGTACAAAAAAGCAGGAAATTCAGATCCTTTTCTTGATTATCAAGAAAAGGTAATTGAAAATCTTGTCTTTCAAAGTGTTAGCCCCGCTGATCCATTAGAATCTGAGGATGTGAAAAGACTCACTGAGCGACATTTTATTGCACTTATTCCAGCAACGGAAACAAGAAGCAACCCCCAGAAAAGATGTCGTGTATGTACTAAGAGAGGAATGAGGCGTGATACCCGCTACTATTGCCCACAAGGCCCATCATTGCCAGCCTTATGCGTCACTGACTGCTTTAAAATCTTCCACACAGAACCACGTTTTTAAACTGTAAAAATGTATCCCAATTTGTCATTCAAACATTTGGTTCATTTAGTGAATGACACATTCGAGTAGAGCTCACTTAATTTCCAGGGGGGGTTCTCCAGAATCTAAACCTTCCATTGCGTGCTTGTTTCTGGAAATCATCCATTGAGTTAAAATGGTCACTAAACCCATAGATGAATTCCCAGAGGGGTATCATTTCCAAAATGGGGTCACTTGTTGGGGGTTTCCTCTGTTTAGGCACCTCAGGGGCTCTCCAAATGCAACATGGCGTCCGCTATCGATTCCAGCCAAATTTCCATTCCAAAAGTCAAATGGCGCTCCTTACCTTCCGAGCCATGCCGTGCGCCCAAACAGTGGTTTTGCACCACATATGGGGTATCAGCGTGCTCAGGAGAAATTGCACAACACATTTTGGGGTCCATTTTTTCTGGCTGCCCTTGTGAAAATTAAAAATTTGAGGCTAAAGTAGCAGTTTTGTGTTAAAAATGTGTTTTTTTATTTTCACACTTCAACATTATAAAATTGTGTGAAGCCCCTGGGGGTTCAAGGTGCTCACCACACATCTAGATAAGTTCCTTGAGGGGTCTAGTTTCCAAAATGGGGTCACTTGTTGGGGGTTTCCACTGTTTAGGCACCTCAGGGGCTCTCCAAATTCAACATGGCGTCCGCTATCGATTCCAGTCAAATTTCCATTCCAAAAGTCAAATGGAGCTCCTTACCTTCCAAGCCATGCCGTGCGCCCAAACAGTGACTTTGCACCACATATGGGGTATCAGCGTGCTCAGGAGAAATAGCACAACACATTTTGGGGTCCATTTTTTCTGGCTGCCCTTGTGAAAATTAAAAATTTGAGGTTAAAGTAGCAGTTTTGTGAAAAAAAGTTAAATGTTCATTGTTTTCTTCCACATTCCAAAAATTCCTGTGAAGCACCTGAAGGGTTAATAAACTTCTTGAATGTGGTTTTGAGCACCTTGAGGGGTGAAGTTTTTAGAATGGTATCACTTTTGGGTATTTTCTGTGATAAAGGCCCCTCAAAGTCACTTCAAATAAGATGTGGTCCCTAAAAAAATGTTTTTGTAAATTTTGTTGTAAAAATGAGAAATCGTTCGTCAACTTTTAACCCTTATAGCTTCCTAACAAAAAAAAATTTTGGTTCCAAAATTGTGCTGATGTGAAGTAGACATGTGGGAAATGTTATTTATTAACTATTTTGTCTGACATATCTCTCTGATTTAAGGGCATGAAAATTCAAAGTTTGAAAATTGCTAAATTTTCAAAATTTTCGCCAAATTTCCATTTTTTTCACAAATAAACACAAGTGATATCGAAGAAATTTTACCACTATCATGAAGTACAATATGTCACGAAAAAACAATCTCAGAATCAGAGGAATCTGTTGAAGCGTTCCAGAGTAATTACCTCATAAATTGACAGTGGTCAGAATTGAAAAAATTGGCCCGGTCACGAAGGCAAAAACAGGCTCTGGCGCGAAGTGGTTAAATGCACATGACAGCTGATTCAATCGGTGCCATGTCTGCCAGGATTTGCGTGACCTGTTGCCAATCAGAGGCTGCTGTGGGGCAGTTAACTCAGCGCTGATGCAGGAGTGAGTATTGGATATTTTTGTTTCACAAGGGGGACTCATTTATTTGAAAAAGTGATATCCAGGTACCGGACAACACTTTTAACCCTTTTCTGCAACAGCAAGTTTTGTTCCCCATGATGCAGTATTTTTTTCTATTCTTTCATCTCAGCCTTTTGTCGATATAGTCGTATAAAAGCTTCTTATTTGCATGATGGCTTTTATTTTTTAATAGCATCAGTTTACTGTTCATGTTATGAAAAACTTTAATTTTGGGGTGAAAATTAAAAAAACCAGCAAGTCTATAATATTTTGGGTTTTGTTTTACTAGCTTTGCACTATAAAAAATACTTCAATAAATGAATACCGCTGGTGCTAACTGAGAGTACCTTACAGGTCCCCTGCCGCAAATATACGTCTCTGACCACCACAGGGTTAATATAAATTATAAGAAATAAACTAGGCTGTTGCGCAAGGTGACAAGGTATAATATTGTAGCACCCTGAGGATTCGGCTGCTACAGGGGTATTGCACCTCAACCCAGAGGTGTGATATTCCACTCCCGGGTAAGGATGGAGTGTGGAACTGAGCTCAGAAAGCTGCATGCACTACACACATCCCATTTCCGAGGAACAGACCAACGGTACTCCCACTTAGAAATGTGCAGGTACGACCGAGTCTGTTCCTGGCTGGAGTGGGAGGGGGGTGGTACATCCCAAGTAGTGTAGGGGCAGATAGGGGGAGCAGCCTGGGTAAAGATAGGAGCTCATTGGGTGCTGGTCACCTGAGCTCACACATAGAGGGAGTATTTAAGGTGGGCACCATCAAAGAACAGGGTCAGTCAGTCAGTCAGTCAGCCAGTCTTTGCAGAGAAGTCGGAGGAAGAGGAGCAGAGCAGCCCTAGCCCCAGAGAGAGAGAGGAGAAAGAGAGACCCAGAGGGGGTGAAAGAAAAGGACTCTGAGAACCCAAAGTCCATCACCGGGTGAAGAGTTGGCAAAAGGGTACCGGATCCCAAACTGGTGGGGGCTAAAGCACACCTCAGCCAGAGACCGGAGGCCGTGGGCAGGATCTGCCACGGCCACCCACCACATCCACCCTGAAGGCAAACCACATGTAGGGTCAGGGAACCCAAGGCCAAGGGTTTCCCAACAGAAGGCCCGAGGGAGCTGGACCTAGGTGGATCCCTGGTGGGGACGGCCAGAAGACAGGACAGGAAGGAGGGCTCAGGGTCACGCTCCGGACTTGCTTGGGGGTTGGCTGAATCCAGGACCTGGTGGACGCAGCACGGCTCGGGTGGTCACTTGAAGCTGGAGTGACCGGAACATCAGCAGTAAGTAAATACCCTAAACTGCACAACCCGACTCTGTCTTTAATTACCATCTATGCTGCACCACCACAACCCCCATCCTCTGCACCTGACCCCCTGAGGCTATACCCCACCCGTTGGGGGTTATACTATCAAAAGCTGCACCAACACCATCAGCCTCAGCGGACCCTGCTGCAGCGGCGGCCGTAGTGACCGCAATACAACGGGTGGCGTAGTCGACATAAAGAACTTTATAACATCTGTAGGACTGCCACATACTCTGAGCTTGACACCCTGGGCACGGACCGGGTCACAGCCACTCGGAGACTACAACCCCCATCTGATCCGGCTCCGGGTATTCCCCTAAAGAATATGGCCCAGGGGGCGCGTCAATATCACATCAGTCAGTTACAAAGAAGAATTCACAAATACCTTAATGGATGTTGATGTACTAAGTCCTGAAACTGGCAGTCCAGACTTCAAATGTGCATAGATGAATAGAAGAAGAACAAAAGTCCATAATGTTCATTCCCACCGGGCTTGACTTTGTGAGTTTAACTCTGTCCGAGCTTCTGAGATAGTGCCCCGGCCGGCAGCTACTATCCCAATGTCCGTGATGCACACAAGGAACTCTGGATGCAAATGGTGACGTCACCTTCAATAGCTACAAAGTCCTGCTAGGTCCATCACACTGCGTTACCCAAGGACTTCGTAGCTATTCGAGGTGACATCGCATAGTAGCTGCCGGCCAGGGCACTATCCCAGAAGCTCGGGCGGAGTTAAACTCACAAAGTCAAACCCAGTGGGAATGAATGTTATGGATAAGGACTTTTGACTTTTTTTCTGTTTATCTACGGAGTTTTGAAATCTGGTCTGCCAGTGTAAGGGTTTAGTACATCAACATCCATTAAGGTAATTGTGAATTCATCTTTGTAACTGTTTGGTGGGATATTATACTGTAACACCAACATCCTTGCATGCTTCCCCTTCCTCCCCCAGGCAGCGACGCTGACATGCTCACTGCCACAGCCGCTCAGTGGCTTCTCCTGCTCTAGCTCCCGCCGTAGCTCCCATGTCCCAATGTTCGCACAAGTTACGCAGGTCTCCTGGCAACACGCTTAGAGCAAGCGCGCTTACCACTTCTTAAAAGGAGCGTTGCTCGTAGTCGTAGTCTGGAAATGTCCCCAGCCTATAGCTGGGAGGCATAAGGTATTTAAGGCACCCTTCCCTGTAGGGAGGTGCCTGAGCAACTTAAGTACATAGTGTGTCTTCAGCTTACTAGCTAGTTGTCAGGTCCTTGATCCTGAATCCATTCTGTGACCCTGCTCCTGAGTCTATCCCATTTTCCTGAACCTGTCCTGCTAACCAGAACCCAAACTCATACAGTGTGTACCCTAACCTGATCTTGAACCTCTCCTGTCATAACCAGCACCAGTAACTGAACCCATTCCATCTGAACAACACCAGTCTCCATACTACCAGTGATCCAGATGCTGTCGTGCCTGACACTCCACCCGTACCTGTGCCCCTGAATCCTGGGGTCAGCTTCTGCAGTACCAGGGACTGCCCTGGAGTGGTTCCAGGCAGCTACCAGAGACTCAAGTCTAACCTCCCCACCAGAGACTCTATTGAAGACCAGGTAGCCGCTTAGTCATGCCCCTGCATTGTAATCCCTGTCTATGGCACAGTGGGTCCACACTCACCAGAGTGACATATACCTTGTCACCTTGCATAATAGCCTTGTTTATTTCTTCTAAAAAAGACTTTTAAAAAATAAGAAGTTTTTATATCTTCAAATTCTGGGTCCCATAGATTTATTTCCATCTACAAAGATGCATAAGGGTTCATCTTCTATAGGATGAGTTGAAATTTGTAGCATTTTGAGGTATAGACTTTTAATTGCTTTTATTACATTATTTTTTGGGGGGAGGAGAAATAAACAAAAGAACAGCAATTTCGTCAGTTTTCTCTTTGGCTCTTCGGCATTTTTTTCTTATTTGGCTCCCAGCTACCATGATAACACATTAGTACCCAACTATGGTGTTGGTGGGGTTTTCAGAAGGATGAGATGATAGAGAGTAGTTTTTCTCTTTTTCCAACCCATTAAATGGTAAGGTCACCAATGCCTACAGCATTTAAGCTGTTAAACAGGAGATGCAAAGGACGAGCAGATGATACACATTTTAATTTATGTATAGTGTTAATAGTAGGAATCACCTGCATCATGAGGTATGTATATCTGCTGCACAGATTGGGTAGACCAATCGGAAGGAGAACCACAACCAAAAGAATGTAACCCGAAAAAATGATCAGATGTGAATTAGAATAAAAAAACTTTATTTACACAGTAAGGTACGTAGTGGCAAAGAAAAGGAGCGCACACACACATGATAAAATAATGTAAATATGTCAATTCATGTTGAATGAAGTATAATAGGATACATCAAGTGCAGGGAAGACACAAAAACAAGATAAGAAAAAACTGATTATAGGTGCAAAAATAGGCATGGTATTTCTAGTATTAAATCAATCAGTATAGGTTAGTAAAAAAGATAAATCTCATACAAAAGTTGATCACATCTCACCAAGAAGCATCGTATATATAAATAAAATCATTGATAGGCGGTAAATTATGTGAGAGGTGATCACTCAAAGTAATTGCATTAATCCCCAAGCAAAAAGGGATTTATGATGTTATTCAAACAATACAATCTATTGATCCATACTATGCATGTCCTATACATACAGTACAGGCCAAAAGTTTGGACACACCTTCTCATTTAAAGATTTTTCTGTATTTTCATGCCTTTGAAAATTATACATTCACACTGAAGGCATCAAAACTATGAATTGACACATGTGGAATTATATACTTAACAAAAAAGTGTGAAACAACTGAAAATGTCTTATATTCTAGGTTCTTCAAAGTAGCCACCTTTTGCTTTGATGACTGCTTTGCACACTCTTGGCATTCTCTTGATGAGCTTCACGAGGTAGTCACCGGAAATGGTCTTCCAACAATCTTGAAGGAGTTCCCAGAGATGCTTAGCACTTGTTGGCCCTTTTGCCATCACTCTGCGGTCCAGCTCACCCCAAACCATCTCGATTGGGTTCAGGTCTGGTGACTGTGGAGGCCAGGTCATCACTCTCCTTCTTGGTCAAATAGCCCTTACACAACCTGGAGGTGTGTTTGGGGCATTGTCCTGTTGAAAAATAAATGATGGTCCAACTAAACGCAAACCGGATGGAATAGCATGCCGCTGCAAGATGCTGTGGTAGCCATGCTGGTTCAGTATGCCTTCAATTTTGAATAAATCCCCAACAGTGTCACCAGCAAAGCACCCCCACACCATCACACCTCCTACTCCATGCTTCACGGTGGGAACCAGGCATGTAGAGTCCATCCGTTCACCTTTTCTGCGTCGCACAAAGACACGGTGGTTGGAACCAAAGATCTCAAATTTGGACTCATCAGACCAAAGCACAGATTTCCACTGGTCTAATGTCCATTCCTTGTGTTCTTTAGCCCAAACAAGTCTCTTCTGCTTGTTGCCTGTCCTTAGCAGTGGTTTCCTATCACCTATTTTACCATGAAGTCCTGCTGCACAAAGTCTCCTCTTAACAGTTGTTGTAGAGATGTGTCTGCTGCTAGAACTCTGTGTGGCATTGACCTGGTCTCTAATCTGAGCTGCTGTTAACCTGCAATTTCTGAGGCTGGTGACTAGAGATGAGCGTTGTTCTACTCGAACTGTTCGCCAATCTCAAATTCGAGCTGTTTTGGGCGGTGTTCGAGCCGGTCGGCGAACACGAACAATTTGAGAAAAATACGGCTGTTCGAGGTTATGTTCGATAACTGTTCGTGCACCAAAATCATAACTGGATTTTTTCTCAGTAATGATGAAAATTAATGTTAATACGCAGTTTGAGTGTACAGCGGGGCGGGGGGAGGGGCAGGGGATGGATCTCTGCAGGAACAATGAAGATCTCCATTTTTTTTTCTCTTTCCCGCATTTGCAGTGGGGAGGTGCAATCTGTCAGCCTATCAGCAGCGCACACACGGAGCGAAGTGCTTTTTTTCACACAAGCAAGGGCATGTGTGATTGGCAGTGTATGTCACATGTCCTTGCCCTATAAGACCAAGCCATTTTCCCCGTCGCCACCATTTTCTCACTGCTGCAGCTGCGTGTTAGACGGCACCGCTGTTGCTGTGTGCGCTATACCTTGTTAATTTCAAGCCAATTTTCGCACAAATATACAGATAGCTTGGGAGTAGGGAATAGTTGTGATTGCAGTCCTTTTAAGGACTAGGTTACAGCATTTCCTACGACTTTTATCAGGCAGGTCTGTGCTCTTAAATAGATAGATTGTGGGAGTAAAGACTAATTGTAATTGGAGTCCTTTTCAGGACTAGGTTACATCAGTTCCTATCAGTTTTTGCCAGGCAGGTCTGTGCCAGTGCTGTGCAAGTTTTTTTCACAGCATTTGGCTGAATCTAGCAAAGCTAATCCTTTTTGGCCTATTGCAGAGTGTGTTAGTCAGTGGAGTAGCCTATCTGTGTTGCAAGATATACCACCTGTGTATAGAATACCAATTTTTTTACTGCACCTAGTGAAGTAAAATCTTTTGGGCATAGCATCATTCTATTAGTCCATCTATACTGACCTCCATCAGGTTGCAAACTGAATATAATTTTTTTCTGCATCTAGCTCTGAAAAAATATTTGGCCTTCTAGCGGTGTGTGAGACTTGGTCTATTAGTCCATCTATACTGACCTCCATCAGGTTGCAAATTAAAAATAATTTTTTTCTGCATCTAGCTCTGAAAAAATATTTGGGCTTCTAGCAGTGTGTGGGACTTGGTCTATTAGTCCATCTATACTGACCTCCATCAGGTTGCAAATTAAAAATAATTTTTTTCTGCATCTAGCTCTGAAAAAATATTTGGGCTTCTAGCAGTGTGTGGGACTTGGTCTATTAGTCCATCTATACTGACCTCCATCAGGTTGCAAATTAAAAATAATTTTTTTCTTCATTTATCTCTGAAAAAATATTTGGGCTTCTAGCAGCGTGTGGGACTTGTTCTATTAGTCCATCTATACTGACCTCCATCAGGTTGCAAATAAAAAATAATTTTTTTCTGCATCTAGCTCTGAAAAAATATTTGGGCTTCTAGCAGTGTGTGGGACTTGGTATATTAGTCCATCTATACTGACCTCCATCAGGTTGCAAATTGAATAAAAAAATTTTCTGCATCTAGCTCTGAAAAAATATTTGGGCTTCTAGCAGTGTGTGGGACTTGGTCTATTAGTCCATCTATACTGACCTCCATCAGGTTGCAAATTGAATAAAAAAATTTTCTGCATCTAGCTCTGAAAAAATATTTGGGCTTCTAGCGGTGTGTGGGACTTGGTCTATTAGTCCATCTATACTGACCTCCATCAGGTTGCAAATTAAAAATAATTTTTTTCTGCATCTAGCTCTGAAAAAATATTTGGGCTTCTAGCAGTGTGTGGGACTTGGTCTATTAGTCCATCTATACTGACCTCCATCAGGTTGCAAATTAAAAATAATTTTTTTCTGCATCTAGCTCTGAAAAAATATTTGGGCTTCTAGCAGTGTGTGGGACTTGGTCTATTAGTCCATCTATACTGACCTCCATCAGGTTGCAAATTAAAAATAATTTTTTTCTTCATTTATCTCTGAAAAAATATTTGGGCTTCTAGCAGCGTGTGGGACTTGTTCTATTAGTCCATCTATACTGACCTCCATCAGGTTGCAAATTAAAAATAATTTTTTTCTGCATCTAGCTCTGAAAAAATATTTGGGCTTCTAGCAGTGTGTGGGACTTGGTCTATTAGTCCATCTATACTGACCTCCATCAGGTTGCAAATTAAAAATAATTTTTTTCTGCATCTAGCTCTGAAAAAATATTTGGGCTTCTAGCAGTGTGTGGGACTTGGTCTATTAGTCCATCTATACTGACCTCCATCAGGTTGCAAATTAAAAATTATTTTTTTCTTCATTTATCTCTGAAAAAATATTTGGGCTTCTAGCAGCGTGTGGGACTTGTTCTATTAGTCCATCTATACTGACCTCCATCAGGTTGCAAATTAAAAATAATTTTTTTCTGCATCTAGCCCAGCCAATAGTTTTGGCCTAATACCACAGTTTGGCCACTCAGCTCTGCTCGGTTACCAT
This sequence comes from Phyllobates terribilis, assembly GCF_046119375.1. NCBI lineage: Eukaryota > Metazoa > Chordata > Amphibia > Anura > Dendrobatidae > Phyllobates > Phyllobates terribilis. The sequence goes on along the minus strand of NW_027362767.1, from coordinate 96,912,281 downwards.
CCATTGTTTTTTTGTGCAAACAACTCCAGAGTTGTGAATTAGTTAACCACCAAAATGAGTGGAAAAAGGCCTGCTGCTGGTGGAAAGGGGAATAGGCGTGTTGGGAAGGGGAAAAAAGGTTGTGTCCGTGGGGTAGGTGCAGAAGAAAGACCATCTTCCAGCCAAACTAAAATGTCTACTTCTTTTAGCGGACAATGTGATAAGATCCCTTTCATACGGCCACGCCAATCGCTACAAATTCCAGATGAGGCACAAAAACAGCAGGTGCTTCAACGGATATCAAGTGCTCCTTTAAGTGGGCTCTCCTCCACATCAACTTCAACATCACAAATACTCCAGTCCTCAAAGGTGTCACCCAAATCGCACTTGCTTCCTCACAGCTCCCAAATCTCCAGCTTCCCGTCTGAGTATGAGGTAGAACAGATGGTTGAGTCTGCAGAGCTGTTTACTCATACTATAGCCTGGGAATCAGAGGTCGACTCCAGCGCTTCTGTGAATCCAGACGAGGAAATGATCTGCACTGATGCCCAGAATCTTTATGAGTCGGATCCAGGACCAGACGCAGAAGGTTCTGACCATAATGTAGACCCTCATTCCCAAACTGTAACTCCTGTTGGTGGAGACAATGAGGAAGACGATGATAAGACTCAAATACCTGATTGGAGCGACAACTTTAGTTTTTTGTCAGGGCAGGAACAGGTTGGCTCTGAGGACGACGGGTGTGATAACGCACAGGGTGATGATGATGAGGTCGGAGATCCCACTTACTGTCAACCCACAGTCAGCCAAGAGATGAGGTCAGCAGAGGAGGTGGAGGAAGATGCTAGTGACGACGAGGTCAGGTTGCGCCTTCCTGGACAGAGACGTAGTACTGGAAGCACGTCAACAACTGCATCCTCAAACACAACTCTGCCTCTCACCACAAGTCGTGGTGGCTCTTCAGGTCGCATGGGTGCTAAGCCTTGCATAGCCTGGGCATTTTTTCAGATCGATAAAGATGACCCAACTCGTGTTATCTGTAACATTTGTCAGCAAAAGCTAAGTAGAGGCCAAAAAATACATAGTTTGAGTACTTCATGCATGAACCGGCACATGGACATGAAGCATAAGTTGCAGTGGGAAGCTCAGTGTGCTACAATGCGGCCTAGCCGGCCGGGCCAATCACCGTCTGCCATATCTTGTGCATCCGCGGCCTCTTCATCCTCTGTGACTGGGGGGACAGCAGTCACACCTGTTTTGGGGTGCAGACCTGCCACCTCTTTACCCGCAACAGCCAGCGTGATTGGCAGGTCATCATTTTCTTTGGAGGTGGTAACACCAGCTGGTGTTGAGCGCTGTCCGACATCGATAGCACCACCTTTGGATCAAGGCAACCTAACATGTCCGCCTGCATCTTCCTCACAGACCGGCAGTTTGCCGGGGACACCCTTATCAACCCCGTCTAAGCACAATAGCCAGCCCTCGGTCCCTCAGATGTGGACAAGTAAAAGACCATTTCCTCCTAGCCATGAGAAAGCTAAGAGGTTGAATTTCACCATCTGCAAGCTCTTGGCTACAGAAATGCTGCCTTTCCGCCTGGTGGACACAGAGGATTTTCGAGACCTTATGTCCGTCGCAGTGCCCCAGTACCAGATGCCCAGTCGGCACTACTTCTCAAAGAAAGGTGTGCCTGCGCTCCACCAGCATGTCGCACACAACATCACCGCTTCTTTGAGAAACTCTGTGTGTGACAGGGTGCATTTCACCACAGACACTTGGACGAGTAGGCATGGACAGGGGCGTTACATGTCGCTGACTGGGCACTGGGTAACTATGGTGACAGCAGGACAAGGGGCTGCTGTCCAAGTCTTGCTGTCCCCACGAGTTGTGCGTCAATCCTCTTTATGTCAAAGTTCCTCCACTGCTTCTGCCTCCTCAACCTCCTCTCGGTCTTCCACCTGCACCCAAAGCCTGTCTGGTCATGCCACAAGCTTTCTAACTGCGCAGAAGGGATCCTGCACACCTCCTTACTATGCTGGCAGTAGGGCTCAACGTCATCAGGCGGTTTTTACATTGAAATGTCTGGGAAATGTGAGTCACACAGCTGAGGAGTTGTGGTCAGCTCTGGAGAACCAATTTCATGAATGGTTGTCTCCACTGGACCTGAAACCAGGGAAGGCCGTGTGCGACAATGCTGCAAACCTGGGTGCGGCCCTTCGCCGGGGCAATGTCACACACGTGCCTTGTATGGCTCACGTGTTGAACCTGGTTGTCCAGCAATTTTTAGCCCACTATCCCAGACTAGATGGCCTTCTGCAGAGGGCACGGTCGCTGTGTGCTCACTTCCGCTGTTCGCATCCCGCAGCTCAGCGACTTACATCTCTACAGAAGTCGTTGGGCCTGCCACTTCACCGGCTAAAATGCGATGTGCCTACCCGGTGGAATTCAACTCTGCACATGTTGCAGCGACTGTGGCAGCACCGACAAGCCCTGGTGCAATACGTTCTGACGTATAGCCTGGGCCAACGAGATTCAGAGGTGGGGCAAATCACGCTGGAGGAGTGGTCTCAGATCAGGAACCTATGCACCCTTCTGCACAGTTTTGAAATGGCGACGAAGATGTTTAGTGCTGACGATGCCATTATCAGCATGACTATTCCGGTGATTTACATGCTGGAGCACATGTTAAACAGAATTCGGAGTCAGGTGGTGGCACAAGAGGAGGTGGAGGAAGTAGAGGAGGAGGAGTTGTATGCGGAAGGGCTAACATCTGCAAGGTCCAGACGGTCGGCAGCACCAAGGCGGCAGGCATGTGAGGGTGGGGGAGATGGTTTTACCAGGGCGCATGGTAGCAGCCAAACTAGTGAGGAAGGTGCAGGAGCCCAGGAAGAAGTGGAGGACGAACTGATGGAAGACTCATCAGATGAGGGAGACCTTGATCACATTTCTGTTGTGCGAGGTTGGGGGGAGAGGACAGAGGAAGGAAGCATGATTGTTACCTCGCCACCAACACAACAGGGACTTGGTGCTCCTGGATGCGCAACACACATGAGTGCCTTCTTGCTGCACTACCTGCAACATGACCCTCGAATTGTGAGAATTATAAATAATCCTGACTACTGGGTTGCCACACTGTTAGATCCCCGGTACAAAAGTAAATTTGCAGAAATTATTCCTGCCATAGAAAGGGATGCACGCATGCAGGAGTATCAGCAGAGACTGTTGCAGAATCTTACATGTGCTTTTCCACAAAATACCAGTGGTGCACGTAGTGAATCTCACAGTTCCAACTTGCCAACCGTGGGACCGTCAAGTGTTCAGCACTCAAACCGTAACAAAACCACAGTATCTGCTGGTAACATCAATTTTGCGGAATCATTTCACCACTTTTTTAGCCCATCCTTTGCAAGGCCACAGGAGACAAGAAGTCTGACACATAGTCAACACCTAGAGACGATGGTACAGGAGTATCTCCAAGTAAACATTGAAGCCACGACTGTGTCACTGGACCCTTGCTCTTTTTGGGCTTCCAATCTGGATAAATGGCCGGAGCTAGCCACTTACGCCTTGGAGATCTTGTCATGCCCCGCAGCCAGCGTTCTGTCTGAACGTGTGTTCAGCGCTGCTGGTGGTGTGCTGACAGATAAGCGCACGCGGCTCTCCACTGATAATGTAGACAGACTCACGTTCATAAAGATGAACAAATCATGGATCCGAAACGACTTTTCTACCCCTGTGTCATCCTGGGGAGAGTAAAAGCTTGATGATTGGTTAAAATCACCCTACCAACCGTTTTAAGCTTTCAAATTACTAATCATGTTTATCTGTATCTTGACTGGAAAATAATTTGGGCTTTGTAGCAGTGTGCAGCACTGATCCTATTAGGCCATCTATAATAAGCTTCACCAGATTTAAAATTAAAAATAATTTTTAGCTGCATCTAGCCCGGAAAATAATTTTGGGGCTCCGAGATGCGCAAGACACATAAGTGCCTTCTTGCTGCACTACCTGCAGCATGACCCTCATATTGTCAGAATTCGAAGTAATCATGACTACTGGGTTGCCACACTCTTAGATCCCCCAAACTTTTCGATCAACCTTTTCATTTTAATAAAGACCAAAAAAATGGTCATTTTTGAAATTATAAGCATTAGCAGGTTGTTAGAAACTGAAATCAAACAGTTTTCAACTCAAAACTTTATTCTAGGTGATGTTACATTTTCACATAGGACCCCTTGTTCGAAAGGAGCTTCTGAACTCTCTCGTCCATTGAATTTGTCAGGTTTTGGATGGTTTCTGCTTCAATTGTTTTGCATGAGGACAGAATACCCTCCCAGAGCTGTTGCTTAGATGTGAACTGCCTCCCGCCATCATAGACACTCCTTTTAATGATGCTCCAAATGGGGTAGAGGTCAGGGGAGCATGGGGGTCACACCATAAGTTTGTCCCCTTTTATGCCCATATCAGCCAGAGATGAAGATGTTTTATGTGCAGCATGAGATGGTGCATTATCATGCAGAAAAATGATCTTGCTGTGAAATACACGGTTCTTCTTCTTGAACCATGGCAGGAAGTGCTGTTTGAGAAAATCCACATACATTATGGAGTTCATCTTTAGCGCCTTCAGGGATCCTAAAGGGGCCGACAATCTCTCTCCCCATGATTCCAGCCCAAAACATTACTCCACCTCCTCCTTGTTGGCGCTGTAGCCGTGTTTGCGTGGGGTGTCCATCAACCAGCCATCCTCCACTCCATTCATCTGGACCATCGAGCGCTGTACGGCACTCATCCGTGAACAAAACAGTTTTGAAATCAGTCTTCATGTAATGTTTGGCCCACTGGAGCCGTTTCTGCTTGTGTGAAGTGGATAGAGGAGGTCGACAGGATGGCATATGCACAGCTGCAAACCTCTGAAGGACCCTGCATCTTGTTGTTCGGGGGACGTTGGAGGCACAAGCAGCTTCAAAAACTTGTCTGCTGCTATGACAAGGCTTTTTTGCCGCTGCTGTTTCAACCTGACGTAATTGCCTGTAGGAAAGAGTCCTCAATTTGCCCTTATCAGCACGCACACGTGTGTACTGTGAATCAGCTACATACTTCTTGATTGCCAAGACACTTCATCCTGATCATCGCACAATGTTGATTGTAGTCATGCCTTGACCTAAACACTCCACAATTTGTTGCTTCTCAGCAGCCGACACATCCTTTTTCTTTCCCATTTTGGCAGAAAATGTAGGCTGCTTAATAATGTGAGAGAGCCTTCTTAAGTAGTCTTGCCTTTCATTGGACACACCTGCCAAACTAATTAGCACAGGTGTCTGCAATTGCTTACAGTGATATAAAGAGCCCTGACACACATCACCATCAATGAGTTTAACTGACAAACAAATTCTTCCCTTATCACTCCTAAACACTTTTTGCATAATAATTTGGAACGCGGTGTACATGTGCTTTTCCACAAAACACCAGTGGTTCACGTAGTGAATCTTACAGTTCTAACTTGCCAACCGTGGTCTGTATGGAATTGTTCAATAAAGGGCCCAAAATTAAGATAACATAGATGGGAGAGGTCTCTATGAATAGGAATTCCTAAGTATTTGATACCCTGTGAGGGCCAGGCAAAGGGAAAGTTGGACTGGATGGAATCCTATATGGATTTAGGGAGGGAGACATCGAGGGCCTCAGACTTCGCTGCATTGATTTTAAAATTTTACCATGTAACAAAGTGATCTATTTCAGCCATAACAGCAGGGATGGATATATGTGATTGAGTGATATATACTAGGACATCATCAGCAAATAGAGAGGACTTGTACTCGGTGCCTCCCACCTCAATCCACCTAATATTGGGGTTATGGCGAATTGATGAGAGCAGGTGCTCCGTCACTAGGATGTATAAGAGAGGGGACAGAGGACATCCCTGCCTTGTCCCATTGGTGATTGTGAAAGGTGATGAAAATGTTCTGACGCACCCCCTGGGCCTTGGGACACCCGGAGCCGGACACTTTTTGGTGGATGCTGGTGGTTGTAGTCTTCGTGGCGGCGATCCGGTTCCGTGGCTCAGGGCGGTCAAACCAGTGGCGGAACTATTTATGTGGTTTTGATGTTTAAATGTCCGACTACGCCACCCGTGGATTGCGGTCAGAGTGAACCGCCGCTACAGGGCAGACCGCTAAGGCTGGTGTTGTGGGTGCAGCAGAGCGTAGCATAACTCCCCACGGGAGGAGTATAGCCTCAGGGCAGTGTATGCGGAGGATGGGGGTGATGGTGCAGGGCAGCAGCAGTAACGACACGGAGTCAGTGATGCAGTTCAGGGCCTTTACTCACAGTTCTTATTATCCAGACCACGTCTGCAGGTAACGGCTGCCCACGTCGTACTGTGCTCACCAGGTGAGGGGCTCAGACAACTCCCAGATAACTTTGGAGCGCTTCACAGGACCCCCTTTGTGTGTCCTTTGTCTGGCCTTTCTTACCAACACTTCTGTCCGGCTGCCTCGGGCCTCCTCTTGGTAAACTTGGCGCCAGTTTCCCTGACCCTATGTGGTGCCTTCCTAGCGGGTGGAGCAAGGGGCTGCGCCACATAAAATGTCAGAGCCTCCGGTTTCTAGCTGAGGGTCGTTTCCTGCCTCCACTAGTTCGGGGACCGGTCTCCCCCTTTGGCCTGACCCCTCCACGCAGGTGGATTCGGGCGTGCGGTGGCGACTCGCCCATCCGCACCCCTGGGATCCCTTCATTCCTCGTTCCTGGAGCCTTCTCCGCTCCTCTTCCTTCCTTCTCCCTCTTGCAGGCCTGGGCCTCTGTTACTAGGCCCGCCTCCGGAGCAGAGCTCATGCAGAGCCCCTGCTCCCTGCCACTTCTGCTCAGACTTCTCTGCACTGAACTAAGATGGTGCCCACCTTTTATACTCCCTTCTCAATGCACCCAGGAACTGCTTCCTCCCTGCTCCTGCACTGCAGGGTTCCCCTTCCTCAGTGTTCCCTCCCCCCACACCAGCCAGGGACAGGGACTGTCGTGCCCATCTCAGGGGCATATTGGTCGCCCTGCCCCACGGCAATGTGGTGTAATGCATGCAGGTGTCGGGTCCTGATCCACACTCCATCCTTATCTGAGAGTGAGATATCACACCTCTGGGTGAGGTGCAATACGTCTGTAGCAACCGAGCCCTCGGTGCTACAGTTCCATTTATCTTCAGCCTAGGTGACGTATTGTGATACAGGGCCGTGATTTTGGCTATAAAAGGGTCCCCTAGACCCCTACCCCAAGCTTTTTAAGAGAATCATATATGGCGTGCCAGGAGACTCTATGGAATGCTTTCTCAGCATCCAACGAGAGTATCTACTTACAAATTTTTAACTGCATCTAGCCCAGGAAATACTTTGTGCCTAGTAGCAGTGTCTGCTAGTCAGCGGATTATCCCGGCTGTTAAGCAAGCTACACCACCTGTAGTTTGGACACTTAATTTTTTCAAAGGAAATGCTTCGGGACCACGGGATACTTAGTGAAGAGCATCAGGAGGCACCCCAAGGCATAGGGGCTGGGACTGGCACTAGGATGCCTTGCGGTGGACAGCCGAGCTCGATCCTTATAAAAGCTTTTTAACTGCAGCAGCTTTAGTGGACGCTACTGGAGCTGGAATTACGCGGCTGCTGGCATGAGACTTGCCCTCCAATAGATCCTTGTAAATGGATTTAAAGTGTATTCATTCAAATTAGAGGGACAATTTAAATTAAAAAGCTTAGAGCTGCCTCCACCACAAGGGGGCTCTCTCGACCCACCAGCGGACAGGCACCAGTATTGGGAGAGGGGGGCTGGCCGTCAGGGTTCACCGCGGCTCTGGCACAAACCCGGCGACACGGAGGTGGCACGGGCAGGAGCGGACTGGCCGTCTCGGCTTCTCACTTTTTGGATTTTAGAAGGGCATGACATGCCTATATCTGTGTCTCCCCCTCCTTTTACTCCTCCACCTCTTTTCTTTTCGCATGACTATATGTACTTGTCACTTTTCCATGTGTTAGTTGTGTCTTCTGAGCAGTTTGTCAGCTTTTGGACACCTTTGAAGGTGTTTTCTATGTGTTTCTATGTGTTTTTGTTTGCCTGCCATTGGTTTTAACGGTGTTCGAAGGTGTTCGACGAACAGTTCGACGAACAGTTCGGCGAACACACGGGTGTTCGACGAACCGAACCGAACTCGAACACTACGGGGGTGGCTCAACACTACTGGTGACTCGGATAAACTTATCCTCAGAAGTAGAGGTGACTCTTGGTCTTCCTTTCCTGGGGCGGTCCTCATGTGAGCCAGTTTCTTTGTAGCGCTTGATGGTTTTTGCAACTGCACTTGGGGACACTTTCAAAGTTTTCCCAATTTTTCGCACTGACTGACCTTCATTTCTTAAAGTAATGATGGCCACTCATTTTTCTTTACTTAGCTGCTTCTTTCTTGCCATATTACAAATTCTAACAGTCTATTCAGTAGGACTATCAGCTGTGTATCCACCAGACTTCTGCACAACACAACTGATGGTCCCAATCCCATTTATAAGGCAAGAAATCCCACTTATTAAACCTGACAGGGCACACCTGTGAAGTGAAAACCATTTCCGGTGACTACCTCTTGAAGCTCATCAAGAGAATGCCAAGAGTGTGCAAAGCAGTCATCAAAGCAAAAAGTGGCTACTTTGAAGAACCTAGAATATAAGACATATTTTCAGTTGTTTCACACTTTTTTGTTAAGTATATAATTACACATGTGTTAATTCATAGTTTTGATGCCTTCAGTGTGAAAGTACAATTTTCATAGTCCTGAAAAAACAGAAAAATCTTTAAATGAGAAGGTGTGTCCAAACTTTTGGTCTGTACTGTATATGCATCTATGCATAGGATTATAAATGTGCTCATACCTTGTTATTGTAAAACAGTTATTGCACAAGCCTTAGGACAAATGGTGTCCTGCTGCTGGTGTGGCGCTAACCCCAATGCACGTTTTGGTACGTCCTTCATCAGGGGCTGACGTCAGACTCCGGATGTATGATTAAAATGAACTGCCGTAATATGATGTTGGTTTTAATGTGTGCCCTGTTAGTAGGCTATGTCTGGGTGTCCATCTCCAGTAGGCTTATATGCCCGAAAATGATGCGCCACAGAGCACACGGTGACTCTGTTGACACCATTATAGTCTATGGCTCATACGCCTGAATCCCGTTTTGTGGAGGGCTTGGATGCAAGCCTCGATGGGACCATTTAACGTGGCAAGAACACAATGTGAAAGGAGCCATACTTTTAGGGGTCAGATTGAAAGAGTATATGCACATGTTAAGTATTTGATAAGTATTTGCTACAGATGTTTCAGTACCAAAAACATGTCTCTTGGCAGTAAAAACACAGCTTAAAATATGCACATTTTTACTTGATTTTTACTTGCATTTTTTCCCATACATTGGAACAGGTGAAGAACATTGCAAAAACACTGAAAGAATTGACAACAAACTGCTTCAAATCTGCAAGGAAAAAGTAAGCAACATGTGCATGAGCTGCTACCTCATATTTTGATACAAAATAAATAAGCTTTTTTAGAAGCTGCCAATTTACTAAAGACTTTTCCAGCATGGAGCACCGATTTTTGTCGATCTTATTGTTGTGTTTTATTAGTGAATTCTTGGTGTGTTTGCTTGTTCAGCTTGCTCATCAGTATGTGCACTAATTTCACTTGTAAAGTGTCCTGCATTCCAGTAATCTCATTTGTATCTCAGGAGCCTCTAACCATTTTTCAAACAGCGACTAGGCACATTGTGTGATTGTTGAATGTAGATCCAGTGGAGCCGTCACCACAGGGAGTCTCACTTGCAGACCCAGGTGATGGGTTCGACCTGAAAAAATAAATCCACTCATGCACACTTAGCTTTGGGGGGAGAGTGAGAGCAGTTCTGCCCATTGAGGCGGCTGATCCCAGTGAATGATGTCGAATGGAGAGGATCTAATCTGAGGACCTGGACCATGGATGGATCATAGAATCATAGAATGGTAGAGTTGGAAGGGACCTCCTGGGTCATCTGGTCCAACCCCCTGTTCAAAGCAGGATTCACTAAATCATCTCAGACAGATGTCTGTCCAGCCTCTGTTTGAAGACGTCCATTGAAGGAGAAATCACCACCTCTCGTGGCAGCCTGTTTCACTCATTGATCACCCTAACTGTCAAAAAGTATTTTCTAATATCTAATCTGTGTCTCCTCCCATTCAGTTTCATCCCTTTGCTTCTAGTCTTACCTTGTGCTAATGAGAATAAAGATGATCCTTCTACAATGTGACAGCCCTTGAGCTATTTGTAGACAACTATTAAGTCTCCTCGGTCTTCTTTTTTGCAAGCTAAACATTCCCAAATCCTGTAACCATTCCTCATAGAACATGGTTTGCAGACCGGTCACCATTCTGGTCGCTCTTCTCTGAACTTGCTCCAGTTTGTCAATGTCTTTTTTAAAATGTGGTGCCCAATACTGGACACAGTATTCCAGATGAGGTCTGACCAAAGAGGAGTAAAGTGCGATAATGAGTTCATGTGATCTAGACTGTATGCTTCTGTTAATACATCCCAGAATTGTATTTGCCTTATTTGCTGCTGCATCACACTGTTGACTCATGTTCAGCCTATGATCTATTAGTATACCTAAGTCTTTTTCGCATGTGCTGTTGCTTAGCTCTATTCCTCCCATTCTGCATATGTTTTTTTCATTTTTATTGCCCAGATGTAGTACTTTGCATTTTTCCCTGTTAAAAACCATTCTGTTAGTTGCTGCCCACTGCTCCAGTTTATTTAGGTCTTTTTGAAGCCTCTCTCTCTTCTCTAGTGTTAGCTATCCCTCATAGCTTTGTGTCATCAGGAAATTTAATCAGTTTACCCTCAATTCCTTCATCTAAATCATTGATAAAGATGTTGAACAATACAGGTCCCAGGACAGAGCCCTGTGGTACCCCACTTGAGACATTCATCCCACTGGATGTGAAGCCATTTAGGACCAAGCTTTGAGTCCGATCACTAAGCCAGTTATGAATCCACCTAACAGTTGCCTTGTCCATTCCATACTTGGTCATTTTTTCAATAAGGATGGTGTGAGATACTTTGTCAAATGCTTTGCTGAAGTCAAGATATACTATATCTACAGCATTTCCCTGATCCACCCAGTCAGTGATTCTGTCATAGAAGCAAATTAAGTTAGTCTGACATGACTTGTTAGTTACAAACCCATGCTGACTCTGGTTAATCACTTCATTCTTATCAAGGTGCTTACATACATGTTGTTTAATAATTTGTTCAATGGCATATGGAGATCAATACCGACTGGACTGGAAAAACGTGCTACAGTTTTCAGATATGTCGTTGTGATTTCAACTTTCTTAAAGGACTGTTGCTTCTGGATACCTGTGCTTCTATCGTTTTGTCTGTCATATGGAGGATTGTGGACTGAGACTATTGTATTTTGGACATTTACACAATGTGATATATCTGCGCTGGTGAGAGTGCTTAGAAATAAGGGCTTACACTGATAAAATAAAGTATAAAATTCAAAATTTTATTTTAAAATGTTTAAGTTAAAAAAACTATTAATTTATGGTTGGTTAAAACAGGATATTGATAAAATACAAAGTGCTGAAGTGAGTTGGGTCACAGAGGTCACGTATAAGATGGTTTTGCAGTGGAGAAGATATGGAGGTTCCTGTGAGGGAAGATAGGAGGAGGGGGGTTTAACAGTAGTGTTTAGATGAGCAGAAAAATGGGTAAGGTACAGACGAAGGTGGATGGTACCTCCTGCTATTGGTGGCCAATCAAATGGTTTAGTTGGGGCTAGGATTGATGGTTCCTGTGGTTCCTATCTGGTCACTAAAAGAGAAGGTAGATTAGAACTGACATCTAGAACATAAATGGTAATGCATATTACATGAAATTTGACCTAAGGTGGGAATTAGTACAACCTAGTTGGAGAGAATAGGCCAGTAATTGATGATAAATTACCTGTTAGTATTAATGCCTAAGATGGCTAAGTTGGGAGGCTCTGTAAAAGTACAACCGTTCCTGGTGGAGACCTGCAGGAGATAATCAGGAAGGTGTGAGGTTCTAGATAAGGTGGGCACCTGTGTAGGTGTCCTGGCGGATTGCTCTGTGTCTGAGTGGTGAGACAAGGGCTTAGTGGTGACTTATTCCCGTGTTTAGAGAGGTGGTTTTAGTACTTTCCACTAGTAGTGGTATGGGTTGAGAGACTCTTGAGGGCAGTTTCAGTCAGGTAGCTCAGTGGTTCTTGTGTGTCATGTTGGATCTGGTACCAGTGGTGCTGTTAAACAGATGCACTGGAAAATTAGTCCTGTTAGTGACAAAGTCAGAGCTGCTGAGATGCTTGTGACTTTTTGGTTTAGTACTACTGAAAGAGAGGATCACTCACCCTTCTAGCCGAGTAGTTAGCTTCCCATCTATTGCTTACTACCCCGATAGTATAGGCGGGTGGTAGTACTGGCGGACATGTGACGTGCTGCCCTGAGTGGTTTACCGGGGGTAGGAGTACTCACCAGTTTTGAACATTTACCTGGAATTGCTGTATTACCATGGACATAAGGAATAAAATATTATTGCATTGTTAACCTGCCTAGGTGATTATTAAAACCCACAAACTCAGATCTTCACAGGTTTTATGAACAATATGATTTTATTATTTGGAGGATGTTCAGATTCATAAATCACCTGCATGTAGATTTGCAGGTACTTTGCTAGCATTAAATATCAGCTATAGTATAGCTCCATATGATCAGCTAACAGCTTCATCCTGTAATATACACATCATTAGAGATCTCAATGGCGTCCCAACTGCCCAGCAGCCACCATTTTTAAAATGAATTAATATATTTGAACAGGAAAGGGGGAGAGGACCCCGCTGACCACAAGAGCTTATACACTACAGGAGAGAGCGAGGACCCCGCTGATCATAAGAGCTTATGACGCACCCCCTGGGCCAGTGTTGTTTGGGGGATACCCGGAGCCGGATCAGATGGGGGTTGTAGTCTCCGAGTGGCGGTGACCCGGTCCGTGCCCAGGGTGTCAAGCTCAGTGTGTGGCAGTCCTACAGATGTTACTGGATGTTCTTTAGTGTCGACTACGCCACCCGTTGATTTGCGGTCACTACGGCCGCCGCTGCAGCAGGGTCCGCTGAGGCTGGTGGTGTGTGTGCAGCTCAGGTAGTATAACCCCCAACGGGAGGGGTATAGCCTCAGGGGGTCAGTTGTAGAGGGTGGTGGTTGTGGTGGTGCAGTGAGAGTGATAATAAGACTCCGAGTCGGGCTGTGCAGTTCAGGGTTTTACTTACTGCTTTTGTGTTGGTCACTCCGGCCTTGAGTGACCACCCGAGCCGTGCTGCGTCCACCAGGTCCTGGACTCGGCCAACCCCCAGGTGATTCTGGAGCGTGGTCCTGAGCTCCCTTTCTGACTTGTCCTTCTCTCTGGCCTTCCCCACCAGGGATCCACCTAAGTCCGGCTCCCTCGGGCCTCTTGTTGGTAAACCCTTGTCTCTGGGTTCCCTGACCCTATTCTTGGTGTGCCTTCCGGGTGGATTTAGTGGGTGGTCGTGGCAGATCCTGCCCACGACCTCCGGTCTCTGGCTAAGGATTAGGGCCCTCCACCAGCTTGGGATCCGGTACCCTTGTGCCAACTCTTCACCCTCTGGTCTAATTTTGGGTTCTTGGAGTTCCCTCTTCTCCCCCTCTGGGTCCTTCTTTCTCCTCTCTCTCTCTTGGCCTTGGAGCTGGCTGAGCTGCTCTGCTTCTCTGACTCCACTCTGACAGACTGACCAAACCTCTACAAAAGACCCTGTTCTAAGATGGTTCCCACCTTATATACTCCCTCTATGTGTGAGCTCAGGTGACCAGCACCCAATGAGCTCCTAGCATTACCCAGCCTGCTCCCCCTATCTGCCCCTACACTACTGGGATGTTCCACCCCCCTCCCACTCCAGCCAGGGACAGACACTGTCGTACCTGCACATTTCTCTAGTGGGAGTACCATTGGTCTGTCCCTCGGAAATGGGATGTATGTAGTGCATGCAGCCTACTGAGCTCAGTTCCACACTCCATCCTTACCCGGGAGTGGAATATCACACCTCTGGCTGAGGTGCAATACCCCTGTAGCAGCCGAATCCTCAGGGTGCTACATTTACACTCTACAGGAGAGAGAGAGGACCCCGCTGGTCATAAGAGCTTACACTCTACAGGAGAGAGAGAGAACCCTGCTGACCATAAGAGCTTACACTCTACAGAAGCGAGAGAGAGGACCCTGCTGATCATAAGAGCTTACACTCTACAGGAGAGAGAGAGAACCCCGCTGACCATAAGAGCTTACACTCTACAGGAGAGAGAGAGGACCCCGCTGATCATAAGAGCTTACACTCTACAGGAGAGAGAGAGGACCCCGCTGACCATAAGAGTTTACACACTACAGGAGAGAGAGAGGACTCCGCTGACCATAAGAGCTTACACTCTGCAGGAGAGAGAGGACCCTGCTGACCATAAGAGCTTACACTCTACAGGAGAGAGAGGACCTCGCTGACCATAAGAGCTTACACTCTACGGAAGAGAGAGAGGACTCCGCTGACCATAAGAGTTTACACGCTACAGAAGAGAGAGAGGACTCCGCTGACCATAAGAGCTTACATTCTACAGGAGAGAGAGGACCCCGCTGACCATAAGAGCTTACACTCTACAGGGGAGAGAGAGGACCCCGCTGACCATAAGAGCTTACATTCTACAGGAGAGAGAGGACCCCGCTGACCATAAGAGCTTACACTCTACGGAAGAGAGAGAGGACTCCGCTGACCATAAGATCTTACCCCCCATCGCTTTGAATATCCATTTTTTTTTTCTAATTCATGTAATTTGTGATGGATGAATATTTTAAACTGCAGTCATGATAGGCAGTAGAGGAGGCCATACCGAAGACTTATCAACTTGTAAGTTAATAGTACTGAGTTTTTCCCAGTGAGCCTCAATTATTCCAACCAAATAAAAGGTGGTGTAAATATGGGTTTAGTAACCTGTACCTGTAACCAGCACATTTAAAGTGAAGTTCATTTGTAGTATTTTTTTTTCCTAGAAATTTGACCCAAGACCTTGACTTTATAGAGTCTTCTGCTGTAACTAATGCTCAATTAAGTGAGTCACATAAATCAATTCTTCTGTGATTTGAGTTGCACATTTTATTCGTCTCATAGCAAACCAAAGTGAAACAGTTTCATGTTTCACCAAAGCCTATTAGGAAAAATTTTCTGTCATATAGACTTATGACAGCACATTAAAGTAAAAAAAAAATGTTTAATAGGAAGAGACCACTAATGGAAATAAAAAAAAAATCTTTTAAATACTTAAAAGTTAACAAAATAATAAATAAATAATGATGACATAAAGGGAAAAAAAAATAAACACAATTGTTTTTACATAAACCATATTGTATTAAATAAACATTTCTAAGCAGTGTAAAAGGAAAACAGGCTAGGTACAATAACACGTAACAATCAGAAAAGTTATAATTCTATTTTGTAAATGATAAATTGTAGAAAAGAACAAAAAAGCAATGGCAGGATAGTTTTTTTTATACTTTACCATAATAAGAAAAAAACATCACATTTTTTGTTAACTAATATACTCTCTAAAATGATACAAGTAAAATCTACAGCGTTTTCTCAAAAAAGCAAGACTGTGGGAGGCAAATGCGAAAAAATTCCCTGTGTCTTTATTGGGGTCAATAAAAACAGAAAACTTGTACAACAAAGTAGACCGGTTTAGCAATTAAATTTTAAAGAGTTATTCCTAGAGATGATCAAATAAGGCAAAAATCAAATTTGCATGGTTTTTCCTGGGAAATTCTGTTTGTAGAGTTATTCTCCGTGAATTTAAAGATCCCAAAGTATAATAAACGTAATATGTAAAAAATAAAAAAAAAAATCCTTATATTCACCTTATCGCTCACCTCTCCGACCCCTCTGCTCCTCATCCCATCTTCTGATCCCCACCTCTCTCACATCAGATCCAAGGCCTCTCGCAGTGACGCTGGACTTCAGCCCTGATGAAGCCCTGGAGAGTTCTGCACAAGTGCATTAAAGGTTATGACATTCGCCCTGACCTTGCGCATTTATACACAGAACCGCTCCGGCCTCATCACTGTGAGAGGCCTGGGGGTTTTCAGAGCATCAGGAATTAAAGTAGCAAAGAGGACTGGACTGATGATGGTGAGGAGCAGGCAGGCTGGAGAAGTGAGCAATAAGGTGAATGTAGGGATTTTTAATTTATGTGTGTATTAATTTTTGATGGCCATTTTACGGTTCAAAATACTGGCCATTTAGCTGTGTCCACGCAGAAGCGAATTACTAAAAATCAGCATTTTGGAAAATTGTGATGTTTGTAAATTTCAAGTAGATTTCAATTCCACTCAAATATATCTGCTAATCTCAAGTTATTCGCCCCAAAAACAAGTCATTCCTTATCCAAAGGACAGGGAATAACTTGCTGCTTGTCAGAGGTTCAACCGCTAAAACCCACAGTGATTCTGAGATCGGGTGCAACGCTGGTGGATGTGGACCCACTGCGCCATGGGCCAGGCTTACCCTGTAGAGGCGTGACTGAGAGACTACCTGGTTTTTGCTAGCACCTCTATTGGTGAGGGTAGGCTTGGCTGCAGGTAGTCGCCAGATACAACTCCAGGGCAGTCTCCGGGACTGCAGAAGCTGACTGGAAGGTCAGAGGCAAGGGGGCGTGGTACAGTAGGACTAAGACTAAACGTGGTAGGCAGCACAGGATCATTAGGAATAGCTGAGGTCAGGAGTGGAGAGGTCAGGCAGGATGGGAAAACTAGCTGGGTCAGCAACAGGAAGTGGAATAAGAAGAAAGCATACACATGAACAAGCTGGGTAGGAACCAACGTTCAGGCAAGGGCAGAAAGTAGAGCTGCCCAATAAAGTCCCTACTCTCACGCCATAGTCAGGAGAACCTAATCTCTTAAGGACCTAGCAGGGTTAAATTCCTGCAGACACCGGTCACGCCCCCTAAGGATAAATGAATGCAACAAGCAGATGCAGGAGTGCTCCATGAGGCAGATTAGTGGAATGGCCTGAGACGGGGAGGAAGAGGGGCGCTGGGGTGGTGTGTGAGTTACCGCCTTCACATTGGGGCTCTTTAATACAGAAAATAGAGCTTTGCAGGCTTGTCCTGAAATTAGTGGACTGTCAATAGGGTTATCAAAGAAAGCACATTACAAATACTCAGATTTTACCACCACTCACATAGACATTGAGTGGAGAAGAGGTTGAGTATGCTCATCTCTGCGCTATTCAAGATAAGGCTTTAGTTCTCGGGATTCCATTTCCCCAATCTCAGCATCGCTGACGATTCCAACTGTCGAACCCTCCGTGATCAGCAAGATTTCCCCTCAAAAAAGTTATATGGATATGGTAAACTTTTTTTCTTTTAATAACCTCTTTAACTTGAAGTTTTAAACTTTTCTACCAGTTAGATGACTGGTTTTCGGTGTTTATTTTTTGCCTATTTATGACAAAATTTACATTTGACTTTGAAACACTGCTCTCTTTTGTCTGAAAAGTAGAACACACATCAATCCAAATTATTCAAATCAATTGCAATTAAATTGATTTTTTTATTATTTTTTTTTTATTTATAGACTTGGCAAAGATTTCATCGTGACAGAAGTAGACACTCATCTGATCCATTTTTACCATTTAATGGGGCTTATTGGTGAGGCTCTGAAAGAGTCATCACCCATGAGCCTATGAGCTGACGAATGAAAAAAACAACCCATAGCAAAGCAATAAAGAATATTAACTAATAAAATTAGAAGGCGGATGAAATTTACATACATTCACATAGTGTACAAGTCAACTCCATGCAGCCTATAGGGAATGACAACGTACTTTTCTGTTGTTACAAAGAACCTTTAAGCCAGAAGTGCATCTTGGCCATTAAATGAAATCAACAGCTGCCTCGCTTGGAAGTACTATTATTATCATTATCATAAAAGGTGAGAGTGGCAAATCGTTTCTATTTAAGAAGCAAAAAAATTACCCCCCTTGTCTACTTCTCAGGTCAGAAAAGGTGGTTATTCTGTCACCAGTCATAGCTTCTAAAGAGGGTGACAGGTATTTAGTTGTCAGTTCACATAAGCAGTATTCAGCATTGCATCAGCGGTGTAGCAGACTATTTTCTCCTCTCTTTGAAGATAATTAGACTTTCCTTTTGTTGCAAATAAGATGTAAAACAGCTTTAACTGCCGGTGAAAGTGATTAAAGTAACCTGTATGGAACCCCATTACTTAAGGCATATTTCTCTTAGATGCATAATTTCCCCATTTTAAGGAAAACATAATGCACGCATAAAAAATTCAAATTGTTGAGATGCTTCAAAGTAAAAATTAGAAGGCGATTAAAGGCATTCTGTGTAGCTTGTTAACACCAAGAAGTCTTTAAGTGTATTTTATCATTATAATGGGATAATGGCGTCCTCAGCTAAAGTAAACAATTCAATGAAATAAGTTCTTATAAATAACATCTTTTATGAAAACTTTGCACTTGTAGCTGAACGTACAATAGGACAAAAGATAACTGCCATATCACATAGGTGACACGTGGCGGTCTATACCATGGTGACATACAAACCGGCAAGGCTTTTAAGACACTGGCTGAATCCTGCACCTTCTTTTGATTGCTTTCATGCTATTGTGAAGAAGAGACATCCAGGGGATGTGTAGATAATTGTTGGTAATGGTGGGTGGATAGTGCTCTATATACAAATCATAATAATATACAGCAGTTATGTACAATGAGGAATATTTACAAGTGGTAGAGACACACTTAAAGCCATTTCTAATACTTTATACTTACCTGTCAATGATCTCAGACTCCAGAAATGAAGGTTTTGTAGTAATGGCAGAACAGGTATAAGGTTATAGGTTAAACACTATTTTATATTCAGTATCATTTGAACATGAAGGAAATGTCTAAGTGTATAATTTTCACAAGGAACAGATCAATAATAAGCATTATACATTTAATTTGTAAGTGAATAGTTTATATCTTATATAAGACATGCCCACTACATTATCAGTTGTCTTATGTCCTTGTGATGTAGAGATTTGACTACTTATATAATAATATGATCATCTTACAGAGCTATGCATCACATTATTATTTATTTTAGAGCACCATTTATTCCATCGTTCTATACATGAGAAGGGGTTACATACAAAATACAAATATAAATTACAATGAACAAACTTACAATGAAAGACTGATACAGAGTGGAGATGGCCCTGCCTTTGCGGGCTTACATTCTAAAGGATAATGGGGAAGAAGACAGTAGGTTGGAGGGTTGCGGTAGCTTCGGTAGTGGTGAGATGGCAGGGGGTCATTTCAGGCTGTAACCTTTCCTGATGAGATGGGTTTTCAAGTTACATCTGAAAGTTCCGAGTGTGGCGGATAATCGGACGTGTTGGGGCACAGAATTCCAGAGGATGTGGGACACTCAGGAGAAGTCTTGTAGGCGATTGAGTGTGGAGGAGAGAAGGAAGAGACGCGCCCCTTGTGGCCGTGGGGTACTCAGTAGCCGGGCCGGTCCTTTTTGGGGTAGTCACGGTGGCAGTGACCTGGTCCGTGGCCCAGGGCGGTCAATAAGAAAAGTTAATTGGGGAATAAATATTTGTGACGCCACCCGTGGTATGCGGCTATAGGTGACCGCCGCTGCTGTTCAGATCCACTGGGGCTGTTGGTGACGCAGCAAAGATGGTTCAGCTCTCCATGGGTAGAGCTAGGCCTCAGGGCAGTTAAAGAGGTGAATTTAGATGTTGTTGGTGTAGTGCAAGGCAGGTGACGCAGCAATTGAGTCAAGGACATGGTGGGGTGGAGTCTTCAAGTCTTTACTCAGTTTTTATGATGTTCCAGGTTACAACTGCCAGCAGGTTATAACAGGCCACTGAGTCCTGTGTGATCCAGACAACTCTCAGATAACTTGGGTGCACTTGAACGGGACCCCCTTCTTGTGTACCTTTTCCGGGTTGTCTCTCTGTGCTGGCTCTCGCTTTCCTGCCCTGCGCCTCACACCCAGTGTCCCGAGCCAGTGGCCGCGGGTCTTGTCGGGCAACGTCCTTTCTGTCCCCTTGGTCCTATATAGCCACCTTTTCAGTGAATGTGTGTGGTTTTTGGCTACGGCACTTAAAGATACCGCAACCTCCGGTTTGCTAGCTGAGTCTTGCAGTCCTCCACTAGTCGGGGGTCGGTCCCCTACTGCGACCTGATCCCTTCACGGTCAGAGTGAACTCGGGCGCACGGGTGGACT
This sequence comes from Phyllobates terribilis, assembly GCF_046119375.1. Classification (NCBI taxonomy): domain Eukaryota; kingdom Metazoa; phylum Chordata; class Amphibia; order Anura; family Dendrobatidae; genus Phyllobates; species Phyllobates terribilis. The sequence continues at coordinate 96,891,941 of NW_027362767.1, read as the reverse complement.
CCGCACTTCCCGTGCCCCTAGGATCCTTTCTCTCACTCTGGATCCTCTCCTACTGGCCCCCTCTGACTGGGCCCCCACTCAGTCTGGACCCTACTCCTCCATGGTCCTCACTTACTCAACCACCCTTCTAGATGTTTCTACCTGTCTTTTATACTCTCTGTCATGTGACCCACATCACCAACTGTCACTCTACGTGGTCCCCTCTTACTTCAGTCCTTCCTTCAGTGCTCCCCTAAACTACTTCCTCCACCCACCTCCTCTACTTAGTTCCATCCTCCAGACAGGGACAGGGTCTGTGCACTTCTTCAGGAGCAATCTGGACCTTCCCTAATAGAGTGGTGTGGTGTTGTATGTGAGTGGGCAGGTCCCAAGTAGTGCTCCCTCCTTACCTGAGAGTGGGGTACCACGCCTCTGGCTGAGATGCAGTACCTCTGTGGCAACTGGACCCTTAGGGGCACCACAGAAGTCTTGGAAGAATCAAAGATTACGTGTGGGAAGATATCAGGAGATTAGTTTGGAGATCTATTGAGGAGACAGCTATGTAGGTCAATGTCAGTAGTTTGAACTGGATACGTTTGGGAATTGTGAGCCAATCAAGGGATTTGCAGTGGGGAGAAGTGGAGGAATAGCGAGGAGAGGTGGATTAGTCGGGCATCACATATAGTAAAACACCAAGTAATGTTTCTGAACCTATGCCCAAGATCTTGAAGTAGTATCTCTGCATGTAATATAGATGTTAGAAACCAACATATACTTCCATTTTTAACACTTTATAATAAATATGAAACTTTCTGAACATTTTTAGCCTCCAGACCAGTCAAAAACATTTTCAGATCTCAGAGCAAACTTGTACTCGCCCTACTCTCTCCTCCTCTTTTGCTTGGGATGCTTCACAGTGGTTATAAAAATCAAAAAACTGACTAGCAATTCAAAACAAAAAAGACAAGTGTGTCTGTGCCAGTGATGAGGCGTACCCCCTTTGTTGGGACCCTAAACCTAACAGGAGGACTCCCCTGAGCTAAAAGCCTACAATTATATGGGCAGTTAGGATCGAGCTCTATTTTTTCCTTATTTCTAGAGCAGTAATGCAATTCAAATTTCATATATTTCATGGTTGCATGCTATAGCGTTACAGAGTGCTACTTTATTTGACAGTTATATATAGACAAGGCTACTCTTAGTAAGAACCTGTACACACCTGTTTTCTGTTTGGAAGTGACAGTCTTTTGATCTCTATTTAAAAACGCGTTAGGCTGATGGGAGGAGTGCTCAGTCAGAGGGCATGAGCTACAAATACAAATCAGAGTGCAGCTTTAATTTGTTATTTATATAGCATAACTCTCTTAGCTTGCACCTGTTCACACTTGTTTTTTTTTCTGTTTGGAGGTGCTGGTCAGTCTTTGATATTTGTGTGTCACCCTAGCCTGGATGCCACAAGTGTAATTAAAGCTGTGTCTGAGAGCAAGGGGGAGGTTCTCTAGTCAGGGGAACATTAGCATGCAATGCCTCCTGTCTCAGGCCACTAGGGGGAGCTGGCTGCCCCTATAAAAGCTGGTACTGGGGGCAGGGTTAGAGAGAACTTGAAGGCCTGTCTCAGGACTGAGACTTGTCCCAGAGCAGAGCAGGGACAGACAGTCGTATTGCACCTAAGAGGAAGTGTGGCAGGAGGAGAGCCACAAGCCAGAGACAAGAGGCGAAGAGAGCCTGTCTTGGCAGATAAAAGACTTACTTTACCAGACTTTGGTGTCTGAGGCTGGGAGGATTCTACATCCTCCAGCAGATAACCAGTTCGCAAGGGACTGTATATTCCTTGGCCTAAGAAGCCTGGAGGCCCTGCCACAACCGAAGGGACCAGTAAAGCCGTACAAGGCTGGGAGCAGAAAGGAACCCACGTCGCAGGCCATACAGGCGAGAATACACGGAAAGCTCGGAAACGTGGACTGTTATCCTATAACGAGGAGGCCAATTTCCCCGTTGCTCTCAGACATCCAGGTCCCCTCCTAGCTGGGACTGTTTGTGGGTCAATTTACCTGTTCTAGTAAAGACCCTGGACTGAAACCTGTTGTCTGCGTGCTCCTTGCTCCTCCAGCACTATCAGCACTGGGACTCTCACTACCATCACTCCCAACATCCATTATACTGCCCTGGGGCCGCACTCTTCCCGTGGGGAGTCACACTACCCTAGCTGCACACCTCATCAGCCCCAGCGGTCTGCATGCAGTGGCGGTTCCTAATAACCGCAATCCACGGGTGGCGTAGTCGGACATAATCAATAGCACATAACGGACTACCACTGGCCTGACCACCCTGAGCCACGGAACTGGGTTGCCACTACTACTCCCATCGTTCCCTATTGCCCGGATCCGAGTGCCCCACGGCCCAGGGGGCGAGTCATTTGTACTACAGGTCTTCTGACTGAGCGCTCCTCCCATCAGCCTAAGGTGTTTTTAAATAGAGCTTGATCCTACCTGCCCATATAATAGTAGGCTTTTAGCCTTGGAGAAGCATCATATTAGGTTTGGGGTTCTAACAAAGGGGTGCACATTGTTGCTGGCTATTGGGCTCAAACGAATTGCCCATTTGTCCCCTTTTATTTTTAACATGTTTTCTACAGCAGTAATGCAGTTCTACTTTCATATAGTCAATGTTTACATATAAATGTGTTTCAGAGTGCAGCTTTAATTTGTTTGATAGTGGTCACATCATGAGTCAGGACCTGGATAAGAGAACCATAAAAGAGATGCCGCAGATGACAGGCACCTTAGGCGATCAGGGTTCCCCTAAGCGCCCTAGACTGCCACCGAAATGTGCATTTAATATTTCCCCGTAGACTATGGAGCCCACTAAAGAAATTGGAAAATTATATTTGTAGGACTTTTTACAGATTGTAAGGGATAAAACAATTTGTGATTTGATTAACCAAAATCTCCTTAAAAAATGCCCACCACCATTTTATACATTGCAGAAGATTGCTGCAGTCATGGAAGGCTGTCATCCACATAATGCCTTTCAGCTATCACATCACATGGTATACTGCAGCCAATCAGGAGGGACTATCAAATTCTGTATAGACCATGAGTAAGAAAATTTGTAGGTTTCCTTATACCATATGTGATTCCTTTTATACCACAATTTTATTATGAGACAAAGTATTTTTTGTCAATATTATTTTTCAACTTGGCTTTAGATGCATTGAACTAGCAAAGCCTGTATAAAAGCCAAGGTAGGGAATGCAACAAATATTTTAGGGTGATTTATGATATTGAGAGGAAAAAAGAGCTCACAGCTCAGCAATAAATTTAGTAAGAGAAAGTCTTAAACATTGGACAAATACTCTAGAATGTAATGTGTATAACTGTTGTACTGAAGAAGATAACAGCAGAAGTCTGTGAATAATACAGACATTCAGTTGATAGGGGGGAGAGCTAGCAGAGGTGCCAGCAGCAGTGCAATACTCAGTGAGATTGATCAGTAATATGGTGCAGCTGGCATCTGACCTGCTGCATCTGAATTACAAATGCACATTTTTTTCTTCCTGTAATAAAAAGCAGAAGCAAGCCACTACAATAGGTTTGAAAAGAAAAAAAAACTGAAATCAGTGTGAGACGCTGTGCTTGTTTGCCACAAGTGACTGTGGTGATTTTTTTCATTTCTTGTTTATTTGTTTTTCTGAAGGGGGAATAATTGTTTTTCTATAATTCAAAAGCAAATTCCCTCAAATCCAGACGTTTAACTGTGACTGGTTTACCTCACAAAGTGTACAAGTCACAAACAAATTTTTTCCAAATCTGTTTTACTTGTTAAATTTTACATCTTAATTAGTGATGAGCGAGCGCTAAAATGCTCGGGTACTCGTTGCTTGGGTCGAGCAAATTGGAATACTCGGGTGCTCGACCCGAGCAACGAGCCCAATGTAAGTCTATGGGAAACCTGAACATTTTTCAGGCTGCTCCCCCCGGCAGTCTGCAGAGGGCCTAAAAATTGCCCAAATTGATGGGAACAGTGCTCAAATGACATGGGAACAGCATGGGGAAGACCCCTGGAAGCATCTCTGACTCCCAGATAACTGCTGTCAACAACGTTGTCAGAGTATTACGCCACTTTTATGGACTCACAATAAAACATACAAAAGCAAAACGAAAATGGATTTTCCTGGGAAATATGTTAAGGAACATCCTTTCCAGGGTAATGACTTGTATATAAGGCAAAATAAATAACCAAAAACAAAAATACTCCTCCACATCTTGAGCTATCGCATGTAGTGCTTTTGATGCGTTTTTGCATTGCTTTCAACCAAGACAAATGCATTCACCAGGAAATGTCATTTTAACATTTTACAACCTTATCTGGCCATGTAGTGTGTGACACATCATCAGACACATGCATACCGTGCTGAAAAGACATGGGAACAGCATGGGGAAGACCTCTGGAAGCATTTCTGACTCTCAGATCATTGCCTAAAAGTGTGCCCATCATAAGTGATCCTTGGCGCATGCGAAGATGCCTCCTGCCATGCACCTGTCGTTGCAGACTTGCAACAATCACTGTCCACGTCCTTGTCACAGTGCAGCGTTCAGTTGTCGCTACCCCATTCCTTGGAATGCAAGCGCAAGTATGCAGCCAGCCACCCACCCACCCACAGGCTGCAAATCTATACTGCCAAATTTTTGACAGCTGCTTGCACTTGAAATGTGGCCTTTTAGGCTCGTGGAGGCGAAAGCTGTCCACAATCTTAGGGCTGCGGCGACCGGGAATCCATACTCGGTCCCCAGCCGCCATTATTTTTGCCGGTATCGTCTCCGCCTTCAACAACCAAGGGTCCCACAACATTACCCGTGCCCTCCCCAGTGCACTTACTGGGAAGGACCGCCTAACCACAAACACGTGGACAGGTGAATGTGGCCAGGGACAGTACGGAGCCAGTCCACAGCTTTTTTTGATGAGAGTTGTATTTAGCTTGGTGAAAGGACTGGCATAGAGGGAAACTGTATCTACTCCGGCTGTCATTTCTCCATCACCAGGTTCCACCCATTGTCACACATGACCATGCCTGGCTGTATGTTCAGCGGTGAGAGCCACAGATCAGGCTGCTGTTACAGCTTTCAACAACTCTGCAGCGCTGGGTGGTTTGTCAATTAAGCATTAAGCATGTTATCTTCAGCACAGCCTGTTGCCGCTTGGCCAAGGCAGTGCTGCAGTGCTGTCAGCTTGTGACTGATGTGGTCATTTCGGAGATGGAGGAGGTGCAGGAGCTGAACAATGTGATTACATTGAGGTTAAATTGGTGACGCTGTTTTTTATACTAAAGCAAGATCCTATTGTTTTGGGTTTTTTTACGTTATTTTTTAAGACAAATGCATTCATCGGGAAATGTCATTTAAACATTTTACAACCTTATCTGGCAATGTGGTGTGTGACACATCATCAGACACATCCTGTTTTATTTATGATGGAGGGACTCTGAAAGTCATAAAGCCTATTTTGGGCGATGAGATGGCCCTTATTATTCTTAAAAGGCCAGCAGTCGGCCCTCGCTATTGTTAGAGAGCCATCAGCTGGCTATGCTTTGTTGTTCCCATTATTAACAAGTGGGTCTCTTATACTGTTATTGCATATTCAGTGACTGCAATGGCTGCCAAAAATTTGGACGCAACCCAATACCCCTTTGAAGAGACATAGTGGAGGGTCTCACTAAAAAAAATGTTCCCATTATAAAGGAGCGTGTCTCCTATAGTGGTAATGCCCATGCTGTGACTTCAAGGGCTGCCAAAATTTGGGAAAAACCCCACTAAGAATTTAAAGACACATAGAGCAGGGCCACAGTAACAAGGTACGACATGTTCCCATTAGAAAGGAGAGAGTCTGCTATACAGTTATAGGGTATGCAGTGAGTCCAACGGCTGACCAAATTTAGGAAAAACCCCACTAACAATTTAAAGAGACGTAGAGCAGGGCCACAATAATGACAAATTCCCATTAGAAAGGAGAGAGTCTCCCATAGTGTTGACCTATGCAGTGAATGCAAGGGCAGCCAAAAATTTGGAGGCACTTCAATGCCCCTTGGAAGAGACGTGGAGGAGGACCTCATAAAAAAATGTTCCCATTAGAAAGGAGCCGGCCTCCTATACTTGTAATGCCCATGCACTAAGTGTATGGGCTGACAAACATTTACCCCCGGGGGGTATACATGAACATTCTGTATAAAAAATTTTTTTACGGGCATCCTAAAAACCCTTTTAAAAAATTATGTGGGTGTTGCATCACGGACCATGGTCACCCTGGTGATATGGTGGTGGAGGATGAGGAGAAGGAGGAGAACAAGAGCAAATAGCCAAAATCAGGAAGCGTATACCCATGTGTGGGTGTGAAAAGGTGCATGGGAATACACCTCCCAAGAAAAGACACTGGATTTGAGTTTGTTACGCTGCTATCATTCGGTGGTGTTGAGAAGTCTGGCCCAATCCAGCTCTTGTTCATTTTTATAAGAGTCAGCCTGTCAGCATTTTCAGTTGACAGGCGGATGCGCTTATCAGTTATAATTCCACCAGCGGCACTAAAAACCTGCTCTAATAAAACGCTGACGGCAGGGCAGGCCCGGACCTCCAAGGCATAGAGAGACAGTTCATTCCACGTATCCAGCTTGGATACCCAATAATTATAAGGCACAAAGGAATCACGGAGGATATTGGTACGGTCGGCAAGGTACTCCCTCAGCATCTTCCCAAACTTTGCACTCCTTGTGAGAGTACCCTGCGCCTCAGGGCCTGTGCGATGGGAGGGGCTGAGAAAACTCTCCCAGAACTTTGACAGTGTTCCCCTGCCTCTGCTGGATTGAAGTTGTGTCTCTCTCGCCTGTACTTCTTGGTTGTCCAACGAAGTGTGCCATCTGCCGCCAGCGTTTTCAGATGGGAATTTTTTTAATAGTTCCGCAACAAGGGCCTTCTGGTACAGTCCCATTTTTTGTAGACCTGTCCGCCTCAGGAATAAGAGATATAAAGTTCTCCTTGTAGCGTGGGTCTAGAAGTGTCACCAACCAGTAATGACTGTCACCCAAAATTTTGATAATGCGACAGTCATGAGAAAGGCAGCGTAACATAAACTCAGCCATGCGTGCCAGAATACTAACAGGCAAGACTTCCGTGTCCTCACCAAGAGGATGACTGACCATGCTCTCATCCTCCTCCTCTCTGTCCTCTGGCCATCCGCGCTGAACAGACGGTATGACTGCTGTGCAGGTAGTACCGTCTATAGTGCATGAAACTAGCTCCTGTCCTTCCTCCTCCTCCTCTTCCTCATTGTCACCCAATCCACTTTGGGATGAGATGAGGCTTGGCTGTGTGTAATCACCCTGTATGGTTCCTTGCTCCATCTCATCGTGCTCCGCCTGCAATGCATCCTCTTTAGTTGTGAGCAGAGAGCCTTTCAGAAGACAGAGAAGCGGGATGGTGATGCTAATTATGGCGTCATCGCCGCTCACCATCTTGGTGGAGTCCTCAAAGTTTTGGAGGATGGTACATATGTCTGACATCCATGTCCACTCCTGAGGTCTTATGTGTGGAGTCTGAACTGAATACCGCCGGCCTTGTTGATACTGGTACTTAACAACTGCCCTCTTCTGCTCACAAATCCTTCCCAACATCTGCAGTGTAGAGTTCCAACGCATGGGGACATCAGACATCAGTCTGTGAGCCGGAAGCTGCAAATGCTGATGAAACATGGCAAGGGCGGCGGAAGCTGTAGCTGACTTTCTAAAATGGGCACACAGGCGGCGTACTTTAATGAGCAGTTCCGGCAGCTCCGGGTAGGATTTGAGAAACCGCTGAACCACGAGGTTAAGCACATGGGCCAGGCATGGTACGTGTGTGAGCTCGCCTCGCCTCAGAGCCGCCACCAGGTTCCCGCCATGGCTGGCTGTAGGTTCAGCGGTGTGAGCCACAGATCTGCCTGCTCTTTCAGAGCTGTCCACTACTCTTCAGTATTGTGCGGTATGTCACCTAAGCATATTAGCTTCAGCACAGCCTGTTGCCGCTTGGCCGAGACAGTGCTGCAGTGCTTCCAGCTTGCGATTGGTGTGGTCATTTCGGAGATGGAGGCTGAAGAGGAGGAGGAGGCTGAGGAGGATGAGGTGCAGGAGCTGTAGACCGTGGGGGCAACCCTGATTGATCTAGGGCTCACAATCCTTGGCGTCGAAAGGACGTGTTCCGTCCCAAGGTTCGACTGGGTCCCTCCTTCCACTATGTTAACCCAGTGTGCCGTCAGCGAGATGTACCATCCCTGCCCACAAGCACTTACCCACGTGTCCGTGGTTAGGTGGACTTTCCCGGTAACTGCGTTGTTGAGGGCTAATGTTTTGGGACACGTGCTTGTGCAATGCGGGGACGGAACACCGGGAGAAATAGTGGCGGCTGGGGACCGAGTACCGAGTGACTGCCGCCGCCATCAAGTTGCAGAATGCTTCCGTCTCCACGAGCCTAAAAGGCAACATTTCTAGCGCAATCAGTCGTGAAATATGAGAATTTAGTAGTGTGGCCTGTGGGGTGTTGGCTGCATATTTGTGCTTGCGTTCCAAGGACTGGGGTACGGACAACTGAACGCTGCGCTGGGATAAGGACATGGACCTGCTTCCTGATGCTGTTACTTGAGAGTGTGCGGCAGAGTCTTTAAAAAACAACCAGACTCGGGAAGACCTAACAGTTGTACTGGCAACTTCCTTTGTGTTGGTGTTACGGGGAACAGTTGCCTGCCTTCTGTCTGCGGCCACCACACTGCTTCTTCCTGCCTGTTGGGGTGCTCTGCCTCCCACCCCCTGTGTGCTGCTGTCCTTGCTCTGCATGTCCTCCTACCAGGTTGGGTCAGTTACTATATCATCCACCACCTCGTCTTCCACTTCCGCACCCTGGTCCTCCTCATGACTTTCTGGCAATTGTGTCTCATCATCGTCCACCTCTTGGGACACTTTCCCACCGTCGCCTTCGTGTGACCACGGCTGCTCAAATATTTGGGCATCACTACACGCAATATCCTCTTGCCCCGCTTCAAGTGGACCAGGCGAGAGGCCCGAATCTATAAATGGAAAAGTGAACAGCTCTTCAGAGTGTCCAAGTGTGGGATCAGTTGTCTCTGGGCACCCGGCATGGTGGGAGGAAGGAGGATCAGGGTGAGGAATATGCTGTCCAGACTCATGGCTACTGAGACTTGACCGTGTGGAAGACAGGGTGGTGGTGGCTAAGTGACTGGAAGCATTATCCGCTATCCAACCAACAACCTTTTGACATTGCTCTGGGTTCAATAGTGGTGTGCTGCGGTCCCCTAGGAATTGGGACAGGAAGGTCAGGTGAGAAGATGTGGGTGTTTGTTTTGGCACAATTTCAGCTTGTCCACGGCCTTGTCCTCGGCCTCTGCATGCACCATCACCATCACATCCAGTTCCCTGTCCCTTGCCACGTGCCTTGTCCATTTTAAATGGAGGACAGTATCTTCCACGCTCGCTACAAATGACTGAGTTTGGAGCGAACTTATATGTGATCCGTGTGATGTAGAAAACAGAGTTTTAAATACCTGGCCTGTAGGTAAGTAGTTTGAACAGCAAACTGGTGTGAATTGCTTCTCTGACACATTAAAGTAAATTTTTAATGGAGGCCAGAAATGGCAGTATTTTCTGACAACGTATATGTGATCCGTGTGACGGAGAAAACAGAGTTTTATATAGCTGGATTTCTAGTGCTGTAATATGGAAAGGACCTGGCTGTATTCTGCAGTGCCAACAAGCAAATGGCGCAGAAAAACGGTGTTCTCTGGATTGCTTTTTAAGCAAATAATGAGGATTAAGATCCAAAAAAAATCTATTCCTTGCCCCTGAAACCTGGGCCTTTATATAGAAATATCTAACCGCAGCAGAAGGCAGAATTGGAATGGAGCCTCTTGTGCTATATGCACTGCAATCTGCTATATACCCTGCCTGCCTGCCTTTATACACTGCCTGCCTGATATCTCTGCAGATGGATTAGTTAGTCCTCAAAAGGACTGCTTGTTAAGATGGATATGTGTAATGTATGGTTTTTCTCCCTACACTACCTAATACACAAGCAAATCTCTCCCTGACGCAGCAGCACCTCTCCCTACGCTGTCTGATTCCGGAGTGACTGTGACGAGCATGGCGGCGCCAGGTCTGATATAGACCTGATGACGCTGTGCGGCCAGCCAATCACTGTAATGCCACAACCAACATGGCTACGGCATTACAGTGAGTGGCAGGCAATCCCTGCATGTTGATTGGCACTTTAAAGAGCGCCAAACATGCAGGAAGGGGACTCGAGCTCCCGCCGAGCAACCCTGGAAATACCGAGCATCTCGAGCAATGAGATGCTCGCTCATCACTAATCTTAATACACAACACCAATATAGCGCCCTGTTTCAGGTGCTCATTTTATGCATTGTATCTACCTAGCTTTTATTATAATGTCATTTTTGGGAAAGGGGTTGAGTTTTTTGTTAAAAAATGCAAAATGAGTTAAATAAAATGTAGACATTTAACTGTGCATGTTTTCGCACACCTAATTGTCTAATTTGTAACCATACATTCCTCACCTGTACTGGGGCTTGTTGCCACAGTTTGTTTTCTGTACATATACCTAACTACCTAAAATTTCTTGTAATGTCTTTTTTGACAAGGGTTAAATAATTGGCGTTGAAAAAAAATGTCAAAAGTTAATTATAGTGTTGTACAAAAAGTATGGTAAAAGAAAAAGGGGCAATGGATGGGGTAAAGTAAAAGGAAAAAAAAATGAATGTAGGAGCCGCTTGCAGCAACAGATGCACCCTCACCACCAATAGCATCTGCCATATAGGCACCAGAACTAGCAAACAAAAGCTACAAGCGCCCTCCTTTGGTTTATTTAAGCGTATTATTGGGGATGAAGTGGAGGTGTTATGGAATATATATCACATTACTTCTCTCGGTCACAGCAGTATGATGTTACCTCTGACAGCAACACTGTCAGTATGACTCAGTGCTTTGCACAGAATGGTATGCCTGATCACAAATGACTAAGAGGGATAATTTTTGGACAGTTTATTAATTAAAAAAAAAGAAATGTCTGTTAGTGCACTGTGTTATTAAATAGATTGCTGGTTGCTACGGGGTGCCATTTATTTCTATAGCGATGTAAAATTGACATTATAAAGGCTTTTTTGTGTTTAAGTGATTGAAAAGAGTTTGATACTATCTTCAGAGACCTTAAAGTGTTATACACATCTTTTCAGGGCAATTGGAGCACTTGTGATTCATGGCGAATAAATTGCTTTTTTTTTTTTAATTCGCCAAGCCATTTTTTTCTTTAGTCCGAACCATTACTGTTAAAGAATTCTTCACAGCATTTTTTTCTTAATTCTTTTGTATTTATCATGCATGTATTAAATTACTTACCACTCGTTATCATCTCTGGTTCCCATCGCTGCTTCCATCTACTTCTGAACCACATGACCATTATTTAGCTTAGCCAGATCACATAGCGTCTGCCCGTTTGGAGCTGCTTTCGCAATGCAGGTCAATGAGACTCAGAAGAAGGCTCCATAGACTTAAATTAAGAAAGTGACTTCTGTCCCACACACAAATTACTGTATGAGAGGGCTATTCTGAATACTGGTCACTGGGTTCAGAAAAAAACAAAACAGTACTGGGAACTGAAAAAGTTGACAGTGGCAAGTACTTTAGTACACGTACACTACATAACACATATTTAGAAGGTATTGGAGAATATAAATGTTGCAGGTAGAGCTTCTCTAAAGAGTAACCATTGTTTTAATTTTTATAGAAATTTTGTAACATTTCTTATTAGAGCTATCTGCTTCTATCTCCTCCAGGACTGATCGTTCATTCTCAAAATTTTTAATTCACAGATAAAATTCGTATTCGGTGAAGACAGATTGTTACATTACTGAAATAGGAGATTACAGTTGCTGATGGTGAGATTCTATATTAATGGGAGGCGGAGGAGGACCTTTCTGGGCACCAGTAAAGTGAGTACAGATATAGACCACGTCCACTACTTTTATGACAAGACAGCCTTTCACAAATTAGGCAAGTCTTTAGGGAAAACAAATATTCTGCATCCATTTCGAAATATTCCTATTTAGTAGCTCTTTGGCTATTTGGTGTCCCACCATTGCATTAATGATTTGTGTAGTACTTCTCATTTCTGTATTGGGCGTATAGAAACATTGCTTCCAAAATAGTTGATTGGGGTTCCTTGATAGCTGTCTTGTCATTATCGAAACCAATCATGAGGTCCTTTCTCAGCCAAGAAGATCATTGGCACCATAAATAGTTTCTGTTCCCTAAAGCAGATTTCCATATTTCAAAATTAGCCCTTTGCTACCTATAGTATTAAAAGAGATAATTAAACTATATTAGTGCTCATGCAGACGAATGTATTTTCCATCTGAGTACGATCCAACAAAACATTGTATTACACTCAGACCAATGTTGTTCTGATTTTTTTTCCTCGGACAGTGTCTGTCCAAGGACAAAAATTTTAGCATGCCCAATTTGCATCTGATATTCAGATTGCACTCGGTCATGCAAGTCAATGAATCTGTGGAAAAAAATCAGACTGTATTCGGATGACATCTAAGTGTGGTCCAATTTTCATTGACTGACAGAATGGAGAAGATGGAGAATTTTTTTTCTCTATCTTCTCCTCATCCGAGAGAATCGTAGCGCACTATGCTCACACTCTGATCCAAGTTTGATCATAGTATGATTAGCATAATTGGACCGATTTTCTTGGATGACCCAAGCCTCAACCTGCTAGATCCCTGTTGCATGGTTCCCCTGGAGAACTTTTGTCATCCCAACTAACTCATGGGACCTTTTTCATAGACATCCCACGTTGATCATTTCCAATAGGTTAAAAAAAAAAGAAACAAAATGAACAGTGGAAAAAAACAAAAATAGAAAACAAAAAAAACCCTCAGTACCACAAATACATTGGTAAATTGTATTTGGTATGTCTTCTGGAAACGTGCTAAAAAAATGTGTTAAAAATGGAGTGCCTCGTATTTATTTATTGGAATCCAGTCTACAAGGTTGATGTGTAAATTGGAACATAGGAACCAAGCTGGTTCAATGCTGCAAAATAAAAAGGATACAAAATATCTCAATGTCGTTATTTTGTAACATTGCCGCCGATTGTATCTGATGGAAAAGCCCGAAGAGCAGATAATGACGTGAAATCCTTGAGAGTATATTGGGCTGTAGATAATGGTGTCCGGTGCAAATTAACAAACCCAGTGGTAAACGTGGTTTCATTTCAGCAGGAGCCCTTGTGTAAATTAGCATTTGTTCCTAATCAGATCGCTGTCCTTATTTCTACAGTTGTGTGGTGCTCCTAACGCAGTTTGCTTTCAGGTGAAAATTTATTCTCCTGGGGACACTTGTACAATTCCTGCCCCTGACAGAGAGGAATCTTTCTCTTAATCAGCTCCTCGGCCTAAACTTTCTCTGATTCTTACACTTTCCTGCTGTGAGTGCCGTTGTGAGTTGTTGGAAATGATTACTCATTTGTAAGCTTCCTTTATAGCATTTCCTCACATGTAGAGGTGCCCACGGAGATGACCGAGGCTTTGATTTTATAATTATACCTGTCAGTGGAAAGGATGTCCATACAGTTAGTGTGAGGTATGGCACCGTGCCACTTAACCCCTTCAAATTCAGCCATTGACAAATTACAATTAAAGCCGCAGTTGTAATCTCAATCCTAATTACTATCTGTGTATGAAAATTACGCGGTGTATAAATATTGTGAAATACTACATGGCGACACAACCCTGGGAGAAAGGGAAGGAATTTTTAGCGGTATCGGTAATCTTTGATAAATTTTGTGGAGCTTCACTTTTTATAAAAAATCCTAATTATTATTCCATATACATTTTCCATAGCAGAACAGCCTATAGATAGATGGGCCGATTTATTAAACATTTTGCACCAGAATTCTGATGTAAAAGTTATTGAAATCTCTGAAAATTTTGCTACTTTTGAGGTTTTTGCGCCAGCTCCGTAGACTTTTTGAAAAAGTTGTTAGAGGGGGCATGGTCAAGGGCAGTCTGACAAATTTGGTGGCATAAATTGTTACGCCCAACGGTGGCACATGTGGATTTTTGGACCCACTGTGCCACAGGGCCAGGCATGCCTAGGAGGGGCATAGCTAAGCGGCTACCTTTTGTTCATTGGAGCTCCTGATGGTGTAGACAGACTGGGCTGCAGGTAGATGCCAAGTACTACTCCTAGGCCAATCCCGGTACTGCAGCTGCTGGCCCCTGGGGGGGCAGGTTTGCTGACATGGACAAGGGCTACGTTCAGACACACCAGTCTAGGATACTGAAGTAGGGACTGGCCGCACATGGACTGGGAAACGATGTTCATGCACTGGCCACTCTGGAATCAGGGACTTCGGATTCAGGAAATTGGCCACACCAGGACCAGGGATTTTGTGTTCAGGAAACTGGCTGCACCGGGACCCAGGATTCGGGTTCAGGATAATGGCCGCATTGGGACCAGGGATTCGAGTTCAGGACACTGATCACAACAGAACCAGGGGACCTTACAACTGCAATGGTAGGACTCCACGCTACGTAATGACTAAACACGTTGCTTTGCAACTTTCTAAGGATGGGGGGGGTATTTTATACAGGATGACTACCAGCAATTGGTTGGGAGCCATCTTGCATGTGGACATAATTACACTAAATGCCTCTCAGCAACAGGCTGAGGGCATTTACTATACGTGCGTGCTGCCCCTTTAAGAGCAGGGGAGTTCAAGTGCAGTAGGCGCACCACCAGGAACTGCGGTGCATACTACAGTAAGGAAGCAGGAACATGCCAAGGACCATGCCGTGTGGTTGTGGAGGTGAGTATGCTGGTGTCCCTGCATGGAGGGGGAAGGAGACACCATGCAGGGGCACCGGCCATAGTGCTATATAAATTAGGACAGAATTGTACTCATGAGATTACGCAACTGGAGCACATTTCTGACGCTTGCGCAGGGCAGTCAAAACATCGACCAAATTCATAAAGAGGCACATATTTCTTACTAAATTTGACACCTCTTACTCAAGTGCACCTTGGATCAAAAATGACATACAAAATGCCAATCTTTTTTTAAGACTCCACATCATTAACAGAGTCCCACTGGGACTTAACCCCTTCTTCCCTGGGGCGATTTTCCATTTTTTTCTCTTTCATTCTCATCTCCCCTTCTTCTAAGAGCCATAACTTTTTTTTCTGTCCACATAGCCATATGGGGGCTTGTTTTTTGCAAGACGAGTTATACTTTTGAATTACACCATTCATTTTATCATTTGATGTGCTGGAAAGTGGGAAAAAAATTCCATGTGCACTGAAATTGCAAAAAAAGTGCAATTCCACAATAGTTTTTTGTTTTTTTTATTTACCATGTCCACTTTATGGTAAAACTGACCTGGAAATATGATTTATGCAGATACCAAACATGTACTAATTTTTTTCTTACTTAAGTGGTGAAAAAAATTAGTATATTTTGTAAAAAATAAAAACAATTTTGCTTGCGTCGCCATTTTCTGAGACCTATAACGTTTTCGTTTTTCGGAATCTGGAGCTGTGTTAGGGCTTATTTTTTGCACCCTGAGTGGACATTTTTACTGCTCCTATTTTGGGGTAGATACGATGTTTTGATATCCTGTTATTGCAATGTTGTGGAGGCCAAAAAAAAGTAATTCTGGCATTTTGATTTTTTTTCTCGTTATGCCATTTACCAATTGTAATAATTTATTTTATATTTTGATAGATCAGACTTTAAAGAATGCAGATATACAAAATATGTGTATTTTTTTTTTTTTAATTGTTTTATTTTTAATGGCGCAAAAGGAGGAGGATTTGAACTTTTGTGTATTTATTTTATTCATATTTTTAAAAACTTTTTTTTACTGTATTTAATAGTCCCCTTAGGGGACTATAAGCTGCCATTGTCTGATCGCTTGTACAATACATAGCAATGCTTTAGCACTGCTATGTATAGTGAAATTCACGATCCTATGAATTCCAGCTATAGGCTGGTTTTCACAGGAGGATCTTCAGCAGACCCCTGACTGTCAAGGTAACCCATTGGTGTCCTGTGATCATGTCACGGGTGCACCGATGGGAACGTGGAAAGGCTCTTTCCCATGCTGGCACATGTTAAACTCCGCTGTCGATCTCTCACAGATAGTCTTCGATGATCCCATCTTATAGGTGATGCTGTTGCAGAGTTACTTTGAGACGCTTCTATGAGGCAAAAGTTCTAATTGAAGATTTCTTTTAAACCTTACAAACAAATTAGAAGTATTTTAGGTGTTTGAAAACTCCTGTAATGTGTTACAGCACAAATAAATGTGTTTTTTTTGGGGGGGTAGGTTGAATGGGAACATGCGTGAGACCCCAGTGAGTAATCAGTAAAGAAAAAAAATTCTTTTACCTGTGCAGGATGTGCTGACAGGATGTTTAATCAGGATGTATTCCAAATAATCTGTTTTCTTCAGAGACTGCGTTAAAAGAAGATATGGTGGGAAACAGTTTTTTTTGTGAACGGAAACCAATAAACATGAGATTTCCGGTATTCTCGGTTAACTGTCCTTATTTCCCCATGTGGCTTGTTTAATGCGCATAATTATTATAAAAGCAAAACATAATATTCCTGTAAGCAAATATAAAGCAGTAAGGACCACAGTCTGGTAGGACTAATCTTAACTAATGTAGAAATCATACTTTCATAAAGTTAGATGCAATCGATGGGACGAGGATCTGGAAACCTACCAGTAACTTTTTGTTCCTTTTACCAACAATTTTTTAGCAGCAAAATGAGTAAAAAAAAATATAGTACACCCTCTGTCCCACAAATGGCTTTAACATGTCCTTCTCATCTTTGCCTTCTAATCCCATCTTCTCTAGAACACAACTGCCCTTTGTTCCCATGCACTTCACCCCTGTAAAGGGTTACCACTTTGCCTCCGACAAGCCTTTGTATGGCAATACACCCATGCTCTTTGACATGAAACCTCTTTTCCAATCTCTGCAGTCATAAATGCCCCATTCTCTTTATAGCACATCTCCTTTATCACTTCTAGTGCTGTCCCTACACCCATCAACCCTGTGATGCCATAACCATCCATCACCTCTCAGCTACTAAGTAATGTCTCAGAGCAATACCAGTACTTTACCTCCCATCAATGTATGGGTACCTTTTTGTTTTATTCCATCTCATGCTTGAGGCGAAGCATATTTGGGGAGAATATGTGCTCTCCTCTTCTCTAACAACATTTTTTCTATCTCAATGTGATAGTAGGGCGGCCGATAAAAGCAAAGTAATACTTATATCACGTGGATTAGATATAGGGGTGTTGATTCTATGGCTGTGTGTTTTTTATCATTGTCTTAGAAAATGATATTTTACATCTTTCAGGATAACTCGTGAGATTGTTGTTATTGGCAATTGAGTAAATCAAAGCAAAAAGCCTTAAACTGCGAAAAATCTCTTCCTCCTCAAAACAGAATGTATTTAAAGGGAGTCTGACAGCCACAAAACTCAAATGTAACTATTTAGGCATTCATTTAGGGGACTTGGACCATACAAAAATCAAACTGGTACTGTAGATTTTGCTAAGTTTGTTTTATATAAAAACAGTTTTAGAAGATATATAAATGAGGGGGGCTTCTGTGCACCTGTAACATGGCCAAAACAAGGGCTTTGGAGCATTGTCTGATCTAAATCTTTCACCTTGCTGGAGCCGAATGGTCACACAGTATCATTGTCTGCAGGTGCATTCTCAACCCTCTCCTGTGTATATTGGCAGATCTCTGCACACAGGATCACAAAACAGTGGTCAGCCGATGCTGACAGGAGAGGGAGATGTGAACACACACCCTGACACTGTATTTGCACACACTCGGTGTCTGCAGTGTCAGTGTGCGCACGCTGTCATCTCCCCGTCCTATGTGTACCGGTTGATCGCTGCACACAGTAGGTTGCTGATTCTGACAGGAGAGGGAGATGAAAGTGCACTCCCACACTATAATATTTTTAAGAAGATTTTTCAGCTTTTTTTTCTTTATTCAGAGTGGACCAGCTGGAAAAAAAAAAGTTAAAAAACTCAGTGTGCACATACCTTTAGGGTGGTAAAAAGGCAAGATAATGAAAACTGTTACTTTGTTTGGGTTGAAATGTACACAAAAGTCAATACCATATGCTGCACTTTACTGAGCTGTATAGCAAAATTCCAACGCATTAGCTCCATTTGTGCCATTACCAACTGTTTTGCAGCTATTGGCAGGAGCTACATTTTAAAGACTTCCTGCTCTACTGCTTTTGGATGAAATTACACGTCACAGACTTCTCCTCTGCTGTTATTGGATAATATTTCACTTTACAGATTCCCTGCCGTTCCTAAGCACTCCGCACATATTATCCTTAATACTGTGGACTATTTGCTCTTTTTCAGATCATTCCCTCTGCTTTCTAGTATGAATGCAGGAGGAACCTGCTAATAACAAGTAGAGAGCTCTTGGCAACCAACAAAAGAGCCTCACAAAATGAAAGATCCAACACTTAAAGCCTCACTTCAGGGAATTTTTTATTTGCCCATTTGTTAGGGATCATGTTTGTGAGTATAATGATGTACTCATGTAAGGAGATGGACCTATTGCCCAAGTTCCCCCTTAAAGACACACGTATTGTTGTAATGTGTATTGTAACATGCATTATTGGTGGTGGTGTTGCATTCTGCCCGACAGTAGGGAGAGTTAGAGTTAATAGCTGGGACTAGCCCAGAGTGAGAGGGGCTAAAGAGAAGGGACAGAGACAGTTTCCTGTCAGGAGGTCAGCTAGAGCTCAGCCTGCAAGTAGAAGCAGTCCTATGATCTAATCGGAGAGCTGAGCCAGGTGACGTGGTTGTTCTTGACATGAGTGAAGACCAAGGCAGTGGATAGCGAGATCCAGAGTAAAGACGTAAAAAAGCGTCAGATAGACAGAGTGATGCACTGGAGATGGGTCCTGGGACGGGATGCCTAGCAGTATGGCCCCAAGTTTATAACTCGGGGCGGTTACTGGCCAGAATGGAACAGGGAACGTGAGATGAAGAGAGTTTCCCGGGTGGTAGTTCTAAGGCGTCGGCAAACAGAGAAGCTAAGTTAAGGCCATAGTGGCAATCTAAGTCCCCTAAGGAGAAAAGATGATGCTGAACCACGGGTTGAAGAATAGGACTCTCACTTACTGGACTATAGTACTGTGCTGGGTTGTGGTGAAGGCAGAGGAATTTGGGGACAGAAGCAAGTAAACCTGGAAGAGTTAGAAAGACCGAGTGTGAAGATGCTCCATATTGTAAAGGAAACGTTCGTAAAGTTCTGCACCATCTATCTATCTATTGTTGATAATTCCCACCAAGTTACTGTTCAGTAAAAAACTGTTTATTGTTTACTGGTGGTCTACCTCATTGAACTTTTCAACATCTTGTTCTGGCGAGTCGAAGTCACCGGCATCACATATCCTGCAAGAGCATAGCGCCCCCATAAATGAAGCCCACACATTTAGCCTGGACCCTCATGATCTTCATGTAGAGTGCCGGGGTATGAACTGCGAGGACCTTGCCCATGGCTACCGCCCTGCTTCACGTTACACTTACCAGACGCTGTCTTCTTCCATTTTCAGCGGCACTTCGGTATCATGTGAGTGCATTTGTTACCTGCTGAATCACTCAGTGGTTGTTCTGTGGAGGGAAGGTCACTTATTAAATATTCTCACTTCAAGTCTATGCTAAAGAGCCTTGTTCTGAGTCTCGCACACTTACGTTAAGAAAGTGACCTCCGCTACACACAGTGATCTGACTGGTTACAGATGCAGTGACGTGACGTTGGAAAGGATGGAGTGTGGCTGAAACCAAAGAAACCGACTGGTGAGTATATTACTATCATTATTATGATTGTGCAGATCTCCAGTTGATCATTTCATCATGGACTATCTGAAGTTTTATGTGAAGTAGATAAAAACAACGGTATAGATCCTGTACATGAATTGATTTGTTTTGAGATTGTGCAAATGATTGTGCTTTATGCTGAATGATATAAAAATAGACTGTTTCAGTTTACTAAATCAAAATCACTTTGTGACAGTTTTAAAACCATAATGAATTTATTATGCATTTATGCATTTTTGTATCCAACTCATGTAATTATGAAAATCCTTTTGTATTCAATCGGATAGATTCTTGAAGCGGTTTCTGTCGTGCCTATGATCATGTCACACCAGGTGTGGGAAAGACTTAGTGCAACACAGAGGGAAGAGGGAAAGGGAGCCCAGACTCTAGGGAAAGGGGGGAGTGGAGACCTCCTAGTTTGGTTTAGTGTCACCCTGTCTCAACTACCGTCCCTATATTGGCTCTTCACCAATCGCCGCACACGTGCCTCGCCCTGACTTTCGCTGGCGTATGGCGAAGGCTAGGGAAGGGAGGAGATGAGCACTAGTCGATCTCCACTAAACTCTATATACAACAAGGGTAGACAAACGGGGGGATTGCTTAACATTATATGACTCCAGACAATTGCGCACACATCCTCAAGCTCCAGAGAGGATGAAGTACTGCTCTTGCTAAAGCCTCACAAGTAGTAATGAATATTACCGGCACCTCCCTCTCAGACACACCAGGTATTTATACACTCAGGCCAGGGAGCTAATTAGCCAAAGGGAGGTAGCCACTATGTCCTAGAGAGAGCCTCTAAGAAGATGTCTGTAATGCCAAACGTAGAGATCTCCGGCAACCAACTGCAGGGCGACTGTCTGTCACTCCTGACACACCCATGACAGATCTGCATTCCTGTTGGAAACAAGTTTCATTCACACAGAATACTCATCTGACCAGTAGTTAACACCTGTGTTTTATTTAAATAATGATGTTCTTTCTTCATTGTGATTGGTTTAGAGTTGGTTAAATAGTTTACCCAAAGTACCTCACTATATCCTATGACTAAGGGTGCTTGGACACCAGAAACGCATCAGGTTTTTATGCGTTTTTTATGACTACGGCTACTAGCCTTAGTGAACTGAACCTGCAGCTTTTCTCCTGTATGTTATATGTTGGGGGGTTAAATCACCATTGTGAAGGGAGTGTTTTTTGTGAATGACATTGAGAAGGGTGGGAGGTCATTCACCATATCTCCACCTCTGGCTGTGGCTGGGCAAGTTTAAATGGTCAGTCACTGTTTTTTTCTGGTGTTGTGCTTTTGGAGAGACAAGTCTCCAGACTGTGGAACTTCAGCTCAGGAGGAGCTGCAGTGTGCTGCAAATTGGTGCAGGCGAACCTGCACATATATGGACTGTGTTATAATTTTGTCTTTTGTTCTACCTTTATGCCAGCAATGCTGAGTTTATTTTGCTGAAGTCTGCAGTGCTTTATGCTGAGATAGTAAACCTGCAGACAAAACCGTTCCTGTGTATACTTCCGACTGCAGCCGAGCGAGTTGTCTTGCCACAGTACACAGTTGTGCACAGTTGCATGCAGCCTTTCTTGTCTGTCTTTTTAAACTCATAATCACTTGTTTCGGCTGCACCATGTCTGGCATTCTTTCATTCCCAGCATGAAAGTGAGATGCAGCATGGAGATATGTATTCCAGGTTCTGAAATTTTTATGCCAGACAGGAACTTGTCAGTAGAGGTTGTAAGTTACCCCCTTTTTATATAGTACAAGAATATCCATTTGTGTCTCTAGTCCCAAAATGTATTTAATATCTCACGTATTAATCAGGTTAAAATAAAAAAAAGCACACTAATGGCAGAATAAAGATAAAGTCTGGAAAATAATTATCTAGCCAAAAAGAGGGTGCAGAATTAGCCCAATTGTCATGGAAAGAGTGAGGAGCGGCAAACAAACACGATGCCCTTCTGTCCTGGGTAATACTAGTAATATATAGCTTTTTAATGAAGGTGGCCCATGTTCATTTTTGCCTCTCGTATACTGTGTGAGAATGTTATGTGACATATACACATTGAATTTTTTGGGTCTTTATTTTCTGGTGACTATTAGATTCCTTTCTGTTGACTCTACATTGGAATTATCATATACGGCAAATTGTGAAAACATTGATGGTGGGTAGCTAATTATTACTGCTTAATCAAACTTCTGATTAGTAAGTATGTCATGGGAATAACCAAGTTCAGCCATGAAGCTTTTCTCCGTAACCTGAAACTATACATCATCAAATGTCCTAACAGATATTCATCCATTGGAAACCTTCCACTACTCGTAAAAACAAGCATAGACTCATTAGTATGATTAGACAGTGTACACTCATTACACACATTATATATGCGCATTTCTCTACCCAAAGTTTCTTAATTCTCTTTAATTAGCGCAAGGTGCTTATTACTGAGCTTGTGTATGATATTGCCACTTTGCAAATTCCATCTGACACAATCCTTTTCATTTCTATACATTCACATTTCTTCCAAATTATTGCCACAAGCTCAATCCTTTATAAACCTAGAACAGTTGTTTATAATAGTTTTAGAAATATTTTCTTTTTAATGAATGTAGACTTTTGATATGTTAAACTTGGCAATATTTTATCTTTTTTATTGATTTGGAGGCTTCCACTAAACTGATTTATTCAATATTAAGATCAATATTAATTTATTTGTATTACCCATCAGTTAAGCTATTATCGGTTAATTTTTTATTTTATTTGTCATACTGTTCTTATTGATAAATAGTGCTTACAATGCAAGATTAAGACACTTACTAATATACTTTTATTTTGCGATGTCCCAATTTTACCAATGGTCATAATTTGTTCTTACAGCAACAAATACAGATGTAACAAATCGAAAGCAAAGATGTATATGACAGCTGTAGCGTTTTCATATTGCGGCGAGCCTACGCTGATTACTTATGATCGGTTGGCATGCCACATGAATGTTCATGGTGCCCTGAGTGTTTGCTTGAAAGGTGCTACATTTACACCACTCATCTTCCTTTTATTGTTTGACAGTATGTGGTTCTGTGACATTGGTGAGGGGGCTAACTTTGCTATGTAGCTAACTTCTGAGTCTGCCGTTTCTGCAATGTCACTAAAGCATTAAAAGAAAGAGGAGGAACCATATTCTTTCATCGTTTTTGCACTAGTGCAGATGCTCCTTGGTCCCCCGCCAAAGCAGATTTACTCGTTGACATGTTAACGGAGTATGTAACGTCATTGTTGTACTATTTGCACACTACAGCAATAGACCACTGTTGAGGTCACATAGCGACTTGCCTTTCTATCATTGGAGTCCAGTACACAGAGACCAGTGGGAACCAGAAAAGGTTCCAGGGCAGCGCCAGTACAATGGTTATTTTAGACCATTGCATTCTGTTTGTAAAAATATTTTTAAACTGATTAATAAGTAATTTTATACCTAAGCAGTTTTCTATTTCTTAATATTAAAGATGAATGCATTAATCCAAGCTAACCAAATATGCCACAAATTTCACAAAAAAATTCTGATTTACCAGTATCAAAATTTTTTGCAATTCAATCCTCTCGAATCCAAGCAAAATGGCAGCCAGACTCTTATTTGCTGGACTCTCTTTAGGTCTGGAAAGGGTTTAAAAAATTCTAACTAATACTTCGCCCCTCACCTGTCATGGCTCTGCAGCTCCCTGTCCAGTTCTTCACTCGTTCCCACCGGTAGGACAGATGAGAGGTGAGATAAGTATATTTTATTATTTTTAACCCCTTCCTAGCCCTTTGTTTATTATTCTAGTGTTTGGCACTTGTCCCGAATCTGGGCTCTGCTCCCCTCACCCCAGTCTGCTGAACTCTGTTATGGCTTTGCAGATGGCCCAGGTGATCCCATGTGATCCTCTGCTTGGGCCTATATAAGTCCCACCAAGACACACACCTGTGTCTTGGTATTAAGACTTTTAATGTTTCTAGTCCTGGTCACCTTCTGTCTGCCTGCAGCTTCAAATACCTCTGTTACCTGTCTGTATGCGGTCTCCAGGATGTTACCTGTCTGTATGCGGTCTCCAGGATGTCTCCTGTCTGAATGCAGCTTCCTATACCTCTATTACCTGTCTGTATGCGGTCTCCAGTATGTCTCCTGTCTGACTGCAATTTCTAGCCCCTCTGCTAACTGCTTCCTGGTCTTCTGTCTGCCTGCGGCTTCCAGGACCTCTGCTACCTGCCTGCGGCTTCGAGGACCTTTGCTACCTGTCTGTTGTCTCCAGGACCTCTGTTACCTGTTTCCCGCATACCTCAACTGTCTGCTGCCTCAACACCCATGTGACCACCCGGACCTTGACCTTCGAGGATTAACTTCCTTAGTAAGCCTAACGTCTTTTAAAGAAAATCAGCCCACTTGATTCATATCAAATAAATTCTATGCAAATCAAAATTCCTTGCTGAATTTGAGTGAATCTCCCAAATTTGAATCCAGGAGATTAGCTCTCCTCTAGTTTGTTAGAAAAACACCGGTTTGTGGTCAATGACTGACTACATTCTTATTTGGAATAACTGTCAATAAAAGAAAGCATAGTTATTGGAAATCCTGAGTAATTTAAATACAAAGTATGTTATAAAGTTCAATATTTTGTTGTTTGTTAAATAATCCTGCTCAAACCAAAATCCTACTTGGTAGTTCTTTAGCGTTGAAATATCATCATTCAAGATAGATGGTTTCATTTTTTGGTTCCTAATGAGAAAAATATCTTGATTTAGACATTTTTAGCATTTTATGAAAGGTCCACATGGAAGTAAAGGTCCAAATTGTGTAGGTGTAAATTACATCTTAGTTTAAGGCATTGTTTTCCAGTTGGAAATGGACAGAAAGGGCAGCTAAGGTTAGTTTTGTCCTTTTATCATATTTAGCTGGCACATTAGACGCGTGTAGCGGGTGCTGACAGGGATCAATCAATTTCCTGCTAGATTTGGACAGCTGCTGCAGACCTAAAGCTCTGAAGCTCAGCAGATGTTCCAATTTTAAGAGTGGCCACGATGACAGACAGGTAGATGCTGCTCCTCGTCCAAGCCATATTAAACATGAATACAGGTGCAAAATGAATACGCAAACCTTGTTTAAGTGGCTTCAATTTGTACTGTCTACAGTAACGATATCAAAATCTCTCATCAGTCCATATTAACCAGGAGAAACTGTATCAAGTACTTAGCAGCCAGGCCTCACTGCCTATTCAGTCTTCTGTTTACCTTCCTAAGTTTGTGTCTGTTCATGTGTTAGGGAGGATGAAAAAAGACAATAGGCCAATGGCAACTGATCAAACAGAACTCTGGTGTGGCCACGGCCTGCTGTTATATACATGTCATCCCGAGCTATTCAAAGCCGGCTCATCGAACAATATGAATGAACTTGGAGGATGTTTCCACAAAGGAAAGATGATGGATAAATAGCAGGGCTAAGTTTTCCTTTCTATAGCTCCTATCACAATGCAAACATACAGATATATTTCTATACATTTAAATGAAAGACAATTCGCTAATATCATATTATAGCAAAAGTCAGTATCAATCTAAAGTTACAAAAACTAGTGCAGAAAAAAAAGTGGTCTTTCCGAAATGCAGAACTGATTTATTGTTCCTTTTAAATGCACATTAAAAATAAGATGTCAATTAAAAATGTAAACTTTGTATGTACCAGAAAATAACATATTAAAAATATTCAGAATTGGTAAAACAAGACTTCACATGAAAAAGACGGCAAAGGTATTATAAATTGATGCCTCTCGGATCATAATGATCCAAAGATGGAAAGATCAGCTGCAAAATGTTGGTCTAGCCAAATTGTGAGGCTAAATTTAAAAAACTTTTTAGAAATGCCAAAACTGTAGATACAATGGGGGACATTTGAAATGTGACTTTCTAATTTGGGTGGATCTAGACCAGGGATGTCAAACTCAAATACACAGAGGGCCAAAATGAAAAAGTTGGACAAAGTCGCGGGCCAACCACTATACAATGTAATGGGCCCCACATAGTCCTCCATTCAGAATAATGGGTCCCACATAGTCCTCCATATAGTATAATGGGCTACACATAGTCTTCCATACAGAATAATGGGCACCACATAGCAGTGGTGGTTCTGGTGTCGCGGGCCACATAAAACCACCCTGCGGGCCAGATTTGGCCCACGGGCCAGACTTTGCCGTGTATGATCTAAAGGATGCAGCTTATCTTTACATCTTTGTATCACTACATTCCGAGAGGCATCATTTTATTAAAACGACTGTCACTTTTTAAGCCAGACACTGGCAAAAATTATGGTAGAAGTCTATGCAGCTCATAATTTCCAGGTGCGCCATCACTTTTTATCCCCAACATCCAGCTTACTGATGTTTTCATAATGGAAAGAAAATCCCTAAATGTCTCATAAGTCAACTATAGGTTCTCCAGGCACCTTGTGCAGACCAACTGCCCCTTGACACCAAACCAGTTGTTATATCTGCTCATCTTTGCACATCTTTACAGCACTCCAGAATCATGGGACCCTCATGGCATCTCCTCATGTTAGCTGACTCCTACCATGACAGAACATGCATATTGCAGCCCACCAATCAAGAATATCTAAGCGGGCACAGACTGTGCAGGTCACACCATCCCAAAGCATTACAATGTACATAAATCCCATTTACAGCAAATGCACAAAGTGGTAACAAACATTACAATAAAGCAGTCTTTTACAGCAAGGAGACAGATCTGCGTTGGAGGTGTAAAAACATTTTGGTGACTTTTTAATAAAGACTATTTGCAAAATTTAATTCTTTTGAGGGGGATCTGTAAATCATCCTCCCACCATCGGCCCTGTTGAAGCATAGTAATAGTATTCAGCGCTATAGATATTAAAAGGAATATGTGGAATTACTTTATTCAAAGGAATTTATCAAACTGCCCTAAGAAAGTAATTTTTTCTCCTTTATAAGATTGGCCATGATGTCCCCGAGAATTTTGCTTTACTGCCGTAGATTTGTCAAAGATTGAATTTAATAGAGATGTGTCTTTTTTCTTTCACAGCAAGGAAAGATAATTCAGCTCCATCTTCTTTATTGGTAGGTAGATGTAAATCGGATGACAAAATAAAAAATTTCATGTTGGTATCATGGCTTAGGACACCTATGCGTTTCAGTTGCGTGGCACCCATAATCTCGTTGCCACGTACCTGAAACGCATAGATGTCTTAAGCCATGTTACTAACATGAAATTTTAACGTTGGTCATCCGATTTGAAGATTGTACGTTGGTTGAGCTGAATTATCTTTTACTTGTTTTGGCTACACTGCGTCTAGGGAGAGACGCTATAAGACGAACAACTTGAACTTGACTCAATAAATCTTGAGAATTTAATGAATTTGATGAAGAGAAAGTAGTACAAAACACAAACGTTTCGGTCATGTGCGACCTTCCTCAGTGTACAGTGATTTGACCGAAACGTTTGTGTATTTTACTACTTTTACTACTTTCTCTTCATTAAATTCTTAAGATTTATTGACTCATTTTGAGTGCCAAGTTCTTTGTCTTATTGCTTTGAGGTTGGACCCTACTTGTGCACCTACCTACTACAGGAGTGCAGTAGCCTATCGTATAGGCAGATACGCTGTCCGTGCTCCGGACTGCAGTGGAACGATATGCGGGTGAGCTGTATCTTCCATGAAAAAAAGTACTTTTACAATTTATTAAAACTTTTAAAAAGTTTGAAGGGAAAGAAAATTGGACATACACTACTACTAAAAATATTTTTAACAAAAGACGATTTAGTATAAAATCTGGTGTAGAATAAACCTGAACATCAAATAGAAAAGTTCCCAACCACCATAGAAGTAGGTAACCACACAATCTATATTACCTGACAGTGACAGAATAATCTGTGAACGCTCACAGCAGCATCAATCTTCTGTCTGGAATTCAGACGAGCAATAGAACAAGTTAAAGTGGCGCCAACGACATGAGATTTTCAAAGCGGGTTTTAATAAAGGGTTTCTCACGCTTAGATCAGCAACTGGGAATAAGTTTGTCAATCAGCACACGGAGGAAGCAGAGTTAGGAAACCATATACTGCTCGGCATAGCCTTGGTGGGTTTATGCAGTTTGGAGATTGTCGCTTTTTTTTGTGATTTCTAAAGGCTGCTATTTAACCTGACTCTGACAAGAGCTGTCGTTAATAACGCTCTATTCCCGGGCAGTGCAAAGCCAATTAGCACCGATTTCTGTTTCTTCAACAGCAGCTGGGCATTGTTCTCAATGGCCAATTAATTGCTCTCAGCACCCAGGCAATCAACTTTTAATTGGTGGCCCAGCAAAGCAAGACTTTGTTTAGCTGTTATTGACCCACGTCATAAATTGATGGATAATTTAGTATTGCCATATCCTATAGTGTAATATGTAAAAAAAAAAAAAATGATGAACATTTCTAAATCTAATTTGTATTTGGTTAAATATTTTAATGTCACATTAAACAAATTCAATGCAAAATCACGACATGCTATCAAAAATCCTTGACAGGTTGACAGGCAGCAATATACATCACAATCACTAGGTGGCCACACATAAACATATATAGCATAGACATGTTGTGACAAAGTATCACGAATTCCTGTTTTTTTCCAAAGCTGGTAACTTCATTCCACACATATAGGGATATAATGAACCAACAGCAAATGTAACTAAGGACACATCTGTGTGAAGTACATGCGCAAACTCACTTAAAATTAGACATAGAATAAATCCAGAGAACTGTAGTATTATTAATCCAGGTGTATAATGTTGCCTAAGCATACTTACTTAGCAGGGCATGTCATAATCTTTGCAGTTTTGTGTGATCTGCCAAAAGACTACTGAATGCTTGGAACTCCAAATGACATCAAGAGCAGAAAAGCGCAGTCAAGACTGTAATGATCACTGTGTGGTCACAAAGGTAGCAATACAAACAAAACCACAGCTAGATATCAGTATTATATACTAAAGGGGAATTGTTAATAAGTCAAAAGTGGCTACTTTTTGCTCTTATTTTATTCCTGCTGCTCCTCTACCTATTCTGATTTAATATTTTTTTAAATCCGCTCTATGGTTCCAGAGATGTATGCTTTTATATGATGACCCTGTGATGATTAAGTTAGCAGACACACTGTCTCCTATGTGATGTATGCACCAGCCCCACTGTCGCCTATGTAATATATGCACCAGTTCCACTATCTCCTAGTTAATGCGTGAACCATCCCCTCTGTTTCCTATGTGATGTATATACACCAGCCCCAGTGTCTCCTATGTGATGTATATGCACCAGCTCCACTGACTCCTATGTAATGTATACACCAGCCCAGTGTCTCCTATGTGATGTACATGTACCAGTCCCAGTGTTTATGTGATGTATACAGCAGTCTCTGTGTCTCCTATGTGATGTATATACCACAGACCTCCCACTGCTTGAGTTCTGTTAATGTTACGTGAGCAGTAATGATGACTTTCCCACTGTGAGGAGACCTGCAGGGTAATATACATCTGAGTTCAGAGCAACTTAGTGCTGCAATCAGTTTATTACAAAACTTATTGCTAAGATTTGATTTAACTTCAGACCAACCCAAACCTGGAAAAGTAGTTATGAGTAGTAACTTCATCAATGTCCCATAGCATCATACCTCACCAAAGAGAAGTAACTTCAGCTATCACATTAGGGTTAAGTTTAGTTTTCCAAACAAAATAACCTCAAGTTTAATAACCAATCTTGGTATTGCGGTTCACCCATTCCCTTAATAACTTTGGTTGCTCTTCTCTGCACCCACTTTAGTTCAGCTGTGTCCTTCTTATATAATTCTTATATAATTGAGCACAAAACTGTACCCAGTATTTTAAGTGTGGTTGCCTTAGAGAGGCTTGCATGAAAACCAAGATCATGTCATGAACATTTATTCACCAACTTTATTCACTGCAAATTAAATTCTCAATATTATGCTCTGGGTTCTCTCTAGAACCCAAAGCATAGTAAATGTAGGATGTAGAAGAAAAAAATAAAAACATTAATACCTGAGCGCTCACCTTTCCTGCCGTTCCTGCAGCCTTCCATCCAGTCCTCCATGTCTCTTCTTTTCCCTTCCCCTATTGCTCATCCTTTTAGGTCTCTTCACTCCAAGCTCAGAAACCAGGACCTAGAATGAAGACTCCAAACAGTGCAATGGGGAAATGGGAATAGAAGAGGCGTGGAGGACTGAGTGGCAGGCTGCAGGGATGGCAGGGCAGATGAGCAGTGAGGTGAGTATTATTATTTTTTTTAACTTTTTGCCTGGTGCTCTATGATTCTGCAAAATTGTGGTCGCAGCTGTAATTGCAAATAATCGAATTGCGATAAATCTGTATTTTGCATAACATTAATTTTTTTTGTAAAATTCAAGGAAAATTCAATTCTAATAAATTCTCTCATCATTATAATCAACATTAGTTCATTGGGAGTCCAACTCTTGGAACCACTGCCGATCAGATATTTGAAGGGGCCTCCCTTCCACTGTACTGCACAACACTGTATTTTTCATTGCAGCCATGCTTAGTATTGCAATTTTCTCCCAAATACTTAATTAGAGGAGATGCTGAAAATTGGGCCATCACTGATCTGAAACTCATGGTCTACCCTCAGGATATGCCATCAGTTTTAACAACCTGTGTCTCTTTTAAAGAGTTAACATTACTCTCTGAAGAGCTCCTATCTGAATGGAGTGAAAGTCAAGGATTTCCATCTCCGCTCTATACCCTGCCTACAAGACTACCAGAGAAAGTGGAATACAGCGCTTGACTATTCATGACAGTCCTATAGACAGTGACATGCTTGACCTCTGCACTATTCAGTTTTCAGAATTGCCAGGGGCCCTAGCAGATGGACCACCAGGAATGAAAAATATATACGCCTATGGATATAAAAGAGTTTTCAATCTTGGGAAAAAAAAACATTTAAAGGGAACCTCTCAGGTCACCTATGCCTCCTAAACTGCTAACAAATATTTCCATCTTTTAAAAATGAACTTTAAATGCTCCACTCATAAAATACTAATTAAACAAATTTAGTCCAATGGGGCATCACTTCCACAAGACTAGTCTGGCATCAGATCCTATAATCTTGCCCAGTGCAGCATTATGATTATTATTTATTATTATAGTGCCATTTATTCCATGGCGCTTTACATGATTCACATCTTCCTATAAGGCTCTTTGTTGTAATGTAGGAATAGGCATATGGTAGGGGTTTGAAAGGCACAGGGGACTTGACAGATTGCCCTTAAAGGGTATCTGTCCTAGGTCAAAAGTGTCAATTTTTTGCTCATATTTTATTTTGGCTGCTCGCCACAATAATCATTTATTTGTTTTATTCTTTTAAAATGCTGTACAGTTACATAGATATGGATCTTTATTTTTAGTGCTAATTTTTATGGTCTTTAAAAGGGGCGTGACTCACAGGATGCTCTAGGGGCGTGTCTTTAGGCTGCTGTGCATAATGATCCTGTGAGCCACGCCCCTTTGCTAACAATTATACAGTTTTGAACAAAATATAAAGACACCTATTATTGGAACCGTATGGTGGATTTTCAAAAAATAAAATAGTCTGGGGAGTAGTAGGAAAAAAATAAGCTCAAAAAGTAGCCATTTTTGACATAGTGACAGGTCCTCTTTAAGCTTGGTCTCTAAAATACCAAGCTGTGATAGATTGTGTGTATAACCATCATCAGTATATCTCCCAATATATTATAGAAACTCGCAAAAGTTTTCCATGCAATGAACTTTCAAAGGTTGGCAATGGCAATGCTAACACCACCTATTACTGGAATCTAAAAGCTAAACTGGCACAATGTGGATTCCAAGTAACTAAAGAAACCCGCTTAATAATATAGATTCTTTCAATGAATCCCAGCAGGGTGCAAATTGTTGGTGTACAATAACACATTCTGCACCTGAAGCAATTGTACAGGCTCAATACACGGCCCGCAGTGGATTATTGCTATAATCACATCCTTCTTTAACCTTCTGCTGCAGTACATGATGAGTTAAATATTACAGAACAATAAAGGTGACTGCCGGCACTTCAATCAGCTTCAAAACAAGCTCAGTGTGACAACATTATTGCCAATAATCTCATCCAAAAGAATACTCAAAGTTCATAGCATGGTGTGTTCGGTGCACGCTCCTTCAAAAGTGTCGCCAGCTGAGCTCGGAGCTTTTGTTCCGGAGGATGACAGGTGACATACATAACAAAGTAACTGCACTGTTAGCCGTTCTGACAATTGATGGTCATAGAGCCAATCCTACTACATAACTGTACTGGGGTTATTCTGTATATTTACATGGCAGTGTAGTACTTGGTAAAGTATGCTTTCAGCTAGTTGTTTAACATTTCACGTAAAGATGTGCACTAGGGGGCAGTATTAAAGCTGCAAGGGGGACACCAGTCTCATAAACCACAGTACACTGTATTAAAGAACACCAAACTTATTAAGAGGCGCCCATCTCCTAATAAATTTAGTGCACCTTGAGCTTTCTGTGTGTCAATAACTACACTGTACGTCTGCTATAAGATTTGAGCCATCATTTATGGCATAAATAATAGTAAACCTGATGGAATGATGGTAGAACTACTCAGCTCGGATCACCAACATCCTTTTTTGATGACTTTTCCAAATTTTGAAAAGAAGTAATAAGTTACAAATTTTAACACAAGTTTTGCAACTTTTTTTTTAACATAAATTGGCAACCAGAGTGTTTCAGTCCTAAATAGTGTTGAGCGAGCACTAAAATGCTCGGGTGCTTGAAGCTCGGGCCGAGCTCGCCGTGATACTCGGGTGCTCGACCCGAGCAACGAGCCCAATGTTAGTCTATGGGAGACCCGAGCATTTTTGCGGCTGCACCCCCGGCAGTCTGTAGAAAGCCTAAAAAGTGCCCAAAACGATAGTGACAGTGCTCAAATGACATGGGGACAGCGTGGGGATCGCCCCAGGAAGCATTTCTGACCCCCAGGTCACTGCTTTCTACAACGTGGTCAGAGGTATTAAGCCACTTTTACAGGCTCATAATAAAACGTTCAAAAACGAAAGTGAAACTTTTTTCCTGTGAAATATGTTAAGGAATTTCTTTTCCAGAGTAAAGACTTGTGTATAAGGTAAAATAAATAACCAAAAACAAAAATACTCCTCCACACCTTCAAGCGGAGCAGGCGAGGGGCACAAATCTGGAAATGGACCAGTGAACAGCTCTTCAGAGTGTCCAAGTGTGGGATCAGTTGCGGTCTGACGACACTCGGCATGGTGGGAGGAAGGAGCATCAGGGTGAGGAGGAGTATGCGGTCGAGACTCACGGCTAATTAGAGTCGACCGTGTGGAAGCCAGGATGGAGGTGGTGGTGCTTAGGTAACTGGAAGTATTATCTGCTATCCAATTAATAACCTGTTCACACTGATCAGTTCGCAATACTGGTGTTGTTCTGTGCTTCCCTAGTAATTCGGTCAAGAAGTGGGAGCGAGAAGATGTGGCTGTTGGTTGTGGCACATTTTCACCTTGGCCACGGCCCCGTCCTCTGCACGCACCATCACCAGAACGTCCACTTCCACATCCCTTGCCACACGCCTTGCCCATTGTAAAGGAAGTAAAATAGCTTACACTCGCACTATCAATGGAAAAAGGGTAATAAAAAGTAGATTAGAACCGTGGAAGAGGAAAACCACAGTTCTATTTCTCTGGCCTACACCCGACTCTTTTAAACAATCTGAACAATCAGGGAGAAAATTTTACTGTTTTTCTTTACGGAAAAAATACCAAAAGCTGAATAATAGAGATTTTTTACCGTGGAACAGCAAAACCACAGTTATAATTTACTGGTGTATGTATACCAGACTTTTTTAAATATATATATATATTTGCGGCTGAACAGTGAGCGACACACTGAAACTGTTTTTTTTAGATAAAAATGGCCCAAAAGTGGATAATACAGAGGTTTCAACCGTGGAACTGCAAAACCACACTTGTATTTCTCGGGCCTACACCAGACTATTTTCAACAGATATATTTGTGTCTGAACAATCAGGAGACACTATAATTTATTTTTTACGGCAAAAAATGCCAAAAGCAGGATAATAGAGATTTTTTACCGTGGAACAGCAAAACCACAGTTATAATTTACTGGTGTATAGCAGACTATTTTCAACAGATATATTTGTGTCTGAACAATCAGGAGACACTATTATTTATTTTTTACGGCAAAAAATGCCAAAAGCAGGATAATAGAGATTTTTTACAGTGGAACAGCAAAACCACAGTTATAATTTACTGGTGTATACCAGACTATTTTCAACAGATATATTTGTGTCTGAACAATCCGGAGACATTATTATTTATTTTTTACGGCAAAAAATGCCAAATGCAGGATAATAGAGATTTTTTTTTACCGTGGAACAGCAAAACCACAGTTAGAATTTACTGGTGTATACCAGACTTTTTTAAATATATATATATTTGCGGCTGAATAGTGAGCGACACACTCAAACTGTCTTTTTTTAGATACAAAAGGCACAAAACTGGATAATACAGAGATTTCACCCGTGGAACTGCAAAACCACACTTCTGTTTCTGTGGCCTATACCAGACTCTTTATTTGTGTCTGAAAAATCAGAGACACACTTTTTTTTTGGGGGGGGGAGGGGACACCAATAGGTTAATAAGATGGGTATTTGTACAGTGTGAAGGAGGAAAAAAAAAAGAGGATTTAGATGAGAAAAAAAAGGATTTTTCCTGGCCCCAGAGACCTGGAGCTAAGTCCAGCAGTTTCAGAAACAGGAGCACACAGGACTGTAATGCAGCATTTGCTGGTATAACCCCACTGCATCTCCTATACAGCCTGCCTGTCTGCCTGATATCTGGGATGGATATGTAGCGCCCCGAGGGTTCGGTTGCTACAGGGGTATTGCACCTCAACCAGAAGTGTGGTATTCCACTCCCAGGTAAGGATGGAGTGTGGACCAGGGCTCAGTTAGCTGCATACAGCACACACACCCCATTTCCGGGGGACAGCTCTACGGTGCTCCCATTTATATACTTATGCAGGCACATCTCACTATGTCCCTGGCTGGAGTGGGGAGGGGGGAGGAAAACCCAGTGGTGTAGGAGCAGATAGGGGTTGGGTTCTGAGCATAGGTAGGAGCTCATTGGGTGCTGGTCACCAGAGCTCACACAGCAGAGGAGGAGGTATAAAAGGTGGGCACCATCTTAGTTCTGAGAGAAGAAAGAGAGAAGTTCAGTGGGGAGGTGACAGGGAGCAGAGGCTCTGTAGGAGCTCTGCTCAGAGGCAGGCCTAGAGAAAAGGCCGGGGCCAGAGAGGAGGAAGGAAGGAGAAGTAGGCCTAGAGAAGAGGCCGAGGAAGGGGGAGAAGAAGGAACAAGAAAGAAGGAAAAGAAACAGAGAAGCAGAAGGGTTCAGAAACAAGAAGGCAGAAGGGACCCTAAGAACCCACGAGATATCGGGTGAAGGGTCAGGCAGAATAAGGGTACCGGATCCCATGTTGGTGGAGGTAAATAATCCCTCAGCCAAAGACCGGAGGTCGTGATCATCTATAGGTGCGACCCCCCGCCAAGCCTGCTAGGAAGGCACCATATAGGATAGCGGGAAATGGGGCCCACGTTTGCCCGCATAGATCCGCGGCAGCTGGACAGAAGTTTGGTCACAGGTGGGGCATGAGCCAGAGAAAGGACAGAAGGGAGGCCTGTGCCATACTCCTGAATTGCCTGAGGGTTGACCGAGCCCCTCACCTGGTGGACGCAGCACGGCTTGGGTAGTCACTACCTGTACAGAAGTGGCTTGGAGTATATGAACTGTGAGTAAAAGACCCTAGACTGCAACACGTTGTCTTTGCGTTTCTTACCGCGCCAGCACGAACGGTACTGGGACGCCCTGCACCACAACCCCCATCCTCCCTACTCCCTGCCCTGAGGCTACACTCCTCCCGTGGGGAGTTATACTATTCTCTGCTGCACCCACAACACCAGCCTCAGCGGTCTGCCCTGCAGCGGCGGTTCGCTCTGACCGCAATCCACGGGTGGCGTAGTCGGACATTCATAACTACACTAATAGACTGCCACACCATTCGGTCTGACCTCCCTGAGCCACGGGACCGGGTTGCCACTACTACCCCCATCAGCACCGTACACTAGAAGGCCCCGTTCCGAGTACCCCACGGCCCAGGGGGCGAGTCAGTTTTGGCGTAGTCGGCAGGATTGTGACCAACCCGCCACCAACGGGTATGGCGTGCCTGAAAAGAGACTGTTTCACTGTATTAAAGATGGCGCCCGCCCCAGAAGAACGGACGCCATAATGTGCGCGCCAAAAGATAACAGGAAGCCAGGTCTAAGAATGGCGCCAAAGAAGGAGCCCACCCCCAACAGCCATGAGCGCGGCTGTAGAGATGTCCATCAAGGTGGGGGGGCTGCCGCTGAAAGTGATTGTCAGCAGATTGCCCCAAGACCACCCCCAATGGGGGCGGAAAGAGAAGAAAACTGTGGGGCCGGGTGTGGTTTGGATCAGTCTCACCAGGCCACACCCGGAGATGGAGACAGGAACCAGCTACAGCACCCTGGCGCGTGGCCTACTGCCGGCCGCGCCCCCATGCAGCCTCACGGAACTGATAGCACAGCTCCCCAAAGAGGACCTGGAGTTCATGCGGACTGTGCTGGAGGAGCTGGACCGGAGGATGGTCCGGGCGCAGCGGGACGTCATCGCCGGGTGGAAGGAGGAGATGGCCCGGCGGGCCGTGACCCAGCCGCAAGGGACGCTGCAACCACCCAGCAGCACACCTGCCTCCGAGGGTGGTGAGAACAGATCGGAGGCCGAGGACAGATGCCACGGAGGAGGCTGCAGCAGCGGAAGCCGGTAACGGAGGCGTCCTTACCCCGAGTCCTGGGGCCGTCAACCTGCCCCTGCATCCTTTTGCGGAGCCCAGGGAACCGTCACTGTCACCGTGCCTCCACCGCTACCAACTGGTCCCCAGGCCACCGACACCGCCGGCGAGCCCCGCCCCGCGCCGTGCCCTCTGACCCCGGGCGCGATCAGAAGACGTCCACGGCAGGCCTGGTCGCAAGGCAGAGTACCTCCGGGCGCCGCTATCCCGCCCGCGCCCCTGACCTCTATGATACCACCTCTGGGCGTGGACCTGTTCGCCCAACATACGGGTCCAGATGGAGAACCCTTTATCTGGCCGCCCGGGTGGGTTAATTCTCGGCGGAGGAGAGGCCCGTACGCGGAGGCCGGAGTACCACCTGAGCCCCTCATACCTGCTCCGGAGCCTCTGGAAGTCTCCCAGCCCCCGATGGAGGACGCCCAGTACGAGTGGGACCCGACCGGAGAAGATCTGATGGGGTTTACACAGGAAACGCGGGCGGCTGCAGCCCGCCGACGGGAATCTAGCTGCCAGCAGTTGGCAATGTTTAAAAGGGAGCAACGGGAGTGGTGAGTAAAGCAGGAGAAGTTACAAGTTCAAAGTGCGGAGCAGAAGATGAGAACCCGGCGAGACCCCCGAGCTGCCCGCGGTCCCCGAGCCACCAGGACTGTTGTAAAATTTCAAATGGAGCTCGGCTGGGGTTTCATCAGGGACCCGGACACGATCAGTGATGTGTTCATAACCCGAAGGGATGTGGAGAGCCACCTGCCGGAGGGTCATCGTATACGGGATTTGTATCCTGGAGACGTGGTGTCCTACACCCGACACCAAGGCATAAAGGGGTGGTACGCCCTCCACGTCCACAGAGTAGCAGAGGAGGAAGAGCAACACTACTTAGCACCTGATGATCAAGAGGGCCAGGACGGGTCTGAAGACCCCCACCATGAGGAACAAGGCGCGTATGGAGGGTATCGCTACCAGTGAACAGTAGCATACCATTGTGTATAGGTACCCGACAGGGTACATGGGACTGTTTCAAATTTGAGTGTGGTCCCTGTTGGGACTGTTATGGGACTGTTACCTGTTAAAGTTGTCCCCTTCCCCAAGTTACCTGGCTGAGGACTGAGAGCAGCCATCCCTTTTCCCCACCTGGCCGAGGACTGAGAGCGGCCAATCCTTGTAAATAGTTGCGCTTCTTAAAGCGCCCCCTACTGGTTTTATAAAAGAACTGCAACGTCTACCTCGGGACAAAGTGTCCCTCATGTTTGAAAGTTGCTGTAGTTTTGCACTTATTAAAAAAAAATAAAAAAAATGGACACCTGGTCGCAAGTTGCACAGTGGCCAGTGAAGAAGAGAACCTGCTAAGAAAATGTTTTACCTGAAAAAGTTTGATATACTGAATAGTTTTATATGCTGCTAGAAGATGTTATATGACAAAAGAGTTCCAGTAATATTAAAAGCGCAGTATAATGTCTAGTAAAGAGAAAGTGTTTCCCATAAAGGGAAGTTGAATAATGCCAGCCGTTTTCTAAATGTAAAAAAAGTTATTGAAAAAGTTTTGCATGTCTTGTAAATCAAATGTTTTGCTCTTTTCCAGCCCGAGGACGTGCTGTGGTTTACCAGGGGGGAATGTAGCGCCCCGAGGGTTCGGTTGCTACAGGGGTATTGCACCTCAACCAGAGGTGTGGTATTCCACTCCCAGGTAAGGATGGAGTGTGGACCAGGGCTCAGTTAGCTGCATACACCACACACACCCCATTTCCGGGGGACAGCTCTACAGTTCTCCCATTTATATATTTATGCTGGCACATCTGACTATGTCCCTGGCTGGAGTGGGGAGGGGGGAGGAAAACCCAGTGGTGTAGGAGCAGATAGGGGTTGGGTTCTGAGCATAGGTAGGAGCCCATTGGGTGCTGGTCACCTGAGCTCACACAGCAGAGGAGGAGGTATAAAAGGTGGGCACCATCTTAGTTCTGAGAGAAGAAAGAGAGAAGTTCAGTGGGGAGGTGACAGGGAGCAGAGGCTCTGTAGGAGCTCTGCTCAGAGGCAGGCCTAGAGAAAAGGCCGGGGCCAGAGAGGAGGAAGGAAGGAGAAGTAGGCCTAGCGAAGAGGCCGAGGAAGGGGGAGAAGAAGGAACAGGAAAGAAGGAGAAGAGACAGAGAAGCAGAAGGGTTCAGAAACAAGAAGGCAGAAGGGACCCTAAGAACCCACGAGATATCGGGTGAAGGGTCAGGCAGAATAAGGGTACCGGATCCCAAGTTGGTGGAGGTAAATAATCCCTCAGCCAAAGACCGGAGGTCGTGATCATCTATTGGTGCGACCCCCATCCAAGCCTGCTAGGAAGGCACCATATAGGATAGCGGGAAATGGGGCCCACGTTTGCCCGCATAGATCCGCGGCAGCTGGACAGAAGTTTGGTCACTGGTGGGGCATGAGCCAGAGAGAGGACAGAAGGGAGGCCTGTGCCATACCCCTGAATTGCCTGAGGGTTGACCGAGCCCCTCACCTGGTGGACGCAGCACGGCTTGGGTAGTCACTACCTGTACAGAAGTGGCTTGGAGTATACGAACTGTGAGTAAAAGACCCTAGACTGCAACACGTTGTCTTTGCGTTTCTTACCGCGCCAGCACTAACGGTACTGGGACGCCCTGCACCACAACCCCCATCCTCCCTACTCCCTGCCCTGAGGCTACACTCCTCCCGTGGGGAGTTATACTATTCTCTGCTGCACCCACAACACCAGCCTCAGCGGTCTGCCCTGCAGCGGCGGTTCGCTCTGACCGCAATCCACGGGTGGCGTAGTCGGACATTCATAACTATACTAATAGACTGCTACACCAATCGGTCTGACCACCCTGAGCCACGGGACCGGGTTGCCACTACTACCCCCATCAGCACCGTACACTAGAAGGCCCGGTTCCGAGTACCCCACGGCCCAGGGAGCGAGTCAGATATTGGTCCTGAGAAGGACTGTTTGTTTGATCTGGCAGCCTTTACAGACCCTACACTAACTATTTTGCAGGATAAATCTCTCCCTAGCTCAGCAGCGCTGTCCCTGCACTGTCTACTCCGGAGCAACTGTGTCCAAGATGGCGGCGCCCGGTTTTAAATACTCGAGGTGACGCTGTGCGGCCAGCCAATCACTGTAATGCCCACAAGCAACATGGCTGTGGCATTACAGTGACTGGCTTGCAATCCCTACATGTTCATTGGCTCTGTAAAGAGTGCCAAACATGCAGGGCGGAGACCCGAGCTCCCGCCCAAATAACCCGGAAATGCTCGGTGCTCGCTGAACATCCCGAGTAGCGTGATGCTCGGGCGAGT
The DNA here is from genome assembly GCF_046119375.1 of Phyllobates terribilis. Classification (NCBI taxonomy): domain Eukaryota; kingdom Metazoa; phylum Chordata; class Amphibia; order Anura; family Dendrobatidae; genus Phyllobates; species Phyllobates terribilis. Next base: position 96,851,683 of record NW_027362767.1, on the reverse strand, counting down.
ACCGAGCAGTGTCGAGCATGCTCGCTCAACACTAGTCCTAAATAATCCAGATACTTTTTAGTCACTGAGCAGGTTGTGGTTTAATAGACCTAACTTTTATTCAGGACTGCCAAAATAATTCTTCAGCATGTTTCCATAACACATTAGACTGTTTCGGAAAATCTTTTTAAAGATTCCTCATTTGTTTTGTTTTCCTTTCCTCTTTTTCCTTTCCTTTCCTCTTTTTCCTTTCATATTATCCTTTCATATTGTCATTTTCTCCTTTCCTTACCTTTTCTTTTCTTTTCTTTCCTTTCCTTCGTCCTTTCCTTTTCTTTTCATTCCTTTGTCCTTTCCTTTTCTTTTCATTCCTTTGTCCTTTCCTTTTCTTTTCCTTTCCTTTTTTGCCTTTAGTTTCCTATCCTCTTTTTTCCTTTACTTTCCTTTCCTTTGCTTTTTCTTTTCCTTCCTTTTCCTTTTCTTTCCTTTTTTGCCTTTCCTTTCCTATCCTCCTTTTTCTTAAATTTCCTTTCCTCTTCCTTCCTTTCCCTTTTCTATTCCTTCCTTTTCCTTACCTTTTGTCACGGGTATGTCAGAGGTGACATACAGTTGCTCTGCAGTTGGTTGCAGGAGATCTCTACGTTTAGCATTACAGACATCTACTTAGAGGCTGTCTCTAGGACCCAGTGGCTGCCTACCTCTGGCTAATTAGAACCCTGGCCTGAGTGTATAACTACCTGGTGTGTCTGAGAGGGAGGTGCCGACAATATTCATTACTACTTATGAGGCTATAGCAAGAGCAGTACTCCATCCTCTCTGGAGTTTGAGGCCGTGTGCGCATCTGTTTGGAGTCGTCTAAAGCTAAGCAATTTCCCCCTGTTTGTCTACCCTTCTTGTCTATAGAGTTTAGTACAGATCGACTAGTGCTCATCTCCTTCCTTCCCTAGCCTTAGCCATACACCAGGGAAAGTCAGGGCGAGGCACGCGTGCAGCGATTGGTGAAGAACCAATATAGGGACCGTAGTTGAGACAGGGTGACACTAGACCAGACTAGGAGGTCTCCACTCCCCCCTTTCCCTAGTGTCTGGGCTCCCATTCCCTCTTCCCTCTGTGTTGCACTAAGTCTTTCCCACAAGTTGCGTGACACCTTTGCTCTCCTTTCCTTCCCATTTTGTAAGGATGAGATCAGATATTGTAGTTAAACACTCCCTTCCATACCACAACCAGCTGCTGTGGTGAAAGCCTCAATATTTTTCCAGACAATGATGCGGTGAGTCACCAACTTATAGGGGTGGCTTATCCCTATGTGTTCAGCCACACCATTTGGTCCAAGCCATAGGCTAAGTTCACACAAGCGTATAAAAAAAAATCATCTGATTTTCATCCAGAAAATAAGAAAAGATTTTTCATCTGTATTGCCATCCATATGGTGTCCATTTTTATATATCAGCAGCTAATAAAATGTTCAAGACCAAATACAGTTTCCTATGTTAATAATGGCAATGTGTCCATAAAAATTGGATGCTATATGGTTGTTCCGAAAAAATTTTTTTGCTCACTCAGATACTTGAATGGGCTAATCTCATCCGAAGTACAAAAGAAACTTGCTCATGCTTCGACTTTTTGTCACGCGGAAAAAGCCTTACCAGCTTTATGGAATAACATTGGCCCTAGTGCTGTTAGTTATTTTCACCAACAGCACTTGGACCTAAAATATGGTTGTGTAAAAGTAGACTCATGGTAAGTTCACACTGCGTGTATAAGGAGCTAATTTGCGTGGGCAAAATCTACTACATATTACAGCAGCAATGTAATTCATGAGATTTTAAAATTCTCATTCACATGCTGTGTAGAAAATCTGCAGCTCAAATTGAAAAGTATTGTAGATTTGAAACCCCTAGCATGTTAATTCATGGTGTGGATTTCATTATAGATTTCACCCTTTAAAATGGGGTTTTAGCTTGTGTGGATTTTGCTGTAGATTTGTGGTGGATTTTGCATTAGATGTGTGGTGGATTTTGCTGTAGACTTGTGGATTGTAGAACGAGGTCAACTGAAAAAAAGTCATACGTACCCCAAAAGGGATAAGAAAGAAAAAAAAATTCAGTTTACATTGCTACACATGTAGCTTGAGCTAGTAGTAGTTCAGCAGCACCTGAGCATATTAAATAATGACAAAGCCACCAGCCCCAGAGGCATTCATCCCTGTATATGAAGAGAAGGAAGCTCTATCTTCCCTTTGAATACCGCACAGGTTGAGGTGTATATCACTGTGGCCCCTCACAGCTAGTCTCAGCTCCCAGTTGATTTGTGAGGACGTCATTGTCATTGTCACGATTCCTCTGCTCAGTGTCTTGGAAGCCGTGACTGACAACTCAGTCATCCAATCTGTTGCAGCGGCATGCTGAGCTGTTGGTGTTTTGATGGACAGCTCAGCCGTCCAATCTAAGACTGGGCGGTGCTGAGCTTCTTTCAGGTGTTCCCTGTTCCAGATGATTCTTAGCTGAGTTGGCAATCCCATATCTCTGCTCAGTGGTTTACCTTGTATTTCTGTACTTTGTTTATTGATCTATTGCTGCCTTGAACTTCGTTCTGACCATCCGCTTACCTAGCCCCTTTGCTCTGATCTGCTATCTTCCTGTTCTCGGACTATGACCTGACTTCACCTTTGCCTTATCCCTTTAGTTTACTATGTGCTTTCCTTGTATCTGACTCTGGAGCCTTTGACTACCCTACCTCACAGCTTGTCCATGAGTAGTGACTAGCATCACACTCACTACTATTCTAAAAGTCCATTCGAAGAAGGCCACACATTCTTTACTGTGCCACAGCATCTTCAACTCTCCATAGGAGAACTAGTGTCCCTGTGTCCCTGTATGGCAACACTCTAGCTTTTGTAGTATAGATAAATGTTTGATTAAGACCCGCTTGCCTAGGATAAGGAATCCTTTCTTCAACTTAGTCCTTGCTTTAGACCTTATGACCTGAGATAAGAAACCCATCCTTTGCTTTGTCTCTGCTAGACTCCCTGTCTGAGATCAATAATCCTGCTGCCACTTCATCCTTGCTTTCCTTCAGAATGTACTATCTGATATATGGTGGTCTCTCCTCTTTGCAAACCAACACCCATTACAATGTAGGTCTGAGGTCAACAAGACCAGATGTCTGGTCACTTCTGAATACTTCCCCTATCTAACTAATCAACAGGTAACTACTTTCCTTTGTGCCCAAGTAACGCCTCCATCCTGGGCTAGTCCCAATAATTAACCCTGTCTGCTTCTAATTCACTGTTGCTGGACACAAAAAAAGATAAAACAATATTTTAAACATAGCAATGCATTATATAATCATCAAATCTACAAGGGGTTTGTGGGCAGCTTCTCCACTCCTTTACAATAATATACATTAAACTGCTAATATGTAGAAAAAAGGAACCAAATGTAAGAGGTGCTAATATTTTTTACAGAACACAATGAGTAACAGTAGTTTCTATTTCTTGACAAATAAGCTGTTACAAGAAGTTCAAGGGGCTCACTAGGTGAGGTGGATCCTCTAAGCCCAAGGTCCAGGTGGGCACATGGGCCACGGGCATCAGAGCTGCAGGTTGAGTAGAGGGACTGGAAAACCACAGGTAGGCAGGCGGAGAATATTGGGAAACTGCAGGCATGCAAAAGACATCAGGAAACCATAGGCAAGCAGAGGATATCAGTAAACCGAAGGCAAGAAGGAGACCTCATAAAACTGCAGGCAAGCAGAGGACGCCAGGAAACCGCAGGCAAGCTGAGGACCTCAGGAAACGCAGGCAAGTAAAAGGCGTCAGGAAACCCCAGGCAAGCAGGTGGAGTGCAGAAAACTTCAGACAAATGGGTGGATTTCAGAAAACTGCAGGCAGACGGGTGGAGTGCAGGAAACGGCAGGCAGGCGAGGGGAGTACAGGAAACGGCAGGCAGATGGGTGGAGTGCAGGAAACGACAGGCTGACGGGTGGAGTGCAGGAAACGGCAGGCTGACGGGTGGAGTGCAGGAAACGGCAGGCAGACGGGTGGAGTGCAGGAAACGGCAGGCAGACGGTTGGAGTGCAGGAAACGGCAGGCAGACGGTTGGAGTGCAGGAAACGGCAGGCAGACGGTTGGAGTGCAGGAAAAGGCAGGCAGACGGTTGGAGTGCAGGAAAAGGCAGGCAGACGGTTGGAGTGCAGGAAAAGGCAGGCAGACGGTTGGAGTGCAGGAAAAGGCAGGCAGACGGTTGGAGTGCAGGAAACGGCAGGCAGACGGTTGGAGTGCAGGAAACGGCAGGCAGACGGTTGGAGTGCAGGAAACGGCAGGCAGACGGTTGGAGTGCAGGAAACGGCAGGCAGACGGTTGGAGTGCAGGAAACGGCAGGCAGACGGTTGGAGTGCAGGAAAAGGCAGGCAGACGGTTGGAGTGCAGGAAAAGGCAGGCAGACGGTTGGAGTGCAGGAAACGGCAGGCAGACGGTTGGAGTGCAGGAAACGGCAGGCAGACGGCTGGAGTGCAGGAAACGGCAGGCAGACGGTTGGAGTGCAGGAAACGGCAGGCAAACGGGTGGAGTGCAGGAAACGGCAGGCAGGCAGCGGATATCACTCCAGAAGCCATAGACAAGTAGGTAGTGGCACTAGAATCTGCTGGTCTACAGGAGATGTCCTGCACCCCGCAGACAGGCTGCTGTGCACGCACAAACTGGAAGAGCAGGAAACGGCAGGCAGATGGGTGGGGTGCAGGAAACTGCAGGCAAGCAGGTGGAGTGCAGGCGACTGCTGGCAAGTGGAGGATGTCAGAAAACTGCCGGCAAATAGAGGACCTCAGGAAATCGCAGGCAAGCAAAATGCATCAGGAAACCCCATGCAAGCAGGTGGAGTACAGAAAACTTCAGGCAAACAGGTGGATTTCAGAAAACTGCAGACAAACTGGTGGAGTGCAGGAAACGGCAGGCAGACGGTTGGAGTGCTGGAAAGGGCAGGCAGACGGGTGGAGTGCAGGAAACGGCAGGCAGCGGATATCACTACAGAAGCCATAGACAAGTAGGTAGTGGCATTAGAATCTGCTGGGCTACAGGAGATGTCCTGCACCCCGCAGACAGGCTGCTGTGCACACGCAAACTGGAAGTTTTTGTGTGTGTGTCTTAGAAGCCCTTAAATGGACCCAGGCAGTTCATCACATGAAAGCCCGCCATGCTACCTGCAAAGCCTGATGTGGAGCACCAGCAAATTCAATAGACCGGGGAGATAGAGCAAAGCCCAGACAAGGGATAGGTGTGTAACAGTAGCCCCCTTAAAGGGCCCCTTCCAAAGAAGTTCATAACCCTCGGCAATGGTGTTGTCGCTGCTGAACCTTTGGAATCCATGGCCTTGGTATTCTGTTAGATGTTCAATGGGCTCAGTGGGTGAGATGGATCTTCTGAGCCTAATGTCGGTGCAGCAGGTTGGTGAGTAGAGGGAATTGAAAGCCATAGGTAGACAGGTGGAGGGCAGGAAGCCGTAAACTGGGGGAGGATATCAGGAAACCTCATGCAAGTAGAGGACATCAGGAAACCGCAGGCAAAACAGATGAAGTGCAGGAAACCGTAGGCAGGCAGCGGATAACTCTCCAGAGTAACTGGGAAGTCAGCAACCAAGGAAGCCGCACACAGCCAGAAAGACGTCCTGAAAACCACAGGTGGACACTGAGAAGAGGTCCAGAAGACCCAGGGACAGGTAGGCAACAGAACTCCGGAGTCATTAGAAGCTTCAGACAAGAATGTAGTAGCACTAGAAGCCGCTGGTCTACAGGAGACGTCCTGCAGCCCACAGCCAGTTTGCTGTGCACATACAAACTGCAAGTCTAGTCTCAGATTTAATACAAATGCCCGGGTGTGTGTCTTAGAAGCCCGTAAATAGGCCCAGTCAGTTTATCACATGGAAACAAGCCAGGCCAGCTGCAAAGCCTGATGTGGAGCACAAGAAAGTTCAATGGACTGGGGCAGATGGAGCAGAGCCATAGACCAGGGACAGGTGTGTAACAGATGTTGGTATATGCAACAGATTAGGACATATTATAAGTGAAAGGAGGACTTTATACTAACCAGACAGCAGATGGCGATAGTGTGTAAAGTTATATGCTTGCTGTATGGTGGGAGGAAAGCTCTCAATTGTTGGTTGTTTTTACTTCCTGTGTTTTCTTTCCTTTCCTGAATGTGTTATGTCAGCAGCACACGGACTGTGTGACACTGAATTGTATCTCATGTTTAACCAGTATGAAGTAAATACTGTTTACTCAAGATATCTTGCTGATTGAAACTCTCATAAGTACCGTGGTGACTGTAAGAAGATGCACTCTGGGACAGGTTATGGGCCCAGGCCGGAACCCAGACACTAAAGCCCAGACACTACAGGCCTGCACTACAAGAGGATCCTGGTTTATAACCCCAGATAACGGAGCACACAGATAAGCTCTGTAAACAGAAGGAAATAAATCCAGATACAGAGTCACAAAGGAATTCATGATCCCAGGAGCTGGATATAATTACAGAGAATTCAACACAGGCAGGACATACAGGAACTATCAGCAAGAAAAAACAGGAGAATATCTTCAGTACAACTCTCTAAACAAGTAAGACTATATAAAGATGATGAGTAACACAGACCTGAAATTCACAGTAGCTAAACTGAATAGTGAAAATTATCAGTTATGGAAATTCAAAGTAGAGATGTTGTTATCTAAGGATGATTTATGGGAAGTAATTGTTACAGAAAGACCAGATCAAGATAATCAGACATGGGATAAGAAGAATAGACAAGCAAGAGCCACCATTAGCTTTTTAGTGGATGATGCTCAATTAATACTTATAAGAAATGAAGAAACAGCTAAAGGAATGTGGGAAGAATTAAGAAAACTGTATGAAAAACCTAGCTTGAATCACAAGTTATTTTTATTAAGAAAGCTTTACAGTATGAGATTGAGTGCAAATGACGACATGCAGAAGCACATATTCTCAATGATGGAAGTGATATCACAGCTAAGATTTATTGGTGAAGACATTAAAGATAGTCATGTAGCGGCTATATTATTGTGCAGTTTACCAGATTCGTATACAGCCTTGATAAATGCCCTTGAGACGAGACCAGAAACTGACATTACATTAGATTTTGTGAAAACAAGACTAATAGATGAATATCAGAGAAGAAAAGAACAAAGAAATGATTCTTCTACTGAAAAGGACAGTGAAAACGCTCTTAAAGCTACAGAATTTAAAAAACCCTATAATAAAGAGACAAGAGAATGCTTCAGATGTAAGAAAAAAGGTCATTTAAAGAAAGACTGTAGCATATGGAAAGCAGAACAACAAAAATTACAACATGAAAAGCATACACAGAAAGTAAAAAACACAATTTCCGATTCATGTGAGAATAATTGGAATGGCACATTTAAAGTAACAGACAAGAAATCATCACTTGGTTGGTTTATTGATTCAGGAGCAACGAGTCATATGACAAGTGACAAGAATTTCTTTACTGATCTTGATTTAGATAAGAAAGAAGCCATTTATCTTGCAGATGGAAGCAAAATAACCGCAGAAGGTATCGGACAAGGTATGCTAAATTGTTCAAACAAGTTCGGACAAGACTCAAAGATACTTGTACAGGATGTGTTGTATGTTCCATAATTGGAAGGCGGATTATTATCTGTGAAACGTTTAACAGCACAAGGACTTACAGTAAAATTCAAAGACAATGAGTGTGCAATTATTGCAAGAAACAAAGTGATAACCAAAGTCAAGGCAGATGAACAATTATATTATTTTGACACACCAAAGGAACAGATGAAGGTATGTACACATGATCACAAAAACTGTATTCACATGTGGCATAGACGTCTAGGACATAGACACCCTGACAGTATAAGGGAACTACAGAGAAAAGAATTGACAAAAGATTTAAAGATATCAGATTGCTCAATTCCGTAAGATGTGAATGTTGTATAAAATCCAAAGCCACAAGGATATCTATTCCAAAAGAAAGTGAGATGAAAAGCGAAAGACCACTTGATTTGGTGCATACTGACGTATGTGGACCCATGAAAGTGACTACATCAGGAGGCAATAGATACATGTTGACTTTTATAGACGACTACTCAAGATACACAGTCACATACTTAATTAAGAGCAAAAGTGAAGTTTTTGATAAACTTGTAGACTATGTAACAAGATCAAGTAACAAATTTCAAAGGAAGCCAATTGTCATCAGAAGTGATAATGGAGGTGAATTTACAGGTCACAGAATAGAAGACTACTTAAGACAAAATGGAATAGAACACCATAAAACTGTTCCATACAAACCTGAACAAAATGGAGTAGCAGAAAGGAAAAACAGAACTCTAACAGAAATAAGATGTATGCTGACGGATTCCAAACTACCAGAGAAATATTGGGGTGAGGCTGCAATGACAGCTACATATCTACAGAACCGACTTTTTTCCAGAAAACTGACGAAAACTCCATATGAACTGTGGCAAGGTATGAAACCAAGTGTCAATCATTTAAAAGTTTTTGGATGTAAAGTTTTTATATTGATTCCAACAGAAAAACATTCCAAACTTCAAAACAGATCCATGGAAGGAATATTCGTTGGATATAGTGAAAATTGCAAAGGATATAGAATCCTAGATCCCAAAACAGACAGAGTTATGGTGAGTAACAGTGTGACATTCATTGAAGATTTAAATGAAGACATTATGATTTCAGTTGAAACAAAAAATGAGAAAAACAATAGTGACATAACTGAAGAAATATCTGATGAGAAAGAAGTAGAAATTAATGAAGAACAAAATACTGAAAGTGAAGAATCACAACTACAAACAGACACAGAACCAAGACGTTCAATGAGAGAGAACAAAGGAAAACCACCAAAACGTCTCTCATACAAGACAAGCATAAGAAAAATCTATGAGCCTACCTCTTGGGAAGACATATCTAAACTTCCTGAAGAAGAAGCTAATAAATGGATAGAAGCAACAGAAACAGAAATTAAATCCATGCATGATTCAAATACATGGACACTAACAGATTTACCAGAAGGAAGAAAAGCCATAGGATGTAAATGGAATTTTAAAGTAAAATACCAAACATATGGCACAGCTGAAAGATACCGAGCAAGACTCGCAGCTAAAGGGTATTCTCAAAAATATGGAGAAGACTATGATGAGACATTTGCTCCAGTTGTCAAACACACTACAATAAGAACTTTACTTACAGTTGCAGCAATGAAACAGATGGAACTGAGACATCTGGATGTAAAGACAGCTTTTCTGAATGGAGATTTAACAGAAGACATTTATATGGAACAACCTCCAGGATTCAAAGATGAAAGAAATCCAAACAAAGTTTGCAAACTACATAAAAGCATATATGGTTTAAAGCAATAAGCTAAAGCGTGGAATGACAAAATCACGGAAGTACTTACAAATGAAAAATTTCAAAGAATCAAAGCTGATCCATGCTTGTACACAAAAAGGCTGATTAATAGATGGATTCATGTACTCATATATGTAGACGACATTTTGATTTGTTTTAAACAAGAAAGGGATAAAGAAAACATTCTAAAAATCCTGAAGCAACATTTCGAAATCAAAGACTTGGGAAATGTAAAACAGTACCTAGGAATACAGGTAGAAAGAGAAGAAGATGGAAGTTTCCTACTGAATCTAAATCGCATGATTCAAGACATAACAGAAAAATTTGGATTAAAGAATGCAAAAACAGTAAAGTCTCCAATGGAAACAAATTATCTCAAAGAGATGAACAGTGAAAAAAATATGCTACCAAATAATGAAGAATACAGAACAGCAATAGGCAGCAGCAGTAGGAAGCCTGAGTAGAAAGGTATCAAAACCAAATAAAGCTGATTGGAATGCCGTGAAGAGAGTAATGCGTTATTTGAAAGGAACTAGCAATGTTAAGCTGAAATTACCCACAAGTGATAATTGCATTTTAACAGGATATGTTGATGCAGATTGGTCTGGAGATCCAACTGACAGAAGATCTACCAGTGGACATATTTTTTTTCTCTCAGGTGGACCAATAAGTTGGACAAGAAAGAAACAGTCAATTGTGACACTGTCTTCAACAGAAGCAGAATATGTTGCCGCAGCACATGAGAGTCAAGAAGTACTGTGGTTAAGACAATTGTTGACAGAATTAGGACAACCACAGTTGGAACCAACAAAACTGAAAGAGGACAATCAAGGATGTCTTGTTCTTGCTCAGATGGAAATAGTCAATCCAAGAACCAAGCATATTGATGTGAAATATCATTTCTTGAGAGATCATCAGGAACAAGGAGTCTTGAAGTTAGAGTATTGTCCTACTGAAGAAATGACAGCAGACATCTTCACGAAGGCATTGAATGCTGATAAACACCAGAGACTAATAAAAAAGTTGGGTTTGATTGAATAAGTCCTTATTGTTGAGAAAGGGTGTTTGCATATGCAACAGATAAGGACATATTATAAGTGAAAGGAGGACTTTATACTAACCAGACAGCCGATGGCGATAGTCTGTAAAGTTATATGCTTGCTGTATGGTGGGAGGAAAGCTCTCAATTGTTGGTTGTTCTTACTTCCTGTGTTTTTCTTTCCTTTCCTGAATGTGTTATGTAAGCAGCACACAGACTGTGTGACACTGAATTGTATCTCATGTTTAACCAGTATGAAGTAAATACTGTTTACTCAAGATATCTTGCTGATTGAAGCTCTCGTAAGTACTGTGGTGACTGTAAGAAGACGCACTCTGCGACAACAGAAGCACATGCTTGATGGTTATTGAATATTTTAAAGGCACAGTACTTGAACGCTACATGCCCACGATGCTGAAATGCTGCATATTTTTTCCGCTTCTCCCTGGCAGGAAAAACGCATGCGGATTTTACATGCGTTTTTCCCACCAGGTAGAAGCGTTTGTCAAGTATTTTTGCATGCATTTCTGCATGCGGGTTATCAAGCTCTTTTCCAAGCGATTTTAGCATCACTTGGAAAAGTGCTTGACAACTTGTTCACACTATATAAATCCATGCAACCGGCATGGATTTATAGTAGTGTGACTAAGTTAGTTAAAAAAAAAAAAAAAGAAGAATGGTAAAAAATAAAAATAAAAAGATTATACTTACCTTCCGATGTCCTCCCGGTGTTTTCTCCGCTGCGTCCGGTGTCTTGGGCGGCTCGCGGTGGTGTGAAAGACCTGCGGTGACATCATTGAGTCATGTGACAGGTCACATGACTCAATGACGTCATGGCAGGTCCTTCACAACACCGCGACCCATACAGCAGACCTCGACGGAGGGGAGAAAACACCGGGAGGACATCGGAAGGTAAGTATAATCTTTATTTTTTATTTTAAATTCTTTTTTTAACAGTTTCTATGGTACCCAGGTCTGGATGAGAGTCTCCTCTCCTCCAAGCCTGGGTACAATCTGCACATTGAACCGTGTGATATCCGCATGTACAGATGTAGTCATGCAGATGTCACGCGGTCCAATGCAAGTCAATGGCGGCGATTACGCTGTGTGTCCGCAAAATTAATGGATATGCTGCGGATTTTTCCGCAATGATAATCCGCAGCGGAAATTTCCGCAGCATGTGCACCACACATGCAGATTATCATTGGGGACAATGGGGCATGTATTACCAAGCGTTTTCGCTGTGGAAATTCCATGGCAAAAATGCTTGAAAAACGCATAGTGGGCACACAGCCTAAACGTAACTTTGCAGTTCACCTCTTGACTGACTCTTCCTTGAAACATATTATACTCTAATAGTTCATCAAGAGATGGGTTGTGCGCATAGTTGCTGCGTTATTGCTACCATAGTGCCACTGTTGATAGGTTGATAGGTTTAGGTTACATAAGTGCCAAAGGTTAGCTTCACCTTTTTAACTTGAAGCTTATCAGTTGCACCTTCACTTATGCCAGAGAAAGGTTTCTTTACTAACTCACTTCCATTCATGGGGTGTCCTTGTTCTTCTCCCACGATTTTCAGCCAGTCCATAGGCTTACAGGATTGGATCACACGCAGGTTATCTTGCAGTGAACAGGGCTCATGTAACGGGTCTGGGAGGCGGAACCTCTGAGCTACTATACAAGGGGGCGGTCCTTGTAAGGGAGCGGGTGGCGACCAGGGTAGACGGGCAGGCAGTCACAGCAGGTGACTGGGACAGTCTCTGAATGAACGGACAGGAGGTCACGGCAAGTGACGGGGCAGTCTCTGGATGAACGGGCAGGAGGTCACGGCAAGTGACCGGGGCAGTCTCTGGATGAACGGGCAGGAGGTCACGGCAAGTGACCGGGGCAGTCTCTGGATGAACGGGCAGGAGGTCACGGCAAGTGACCGGGGCAGTCTCTGGGTAAAGGATTGGTACGACCTGTGGCGGCAGATGATAGACGTGAGCTCCCAGGTGAGCAGGCGAGAGTCTCTGGATAAACGGGTGGTCACAGCATGTGACGGCGGAGCCTCCAGGAAGACCAACAGACAGGTAGCAGATGAGCGCTCCCAGGTGAGCGGGCAGGAGTCTCTGGACAGGCGGGTGGTCACAGCACGTGACGGCAGAGCCTCCTGGTAGGCTAGCAGACAGGCAGCAGATGAGCGCTCCCAGGTGAGCGGGCAAGCTGGTCCTTAGACAGACTGACAGGAGTTGGAAGGCAGACCGTCGGACCTCAGGCAAGCAGGCAGGTAGAAGATGTGCGCTCCCAGGTGAGCTGGCAAGCTGGTCCTTAGACAGACTGACAGAAGTTGGAGGGCAGACCGTCGGACCTCAGGCTAGCAGGCAGGTAGCAGGATATCAGGCAGGAATAAGACAGCAGACTGGCAGGAATCTGGCAGGTATCTGGCAGGTAACTGGCAACGGGACCTGAGGGCTGAAGCAGAGTAGTGAACAGTGCTACAACATTGCTCGGGCACCTCCATTTTGGAGGAGGTGCCTTTTATATGGGAGGTCCTCCGGCAATTGGCCGGGGACTCCTTAGGACGGCGCGCGCGGTCCCTTTAAGAGAGGGGGAGCGCGCGCGCGCGCGCCCTAAGCACACTGCCGGGGAAGGAGCGCGTGCCGGAAGCAGCGGGGAGAGAAGCGCTGGAGGACGCCGCGCCAGGAGCGGGGAGGTGAGAGGGACGGCGTCTCTGCCTAGAACGGGGCAGAGACGCCGATGCTACAGTACCCCCCCCCTTTAGGCCCCCTCTTTTTTTGGCCAGAAAGAAATTTCTCAAGGAGAAGCGGGGCGTTGATGTTCTCCCTGGGTTCCCAAGTTCTCTCCTCAGGACCAAACCCCCTCCAATCTACCAGAAAAAAGGTTTTTCCTCTTACCCTCTTGGAGGCCAGAATACTCTCTACCTCAAAGATGTCATCAGCGGAAACCGGAGCAGGAGGGGCACCTGGATTTTTGGAAAAAAAGTTAAAGACAACGGGTTTGAGGAGAGATACGTGGAAGGAGTTGGGGATCCGTAGGGTGGCCGGGAGTTTTAATTTGTAGGCCACAGGGTTAATTTGCCTGAGGACTTCGAAGGGGCCGATGAATCGAGGACCCAACTTGTAGGAGGGTACTTTGAGCCGCACATGTTTGGATGAGAGCCAAACCTTGTCTCCCGGACGGAATTGGGGCGGATCCAGACGTCTCTTATCAGCATATCTCTTCATCCGCTCAGAGGAGAGAAGAAGAGCGGACCTGGTGCTCTCCCAAATAGTAGAAAATTTGCTGACAAGAGACTCCGCAGCAGGGTTGTCCACAGAAACGGAGACAGGAAGTGGAATCCGGGGATGTTGGCCACCGACTATAAAGAACGGGGATTTGGAAGAGGACTCGCTCTCATGGTTGTTATAAGAGAACTCGGCCCATGGTAAGAGATCCACCCAGTCCTAGTGGTGAGCATCAACGAAGTGCCGGAGGTAGCTGGAGAAGATCTGATTGATCCGCTCCACTTGACCATTGGACTGAGGGTGGTAAGCGGAGGAGAAATCCAGGGTAATGTCCAGCAGCTTACATGTGGCTCTCCAGAAGCGAGAGGTGAACTGAACCCCACGATCCGACACGATGTGGAGGGGCAGACCATGGAGACGGAAGATGTGGCGGATAAAGTCTTTAGCCAGCTCGGGTGCAGACGGAAGACCAGGCAGGGGAATGAAGTGGGCCATCTTAGAAAAACGGTCAGCGACAACCCAAATGACAGTACAACCGGCAGAAACTGGAAGGTCGGTGATAAAGTCCATAGCGATGTGTTGCCAAGGAGCAGCAGGTACGGGAAGGGGCAGGAGATGGCCGGCAGGTAGATGTCGGGGAACTTTGTTACGGGCACAGGATGAACAGGCCGCGAAGAAGTCTACCACGTCCTTACGCAGGGTAGGCCACCAGTAATGCCGGGTAATAAGTTGGAAGGTCTTCTTTTGGCCAGCATGGCCAGCTAGTTTAGAAGAATGTCCCCAGCGAAGAACCCTCTCCCGATCTGGCACAGCTACGAACGTCTTACCGGGTGGAAGACGAGTCAGATCCAAGGGGACCACATTCATCACCTTGGAGGAGTCGATGATGTGCGTAGGTTCCTCCTCTTGATCGGAGGACAGGAAGGACCGGGACAAGGCATCAGCTTTGACGTTCTTGTCCGCCGGACGGAAATGAAGAATGAAGTCGAAGTGGGCAAAAAACAACGACCACCGGGCCTGGCGAGGATTGAGTCTCTGGGCATTTTGGAGATATGCCAGGTTTTTGTGATCCGTGTAGATAATTACCGGGTAGAGAGCCCCTTCAAGCAGATAGCGCCACTCTCCCAGTGCCAATTTGATGGCTAGCAATTCCCGGTCTCCAATGGAGTAGTTGCGCTCCGACGAGGAGAAGATTTTGGAGCAGAAGCCGCACGTTACCATTCTCCCGGTAGAAGACTTCTGGGTGAGCACCGCTCCGGCTCCAGAGGAGGAGGCATCAACCTCCAGGTAGAATTGTTTATTACAGTCCGGACGGTGCAGGACGGGAGCAGAGGCGAAGGCTTTCTTTAGGGAAAGGAAGGCCTCCTCGGCTTCAGGCGACCATGTCCTGGGGTTAGCCCCCTTACGGGTAAGTGCAGATATGGGAGCAGTCCGAGACGAGAAGTGTGGGATGAAAAGACGATAATAATTAGCGAAGCCCAGGAATCGCTGTATCGCCTTCAAACCTTCAGGACGAGGCCATTTTAGAACGGAAGAGAGCTTCTCGGGATCCATTTGCAGACCTGTTTGGGAGATGACATAGCCCAAGAACGGAAGGGAGGTCTGATCGAAGAGGCACTTCTCGTATTTGGCGTAAAGGTGGTTCTGCCGAAGCCTAAGCAGGACCTGACGAACATCCCTCCGGTGTGTGGGGAGATCCGGAGAGAAGACCAAGATATCGTCCAGGTATACCACTACGCAGGAGTACAGGAGGTCACGGAAGATGTCGTTGACTAGTTCCTGAAAGACCGCGGGAGCATTACAGAGACCGAAGGGCATCACAAGGTACTCGTAGTGACCGTCCCGGGTATTGAATGCCGTCTTCCACTCGTCTCCTTGACGGATACGGACCAGATTATACGCTCTTCGTAGATCCAGCTTGGAGAAGATCCTGGCGCCCTTGAGACGGTCAAACAATTCGGAGATGAGTGGCAGGGGATATTTGTTTTTTACCGTGATGAGATTGAGTCCTCTGTAGTCAATACAGGGACGTAGCGAGCCGTCTTTCTTTTTGACAAAGAAGAATCCGGCTCCAGCCGGGGAGGTAGATTTTCGGATAAATCCCCTAGCCAGATTCTCTTCAATGTACTCAGACATGGCTCGAGTCTCGGCTGCAGACAACGGGTAGATACGCCCACGGGGAGGAGTGGTGCCAGGTACCAGGTCGATCGGGCAATCGTATGGCCTATGGGGTGGCAACGTCTCAGCTTCCTTCTTACCGAAGACGTCCGCATAGGGCCAGTAGGGAGCCGGGAGACCAGCTAAGTTAGCTGGAGTAGGCTGAGGGCGAAGTGGACGGACCGGGACCAGGCAGCTCCTATGGCAGTCAGGACCCCACCGGAGTACTTCACCGGACCGCCAGTTCAATACGGGTTCATGTGTCTGGAGCCAAGGTAGACCTAGCAACAGGGAGTGAGAAAGTCCGGACAGCACATGGAATGAGATCTCCTCAGAGTGCAGCATTCCCACCTGCAGGGTTATGGGTTCGGTGACGAGCAGGATGGTCTCCGAGAGAAGTCTTCCATCCACGGAGGCGACTGACAATGGTTCAGCCAAGGACTTGGTGGGAATATGGTATCTCTCTACCAGAGACTGGGAGATGAGGTTTCCAGCAGCTCCAGAATCCAGATGGGCGAGTTCAAAGAGACGGTTCTCTCCCCAGGCAATAGAGACCGGTAAGGTCAGAGACGGAGAGGGCTTACTTTTGTCTAGGACGACCTCTCCGAGTGGTCCTAGACACTGGCGTTTCCCGGTTTTTCCGGGCAGGAACGGATGAAGTGCTTCATACTGCCACAATAGAAACAGCTTCCCTCGGCTCGGCGAGATTCTTGGCGAGAACCGACCATCTTGGTCTGGTCGACCTGCATAGGCTCAGGAGAGTGTAGCTGAGGAGAGACGGAGGGAGTGACGGGTTTCTGGAAAGTAGGAGCTAGACGTGGAACCCTCCTCTCACGGGTGACCTCTTTGGCACGCTCCTGGAACCGCAGGTCAATCCGGGTGGCAAGAGTTATAAGGTCATCGAGAGTGGTAGGAATGTCCCGACCGGCAAGTTCATCTTTAATACGGCCGGACAGACCCTCCCAGAAGACGGAAACCAGAGCGTCATTATCCCAGGCCAGCTCCGAGGCAAGGGTACGGAACCGTATGGCATATTGGCCCACGGTGAGACTTCCCTGACGGAGGCGTAGCAGAGATGATGCGGATGAGGTCTTCCGTCCGGGTTCGTCGAAGACTTTCCGGAAAGCCGTGAGAAAGGCAGGCAAGTCGGACACCAGGGGGTCTCCTCTCTCCCATAGAGGATTTAGCCAGGCCAGGGCCTCTCCGGTGAGATGGGACATGATGAAGGCAATTTTGGCCCGGTCGGAGTTAAACTGGTGAGACAGGAGTTCAAAGTGCAGGGTGCACTGATTTATGAAGCCCCGAGCCTGGGCGGAGTCGCCTCCGAAACGAGGAGGTGCAGAAAGCCGGGGTCCGGGGTAGGATACCATGTTATTAGTGGGCAGTGGAGCTGCCGGATTGCGAGTCATGGCACTGGCGGTGGTTGCAGGCAGAGCAGTCAGAGTGTCCAGGCGATAATTGACATTCCGCAGGTGACCCAGGATGGACTCCTGTTGGGACCTCTGACGGGACAGTTCATGACACAGGTCCGAGAGCGAGGGAGCTTGGGTGCCACCGGGTTCCATGGCCCGAGCAAACTGTAACGGGTCTGGGAGGCGGAACCTCTGAGCTACTATACAAGGGGGCGGTCCTTGTAAGGGAGCGGGTGGCGACCAGGGTAGACGGGCAGGCAGTCACAGCAGGTGACTGGGACAGTCTCTGAATGAACGGACAGGAGGTCACGGCAAGTGACCGGGGCAGTCTCTGAATGAACGGGCAGGAGGTCACGGCAAGTGACCGGGGCAGTCTCTGGATGAACGGGCAGGAGGTCACGGCAAGTGACCGGGGCAGTCTCTGGATGAACGGGCAGGAGGTCACGGCAAGTGACCGGGGCAGTCTCTGGGTAAAGGATTGGTACGACCTGTGGCGGCAGATGATAGACGTGAGCTCCCAGGTGAGCAGGCGAGAGTCTCTGGATAAACGGGTGGTCACAGCATGTGACGGCGGAGCCTCCAGGAAGACCAACAGACAGGTAGCAGATGAGCGCTCCCAGGTGAGCGGGCAGGAGTCTCTGGACAGGCGGGTGGTCACAGCACGTGACGGCAGAGCCTCCTGGTAGGCTAGCAGACAGGCAGCAGATGAGCGCTCCCAGGTGAGCGGGCAAGCTGGTCCTTAGACTGACAGGAGTTGGAAGGCAGACCGTCGGACCTCAGGCAAGCAGGCAGGTAGAAGATGTGCGCTCCCAGGTGAGCGGGCAAGCTGGTCCTTAGACAGACTGACAGAAGTTGGAGGGCAGACCGTCGGACCTCAGGCTAGCAGGCAGGTAGCAGGATATCAGGCAGGAATAAGACAGCAGACTGGCAGGAATCTGGCAGGTATCTGGCAGGTAACTGGCAATGGGACCTGAGGGCTGAAGCAGAGTAGTGAACAGTGCTACAACATTGCTCGGGCACCTCCATTTTGGAGGAGGTGCCTTTTATATGGGAGGTCCTCCGGCAATTGGCCGGGGACTCCTTAGGACGGCGCGTGCGGTCCCTTTAAGAGAGGGGGAGCGCGCGCGCCCTAAGCACACTGCCGGGGAAGGAGCGCGTGCCGGAAGCAGCGGGGAGAGAAGCGCTGGAGGACGCCGCGCCAGGAGCGGGGAGGTGAGAGGGACGGCGTCTCTGCCTAGAACGGGGCAGAGACGCCGATGCTACAGCTCACATAGTCTCTCAGAGTTGGCATTCCCCAATGATGAAGGACTCTCACAACCCACAGTACTCAGCCATCTCATATTGTTCCACCAGATAATGCCCATCTGGTGCCAATTACTGCTCATCAATCCATTTTCTGAGAAGTTGCCCAAAATTGCCACCATCAAATATTCAAGCTGTAACTCATCCTCGGTATGCATTAGGATGGGTTTCAGCCTGCAGATGGCAGATGTCTCAGCAATATTAGAGCAAGTACTTGTCAGGCTGAAAAGCAGCACTGTTATCGAGCATAAAGGAATTTACACATGACATCTTTTTCAGGCAGATTCTGCCTGTAAAAGAGCAACAAAACTGATTCTAAGAATGAACATGGTGCACAGCAATATAAAATCAACATGCTGTGAACATGTTAAGTCTTTTGTTACTACTTTTAACCACTTCAGGGTTCAGAAACCTTGAAGAGGTTAAAACAAGTAACATGTTTATTTTTCACTACAGTGTAAAACACAGAGAAAAAAGTTCCGGGGAGGAAACGCTTCAAAAAACAATGGCGAAGCTGCTTCAGCAAGAAGACGTATGGTGTTTTCCTGAAGAGGCTTTACCTAGAGAAACTCTGCAGCTCCGCAGGCAAAACAAATGCATCCTGTGTACATATCCTAACTGATCTACTCACTCAGCTTAATGGGTTTACAACTGTAAACTGAGAAGGGCTGGAGAAGCAGGAAGAAAAACTTTACTGACTGAGCAGAATGGGCTTTTTTCTCCTGCTCCATATTCTGTAAAGCTAGAGAACCCCTTTAAGTAACTGACGTGCCCCCAGGGCCGTGGGGTACTCGGCAGCCCGGCCTCTGGTTGCTGGGGGATATCACGGTGGCTGACCTGGTCCGTGGCCCAGGGCGGTCACGCAAAAGGGGAATTATTTATAGGGGATTTGTAAAGTGTTCATGACGCCACCTGTGGAATGCGGCTAAAGGGAGCCGCCGCTGCGGAGCAGTCCTCTGAGGCAGATGGTAGGGCAGCTTGTGATGGAACGGCTCCCCACAGGTGGAGCCGGCCTCAGGGCAGCGTGGGGTGATGGATGGTGGTACAGGGGGAGAGACGGTCAGGATGGTTCAGGGGAAATGACAGACACTCACACGGGGGTTCACTTCGATACCTTTACTGGTCTTGATGCAGGTATGGTCCAGGGTACTCGGTACGCAGGGTGCATTTCTGGACTCTCCCCAATGAGCGGGTATAGGGCCTCCTGATCCGTTGCTTCCACTTGCTAAGCTTCTGACCTACGTGGAGCTAGGCCTGGCTTTATTACTGTCTCTATTTCTCTTTTGCACCTGCTGACCTGGTGGTAGGGCTTTCTCCTGGAGATCACTCTCCCTGGACGCTGGGGCGTCCGTGACTCCTAGCCCTGGTACAGTAGTCAGTGTTAGTCGGCCTGGGACTTGTAGTCCTCCAGGTATCCGGTGGTCCCTACTGGGTATGAAGGGTCCCTCTAGGCACGGACCCGGTGTATATTTCGGGGTGAGCCTGGTACGTTCCTCTGCCCCCTCAACTCCTCTCTCCTTTCCTCCTTGCCGTCGGCCGCACTCAGGGCCCTCACTACGGCATCAGCAGACGAGCTGCGTCTTCGCTGCTCTCAGACTCTCTCTGTCTGACTACCAACAACTAACGGAGCTGCCTGCCTGGCCTGGCTCCACCCTCCCTTTTTATATCCCTATCAGGGCTCCCTCTGCTGGTCTGAGTTGGTAGGGTGGAGGTGTGTGAATGTGTGAGGGCCTCTTGTGGAGAAGTCCATCCATGCACCCTACTGGGTTCTGTGGCACCTGTGTGGAGCAGGGTGCCACATTCCCCCCCTAGTACAATTCAGTACTCCTGAACTGAAGCATATTTTTTTAAAACAGGTTATAACAATAATAACAATTATAACAATTATAATAACAATAGAGTTACAGTAAGTCCCGTAACCTGGTGTCCATTTCACCGATGAAAGAACATGAGGGACCCGCCTGAAAACCCTCAACGTAGGCCCTGGGCGTGGCTACAGGGCATAAGTGATCCAGGTGCTGGACCACGTCTTCGGCCACGCCAAACGGGTTTTTGTTCCGTGGTCACTTACGGTGCACTCCAGGGAGTGCAACTATGTACAGGAACAGTTTTTGGGCTGCTCACAGTCCTCAGCCTACGAGTCTTTATACCCTGACGGGTAACTAAATAAATACATATTAATTTTCAGTTTACACAATAAACAATAGTAGGCAATACCCCACTGGGTAACTATTTACACTGCAGGTATTTCTAACTTATTCCTTGTACCTGGCAGGGACCTGGCCTTTTGTATTGCGTGTTGACCTACGTAGTACTGGGGTGTTGTTGCTGTCTGTGTTTGCACTGTCTGCTACCCTGTCAGATCTACCTGTGGGCAAATTGTAGAATTGTCTTAACCTCTCTATGGGACTGGCAAGTACACTGGTTGCTGGGCCTACTAGCTCTGCTTCTACTGGTGATCCTTCTTCCGGGGATTCTTCCTGAGCAGGCTCTTCTGGGGCACTTACAGGTCTTACTTGCGATGGAGAGTCTTCTGGCTGTTGGTAGAAGTGCATCACAGGTATTATTACGGCTCCATCCAGCTGAGGCCAATCCGCTGGGAAATCTCATAAGACAGTAAAAAAAAAAAAACTCTTGAAATCTCTTAGTTTGCGAGTGTGAACGAGCTGAGTGTGTCCGGAGCGTAAGTGCGAACGAAAGTAAGTGTGTGACTTGTTTTTCAGTGACTTTGGATTCAGGGAGTTTGGAAGGGAGGACTTTGGACTGAATTGCTGTCTGTATTTCATTAATTCTTTACTTTTCTTTTTACTTAACATTCTGTCTATTGCAATCCCCATTAGGAAATGAGCTCCATTATTGACATTGCTATCCAGTGTACATCTTGCCACATGTATGTATTCCTTGAACAGTCGGTCTGGGTTGCTTACTGCTGTGCGAGATGTGTGCACGTTGTGCGTTTGGAAGCCCAGATACTGGATCTAAATGAGCAGCTGGCAACACTGAGATCCATTGACAACATGGAAAGGAGTCTGCTGCTCACTGAGCAGCTGCTCACTGTGGTAGATGTGGGGGAGGGTGGTAGTCGGGAGCTGCAGGACAGTGAGGTCGCTAGTTGGATGACAGTTAGAAGGGGTGGTAGAGGGAAGAGTGCCAGGGAGGCTAGTCCTGATCTGGCACACCCCAATAAGTTTGCAAAGTTGGCAGATGAGGGGAGTGACGGTACAGGGGTAGCACTACTGCAGCAAGGCATGTCCCCTGAAAGCCGGAGGAGTGTCAGCTCCAGTAAAGAGGGAAATAGGAGAGTAGGGCAGGCCAAGCAGGTACTGGTAGTGGGGGACTCAATTATTAGGGGAACAGATAGGGCAATCTGTCACAAAGACAGGGATCGTTGAACAGTGTGCTGCCTACCTGGCGCTCGAGTCCGGCACATCGCTGATCGGGTTGACAGATTACTGGGAGGGGCTGGTGAGGACCCAGCGGTCATGGTGCACATTGGCACAAATGACAAAGTTAGAGGTAGGTGGAAGTTCCTTAAAGATGATTTCAGGGAATTAGGCTGCAAGCTGAAAGCAAGGACCTCCAAGGTGGTATTCTCTGAAATACTACCGGTACCACGTGCCACGCCAGAGAGGCAACGGGAGATTAGGGAGATAAATAAGTGGCTCAAGAACTGGTGTAGGTAGGAAGGAGGGATTTGGGTTCCTGGAGAACTGGGCCGACTTCTCAGTTGGCTACAGACTCTACGCTAGGGACCGGCTGCACCTTAATGGGGAGGGTGCAGCTGTGCTGGAGGAGAAAATGGCTAGAAGGTTGGAGGAATGTTTAAACTAGGGATTGGGGGGGAGGGTATTCATTTTATAGGTGGGGAAGATAGTGCAGATAGTGACCTGGGCACAAATAAAGAAATTGGGGGTGGGGTTAGAGCAGTCAATAAAGTAAGAAGGAATAGAGGTACAGAGAGATACATAAAATGCATGTACACTAATGCCAGAAGCCTCACCAACAAAATGGAGGAATTAGAATTAATTTTGTTGGAAAATAATTATGACATGGTAGGGATATCTGAGATGTGGCTGGACGAGACCCATGACTGGGCAGTAAATTTACAGGGCTATAGTCTGTTCAGAAATGACCGTACAAACAAGCGAGGGGGGGGGTGTTTATATGTAAAATCATCCTTAAAACCTGTCTTGCGGGAGGATATATGTGAATCTAATGAAAATGTAGAGTCCCTGTGGGTGGAGATAAGGGGAGGGGGAAAAAATAATAAATTACTGATAGGGGTTTGTTATAAGTCTCCAAAAATAATGGAAGTAGCGGAGAATATCCTCGTAAAGCAAATAGATGAAGCAGAAACTCAAGGAGAAGTCATTATTATGGGAGACTTCAACTACCCTGAAATACATTGGGGGACAGAAACATGTAGTTCAAGCAAAGGTAATAGGTTTTTGACAACTATGAGAGACAATTACCTTTCACAACTGGTTCAGGACCCAACAAGAAGGGGGGCACTGCTAGACCTAATATTAACCAATAGGTCAGACCGCATATCAAATATACGAGTTGGGGGTCACTTGGGTAATAGTGATCACAAAATAATACGTTTTCATGTAACCTTTAATAAGATGTGTATTAGAGGGGTTACAAGGACACTAAACTTCAGGAAGGCAAATTTCCAATGGTTAAGAGATGATCTTAGTGCAATAAACTGGGACGATATCCTGAGACACAAAGCTACACAAAGCAAATGGGAGACATTCATTAACATCCTGAATAGGACCTGTGCACAATATATACCCTTTGGCAATAAACATGCTAGAAATAGGAGGAAACCACTATGGCTAAATAGAGCTGTAAGGGGCGCAATAATTGACAAAAAGAAAGCATTTAGAGAACTAAAGCAAGTAGGTAGTGAGGATGCATTAAATAAATATAGAAAATTAAATAAATTATGTAAAAAACAAATCAAGGCAGCAAAGATTGAGGCAGAGAGAATCATTGCCAGAGAAAGTAAAAATAACCCCAAAATATTCTTTAACTACATAAATAGTAAAAAACTAAAAAATGATAGTGTTGGCCCCCTTAAAAATAGTCTGGGTGAAATGGTGGATGAGGATGAGGAAAAAGCCAATATGCTAAATGATTTATTTTCAACCGTATTTACACAAGAAAATCGCATGACAGAAAACATGATTAGTGATAACAAAAATTCTCCATTAAATGTCACTTGCTTAACTCAGCAGGAAGTACGGCGGCGTCTAAAAATCACTAAAGTTGACAAATCCCCGGGCCCGGATGGGATACACCCGCGAGTACTGCAGGAATTAAGTAATGTCATAGATAGACCATTATTTTTAATTTTTAAAGATTCCATAATAACAGGGTCTGTACCACAGGACTGGCGTATAGCAAATGTGGTGCCAATATTCAAAAAGGGGACAAAAACTGAACTTGGAAATTATAGACAGGTAAGCTTAACCTCTACTGTGGGTAAAATCCTGGAGGGTTTCCTAAGAGATGCTATAATAGAGTATCTGAAGAAGAATAACCTCATGACTCAATATCAACATGGGTTTACGAGGGACCGTTCCTGTCAAACTAATCTGATCAGTTTTTATGAGGAGGCAAGTTCTGGACTGGACCAAGGAAATGCAGTGGATGTTGTGTATATGGACTTTTCAAAAGCTTTTGATGCGGTTCCACACAAAAGGTTGATACATAAAATGAGAACAATGGGGATAGGGGAAAATATATGTATGTGGGTTAAGAATTGGCTCAGTGATAGGAAACAAAGGGTGGTTATTAACGGAAAACACTCAGACTGGGTCTCAGTTAGCAGTGGGGTACCACAGGGGTCAGTATTGGGCCCCCTTCTTTTTAACATATGTATTAATGACCTTGTAGAGGGCATACAGAGTATTATTTTAATATTTGCAGATGACACTAAACTCTGCAGGGTAATAAATAAGGAGGACAATTTTATATTACAGGAGGATCTATGTAAACTAGAAGCTTAGACTGATAAATGGCAAATGAGCTTTAATGGGGATAAATGTAAGGTAATGCACTTGGGCAGAGGAAATAAAATGTATAATTATATGCTTAATTGTAAAACACTGGGAAAAACTGTAACTGAAAAAGACCTGGGTGTATTGGTGGACGACAAGCTCACGTTTAGTGGCCAGTGTCAGGCTGCTGCTACAAAGGCAAATAAAATAATGGGATGCATTAAAAGAGGCATAAATGCTCATGAGGAGAAGATAATTTTACCTCTATACAAGTTATTAATGCGACCACACTTAGAATACTATGTACAGTTCTGGTCTCCGGTGCATAAGAAAGACATAGCTGAACTAGAGCGGGTGCAGAGAAGAGCCACCAAGGTTATTAGAGGACTGGGGGGTCTGCAATACCAAGACAGGTTATTACACTTTGGGTTATTTACTGTGGAAAAAAGAAGGCTTAGGGGTGATCTTATTACTATGTACAAGTATATGAGGGGACAGTACAAAGACCTTTCTACTGATCTTTTTACTCTGAGGCCTGAGACGGGGACAAGGGGGCATCTTCTGCGTCTGGAGGAAAGAAAGTTTAATCATAATCATAGACGGGGATTCTTTACTGTAAGAGCAGTGAGACTATGGAACTCTCTGCCGCATGATGTTGTAATGAGTGATTCACTGTTAAAATTTAAGAAGGGCCTGGATGCCTTTCTTGAAATGTATAATATTACAGGTTATAAATACTAGATTCCTTGATACGGCGTTGATCCAGGGAACTAGTCTGATTGTCGTATGGAGTTGGGAAGGAATTTTTTTCCCCAATGTGGAGCTTAGTGTTTGCCACATGTTTTTTTTTTCCTTCCTCTGGATCAACATGTTAGGCTATGGGTTGAACTAGATGGACTTAGTCTTCCTTCAACCTTAAAAAAACTATGTTGGTATGGAGTACATCTGTGGTACCCCAGGGGTCCGGTTGCCACAGTGGCATTGCCACCCTCACCATAGGTGATGCCATGCCTGGAAGCAAGCAGGGGTCCCCTAGTCAGGGATACTAAACATGCAACACTTTCCTGGCTCCAGACCAGCAAGGGGAGCCACTCCCCTTGGCAACAGGGATCTGGGGGCGGGGTTAGTTTGTCTTAGTGTGAGGGGTTGAAGCGAGAATGTCGAAGAGAGAGGAGCTGGGGACTGGAGCAGCGCGGCAGTTCACCCCAGAAGCATCGCACAGAAGAACCGAACACCGGAGCCCGAGGCTGTGGGGCACCAAAGGCCCAGCAGTAGAAACCGGAGGGCAGGAGATTGCAGGTCTCCTGGCATCGTCAGACGCCCGGAGGCTCAGCAGCACCGCAGGGTCCAGCACCGCCACGAGGGAGTGATGCGCCAGCAAAGCCCGAGCTGCCTGCCATACGGGTGAGCACAGAAACGCCACACTCAGGGATGAGGGCCACCACACAGCTACAAGTAGCAGGGCCAAAGAGTTTAGTGGAAAAGGAAGGCCTCCAACTTCACCTGGCAAGGAGGATTCTTTACTTGCTTCCAGGCTGCCCGGGCTTCCATTTCTAGCCAGTACCCTAGTCCCGGCCTGTCAAATCAGCACCAGTAAAGACCCTGGGACTCCACTAGCTTGTCTCTGTGTTTCTTGCTGCGCCCTCAATCCCTGCACTACAATGCCCAGCACAACCTGCAACATCATCGACACTACCCTGGAGCTAGCTCTTCCTGTGGAGAGCCACACCATCTGTGCTGCAGTAACATCAGCTTCAGAGGACTGCTCCACAGTGGCGGCTCCCTTTAGCCGCATTCCACAGGTGGCGTCACGAACTCTATAAAAACTCTATAAATCCCCTATATATAACTCCTTTTATTGACCACCCTGGGTCACGGACCGGGTCACCGCAACTGTGACATCCCCCAGCATCCACCGGCCTGGCACCGGGTACCCCACGGCCCAGGGGGCGCGTCAACTTGGCGTCACGAACAAGATTTCGTGCCCGTTGCCACCGGGTACTGTGCGCCTTAACGAACTGTGTCGCATACCGTGGTGAAGTTTTGCGCCAATTGCCGCTGTTTCCCGCCATTTCCGAGTTGCCGCGCGGGAAGAAGAGGGGCTTAACCGCTGGAAGCGCGCGAAGCCCAAGCCCCGCCTCACGCACTGGCGCAGCGTCAGGTCCTGGAAGGAGGTCGCCGTGCCAGGAAGCGTACACCCTGACGTCAGACGCAAGGGGACGCCAGGTCCTGCACCGGGAACTGCTAGTCGAGCAGTTCTCCTCTTCTCGTCCGAGGGACCGCAGCCGGCTCAACAAGCAGGAAGGTAGGCCGCGGTTCACTAGGGGGGAGGAAGATGCCCAACATGGAAGAGGGTTCAGCCGCAGGCGCGGCCGCTGCCACTGTAATGCCATTATCAATGTCATACATACCGGGGGCGGCATGGTTGCCCCAGTACTCAGGAGAGTCGCACACCCTGAATGACTTTGAGGAAAGATTGCGCAGTTTGTTTAAAGTATACCCCCTGTCTGAGGAACAAAAATTCAGCATCCTCATAGGCCAGCTAATCGGTGCAGCCCAGAGAGAGGTGAAGTCCTGGCCGAGCAGAGACAAAGGCACTGTAAACGAAATACTGGCCCGGTTGAAGGATACCTTTGACACCCGCACCGCAGCGGAAATTAAAATGAAGTTTTACGGGTGCAAACAAAGAGTACAAGACTATGCTCTTTACCTGCAGGAGGTGCTGCGGGCCATCAAACAGGTAGACCCTGACAGTGTGCATGATGAGAACAGATTGCTGACTGAACAGTTTATTGAGGGACTCCTGTCCAGCGCTCACAGGACGCAACTGCGCATTATGGCTCTACAAAACCCTGATCTGGACTTTTCACAATTTAAAGACAGAGCCATCAGGGTGCTGCGGGAATCAACACCAGGAGGCGCTGCATCCCACCGGCGCCCAGCTATCACCTACCACCAGGAGGTGGCATCCTTTTCTCCAACACATGTGGAGGCTGACGCGCAGACGCTGGACAATGACCCGTCTGAAGACTTGCGCCTTCAGGTCCGAGAGCTGACCAAAAGCGTGGCCGCGTTGACCAAAACCGTGCAGGCCCTGCAAGTGTCTCCCCAGCAAAAGATCGAGCTGGCTTCCAGTTCAGATGATGTCCCGTGGCGTCGACAGAAAAGGATTCCACCGATCAGAGGGAGGAACAGCGATCGCTACGACCAGGACGGGCAACCCATCTGCCGCCGCTGTCAAAAGGCGGGACACTACGCAAGGTACTGTAATTTAAACGAGCGACACCTGGGGCAGAGGGCCAACCCCCAGGAGTAAGGCGACCAGGCCCACAAAGTTGGCGAGACAAGTACGTGGGAGGACGGCCGGTCCTACCTGTTGTGCTTGATGGCATCCCAATGAACGCATTGCTGGACACTGGGTCCCAGGTGACCACGATGCCATATGTCCTTTATAAGCAATACTGGACTGATTCAGACATTACTCGCTGTCCAGATGAACATCTTAACATCTATGCCAGCAATGCCTCAGGTGGGGTATAAAGAGGTGACCATAAAAGTCGGCAAAGTAGAGTTGCCATCGCAAGGAATGATAATTGTTGATATTGATCGCCGAGAAAGTCATCCCATGATTACCTTAGGCACTAATGATATAGAAAATTGTCTTTCAGAAATTGTCTTGTTACAGCAGGTCGCGGAGACTGCCAGTTCCAGTCAGCAGCGGGTTCTACAGAGAGAAATCAGAGCCCTGATGAGAAGACAACAGGTAGAACTGTCTGGTGGTGAAATTGGCAGTGTGAGGATGAGTGACCCATTCCCCATTGCCATGCCCCCTAGAAGTGAAATGTTGATATGGTGTCGGGTAGCAATATGTCTCAGGGGTCGAGATTACCAGGCCCTGGTAGAGTCCGTATACTCTGACAGTAGGCCCACCATTTTGACAGCCAGGGGGGTGGTTGATGTCGCAAAGGGAGAGTACCAGTCCGCATCCTGAATTGTGGGGAGGAAGAGGTCCATTTACCCCGGTATGCTACCCTTGATAAATTATTCACAGTTAGTAACAACTCTATAAAGGCAGTGGAACCCTTGCCTCCATCCAAACCGGCGGAGGATAATGGCTCTAAGGGACAGATGGAGGATTTGTGTCAGAAGCTACACGTGGGCACTTACTCCACCCCTCAGCACCAAAATCATGGAGTATACCGGGTGGTCCAGGAGTATGAGCGGATCTTCAGCAATTACCCACTAGATTTTGGGCAGGTAAAGGGGGTACATCATCATATCCCCACGGGAGATCATCCACCCATTAAAGAGCGGTACCGGCCTGTACCCCCAGCTCACTATCAATGTGCCAAAGGGATGTTACGAGAGATGAAGGAGGCTGGGGTGATCAGAGATAGTTGTAGCCCCTGGGCAGCTCCATTAGTTCTCGTCAGGAAAAAGGATGGTACAATGAGAATGTGTGTTGACGACAGGCAAATTAACCGCATTACACATAAGGATGCCTACCCGTTACCCAGAATTGAAGAGCCCCTAGCTGCATTAAGATCTGCTAATTATTTCTCTACTTTGGATCTGACCAGTGGGTATTGGCAGGTTCCTGTAGCAGAGGCGGATAAAGAAAAGACCGCATTTACAATGCCGATGGGCCTCAGCGAGTTCAACTGCATGCCATTCGGGCTCTGCAATGCCCCAGGAACCTTCCCGCGGTTGATGGAGTGCTGTCTGGGACACAAGAGCTTCGAGACTGTCCTGCTGTACCTGGATGACGTGATTGTCTACTCCAAGTCCTATGAAGACCACCTAAAGCACCTGGCAGAGGGGTTTGAAGCCCTAGCTGAGTTTGGCCTGAAGGTGAAGCCGTCCAAATGCCACCTGTTGAAGCCCAAGGTACAGTACCTAGGTCATGTGGTAAGCGCCGAAGGTGTAGCACCAGACCCTGAAAAGGTCACCGTAATCAATGACTGGACAAGACCCTCCACTATTAAGGAAGTGCAGCAGTTCCTCGGGTTGGTAGGCTACTACCGAAGGTTTATCAAAGGCTTCACCAAGATAGTGACACCCATGCAGGACCTCCTAGTAGGCCAGTCCAGGAAGGCCAAAACCCAGAAGCCTCCATTCAAATGGGATAAGCCAGAAGATGAATCCTTCACCCGACTAAAGATGGCCCTCACGGGAGACGAAGTCCTGGCCTACCCCGACTATGACCAACCCTTCATACTCCATACGGACGCGAGCAACGTGGGGTTAGGAGCGGTGCTGTCACAGATACAGCAGGGCAGAGAGAGAGTAATTGCCTATGCCAGCAGGAAGCTCCGGCCCACGGAAAGGAACCCCGAAAACTACAGGTCCTTCAAGTTGGAGTTCCTCGCCGTAGTCTGGGCTG
Source organism: Phyllobates terribilis (assembly GCF_046119375.1). Lineage (NCBI taxonomy): Eukaryota > Metazoa > Chordata > Amphibia > Anura > Dendrobatidae > Phyllobates > Phyllobates terribilis. The sequence goes on along the minus strand of NW_027362767.1, from coordinate 96,821,770 downwards.
TGACAGAGCGCTTCAAGCACTATCTCGCCTCCTCCAAATTTACGGTCTTAACGGACAATAACCCACTGACGCACCTGGAAACTGCGAAGCTTGGTGCCCTGGAACAATGATGGATGGCCCGACTATCTAACTACGAGTTCACCATCAAGTATCGGGCTGGGCACAAAATGCAAATGCTGATGCGCTGTCCAGGATGCCCAACTTGCCAGATGGGGGAGAAGACCTGGAAGAGCTGGAAGAGATAGAGATACCCGCTTTCCATCGTCATCGTGACCCAGTGCTCCCATTGTGTGAAGAACAGGTGCTACACCAATAGAGAGGTCATGTTCAACCCATTGCCCCACCATGGATGGGCAGAGACACAGGATAGCGACCCGGCTGTCCGCCTGGTAAAGGAGTTGCTGACACAGGCTGACTCGCTCCCTGATCCAGATGCTCCACAGGAGACCAAACAGCTGTGGAAGGAGAAGGGCAAGCTGTTCATCTATGAAGGGAAGCTGTGTCGAAGGAGTATCAACCCCCGGACACATGAACTGGTCTGGCACTTGGTAGTCGTGAGGCTGGATGCGTCAATGGTCTTAGAAGTGTGACGCACTGCTGGAAGCCCTACTGTTAGAACTCTCCTGTTAGTTTTTTTCTATTTTGGTCACGTGACCTGCTGCCTATTTATTCCAGCTCCGCCCTTCTGGCTTTGCTGGGCTTCAGTGTTATTTGACTCTCTATCTAGCCAGGTGCTTTTGTACCTATCTCTCTAGTTCGTTTGGTCCTTTGGACCTCTAATTACTTTTTGTCTGCTTGTCTTTTTTCTCCGCTACAACATCTGCTAGGAGGTATCTTATTTTGTCCCAGTCCTTAGTTCTTTTAGGGACCCCTCCCTTTATTCTATAGGTCTGCGTTCAGACTAGCTGAGGATGAAGGCGGGTCTGTTCACAAGGAACAGGTCGCCCGCTGCAACGTAGGGAATCAGCTCAGTCTTATTGTAGGGACAGATTCCCTTTGTTTCTTTAGTTCTTGTAGCAGATCATAACAGTAAGTCCAGCCCAAACTAAACTTGGAAAGAAATTCTGGGATCAGTATGGTGTCTGTCCAAGAGTTGGCTCAACGCCTGAAGGGATTGTCTCTAGAGGTGGCAGATCTCCAGCAACACGTGAGTAGCTGTCCTGGAGCGCATTTTGTGGAACCAAAGGTAGGACTGCCTGATATTTTTGATGGTAAACAACAAGATTTTTTTTCCTTTAAAAATGCTTGTTTATTATATTTTCGTTTGAGACCCAGGTCCTCTGGGAATGAATCACAGCGCATTGGGTTTATCATGTCACTTTTGCGCAAGGAACCACAGGGGTGGGCCTTTTCTCTCCAACCTAATGATCCGTGTTTTAGTTCAGTGGAGGATTTTTTTTCTGCTATGGGGTTATTGTATGACGATCCTGATCGAGTCTCATCTGCTGAGACAGAACTGAGACGTTTGAAGCAGGGGTCAGGTGATGTTGAAAATTATTGTACACACTTCAGAAGGTGGTCTTCAGAAGTGAGATGGAATGATTCGGCGTTAAAATGTTTGTTTCTTGCCGGTCTAAGTGAAAGGGTTAAAGATCTGCTGATTTCATTTCCTGCACCTGTGACATTGCAAGAGGCCATGCAATTAGCTATACGTGTGGACAGGAGACTGCGTGTCAGGGTTAATGATGAGAAAATTCCTGCAATGGCAGCTCCTAGTCCTCAGAGGGTCTGCTCGGATGGCGGAGAACCGATGGAGGTTGGGGCGATGTCACTCCGCTCTCAGGAAAGAGACCGCAGGTTTTCCAAAGGATTGTGTTTTTACTGTGGTAAATCTGACCATTTAATTAAGAACTGTGAGCTTCGTTTAAGCAAAAAAAAAAAAGGTCAGTTACGCCCGTATAGCTTGTTTGAGTACTAAGGGAGTATTTCTTTCAGGGAGTACCGCACTGCAGGAAGATTTGATTGAATTTCAGGTATTTGTGGATTGTGGTTCAACTCTTAATGTGATTGATAAGGGGTTTTTGGAAAAACTTAAATTGGAATCCAAACCTTTGTCGTCACCTATTTCTGTGATTGCTATTGACAACACTCCTTCGAAATGTATTACTCACAAGGTTGCTGAATTTCCCCTCACTATCAATGGTATTCACCAGGAAAATTTGGATTTGGTGGTATTAAATAATTTACCTTCTCCAGTAGTTTTAGGTTTGCCTTGGTTAAAACTGCACAATCCTTTACTGGACTGGTCTACTAATGAGATTAAGTCATGGAGTCCTAAGTGCTATGATAAGTGTACTTTACCTGTACATATTCAGGATTTTTGGAAGGTTTTTTCAGAGGAGGAGTCGCAAGTTTTACCTCCTCATAGGGATTATGATTGCACCATTGAGTTTGTTCCTGGAGCTACTCTTCCCAAGAGTCGCTTATTTAATCTGACTATCCCTGAGAGAAAGGCCTTGGAGGAATACATACAGACGAGCTTGGCTGCTGGTCACATTAGACCTTCTAAGTCACCTGTGGCTGTTGGATTTTTTTTTGTAAAAAAAAAAAAGGTCGTGGGTTTACGTCCATGTCTGCATTTTCGTGAAATTAATAAGATTACCATACGCAATTCCTACCCATTGCCGTTAATTCCTGACTTGTTTAACCAGTTAGTGGGGGCCAAGTGGTTCTCTAAAATTGATCTCCGGGGGGCATATAATTTGTTACGAATAAAGGAGGGTGATGAATGGAAAACTGCTTTTAACACTCCGGTAGGTCATTTTGAGAATATGGTGATGCCTTTTGGTCTTACCAATGCACCCGCGTTTTTTCAGAACCTTATTAATGACATCCTGAGACCTTTGATTGGTAAGAATGTGGTTGTGTATTTGGATGACATTTTGATTTATTCGCCAGATCTGGAGTCTCATTGGCAGAGCATACGTGAGGTATTGCAGTTATTGAGTGACAATTCACTTTTTGCTAAGCTGGAGAAATGTGAGTTCTCTGTTCAGAGAATTCGTTTTTTGGGCTACATTATCTCCAGCGAGGGCTTTGAGATGGACCCGGTGAAGGTTCAGGCTGTGCAGGAATGGCCTAGGCCTATTGGTTTGAAATCGATACAGAGATTTTTGGGTTTCGCCAATTATTACAGAAAATTCATTAAGAATTTTTCTATAATTGTTAAGCTGCTGACCGATCTCACCAGGAACGGTGCGAATACAGTCCAGTGGACTACTGAGGCCATTGAAGCTTTTGTGTATCTCAAGGAGAGGTTCAGTTCTGCCCCTATCCTTATGCCGCCTGATGAGAACAAGCCTTTTTTGGTCGAGGTTGATGCTTCTTCGGTGGGGGTCGGTGCGTTTTTATCTCAGGAGAACAAGGATGGAGTACATCCCTGTGCTTTTTTTTAAAAAAAATTTTCAGAAACCGAACTTAATTACGATGTTGGTAATCAGGAATTGCTGGCTATTAGACTCGCGTTGGAACATTGGCGTCATTTCTTGGACGGTGCTAAATTTCCGGTTCAGGTTTTTACTGATCATAAAAATTTGATTTATCTGGATGCTGCCAAGCGCTTGAATGCCCGTCAGGCTAGGTGGGCACTTTTTTTTCTCGGTTTAATTTTTCTGTTACTTAAATCCCTGGTACCAAGAATGTTAAAGCCGACATGCTTTATCTCGCAGTTTTTCTCCCTTGGTTGGTACCGAGGAGGAGGAGAGCATTTTACAGGAAGGAGTCGTGATAGCAGCATTGGACTCCGTTTTGGAAGATGGGATTCTGAAAGCCCAGGAGGATGCCCCATCTAACACTCCCCATGGGAGGTTGTTTGTGCCTAGAACCTTTAGGAAAGATTTGTTTGTGGAATATCATGAGTCTTGGTTGGCAGGTCATCCAGGAATTTCTGAGACTAAGAGATTTATAAGTCGCAGGTTTTGGTGGCCTGGGTGGCAGAAGGAAGTCATCAAGTGGGTGCGTCTATGTACGGTGTGTGCTAGGTAAAAGGCTTTGCATACCCTGCTGCGGGGTTGCTTTGCCCTCTGGAGGTTCCTAGTGCACCTTGGACGCATCTGGCAATGGATTTTATTACTGACCTTCCTGTGTCCGAGGCTTTCACTGTCATTTGGGTGGTCGTGGACCGTTTTAGCAAGATGTGTGTAACATACCTGGCGGCGTCCTTGCATGGTGGTCCATCTCCCACTGTGCAAGAGAGCGCACTTGATCTCCTGTCCAGAGTGTCTCTCTGGCTTCCCTCCATGCTGTCTGTTTGTGTCTGTCTCTGCTGCTTAAGGGCGGCGCCCGATCACTTCCTGCTTTTTGTACCTGCTGTGGGTCACACCCCTTGTGCGTCCTCAGCCTATTGCTGTCTGACACTTGGTATATAGCTCAGCAGCTCCCTTCTATCCCTGCCTGAGCATAGTGTTTTCCTTCAGTGTGTGTTTGCACTCTGAAGGTGCCAGGTCCCGTCTTTGTTTCCTTGTCTGCCTTTCCTGGAGGCTGTCTTTCCAGGCCTGTCTGAACTTAGTCCTGTATGTCTCCTGCTTTGCGGTATCAGCTCCCGTGTCTGAACTGTGTCCTGTATGTCTCCTGCTTTGCGGTATTAGTTCCCGTGTCTGAACTGAGTCCTGTATGTCTCCTGCTTTGCGGTATTAGTTCCCGTGTCTGAACTGAGTCCTTTCTGTGTATCTTGTCTGTCCTGTCTGAACACGCTCCTAGCCTGTTCCTCCCGCCTTCTAGGGGCCGATTACCTAGACCCGCTCCTGTATCTTGTCTGTCCTGTCTGAACACGCTCCTTGCCTGTTCTTCCCGCCTCTCTGGGGGCAGTATTCCCAGACCCGCTCCTGTATCCCGCTGCAGTGTCGGTCTCCTCCGTACACTCAGTTCCAGTCTGAACTCTCTCCTATCCTTTACCTGTTTTTCCTCTATGTCCGTTCCCTTCCTTTTTCTGCAGAGTCTGAACTCGTACCTAACTCCTGCCTGTTGTCTCTGTACTCCCGTTTGTGAGTTTGTGGTCCACTCGCTACTTCACTGCAAGTACCCTGTGGGTGTCTGGCTCTGTCTTTCCCTTCCTGTCTGTTCCGTGTGAACAGAGTCCTGTCCTGCCCTGCTTCTGCCCGCTGCTCCGGCAGTCCTGTCCTGCCCTGCTTCTGCCCGCTGCTCCGGCAGTCCTGTCCTGCCCTGCCTGCTTACCCGCCTGCCTGCATACCAGTCGTGCCTGCCTATACCCACCAGTCAGTGTGCCAGCCTACCAGTCTGTTCCTGTATTCCCCTGTGTGGGTCAACAGCCGTGTCCGGGGTCTGTCCTGGAGTAGCACCTGGTCCCTCTGCTCGGTTCCTCCTTGGTGCACTGGCGTCGTATGCCGTCGTGCGACCCTGGTCGGATCGGGTGAATACCTAGTTACGCCCCTCCAGGCATTCACTCTCCGGCACGGTCCAGTGGAATCACTACCAATCACACGCACACGCCGCTTAGCCCGGGCGTGTGCATAACAGCATGCTCAGGCCATGGTTCCCGTTGAGCCCCACGGCCTTCGCTCTTTGAGAAGTTTTTCCAGCGAATACATGCATTAAAATAAAATAAATAAATTTTTTCCCCCCTTTAGCTGAGTTCCAGGCGAGTTACGCACCCGTCCAGATGGATCTATCAGCCCTCGTTCCTGCGGATCCGCCACGTTACTATGGGGATCCAAGACAGTGTCGCGCATTTGTGGAGCAATGCATGCTACACTTTAAGGCCTACCCTCTCTATTTTCCTTCCGATTGGGCTAAAGTGGCCTTTATGATTGACTACCTAGCGGGTGATGCCTTGAAATGGGTCACCCCCCTATGGGAAGCATGGGATCCTGTCATCCTTGACCTGCAGGCCTTCCTGGTGGCCTTTCGTATGGTCTTCGATGATCCTAACCCGGAGGCTCCTGCTGAAGCTTCACCTCCCAATATCCCGGAGCAGCCCCGATGGGTAATGTGTGTGGGTAGCGCAATAGTCCTCCAGCCCAATGAGACTACTGCCCACCCAGAATCCTCACAGGGTGACTACGCTTTCCGGAATACTTCTCTCAACCTCAAGAGGCAGTCCAGACGTGCTAGACGTAGAGGCAAGCCGTCACGCCAGGGTCTGTCCTCCCTGAGTCCTCCTGACCCCAACCTTGAAGTCCCTACTGAAGCTTCATCTCCTTGTATCCCGGAGAAACCCCAATGGGTAATGTGCGTGGGTAGTGCACCTGTTCTCCTGCCCGAAGAGACTTCTGCCCATCCAGACTCCACACAGGAGAACTTCCTGCACCCGGCATCAGATGCTTCTCTCTCTTTAACCGGTGTGCATGTCCAAGGATGCTCCAAAGCTGTGGTTACCTCTGAGTCTGTGCACCTCTACTACCTGGCGGAGGATCCCCTGTTGCCTCCTGAATCCTCCGGGATACCACTCGATGACAAATGGAGAGAGACTTCTCTACACCCGGTACTCAATACTTTGTCCGCTTCGTCCTGTGAGCCTGACAATGGGTACCCCAAAGTGGTAGTTACCTCCGAGTCTCTACACCCCTCCGACCAGGCGGAGGAACTCCAGTTGTCTCCTGAACCCTTCGGGGTGCTACCTGGTAGCGAAAGGACAGAGACTCTCCTATACTCTGTACCTGATACCTCGCTCGCTTCGTCCAGTGAGTCCAACCTAGTGTACTCCGAAGCAGAGGTTACTCCTGAGTCTCTACACCCCTCCGACCAGGCGGAGGACCTCCAGTTGTGTTCAGAATCCTTCGGGGTGCCACCTGGTGGTGAATGGACAGAGACTTTCCTATACTCTGTACCTGATACCTCGCTCGCTTCGTCCAGTGAGTCCAACCTAGTGTACTCCGAAGCAGAGGTTACTCCCGAGTCTCTACACCCCTCCGACCAGGCGGAGGACCTCCTGTTGTGTTCAGAACCCTTCGGGGTGCCACCTGGTGGTGAATGGACAGAGACTTTCCTATACTCGGTACCCGATACCTCGCCTGCTTCCTCCAGTGAGTCCGACCTAGTGTACTCTGAAGCAGTTGTTTTCTCTGAGCCTCTGCACTCTTCTGACCCGGCGGAGGACCTCCAGTTGTTTCCTGAATCCTCTGGGGTACCACCAGATAACAAAGAGACAGTGACTTTTCCTCATTATGTACCTGATAACCCGTCTATTTTTTCCTGTGAGCTTGACAAGATGTACCTCGAAGCAGAGATTACCCTCAAGTCTCTGTCCCCCTCCAACCCAGTGAACGACTGGTCCTCGAATTCCCTGCGGAAGATTCTGGCAGGCCTGAAGAAGAGGGGGCGTAAGGGGGGAGGTACTGTAACATACCTGGCGGCGTCCTTGCATGGTGGTCCATCTCCCACTGTGCAAGAGAGCGCACTTGATCTCCTGTCCAGAGTGTCTCTCTGGCTTCCCTCCATGCTGTCTGTTTGTGTCTGTCTCTGCTGCTTAAGGGCGGCGCCCGATCACTTCCTGCTTTTTGTACCTGCTGTGGGTCACACCCCTTGTGCGTCCTCAGCCTATTGCTGTCTGACACTTGGTATATAGCTCAGCAGCTCCCTTCTATCCCTGCCTGAGCATAGTGTTTTCCTTCAGTGTGTGTTTGCACTCTGAAGGTGCCAGGTCCCGTCTTTGTTTCCTTGTCTGCCTTTCCTGGAGGCTGTCTTTCCAGGCCTGTCTGAACTTAGTCCTGTATGTCTCCTGCTTTGCGGTATCAGCTCCCGTGTCTGAACTGTGTCCTGTATGTCTCCTGCTTTGCGGTATTAGTTCCCGTGTCTGAACTGAGTCCTGTATGTCTCCTGCTTTGCGGTATTAGTTCCCGTGTCTGAACTGAGTCCTTTCTGTGTATCTTGTCTGTCCTGTCTGAACACGCTCCTAGCCTGTTCCTCCCGCCTTCTAGGGGCCGATTACCTAGACCCGCTCCTGTATCTTGTCTGTCCTGTCTGAACACGCTCCTTGCCTGTTCTTCCCGCCTCTCTGGGGGCAGTATTCCCAGACCCGCTCCTGTATCCCGCTGCAGTGTCGGTCTCCTCCGTACACTCAGTTCCAGTCTGAACTCTCTCCTATCCTTTACCTGTTTTTCCTCTATGTCCGTTCCCTTCCTTTTTCTGCAGAGTCTGAACTCGTACCTAACTCCTGCCTGTTGTCTCTGTACTCCCGTTTGTGAGTTTGTGGTCCACTCGCTACTTCACTGCAAGTACCCTGTGGGTGTCTGGCTCTGTCTTTCCCTTCCTGTCTGTTCCGTGTGAACAGAGTCCTGTCCTGCCCTGCTTCTGCCCGCTGCTCCGGCAGTCCTGTCCTGCCCTGCTTCTGCCCGCTGCTCCGGCAGTCCTGTCCTGCCCTGCCTGCTTACCCGCCTGCCTGCATACCAGTCGTGCCTGCCTATACCCACCAGTCAGTGTGCCAGCCTACCAGTCTGTTCCTGTATTCCCCTGTGTGGGTCAACAGCCGTGTCCGGGGTCTGTCCTGGAGTAGCACCTGGTCCCTCTGCTCGGTTCCTCCTTGGTGCACTGGCGTCGTATGCCGTCGTGCGACCCTGGTCGGATCGGGTGAATACCTAGTTACGCCCCTCCAGGCATTCACTCTCCGGCACGGTCCAGTGGAATCACTACCAATCACACGCACACGCCGCTTAGCCCGGGCGTGTGCATAACAATGTGTCATTTGGTTCCTTTAATTAAACTACCCTGCGCTAAGACACTCGCTATGGCGTTTGTTAAGGAAATTGTCAGACTCCATGGCGTTCCCACCGACATTGTTTCGGATATGGGACCTCAGTTTGTGGCTCGCTTTTGGTGTGCTTTTTGTGACAGGTTGGGAGTCCATTTGTCATTTTCATCTGGGTATCATCCTGAGTCTAATGGACAGACAGAAAGAAAGAACCAGGATGTTGAACAGTTTTTGCGTTGTTTTGTGGCAGACAATCAAGAGGTGTGTTCTGAGTTTCTGCCACTCGCTGAATTTGCTCTTAACAACCATACATCCTCTTCTGCTGGGTGTTCTCCTTTTTTTTGTTGTACTGGGAGACATCCGTCGTTTGGTTCGTTCTCCAAATTGGTGTTGGCTGTGCCGCAGGAGGAGAATTTTTTCGGTGATTTGGAGAGAGTTTGGACTGACGTACGTTGTAACCTTCAAGAGGCTAGCAAAAAGTCCAAGATGTATTTTAACAGGAAACGTAAAGACGTTTTGTTTACGGTGGGTGACATGCTTTGGTTGTCCTCAAAGAATCTGCGGTTGAGGATTCCCTCTAAAAAACTGGGTCCAAAGTTTGTGGCACCATTTAAGGTGCTTCAGGTGGTTAATCAGTCTGCTGTTAGGTTAGAGGTTCCCACCTCCTGGAAGATTAATCCTGTTATTCATGTTTCCTTGTTGAAAAAGGCTGATGTATCGGATAGGGATGCTACTGTCAGAGTTCCTACGGTGGTGGAGGACGGCGAATATGAAATTTCTCGTATCCTTAATTCCAGAAGACATAGAGGGAAATTGCAGTATCTCGTCGCTTGGAAAGGTTTCAGTCCCGAGGATAACTCCTGGGTAGGGGCGGATGATGTCTCTGCCCCTAGACTTGTCAGAGCATTCCACAGGAGGTTTCCTGATAGGCCTGGGCCTGGAGGATCCGGAGGATCCTCATGGACGATGGGGTACTGTTAGAACTCTCCTGTTAGTTTTTTTCTATTTTGGTCACGTGACCTGCTGCCTATTTATTCCTGCTCTGCCCTTCTGGCTTTGCTGGACTTCAGTGTTATTTGACTCTATCTAGCCAGGTGCTTTTGTACCTATCTCTCTAGTTCGTTTGGTCCTTTGGACCTCTAAGTACTTTTGTCTGTTTGTCTTTTTGCTCCGCTACAACATCTGCTAGGAGGTGTCCAATTTTGTTCCAGTCCTTAGTTCTTTTAGGGACCCCTCCCTTTATTCTATAGGTCTGCGTTCAGACTAGCTGAGGACAAAGGCGGGTCTGTTCACAAGGAACAGGTCGCACGCTGCAACGTAGGGAATCAGCTCAGTCTTATTGTAGGGACAGATTCCCTTTCTTTCCTTAGTTCTTTTAGCAGATCATAACACCTATCCTGGGAGATGGGGGACTCGGAGCCGGGTCCTATGTTGTCGATGGGGTGCAGCCATGGCCCGGACCCGCTCCGTGCCCAGGGCCGTCACACTAAAAAAATGATGGTACGGGCTTATCCGGGTTGAGTGGCTGATCTCGACTACACCACCTGTGGCGCCGTCATTGTTACTACTCCCCACAGGCGGAGCAGGGCCTCAGGGCAGAGGGACAGGATGACGGGGGTTGTAGTGTAGGAGGTCTGGTGCTACGTAGTGCGGTGTAGTGCAGAATAAACAGTCAGGAGGCCATAGGGGTTAACTTCCAGGGTTTTTACTCACGTTGTAGAGTACAGCTGCAAGGCTTCTCCCTGCTCCTCGCGGAGTTCTGCGGTCACCAGTAACGGGGGTCCGACAACCTCCGAGTAAACAAAGTGTTCAATCAGGACCCCGCACCAGAGTGTTCCTAGACTTCAGACCGGGTACTTTCCTGTCTGTATGTGTGTGAATAGGCCGGGTCTCCCTCTGGACTTCGCTCAGAAAAAGGGTTCGGGTGGCAGCTCTGCTCCTTCCGTTACCCGGTGGGATCCTCTGGGCCTACCGGGCTTCCCTGACCAGGACATAGAGCAGCAAGGTCAGGTGTCGGGGGCCGGTACCCCTCTTGCAGCCGGAATCCCTCTGAATAGATCAGCATAGCGAGGACAGGTGGCGTATACCGCTCCGTCTGCATCCCCGTGGGAACCATTTGCGGTGGAGCTACATTCCTGAGCTCCGGGCCTTCTTGGTCATGGTCCTTGACCGGGCTGAGACATACATTATCTGCAACCTGCCCCTCGACCCAAGGCCAGGGTACGAGGGCCGTGTCTCCATCTGCTGCAGGTCCACACAGGATCCACATTCAGGGTGGGAAATCACAATCAAAAGACGACCAAGAGCCAAGATGGCTGTGTATTAAATATGAAATTTAAAGTGTAAACTAAATGTGAGTCCTCCACCCTCACCCACTACTTGGTTCCCCCTATCTCTTGGTTCCCCAGTCTCCCAATTCCCAGTAGGGGCTGCACCTATTGCATAATAGCCCCCTCTGGTGGGAGAAGTGTGGTGTTGGATGTGGAGGTAGGGTCCTGACCATCACACTGTTCTTACCTCAGAGGAGGAACACTACACCCCATTAAAGAGGTGCAGAATCCCTGTGGTGGTCGAACCCTCGGGGCGCCACAGAAGCGTACCATGATGGAGCGGGACACTTCAGATCGAAGAAGTTGGAAGTCTTGCTACGTGAGCAATTCTACTGGGCTGGCATGAGGAAAGCAATCAAGAGATGGTGTCGAGAATGCGGACCATGCAACCTGAGACGAAAAGACCATGACAGCCAGAGGGCTCCCCTACAGCCCATCATCACCAAACAGCCACTCGAACTGGTATCCTTGGACCACGTGAAGCTAGCCCCAAGCAGGTCAGGCTATGTCTACGCTCTCACCATCGTAGACCACTACTCCCGGTTCCTGGTAGTAGTGCCAGTGAAAGACCAGACGGCTCAGACGGCAGCCAAGGCATTTCAACAGCACTTCTGTCGCCCGCACGGTTACCCTGACTGTGTGCTTACTGACCAAGGTCCAACCTTCGAAGCGGAGGTGTTCCAGGAATTCTGCAACCTGTACGGCTGCAAGAAAATCAGGACAACGCCGTATCACCCCCAAACCAACGGGTTGTGTGAGAAGATGAACCAGGTGGTGATAGACCTGTTGAAGACATTGCCCCTGGAAGAACGCAGCCTGTGGCCAGAGAAGTTGCCAGATCTGGTGGCTCTATATAATCACATCCCGGTGAACTCCACCAATTGTACACCCGCTTACCTGATGAGGGCAAGACCTGGTAAGCTGCCCATCAACTTGGACATGGGAGTCCCAACACCAGAGACAACCTCACCAGATGCGGATTGGGAAACCGAGCAGCAGCAACAATACCGCAAAGTGCAAGAGAGTGTTGAAAGAAGCTTGTCCCAGGCAAGACAAAAGCAAGAGAAAACTTATGATCAACACGCACCTGCTGTCCCCTTGTTACCTGGAGAACAAGTCCTTAAGAGAAAGAGACGATTCCATAAACTAGATGATCAGTGGGAGGTAGAGCCGTACACCATCCTACCCTCAAGTTACGATAACACCAAAGTGTGCCTCATCAGCAAAGATGGAGGAGAAACTTCAGCGGCAGTCTCAAGAGACCACTTGAAGATAAGTCCCGAGCAGTTAAAACACACTAAAGAAAATCAAGACAACCCTCAGCCCACAGAAGAAGTGGAGGAGGTGGTCCAAACAGTACTTGGAGAATTTCCCCGGTCGTGGACACAGGTGAACAATGCAATTGTAGTACCGGTCCTTACCTTTCTCCAAGCAGCCTCACCGGAAGCTACAGAAGTCCCAGAACAGCTGGAAGACCAGTCGGCCCCAGAGACAGAGGTTTCATCATCAGCAGACCAGGAGAATCAACCCTCTGCTAGCAGTGAACCTGTCGTACCCATGATGAGCCAAAGAATTCGTAGGAGATTACCCAGCCTACCAATGTTACCTCAGACTACCCGTAGAGTAGGTCACACTGAGCCCACCACACCAGGGGTAGACACAAGGGACCAGGGTAGAGCAGTGACCACCAGTGTACTACGTAGATCGACCAGGAGTACAAAAGGTCAGCTTCCTGCCCGTTGGAGAAACTAAAATGTATACTGTATATAGTTACCAGTAAGGTTAAAGCAGAAAAGTTGTGTTTTCAAAGTAAATTGCAAAAGTTGGTCATGTGTGCATTTACACTCTGTGCAGAATTATTAAGCAAGTTGTATTTTAGAGGATTATTTTTATTATTGATCAACAACTATGTTCTCAATCAACCCAAAAGACTCATAAATATCCAAGCTTAATATTTTTGGAAGTTGGAGTGTTTTTTTTTAGATTTGGCTATCTTAGGAGGATATCTGTTAGTGCAGGTAACTATTACTGTGCAGAATTATTAGGCAACTTAATAAAAACCAAATATAATCCCATCTCACTTGTTTATTTTCACCAGGTAAACCAATATCAGTGCACAAAACTTAGAAATAAACATTTCTGACATGCAAAAACAAAAACCAAAAAAATTAGTGATGAATATAGCCATCTTTCTTTATGATGACACTCAACAGCCTTCCGTCCATAGATTGTCAGTTGCTTGATCAGTTTTCAATCAACATTGCGTGCAGCAGCCACCACAGCCTCCCAGACACTGTTCCGAGAGGTGTACTGTTTTCCCTCCCTGTAGATCTCACATTTTATGATGGACCACAGGTTCTCTATGGGGTTCAGATCAGCTGAACAAGGGGGCCATGTCATTATTTTTTCTTCTTTTAGACCTTTACTGGCCAGCCACGTTTTTAAGTAGTTGGATGCATGTGATGGAGCATTGTCCTGCATGAAAATCATGTTTTTCTTGAACGATACCAACTTCTTCCTTACCACTGCTTGAAGAAGTTGTCTTCCAGAAACTGGCAGTAGGTCTGGGAGTTGAGCTTCACTCCATCCTCAACCCTAAAAGGTCCCACAAGTTCATCTTTGATGATACCAGCCCATACCAGTACCCCACCTCCACCTTGCTGGCGTCTGAGTCGGAGTGGACCTCTCCGCCCTTTACTGATCCAGCCTCTGGCCCATCCATCTGGCCCATCAAGAGTCACGCTCATTTCATCAGTCCATAAAACCTTTGAAAAATCAGTCTTAAGATATTTCTTGACCCATTCTTGACTTTTTATCTTATGTTTCTTGTAAAAGGTGGTCATTTTTCAGCCTTCCTTACCTTGGCCATGTCCCTGAGTATCGCACACCTTGTGCTTTTTGATACTCCAGTAACGTTGCAGCTCTGAAATATGGCAAAACAGGTGGCGAATGGTATCTTGGCAGCTTCACGCTTGATTTTCCTCAGTTCATGGACAGTTATTTTGCGCCTTTTTTGGCCAACACGCTTCTTGCGACCCTGTTGGCTATTTGCCATGAAATGCTTGATTGTTCGGTGATCACGCTTCAAAAGTTTGGAAATTTCAAGACTGCTGCATCCCTCTGCAAGACATCTCACAATTTTGGACTTTTCAGAGCCCGTCAAATCTCTCTTCTGACCCATTTTGCCAAAGGAAAGGAAGTTGCCTAATAATTAAGCACACCTTATATAGAGTGTTGATGTCATTAGTCAACACCCCTCCTCATTACAGAGATGCACATCACCAGACTTACTTAATTGGTAGTTGGCTCTCAAGCCTATGCAGCTTGGAGTAGGACAACATGTATAAAAAGTATCAAAGTGATCAAAATACGCATTTGCCTAATAATTCTGCACGCGGTGTAGTTACCCGGTAAGGGTATAAAGACTTGTAGGTTATGGACGGTGAATAACCAAAGAACTTTCCATTGTAAATAGTTGCACTTATTAGAGTGTCCCCTTATTGATTTTATGATTATAACAAATGACCTCAGAACAAAAACCCGTTTGGCGTGGCCGAAGACGTGGTCTAACACCTGGATCATCTATGCCCTGCAGCCATGCCCAGGGCCTACGTTGAGGGTTTGCGGATGGGTCCCTCATGTTCAAGTTGCACCTTGCTCAGTGGAATGGACACCTGGTAGCAGATTATACTGTAACCTGTTAAAGACTGTAATGTTAATAATTTTCTGTGTGCATTGTTATTGTTATTTGTTACTTTTGAAAGATATCCTCAGTCCGGGAGTACTGAAATTAACTAGGGGGGAATGTGGCACCCCAGGGGTCCGGTTGCCACAGTGGCATTGCCTCCCTCACCAGAGGTGATGCCATGCCTGGAAGCAAGCAGGGGTCCCCTAGTCAGGGATACTAAACATGCAACACTTTCCTGGCTCCAGACCAGCAAGGGGATCCACTCCCCTTGGCAACTGGGATCTGGGGGCGGGGTTAGTTAGTTTTAGTGTGAGGGGTTGAAGCGAGGACGTCAAAGAGAGAGGAGCTGGGGACTAGAGCTGCGCGGCAGCTCACCCCAGAAGCACCGCACAGAAGAACCGGAGCCCGAGGCTGTGGGGCACCGAAGGCCCAGCAGTAGAAACCGGAGGGCAGGAGATTGCAGGTCTCCTGGCCCCATCAGATGCCCAGAGGCTCAGCAGCACCGCAGGGTCTAGCACCGCCACGAGGGAGTGATGCGCCAGCAAGGCCCGAGCTGCCTGCCATACGGGTGAGCACAGAAACGCCACACTCAGGGACGAGGGCCACCACACAGCTACAAGTATCAGGGCCAAAGAGTTTAGTGGAAAGGGAAGGCCTCCAACTTCACGTGGCAAGGAGGATTCTTTACTTGCTTCCAGGCTGCCCGGGCTTCCATTTCTAGCCAGTACCCTAGTCCCGGCTTGTCAAATCAGCACCAGTAAAGACCCTGGGACTGCACTAGCTTGTCTCTGTGTTTCTTGCTGCGCCATCAATCCCTGTACTACAACGCACAGCACAACCTGCAACATCATCGACACTACCCTGGAGCTAGCTCTTCCTGTGGAGAGCCACACCATCCGTGCTGCAGCAACATCAGCTTCAGAGGACTGCCCCGCAGCGGCGGCTCCCTTTAGCCGCATTCCACAGGTGGCGTCACGAACTCTATAAAAACTCTATAAATCCCCTATATATAACTCCTTTTATTGACTGCCCTGGGTCACGGACCGGGTCACCGCCACTGTGACATCCCCCATCATCCATCGGCCCGGCACCGGGTATCCCACGGCCCAGGGGGCGCGTCACATCTACTTTGGGTTCTTCAGTCACGATAGGAGGTACTTCTTCCTGTGGCTTCAATAGACCTGGGCACAACTTCAAGTGGTCTCTTGAAACTGTTACAGCTTTCTTAGCTCCATCTTACTGATTAGACAGGTTTTTCTATTATCGAACCTGGAATCCAACACAGTGTAAGGCTCTCTTTCCCACTGGTCGTCAAGCTTGTGGTTTCTTCTCTTTCACTTCAGCACAACTTTGCCAGGTGTTAGGGGTTCTGCGGGTGCACTCTTGTTGTACTGTGCTTCCTGCTTATCTCTCACCCTATTTAGACTGTCTTCGACACAGGCCTGTACTCTCTTGTACTGCTCCTGCCGGGTCGTATCGCAGTCTTCAGTGGACATGTCTGCTTCTGGCTCTACCACTCCAAGCTCCAGGTCCATGGGCAACTTTCCGGGTCTTGCTCTCATGAGGTACGCTGGAGTACAATTGGTGGAACTCACAGGTATGTGATTGTACAGATCTACCAGGTCAGGTAGTTTTGTCTGGCCACTGATTCCTTTCTTCTAGAGGTAAGGTCTTCATCAGGTCTATGACGATATTGTTCATCTTTTCACATAGACCATTGGTTTGAGTGTGGTACGGCGTAGTCTGAATCTTCTTACACCCGTACTGATGGCAAAACTCTTTGAACAGCTCGGCTTCAAAGGCTGGACCTTGATCCTTCAGCACCTTATCCGGGTATCCATGGGGCCTGCAGAAGTATGCTTGAAACATCCTTGCTGCAGTTTCTGCCGTCAGATCCTTGACGGGGGCTACCACCAGGAACTGGGAGTAGTGATCCACCATGGTCAGGGCATAGGAGTAGCCTGACCTGCTGGGTGACAACTTGACGTGATCCAGCGCGACAATCTCCAGGAGCTGGGTTGTCTTGATGGACTGCAAGGGTGCTTTCTGGCTGCTGTAGTCTTTTCTTCTGAGGCTACAGGGTCCACAATCCCGGCACCACCTCTCTATGGAACTCCGCATTCCAACCCAATAAAACCGACTCTTCAGAAGGGTTTCCAGCTTCTTCCAGCCAAAGTGCCCTGCTTCATCCTGGTAGGCCTCCAACACCATCTGGATGTCTGTCCTGGGCACTACGATCTGCCATACCATCTCATGGGTCCTGGGGTTGACATACCTTCAGCACAGCTTCTCTCTATAGATGAACAGCCGGCTTCTCTCATTCCACAGTTGCTTGGCTTGTGGAGAAGCGTCCTTCTCCTGGGAGAAACCTTCCTGGGTTTTCAGTTCTTTGATATGGCTGACAACCGGGTTGCTGTCCTGGGTCTCCTTCCAACTGTGGTGAGGCAAAAGGTTTAGTGTCTTACCACGATACCTCCTGGAGGTGCGCTGCTCGTGGACCATCCCATTTCTATGGAAGGCAGGTAGCTCAATCTCCTCCAGGTCATCCACTTCTTCTTCAGTGTCCGACTGGTGAGGCATTCTGGATAGGGCATCGGCATTGGCGTTCTTGTGGCCTGCCCGGTACTTGATGGTGAACTGATAGTTTGACAGTCGGGCCACCCAACGCTGTTCCATGGCTCCCAACTTGGCTGTCTCTAGATGTGTCAAGGGGTTGTTGTCAGTATAGGCCGTGAACTTAGTGGAGGCCAGGTAGTGCTTGAATCGTTCAGTGATGGCCCAGACCAAGGCCAGGAGCTCCAACTTGAAGGAGCTATAGTTTTCTGGATTCCTCTTGGTAGGATGAAACTTCCTGCTGGCATAGGCAATCACCTTCTCTTTGCCATACTGCTTCTGGCTTAACACAGCTCCTAGTCCCTCGTTGCTGGCAATCGTGTACAGCAGGAAAGGTTGGCTGTAGTCAGGGTAGGCCAGGGTTTCTTCGCCAGTCATGATCTCTTTCATCACTGCAAAGGACTCAGTCTGCTCTTTACCCCACTGGAAGGGGGGGGGTTTGCCTCTGTGGGACTGTCTTACCAGGCGGTCTTGTAGAGGTGCTGCCTTCTTGGTGTAGTCCTTTACAAATCTCCGGTAATACCCGACCAGTCCCAGGAACTGACGTACCTCCTTGAGATTCTTTGGTTCCAGACATTTCTGGATGGCAGTGACCTTCTCCGGGTCTGGTGCTACTCCTTCTGGACTGACTATGTGCCCCAGGTACTGAACCTTCTGTTTGAGCAGGTGGCACTTGGAAGGCTTCAATTTCATCCCATACCGGGACAATGCTTCAAATACCTCCGCCAGGTGCTTCAAATGGTCCTCGTAAGTCTTGGAGTACACTATCACGTCATCCAGGTATAGCAGCACTGTCTCGAAGTTCCGGTGTCCCAAGCAGCAGTCCATCAATCTCTGGAACATTCCAGGGGCGTTGCAGAGTCCGAACGGCATACTGTTGAACTCGCAGAGTCCCATCGTCTTCTCCCGGTCCTCCTCAGCAACTGCTACTTGCCAGTACCCACTAGTGAGGTCAAGGGTAGAGAAGTAATTTGCAGACTTTAGTGCAGCCAGGGATTCCTCTATACGGGGTAAAGGGTATGCATCTTTATGTGTTATGCGGTTTACCTGTCTGGAATCTACACACATTCTTGTGCTTCCATCCTTTTTCCTGACCAGGACCAGGGGAGCTGCCCAGGGGCTACAGCTATCTCTTATTACCCCTGCTTTCTTCATGTCATTCAACATTTCCTTCGCTTTCTGGTAGTGTGCTGGTGGTATGGACCAGTAACGTTCTTTGATGGGTGGATGGTCACCTGTGGATATATGGTGTAGTACCCCTTTAATCCTCCCAAAATCAAGTGGTTGTTTGCTGAATACTTGTTCGTATTCCTGGACCACCCTGTGCACACCTTGTTTTTGATGGACAGGAGTGGTGTCAGTCTCAACATGGAGCTGTTGACACCAATCCCCCACCTGGGTTTCTGAGTCATTGCCCTCCACTGTGTCTGATGAGGTTAAAGACTCTACTGTGTGTATGGCCTCATCATTCACAGTATACAATCTGGCAACAGTGGCGTATCTTGGTAATTTAACTTCCTCCTCCCCACAATTTAGGAGACGTATGGGTACCCTCCCATTGCATACATCAACTACCCCTCTAGCAGTTAAGAGTGTAGGTCAGTGCTCTGAGCTAATGGGCTCCACTACCGCCTGGTAGTTCTGTCCCTTGAGACCTATTGCTGCCCTACACCAAATCAGCATCTCACTCATTGGGGGGATCACAATGGGTATCGGGTCTGTCACCCATACATTACTAATCTCACCACCTGTTAGCTTTACCTGTTGCTGGTACAGGAGGGCTCGAATCTCTCTCTGGAGCACCTTCCTCTGCCCTGGTTTGGCAGTGTCAGCAATCTGTTGGAGTAAAAACAACACTTCTCCCAAACAGTTACCAACAATATTCGTACCAAGTATCATATACAAGTCTGTATCACCAAGGTTAGATTCTACTACAATCAGTCCTTGGTCCTTTAGTTCCACTTTCCCCACCTTCACTGTCACGTCCTTAACCCCGACTAGGTTAAGAGGAAGGCTGTTAGAGGCATACACTGAGAGGTTCGGGGCTGGCGGGCGGAGTTCATCTATGGACCAGTACCTTTTGTAGAGGACATCAGGTATGATGGTTACCTGTGAGCCGGTGTCCAGTAACGCGGGTGTTGCTATGCCGTCCAGCACGATGGACAGGAAAGGCCTCCCTCCTGCGAACTGGTGGTAACAGCTTGATGGGCCTGGTTGATTTACTCCTGGATGTCGGCACTCGGCCCCAGGGTTTTCTCGTTTAAAGGACAGTTCCGCGCTGTGTGGCCTGCCTTGTGGCAATGGTAGCAGATGAAGTCTCCTGGAGGGCGACGCTGGTCATTGGTCCTCCCACGGGGTGGCGTTGTCCTCCTCTGGGGTGGCATTGTCCTCCTACGGGGTGGTGTTGTCCTCCTTCTTCTCCTCATCCAGGAGACATCCTCAGGGCTGTCAGCGAGTAGAATCCTTCCTTCCAGCTCGGGCTCCTCCTGTAGCTGCAGGGTGCTCAGGACAGTGGCCAGGGTTTTACTTAGCTGGCGCACTTCAGAGCGCAGGCTGTCCAGCTCGCTAGGGGGCACTGTTTGCATCTTTGTCTCAGCCGTTAATGAAGGAGCAGTGGGTGCTGCGGGCACTGGGGTGGTCCCACCTTGGTAACGCTGGATAGCAGTCCCTGATGTTTCCAAGGGCTGAAGGCCCTTAATAGCCATGTCCTTCAGGGTGTCAAAGGTGGCATTTGGATGATCTAAGGCCCACCACCGTACGGTTCTGCTCTCCTCCTGGGACCTCAACCCCCAGACGAACTGTTCCGTCAGCATTTTATTTTCATCTTGTATGCTGGCTGGACTAACCTGTTTCAGGGCCCGCAGGGCTTCCTGTAAGCGCCAGGCATAGTCCCAGATACTGTCCTCAGGTTTCTGGACACAGTGGTAGAACCTCATCCGGAGATCTGTCTCAGTGCAGTTTTCAAACACAGTTTGCAGTCTCTTAAAGATAGTGGATACTGATTCCTGGTCTGCGGCTGTCCAAGTTTCAACTTCCTGCTCTGCGGCACCAGTCAATTGTCCCAGCACAACAGCAGCTCTCTGCTTACCAGTCATAGAATACATGTCCAGTACACCACATATTTTTCTCTTGAACCCGGACAGGGTGTCTGGTTTGCCATCATACTGGGGAAGCCATTTTGCTCCAGGGATATACGGCAGGGCCATTGGTATCAACGGAGTCACGACCCCTGCTGGTGGAGCGGCCGCTCTGGCCTGTGCCGCCCCGGGCGCAAGTTGGGCATCAGGAGCGTTAACCGGTGCTCCGGCGGCTTGCTGGTCGTCGGCCATGGTTGCGTCCCCCTAGTAAACCATAGCCTACCTTCTTCACTTTTTATCAGGTAGGCCGCAGCTCCGCGGGCGACGGTCTTCTTCCAGGACCTTGCGTCGCTCGCGTCTGATGTCAGAGCGTCCTCTGGACTCCTTCCAGTACCTGACGCTTCCTGGTTCGACGTCAGGGGCGGGGTGTGTCCTGGGCTTCACGCGCTTCTCACAGTCACGCCTCTCGGGTTCCCGCGGTTACGCCCCTCTTCTTCCCGCGCGGCTACAGGAAAATGGCGGACAATGGCGGGAAACCTCGGAAATGGCGGGAAATCTTCACCACAGTAAGTATTACAGTCTTTCAAGGCGCACAGTACCTGGTGGCAACGGGCACGGAATCCTGTTCGTGATGCCAGAAGAATGACGCACCCTCAGGGCCGTGGGGTGCTCGGCAGCCGGGCCTCTGGTTGCTGGGGGATATCATGGTGGCTGACCCGGTCCGTGGCCCAGGGCGGTCACCCAAAAGGGGAATTATTTATAGGGGATTTGTAAAGTGTTTGTGATGCCACCTGTGGAATGCGGCTAAAGGGAGCCGCCGCTGCGGAGCAGTCCTCTGAGGCAGATGGTAGGGCAGCTTGTGATGGAACGGCTCCCCACAGGTGGAGCGGGCCTCAGGGCAGCGTGGGGTGATGGATGGGGGTACAGGGGGAGAGACGGCCAGGACGGTTCAGGGGAAATGACAGACACTCACACGGGGGTTCGCTTCGATACCTTTACTGGTCTTGATGCAGGTATGGTCCAGGGTACTCGGTACACAGGGTGCATTTCTGGACTCTCCCCAATGAGCGGGTATAGGGCCTCCTGATCCGTTGCTTCCACTTGCTAAGCTTCTGACCTGCCTGGAGCTAGGCCTGGCTTTATTACTGTCTCTATTTCTCTTTTGCACCTGCTGACCTGGTGGTAGGGCTTTCTCCTGGAGATCACTCTCCCTGGACGCTGGGGCCTCCGTGACTCCTAGCCCTGGTACAGTAGTCAGCGTTGGTCAGCCTGGGACTTGTAGTCCTCCAGGTATCCGGTGGTCCCTACTGGGTATGAAGGGTCCCTGTAGGAGCGGACTCGGTGACCGGTGTATATTTCGGGGTGAGCCTGGTACGCTCCTCTGCCCCCTCAACTCCTCTCTCCTTTCCTCCTTGCCGTCGGCCGCACTCAGGGCCCTCCATATGGCAGCAGCAGATGAGCTGCATGTTCGCTGCTCTCAGCATCAGCACGCTCTCAGACTCTCTCTGTCTGACTACCAACAACTAACTGAGCTGCCTGGCTTCACCCTCCCTTTTTATATCCCTATCAGGGATCCCTCTGCTGGTCTGAGGTGGTAGGGTTGAGGTGTGTGAATGTGTGAGGGCCTCTTGTGGAGAAGTCAATCCATGCACCCTACTCGGTTCTGCGGCACCTATGCGTAGCAGGGCGCCACATAACCTCCTACTTGCCTAGTCCTGCCAGTGTTGCGGCACAGCATTTCAGCATCACAACATATGTTAATGATAGGCATTTCCAAGACCTGTGCTGACTTGGGCATGCCCTCCTGGTAACTGGCAGGGTGGACAATTACACTACTGTAAGGTACACTGCCAGGGCATGATGGCATTATTGCATTATCACAAAAGACAATGAAACGTCCATAAACAGTTATGTCCAATTAAAACATTAATAAAACCTATAAGTGTTTCACATTCAGAATAATATTGATTACTTGTAAGTATTGGTAAAACAGTATGGTGAAACAATTGATGGATTGCTTCTATTCATATTTTGAACTAGAACCTGAAAATTCTAAAAGAAAAATCATACACAAAGAAAACAACTGTTATGCCAATAACCTGGCTTAAAATCCCTCGCCCCAAGTCACAGGGGAAAGGCTGGTAACAATATTTAATAAATACCATAAACCTCAGAGACACAACAAATTGTTCATAAACTACCTGTTTAATTTTTCAGGGCCATCACGCCACATATTTCCTTATTAGTTGTGTGATCCAGCTGGGCGAAAGGATGGATGGCACCTGTCAGCCATGGAATATAATGCTGCAGTTTTATGAATTATTTCTATGAGCAAAAGCCTATTACGTCTGACAAGAGGATGATGATATTAGGCTATCATCATTCAAACGGTATCCACCCGTTCCCCCTTTCATCCATCAGCCCCCCGTGCGTGGAAGTTTAAAGCCGGTGTGTCTACACAGCCAACCCAAGACAAATACGCCTGCCTTTCCCCGAGTCCATGAAACATTTAGCATTTCATTATGAATCACAGCAGATGACAGTAACAAATGGTCTAATGAATTTGCCTTGTTGTCAGAGATGGTGAGAAGAACAGCAAAACTGAATGTCTTTGTGGGTCTATGGTGATCCTTACAACGTAAAGACATCTGTCTGATTCTCGTGTATCAGCAAATCCTTAAAAATGGACTTTTATAGAAATGTTCCGCATTTCAATTCACGTGAAGGGTCATGACTGCCGTTGGTTACAGACATTTATTTTTACCTGACTTACAAGTTTGGAGAAAACTCTCTTGTAGGGTTTTCTCTTTCTTTCATTCCTGTAAGAAATATTAGCCACGAAGACACTAGATTCATTGTAAGGAAGATTTGGTCATATCTAAAGGGAAAACAGCACTTCAGACATGAAAACAACAAATGCAATGGCAGAACACGTAATAACTCAACAAGCTGCAGCGCAGCCAATCAACAAGCTTTTAGGCTTTGGGCACTTATGCAGCCATCACAACCATGCCAAGAATTGGCATGGCGGTGATTGCCCGGCACCACCCGTGATCCGGCCTGTATAACCTCTGAATCACGGGTAGTGCCACCATTGTTCTCTGACTAGCGTAGGGACAGTGTAAAAGAAATAAATAATTTAAAAAAAATGATGTTTGGTCCCCTGTACTTTTAAAAAACAGCCAAGTGAGTGGCTGAGGGTTGGTCTTATTATGCTGGGAAGGGCAATTATCCATGGACCTTCCCAGCCTATTAATATCAGCACACAACTGTCTGCTTTGCTTTAGCTGCTTATTAAAAACAGATGGGACCCCATGTCATTTTTTGTGTCCTCCCATTTTTAATAACTAGCAGAGGCAAAGCAGACAGCTAGTTTCCTAGCATAAAGTAACCAGCTCACAGCTGTCTGCTTTCCCTTGACTGGTTATTAAAAATAGAGGGGACCTCACGTTATTTTTTTCATTTATTTATTTATTAACAAGTACGGTAAACTACACACGCAGGGCACTGCTTCAGTCCTTCATATGGTTCCTCCTGGTTCAAGATTATTTTTTTTTTTTTTCTATGTTATTTTAAGTCATTTCCCTATCCACATTTGTTTGCAGGGTAATTGTCTTGCTCTTAACCCCATTTTGCTTCCTTTTGCAGTCCCTTAGCCCTTGCTACAACCATTTTACAGCACCAAAATTTGGGTCACCATTGACTTATATGGGGTTCAGGTCCGGGGTCAAGTTCTGGTACCTGAACCAAACTTTGGACTGAAGTCTCTAATCAAAAATATAAAAACAAAAATTGCCCGATTTCTAAGAATTGCTATTTCATTTAATTTGGAACTGGTAATCTTAAGGGATTATTTAGTTTACAAAATCATTTTCAGATCCCATTTTTAGAAATCCTGTGCTAACAGAAGTGGATCCCATTCAGGGCCATCAGGTATTACCCTGAATTGAGAATAGCTACAGCCTATATTTTAAAAGAGCTGTGCAGGATTTAAAAAAATTAAGGTAACAGGAGTAGATGCAATAAAAAAACCTCTTCTCATGAATTCTCTGCCCCTCCAACATTGCTGCTTCAGTGGTTCCCAACAGTCTTAACTTTCCTTGCAGTGATCATGATCCCTGCATGCGCATGATTTCTGCTGTATTGTCTCGGAGATGATCGTATCATGTATTATATGGTATGAGAGTGCTGAGGCCAGTGAATAACCATAGCAGCAATGTACATTTATGTCAATTAATGTTTTTCCGTAGTATAAGACAACAAACTTGTTTGTTGTCTGGTACTATGGAAACACGTAAATTTGCATATGTGCTGAGCATACAAAACAATGGGAGATTTTTAGACAGCACTGTTAACGAAGTTGCTTCATTTTTTTATCGTACATGTATCGAAGTAATAAACAAACTTGCTTGCTCATTCAGGGATCAGCAACCTTCAGCACTCCAACTGCAGCTTCTAACTTATGCTGACAGCCACTTGACTGCCTGTGACTATCTGGGAGTTCTTGTTTTACTGGAGTACCAAATATTGCCACTGATCAATGCTTTACGTATTCAAACTATGCCCATACCTCTGATGCTGAAGGGTGTATTCTCACATTCTGAATGACACTGGCACTATGGTGTGAAGGACCAGGCAGCAAAACTGTTTGACCAAAACTGATCCAGATTTGCAATCCGGTTTTTGGTCTTGTGGCTTGTATAGAAGAAGAAAAATGCTTCCAACTTTAACCATTGTAAGAGAAAATGAGTACTTTATTTTTTAATTTACCCCTATATGACATAAAACAAGCACCAGGTCCCGTAATAAGATTGTTGGAATAATACATATTAATCTGTATGCGTATTGCAACAACTACTGTGCTGTTTCATATGTTGTGCATATTGTGAGGTTGTTAACAAAGTTTAGTTAAAAAAAAAACAAAAAAAAAACTCCCACAGACAGGATGCCCCCTCCTTCTCTTCCTGTTGTTGTTGTTATATATGTATTTGATTTCTTCATGCTGCAGTAACACCAGACTCCATGCTGTGCCTATGCTGGATATGAATAAACCTACATTGTGTTCTAAACTCTGGATGTCATGCGGATTAATCCTCTGCTAACAGGTTATGGGCCCAGATGTACCCGAGTCCCAGAGTCACAGATCCCCAGAACACAGAGAAAAAAAAAAAAGAAAGAAAGACAGCAAACTGAGAAGAAGCAAAGATGGCCACCAGCAGCAGCTCCATGAAATTTACAGTGCCAAGTCTCACTAACCAGAATTATCAATCCTGGAAATTCAAAGTGAAAATGCTGCTGATAAGAGAAGGTACGTGGAAATACACACAGGAGCCTAAACCCTGACCCAGTGCCACAGGAGTGGACAGAGATGGATCAGAAAGCACAAAGTACCATATCACTCAGTATAGATGATGACCAGATTATGCATGTGTGTAAATGTAATACTGCAAAGGAAATGTGGGAGCAGTTGCAAAAGGTACATGAGAGGATAAATTTAAGCAATAAGCTCTATCTCATGAGAAAGCTGTACCAGTCTAAGCTACAGAAAGGCCAGGATATGCAGGATTACATAAGAAGTGTTCTGGAAATTGTAGAACGCCTGAGAGGCATTGGGGAAGATCTAAAGGACTTTCATGTGGCCACATTACTGCTTAGTGGCCTTCCAGAGAGCTATGATACGCTTGTAACCACACTAGATGCACGTCCAGATGATGAGCTTACACTGGAGTATGTCAGGGGGAAGCTCATAGATGAATATAAGCGAAAGGCAGAAGGTGTAAACAGTAGGACATGCAACACAGAATCTGCTTTACAGACACAAAACCTAACTGATAACAGGAAGCACATAAAAGAAACACGTGAATGTTTTGTTTGCAAGAAATCAGGACATTTGAAAGCTGACTGCAGAGTCTGGAAAGCTAGAATGAATCAGCTGAAAAAGCAAAGCAGTCATCAAAGGGTTAAAAGTGCTGTATCTGGAGAAAATGATTCTGTGAATACTGAAACTGCATTTACTGTCAGTGCAAATACATCAAAGCATGCATGGTGTATAGACTCTGGAGCAACTAGTCACATGACTAATAACAGAGACTTCTTTTCTAAGCTTGACCAAAGTAAATCAGAGAAAGTGATTATGGCTAATGGTCAGTACATGACTTCAGAAGGCATAGGAGATGGTTATATTGATTGTCAAATCTCACCAACACAAAGCAGGAAGATCCCAGTAAAGGATGTGCTGTATGTGCCTAGTCTTGAAAGTAATGTACTATCTGTGAAGAAACTCACAAAACAAGGAAATGAAGTTACATTTAAGCATGATAGCTGCATCATCTCAAAGGAAGGTCACACACTAGCAGAGGGAAACATCACAGATGAACTTTATCAGCTGAAATGCAAAGAGTGTGTGTATACAGCGCAACAAGAAGAGCATAAAAACTGTATTCATGTGTGGCATAGGCGTCTGGCACACAGAGACCCAGAAGCAATAAGAAAGTTAGTCCAAAAGCAACTAGCTGAGGATATTACAATTGATCTATGTAACCAGACAATGAAGTGTACTAGCTGCATCAAAGGGAAAATGTCTAGGAAAGCTTTTCCTAAGAGAATTAGTACAACAACAGCACAGCCACTAGATTTAATACACACAGATGTCTGTGGTCCAATGGGCACTCTGACTCCAGGGAAGAAGAGATATTTTCTCACATTTATTGATGATCATTCAAGATATACAGTTGTCCACCTGCTTCACAGCAAGAAGGAAGTTCCAGAGAAACTTGAAATATACCTAGCTGAAGTGTATAATAAATTTGGAAGAATGCCAAAGATTCTACGTGCAGATAATGGGACTGAATATACAAGTAATGAGACACAGAGCATTTTAAAGACAAATGGAATCCTATTTCAGACCACTGTACCGTACAACCCAGAGCAAAATGGTGTCGCGGAAAGAAGGAACCGAACACTATGTGAAAGTGGAAGAAGCATGTTATTTGATGCAAATCTGCCCACAGCATATTGGGGTGAAGCAATCATGACAGCTTGCTATCTTCAGAACAGACTACCAGGTAAAGCTACAGAGAAAACTCCATTTGAGCAATGGAATAGCAGAAAGACAAAACTACATCACATAAGAATATTCGGAAGTAAAGCATTTGTACATGTTCCCAAAGAAAAGCGAACTAAGTGGGAATCTCACGCTAAGGAAGGTATCCTGGTAGGCTACAGCGAAACCCAGAAAGGTTATAGGATTCTACACCCAGAAACAAACAAGATCACAATAAGTAGAGATGTAGTGATTGATGAGAACTTTGTATCACCCAAGTTATGTGACATCACGCCAGTAGTCCAGCCGAAGTCACAATTACAAGACAGCAACAAGGAGGATGTAGAGGTCTGGCTGGATTCTTCAACTAATGAAGGAACTACAGAAAAATCAGGTGAATCTGAAATCAGGAGATCGTCAAGATCAAATAAAGGTATACCAGAGTCAGAGCCGCAGTCAGGGGATGAAATGCAAGCACTACCTGTCCATGAAAGAACAAAGTGGATCGATGCCGCTAATGAGGAAATCAAATCGCTTCATCAACTCCAAACTTGGAAACTCACCAAGCTACCACAGGGCAAAAAGGCAATCAAGTGCAAGTGGGTCTTCAAAACCACATATGACTCTGAAGGTAAAGTCCACAGATTCAAAGCAAGGTTGGTCGCAAAAGGATATTCTCAAAAGTATGGCGAAGATTACGATGCTACATTTGCTCCAGTCGCTAAACAGACCACGTTCAGAGCTTTGTTAGCTGTAGCTGCTGTACAAAAGATGTATGTCAGACATTTGGATATAAAAACTGACTTTTTAAATGGTGACATTGAGGAGGACTTATACATGACTCAACCTGAAGGTTATGTAAAAAGAGGTGAAGAGAATCTTGTTTGCAAACTACAAAAATCTCACTATGGTCTTAAGCAATCAGCAAGAGCATGGAACACCAAGATGAATAAAGTCTTGTTGGAAGAAGGATTTGAAAGAGGTCAAGCAGATCCATGCTTATACACAAAATATACAGATGGAAAGTGGATGTATATTCTCTTATATGTGGACGACGTGATTGTTGTTCATCAAGACGACGCAGAAATTGGAAAAATGACTGAAATTCTGAATCAGCACTTTGAAACAAAAGACCTTGGAAGTGTGACATATTATCTAGGAATCCAAATCCAGAGAGAGGAAGATGAAAGTTTTCTTCTAAACCAAAGTGCAAAAATTAATTTGATTCTGAATCAGTTTAAAATGTCAGAGGCCAAAGGTATATCAACCCCAATGGAACCATCCTACTTAAAGCTGGAAGGAGAAGATGACCTGTTGCCTAACCATGAGAAATATCGTCAGGCAGTGGGGGCACTTCTATACATATCAACTATGACTCGACCGGATATCACAACAACAGTTGGAATCCTTTGCAGATATGTGGAAAAACCGCGCCAAAGAGACTGGAATGCTGTTAGGAGACTTCTCCGATATTTGAAAGAAACACAAGATGTAAATTTAAAACTATCTGCAGCAGGAGATCTAAAACTTACCGGCTATATAGATGCGGATTGGGCTGGTGATTCGCGTGATCGTAAATCCACAAGTGGATACTTGTTTAAAGTTGGAGAAAGTTCAATCTCCTGGTCTAGTAGGAAACAAGTGTCTGTTGCCTTGTCATCTACAGAAGCGGAGTATGTGTCCGCAGCCTATGCAAGCCAGGAGGTTGTTTGGCTAAGACAATTGATGGACGATCTTGGCAAAGCGACAACTCAGCCGACGGTGATTTATGAGGACAACCAAGGATGCATTAAACTTGCATGCAGTGAAAAGATCAGTGCTAGAACCAAGCACATTGACATCAGACATCATCATCTACGTGATTTGATAGATCGTGGGATAATTCAGTTTGTCTATTGTGAAACTGATAAAATGGTAGCTGACATTATGACAAAGCCATTGCCACGAGCTAGGTTCCAAGAATTGAGAACCACAATGGGACTAAGAGGATAAGTAGTTGTTGAGTGGGGGTGTTGGAATAATACATATTAATCTGTATGTGTATTGCAACAACTACTGTGCTGTTTCATATGTTGTGCATATTGTGAGGTTGTTAACAAAGTTTAGCTAAAAAAAAAAAAAACTCCCACAGACAGAATGCCCCCTCCTTCTCTTCCTGTGTTGTTGTTATATATGTATTTGATTTCCTCATGCTGCAGTAACACCATACTCCATGCTGTGCCTATGCTGGATATGAATAAACCTACATTCTGTGTTTTAAACTCTGGATGTCACGCGGATTAATCCTCTGCTAACAAAGATGTTTAATGAGTTCCTGTATACGGAGTACAGATGAATGAATTTATTTGATTGGTTGAGTTCTCAAATTTTACAAAACTTTGTATTCTCCAGAATGCAGATTTTTTGCAATTCACGCCGCATGAATATTGCAAAACGGTAGCCTGATGCTGCCTCTATTTTCCAGAACCATAGAGAGCCAGGCAAACAGCTTAACTAAGCCTCTGACGCCACTGTATGCTGTGCCGTCATGATGCATGTCGTTGCCAAAGTAATGTCCAAGGACTAGTTGAGCCTTAAGCCAGGGTCTGGAGTGGTGAGACTGAAGAGAATGTATGCGATGGGGGAAAGAGAAAGAAGAGATGTGGAGGGCCATCCATTGGTCTGTGGGGATGGCAGGACAAGTGGGTGGTGAGGTGATATTATTATTTTTTTTTTTAACATCCTACGTTTATTATGCCCTAGGGGCCAGAGAGACCTGAGAACATAAGGAACTTTCCCTTTGCAAAAAATAACTTCAACACTAGTGAAGAGCGAGCATGCTCGCTACTGCTCGGTGCTCGCCAGAGCATCTCACTGCTCGAGATGCTCGGCGCTTGTCGAGTATTTCCAGGGTTGCTCGGTGGGAGCTCGGGTCCCCTCCCTGCATGTTTGTCGCTCTTTATAGCGCCAATCAACATGCAGGGATTGTCTGCCACACACTGTAATGCAGCAGCCATGTTGGTTGTGGCATTACAGTGATTGGCTGGCCGCACAGCGTCATCAGGTCTATATCAGACCTGGCGCCGCCATGCTCGCCACAGTCACTCCGGAATCAGGCAGAGTAGAGAGAGGTGCTGCTGAGCTAGGGAGAGATTTGCTTGTTTCTAGTTAGTGTAGGTATACTAGACTATATTAGAGACACATATCCATCTCAACTAACAGTCCTTCTGAGGACTAATCCATCTGCAGAGATATCAGGCAGGCAGTGCATATAGGCAGGCAGGGTATATAGCAGACTGCAGTGCACATAGCACAAGAGGCTCCATTCCAGTTCTGTCGGCTGCTGCTGTTAGATATTTCTAGAAATAGGCCCAGGTCTCAGGGGCAAGGTATAATTTTTTTTGGATCTTAATCCTCATTATTTGCTTAAAAGCAATCCAGAGAACACTGTCTTCCTGCGCCATTTGCTTGTTGGCACTGCACAATACAGCCAGGTCCTTTCCATATTACAGCGCTACAAATCAAGCTATTTAAAACTGTGGTTTGTCCGTCACACGGATCACATATAATTGTGCTGAAAATACTGCCATTTCAGGCCTCCATTAAAAATTAGTTTCAGTGTGTCAGTGAAACTATTGACACCAGTTTGCTGTTCAAAATAGTTAGCTACAGGCCAGGTATTTCAAACTGTGTTTTCTCCGTTTCACGGATCACATATACGTTTTCAGAAAATACTGCCATTTCTGGCCTCCATTAAAAATGTGTTTCGGTGTGTCAGTGAAGCAATTGCTGTTCAAAATGGTTACCTACAGGCCAGGTATTTAAAACTGTGGTTTGTCCATCACATTGATCAGTGATCACATATAAGTTCGCTCCAAATTCAACCATTTGTAGTGAGCATGGAAGATAGTGTCCTCCATTTAAAATGGGCAAGGCACATGGCAAGGGACAGGAACTGGACGTGATGGTGATGATGGTGCATGCAGAGGCCGAGGCCATGGGCAAGCTGAAATTGTGCCACAACAAACACCCACATCTTCTTGCTCGACATTCCTGTCCCAATTAATAGGGGACCACAGAACACCACTATTGAACACAGAGCTGTATAGAAAGGTTATTGATTGGATAGCAGGTAATGCTTCCAGTCACTTAGTCTCCACCACCACCACCCTGTCTTCCACACGGTCAAGTCTCAGTAGCCGTGAGTCAGGACCGCATATTACTCATCCTGATCCTCCTTTCTCCCACCATGCCGAGTGCCCAGAGAAAACAGATCCCCCACTTGGACACTCCGAAGAGCTGTTCACTTTTCCATTTATAGATTCGGGCCTCTCGCCTGGTCCACTTGAAGCGGGGCAAGAGGATATCGCATGTAGTGATGCCCAAATATTTGAGCAGCCACGGTCACACAAAGGTGACGGTGGGAAAGTGTCACAAGAGGTGGATGATGATAAGACACAATTGCCAGAAAGTCAGGAGGAGGACCAGGGTGCAGAAGTGGAAGACGAGGTGGTGGATGATATAGTAACTGACCCAACCTGGCAGGAGGACATGCAGAGCGAGGAAAGCAGCACACAGGGGGACGGAGACACAGCACCCCAACAGGCAGGAAGAAGCAGTGTGGTGGCCGCAGACAGAAGACAGTCAACTGCTCCCTGTAACACCAACACGAAGGAAGTTGCCAGTAGAACTGTTAGGTCTTCCCGAGTCTGGTTGTTTTTTAAAGACTCTGCCGATAACCCCAAAAAGGCAATTTGAACCACCTGCCAGGCCAGCATCAGCAGGGGTGGCAAAACGACCAGCCTGACCACCACCAGCATGATCAGGCACATGGCAGCAAAGCACCCAACTTTGTGGGCCGAACCCCAGGGTCCAGGGACAGTGTCTGCGGGTGGCACCACTGCTTCTTCCGCTGTTGTGCAAGCAAGCCAATCCCCTGTCCATGGTGCATGCGAAGATGCCTCCTGCCTTGCACCTGTCATTGCACACTCTCAAGTAGCAGCATCAGGAAGCATGTCCATGTCCTTGTCCAAGAGCAGCGTTCAGTTGTCCATACTCCAGTCCTTGGAACGCAAGCGCAAATACGCAGCCAACGCCCCACAGGCCACACTACTAAATTCCCACATTTGGCGACTGCTTGCGCTCGAAATGTTGCCTTTTAGGCTCGTGGAGATGGAAGCATTCCCCAACCTGATGGCGCCGGCTGCCCCTCGGTACTCTGTCCCTAGCCGCCACTATTTCTCCCAGTGTGCCGTCCCCGCATTACACAAGCACGTGTCCCAATACATTAGCTGTGCCCTCAACAACGCAGTTACCGGGAAATTTCACCTAACCACGGACACGTGGACAAGTGCTTGTGGGCAGGGACGGTACATCTCGCTGACGGCACACTGGATTAACGTACTGGAAGCCGGGACCCAGTCGGACCTTGGGATGGAACACGTCCCCCGACACCAAGGCTTGCAGGCCCTAGGTTAATCAGGATTGCCCCCACAGTCTACAGCTCTTGCACCTCATCCTCCTCAACCTCCTCCTCCTCTTCAGCCTCCATCTCTGAAATGACCACATCAGTCGCAAGCTGGAAGCACTGCAGCACTGCCTCGGCCAAGCGGCAACAGGCTTTGCTGAAGCTAATATGTTTAGGTTTCAAAAAGCACAATGTTGAAGAGTTGTGGACAGCTCTGAAAGAGCAGGCCGATCTGTGGCTCACATCGCTGAACCTACAGCCAGGCATGGTCATGTGTGACAATGGCCGGAACCTGGAGGCGGCCCTGAGGCGAGCTCACACACGTACCATGCCTGGCCCATGTGCTTAACCTCGTTGTTCAGCGGTTTCTCAAATCCTACCCGGAGCTGCCAGATCTGCTTGTTAAAGTAGGCTGCCTGTGTGCCCATTTTAGAAAGTCACCTACAGCTTCCGCCGCCCTTGCCGTGTTTCATTTGCGTTTTAAGCTCCCGGCTCACAGACTGGTGTGTGATGTCCCCACGCATTGGAACTCTACACTGCGGATGTTGGGAAGGATTTGTGAGCAGAAGAGGGCAGTTGTTGACTACCAGCATCAACAAGGCCATCGGTATTCAGTTCAGACTCCACACATAAGACCTCAGGAGTGGACATGGATGTCACACATATGTACCATCCTCCATAACTTTGAGGATTCCACCAAGATGGTGAGCGGTGATGACTCCATAATTAGCATCATCATCCCGCTTCTCTGTCTTCTGAAATGCTCTCTGCTCACAATCAAAGGGGATGCATTGCAGGCGGAGCACGATGAGATGGAGCAAGGAACCATACAGGGTGATTACACACAGCCCAGCCTCATCTCATCCCAACGTGGATTGGGTGACAATGATTAAGAGGAGGAGGACGAAAAACAGGAGCTAGTTTCATGCTCTATAGACTGTACTACCTGCTCTACTGTCATACCGTCTGTTCAGCGTGGATAGCGTGAGGACAGAGAGGAGGGGGAGAGCATTGTCAGTCATCCTCTTGGTGAGGACACGGAAGTCTTGCCTGTTAGCAGTCTGGCACGCATGGCTGAATTTATGTTACGCTGCCTTTCCCATGACCCTCGCGTTCTCAAAATTTTGGTTGACGGTCATTATTGGTTGGTGACACTTCTAGACCCACGCTACAAGGAGAACTTTATATCTCTTATTCCTAAGGTGGACAGGTCTACAAAAATGGGGCAGTACCAGAACGCCCTTGTTGCAGAACTATTAAAAAAGTTCCCATCTGAAAATGCTGGTGGCAGAGGTCATAGTTCGTTGGACAATTATAGGCGAGAGAGACACAACTCCAATCCAAAAGAGGCAGGGGAACACTGTCAAAGTACTGGGAGAATTTTCTCAGCCCCTCCCATTGCACATGCCCTGAGGCGTGGGGTACTCTCACAAGAGTGCAAAGTTTGGGAAAATGCTGAGGGAGTACCTTGCCAACCGTACCAATGTCCTCTGTGCCTTTTAATTATTGGGTATCCAAGCTGGATACGTGGAATGAACTGGCTCTCTACTCCTTGGAGGTCCTGGCCTGCCCTGCCGCTAGCATTTTATCAGAGCGGGTTTTTAGTGCCGCTGGTGGAATTATAACTTACAAGCGCATCTGCCTGTCAACTGAAAATGCTGACAGGCTGACTCTTATAAAAATGAACAAGGACTGGATTGGGCCAGACTTCTCAACACCACCAAATGATAGCAGCGTAACATAAACTCAAATCCAGTGTCTTTTTTTGGGAGTTGTATTCCCATGCACCTTTTCACACCCACACATGGGTATACGCTTCCTGATTTTGGCTGTTTGCTTTTGTCCTCCTTTTTCTCCTCATCCTCATCCTCCACCACCATATCACCAGGGTGACCGTGGTCCATGATACAACACCCACATAATTTTTTAAAGGGTCTTTATGATGCCCGTAAAAAAAAAATTCTATACAGTATGTTCATGTATACCCCCCAGGGGTAAATGTTTTTCAGCCCATACAGTTAGTGCATGGCCATTACATGTATAGGAGACCCGCTCCTTTCTAATGGGAACATTTTTTTATGAGGCCCTCCACCACGTCTCTTCCAAGGGGCATTGGAGTGCATCCCAATATTTGGCAGCCCTTACATTCACTGCATAGGCCAACACTATGGGAGACCCACTTCCTAATAAGGGGAACATTTTTTCATGAGGCCCTCAATTTTTGGCAACCCTTGCATTCACTGCATTGGCAAACACAATGGGAGACCCATTTTCTAATAATGGGAACATTGTTTTCAGGAGGCCCTCGTCTACATCTCTACCAAGGGGCATTGGAGTAGGTCTAAATTTTTGGCAGCCCTTGCATTCACTAAATAGGCAAACAGTATGGGAGACCCACTTCCAAATGATGGGAACATTGTTTTCAGGGGGCCCTCCTCTAAGTCTCTTCAAAGGTGTATCTGGGTGTGTCCAAATTTTCAAAGGGGCATTAGGGTGTGTCCAAATTTTCAAAGGGGTATTGGGGTGCGTCCAAATTTTGGGCCGACCTGCCACTCACTGCATATGCATTAACAGTATAGGAGGCCCAATCTTTAGTAATGGGAGCAACTAAGCATAGCCGGCTGATGGCTCTCTAAGAATAGTGATGGCCGACTGCTGGCTCTTTAAGAATAATAAAGGCCGCCTGATGGCCCTATAAAAATAGGCTTTGTGACTTTCAGAGTCCCTCCTTCATAAATGAAACAGGATGTGTCTGATGATGTGTCACACAGCACATGGCCAGATAACGTTGTAAAATGTTAAAATGACATTTCCCAGTGAATGCATTTGTCACGATTGAAAGCAATGCTAAAGTGCAAAAACGCATCCAAAACGCTATGTGTGAACATAGCCCAAGGTGTGGAGGAGTATTTTTGGTTTTGGTTATTTAATTTGCCTTATATACAAGTCATTACCCTGGAAAGGATGCTCCTTAACATATTTCCCAGGAAAATCCATTTTGTTTTTTTTTTGTATGTTTTATTGTGAGTCTGTAAAAGTGGCGTAATACATCTGACAACATTGTTGACAGCAGTGACTTGGGAGTCAGAAATGCTTACAGGGTTCTTCCCGATGCTGTTCCCTGCCATTTGAGCACTCTTCCCATTGATTTGGGCAATTTTTAGGCCCTCTGCAGACCGCCGGAGGGAGCTGCCTGAAAAATGCTCGAGTTTCCCATAGACTTGCATTGGGCTCATTGCGCGGGTCGAGCACCTGGGTATTCTAATGTGCTTGACCCGAGCAATAAGCACCCGAGCATTTTAGTGCTCGCCCATTACTACTGACTAGTCAACTCAATCTGAGCTTAGGAAGTCTGAGACACTTGCTCTTTCTCCCGTAAAAGGTGGAAAGTCTCCAAGTGCCATTGAGGCCTCCCAAAACCAGACATGTCAAGCCACCCTGTTTTACTGGGAGTGAAGTGTTTTGCTGTATAGTGATGGATGCTCATGGGTACGATGTATGAAGTGATAGACGTAGTGTAGAGGTAGAAGGAGATAGAAATGGGCTCCCTTACCTCTTGGGTCCCTGTGCAACAATGGTATGTCTGCCCATGGGTATGAGGCCTGAATTAGGTTAGTGGTCTTTTATGTAAGCCCCACTTTTTAAAGTAGACATTCCCATTCTTGCAGTGACTTACTATTTGCGTATCACCATGTGAAGAGCGCTCCCAAGTTGATATCTCTAAGAAACTCCTAGAAAGTAGGTTTTTGGAGGCTCTCGTGCCCTCCCATCAGAAAATTAGGGAGGAATAGTGGGATGAAGGTGGTGTGACATGTAAGATATGTGGAAGGTCATATCCTGTAAAGATGCCTTGGTTATAAGGAAAAAATCTTTTCTTGTGGGCAGGCACTGCAAAAAGATAGCAATTTAACACTTTCTTTCAGGCTTCCCTTTGCTCAAGTGCTCTTGTACATTGACTCATATTTTTCAGTGTGAGCAGTGTATTGCACACTCAGACAGCACGTTACCCAAAAATACAAGTGTTCAAACTCGACCTTAAGCAGAGCACCCCTTTAACTACAGATGGTTTGTAAAGAACCACATAAAAACAAAAGAAAATCTGATGTTGAAAGTGTTAATGGAACCATTAGCAACATAAGAAACACCACAAAAATTAACAAAAAGAAAAAAGAAAAATCCAACCGGTCTTCCGTTTGTCATAACATTAATTTCCTGGAAATAACTGTTGAATCCGTAGTAAGTATAGACTAGATTCTTCCACTATAGCGAAGTAAACATTATGATGAGGGGGCTTGGCGTCAGACAGTGACTCATTAATAGACCGTTCTCCAGAATGTCTAATTGCTGAAGGCATAGCGAGTCAGATTATTTTGACACCTGACATGCAATTAGAACATGGTCACACGGCTAAAGAAAGATTTTACACCTTTATACCCCCTCTTCTACATAGAGAATGAATAATTAGCATATTTCTTCTGCTTAGAATAATAATAAGGGCCTCAGATCAGGATTTGCTTAATGAGGTAAAATTCAAGTTGTTGACATTAATATATGTGACATATTTTTTCAGTTGTAAAAATAAGCCCTGGAAGGCTTCTTCTTTTACGTGAGTATTTTATGCCTCACTAAAACAAAACTGCTCTGCGGCCAGACAAAAGACTCACGCTGCAACCAAAAGGATGGGGAAAATGTTTCCTGATGCGGAGAACACAGCCATCCTATCATTCATCAATATTATTTGTCCTTGTGCTGCACCTTTTTGTCCTACAGTTCATGGTCTATATTTGTGATTTGTCCTAACGAAACAACTGTGATGTATACAGAGCAAAATGATGGTAGAGCATCTGTGATCCCGCTGTCCAGATGACACCGCCAGCTTCGTAATATGCAAATAAAGTGCTTCCACTTCCTCGTCCGCAGATGATTTGCATGCAGCTTATGGGAAGACGTTGTACAGATGGCTAAGATACGTTCAAATTTTTTTGGGGGGTGGAATATCTGGATGACAAACTGATGAAGTGACCTTTAATGAAAAAAAACGATGGAAGAAATTTTATGTAACATTTAAACCATAATTACTGAATGCCCATCCATTGAAAAAGAATATATGATGCAATTGGTATTGAAGGGGTATTCTCAAGTGTGCAAAATATTCCCTATCCATGAGAAAGGGCATAACTTCATTATCTCTAGGGGTTTGACCACAAGGATTCTGAAGAGCCCCGGCTGCGTGGAGCAGAGGTTGATCATGCTCACTACCAATCCAATCATTAAGTGCCAAAAAATCAACCAAATGCTGCGCTCGATAATCTCTGGGGGACCCATTCAGAATGAATGGAGCAGCAGTTTTCATGATCGACCTCCGTTCCATTCATGGCTCTTCAGAACTCTGGTTTTCGGGACTGGTGGAGGCCTCAGCAGCTGTACCCCCCGTGATCTGGATGTTATCCTCTATCCTGTGGCTAGGGGATAATTTTCAAGCTTAAGAATACCCCTTCAAAATACTTTTTCAGAATCATTATTTATCTCCTTTCAGCTTTCTCTTAAGCGAACTACACGTATTAGGTAAAAACTCGTTAGTCCAGTAGCTATCTCTCCCATTCCACTCCCAACCTCCAAATACATGTACACTTGGTGCCAAGCACGCTTGTGTACTGTATGGAAAGAGAAGAGAAGGCTGCTGTTAAATGCCTTATTGGCTGGATGACATATCTTTCTTGGAACCAAGAGATTGAGTGTTGAAATTCAACACTCTTTCCTCTAACATTATCAGTCTTCGGAGAGTTGGTAGGCTTCCATTCACAATTAATGGTTAGCAGGTATGCCCCAAATGTGTATAACCATGTTTATCTGGATGACTACTGTGACAGAGTCACTGGTTTTATATACGAGGGTAGGTATGTGTAATCCCGGCTGCTAGCCTGTGTGAATTGAAACCTACCAACTTTCTGCTAGCATGTTATATGATGTGGGTTAACTCACTTAAAGGGTGTGGTTTTATGTGAATAGCAAAGAGGGTGGGAGGTCATTCAGATACCTGACCTCAGTGTGTGGCTGTGCAAGTTTAAATACGCTGTCTTTTTTTTTTCTGTGGTGGTGAGTCTGGAGAGACAAGTCTCCAGGCTATGTATCTTCAGCTCAGAGAGGAGCTGAAGTTGCTGCAAATTGGTGCAAGGCGAACCCGCACACATAAGGACTGTGTTACCATTTACATATCCGTCATAATCTATACTGTCCCATGACGATCTCACTTGTAGAACAGTCACATCAGCAGATGTGACTTTTCTCCCCGGCAGCCCACTACACACTGACAGGAGCATAATCACTCCCGCAGTGTATATCACTGAGCTGAGAGAGGTCACAGGAATTCATCAGCTGATGAGCTCCGGTGATCTCACTTACTGAACTGCCATGTGAGAAAGTTCTCATGCAGCGCCTGTGTGGCAAGTGAGGTCACCGGGATTCATCAGCTGATCAACTTCTGTGAACTCTCTCACGGCAGCTCAGAGCTACACACTACCTGTGTCAGTGTGTAGCCAGCTGTCATGTAGAGCAGTCACATCTACTGATGTGACTGCTCTACAAGTGAGATTGTCGTGGGACAGTATGGATTATTTCATCACTTCAGACAGGTGAGGGATATGGCTGTTTTTTTACAGGGGACAATGTCTTCTGGGATTAAGTGTTAGATGAGTATAAATTAGCTTTTTATTTTCTGTTTTTTTTTTACAGGGGACAATGGCTTCAGGGATTAGGCATTGAGTGAGTATAACTGTGTTTTTATTTTTAAATAAATGAGTAAAATTGTGTGGAATTTTATTTCAAATAAAGGTTTTTTTACATGCCATGTCTTTATTTGCAAATCTTTCCCATGGGGTTAGTCAGGGGGGCGTCTTATTGACACCTCTCCATTACTAACCCCCAGGCTTCATTTCAGCTGCTAATACAAGGCTGACATGAACCCCAACCCCATTACCTCACTTGCGACCACACCAGGGCAAGTGGGAAGAGCCGAGGCTGAGCGCTAGATTTGGCACATCTTATTGATGTGCCATTTCTGCAGCAGATGAGGGCTGACGTTATTAGCCCCAGAGGGGGCTAGTATCCATGGCCTCTTCCCTGCCTATAAATACCAGCCCACAGCTGTCTCTTTAGCCTTTGCTGGTTAGATTTTATAGGGGGACCCTACATCAATTTATGGGGTTCCCCTGTAATCTAGCCAGAAAACATTAATCAAACAGCTGCAAGCTGTTATTAATAGCCAGGGAACATTTGGCCTAACGGACTCTTCCTAGGCTATTAATATCAGCCCGCAGCTGTCTGTTTATCCTTTGCTGGTTAGAATTTATAGAGGGACCCTATGTAAATTTTTTGCTGTGGTCCCCCTCTAAACTAGCCAGTAAACGCTAATCAAACAGCTGTGAGCTGTTATTAATAGCCAGGGAACATGTTGGCCTAATGGCCCCTTCCTAGTATGCACCAAAGAACAGTGACCGGACGGTAGAGTCTTGGCGATGATTATTAATAGCAAACTCGGCCAACGGTAAGCAAGATACCCAATCCTACTGGTTTTCGGAGACAAAACACCTGAGTTAAGTCAGTTAACAGTAATAGGATGGACTGCCCTCTCCAACCAATGTCGCCATTCTTCGAACGCCAAAACCTCTCTATTACCCACGTCATAATTTCTCTCAGCCGAAGATAATTTTTTGGGAAAGAAAGCGCATGGACACCATTTACCAGGGGACGGACCCTGAGACAACACAGCCCTAACCTCCACCTCCGACGCATCAACTTCTACGATAAGAGATTGAGAAACATCGAGTTGACTGAGTATATATACTGTGGCAAAACAACTCTTAAGGGAAGAAAAAGCCTGCTGGGCGGCATTAGACCATTTAGAAAAATCAGACCCCTTCCTTGTCATGTCAGTAAAGGGTTTCACAATTACTGAATAATTTTGAATACATTTCCAGTAAAAATTAGTAAAGCTCAGAAAGCGCTGTAATGCCTTCAGGTTCTCGGGAAGGTCGCAATCAAGTACAGCACGGACCATATCAGGATCCATCCGAAAACCTGAAGATGACAGCAAGTACCCCAAAAACTGTACCTCCTGGATGGCGAAAACACATTTCTCTAGTTTGGCATATAGTTTGTTATCCCTTAATATCTGAAGCAGTGTTTAAAAATCCCCCGATGTGTCTCAAAATCAGGTGAGTAAACCAAAATATCATCCAGATAGACCACCACAAACCTGCCCACTAAATTATGAAAAATATAATTTATGAAATACTGGAACACTGCAGGTGCATTGGTCAGACCGAAAGGCATAACCAGACTCTCGAAATGCCCCTCAGGGGTATTGAACGCTGTTTTCCATTCATCGCCTTCTCTGATTCTAACCAGGTTGTATGTCCCCTCTTAAATCCAACTTGGAGAACACATTAGCTCCCACAACCTGGTTGAATAAATCTAGAATAAGAGGAAGAGGGTATGGATCTGGGATGGTAATTTGATTCAATTCCCGGAAATCTAAACCAAGGACAGAGACCGCAATCTTTCTTCTTCACGAAGAAGGATCCTGCCGCCATGGGCGAAGATGAGAGTCTGATATGTCCCTTCTCCTGACTCTCGGCAATAAAATCCTTCATGGCTTGTCTCTCAGGGCCAAAAAGATTGTACGGTCTGGACTTTGGTTGTTTAGCTTCGGTAGTCATGTTAATAGGACAGACATATGCATGATGAGTAGGCAAATCCTGACACCCCTTCTTAGAAAATACGTCCTCAAAACCAGACAAA
Source organism: Phyllobates terribilis (assembly GCF_046119375.1). Taxonomy (NCBI): domain Eukaryota; kingdom Metazoa; phylum Chordata; class Amphibia; order Anura; family Dendrobatidae; genus Phyllobates; species Phyllobates terribilis. The sequence continues at coordinate 96,780,131 of NW_027362767.1, read as the reverse complement.
AACGCAGGTAAGGTCTCCGTGGAGACCGCAGCAAGGGAAATGTTTAAGCAGTTCTTATGGCAGTAATCTCCCCACTCAACAATCTCTCTGGATTGCCAATCCACTATCGGATTATGTTTCACCAACCAGGGTAAACCCAGTGCAATTGGAGTGGGAAGGCCCTCCAGAACATAGCAAGGAATTACCTCATAATGAAAAGACCCCACCCTCAGTCTTATACTATGTACAATCAGAGTCAAAGCTTTCTGTGCAAGTGTTGCTGAGTCAATGGTATAAGTTGGAATGGGCTTAGCTAAAGTACAGCAAGCAAGCCCATGAGCTCTCGCAAACTCAGCATCCACCATGTTGAATCCAGCTCCACTGTCTACAAATAGAGACATTTTCTCAGTCCTGCTCTCTAGCACCACCTCTGCCATCAGGACAAACTGAGAACTGCAGGTAGAAGACAAACATACCCCTTGATCATCCAACTCCAGACTCCCAAGGGTAAATCGAGTCTCTTTTTGCTTAGGAATCGAGGGACAAGCCATAATAAAATGTCCCTTCTTCCCACAAAAAAACACATGCCCTTTTTCTTGTAGATGTCAGGGGAAACATACGACGCAGAAGTACCACTTAACTGCATGGGTTCCATTGACTCCACAAGTACTGGTTCACCCTCAGACTGTCCCCCCCGACAAAGGGGCATTGCCCGGGAAAGAGGGCTCAGGAGAAGGCGTTTATCAACACGTATAGCCAAGGACATGCCAGCCTCCTAAGACTCCGGGCCTTCGTACACTGCCAAAGCATCTTTCAACCTTTATGTAAGGCCCTGACAAAATTGGCTTCAAAGAGCTGGGTCATTACATTTGGTATCGGTTGCCCACCTACGGAATTCAGAGCTGTAAGTTTCCACTGACTGATTCCCCTGCTGAACGTGGCGCAGCCTGGATTCAGCCATGGAAATTCGGTCAGAATCATCATAGATGAGAGATAAAGCCCCAAAAAAGCCTTCTACTGACTGGAGACAAACAGAACCCTGAGGCAAAGAAAAAGCTCAGGATTGAGGATCTCCTTGCAACAGTGAGATCACAATCCCCTCTCGCTGCTCCTCATCTCCAGAGGAACAAGGACGAAGTTTGAAATACAATTTACAAGCTTCCTTGAATACAAAAAACGTGTCCCTACCTCCTGAAAACCTGTCCGGGAGAGCAACTTTTGGTTCAAGCTGGACCGGCCTACCTGCAGAGTCCCCAACAATAGGAGTCTGCAGCTGCTGCCGTTGCTGCTGAACTTCAGATCGAAGGTCAGCCACCTCTAGTGACAACCTCCGCATCTGCTCTGCCAGCACAAAAACGGGATCCATGAACCAGGGGAGAGGAGGAAAAAAAAAACACCCAAAAAAAAACACTTGTCAGTTTTTTTTTTAATATATGTGTACGGCGGGTGATAATGTGGTACTGTCACAGGTGTGTCAGGGTGTGTCGCTCTGGAGCCGTCTGTAGAAGGGCACTGTGCTTGGCATTGCAGACGCCTTCTTGATCCTCTCATCTCTTTAGTATGGTTATAGCTTTCTTCCTTTAGGAACCAGCAGGTACCTTCACTTTCTGCTACTGATTGACACACCCTTGCTTGGTAGTTAAAAACTCTGTTTCTCCAAAGAGGTGCTTGTGATAGTTCTATGTACCTCTGTGTTGGCTTGGAGCACTAGCAGTTGGCTATCTTCTTCTCTGGTGCCCTTGGAGGACAGTTGACATTATCTCTCTGGTGTCTGCTCAAGCTAAGTGTATCCCCCTTGTTTGTCTATCTTGTTGTCTTTAGTTTGTAGTGGGGCTTGAATAGTGCTCACCCTGTCCCCTCCCTATCTAAGGCCAAGCTCTAGGGTCATTCAGGGCTTAGGTTCCTGCTCGGTGATAGGTGTGGAATAGTGATGAGTGAGCACTAAATGCTCACTCATCACTACTCGTTGATCGGGTCGAGCAAATTGGAATGCTCAAGTGCTCGGTCCGAGTAACGAGCCCAATGTAAGTCTTTGGGAAACTTGCCCAAATGATGTGAACAATGCTCAAATGACATGGGAACAGCATGGGGAAGACCACTGGAAGCATTTTTGACTCCCAGGTCACTGCTGTCAAAAATGTTGTCAGAGGTATTACGCCACTTTTACGGACTCACAATAAAACATACATAAACTAAACCAAAATGGATTTTCCTGGGAAATATGTTAAGGAACATCCTTTCCAGGGTAATGACTTGTATATAAGGCAAAATAAATAACCAAAAACAAAAATGCTCCTCCACACCTCGGGCTATGTTCACACGTAGTGTTTTTGATGCATTTTTGCACTTTTGCATTGCTTTCAACCGTGACAAATGCATTCACCGGGAAATGTCATTTTCACATTTTACAACCTCATCTGGCCATGTGGTGTGTGAAACATCATCAGACACATCCTGTTTCATTTATGAAGGAGGGATTATGAAAGTCACAAACACTATTTTTACAGCTTTACTATTCTTAAAGGGCCAGTAGTCTGCTATGCTTTGCTGTTCCCATTATTAAAGAGTGGGTCTCCTATACTGTTATTGTGCATGCAGTGACTGCAAGGGCTGTCAAAAATTGATGCACCCCAATACCCCTTTGTAGAGACATAGGGGAGGGTCTCAGTAAAAAATGTTCCCATTATAAAGGAGTGGGTCTCCTATAGTGGTAATACCCATGCAGTGAGTCCAACGTTTGGAAAAACTCCACTAACAATTTAAAGACACATAGAGCTGGGCCACAGTAATGACATGTTCCCATTAGAAAGGAGAGGGTCTGCTATACAGTTATAGGGTATGCAGTTAGTCCAATGGCTGCCAAAATTTAGAAAAAACCCTACTAACAATTTAAAGACACATGAAGCTGGACTACAGTAACGAGTATGACATGTTCCCATTAAAAAGGAGTGGGTCTCCCATACTGTTTGCTTATGGAGTGAATGCAACGGCTTCCAAAAATGTGGAGGAACTCCAGTGTCCCTTGTAATAGACGTAGAGGTCGGTGGGCCTCTTGAAAACAATGTTCCTAATATTAGGAAGTGGGTCTCCTATACTGTTTGCCTATGCAGTGAATGCAATGGCCGCCAAAAATTTGGAGGCACTCCAATGCCCCTTGCAAGAAACATAGAGGTCGGTGGGCCAACTGAAAACAATGTTCCCATTATTGGGAAGTGGGTCTCCCATAGTGTTGGCCTATGCAGTGAATGCAAGGGTTGCCAAAAAGATATGGTGATAATATGGAGGAGGATGAGGAGAAGGAGGAGGACAAGAGCTAATAGACAAAATCAGGAATCGTATGCCCATGTCTGGGTGTGAAGACAGAGGTGCATGGGAATAAAAATAGACCGCTGTATTTGAGTTTATGTTGCTATCATTCGGTGGTGTTGAGAAGTCTGGCCCAATCCAGCCCTTGTTCATTTTTATGAGTCAGCCTGTCAGTATTTTCAGTTGACAGGAGGATGTACCTATCGGTTATAATTCCGCCGGCAGCACTAAAAACCCACTCTGATAAAACGCTAGCGGCAGGGCAGGCCAGGACCTCCAAGACGTAGAGAGCCAGTACATGCCACGTGTCCAGCTTGGATACCCAATAATTATAAGGCACAGAGGAATCACGGAGGACTTTGGTACGGTTGGCAAGGTACTCCCTCATCATCTTCCGAAACTTTTCCTTCCTTGGGAGAGTACCCCGCGCCTCAGGGCCTGTGCGATGGGAGGGTCTGAGAAAAATGTCCCAGTACTTTGACAGTGTTCCCCTGCCTCTGCGTATTGCATTTGTGTCTCTCTCGCTTGTACTCCTTGGTTGTCCAACGAATAGTGTTGAGCGATACCTTCCGATATCAGGAAATATCGTATCGGATTGGATCGGACCGATACTCAAAAAGTATCGGATATCGCCGATTCCGATACCGGAAACCAATGCAAGTCAATGGGACACTAATATCGGAATGAAAATAAACCCTTTCTTTCCTTGTAGGTTAATTCTACATGAAGTAAAACAACTAAGAATAATGTAGAATGTATGCGAAAAGCCGGCAATTCATCAGCGCATACACCGGTACCCGACAATTTACAACAGAAAGAATAGAGCTTCACACATAGATTAGATAGATATAAACATGTCAGTCACATATATATGAAGTACAGTGACAGTGTTGCTTACTGTACTTGTCATTTAGTGTAAAGGATTTATATAAAAAAATAATAGTGTTTTCATGCACCGTCTCTTTAAGAAAGCCGGCCGGCAATTCAGCATCTGTACCCGACAATTTAGAATAGAAGGAATAGAGAATCATACATAGATTAGATAGATAGAAACATGTCAGTCACATATATATGAAGTACAGTGATAGTGTTGATTACTGTACTTGTCATTTAGTGTTAAAATAAAGGATTTATTTAAAAAAAAATTGGCGTGGGGTTCCCCTTAATTTTAGGCTCTAGCGGAGGTTAAGCAGACAGCTGGGGCAGATGTTTGAAGCCTGGGAAGGGGGTAATACCCACGGAGCTTCCCAGGCTACTAATATCAGCCCCCAGCTGAATACCTAGCCTTTACTAGCTATTAAAATGGGGGACCCCCCCCCCCAAAAAATGACGTGGGGTCCCCCCTATTTTAATAGCTAGCAAAGGCTAGGCAGACAGCTGGGGGCTGATATTAATAGCCCAGGAAGGGAGCCATGAATATTGGCCCCCTCCCAGGCTAGAAACACCAGCCGTCAGCTGCCCCAGAAATGGCGCATCACTAGGATGCGCCAATTCTGGCACTTAGCCTCGCTCTTCCCACTGCCCTGTAGCGGTGGCAGTGGGGTAATAGGGCTGGGGTTGATGTCAGCTTATAATGCCAGCTGACATCAAGCCCAGGTTAGTAATGGAGAGGCGTCTATAAGACACCCCCATTACTAACCCCATAGTGAAAGTTAAAAAAAAAACACAAACACCCAGAATAAAGTCCTTTAATTGAAATAAACACACAATTCTTTATTGTTCTAAATTAAACCATACTTACCGTACGCCCATTCCAGCTGAAGCCAACGATCTCCTGCAATAAAAGAAAAATAATAAAGCAACCTCATCCTTACCTTTCCATGGTTCCCACGACGGCTCCAGCTCTGCTACATCGAGATGACAGGCTGGACCGCAGCAGAACGCTGTCATCCAGCCTGTCATCCCGCAGACACTGAGAAGCGCAGGCTTGCTTGCGCTCCTCAGTGTCTCTCTGTGACGGCATCCAGATGAGCCGACAATGAACTCGGCTCACCTCATGCACGTCACTGACAGCGTGGGAGAATTCTCACGCTGAAGCGCTGAGTGCAGGAGAATTTTCCCACACTGTCAGTGACGTGCATGAGGTGAGCCGAGTTCATTTGACATGACCTCACCTCATGCACGTCACTGACAGCGTGGGAAAATTCTCCTGCACTCAGCGCTTCAGCGTGAGAATTTCCCCACGCTGTCAGTGACGTGCATGAGGTGAGCTCATGTCCAATGAACTCAGCTCACTTCATGTACGTCACTGACAGCGTGGGAGAATTCTCACGCTGAAGCGCTGAGTGCAGGAGAATTTTCCCACGCTGTCAGTGACGTGCATGAAGTAAGCTGAGTTCATTGGACATGAACTCGGCTCATCTTTATGCCGTCACAGAGAGACACTGAGGAGCGCAAGCATGCCTGCGCTTCTCAGTGTCTGCGGGATGACAGGCTGGATGGCAGCGTTCTGCTGCGGTCCAGCCTGTCATCTCGATGTAGCAGAGCTGAAGCTGTCGTGGGATCCATGGGAAGGTAAGGATGAGGTTGGTTTATTATTTTTCTTTTATTGCAGGAGATCGTTGGCTTCAGCTGGAATGGGCGTGATGGTAAGTATAGTTTAATTTAGAACAATAAAGAATTGTGTCTTTATTTCAATTAAAGGACTTTATTCTGGGTGTTGTGTTTTTTTTAAATACTTTACTAGAAATTCATGGTGGTCATGTCTAATATTGGCGTGACCCCATGAATTTCGGGCTTAGGGCCAGCTGATAATGCCAAGCTGGCCTTAACCCCTTTATTACCCAGTGAGCCACCGCACCAGGGCCCTGGATGAGTTGGGTACAGCGCCAGAAGATGGCGCTTCTATGAACGCGCCATTTTCCGGGGCGGCTGCGGACTGCAATTTGCAGCGGGTGGAGCCCAGAAAGCTTGGGCCTCCCTGCGCTGCAGATTCCAGCCCCCAGCTGCCTAGTTGTACCTGGCTGGACACAAAAATAGGGCGAAGCCCCACGTATTTTTTTTTTTAATTATTTCATGAAATTCATGAAATAATTAAGAAAAAAAGGGCTTCCCTATATTGTTGTGTCCGGCCAGGTACAAATAGGCAGCTGGTGGTTGGGGGCAGCCCATTCCTGCCTGCTGTACCTGGCTGGACACAAATATAGGACGCAGCCCCACATCAATTTTTTTTTTAATTATTTCATGAATTTCCTGAAATAATTAAAAAAAAATTGACGTGGGGCTTTGCACTATATTTGTGTCCAGCCAGGTACAGCAGGCAGGAACGGGCTGCCCCCAACCACCAGCTGCCTATTTGTACCTGGCCGGACACAACAATATAGGGAAGCCCTTTTTTTCTTAATTATTTCATGAATTTCATGAAATAATTAAAAAAAAAAATACGTGGGGCTTCGCCCTATTTTTGTGTCCAGCCAGGTACAACTAGGCAGCTGGGGGCTGGAATCTGCAGCAGATTCCCCCCCCCCGCTGCAAATTGCAGTCCGCAGCCACCCCGGAAAATGGCGCGTTCATAGAAGCTGGATGCTGTACCTGGCTGGCATACAAAAATATAGCAAAGCCCACGTCAAAATTTTTGGGAAAAATTAATTAAAAAATAAATAATAATTTAGGGACTGCATCTTTATTAACTCCTCAAATGTCATTTAGTGTTAAAATAAAGGATTTATTTAAAAAAAAAATTGGCGTGGGATCCCCCATAATTTTAGTCTCTAGCGGAGGTTAAGCAGACGGCTGGGGAAGATGTTTGAAGCCTGGGAAGGGGGTAATACCCACGGAGCTTCCCAGACTACTAATATCAGCCCCCAGCTGAATACCTAGCCTTTACTAGCTATTAAAATGGGGAACCCCCCCAAAAAAATGACGTGGGGTCCCCCCTATTTTAATAGCTAGCAAAGGCTAGGCAGACAGCTGGGGGCTGATATTAATAGCCCAGGAAGGGTGCCATGAATATTGGCCCCCTCCCAGGCTAGAAACACCAGCCGTCAGCCGCCCCAGAAATGGCGCATCCATAGGATGCGCCAATTCTGGCACTTAGCCTCGCTCTTCCACGCTGCCCTGGTGCGGTGGCAGGGGGTAATAGGGCTGGGGTTCATGTCAGCGCCAGCTGCCATGAAGCCCAGGTTAGTAATGATGGGCGTCTATAAGACACCCCCATTACTAACCTACAAAGTGTTAAAAAGAAAAAACACACTACACCCAGAAAAAAATAATTTATTTGAAATAAAACACACAATTTTATTAAATTCTTAGTTTACTAAAAAAAAATAGTTACCTGTCCACGTTCCTGCGCTGATCTCCCATGCACAGCTGTCACATCTGGAGATGGTGACAGCTGTGCATGGCTGCTGTAAGCTCACGCTGCCGGGATCACGTCCGCTCCCGGCAGCGGGAGCCACTGACTGAGGTCACCGGAGTGCATTCAGGCAGCGCAGCTCCGGAGACCTCCTTTACGGCACTGCTGTACCGTGGGAATTTCTCACGATACAGCAGGGCCGTAAAGGAGTTGACCGGAGCAGCGCTGCCTGAACTCCGGTGAACCCGCTCATGCAATGACGGGGCTGCTTTACGGCCCCGTCATTCTAGCGGCGGCAGCGGTTCAGAGCATTCACATTCTATGTGGCTGCTCTGAACTGGAGATCTTCGTGGGACACTCGTGGACTACTACGGACGGGTAAGGATAAGGTTGTGGTTTATTATTTTATATTTTATTACAGGAGATCGATGGCTTCGGGGAATTAGGTGTCTAGGTGAGTATAGGTGTAGTTTTTTATTTTTTACTTTATTTTAGGTGGCGATCGGCGGGGACAGGTAATGTATGAACTAATTTATTGTAGGCAACCACTGGCCACCAATGACATGTATTTAAAATTTATTGGGGACACAGTAGGGCAATTTAAATAGCAGGATCAGGCTCATGGGAACTACTGCTCCCATCAAGCTGATCCTGCTGGCACGAGTGGACGGGGGACAGACATAGGCCGATGGGAGTAGTAGTGTCACATCGGCCTATGTCTGCCTGCACGCACACACCCGCACACATCACACAGACACCGCAGACATCGCACAGACACCACACACACCCGCAGACATCGCACAGACACCCACACACACCAATCATGACGGGTCTGGGAGGTGAGGCTGACCTGTGCGACCGTGGGAAAGTTCATGTGAGTTCATGCAATGCAGTCAAGCATGAACTCACATGAACCCTCTGAGGGCACCGCGGCGACTTCAAATGAACAGCTGATCGGCATCACCTGATACTGCAGCTGTTCATTTGAAATAACCGGCGGGAAAGCGCAGCACAGAACGGGAAAGCCGGCGGTGAAGTCTTTTCACTGCCGGCTTCCCCGCCCGGGTCCTTCACTCCCCGCTCCTTGGTGCTGCGCTCCCCGCCCGGTCCTAACTTACGATCGGGATGGGAGGTGGCGAGGGGAGCGGAGGATCGGGGTGGGAGGCTGCGGGGAAGCAGTATGGGGTTGTGTGATTGTTTAAAAGCCGGCGGCTTTTTACCGCGCTCCGGCTTTTAAACAATCAGGAGAATTCTCCCACGCTGGGATGGCATTCTGATGACAGGATGGATCGCAGCTGAGCGCTGCCATCCAGCTTGTCATCCTTCAGAGACACTGCAGAGCGCAGGCATTATGGGAACTTCCGATTCCGGTATTCGATATTGTAAAAGTATCGGAATTAAGTATCGGAATTCCGATACCGCGAATATCGGCCGATACCCGATATTTCAGTATCGGAATGCTCAACACTACCAACGAACTGTGACCTCTGCCGCCAGCGTTTTCAGATGGGAATTTTTCTCGTACTGCACCATTTTATTAGGCCTGTCCTGCAAGGGAACAAGACACAGAAAGTCCTCCTTGTAGCGTGAGCCTAGAGGTGTCACCAACCAGTAATGACTGTCACCCAAAATTTGGACAACGCGAGGGTCACGAGAAAGGCAGCGTAACATAAACTCAGCCATGTGTGCCAGACTGCAAAGAGGCAAGACTTCCATGTTCTCACCAAGAGGACAACTGACCATGCTCTCCTCCTCATCATCCTCCTCCTCCTCTTCCTCCTCCTCCTCCCTGTCCTCACGCCATCCACACTGAACAAACAGTATGACAGTTGTGCAGGTAGTACCATCTAAAGCGCAGGAAACAAGCTCCTGTTCTTCCTCCTCCTCTTTCTCTTCCTCATTGTCACCCAATCCATGCTAAAATGAGATGAGGCTGAGCTGTGTGGAATCACCCTGTATGGTTCCTTGCTCAATCTCATCGTGCTCCACCTGCAATGCATCGTCTTTAATTGTGAGCAGAGAGCATTTCAGAAGACAGAGAAGCGGGATGGTAATGCTAATTATGGCGTCATCGCCGCTCACCATCTTGGTGGAGTCCTCAAAGTTTTGGAAGATGGTACATGTCTGACATCCATGTCCACTCCTGAGGTCTTATGTGTGGAGTCTGAGCTGAATACCGACGACCTTGTTGATGCTGGTCATCAACAACTGCCCTCTTCTGTTCAGAAATCCTTCCCAACATCTGCAGTGTAGATTTCCAATGCATGGGGACATCGCAGATCAGTCAGTGAGCTGGAAGCTGAAGCACGGCAAGGGCGGCGGAAGCTGTAGCTGACTTTCTAAAATGGGCACACAGGAGGCGTACTTTGACAAGCAGATCTGTCAGATCCGGGAAGGTTTTGAGAATCCGCTGAACCACGAGGTTAAGCACATGGGCCAGGCATGGTATATGTGTGAGCTCGCCTCGCCTCAGAGCCGCCACCAGGTTCCAGCCATTGTCACACATGACCATGCCTAGCTGTAGGGTCAGCGGTGTCAGCCACAGATCTGCCTGCTGTTTCAGAGCTGTCCACAACTCTTCAGCGTTGGGTGGTTTGTCACCTAAGCATATTAGCTTGAGCACAACCTTTTGCTGCTTGGCCGAGGCAGTGCTGCAGTGCTGTGCTTCCAGCTTGCGACTGCTGTGGTCATTTCGGAGATGGAGGCTGAAGAGGAGGAGGTGCAGTAGCTGTAGAATGTGGGGGCACCCCTGATTGGCCCAGGGCCCGCAATTCTCGGTGTCGGAAGGATGTGTTCCATTCCAATATCTGACTAAGTCCCGGCTTCCACTATATTAACCCAGTGTGCCGTCACTGAGATATACTGTCCCTGCCCACAAGCACTTGTCCACGTGTCCGTGGTTAGATGGACTTTCTTAGTAACTGCGTTGTTGAGGTCATGGCTAATGTAGTGGGACACGTGCTCGTGTAATGCGGGGACAGCACCACCGGGAGAAATAGTGGCGGCTGGGGACCAAGTACCGAGGGATGGCCACCGCCATCAGCTTCTGTCTCCACGAGCCTACAATGCAACATTTCGAGTGCAAGCATTCACGAAATGTGTTAATTTAGTAGTGTGGCCTGTGGGGTGTTGGCTGCGTATTTGCGCTTGCGTTCCAAGGACTGGGGTAGTTACAACTGAATGCTGCGCTAGGACAAGGACAAGGATGTGCTTTCTGATGGTGCTGGTTGAGCGTGTGCAATGACACGTGCAGGGCGGGAGGCATCTTGGCATGTGCCATGGACAGAGGATTGGCTTGCACACACAACAGTGGAAGAAGCAGTCGTGTCAGCCGTAGACACTGTTTCTAGACCCTGGGGTTCAGCCCAATTAGTCGGGTGCTTTGCTGCCATGTTCCTGATCATGCTGGTGGTGGTCAGGCTGCTAGTTTTTCTACCCCCACTGTTGCTGGCCTGGCAGGTGGTGCAAATGGCCTTTTTTGGGTTATCTGCAGAGTTTTTAAAAAACAGCCAGACTCAGGAAGACCTAACAGTTTTGCTGGCAACTTCTGTCATGCTGGCATTACGAGGAACGCTTTCCCGCCTTCTGTCTGCGGCCACCACACTGCTTCTTCCTGCCTGTTGTGGTGCTACGCCTCCTACCCCTGTGTGCTTCTGTCCTTGCTCTGTATGTCCCCCTGCCAGGTTTGATCAGTTACTATATCATCCACCACCTCGTCTTCCACTTCCGCACCCTGGTCCTCCTCCTGACTTTTTGGCAATTATATCTCATCATTATCATCATCCACCTCTTGCGACAGTAATTGCACTTTCCCACCATTGCCTTCATGTGACCGTGGCTGCTCCAATATTTGAGCATCGCTACACGTGTTCTCCTCTTGACTCGCTTGAAGCTGGCTGGGCGAGAGGCCCGAATCTACAAATGGAAAAATGAACAGCTCTTCTGAGTGTCCAAATGTGGGATCAGTTGTCTCTGGGCACTCTGCATGGTGGGAGGAAGGGTAATCAGGGTGAGGAATATGCGGTCCAGACTCACGGCTACTGAGACTTGACCCTGTGGAAGACAGGGTGGTGGTGGTGGCAAAGTGACTGGAAGTATTATTTGCTATCCAACCAACCTTTTGACACTGCTCTGGGTTCAATTGTGGTGTACTGCGGTCCCCTAGTAATTGGGACAGGAAGGTGTGGGTGTTTGTTGTGGCACAATTTCAGCTTGCCCATGCCCTCAACCTCTGCCTCTGCATGCACCATCACGTCCACTTCCCCGTCCCTTGCCACGCACCTTGCCCATATTAAATGGAGGACAATATTTTCCACGTTCTTGGGAAATGGCTGATTTTGACCTGTTATTTACTAATATTATTCTACACAGAGACCTAGTGTGAATAGCTTGACTGACATACAGCAACGAAATGAAAATGGAAGAAATGGCTGATTTTGGAACACTGTTATAGGTGATGTCTGACAGAGAACCACGGTTTTAAATAGCAGGCCTGTAATTTACTAATACTATTCTTCGCAGACACCTAGTGTGAATAGCTTGACCGACACACAGCAATAGAATGGAAAAGGAGGCCAATGTTTTCCACGTTCGGTTCAAATTCCTGGATTTTTATCGCTGAAATATGGATCAGATCTGGCTGTATTCTGCAGCACTAACAAGCAAATGGAGCAGAAAAATGGTTTACTCTGGATTGCTTTTTAAGCAAATAACCAAGATTAAAATAAAAAAAAATGTGCCCTGGTCCCTGATATCTGGAGCTATGTCTACATATATCTGTAATTATTACAGCAGCAGATAGGACGATCAATGGATCCTCTTGCGCTATATGCACTGCAGTCTGCCACACACACTGCCTGCCTAGCACTGGATTAGTCCTCAGAAGGACTGTTAGTTCAGGTGGATATATATTGTATATGTTGTGGAATACCTATACTAACAGAACGTTCAACGGACCCTCTTGCACTATATGCACTGCGGTCTGCCACATACCCTGCTTCCCTGCCTAACTCCTGCTATCACGACTGAATATATGCAGCTGGATTAGTCCTCAGAAGGACTGTTAGTTCAGATGGAGATATATATATATATATATATATATATATATATATATATATGTTGTGGAATACCTATACTAACTATAAACAAGCAAACCTCTCCCTACTCTGCCTGGTTCCGGGGTAGACTGTGATGAGCATGGCGGTGCCAGGTCCTATATACACCTGATGATGCTGTGCGGCCAGACAATCACTGTAATGTCCAGAACCAACATGTCTACGGCATTACAGTGTGTGGCAGGCAACCCCTGCATGTTCATTGGCTTTCTAAAGTTGAGGTCTACCTATGATGTCAATTACAGGTCTCTCTCATCTTTTTAAGTGGGAGGACTTTCACAATTGGTGGCTGACTAAATACTTTTTGCCTCACTGTATATAGGGACAATAGGGTAGGCAGGGTGATATTAGATCTGCCTAGGGGTCTCCACTCTCCCTTTGCCTAGTGTTTGGGCTTCCTCCCCCTCTTCCCTTCGTGTTGCACTTAGCCTTTCCCTCACCTTATGTGACAGTACCAGTACCAAACCAAGTGCTGGAAAGTTTTAAAGAGCTAATCAAGCCACTAATTTGCAATAATATGGAACATTTAGAAAGGGGGGCAAATACTTTTTTACTGCAGTGGAAATACTAGGTCTTGGCTTTACATTGCCATCATTTGACCACATGACACTCACTTCAAAGCACTGTACATAATGCGGACAAGCCCATGAGAACGTGATGTGCGGATTAGCCGAGCTGCTATATGTGGGATAGTCTCTATTGGTTAGTGATATTTCATGGGGTCTAACCACAGCTGACCTGTAGAAATGGCTAGAAGAAATATTCTTCAGTTGTCTTAACAGATAAGGTAAACAGCAATCACAATGTGGTTTTTCGTTCTGGGCTTGTGGCTTTATATAAATACTTACTGATAGAATAGGCACAAAGGCAAATATTCATCTGCTGGGATGTTATGAAGTGTGACCACACATGAATAGAAGTGGAGGACTGTGGGATTTGAAACAGCTGTTTCATGTGTTGTTCTGGGCTCGTAATAAATAAAATATCACAATAACTCCAGTCCTAACAGGTAAACTTCCATACTGTCCGTCATTTTCCTTTATTCTTATGTGCCATCATTAAGGAATTCATCAGTGTGCATAGTCATAAAATGGTGTGTTCAATACGTGTTTCTGAGTGAAATTTCAACCTAATGCTCCATCTCTAATTTCAAACTGTGTAAAAGAAAGTTAAAAAACATTTAAGTAATCTGATAATATAAAAATAATGCATACATAACCTGTCACTTCTGCAATACGACTGTCATCAAGTCCTTATAGTGAACGAGCAGTTCAGTGGTGGTCCTGTGCTGGGACATAACACAGTTGATTTATTACTTTTATTTTTTTTTCTAAGTTGATGTAGAAATGGGTGACACAACTTGTGGAATTATTAAGTAGTGAGTTAAAGTAAATCCTCTAGCAGTCGGTAAACAACTGGTAATCTGGTATATGGATGATGTGTCTTCCGAGGAAGAAGAGTATCTGATAGATATGATCGAATCTTTTAAAATTCAAATTGGCCAGGTTCAACTAATTTTTGCCCAAAATTTTATTTACAGCGAATCATAATACTGCAAAACCTCCAATTGAACTGAAAAGACAAATGTAACACTCTGAGGTCTTCTAGGACTGTATCCAACTTCTTGCAGGCTCTTAAACACAAACACACCTTCAGTCAAGATGACCTCACCATAGACATGGATTGTATCCAATTAGTAACCTACAGCCCATTTAATAGCACAGAGCACTAATACATTTTTCATGTGTTTTTAAAATGAAAAATTGTCCAAAAATTATCCCTCTTAGTAACTTGACTATACAGACCATTCTGCAATACTTTGACTCAAGCTGACAGTGACACTGTCAGAGGTAACATCATCCTGATGTGATTGAGATGAATGATGTGCCATATTTTCCATAATGTCATCTGCTTCCTAGCCACTAATATGCTTGCCAGCAGCAAAAGAGGCCAATTGTGACATGCATTTGGTGGTACTAGTGCTGATGTACTCTCACTTTCCTAAATCACCCTAAAAAGGCTGCTGCATTCCCTGACACAGCTTTTATACAGGCTATCATGTCTTTAGCGATTTACTGCGCTATACCATGTGATATGACAGCTCAAAGGCATTATGGAGAAGTCACAACTGAGGTCATATGAGCTTTCTGTAGCTGATGCAATCTTCTGCAATATGTAAAATGGAAATGACAGTTTGTTTTGTAGATTTACCCAAATCAAATTGAAAATTCATCAAATTGGCCAGGATCTGTGAATTTCATAATTTCGACTCAAATTCAGTTTGCATTGAATTGATTTGCTAATAGTTGAGTCAATGGAATGAAACTTTAATTCTGTGGTTTCAAAAATGTGTCCATGGGGAACATAGGCAAGATTCAAATTTCCTTAAATGACTCAATGTATAAAAAATCACTAAAACTCTAAAAACTTATAAACATTTGACAATCCAGCACCTCAGAGTTCACAGATTTTGCTTTTACTGCACAATTTAAAGCCCAAAATAACTTATTATTAGGGTGCATTCACATTGTGTTAATACTCTAAGCTTTGCATTCTGTCCAGCGGGTTACACATAAATATGGATGTGTGTCAATTCTCTTTATTTAGACCAACAATGAAACTTTAGCCCTACTTTTTAGAGGAAAACATCTGTTTTTGTGGCACACAAACATGTGATAGACAATGCTATTATGTCTAATAAAAAAATGACAAACACTAAAAGAAAGCAAGTCAATCATACACCTGGTTTGCATCATTAAAGTGAATAAATGTGAATACCATTTTCGGTATTCAAATGTCATTCCCTACATAAAAAGGCGTTCAGCATTAACACAATATGAAAGGACCTTTTAAAGATATAGCATGATTCCCTGTGCTTAAAAGAGTTGTCTGGCCTTCGGTATAAGTCTGCAATTACTCTGTGATTGCAAACTTGTGAATCCTCATAATGCGCACAGTGTGCACTGTCAGGATTCTCCTCTGCTGGTGCTACATTCCTACTAAACATATCAGGTCTCACTCATTTCACTTGTATTGAGTGAGGCCACGCATGTTACGTTGATACATGACTGCATATATGCAAATATATGCATAGTTTTGGTCACATGCCCACCAGCTTCCAGCATCAGCACTGGAGAATCCTAGTAACGTGCACAATGCACGCTGTCAGGATTCACAAGTCTGCAGAAACATAGAGTGACTGCGGACTTGTATCCCAAGGCCAGACAACCTCTTTAAAGGAACTTTGTCAGCACAGAATGACTTTAAACCAAGTCCCGCCTCTCAGTGCTTCACGGTGGGGCCAATCATTTAAATACACCTTACCACCTGCTTGTTTCCCTTTATCTCAACCCGCCTTCTTTGATAGACCACACTGGCTTCATAGAGACAGAAAAGGGGGGCGGAGATAGCTGGAAAAAAAGCAGGTGGGAAGGTGTATATAAATGATCAGCCCCGCCCTGAAGCACCAAGAGCCTGTACTTGGTTTCAGCAGCTGTTCTGTGCTGTCAGAGTCCCTTTAAGCCCTATCAGATAATGTTGAACAAATTGTGGCGGTGTAGCTCATAGCTCCAGAGGATCACAATAGTCAACTAAAATTTTTAGTAGCCTATTGGTTATAAAAGATATCCTATAGAGGCCTAATTTCGAGTGCATGTTGCAATACTTCTAGAAATGCAAAGTTGTTTCATGGGAGATTCACTGGAATATTAAAATGATTGTCTGTGGTTCCTAAAATATTAAGCTACGAGCCAGTGGAGTGATATTTGTAGAAGTTAAAGAGATTTTCCTGTTTTAGATTATTAAAGATTAATCTCCACAATTTAGACTCCACATTAAGAAGGTTGACAGAAAGTTGGTCAGGTTCTGTCATGGTGTCCTTCATATTGGTCAGAAAAATAATGCTACATTTTGCACTTTTTTCCTATCAAATATGGTGAAATCTCAGACGAAGCCTCTGATGCAGATGTGAACTTAGACGAATATTTTAAAATATTGAAAAATTGAACATAAAGCATAATAAAAAGTTGACTTTTATCCTGCTTTAACCCCTTTACCCCCGAGGGTGGTTTGCACGTTAATGACCAGGCCAATTTTTACAATTCTGACCACTGTCACTTTATGAGGTAATTACTCTGGAACGCTTCAACGGATCCCCCTGATTCTGAGATTGTTTTTTGTGACATATTGTACTTCATGATTGTGGTAAAATTTCTTCGATATCATTTGCGTTTATTTCTGAAAAAAATGGAAATTTGGCGAAAATTTTGAAAATTTTGTAATTTTCAAAATTTTAATTTTTTGCCCTTAAATCAGAGAGATATGTCACACAAAATACTTAATAAATAACATTTCCCACATGTTTACTTTACATCAGCACAATTTTGGAACCAAAATTTTTTTTTGTTAGGTAGCTATAAGGGTTAAAAGTTGACCAGCGATTTCTAATTTTTCCAACAAATTTTACAAAACCATTTTTTTTAGGGACCACATCACATTTGAAGTCACTTTGAGAGGTCTTTATGACAGAAAATACCCAAAAGTGACACCATTCTAAAAACTGCACCCCTCAAGGTGCTCAAAACCACATTCAAGGACTTTATTAACCCTTCATGTGCTTCACAGGAATTTTTGGAATGTGGAAGAAAAAAATGAACATTTAACTTTTCTCACAAAAATGTTACTTTAGACCCAATTTTTTTTATTTTCGCAGGGGTAGCAAGAAAAAATGGACCCCAAAATTTGTTGTGCAATTTCCCCTGGGCACACATATACCCCATATGTGGGGAAAAACCTCTGTTTGGGCGCACGGCAGGGCTCGGAAGGGATGGAGCGCCATTTGACTTTTTGATTATAAAATTTGCTTGAATAATTAGCGGATGCCATGTTGCGTTTGGAGAGCCCCTGATGTGCCTAAACAGAGGAAACCCCCCACAAGTGACCCCATTTTAGAAACTAGACCCCCCAAGGCACCTATATAGATGCATAGTGAGAACTTGGAACCCCTAGGTGCTTCACAAATTGATTCCTAAAAATGAAAAAGTATTTTTTTTTCCACTTTTTCATTTTTAAGATTCAATTTGTGAAGCACCTGAGGGTTCCAAGTGCTCACTATGCATCTAGATAGGTGACTTGGGGGGGGTCTAGTTTCCAAAATGGGGTCACTTGTGGGGGAGCTCCAATGTTTAGGCACACAGGGGCTCTCCAAACGCAACATGGTGTCCGCTAACAAATTGAATGGAAAATCGGCTCAAATCCCTGTGCTATGCAGGCAGTCAGTGCTGCACAGTGATAAGATTGTTTGGTCATGCACTGCGCATGACCAAACAATCTTCCTGCTGTCTGGTGACCCGGATGTTGTCATGATGACATCGGGTCGTCATGGTAACACCCGGGAAGCCACGGCAGACAGCGCTGGAGGCCGGAAGAGGAGGTGAGTATACCGATCACCTCCCCTTACCCACCGCAATGCTGCGATCAACTTCGATCGCAGCATTGCGGGGGTTAATGTGCCGAGAGCGATGCGGGACCGCTCCCTGCACATAGTACCGGGTGTCAGATGTGACAATCAGCTGACACCCGGCGGCCATCGCGCCCACACAGTCTGTGTGCGCGCGCGATCACGATGACGTACTAATACGGGTCAGGCTCTTAAAGCCCAGGGCACAGACGCGTATTAATATGTCATGGGCTGTAAAGGGGTTAAGCTTTTTTGGCCTTAAAGAAAAACAGTAGTGTCTCCTGACTGCTCTGACACAAACATATATCTGTTGAAAATAGTCTGTTGTAGGCCCGACAAATCCCAGTGTGGTTTTGCATTTCCACAGGTAAAATCTCTGTAGTATCCAGTTGTGGGCCTTTTGTATCTAAAAAAAAACAGTTTGAGTGTGTCGCTCACTGTTCAGCTGCAAATCTATATATTTAAAAAAGTCTGGTATACACCAGTAAATTATAACTGTGGGTTTGCTGTTCCACTGTAAAAAATCTCTATTATCCGGCTTTTCGCTTTTTTTGCCTTAAAGAAAAACAGTAGTGTCTCCTGACTGTTCTGACACAAAAATATATCTGTTGAAAATAATCTGTTGTAGGCCCGACAAATCCCAGTGTGGTTTTGCATTTCCACGGGTAAAATCTCTGTAGTATTCAGTTTTGGGCCTTTTGTATCTAAAAAAAACCAGTTTGAGTGTGTCGCTCACTGTTTTTCCGCAAATATACAGTACAGACCAAAAGTTTGGACACACCTCATTTAAAGATTTTTCTGTATTTTCATGACTTTTAAAATGGTGTAATCTATTTTACTTCCTTTACAATGGGCAAGGGACGTGGAACTGGACGTTCTGGTGATGGTGCGTGCAGAGGACGGGGCCGTGGCCAAGGTGAAAATGTGCCACAACCAACAACCACATCTTCTCACTCCCACTTCTTGACCAAATTTCTAGGGAAGCACAGAACAACACCAGTATTGCGAACTGATCAGTGTGAACAGGTTATTAATTGGATAGCAGATAATACTTCCAGTTACCTGAGCACCACACCTCCGGTCTGTCTTCCACACAGTCAAATGTTAGTAGCCGTGAATCTCGACCGCATACTCCTCCTCACCCTGATGCTCCTTCCTCCCACCATGCCGAGTGTCGTCAGACAGCAAGTTATCCCACACTTGGACACTCTGAAGAGCTGTTCACTGGTCCATTTCCATATTTGTGCCCCTCGTCTGCTCCGCTTGAAGTGGTGGAAGAGGAGATCCTATGTAGCGATGCTCAAATATTTGAACAGCCACGGCCACAGGAAGTCGACACTGGCAATTTGTCACAAGAGGTGGACGATGACGAGACACAATTGCCAGTAAGTGAGGAGGAGGATCGTGCTGCGCAAGTGGAAGAGGAGGAGGTGGTGGATGATCTAGTAACAGACCCAACGTGGCAGGAGGACATGCAGAGTGAGGCCAGCAGCACACAGGGTGAGGGAGGCAGAGTACCTCAAGAGGCAGGAAGAAGCAGTGTGGTGGCCGCAGACAGAAGGCGAGCAACCGTTCCCCGTAACACCAACACGAGGGACGTTGCCAGTACAAGCGGTAGGTCTTCCAGAGTATGGAATTTTTTTAAAGACTCTGCTGATAACCCCAAAAAGGCCATTAGTACCACCTGCCATGCCAGCATCAGCAGGGGTTACAAAACTACCAGCCTGACCACCACCAGCATGATCAGGCACATGGCAGCAAAGCACCCGACTTTGTGGGCCGAACCCCAGGGTCCGCGACCAGTGTCAGCGGGTGTCACCACTGCTTCTTCCGCTGTTGTGTGTGCAATAGAACCCCCTGTTGTGTGTGCAAGGCATTCCCCTGTCCATACTGCATGTATAGATGCCCCCTCCTCTCAGTCTTCACTTGTTATGGCAGTTTCTCAAGAAACAGCATCAACGTCCACATCCACCTCCCACCGCAGCGTTCAATTGTCCATATACCAGACCTTTGAACGAAAGCGGAAATTCGCAGCTAACGCCCCACAGGCCACAGTCCTAAATTCGCACATTTCACGACTGCTTGCATTGGAAATGCTGCCTTTTAGACTGGTGGAGACGGAATCCTTCCGCAACCTTATGGCGGTGGCTGTCCCTCGGTACTCGGTCCCCAGCCGACACTATTTTGCCCGGTGTGCCATCCCCGCACTACACAAGCACGTGTCCCAAAACATCTGCCGTGCCCTCAACAACGCAGTTACTGGGAGAGTCCACCTGACAACGGACACGTGGACAAGTGCTTGTGGCCAGGGACGGTACATCTCCCTGATGGCACACTGGGTAAACATAGTGGAAGCCAGAACCCAGTCGGACCTTGGGACTTAACACATCCTCCCCACACCGAGGATTGCGGGCCCTATGTCAGTCAGAGTTGCCCCCACAGTGTACAGCTCCTGCGCATCATCCTCCTCCTCCTCCTCATGCTCAGCCTCCTTCTCAGATATCACCACATCAGTTACAAGCTGGAAGCACTGCAGTACTGCCTCCGCCAAGCGGCAACAGGCTGTGCTGAAACTCATAAGCTTAAGTGATAAACCTCACACTGCTTGTGAGTTGTGGACAGCTGTGAAAGAGCAGGCAGATCTGTGGCTGAGACCGCTGAACCTCCATCCAGGCATGGTCGTGTGTGACAATGGTCGTAACCTGGTGGCAGCTCTGAGGCGAGGCGAGATCACACACGTACCATGCCTGGCTCATGTGCTTAACCTCGTGGTTCAGCGGTTTCTTAAATCGTACCCTGAGTTGCCAGATCTGCTCGTGAAAGTACGCCGCCTGTCTGCTCATTTTCACAAGTCGGCTACAGCTTCCGCCGCCCTTGCTGTGTTGCAGCAGCATTTGCAGCTACCAGCACACCGACTGATGTGTGATGTCCCCACACGTTGGAACTCTACCCTCCACATGTTGCTAAGGATTTGTGAGCAGAAGAGAGCAGTTGTGGAGTACCAGCTGCAACAAGGCCGTCGATATTCAGGTCAGACTCCACACATAAGACCTCAGGAGTGGACCTGGATGTCTGACATATGTACCATCCTGACAAACTTTGAGGAGGCCACTAAGATGGTGAGTGGCAATGACGCCATCATTAGTGTCAGCATCTCACTTGTCTGTCTTTTGCAATGCTTTCTGCAGAGAATTAAAGAGGAGGCATTGCAGCCAGAGTATGATGAGATGGATCAAGAAGCCATAGCGGGCGATTACACACAGCCCAGCCTTATCTCATCCCAACGTGCATTGGGGGACAATGAGGGAGAGGAGGAGGAGGAAGAACAGGAGCTGGTGTCATGCGCTGTACACGGTAGTACCTCTACAGCTGTCATACCGTCGGTTCAGTGTGGGTGGCCTGAGGACAGGGGGGGGGAGGAGGAGAAGAGCATGGTCAGTCATCATCTTGGAGAGGACACGGAGATCTTGCCCGTTACCAGTCTGGCACGCATGGCTGACTTTATGTTACTCTGCCTTAACCGTGACCCTCGCGTTGTCAAAATGTTGGGTGACAGTCATTACTGGTTGGAGACACTTGTAGACCCCGGCTACAAGGAGAACTTTCACTCTTATTCCTGAGGTGGAGAGGTCTACAAAAATGGGGCAGTACCAGAAGGCCCTTGCTGCAGAACTGTTAAAAAAATTCCCATCTGAACACGCTAGCGGCAGAGGTCACAGTTCGTTGTTGCCCTACCAAGGCGTACATGCGAGAGAGACGCAACTCCAATCCAGCAGAGGCAGGGCAACACTGTCAACGTTCTGGGACAGTTTTCTCAGACCCTCCCTTCGGACAGACCCTGAGGCACGGGGTACTCTCACAAGGAGTGGAAAGTTTCAAAAGATGGTGAGGGAATACCGTGCCGACCGTACCAGCGTCCTCCGTGATACCTCTGTTCCTTTTAATTATTGGGTATCCAAGCTGGACACTTGGAATGAACTCGCTCTGTACGCCTTGGAGGTCCTGGCCTGCCCTGCCGCTAGCGTGTTATCGGAGCGTGTTTTAAGTGCCGCTGGGGAATTATAACTGATAAGCGCACTCGCCTGTCAACTGACAATGCTGACAAGCTGACCCTTATCAAAATGAACAAGGGCTGGATTGGGCCAGACTTCTCTTCACCACCAAATGACAGCAGAGTAACATAAAGTCAAATCCACTGTGTTATTTCTAGAGGTGTATTCACATGCACCGCTTCACACCCACACATCGGTATACGCTTCCTCATTTCGGCTGTTTTATGTTCTTCTCCTTATCCTCAGCCTCCACCACCACTATACCACCAGGGTGACCGTGGTCCGTGTTGCCATTATTGAACGTTCCTCCATCATGATTTTTGTCAGCTTTTGCTTGGAAGGCATAAGCAAAGACTGTGAGAGACCCATTCCCCAATAATGGGAATAATATTTTTAAGATGCTGTACTGTATGGCTCTTCCAAGGGGCGTTAAAAGCGTCTTGATATACCACTCTGACCTCCACGTCTCTTCCGAGGGGCATTAAAAGCATCTTGTTATACTACTCTGACCTCCACGTCTCTTGTAAGGGGCATTAAAAGCGTCTTGTTATACCACTCTGACCTCCATGTCTCTTGTAAGGGGCATTAAAAGCGTCTTGTTATACCACTCTGACCTCCACGTCTCTTGTAAGGGGCATTAAATGCATCTTGTTATACCACTCTGACCTCCACGTCTCTTCCGAGGGGCATTAAAAGTGTCTTGTTATACCACTCTGACCTCCACGTCTCTTGTAAGGGGCATTAAAAGCGTCTTGTTATACCACTCTGACCTTCACGTCTCTTGTAAGGGGCATTAAAAGCGTCTTGTTAAGCTACTGGGCCCTCCACGACTCTTCGAACAGGCATTGCATTTCCTCAAAATTTTTGGAAGCTTTTGCTTGGAAGGCATAAGCAAATACTATGGGAGACCCACTCCCCAATAATGGGACTAATGTTTGTAATATGCTGTACTGCATGGCTCTTGTAAGAGGCATTGCAAGTTGCTCCATCCTAATTTTTGGAAGCTTTTGCTTGGAAGTCATAAGCAAATACTATGGGAGACACACTTCCCAATAATGGGACTAATGTTTGTAATATGCTGTACTGCATGGCTCTTGTAAGGGGCATTGCAAGTTGCTCCATCCTAATTTTTGGAAGCTTTTGTGTAGCATACCTGGCGGCGTTCTTGCATGGTGTTCCATCTCTCATCATGCAAGATCGTAAACTTCATCTCCCGCCCAGCTTCCTGGTCTGGCTTCTTTCCTTGTGCTCTGCTCTGCTCCACTTTGGCTGCATAGGGCGACGCCCGCTGAACTTCCTGTTTCTTGTACCTGCTGCGGACACGCCCCTGTTGCACCTTCAGCCTATTGCTGTCCATCTTTGGGTATTTATACCACCTTCTTCCTCAAGATGGCGCCTGAGCATTGTTTCTTGTCAGTTGGCTTTTTGTCTCTGACATGCCAGGTCCTATTCTGTTTTCCTGCCTGTTTTCCAGTTCTGTGTCTGAACTGTGGTCTGTTCTTGTGAACACGCCTCTTGCCTGTTCTTTCGCCTTCTAGGGGCCGTATTCCTAGATCTGCCTGTCTGTGCCTTGCGGTATCTGTTCCCATCTGAACAGAGTCCTGTTTGTGTCCCTGCCTTGCGGTATCTGTTCCCGTCTGAACAGAGTCCTGTTTGTGTTCCTGCCTTGCGGTATCTGTTCCCGTCTGAACAGAGTCCTGTTTGTGTTCCTGCCTTGCTGTCTCTGTTCCCGTTCCTCTGTTCCCTGTTGTCTGTGCCTCGTTTCTACTTTAACCTTGTCTCCCTTTTCCCTCTATGTCTGTTTTCTGCGTCTTTCTGCAGAGTCTGAACCCGCTCCTAAATTCCTTCTCGTCGTCTCTGTACCTCTGTTGTGAATTTAGTGTACGCTCGCTACTTCTATGTAAGTACTGTGCGTGCTTCTGGTTCTGCCTTTCCTTCTCCGTCTGTTCTTTGTGAACAGAGTCCTATCCCCTTGCCTTGTTTACCGCTCTGCGGTGTCCGCTCTGCTCCTGCTTAGCTTGCCGCTCTTGCGGTTTCTGCTCTGCTCCTGCCTTGTTTACCGCTCTGCGGTGTCCGCTCTGCTCCTGCTTAGCTTGCCGCTCTTGCGGTTTCTGCTCTGCTCCTGCCTTGTTTACCGCTCTGCGGTGTCCGCTCTGCTCCTGCTTAGCTTGCCGCTCTTGCGGTTTCTGCTCTGCTCCTGCCTTGTTTACCGCTCTGCAGTGTTCGCTCTGCTCCTGCTTAGCTTGCCGCTCTTGCGGTTTCTGCTCTGCTCCTGCCTTGTTTACCGCTCTGCGGTGTCCGCTCTGCTCCTGCTTAGCTTGCCGCTCTTGCGGTTTCTACTCTGCTCCTGCCTTGTTTACCGCTCTGCGGTGTCCGCTCTGCTCCTGCTTAGCTTGCCGCTCTTGCGGTTTCTGCTCTGCTCCTGCCTTGTTTACTGCTCTGCGGTGTCCGCTCTGCTCCTGCTTAGCTTGCCGCTCTTGCGGTTTTCACTCTGCTCTTGCCTTGCTTGCCGCTCCTGCGGTTTCTGCTCTGCTCTTATCTTGCTTACTGCTTCTGCGGTTTCCGCCCTGCCCTGCTTCTGCCCGCTGCTCCGGCAGTCCTGTCCTGCCCTGCTTGTGCTCGCTGCTCCTGCAGCCCCGTCCTGCTCTGTTCTTGCCCACCGCTTCGGGCGTTCCCTCTCTGCTGTGGTTGTCTACCGCATCTGCGGTTCTGTGACCCAGTCTGTACTGGGTCTTAACCTCTCTGTGCTCCAGCCCGTCCTTTCGGCCAGTACCTCCCTGCCTGCATACTCGCCTGTATCCACCCATCTGCATACCTGCCGTGTTTGCTTACATCCACCAGTCTGTGCCAGCCTAACCTGCCTGTTCCAGTAATCCTAGTGTGGGTCAACCCCCGTGTCCGGAGTTTGACCTGGAGTAGCACCTGGTCCCTCTGCCCGGTTTCTCCCTGGTGCACTGGCGTCGTATGCCGTCGTGCCACCTTGGTCGGATCGGCCAGATACTTAGTCACGCCCCTCCAGGCACTCTCCGGTCCATGGTCCAGTGGAACCACAACACCCGCACACGCCAGTCAGTCCGGGCGTGTGTATAACATTTTGCTTGGAAGGCATAAGCAAATACTATGGGAGACCCACTCCCCAATAATGGGACTAATGTTTGTAATATGCTGTACTGCATGGCTCTTGTAAGAGGCATTGCAAGTTGCTCCGTCATAATTTTTGGAAGCTTTTACTTGGAAGGCATAAGCAAATACTATGGGAGACCCACTCCCCAATAATGGCACTTATGTTTATAATATGCTGTACTGCATGGCTCTTGTAAGAGGCATTGCAAGTTGCTCCGTCCTAATTTTTGGAAGCTTTTGCTTGGAAGGCATAAGCAAATACTATGGGAGACCCACTCCCCAATAATGGGACTAATGTTTGTAATATGCTGTACTGCATGGCTCTTGTAAGGGGCATTAAAAACGTCTTGTTAAGCTACTGTGACCTCCACGTCTCTTCCGAGGGGCATTAAAACCGTCTTGTTAAGCTACTGTGACCTCCACGTCTCTTCCAAGGGGCATTGAAATGTTGTTTTTAATTACCTTACCTCTAATCTCCACGACTCTTCCAATGGGCATTGCATTTCCTCCTAATTTTAGTCCGCTTTTGCTTTTCAATGCAAAGGTGAAAACTAAGGGAGACACACTCCCCAATAATGGGTAGAAGGTTTTTAGTATGCTGTAATCCATGTCTATTTCAAGGGGCATTGCATTTCCTCATAATTTTTGGAAAGCCTTCCATTCACTGCTTAGGCCAACAGTGCACAGGAGACCCAGTTGCTATAAATGGAAAAAAATGTTTAGTTAAGGCCCTCTGACCTCCCTGTCATTTCCAAGGGGCACTGGAGTGCCTCAAAATTTTTGGTAGGCATTGCACTCACTGTATGCCCTATAACTGTGTAGCTGAACCTCTCCTTTTGTTACAGAAACATATCCTACAAGACCTATGTGGTTGACTGGCCAGATATTGATGTGAATGGTCCCTGTTCCTCCTGTTCTTTCTCCTTTGCCACTACATCATCCATCATTTATCACTTTAAGCTTTGTTTTAACGGGAGTCATAGAACTTGGATAGTAGCAGGAAAACATCCAGAAATCCTCGGAGGAGGTAGAATATGCGTGAAAACGCTGACCACCTCAGGCCTAGCCGCTACTACATACATGAGCTTGCATTCCTTCAAAACAAAACAGATGCTAACTTCTATCATACTCGTCATGCTCCTCACCTTGGCACTCTCAACTCCCCTGATGGAGAAGCCAGAGCCCACCGGAGGAGTCGGGTTCTCTGGTGGGCTCGTCCAATGCTGCCCAAAAGCAGGCCAGTCTAAGAAAAATGTCTGGGAATGTTCCGCGGAGAAATTGGGGCGGCTGGGGACCGTTTATGGACACCCGGCCGCCCCCAGGCAGCTGGGGACCGAGTGTGGACACCTGGCCGCGGGGCGGCTGGGGACCGAGTGTGGACACACGGCGGCCGCGGGGCGGCTGGGGACCGAGTGTGGACACACGGCCGCCCCCTGGCGGCTGGGGACCGAGCGTGGACACCCGGCCGCCGGGCGGCTGGGGACTGAGTATGGATAAAAGTGCCGCCGACGCAGCCATGAAATGGTGGCCGGCGTCTGCCTCCACATGCCTAAAAGGCCCAATTTCAAGTGCAAGCAAGCTAGCAGTATGGTATTGCAGCCTGGGGGTGGGTGGGTGGCAGGTTGCACACTTACGCTTGCATTCCAAGAAAACAAAGCTGATGCTAACTTCTATCATCATCATGCTCCTCACCTTGGCACAAACCACTCCCCTGATGGAGAAGCCAGGGCCCACCGGAGGAGACGGGTTCTCTGGTGGGCTCATCCAATGCTGCCCTAAAGCAGGCCAGTCTAAGAAAAGTGTGTGGGGATGTTCCGCGGAGAAATCGGGGTCGCTGGGGACCGTTTATGGACACCCGGCCGCCCCCAGGCAGCTGGGGACCGAGTGTGGACACCTGGCCGCGGGGCGGCTGGGGACCGAGTGTGGACACACGGCCGCCCCCTGGCGGCTGGGGACCGAGCGTGGACACCCGGCCGCCGGGCGGCTGGGGACTGAGTATGGATAAAAGGGCCGCCGACGCAGCCATGAAATGGTGGCCGGCGTCTGCCTCCACATGCCTAAAAGGCCCAATTTCAAGTGCAAGCAAGCTAGCAGTATGGTATTGCAGCCTGGGGGTGGGTGGGGTGGCAGGTTGCACACTTACGCTTGCATTCCAAGAAAACAAAGCAGATGCTAACTTCTATCATCATCATGCTCCTCACCTTGGCACAAACCACTCCCCTGATGGAGAAGCCAGGGCCCACCGGAGGAGACGGGTTCTCTGGTGGGCTCGTCCAATGCTGCCCTAAAGCAGGCCAGTCTAAGAAAAGTGTGTGGGGATGTTCCGCGGAGAAATCGGGGCGGCTGGGGACCGTTTATGGACACCCGGCCGGGGGTGGCTGGGGACCAAGTGTGGACACCCGGCCACCCCCTGGCGGCTGGGGACAGAGCGTGGACACCCGGCCGCCGGCGGCTGGGGACTGAGTATGAATACCTCGCTGCTGAAGCAGCCATGAGGTAGTGGCCAGCTTCGGCCTCCTCAAAACTAAAAGGCCCCATTTCAAGTGCAAGCTAGCAGTATGGTATTGCAGCCTGGGGGTTGGTGGGTGGGTGGTTGGCTGCATATTTGCGCTTGCATTGCAAGGAATGGGGGAGGTACAATTGAACACTGCCCTGGGACAAGGACTTGCACGGGGATAGTTGCAAGTCTGCATCTTCTGATGCGGCCAGGATCACTTCTGATGGGCACACTTTTAGGCAGTGACCTGGGAGTCAGAGATGCTTCTGTGACACCCCAGGGGTCTGGTTGCCACAGTGATAGAGATATTACGTCTGAGAGCAGGTGGGAGGTCCTTTGGTCAGGGATCCTGTGCATGCCACACCTCCTGCCCAGTCTTGGGAGGGGAAGAACTTCCCCTATATAAACCCGGGGCTGAAGCAGGGTTAGCAGTCAAGGAGAGTAGAGACAAGAAACAGCAGAAGCAATACTACTACGAGTCAGGGGCTGGCAGCTGCAGAGCTCGCCCTGACTGAGAAGCTTTCTTACCGGACCCGGCGTCCGAGGCTGTGGGGACTAACTCTTACCCAGCAGCAGAAGCCGACCGGCAGGGGATTTCAGTTCCTCAGGCCCAGAAACCCGAAGGCACGGTCACACGCGTGGGACCAGCACCGCCATCGTGGAGCGGAAGCCATTAGAAGGCCCCGAGTCACCGGCCATACGGGTGAGCACCACACGGTACACTCAGGGACGTGGGCTACTTATATCCGCTTCTAGCAAGGTAGCCAGAAGAGTACAGTCAGTTTGGGAGGCCTACAACTCCGCCTGGCCAGGGGAGATCCCATCTGCTCAAGGACTGACCAGGCCCCGTTCACTAGCCAGTACTCCGGGAGGGTCTATCGTTGTTACCAGTAAAGACCCTGAATTACACCGCACCGTCTCTGAGTGGTTCCTGCTACCCCCATCATCCACATCTGCTGCCCTGAGGCCATACCCCTCCCGTTGGGGGTTATACCATCTACGCTGCACCATCCATCCACCGGCCTCAGCGGACTGTCCTGCAGCGGCAGCTCCATAGCTGCATTCAACGGGTGGCGTAGTCGTCTTGCATCTACCGCTGTTACATCGCCGCTCAGTTTGACTCCCTGGGCACGGACCGGGTCACCGCCACGAGACTACAACCCTCAAGAGATCCGGCTCCGGGTAAGCTCCCGCGTGCGCAACGCAGCGCGACACAGGCCCAGGGGCGCGTCACTTCCAGGGGTCTTCCGCATGCTGTCCCTATGTCTTTTCAGCACAGTATGCATGTGTCACACAGCACATGGCCAGATAAGGTTGCAAAATGTTAAAATGACATTTCCCGGTGAATGCATTTGTCACAGTTGAAAGCAATACAAAAGTGCAAAAACGCATAAAAAATACTACTTGTGAACATAGCCCAAGGTGTGGAGGAGTATTTTTGTTTTTGGTTATTTATTTTACGTTATACACAAATCTTTACCCTGGAAAAGAAATTCCTTCACATATTTCACAGGAAAAAAGTTTCACTTTCGTTTTTGAACTTTTTATTATGAGCCTGTAAAAGTGGCTTAATACCTCTGAACGCGTTGTTGACAACCAGGGTCGGTCTGGGCTGGCGGGATACCGGGAAATTTCCCGGTGGGCCCCGCCCCTGCTGCAGAGTAGAGGGGGGAGAAGAGAACAAAAAAAAATCCTGCGGTTTTAAGGGGCACGGGCCCTTTAAAAGCGCAGGCACAGTGTATGCAGGGACGCGCGCACGCAGCGTTCATTACCTGAACCACCGCGGCGCACGTCCCAGTGAAGCAGCTGAAGCTGCGTGTCTCCCTTCGCCGGCCGGCGTATGACGTCATCGTCATGCGCCTGCTGTGAAGGAGGCGCGCAACTCAGGAGAAGGAGGACACCGCACGGGATCGCAGGAAGGTAAGAGGTGTGTGTGTGTGTGTAATGGTCTGGACACACAAGGCGGGGGCCAGCAGGACACACAAGGGGAGGCCCAGCTGGACAGACCCACAAGGGGGGGCCCAGCTGGACAGACACACAAGGGGGGGGCCCAGCTGGACAGACACACAAGGGGGGGCCCAGCTGGACAGACACACAAGGGGGGGCCAAGTTGGACAGACACACAAGGGGGGGGCCCAGCTGGACAGACACACAAGGGGGGGCCCAGCTGGACAGACACACAAGGGGGGGCCCAGCTGGACAGACACACAAGGGGGGGCCCAGCTGGACAGACACACAAGGGGGGGCCAAGCTGGACAGACACACAAGGGGGGGGCCCAGCTGGATAGACACACAAGGGGGGGCCAGCTGGACAGACACACAAGGGGGGGCCCAGCTGGACAGACACACAAGGGGGGGCCCAACTGGACAGACACACAAGGGGGGGCCCAGCTGGACAGACACACAAGGGGGGGCCCAGCTGGACAGACACACAAGGGGGGGCCCAGCTGGACAGACACACAAGGGGGGGCCCAGCTGGACAGACACACAAGGGGGGGCCCAGCTGGACAGACACACAAGGGGGGCCCAGCTGGATGGACACACAAGGGGGAACCAAGGTGGACCCAGGCAAAGGGGGGTGGGCAGGATGGGTATATGGGGGGCAGGCTGGACACATGGAGGCCAGGATGGATATATGGGGGGCAGGATGGATATATGGGGGGGCAGGATGGATATATGGGGGGGCAAGATGGATATATGGAGGCCAAGATGGATATATGGGGGGGGGGGCAGGCTGAACACATGGAGGCCAGGATGGATATATGGGGGGGGGCAGGCTGAACACATGGAGGCCAGGATGGATATATGGGGGGGGCTAGGATGAATATGTGGGGGGGGCGGGCTCGATACACATGGGCTAGCATAAATATATGGAGGGGCACGCTGGATATATGGGGGGTGTCAGGATGGATATATGCAGGGGGTAAGGGCAGTATGGATATATGAGGGGAGAGGCTGGACACATGGAGGCCAGGATGAATATGTAGAGGGCAGGCTGGACACATGGAGGATATATGGGGGCGCAGGCTGGAAACATGGAGGCAAGGATGGATATGTGGGGGGGCAGACTGTCACATGGGGGGGCTAGGATGGGTATATGGGAGGGGGCAGGCTCGATACACATGTGCTAGGATAAATATATGGAGGGGTCACACTAGACAAATGGTGGCCAGAAGGGACATATGGGGGTGCCTGGCTAGACAAGGGACTTAATTACTGTTTGGGAGCCAGATTGAGGAACATACTTTATTAGTTTATGGTGACCAGTGGGGAACATTATTACTTTAGATTCCAATTATTATTACATTATTACTTCTGTAATATAATTTACTTTTTAGGAAATTGTTTTCCATGGGATGGGACAAAAGAGAGGTCCTGTTACTGTGCAGGACGGCACTATGTTGCTTTTTTTCTTCAACTGGTGTAGTGTAGAGGTCGGGGGGGGAAAGTGGGAATATTCTCTAGAAGAGATCAGTTATTAATAACTGTGTGTTATTTTCTGCAGAGATGATTCCTGGCTGGAAGAAGTGATGGCTGTCTGTGCCAGATGAAGAAGAAAAGCGAAGATGAAGGACTTCACCTAGAGACATCACTGGTGAGTCAGTGTATTACATGTACACTTACACTACACACGTGGTCAAAATTGTTGGTACTCCTCGTTTAATGAAAGAAAAACCCACAATGGTCACAGAAATAACTTCAATCTGATAAATTACAAATTTTTGAAAATGAAGAGGTGAAGGTCAGACATTGATTTTCTGCTTCCACAGAATTTAAAAAAAAATTAACCTCATGAAATCGGCCTGGACAGAAATGATGGTTCTTCTTCTTAACTTAATATTTTGTTGAACCTTTTGAGGCAATCACTGCAATCAAACGATTCCTGTAACTGTCAATGAGACTTCTGCGCCTCTCGACAGGTATTTTGGCCGACTCCTCATGAGCAAACTGCTCCAGTTGTCTCGTGTTTGAAGGTTGCCTTTTCCAGAATGTTTCAGCTCTTTCCAAAGATGCTCCATAGGATTTAGGTCAGGGCTCATAGAAGCCACTTCAGAATAGTCCAATGTTTTCCTCTTAGCCATTCTTGGGTGTTTTTAGCTGTGTGTTTTGGGTCATTATCCTGTTGCTAGACCTGCGACTGAGACCAAGCTTTCTGACACTGGGCAGCACATTTCTCTCTAGAATCCCTTGATAGTCTTGAGATTTCATTGTACCCTGCACAGATTCAAGACACCCTGTGCCAGGTGCAGCAAAGCAGCCCCAGAACATAACAGAGCCTCCACCATGTTTCACAGTAGGGACAGTGTTCTTTTCTTGATATGCTTCATTTTTCCATCTGTGAACATAGAGCTGATGTGCCTTGCCAAAAACTTCAATTTTTGTCTCATCTGTCCATAGTACATTCTCCCAGAAGCTTTGCGGCTTGTCAACATGTAGTTTGGCAAATTCCAGTCTGGCTTTTTCACTATTTTTTTTTTCAACAATGGTGTTCTCCTTGGTCGTCTTACATGTAGTTCACTTTGGATCAAACAACGGTGGATAGTACGATCTGACACTGATGTTCCTTGAGCTTGAAGTTCACCTTTAATCTCTTTAGAAGTTATTCTGGGCTCTTTTGTTACCATTCATATTATCCGTCTCTTTGATTTGTCATCAATTTACCTCCTGCACCCACGTCCAGGGAGGTTGGCTGCAGTCCCATGGATCTTAAATTTCTGAATAATATGTGCACCTGTAGTCACAGAAACATCAAGCTGCTTGGAGATGGTTTTATAACCTTTACCTTTTAACATGCTTTTCTATAATTTTCTTTCTAATCTCCTGAGACAGCTCTTTCCTTTGCTTCTTCTGGTCCATGTTGAGTGTGGTACACACCATGTCACCAAACAACACAGTGAGTATCTGTAGCCCTATATACAAGCACAGTGAGTATCTGTAGCCCTATATACAAGCACAGTGAGTATCTGTAACCCTATATACAGGCACAGTGAATATCTGTAACCCTATATACAGGCACAGTGAGTATCTGTAACTCTATATACAGGCACAGTGAGTATCTGTAACCCTATATACAGGCACAGTGAATATCTGTAACCCTATATACAGGCACAGTGAGTATCTGTAACTCTATATACAGGCACAGTGAGTATCTGTAACCCTATATACAGGCACAGTGAATATCTGTAACCCTATATACAGGCACAGTGAGTATCTGTAACTCTATATACAGGCACAGTGAGTATCTGTAACCCTATATACAGGCACAGTGAGTATCTGTAGCCCTATATACAGGCACAGTGAGTATCTGCAGCCCTATATATAGCACAGTGAGTATCTGTAGCCCTATATACAGGCCCACTGACTGATTACAAGATTGTAGACACCTGTGATGCTAATTAGTGGACACAACTTTATTTAACATGTCCCTTTTGTCACATTATTTTCAGGGGTACCATCATTTCTGTCCAGGTCGATTTCATGAGTTAATTTTTTTTTTAAATTCAGTGGAAGCAGAAAAGCAATGTCTGACTTTCATTTGTTCATTTTCATAGATTTTTAATTTATTATTACTTTTGTCAGATTCAAGTTATTTCTGTGACCATTGTGGGTTTTTCTTTCATTAAACGAGGGGTACCAACAATTCTGACCACGTGTGTATATAGTATATACAGAACTCCTGTGTATGTCACTGGTGATCACTATATTATGTATACACTATATACAGAGCTTCTGTGTATAATGTCACATGTGACCACTGTATTACCTGTGCACTATATACAGAGCTCCAGTGTATAATGTCACTGGTGATCACTGTATTACCTGTACACTGACACTATATACAGAGCTCCTGTGTATAATGTCACTGGTGATCCCTGTATTACCTGTACACTATACACTATATACAGAGCTCCTGTGTATAATGTCACTGGTGACCACTGTATTACCTGTACACTATATACAGAGCTCCTGTGTATAATGTCACTGGTGACCACTGTATTATCTGTACACTATATACAGAGCTCCTGTGTATAATGTCACTGGTGACCACTGTATTACCTGTGCAATATATACAGAGCTCCTGTGTATAATGTCACTGGTGACCACTGTATTACCTGTACACTATATACAGAGCTCCTGTGTATAATGTCACTGGTGACCACTGTATTATCTGTACACTATATACAGAGCTCCTGTGTATAATGTCACTGGTGACCACTGTATTACCTGTGCACTATACACTATGTACAGAGCTCCTGTGTATAATGTCACTGGTGACCACTGTATTACCTGTACACTATATACAGAGCTCCTGTGTATAATGTCACTGGTGACCACTGTAATACCTGTACACTAAATACAGAGCTCCAGTGTATAATGTCACTGGTGATCACTGTATTACCTGTACACTGACACTCTATACAGAGCTCCTGTGTATAATGTCACTGGTGAACCCTGTATTACCTGTACACTGACACTATATACTGAGCTCCAGTGTATAATGTCACTGGTGGTCACTGTATTACCTGTACACTGTACACTATATACAGAGCTCCTGTGTATAATGTCACTGGTGATCCCTGTATTACCTGTACACTGACACTATATACAGAGCTCCTGTGTATAATGTCACTGGTGATCCCTGTATTACCTGTACACTGACACTATATACAGAGCTCCTGTGTATAATGTCACTGGTGGTAATAACAGTGTTGTTAGTATTGTGGTTTGTATTCATGATCAGTATTGTAGTATTTGGTCACTTTGGGGTGGTAATATGTGGTCTGGTCATGGTGTGGCCGTATTTGTTCCTTGTATGTAGTATTATTCGGTCACTATGTGGTGGTAATATGTGATCTAGTCATGGTGTGGCGATATTTGTCTCTTTTGTATGTGGTATTATTGGTGTTGATATAGTGGACTGTGTTGTGTATGGCAGTCATTTTGTTCTTGCTGATATTAACTAGGAAAAGATTTTTTTCCATTAGGCCACAGCCCCACCATCAGTATTCGGTCAGTATTTTTTCTCAGGAGTAGCTGCCAAAACCAGGAGTGGGTGATAAATACAGAATTGGTGACTTGTTTCTATTATACCTTTTCTCTGATTGTTCCTCACCTGGTTTTGGCTCCCACTCCTGAGAAAAAATACTGACCAAATACTGATAGTGGGGCCGCAGCCTTAGAGATTAAATACTTGGACCAGAGCGGCAGAGATGCACTTACAGGGGTTCTCCGGTGAAAACAAGTAATCACCTCTCCACGGGATCAGTGATAATATTGATTGGTGGGGGTCTGACTGCTGGGACACAATCGGCAGAATGTGGAGCTTTTCTCCCCATTAGACTGGAGCGGCATGTGAGATGCGACCACTCATCCAGTCATTCCCTCAGTGACTGTGAGCGCTGCTCTTATTTGGAAGCTGCATTTTAAAATGGGGATAAGTGTCCTGTCAGGGATGAAACTTCCCCATTCTTCTGATAGGCGCGTTTTCCAATGTTCGGACCCAAACGATCAATAAGTGATCACCGATCCTGTGGATCCCATAGATCGGTGATAACTTGTTTTAACCAAAGAAGCCCTTTAATGCAAACTACCATAATTGTACATCCCAGTTATAGTGGTGCACAGTAGATGTGCAGGAGCCGCCAGTCAATGCTCCACTATAACAGGGATAGCGGATAACAGATATTTGCATATGGCTGTAGGTGGGCCCCTAGAGTCAGTTCTCCCTGTGGGCCCCAGACACCCCAGTCCGACCCTGTTGACAACAGTGACCTGGGGGTCAGAAATGCTTCCTGGGGCGATCCCCATGCTGTCCCCATGTCATTTGAGCACTGTCACTATCGTTTTGGGCACTTTTTAGGCTTTCTACACACTGCCGGGGGTGCCACCGCAAAAATGCTCGGGTCTCCCATAGACTAACATTGGGCTTGTTGCTCTGGTCGAGCACCCGAGTATCACGGCGAGCTCGGGCCGAGCTTCGAGCTCCCGAGCATTTTAGTGCTCGCTCAACACTAGAGATAATGTTTTATTTTAGTAAATGCCACTTTTCTGTCATCCTGGATATTTTAAAAGGTGCGGCTGTATATATTCAAGTGTCTGCAAACACTAAAGGAGAAGAATATACTCCAATATTTATCTTTAGAACGTAAAAACAGAGATAAAAGCCGATATCATCTGTAACCTCCTCGGCTACCTCACTTGTCAGCCTCAATGCAATGGTAAGATGAATTGGAATGATAGTCACAAAATATTTCTACCATAAACCACAAAGATATTGCTGCCCTACGCCAAAACAGAGGAAGGAATGCTTAAGTAAGAGGCATCACTTCTTATATGTTACTCTCCATATTTTATGGAGCCTAAAAGGACCAAGTCTTCAGCTATTACTGGTCATAGAGTCGTGTCAAAACTGCCAGAGGAGGAAGTAACATGGAAGTGAAATCCAGTGGGCATGAAACATCAAACACTTTTACTATAGATACTATATTTGTACCTTAATCGACATTATGGTCTTTCTAAAGTAGAAAAGATTTGGTAGCAAACGGTAAAGTTAATTTTCCTTGTTAGATAAGGCGTATGTAATGGTCCAAGACCTCCATCATCTGTCTGTAGCAAGTGAATATTTCACAGGCTAGAGATTAAAGTTCTTAGGAGGTTTATGTCGGAATATTAATGGTTAAGTAAAAGTGCGCAGCTCTCCTGATTTTCTAAGAATATTCTTAGGAGTAGAGATGAGCGGATCAGGAAAAAATTGAATTTGCCTGTTTGCTCGGATTTCCCAGGAAAATCCAATTCATGGAGAAGATATTGTTCATGAATTCAATGTCCCTCATTAGGCTTAAATTATCTGCTTACTAGTGATGAGCGAGCATGCTCGCTACTGCTCTGTGCTCGCTCGAGCATCTCACTGCTCGAGATGCTCGGAGCTCACCGAGTATTTCCGAGGTTGCTCGGCGGGAGCTCAGG
Source organism: Phyllobates terribilis (assembly GCF_046119375.1). NCBI lineage: Eukaryota > Metazoa > Chordata > Amphibia > Anura > Dendrobatidae > Phyllobates > Phyllobates terribilis. The sequence goes on along the minus strand of NW_027362767.1, from coordinate 96,743,341 downwards.
TGCCCTCCCTCCATGTTTGACGCTCTTTAAAGCGCCAATCAACATACAGGGATTGTCTGCCACACACTGTAATGCCGCAGCCATGTTGGTTGTGGCATTACAGTGATTGGCTGGCCGCACAGCGTCATCAGGTCTATATCAGACCTGGCGCCACCATGCTCGTCACAGTCACTCCGGAATCACTGTGTAGGAAGAGGTGCTGCTGAGCTAGGGAGAGATTTGCTTGTTTCTAGTTAGTGTAGGTATACCAGACTATATTAGAGACGCATATCCATCTGAACTAACAGTCCTTCTGAGGACTAATCCAGCAGCAGAAATATCAGTGCTAGGCAGGCAGGCAGGCAGGGTATATAGCGGTGCACATAGCAAGAGGGTCCATTCCAGTTCTGTCTGCTGGTGCTTTTACAGATATTTGTAGAAATAGGCCCAGGTATCGGGCCAGGAAAAAATTTTTTTTAACTTAATCCTGATTATTTGCTTAAAAAGCAATCCAGAGAACTCTGTTTATCTGTGCCAGTGGCTTGTTGGCACTGCAGAATACAGCCAGGTCCTTTCAATATTACAGCGCTAAAAATCCAGCTATTTAAAACTGTGGTTTGTCCGTCACACGGATCACATACAATTACTCTGAAAATATTGCCATTTCTGGCCTCCATTGAAATTTTGTTGCAGTGTGTCAGTGAACTTATTGACATGAGGTCGGCGTTGTTAAAAATAGTTACCTACAGGCCAGCTATTTAAAACTGTGGTTTGTCCATCACACGGATCACATAAAAGTTCGCTCTAAATTCAGCCATTTGTAATGAGCGTGGAAGATATTGTCCTCCATTTAAAATGGGAAAGGTACATGGCAATGGACGGGGAACTGGACGTGATGGTGATGGTGCATGCAGAGGCCGAGGCCGTGGGCAAGCTGAAATTGTGCCACAACAAACACCCACATCTTCTCGCTCGACCTTCCTGTCCCAATTAATACGGGACCGTAGAACACTAGTGATGGGCGAGCACTAAAATGCTCGGGTGCGCGATGCTCAGGTCGAGCACATTGGAATACTCGGGTGCTCGACCCGAGCAACGAGCCCAACGTAAGTCTATGGGAAACTCGAGCATTTTTCAGGTGGATCCCCCCGGCAGTCTGCAGAGGGCCTAAAAATTGCCCAAATCGATGGGAACAGTGCTCAAATGACATGGGAACAGCATGGGGAAGACCCCTGGAAGCATTTCAGACTCCCAGGTCACTTCTGTCAACAACATTGTCAGAGGTATAACGCCACTTTTACGGACTCACAATAAAACATACAAAAATGAAACCAAAATGTATTTTCCTGGGAAATATGTTAAGGAACATCCTTTCCAGGGTAATGACTTGTATATAAAGCAAAATAAATAACCGAAAACAAAAATACTCCTCCAATCTTGGGCTATGTTCACACATTGCGTTTTTGATGCGTTTTTGCACTTTTGCATTGCTTTCAACCGTAACAAATGCATTCACCAGGAAATGTCATTTTAACATTTTACAACCTTATCTGGCCATGTGGTGTGTGAGATATCATCAGACACATCATGTTTCATTTATGAAGGAGGGACTCTGAAAGTCACAAAGCCTATTTTTAAAGGGCCATCAGGCGGCCTTTACTATTCTTAAAGGGCCTGCAGTGGGCCCTCATTATTCTTAGAGAGCCATCAGCTGGCTATGTTTTATTGTTCCCATTACTAAAAAGTGGGTCTCCTATACTGTTATTGCGTAGCAGTGAGTGGCAGGGCTGCCCAAATTTGGATGCACCCCAATACCCCTTTGAAGAGACTTAGAGGAGGGCCTCCTGAAAACAATGTTCCAATTATTAGGAAGTAGGTCTCCCATACTGTTTGCCTATGCAATGAATGCAAGGGTTGCCAAAAATTTGAGGCACTCCAATGCCCCTTGGAAGAGACGTGGAGGAGGGCCTCATAAAAAATGTTCCCATTAGAAAGGAGTGGGTCTCCTATACTTGTAATGCCCATGCACTAAGTGTATGGGCTGACAAACATTTACCCCTGGGGGGTATACATGAACATAATGTATAAAAAAAAATTTTTACGGGCATCATAAACACCCTTTAAAAAAATTATGTGGGTGTTGCATCACGGACCACGGTCACCCTGGTAATATGGTGGTGGAGGATGAGGATGAGGAGAAGGACAAGAGCAAATAGCCAAAATCAGGAAGCGTATACCCATGTGTGGGTGTGAAGAGATGCATGGGAATACACCTCCCAAAAAAAGACACTAGATTTGAGTTTGGTACGCTGCTATCATTCAGTGGTGTTGAGAAATCTGGCCCAATCCAGCGCTTGTTCATTTTTATAAGAGTCAGCCTGTCAGCATTTTCAGTTGACAGGCGGATGCACTTATCAGTTATTATTCCACAAGTGGCACTAAAAACCCGCTCTGATGAAACTCTGGCGGCAGGGCAGGCCAGGACCTCCAAGACGTAGAGAGCCAGTTTATTCCACGTATCCAGCTTGGATATCCAATAATTATAAGGTACAGAGGAATCACGGAGGACGTTGATACGGTCGGCAAGGTACTCCCTCAGCATCTGCCCAAACTTTGCTCTCCTTGTGAGAGTACCCCGCACCTCAGGGCCTGTGCGATGGGAGAGGCTGAGAAAATTCTCACAGAACTTTGACAGTGTTCTCCTGCCTCTGCTGGATTGAAGTTGTGTCTCTCTCGACGGTACTCCTTGGTTGTCCAACAAACTGTTACCTCCACCGCCAGCATTTTTAGATGGGAATTTTTTTAATAGTTCTGCAACAAGGGCCTTCTGGTACTGCCCCATTTTTGTAGACCTGTCCGCCTCAGGAATAAAAGATATAAAGTTCTCCTTGTAGCGGGGGTCTAGAAGTGTCATCAACCAGTAATGACTGTCACCCAAAATTTTGAGAACACGAGGGTCATGGGAAAGGCAGCGTAACAAACTCAGCCATGCGTGCCAGACTGTTAACAGGCAAGACTTCTGTGTCCTCACCAAGAGGATAACTAACCATGCTCTCCTCCTCCTCCTCTCTGTCCTCTGGCCATCCACGCTGAACAGACGGTATGACAGTTGTGCAGGTAGTACCATCTATAGCGCATGAAACTAGCTCCTGTAATCCTCCTCCTCTTCCTCATTGTCACCCAATCCACGTTGTTATGAGATGAGGCTGGGCTGTGTGTCATCACCCTGTATGGTTCCTTGCTCCATCTCTTCATGCTCCGCCTCCAATTCACCCTCTTTGATTGTGAGCAGAGAGCATTTCAGAAGACAGAGAAGCGGGATGGTGACGCTAATTATGGTGTCATCGCCACTCACCATCTTGGTGGAGTCTTCAAAGTTTTGGAGGATGGTACATATGTCTGACATCCATGTCCACTCCTGAGGTCTTATGTGTGGAATCTGAACTGAATACCGACGGCTTTGTTGATACTGGTACTCAACAACTGCCCTTTTCTGCTCACAAATCCTTCCCAACATCTGCAGTGTACAGTTCCAACGCGTGGGGACTAGTATTGAGCGAGCACTAAAATGCTCGGGTGCTCGAAGCTCGGGCCGAGCTCGCCGTGATACTCGGGTGCTCGACCCGAGCAACGAGCCCAATGTTAATCTATGGGAGACCCGAGCATTTTTGCGGCGGCACCCCTGGCAGTATTTTAAAAGCCTAAGAAGTTCCCAAAACAATAGTGACAGTGCTCAAATGACATGGGGACAGCATGGGGATCGCCCCATGAAGCATTTCTGACCCACAGGTCACTGCTGTCAACAATGTGGTCAGAGGTATTAAGCCACTTTTAAGGGCTCACCATAAAAAGTTCAAAAACTAAACTGAAACTGCTTTCCTGTGAAATATGTTAAGGAAGTTCCTTTCCAGGGTAAATACTTGTGTATAAGGTAAAATAAATAACCCCCCAAAAATATTACTCCTCCACACCTTGGGCTATGTTCACAAGTAGCATTTTTTATGCGTTTTTGCACTTTTGTATTGCTTTCAACCGTGACAAATGCATTCACCGGGAAATGTAATTTTAACATTTTACAACCTTATCTGGCCATGTGCTGTGTGACACATGCATACAGTGCTGAAAAGACATGGGAACAGCAAGCGGAAGACCCCTGGAAGCATCTGACACCCAGGTCACTGCCTAAAAGTGTGCCCATCAGAAGTGATCCTTGCCGCATCAGAAGATGCAGACTTGCAACTATCCCCGTGCAAGTCCTTCTCCCAGAGCAGTGTTCAATTGTAGCTCCCCCATTCCTTGCAATGCAAGCACAAGTATGCAGCCTGCCACCCACCCACCCCCAGGCTGCAATACCATACTGCTAGCTTGCTTGCACTTCAAATTGGGCCTTTTAGGCATGTGGAGGCGGAATCTGGCCACCACGTCATGGCTGCGTTGGCGGCCTGGTATCCATACTCAGTCCCCAGCCGCCCGGCGGCTGGGTGTCCACACTCGGTCCCCAGCCGCCAGGGGGCGGCCGGATGTCCATACTCGGTCCCCAGCCACCCAGCGGCCGGGTGTCCACACATAGTCCCCAGCCGCCAGGGGGCGGACTGGTGTCCATAGTCGGTCCCCAGCCGCCCCGCGGCCGGGTGTCCAGACACGGTCCCCAGCCACCTGGGGGCAGCCGGATGTCCATAAACGGTCCCCAGCCGCCCCTATTTCTCCTGTCAACTCCCCCCCCGCCCACACACTTTTCTTAGCCCGGACTGCTTTAGGGCAGCATTGGACGAGCCCACCAGAGAACAAGACTCCTCCGGTGGGCCCTGGCTTCTCCATCAGGGGAGTTGAGAGTGCCAAGGTGAGGAGCATGATGATGATGATGATAGAAGTTAGCATCTGCTTTGTTTTCTTGGTATGCAAGCATAAGTGTGCAGCCTGCCACCCACCCCCAGACTGCAATACCATACTGCTAGCTTGCACTTGAAATGGGGCCTTTTAGTTTGGAGGAGGCCAAAGCTGGCCACTACCTCATGGTTGCTATGGCAGCGAGGAATCCATACTCAGTCCCCAGCCGCCCGGCGGCCGGGTGTCCACGCTCGGTCCCCGGCCGCCACGCGGCCGGTTGTCGACACACGGTCCCCAGCCGCCTGGGGGCAGGTGGGTGTCTATAAACGGACCCCAGATGCCCCTATTTCTCCTGTCAACTTCCCCCCACACACTTTTCTTAGCCTGGCCTGCTTTAGGGGAGCATTGGACGAGCCCACCAGAGAACCAGACTCCTCCGGTAGGCCCTGGCTTCTCCATCAGGGGAGTTGAGAGTGCCAAGGTGAGGAGCATGATGATGATGATAGAAGTTAGCATCTGCTTTGTTTTCTTGGAATGCAAGCACATGTATGTAGTAGCGGCTAGGCCTGAGGTGGTCAGCGTTTTGGCGCATATCCTACCTCCTCCGAGGATTGCTGGATGTTTTCCTGCTACTATTCCAGTTCTATGACTCCCGTTAAAACAAAGCTTCAGGTGATAAATGATGGATGAGGTGGGGGCAAAGGAGAAAGAGCAGGAGGAATAGGGACCATTCACATCAATATCAGGCCAGTCAACCACATATGTCTTGTAGGATATGTTTCTGTAACAAAAGGAGAGGTTCGGCTACACAGTTACAGGGCATACAGTGAGTGCAATGCCTAACAAAAATTTCGATGCGCTCCAATGCCCCTTGGAAATGACATGGAGGTCAAAGGGCCTTAACTAAACCGTTTTTTCCATTTGTAGCAACTGGGTCTCCTGTACACTGTTGACCTAAGCAGTGAATGGAAGGTTTTCCAAAAATTATGAGGAACTGCAATGCCCCTTGAAACAGACGAGGATTACAGTGTACTAAAAACCTTCTACCCATTATTGGGGAATGGGTCTCCCTTAGTTTTCGCCGTTGCATTGAAAAGCAAAAGCTGACTAAAATTAGGAGGAAATGCAATGCCCGTTGGAAGAGTCGTGGAGGTTAGAGGTAATTAAAAACAACATTTCAATGCCCCTTGGAAGAGCTGTAGAGTTCAGAGTGGCTTAAGACACTTTTAATGCCCCTTTGAAGAGACATGAAGGTCACAGTAGCTTAACAAGATGGTTTTAGTGCCCCTTGGAAAAGTGGTGGAGGTCACAGTAGCTTAACAAGACGGTTTTAATGCCCCTTACAAAAGCCATACAGTTCAGCATCTTAAAAATATTATTCCCATTATTGGGGAGTGGGTCTCCCAGAGTCTTTACTTATGCCTTCCAAGCAAAAGCTGCCAAAAATTAGGACAGAGGAACTTGCAATGCCCCTTACAAGAGCCATGCAGTACAGCATATTACAAACATTATTCCCATTATTGGGGAGTGGGTCTCCCATAGTCTTTGCTTATGCCTTCCAAGCAAAAGCTGCCAAAAATTAGGACGGAGGAACTTGCAATGCCCCTTACAAGAGCCATGCAGTACAGCATATTACAAACATTATTCCCATTATTGGGGAGTGGGTCTCCCAGAGTCTTTGCTTATGTAACGGGTCTGAGCTACTATACAAAGGGGCAGTCCTTGTAAGGAAGCGGGTGGCTCCCAGGGAAGGCGGGCAGGTAGACACGGCAAGTGACAGGAACAGTCTCTGGGTAGAAGGGCAGGTGGTCACGGCAAGCGACGGGGAAAGTCTCTTGACAGGCGGGTGGTCACGGCAAGTGACAGCAGGGTAAGAGTCTCTAGACAGGCAGGTGGACACGGAAAGTGACGGCAAAGCCTCCAGGTAGGTTAGCAGGCGGGTAGCAGGTGAGCGCTCCCAGGTGAGCGGGTAAGAGTCTCTCGGCTGGCTGGCAGGTGGTCACGGCAAGTGACGGCAGAGCCTCCAGGTAGGCTAGCTGGCGGGTAGCAGGTGAGCGCTCCCAGGAGAGCGGGTAAGAGTCTCTCGGCTGGCTGGCAGGTGGTCTCAGGCAGGTATCGGGCAGGTGCCTCCTGATCCACAGGCGGACTGGTCCATAGACAGACTGTCAGACCGCAGGGAATGCAAGCAGGTAGACAGAGCTGGAAAACGGACTGGCAACGGGACCTGAGGGCTGAAGCAGAGGTGAAAGGCTTTGCAACAACTTTGCTCAGGCACCTCCATTTTGGAGGAGGTGCCTTATATATGGGAGCTCCACTGGCAATTGGCCGGGGACTCCTTAGGACGGCGCACGCGGCCCCTTTTAGAGAGAGGGAGCGCGTGCCCTAAGCACAGTGCCCGGGAAGCGGCGAGCGCTGCCAGCAGAGCGGGAGGAGGACGCCGGGCACGGAGTGGAGAGGTGAGGGGAACAGCTTCCCTGCCTAGCAGGAGGCAGGGACGCCGACGCTACAGTACCCCCCCCTTTAGGCCCCCCCTTTTTTAGGCCGGAGAGAAATTTATCAAGGATGAGCGGGGCATGGATGTTCTCTCCTCAGGACCAAACCCCTTCCAATCCACTAGAAAAAAGGTCTTTCCTCTTACCCTTTTGGTGGCCAGAATGCTCTCTACCTCAAACTCGTCTTCAGTGGAAACCGGAGCAGGAGACGTACCTGTAGACTTGGAAAAAGAGTTAAGTACCACAGGTTTGAGGAGAGATACATGGAAGGAGTTAGGGATCCGCAAGTTGGCCGGGAGTTTCAATTTATAGGCCACCGGGTTGATTTGTTTGATAACTTCCAGTGGGCCGATGAACCGAGGCCCTAACTTGTAGGAAGGAATCTTGAGCCGGACGTACTTGGACGAGAGCCAGACTTTATCTCCAGGACGGAATTGGGGCGGATCCAGACGTCTTTTGTCAGCCTGTTTCTTCATCCGCTCCAAGGACTGAAGAAGTGCGGATCTGGTACTCTCCCAAATGGAGGAGAATTCGCTAGCAAGAGATTCCGCGGCCGGATTATCCACCGAGGCGGAGACGGAAAACGGGATCCGAGGATGTTGACCGTAGACAATAAAAAACGGGGATTTGGAGGAAGACTCGCTCTCGTGATTATTATAGGAAAATTCGGCCCACGTTTAAAGATCCACCCAGTCGGAATGGTGGGCATTAACAAAGTGCCAGAGGTAACTGGTTAAAATTTGGTTTATCCCCTCTACTTGACCATTGGACTGTGGTTGATAAGCAGAGGAGAAGTCCAAGGTGACCCCCAGCAGTTTACACATGGCTCTCCAGAAGCGAGAGGTGAACTGAACTCCTCGGTCGGATACGATGTGTAGAGGGAGACCATGAAGACGGAATATATGATGGATAAAGTCTTTAGCCAATTCAGATGCAGACGGAAGACCCGGCAGGGGAATGAAGTGAGCCATCTTAGAAAAGCGGTCAGCGACCACCAAAATGACCGTACAACCAGCAGAGACAGGGAGATCCGTTATAAAGTCCATGGCTATATGCTGCAGGTATGGGAAGAGGCAGAAGGCGGCCGGCTGGCAGATGTCTAGGAACCTTTGTTGCGGGCGCAGGACCCACAGGCTGAGACAAAGTCTATTACGTCCCTGTGCAGGGTAGGCCACCAGTAATGCCGGGTAATAAGCAGGAGGGTCTTTTTCTGGTCAGCATGGCCAGCTAGCTTAGACGAATGTCACCAGTGTAGGACTTTCTCATGATCAGGTACTGTTACGAACGTCTTACCGGGTGGAAGACAATTTAGATCCACGGGAGCCACCAGCATTACCTTGGCGGGGTCGATGATGTGCTTTGGCTCCTCCTCTAGATCAGAGAACAAAAAGGATCGGGACAAGGCATCAGCTTTGATATTTTTGTCTGCCGGGCGAAAATGAAGAATGAAATCAAAGCGGGCGAAGAACAAGGACCACCGGGCTTGGCGCGGGTTAAGTCTTTGGGCACTCTGGAGATAAGCCAAGTTTTTGTGATCCGTGTAGATTATTACCGGGTGAAGAGCCCCCTCGAGCAGGTAACGCCACTCCTCCAGTGCCAACTTAATGGCTAACAATTCTCGGTCTCCTATAGAATAATTGCGCTCAGATGAGGAGAAGAGTTTGGAGAAGAAGCCGCAGGTTACCATTCTTCCGGATGACGACTTTTGGGTGAGCACCGCTCCGGCTCCGGAGGAGGAAGCGTCTACTTCTAAGAAGAATTGTTTGTTGCTGTCTGGACGGTGCAGCACAGGAGCGGAGGAGAAAGCTTGTTTCAAAGACAGGAAGGCCTCCTCTGCCTCGGGCGGCCATTCTTTGGGATTAGCGCCCTTACGGGTGAGCGCAGAGATAGGGGCAGTCCGGGAAAAGAAGTGCGGAATGAAGAGGCGGTAGTAGTTGGCGAAGCCCAGGAACCGCTGGATAGCCTTCAACCCCTCCAGTCGGGGCCACTTCTGGATGGCAGAAAGTTTCTCAGGATCCATTCGTAGACCGGTCTGAGAGATGATGTAGCCCAGAAATGGAAGCGAGGGCAGCTCAAAGAGGCACTTCTCAAATTTTGCGTAGAGGTGGTTTTGCCTGAGCCTGAGCAAGACCTGACGAACGTCCCTCCGGTGTGTGGGGAGATCCGGAGAGAAGACCAAGATGTCGTCCAGGTATACCACCACGCAGGAGTAGAGAAGGTCACGGAAGATATCATTGACCAACTCTTGAAAGACGGCGGGAGCATTACAGAGACCGAAGGCCATTACGAGGTATTCATAGTGGCCGTCCCGGGTGTTGAATGCCGTCTTCCATTCATCCCTCTGACGGATACGAACCAGGTTATAGGCCCCACGGAGATCCAGCTTGGTGAAGATTCTAGCACCCCTCAGACGGTCAAATAATTCAGGAATGAGCGGAAGGGGGTATTTATTCTTCACTGTGATCTGGTTAAGGCCTCTATAGTCTATGCAGGGACGAAGTGAGCCGTCCTTCTTTTTAACGAAGAGGAAGCCTGCTCCCGCCGGAGAGGTAGATTTCCGGATAAATCCCCGGGCCAGGTTCTCCTCAATATATTCAGACATGGACCGGGTCTCAGCAGCGGACAAAGGGTAGATACGCCCTCGGGGCGGAGTAGCGTCAGGTACCAAGTCGATAGGGCAATCGTATGGTCTATGAGGAGGTAATGTCTCTGCTTCCTTTTTATTAAAGACATCAGCGTAAGACCAATAGGGTACCGGCAGGCCTGGTAGATTGGCTTGGGGAGGAGAAGGACTTCTCTGGTCTGCCAATCAAGCACGGGTGCATGTCTCTGGAGCCAAGGTAGGCCAAGCAAAAGGGCATGAGAGAGTCCAGGTAGAACATGAAATAAGATGCTCTCAGAGTGCAGCATTCCCACCTGCAGAGTTATGGGTTCGGTGATAAGTTGAATGGGATGCGGTAAGAGACCCCCGTCCACGGAGGCGACAGATAAGGATTCGGCCAGAGGTTTGGTGGGAATGCGGTATTTCTCTATCAGGGACTGAGAAATAAGATTTCCGGCAGCTCCAGAATCAAGTTGAGCTAGTTCAAAGTAACAGTTCTCCCCGCAGATGATAGAGACCAACAGCAGCAGAGATGGAGAGGGTTTATTCTTGTCTAGGACGACCTCTCTGAGCGATCCTAGACACAGGCGTTTCCCGACCTCTCCGGGCAGGAACGGATCCGGTGCTCCTTACTGCCACAGTAGAAGCAGCTCCCCTCGGCACGGCGTGACTCTTGACGGGTTTTGACCATCTTGGTCTGGTCGACCTGCATAGGCTCGGGTGAGTGCGCCTGGGGAATAACAGAGGAAGTGATGGGATTCTGGAAGGTAGGAGCAAGGCGAGGAAACCTCCTCTCACGGGTGACCTCTTTGGTACGCACCTGGAACCGGATGTCAATCCGGGTGGCAAGTGTTATTAAATCTTCGAGAGTGGTAGGAATGTCCCGACCGGCAAGTTCATCCTTAATCCGTCCGGATAGACCATCCCAGAAGACGGACACCAGGGCGTTGTTATCCCAGGCAAGCTCAGAAGCAAGGGTACGGAACCATATGGCATATTGGCCCACGGTGAGACTCCCTTGAAGGAGGCGTAGCAGAGATGAGGCGGATGAGGTTTTTCGTCCTGGTTCGTCGAAGACTTTCCGGAAGGCCGTGAGAAAGGCTGGCAGGTTGGACACCAGGGGGTCTCCTCTCTCCCATAGAGGATTTAGCCAAGCCAGCGCCTTCCCAGTGAGATGGGACATGATGAAGGCCACTTTGGCTCGGTCGGTGGAAAACTGGTGTGCCAAAAGTTCGAAGTGCAGGGTGCACTGGTTAATGAAGCCCTGTGCCTGACCGGGATCTCCACCAAAACGAGGCGGGGCGGAAAGGCGGGGACTGGGAAGGGATGCCATGGTATTGATGGGCAGCGGCGCCGCCGGGGTAATAGTTGTGCGAGTGGAAGCAGCTCCCGACGAGGCAGTCAGTGTGTCCAGGCGGGAGTGAACACTACGCAGGTGGCCCAAGATGGAGTCCTGTTGGGACCTCTGACGGGAAAGTTCATGACATAGGACGGAGAGCGAGGGAGCTTGGGTGCCACCGGGTTCCATGGCCCGAGCAAACTGTAACGGGTCTGGGAGGTGGAACCTCTGAGCTACTATACAAAGGGGCAGTCCTTGTAAGGAAGTGGGTGGCTGCCAGGGAAGGCGGGCAGGTAGACACGGCAAGTGACAGGAACAGTCTCTGGGTAGAAGGGCAGGTGGTCACGGCAAGTGACGGGGAAAGTCTCTTGACAGGCGGGTGGTCACTGCAAGTGACAGCAGGGTAAGAGTCTCTAGACAGGCAGGTGGTCACGGCAAGTGACGGCAAAGCCTCCAGGTAGGCTAGCAGGCGGGTAGCAGGTGAGCGCGCCCAGGTAAGCGGGTAAGAGTCTCTCGGCTGGCTGGCAGGTGGTCACGGCAAGTGACGGCAGAGCCTCCAGGTAGGCTAGCTGGCGGGTAGCAGGTGAGCGCTCCCAGGAGAGCGGGTAAGAGTCTCTCGGCTGGCTGGCAGGTGGTCTCAGGCAGGTATCAGGTAGGTATCAGGCAGGTATCAGGCAGGTATCTCCTGATCCGCAGGCGGACTGGTCCATAGACAGACTGGCGGATGCTGTAGACAGACTGTCGGACCGCAGGGAATGCAAGCAGGTAGACAGAGCTGGAAAACACTGGCAACGGGAACTGAGGGCTGAAGCAGAGGTGAAAGGCTTTGCAACAACTTTGCTCGGGCACCTCCATTTTGGAGGAGGTGCCTTATATATGGGAGCTCCACCGGCAATTGGTCGGGGACTCCTTAGGACGGCGCGCGCGGCCCCTTTAAGAGAGAGGGAGCGCGCGCGCCCTAAGCACAGTGCCCGGGAAGCGGCGAGCGCTGCCAGTAGCGCGTGAAGAGGGCGCTGAGGACGGAGCAGGGAGGTGAGAGGAACGGCGTCCCTGCCTCCTGCTAGGCAGAGAAAAATGCAATGCCCGTTCGAAGAGTCGTGGAGGTTAGAGTTAATTAAAAACAACATTTCAATGCCCCTTGGAAGAGCTGTGGCGTTCAGAGGGGTTTAAGAAGACACTTTTAATGCCCCTCAGAAGAGATGTGGAGGTCCCAGTAGCTTAAAAAGACAGTTTTAATGCCCCTTGGAAAAGTGGTGGAGGTCACAGTAGCTTAACAAGATGCTTTTAATGCCCCTCAGAAGAGACGTGGAGGTCCCAGTAGCTTAACAAGACGGTTTTAATGTCCCTTGGAAAAGTGGTGGAGGTCACAGTAGCTTAACAAGACGGTTTGAATGCCCCTTGGAAGAGACGTGGAGGTCCCAGTAGCTTAACAAGACGGTTTGAATGCCCCTTGGAAGAGACGTGGAGGTCCTAGTAGCTTATCAAGACGGTTTTAATGCCCCTCGGAAAAGTGGTGGAGGTCGCAGTAGCTTAACAAGACGCTTTTAATGCCCCTCAGAAGAGACGTGGAGGTCCCAGTAGCTTAACAAGACTGGTTTAATGCCCCTTGGAAAAGTGGTGGAGGTCACAGTAGCTTAACAAGATGGTTTGAATGCCCCATGGAAAAGTGGTGGAGGTCGCAATAGCTTAAGAAGATGGTTTGAATGCCCCTTGGAAGAGACGTGGAGGTCCCAGTAGCTTAACAAGACGGTTTTAATGCCCCTTGGAAAAGTGGTGGAGGTCACAGTAGCTTAACAAGACGCTTTTAATGCCCCTCAGAAGAGACGTGGTGATCCCAGTAGTTTGACAAGACGGTTTTAATGCCCCTTGGAATAGAGGTGGAGGTCACAGTAGCATAACAAGATGGTTTGAATGCCCCTTGGAAGAGACGTGGATGTCCCAGTAGCTTAACAAGACGGTTTGAATGCCTCTTGGCACAGTCGTGGAGGTCCCAGTAGCTTAACAAGACAGTTTTAATGCCCCTTGGAAAAGTAGTGGAGGTCTCAGTTGCTTATCAAGACGGTTTTAATGCCCCTCGGAAAAGTGGTGGAGGTCGCAGTAGCTTAACAAGACGCTTTTAATGCCCCTCAGAAGAGACGTGGAGGTCCCAGTAGCTTAACAAGATGGTTTTAATGCCCCTTGGAAAAGTGGTGGAGGTCGCAATAGCTTAAGAAGATGGTTTGAATGCCCCTTGGAAGAGACGTGGAGGTCCCAGTAGCTTAACAAGACGGTTTGAATGCCCCTTGGAAGAGACGTGGAGGTCCTAGTAGCTTATCAAGACGGTTTTAATGCCCCTCGGAAAAGTGGTGGAGGTCGCAGTAGCTTAACAAGACGCTTTTAATGCCCCTCAGAAGAGACGTGGAGGTCCCAGTAGCTTAACAAGACTGGTTTAATGCCCCTTGGAAAAGTGGTGGAGGTCACAGTAGCTTAACAAGATGGTTTGAATGCCCCATGGAAAAGTGGTGGAGGTCGCAATAGCTTAAGAAGATGGTTTGAATGCCCCTTGGAAGAGACGTGGAGGTCCCAGTAGCTTAACAAGACGGTTTGAATGCCCCTTGGCAAAAGTGGTGGAGGTCGCAGTAGCTTAACGAGATGGTTTGAATGCCCCTTGGAAAAGACGTGGAAGTCCCAGTAGCTTAACAAGACGGTTTTAATGCCCCTTGGAAAAGTGGTGGAGGTCACAGTAGCTTAACAAGACGCTTTTAATGCCCCTCAGAAGAGACGTGGAGGTCCCAGTAGTTTGACAAGACGGTTTTAATGCCCCTTGGAATAGAGGTGGAGGTCACAGTAGCATAACAAGACGGTTTGAATGCCCCTTGGAAGAGACATGGATGTCCCAGTAGCTTAACAAGACGGTTTGAATGCCCCTTGGTAGAGACGTGGAGGTCCCAGTAGCTTAACAAGACGGTTTTAATGCCCCTCGGAAAAGTGGTGGAGGACGCAGTAGCTTAACAAGACGCTTTTAATGCCCCTCAGAAGAGACGTGGAGGTCCCAGTAGCTTAACAAGACGGTTTTAATGCCCCTTGGAAAATTGGTGGAGGTCACAGTAGCTTAACAAGATGGTTTGAATGCCCCTTGGCACAGTCGTGGAGGTCCCAGTAGCTTAACAAGACGGTTTTAATGCTCCTTGGAAAAGTGGTGGAGGTCACAGTAGCTTATCAAGATGCTTTGAATGCCCCTTGGAAAAGTGGTGGAGGTCACAGTAGCTTAACAAGACGGTTTTAATGCCCCTTACAAGAGCCATACAGTACAGCATCTTAAAAATATTATTCCCTTTATTGGGGAGTGGGTCTCCCAGTCTTTGCTTATGCCTTCTAAGCAAAAGCTGACAAAAATAAGGATGGAGGAACTTTCAATAATGGCAACACGGACCACGGTCACCCTGGTTGTATAGTGCTGGTGGAGGCTGAGGATAAGGAGAAGAACATAAAACAGCCGAAATGAGGAAGCGTATACCCATATGTGGATGTGAAGCGGTGCATGTGAATACACCTCCCGAAATAACACAGTGGATTTGACTTTATGTTACTCTGCTGTCATTTGGTGGTGATGAGAAGTCTTGCCCAATCCAGCCCTTGTTCATTTTGATAAGGGTCAGCTTGTCAGCATTGTCAGTTGACAGGCGAGTGCGCTTATCAGTTATCAGGTATGCCGGCCGCGTACTTCAACGATCAGATCTGGCAACTCTGGGTACGATTTAAGAAACCACTGAACCACGAGGTTAAGCACATGAGCCAGGCATGATACGTGTGTGATCTCGCCTCGCCTCAGAACCGCCACCAGGTTGCGGCCATTGTCACACACGACCATGCCTGGATGTAGGTTCAGCGGTCTCAGCCACAGATCTGCCTGCTCTTTCACAGCTGTCCACAACTCACAAGGAGTGTGAGGTTTCTCACCTAAGCTTATGAGTTTCAGCACAGCCTGTTGCCGCTTGGCGGAGGCAGTACTGCAGTGCTTCCAGCTTGTAACTGATGTGGTGATATCTGAGATGGAGGCTGAACATGAGGAGGAGGATGATGCGCGGGAGCTGTACACTGTGGGGGCAACTCTGACTGACATAGGGCCCGCAATCCTCGGTGTGGGGAGGATGTGTTCCGTCCCAAGGTCCGACTGGGTCCCGGCTTCCACTATGTTTACCCAGCGTGCCGTCAGGGAGATGTACCGTCCCTGGCCACAAGCACTTGTCCACGTGTCCGTTGTCAGGTGGACTCTCCCAGTAACTGCGTTGTTGAGGGCACGGCAGATGTTTTGGGACACATGCTTGTGTAGTGCGGGGATGGCACACCGGGCAAAATAGTGTCGGCTATGGACAGAGTACCGAGGGACAGCCACGCCATAAAGTTGCGGAAGGATTCCGTCTCCACCAGCCAAAAAGGCAGCATTTCCAATGCAGGCAGTCGTGAAATGTGCGAATTTAGGACTGTGGCCTGTGGGGCGTTGGCTGCGAAGTTCCGCTTTCGGTCAAAGGTCTGGGATATGGACAATTGAACGCTGCGGTGGGACGTGGACATGGACGTTGATGCTGCTTCTTGAGAAACTGCCAGAACAAGTGAAGACTGAGAGGAGGGGGCATCTTTGCATGCAGTATGGACAGGGGATTGCCTTGCACACACAACAGGGGGTTTTATTGCACGCACAACAGCGGAAGAAGCAGTTGTGACACCCGCTGACACTGGTCGTGGACCTTGGGGTTCACCCCACAAAGTCGGGTGCTTTGCTGCCATGTGCCTGATCATGCTGGTGGTGGTCAGGCTGGTAGTTTAGTCACCCCTGCTGATGCTGGCATGGCAGGTGGTACAAATGGCCTTTTTGGGGTTATCAGCAGAGTCTTTAAAAAAATTCCAGATTCTGGAAGACCTACAGGTTGTACTGGCCACGTCCCTCGTGTTGGTGTTATGGGGCACTGTTGCCTGACTTGTGTGCGGCCACCACACTGCTTCTTCCTGCCTGTTGGGGTACTCAGCCTCCTTCACCCTGTGTGCTGCTGGCCTCGCTCTGCATATCCTCCTGCCACGTTGGGTCAGTTACTAGATCATCCACCACCTCCTCCTCTTCCACTTGCGCACCACGATCCTCCTCCTCACTTCCTGGCAATTGTGTCTCGTCATGGTCCACCTCTTGACCTCGTGACAAATTGCCAGTGTCGACTTCCTGTGGCCGTGGCTGTTCAAATATTTGGGCATCGCTACATGTGATCTCCTCTTCCACCACTTCAAGCGGAGCAGGCGAGGGGCACAAATCTGGAAATGGACCAGTGAACAGTTCTTCAGAGTGTCTAAGTGTGGGATCAGTTGCTGTCTGACGACACTCGGCATGGTGGGAGGAAGGAGCATCAGGGTGAGGAGGAGTATGCGGTCGAGACTCACGGCTACTAAGAGGTGACCGTGTGGAAGACAGACCGGAGGTGGTGGTGCCCAGGTAACTGGAAGTATTATCTGCTATCCAATTAATAACCTGTTCACACTGATCAGTTTGTAATACTGGTGTTGTTCTGTGCTTCCCTAGTAATTCGGTCAAGAAGTGGGAGCGAGAAGATGTGGCTGTTGGTTGTGGCACATTTTCACCTTGGCCACGGCCCCATCCTCTGCACGCACCATCACCAGAACGTTCAGTTCCACATCCCTTGCCACGCGCCTTGCCCATTGTGAAGGAAATAAAATAGCTTACACTCACACTATCAATGGAAAAAGGGTAATAAAAAGTAGATTAGAACCGTGGAAGAGGAAAACCACAGTTCTATTTCTCTGGCCTACACTCGACTCTTTTAAACAATCTGAACAATCAGGGAGAAACTATTACTGTTTTTCTTTACGGAAAAATACCAAAAGCTGAATAATAGAGATTTTTTACCGTGGAATGGCAAAACCACAGTTATTGTTTACTGGGGTATACCAGACACTTTTAAATAGATTTATTTGCAGCTGAACAGTGAGCGACACACTCAAACTGTTTTTTTTTTAATACAAATGTCCCAAAAGTGGATAATACAGAGGTTTGAACCGTGGAACTGCAAAACCACACTTCTGTTTCTCTGGCCTACACCAGACTATTTTCAACAGATATATTTGTGTCTGAACAATCAGGAGACACTATTACTGTTTTTTGTTTACGGCAAAAAATGCCAAAAGCAGGATAATAGATTTTTTACCGTGGAACAGCAAAACCACAATTATAATTTACTGGTGTATACCAGACATTTTTAAATATATATATTTGCAGGCGGAACAGTGAGCGACACACTCAAACTGTTTTTTTTAGATACAAATGGCCCAAAAGTGGATAATACAGAGGTTTGAACCGTGGAACTGCAAAACAACACTTCTGTTTCTCTGGCCTACACCAGACTATTTTCAACAGATATATTTGTGTCTGAAAAATCAGGGAGACACTATTAGTTTTTTTTTACGGCAAAAAATGCCAAAAGCAGGATAATACAGAGATTTGACCAGTGGAACTGCAAAACCACACTTCTGTTTCTCGGGCCTGCAGATACAGTTATATGAAAAAGTTTGGGCACCCCTATTAATCTTAAGCTTAATGTTTTATCAAAATTGGTGTTTTTGCAACAGCTATTTCAGTTTGATATATGTAATAACTGTTGGACACGGTAATGTTTCTCTGTAAAGAGCGCCAAACATGCAGGGCGGAGACCCGAGCTCCCGCCCGTGTAACCCGGAAATGCTCGGTACTCGCCGAACATCCCGAGTAGCGTGATGCTCGGACGAGTACCGAGCAGTGTCGAGCATGCTCGCTCAACACTAGTGGGGACATCACACACCAGTCTGTGAGCCGGAAGCTACAAATGCTGCAGAAACATGGCAAGGGCGGCTGAAGATGTAGGTGATTTTCTAAAATGGGCACACAGGCGGCGTACTTTAATGAGCAGTTCCGGCAGCTCCGGGTAGGATTTGAGAAACCGCTGAACCACGAGGTTAAGCACATGGGCCAGGCATTTTACGTGTGTGAGCTCGCCTCGCCTCAGAGCCGCCACCAGGTTCCGACCATTGTCACACACGACCATGCCTGGTTGTAGGTTCAGCGATGTGAGCCACAGATCTGCCTGCTCTTTCAGAGCTGTCCACAACTCTTCAGCATTGTGCGGTTTGTCACATAAGCATATTAGCTTAAGAACAGCCTGTTGCCGCTTGGCCGAGGCAGTGCTGCAGTGCTTCCAGCTTGTGATTGATGTGGTCATTTTGGAGATGGAGGCTGAAGAAGAGGAGGAGGATGAGGAGGATGAGGTGCAGGAGCTGTAGACTGTGGGGGCAACGCTGATTGACCTAGGGCCCGTGATCCTTGGCGTCGTGAGGACATGTTCTGTCCCAAGGACCGACTGGGTCCTGGCTTCCACTATGTAAACCCAGTGTCCCGTCAGCAAGATGTACCGTCCCTGCCCACAAGCACTTGACCACGTGTCAGTGGTTAGGTAACTACGTTGTAGAGGGCAAGGCTAATGTTTTGGGACACGTTCTTGTGTAATGCGGGGATGGCACACCGGGAGAAATAGTGGCGGCTGGGGACCGAGTACCGAGGGACGGCCGCCGCCATCAGGTTGTGGATTGCTTCCGTCTCCACGAGTTTAAATGGCAACATTTCGAGCGCAAGCAGTTGTGAAATGTGGGAATTTAGTAGTGTAACCTGTGGTGCGTTGGCTGAGTATTTGCACTTGCGCTCCAAGGACTGGGGTATGGACAACTGAACGCTGCGCTGGGACAAGGGCGTGGATGTGCTTCCTGATGCTGCTACTTGAGAGTGTGCAACGACAGGTGAAAGGCAGGAGGCATCTTCGCATGGACCATGGACAGGGGATTGGCTTGCATGCACAACAGTGGATGAAGCAGTGGTGCCACCCGCAGACACTGTTCCTGGACACTGGGGTTCGGCCCACAAAGTTGGGTGCTTTGCTTGCATGTGCCTGATCATGCTGGTGGTGGTCAGGCTGGTAGTTTTTCCACCCCTGCTGATGCTGGCCTGGCAGGTTGTGCAAATGGCCTTTTTGGGGTTATCGGCAAAGTCGTTAAAAAACAACCAGACTCGGGAAGACCACCTAACAGTTGTACTGGCAACTTCCGTCGTGTTGGTATTTCGGGGATCGGTAGCCTGCCTTCTGTCTGCGGCCACCACACGGCTTCTTCCTGCCTGTTGGATAGCGGATAATGCTTCCAGTCACTTTTCCACCACCACCAACCTGTCTTCCACATGGTTAAGTCTCAGTAGCCGTGAGTCTGGATGCATATTCCTCACCCTGATCCTCCTTCCTCCCACCATGCCGAGTGCCTGGAGACAACTGATTCCACACTTGGACACTCTGAAGAGCTACTCACTTTTCCATTTATAGATTTGGGCCTCTCACCTGGTCCACTTGAAGCGGGTCAAGAGGAGATCGCATGTAGGGATGCCCAAATATTTGAGCAGCCACGGTCATACAAAGGAGACGGTGGGAAAGTGTCACAAGAGGTGGATGATGACGAGACACAATTGCCAGAAAGTCAGTAGGAGGACCAGGGTGCGGAAGTGGAAGACGAGGTGGTGGATGATATAGTAACTGACCCAACCTGGCAGGAGGACATGCAGAGCGAGGACAGCAGCACACAGGGGGAGGGAGGCAGAGCACTCCAACAGGCAGGAAGAAGCAGTGTGGTGGACGCAGGCTGAAGGCAGGCAACCCTTCCCCGTAACATCAACACGACTGAAGATGCCAGTACAACAAAAAACAAAAATGCTCCTCCACACCTTGGGCTATGTTCACACGTAGCGTTTTTAATGTGTTTTTGCACGTTTCATTGCTTTCAACCGTGACAAATGCATTCACCGGGAAATGTCATTTTCACATTTTACAACCTCATCTGGCCATGTGGTGTGTGAAACATCATCAGACATATCATGTTTAATTTATGAAAGAGGGATTGTGAAAGTCACAAACACTATTATTACAGCCTTACTATTCTTAAAGGGCCAGCAGTCGGCTATGCTTTGTTGTTCCCATTATTAAAAAGTGGGTCTCATATACTGTTATTGTGTATGCAGTGACTGAAAGGGCTGCCAAAAATTTGGACGCACCCCAATACCCTTTTGAAGAGACATAGAGGAGGGTCTCAGTAAAAAAAATGTTCACGTTATAAAGGAGTGGGTCTCTTATAGTGGTAATGCTCATGCTGTGACTGCAAGGGCTGCCAAAATTTGGGAAAACCCCACTAACAATTTAAAGACACATAGAGCTGGGCCACAGTAACGACATGTCCCCATTAGAAAGGAGAGGGTCTGCTATCTAGTTATAGGGTATGCAGTGAGTCCAACGGCTGCCAAAATTTAGGAAAACCCCACTAACAATTTAAAGACACATGGAGCTGGGCTACAGTAACGAGTATGACATGTTCCCATTAAAAAGGAGTGGGTCTCCCATACTGTTTGCCTATGGAGTGAATGCAACAGCTGCCAAAAATGTGGAGGAACTCCAGTGTCCCTTGCAAGAGACGTAGAGGTCGGAGAACCTCCTGAAAACAATGTTCCCATTATTAGGAAGTGGGTCTCCCATACTGTTTTCCTATGCAGTGAAGTAACGGCTGCTAAAAAATTGGAGGAACTCCAATGTCCCTTGCAAGAGATGTATATATGGTCATATGGTAGATATGGTGATGATATGGAGGAGGATGTGGAGGATGAGAATGAGGAGAAGGAGGAGGACAAGAGCAAATAGACAAAATCAGGAAGCCATGTCTGGGTGTAAAGACAGAGGTGCATGGGAATAGAGTTAGACCTCCCAAAAAACGCTGTATTTGAGTTTATGTTACGCTGCAATCATTCGGTGGTGTTGAGAAGTCTGGCCCAATCCAGCCCTTGTTCATTTTTATAAGAGTCAGCCTGTCAGCATTTTCAGTTGACAGGCGGATGCGCCTATTGGTTATAATTCCACCGGCGGCACTAAAAACCCGCTCTGACAAAATGCTAGCTGCAGGGCAGGCCAGGTAATCCAAGGCGTAGAGAGCCAGTACATGCCACGTGTCCAGCTTGGATACCCAATAATTATAAGGCACAGAGGAATCACGGAGGATGTTGGTACGGTCGGCAAGGTACTCCCTCACCATCTTCCGAAATGTTTCCCTCCTTGGGAGAGTACCCTGCGCCTCAGGGCCTGTGCGATGGGAGGGGCTGAGAAAACTGTCCCAGAACTTTGACAGTGTTCCCATTCCTCTGCTGGATTGCATTTGTGTCTCTCTCTCCTGTACTCCTTGGTTGTCCAATGACTTGTGACCTCTGCCGCCAGCGTTTTCAGATGGGAATTTTTTTAATATTTCCACAACAAGGGCCTACTAGTACTGCACCATTTTATTAGGTCTGTCCTGCAAGGGAATAAGAGACATGAAAGTTCTCCTTGTAGCGTGGGTTTAGGAGTGTCACCATCCAGTAATGACTGTCACCCAAAATTTGGAAAACACGAGGGTCACGGGAAGGCATTGAAACATAAACTCAGCCATGTGTGCCAGACTGCAAAGAGGCAAGACTTCTGTGTCCTCACCAAGAGGCCGACTGACCATGCTCTCCTCCTCATCCTCCTCCTTGTCCTCAAGCCATCCATGCTGAATAGACAGTATGACAGTTGTGCAGGTAGTACCATCTATAGCGCAGGAAACTAGTTCCTGTTCCTCCTCCTCCTCCTCCTCTTCCTTATTTTCACCCAATCCACGTTGGGATAAGATGAGGCTGGTCTGTGTGTAATCACCTTGTATGGTTCCTTGCTCCATCTCATCGTGCTCCGCCTGCAATACATACTCTTTAATTATGAGCAGAGAGCGTTTCAGAAGACAGAGAAGCGGGGTAGTGATGCTAATTATGGCTTCATCGCCGCTTACCATCTTGGTGGAGTTGTCAAAGTTTTGGAGGATGGTACATATGTCTGACATCCATGTCCACTCCTGAGGTCTTATGTGTGGAGTCTGAACTGAATACCGACGGCCTTGTTGATGCTAGTAGTCAACAACTGCCCTCTTCTGCTCACAAATCCTTCCCAACATCTGCAATGTAGAGTTTCGATGCGTGGGGACATCGCAGATCAGTCGGTGAGCTAAAAGCTGCTGAAGCACGACAAGGGCGGCGGAAGATGTAGCTGAATTTCTAAAATGGGCACACAGGCAGCGTTCTTTGACAAGCAGATCCATCAGATCCGGGTAGATTTTGAGAAACCACTGAATCACGAGGTTAAGCATATGGGCCAGGCATGGTACGTGTGTGAGCTCGCCTTGCCTCAGAGCTGCCACCAGGTTCCAGCCATTGTCACACATGAGCATGCCTGGCTGTAGGGTCAGCGGTGTCAGCCACATTCTGCCCTTTCTTTCAGAGCTGTCCACAACTCTTCAGCGTTGTGCAGTTTGTCACCTAAGCATATTGGCTTCAGCACAGCTTGTTGCCGCTTGGCCGAGGCCGTGCTGCACTGCTTCCAGCTTGCGATTGATGTGGTAATTTCTGAGATGGAAGCTGAAGAGGAGGAGGAGGTGCATGAGCTGTAGAATTTGGGGGCAACCCTGTTTGACCCAGGGCCCCCAATCCTCGGCGTTGGGAGGACGTGTTCCATCCCAAGGTCCGACTGGGTCCCGGCTTCCACTATATTAACCCAGTGTGCCATCAGCGAGATGTACCGTCCCTGCCCACAAGCACTTGTCCACGTGTCCACGTGTCCATGGTTAGGTGGACTTTCCCAGTAACTGCGTTGTTGAGGGCACAGCTAATGTTGTGGGACACGTGCTTGTGTAATGCGGGGACAGCACGCCGGGAGAAATAGTGATGGCTGGGGACAGAGTTCCGAGGGACAGCCACCGTCATCAGGTTGCGGAAAGTTTCCATCTCCATGAGCCTAAAAGGCAATATTTCGAGTGTAAGCAGTCGCGAAATGTGTGAGTTTAGTAGTGTGGCCTTTGGGGCGTTGGCTGCGTATTTTCACTTGCGTTCCAAGGACTGGGGTATGGACAACTGAAAACTGCGCTGGGACAAGGACATGGACGTGCTTGCTGATGGTTCTAGTTGAGAGTGTGCAACGACACATGCAGGGTGGAGGCATATTGGCGAGCGCCATGGACAGGGAACTGGCGTGCATGGACAACTGCGGAAGAAGCAGTGGTGTCACTCGCAGACACTGTTTCTAGACACTTAGTCGGATGCTTTGCTGCCATGTGCTTGATCATGCTGGTGGTGGTCAGGCTGCTAGTTTTGCTACCCCTGCTGATGCTGGCCTGGCAGGTGGTGCAAATGGCATTTTTGGGGTTATCTGCAGAGTCTTTAAAAAACAACCAGACTCGGGAAGACCTAACAGTTGTACTGGCAGCTTCCGCCGTGTTGGCGTTACGAGGAATGCTTTCCTGCCTTGTGTCTGCAGCCACTGCACTGCTTTTTGCTGCCTGTTGTGGTGCTACATCTCCCCACCCCTGTCTGCTGCTGTCATCTGTCTGTATGCCCCCTGCCAGGTTGGGTCAGTTACTATATCATCCACCACCTCGTCTTCCACTTCCGCACCCTCGTCCTTCTCTTGACACGCGTTCTCCTCTTGACTCGCTTGAAGCTGGCTGAGCGAGAGGTCCGAATCTACAAATGGAAAGGTGAACAGCTCTTCAGAGTGTCCAAGTGTGGGATCTGTTGTCTCCGGGCACTCGGCATGGTGGGAGGAAGGAGGATCAGGGTGAGGAATATGCGGTCCATATTCATGGCTACTGAGACTTGACCCTGTGGAAGACTGGGTGGTGGTGGTGGCGGCAAAGTAACTGGAAGCATTATCTGCTATCCAAACAACAACCTTTTGACTCTGCTCTGGGTTCAATAGTGGTGTACTGCTGTCCCCTAGTAATTGTGACAGGAAGGTCGAGAGACAAGATGTGGGTGTTTGTTGTGGCACAATTTCAGCTTGCCCACGGCCACATCCTCAGCCTCGGCCTGTGCATGCACCATCACCATCATGTCCACTTCCCCATTCCTTGCCATGCAACTTGCCCATTTTAAATGGAGGACAATATTTTCCACGTTCACGATAAATGGCTGATTTTGGAATGCAGTTATTTGTGATGTCTGACAGAGGACCACAGTTTCAAATAGCAGGCCTGTAATTTACTAATACTATTCTTCACAGACACCTAGTGTGAATAGCTTGACCGACACACTGCAACAGAATGGAAAAGGAGGCCAATATTTTCCATGTTCAGTTCAAATTTCTGGATTTTTATCGCTGAAATATGGAACAGATCTGGCTGTATTCTGCAGTGCTAACAACCAAATGGAGCAGAAAAATGGTGTACTCCGGATTGCTTTTTATCAATTAACCAGGATTAAGATCAAAAATAAATTTTCCCTGGCCCCTGATGTCTGGGGTTATGTCTACAAATATCTGCAATTATTAAAGCAGCAGCAGACAGGACGTTTAATGGACCCTCTTGCGCTATATATGCACTGCAGTCTGCCATATACACTGCCTGCCTGCCTAACACTGATTGATTATATGCCGCTGGATTAGTCCTCAAAAGGACTGTTAGTTCAGATGGATATATATATATATATATATATATATATATATATATATATATATATATATATATATATATACATATACAGTACAGACCAAAAGTTTGGACACACCTTCTCATTTAAAGATTTTTCTGTATTTTCATGACTATGAAAATTGTACATTCACACTGAAGGCATCAAAACTATGAATTAACACATGTTGAATTATATACTTAACAAAAAAGTGTGAAACAACTGGAAATATGTGTTATATTCTAGGTTCTTCAAAGTAGCCACCTTTTGCTTTGATGACTGCTTTGCACACTTTTGGCATTCTCTTGATGAGCTTCAAGAGGTAGTCACCAGAAATGGTTTTCACTTCACAGGTGTGCCCTGTCAGGTTTAATAAGTGGGATTTCTTGCCTTATAAATGGGTTGGGACCATCAGTTGTGTTGTGCAGAAGTCTGGTGGATACACAGCTGATAGTCCTACTGAATAGACTGTTAGAATTTGTATTATGGCAAGAAAAAAGCAGCTAAGTAAGGAAAAATGAGTGGCCATCATTACTTTAAGAAATGAAGGTCAGTCAGTGCGAAAAATTGGGAAAACTTTGAAAGTGTCCCCAAGTGCAGTTGCAAAACCCATCAAGCGCTACAAAGAAACTGGCTCACATGAGGACCGCCCCAGGAAAGGAAGACCAAGAGTCACCTCTGCTTCTGAGGATAAGTTTATCCGAGTCACCAGCCTCAGAAATCGCAGGTTAACAGCAGCTCAGATTAGAGACCAGGTCAATGCCACACAGAGTTCTAGCAGCAGACACATCTCTTCAACAACTGTTAAGAGGATTGAAGCTTGAAGAGGACAATTTGCATATTCCAGGTGCCTTCTGGGAAAAGCGAAGAGTCTCCTTCAGCAAGAAGATCGTTGGGTACAGCCGGGACCAGCTGCTTGGAAAGCATCGCCAAACCAGGGATTGAAGCTTGAAGAGGACAATTTGCATATTCCAGGTGCCTTCTGGGAAAAGCGAAGAGTCTCCTTCAGCTAGAAGATCGTTCGGTACAGCCGGGACCAGCTGCTTGGAAAGCATCGCCAAACCAGGGATTGAAGCTTGAAGAGGACAATTTGCATATTCCAGGTGCCTTCTGGGAAAAGCGAAGAGTCTCCTTCAGCTAGAAGATCGTTGGAAAGCAACCCCAAACCGCGCGCCGTACGGCGCGCAAATTTGTTTAATTTGTTTATCCTAGGGTATCACAAGAAAGAAGACAGACATCAAGTCAGCAGGGACAAGGAGCAGCATGGCAGATGTGACAACCTACATGGTGAGCTGCAACATGTGCTACATGTTCACAGATCGACCAGAAGCTGAAACCAACTTCACCTGCCAGAAGTGTAGACTACTGGCTCTTTTAGAAGAAAAGGTGCGGGGACTGGAAGAAAGAATTGCGACATTAAAACTCATCAAGGAAAATGAAGACTTCCTGGACAGAACAGAAGCGTCACTACTGGTCACGGAAAATGAAGGAAGCGTCAGAGAACCTCCAGAGGCAGACAAGTGGAGGCAAGTGACCAAAAGAAGCAAGAAGACCATGGAGACACCACCAACCACACAACTGAGAAACAGATTCCAAGGACTTGTGGAGGACGAAGATGGCACACCTAAGGATGAGGAACTGCCAGCAAGCAAAAAAGAAAAGAGCACCCAGAAACACCCAGAAGCGACAAGAAAAAGGACAGCCAAGAAGGGAAGAAGAGTGGTGGTGGTGGGAGACTCACTACTGAGAGGAACAGAAGCAGCTATCTGCAGACCGGACATAACCGCAAGAGAAGTATGCTGCCTCCCAGGGGCGAAGATCAAGGATGTTACCGATAGGATACCGAAGCTCATCAGTTCCAAGGATGTCCACCCATTTTTTCTGATACATGTTGGCACCAATGACACGGCAAAGAAGGACCTACCGACAATCTGCAAGGACTTTGAAGCATTGGGGAAGAAAGTAAAAGAACTGGATGCGCAGGTAGTTTTTTCTTCTATCCTTCCAGTAGACGGGCATGGCGTCAGGAGATGGAACAGGATCCTTGATGTGAACAACTGGCTGAGACGATGGTGCAGACAACAAGGATTTGGATTCCTGGACCACGGTGTGAATTACCTCTATGACGGACTCCTTGCCAGAGACGGACTACACCTCAACAAACCCAGGAAACACACATTCGCCAGGAGACTCGCAACACTCATCAGGAGGGTGTTAAACTAGAAGAAGAGGGGATGGGAAGAAAAATGCCGGACACGAACATGCAACCAGAGAACATACTAATGAAAGATATGAAGTGCGACAAAGAAGGTCCAAGACAAGATACTTGGAAGGGAGGTAAGAAAATTTCAAATACAATCCGCAGGGAGAAGATTGGAACAAAACAAAATTGTGTAAACTACGTGCTAGCAAATCCCAGGAGCCTGACAAACAAGATGGATGAACTGGAAGCAGAAATATCTACAGGTAACTATGACATAGTGGGAATAACCGAGACATGATTAGATGAAAGCTATGACTGGGCAGTTAACTTACAGGGTTACAGTCTGTTTAGAAGGGATCGAATAAGTCGGAAAGGGGGTGGAGTCTGTCTATATGTAAAGACGTGTCTAAAGCCTACAATACGGGAGGATATATGGGAGGGAAATGAGGAGGTCGAGTCCTTATGGGTGGAGATACATGGGGCAAAAAACAATAATAAAATTATCATAGGAGTCTGTTATAAACCACCAAATATAGCAGAAGCCACGGAAAGTCTATTAATGAGACAAATAGACGAAGTAGCAAAAAATAACAAGGTGATTATTATGGGGGACTTCAACTACCCCGATATAGACTGGGAAACCGAAAGCTGTAGATCTCAGAAAGGAAACAGGTTTCTGTCAATTATCAAAGACAATTATTTGTCACAACTTGTGCAGGAACCAACTAGAGGGACGGCCCTTTTAGACTTAATATTAACTAACAGGCCAAACAGAATAACTGAGGTGCAGGTCGGGGGGCACCTGGGAAATAGTGACAACAACATTATACAATTCCACATGTGCTTCAGTAGGGAGCCCAGCAAGGGAGTCACAAAAACACTGAACTTCAGGAGGGCAAAGTTTGATCAGCTAAGAGATGCCCTTCACCTTATAGACTGGGATAGTATCTTTAGTAATAGGAGCACGGATAGAAAATGGGAAATTTTCAAAACAGTCCTACATAGTCACTGTAGAAGGTACATACCTTATGGGAATAAAAGGGCTAGGAATAGGAGGAAGCCAATGTGGCTAAATAAGGAAGTCAAGAGGGCAATGAAAAACAAAAAAAGGGCTTTCGGTAAACTTAAACAAGAAGGCAGCGAGGAAGCGCTAATATCTTATAGGGAAAAAAACAAAATCTGTAAGAAACAAATAAGAATAGCAAAAGAGGAGACAGAGAGACTAATTGCCAAGGAAAGTAAAACGAATCCCAAACTGTTCTTTAACTATATAAACAGTAAAAGGATTAAAACTGATGGCGTTGGCCCATTGAAAAATAACCTGGGTAAAATAATAGAGGGCGATGAGGGTAAAGCAAACCTACTCAATAGCTTCTTCTCCACTGTTTTCACAAAAGAAAACAATTTATCGGAGGAATTGCAGAGTGATAAAGTAAACCCTCCGCTAAATATCACCCACCTAACCCAGGAGGAAGTTCAGAAACGCCTAAATAATATCAAAATAGACAAGTCACCAGGCCCAGATGGCATACACCCCCGGGTACTAAAAGAATTAAGTAATGTGATAGACAGACCGCTGTATCTTATATTCAAGCACTCTTTATGGACAGGGACTGTCCCACTTGACTGGCGCCAAGCAAATGTGGTACCAATATGCAAAAAGGGGTCTAAAAGTGACCCTGGGAACTATAGACCAGTAAGCTTAACGTCTGTTGTGGGTAAATTGTTTGAAGGATTTCTTAGAGATGCTATTGTAGAATATCTTAATGATAATAACTGTCTAACTCCATATCAACATGGATTCATGAGGGATCGCTCCTGCCAAACAAACCTGATCGCCTTCTACGAGGAGGTGAGCTCACAGCTGGACCGGGGAGAGTCAGTGGATGTTGTATACCTTGACTTCTCCAAAGCGTTTGATACCGTGCCACACAAAAGGTTGGTATATAAAATGAGAATGCTTGGTCTGGGGGATAATGTGTGCAAGTGGGTAAATAGCTGGCTGAGTGATAGAAAGCAGAGGGTGGTTATCAATGAAGTAAGCTCAGGGTGTGTCAGGGTTACTAGCGGGGTGCCTCAAGGGTCTGTCTTGGGCCCTATATTATTTAATATATTTATTAATGATCTAGTGGAAGGGTTGCATAGTAAAATAGCAATATTTGCAGATGATACTAAACTTTGTAAAGTAGTTAATACAGATGAGGATAGGGCACAGCTACAGGAGGATTTAGATAAATTGGGGTGTTGGGCCAAAAAATGGCAAATGGGGTTCAATGCCGATAAATGTAAGGACATGCACATGGGAAAGAAAAACAGCAGTCACCCATACATATTAAATGGGAAACCGTTGGGGAAATCTGACATGGAGAAGGACCTGGGCGTCTTGGTTAACAGCAAATTAAATTGGAGTGCCCAGTGTCAGGCAGCAGCTGCGAAGGCAAATAGAGTCATGGCATGCATCAGAAGAGGAATAGGGGCATATGATGAGAACATTGTAATTCCTCTGTATAAAGCACTGGTAAGGCCGCACTTAGAATATTGTGCACAGTTCTGGGCTCCGGTGCTCAGGAAAGACATATTGGAGCTAGAGAGGGTACAAAGGAGGGCGACTAAGGTAATAAAGGGAATGGAGGGACTAGAATACCCAGAGAGGTTGTCAAAATTAGGCCTATTTACGTTGGAAAAGAGAAGGCTTAGGGGAGACCTCATAAACATGTATAAATTCATCAGGGGGCAGTACAGAGATGTCTCCCATGACCTGTTTATACCAAGGTTAGTGACAAAGACGAGGGGGCACACTATGCGTCTGGAGGAAAGGAGGTTCCTGCACCAGCATAGAAGAGGATTCTTTATGGTCAGAGCCGTGAGACTCTGGAACTCTCTGGGAGAGGAAGTGGTGATGTCCAACTCACTTAATGAGTTCAAGAGAGGCCTGGACGCCTTTCTTGAGAACAATAAAATTACATCTTATGCTTAGTTAATTAATCCAGGGATTTAATCTGACTGCTAGATTGGTGTCGGGAAGTGAATTCTTCCTCAATGATGTAAATTGGCCTATACCGCATGTTTTTTTTTTGCCTTCCCCTGGATCAACGCTGCGGAATAGCTGCAGTGCACAAGAAATAGGCTGAACTGGATGGACGCTTGTCTTTTTTCGGCCTTATAAACTATGTAACTATGTAAGTAGACTTTGTGCAGCAGGCCTTCATGGTAAAATAGCTGCTGGGAAACCACTGCTAAGGACAGGCAACGAGCAAAACAGACTTGTTTGGGATAAAGAACACAAGGAATGGACATTAGACCAGTGTAAATCTGTGCTTTGATCTGATGAGTCCAAATTTGAGATCTTTGGTTCCAACCACCGTGTCTTTGTGCGACGCAGAAAAAGTGAACGAATGGACTCTACATGCCTGGTTCCCACCGTGAAGCATGGAGGAGGAGGTGTGATGGTGTGGGGGTGCTTTGAGGGTGACACTGTTTGGGATTTATTCTAAATTGAAGGCATACAGAACCAGCATGGCTACCACAGCATCTTGCAGAGGCATGCTATTCCATCCAGTTTGCGTTTAGTTGGACCATCATTTATTTTTCAACTGTACAATGACCCCAAACACACCTCCAGGCTGTGTAAGGGCTATTTGACCAAGAAGGAGAGTGATGGGTTGCTACGCCAGATGACCTGGCCTCCACAGTCACCAGACCTGAACCCAATCGAGATGGTTTGGGGTGAGCTGGACCACAGAGTGAAGGCAAAAGGGCCAACAAGTGCTAAGAATCTTGGGGAACTCCTTCAAGATTGTTGGAAGACCATTTCCGGTGACTACCTATTGAAGCTCATCAAGAGAATGCCAAGAGTGTGCAAAGCAGTCATCAAAGCAAAAGGTGGCTACTTTGAAGAACCTAGAATATAAGACATATTTTCAGTTGTTTCACACTTTTTTGTTAAGTATATAATTCCACATGTGTTAATTCATGGTTTTGATGCCTTCAGTGTGAATGTACAATTTTCATAGTCAAGAAAATACAGAAAAATCTTTAAATGAGAAGTTGTGTCCAAACTTTTGGTCTGTACTGTATATATATGTTGTGGAATACCTATACTAACTATAAACAAGCAAATCTCTCCCTGACTCAGCAGCACCACTCTCTACTCTGCCTATTTCTGGGGTAAACTATGACGAGCATAGCGGAGCCAGGTCGTATATAGACCTGATGACGCTGTGCGGCCAGCCAATCACTCTAATGCCACAACCAACATGGCTACAGCATTACAGTGTGTGGCAGGTAATCCCTGCATGTTCACTGGATCTCTAAAGAGCGCCAAACATGCAGGGAGGGGACCTGAGTTCCTGCCCGAGCAACCCGGAAATGCTCGCTGAGCGCCGAACTTGTCGAGCACCGTGCAGTGGCGAGCACGTTCACTCATCACTAGTGAATATAAGAATTTTGTTTTTCTTTTTAAAATTTTGATGACATTTTACGGTTCAGAAAAATTACGGCTAATGGCTATAATTTTGCTGAATCTGCAAGGAAGAAAATTACAAAAATACTTATTTTTCCCAATGTGTAATTTTAGAAAATATGAGTAGGGTGCAATTCCACGTAAATTTATCAGCTCATGTTTACTTAAGAGTTAAATTTCTCTACATACATATGAGTGTACACTGTGTGCAGAATTATTAGGCAAATTAGTATTTTGATCACATGATACTTTTTATACATGTTGTCCTACTCCAAGCTGCATAGGCTTGAGAGCCAACTGCCAATTAAGTAAAGTTAAGTGATGTGCATCTCTGTAATGAGGAGGGGTGTTGACTAATGACATCAACACTCTATATAAGGTGTGCTTAATTATTAGGCAACTTCCTTTCCTTTGGGTCAGAAGAGAGATTTAACAGGCTCTGAAAAGTCCAAAATTGTGAGATGTCTTGCAGAGGGATGCAGCAGTCTTGAAATTTCCAAACTTTTGAAGTGTGATCACCGAACAATCAAGCGTTTCATGGCAAATAGCCAACAGGGTCGCAAGAAGCGTGTTGGCCAAAAAAGGCGCAAAATAACTGCCCATGAATTGAGGAAAATCAAGCGTGAAGCTTCCAAGATGCCATTCGCCACTAGTTTTGCCATATTTCAGAGCTGCAACGTTACTGGGGTATCAAAAAGCACAAGGTGTGCGATATTCAGGGACATGGCCAAGGTAAGGAAGGCTGAAAAACGACCACCTTTGAGCAAGAAACAGAAGATAAAATGTCAAGAATGGGCCAAGAAATATCTTAAGACTGATTTTTCAAAGGTTTTATGGACTGATGAAATGAGAATGACTCTTGATGGGCCAGATGGATGGGCCAGAGGCTGGATCAGTAAAGGGCAGAGAGCTCCACTCCGACTCAGATGCCAGCAAGGTGGAGGTGGGGTACTGGTATGGGCTGGTATCAACAAAGATGAACTTGTGGGACCTTTTCGGATTGAGGATGGAGTGAAGCTCAACTCCCAGACCTACTGCCAGTTTCTGGAAGACAACTGCTTCAAGCAGTGGTACAGGAAGAAGTCGGTATCGTTCAAGAAAAACATGATTTTCATGCAGGACAATGCTCCATCACATGCATCCAACTACTCCACAGCGTGGCTGGCCAGTAAAGGTCTAAAAGAAGAAAAAATAATGCCATGGCCCCCTTGTTCACCTGATCTGAACCCCATAGAGAACCTCTGGTCCATCATAAAATGTGAGATCTACAGGGAGGGAAAACAGTACACCTCTCGGAACAGTGTCTTGGAGGCTGTGGTGGCTGCTGCATGCAATGTTGAACGAAAACAGATCAAGCAACTGACAGAATCTATGGATGGAAG
This sequence comes from Phyllobates terribilis, assembly GCF_046119375.1. NCBI lineage: Eukaryota > Metazoa > Chordata > Amphibia > Anura > Dendrobatidae > Phyllobates > Phyllobates terribilis. The sequence goes on along the minus strand of NW_027362767.1, from coordinate 96,710,497 downwards.
GCTGTTGAGTGTCATCATAAAGAAAGGTGGCTATATTGATCACTCCTTTTTTTGTTTTTGTTTTTGCATGTCAGAAATGTTTATTTCTAAATTTTGTGCACTGATATTGGTTTACCTGGTGAAAATAGACAAGTGAGATGGGATTATATTTGGTTTTTATTAAGTTGCCTAATAATTCTGCACAGTAATAGTTACCTGCACAAACAGATATCTTCCTAAGATAGCCAAATCTAAAAAAAAACCACTCCAACTTCCAAAAATATTAAGCTTGGATATTTATGAGTCTTTTGGGTTGATTGAGAACATAGTTGTTGATCAATAATAAAAATAATCCTCTAAAATACAACTTGCCTAATAATTCTGCACACTGTGTACATACAATGTGTGTATATATATATATACAGTACAGACCAAAAGTTTGGACACACCTTCTCATTTAAAGATTTTTCTGTATTTTCATGACTATGAAAATTGTACATTCACAATGAAGGCATCAAAACTATGAATTAACACTTGTGGAATTATATACTTAACAAAAAAGTGTGAAACAACTGAAAATATGTCTTATATTCTAGGTTCTTCAAAGTAGCCTCCTTTTGCTTTGATGACTGCTTTGCACACTCTTAGCATTCTCTTGATGAGCTTCAAGAGGTAGTCACCAGAAATGGTCTTCCAACAATCTTGAAGGAGTTCCCAGAGATGCTCAGCACTTGTCGGCCCTTTTGCATTCACTCTGCGGTCCAGCTCACCCCAAACCATCTCGATTGGGTTCAGGTCTGGTGACTGTGGAGGCCAGGTCATCTGGCGTAGCACCCCATCACTCTCCCTCTTGGTCAAATAGCCCTTACACAGCCTGGAGGTGTGTTTGGGGTCATTGTCCTGTTGAAAAATAAATGATGGTCCAACTAAACGCAAACCGGATGGAATAGCATGCCGCTGCAAGATGCTGTGGTAGCCATGCTGGTTCAGTATGCCTTCAATTTTGAATAAATCCCCAACAGTGTCACCAGCAAAGCCCCCCCACACCATCACACCTCCTCCTCCATGCTTCACTGTGGGAAACAGGCATGTAGAGTCCATCCGTTCACCGTTTCTGCGTCGCACAAAGACACGGTGGTTGGAACCAAAGATCTCAAATTTGGACTCATGAGACCGAAGTACAGATTTCCACTGGTCTAATGTCCATTCCTTGTGTTCTTTATCCCAAACAAGTCTGTTCTGCTTGTTGCCTGTCCTTAGCAGTGGTTTCCTAGCAGCTATTTTACCATGAAGGCCTGCTGCACAAAGTCTCCTCTTAACAGTTGTTGAAGAGATGTGTCTGCTGCTAGAACTCTGTGTGGCATTGACCTGGTCTCTAATCTGAGCTGCTATTAACCTGCGATTTCTGAGGCTGGTGACTCGGATAAACTTATCCTCAGAAGCAGAGGTGACTCTTGGTCTTCCTTTCCTGGGGCGGTCCTCATGTGAGCCAGTTTCTTTGTAGCGCTTGATGGTTTTTGCAACTGCACTTGGGGACACTTTCAAAGTTTTCCCAATTTTTCGCACTGACTGACCTTCATTTCTTAAAGTAATGATGGCCACTCATTTTTCTTTACTTAACTGCTTTTTTCTTGCCATAATACAAATTCTAACAGTCTATTCAGTAGGACTATCAGCTGTGTATCCACCAGACTTCTGCACAACACAACTGATGGTCCCAACCCCATTTATAAGGCAAGAAATCCCACTTATTAAACCTGACAGGGCACACCTGTGAAGTGAAAACCATTTCCGGTGACTACCTCTTGAAGCTTATCAAGAGAATGCCAAGAGTGTGCAAAGCAGTTATCAAAGCAAAAGGTGGCTACTTTGCAGAACCTAGAATATAAGACATATTTTCAGTTGTTTCACATGTTTTTGTTAAGTATATAATTCCACATGTGTTAATTCATAGTTTTGATGCCTTCAGTGTGAATGTACAATTTTCATAGTCATGAAAATGCAGAAAAATCTTTAAATGAAAAGGTGTGTCCAAACTTTTGGTCTGTACTGTGTATATATATATATATATATATATATATATATATATATATATATATATATATATAATTTCAATATTATATACAGAAAATAAGCTACTAAAATTTGCTCAACCTCCTAGAATCACTTAGAAATAAGTGGAAGTAAAGCAGATTGTAAAGCAGATTAACCTGAAACCAGATAAAAATGGGAGAAGTTGACTAAAGCTTTGCATTGTGTTTGTGTGTACAATACTAAGCATGGAAAACAGAAAGATAAGAGAACTGGCTGAGGATTTGACAACCAAAATTGTTGAAAAATATCAACAATCTTAAGGTTACAAGTCCATCTCCAGAGATCCTGATGTTCCTTTTTTCATGGTACGCAACATAATCAAGAAGTTTACAACCCATGGCACTGTAGCTAATCTCCCTGGAAGTGAAAGTCAGAGAATTATTGATGAACGTTTGCAACGCAGGATAGGCCAGACGGTGGATAAGCAGCCCCAATCAAGTTCCAAAGAAATTCAAGCTGTCTTACAGGCTCAGAGTTCATCAGTGTCAGCTCGAACTATCTGTTGACATTTGAATGAAACGCTATGGCAGGAGATACAGGAGGACACCACTGCTGACACAAAGACATAAAAAAGCTAGACTGCAGTTTGCCAAAATGTACATTAGGTAGCCCAAATCCTTCTGGGAAAGCGTCTTGTGGACACATGAGACCAAGATAGAGCTTTTTGGTAAAGCACATCATTCTACTGTTTACCGAAAATGCAATGAGGCTTACAAAGAAAAGAACACAGTACCTACAGTCAAACATGGTGGAGGTTCAAAGATGTTTTGAGTTTGTTTTGCTGTCTCTGGCACTGGGTGCCTTTAATGTGTGCAAAGCATTATGAAATCTGAAGACTACCAAAGGACTTTGGGTTGCAATATAGTGTCCAATGTCAGAAAGCTGGATTTGCATCCTATGCTATGGGACTTTCAGCAGGACAATAATCCATAACATACTTCAAGAAGCACCGGGAAATGGATGGAAACAAAATGCTGGAGAGTTGTGAAGTGACCATCAATGAGTCCGGATCTAAATCCCATTGAACACCTGTGGAGAAATCTTAAAATTGCTGTTAGGAGAAGGAGCCTTCAAGTATGAGCGACCTGGAGCAGTTTGCAAAAGAAAAGTGGTCCAAAATTCCAGTTGAGAGGTGGAAGAAGCTTGTTGATGGTTATAGGAAGCAATTGATTGCAGCTATTTATTCCAAAGGGTATGCAACCAAATATTAAGCAGAAGGTGCCAACAATTTTGTCCGGTCCATTTTGGGGGTTTTGTGTGAAATTATTTCCAATAGGTTTTTTTTCACCATATTTTTGTGTTGTTCCAATACACACAAAGGAAATAAATTTGTATATAAGAAAAGATGTTTATTTGCAATAATTTTCTGGGAGAAATACTTCATTTTCTGGAAGAATTTCAAGGGTGACAACACTTTTGGTCATGACTTTGTTTCAATTTTCTTATTATTCATGTGTGTTCTATTGTGATGTCACATTATTGTGTGTTTTTATTCCTAAGTACTGTTTTACAGTGATAATGTCACAATAGTAACAGGCTGTATTCTACTGTGAAAATGTAGTTACAGGCTTTGTCTTTATGTATAACCCATGTTCCTTTGTGATGATGTAATAGTTGTATTTGCTATTTCTCATAGACTGTGTTTTATTGTGATAATGTCACAGTGGCTTGTGTCTTCATTAACTTGTGTCTGTGTCTAGCAATGTCACAATGTAAGAATGTCCTAGTAGCCTTTTTTCTTATAAAAGTTGTGTTTTATTTTACAGGTGGCGCATAATGTTTGTCTTATTCCTAGGCTATGTCACAATATTTTGTGCTTATTCCTACACAGCATTCAGATGTTTTTACTCATAGGCTGTGTGATGTCACAGTGGCCTGTGTCCACTATAATAAAACAGGAGGTAGGGTCCTGGATTCTAGATATGTGTCATCGAGGTGACTGGCCTCAGTAATGTAAATCTCAGGAAGTCTATATCTGTAACACTAGGCTGCACAGAGGGTTTTTATTTGATGGATTTTGGGTCCAGGATTTAGGAGCAACCAAAAGAGCCTGGGTGGGAAAGGTTACTCCTATACTCCAGTCCAGGTTTTACAGGCATAATAACAGGCAGCTAGACTAGCTCAGCAGTGTTGTTGATGAAGCTGGAGAAAGACCGTTACTGGTGGATAGTCTATTCTAGAGACTGGGAAGTGCCTATAATACCAAGTTGGTGAGATTGTTTTGATTTACTTTGCCTTACCCAGAGAAAGGACTATTTTGTTGTTCATTTGGGCTGAAAAAAAGGTGGTTTTCATTTGGGAGCTGTAAAGTTTATGAAGGACAGTAAACTTTATTCAGTTTTGATATAAAAACCTTGTGCCTGTGCGTATCCAAGCAGCTACCAGAGAGCAGAAACCCTACACTATATATATACTGTGTTCCACTGTAACAATGTCACGGTAGTGTTTATATTTATTTCTAGTCTGTACTTTGTGTCTATGTCAAAATCATTTTTTGTCTAATTTCTAGGTTGTGTTCTACTCATGTAACTTCAAAGTTTTGGTTATTTTTAAACCTATATTGTAATCTATTCTCATGATGTCATAACAGACTTTTTTTCACTTATAAGACCATGGACAGATCTATCATAGAACTATGATTGGGCATAACAAACCTCGTCATATATTAATGAGGTCCATAGGGCAATAGTGATATCCATTGGGTCTCAAATTTGTCTCTACATTGTGCTTTATGGTACCAATGAAAACCACAAAACAGATGTAAATGAAGTCTAAGCTATGTTATCAGAGTTGTTTTTGTCTTTATTCTTTGGCTGCAGGGTCCAAACTGCTACTTCAGTAACTCTCTGACAGGGTCTGATAAAAATATCTTCACGCTTAACAAGGTTTTATTACATTTTGAAAAATGCATTCTTCAGAGTCTTTCGTCCACGTGATCAAGAAATAAACAATCGGAATGCAAGTTAGTAGTTAACATCACAGTAACAAAAACATAATCAAGCCTAACTATTACAACAGAATAATTAGTTTAATTAGGATTGCATAGGTTTTGCATCCGTTTTAACATGAGCAGTTTCTCTATGGGTATACTTAAGTGGAATATAAAGGTCTAATTGCACACAATAGACTGCCTCTCCATGTGACACATTTGTTTGAGATCCATCACATAATACACAAAAAAGGATTCAAATAGAGCATTAAAACCAGGGGCATTGCAGACAAGTCAAAAGCAAAAAGATTAGAGCTCACCATGTTTGCTTGTAGACTGAAGGGTGAGGAACCTAAAGCCAGTGAGTGCCAAATCCTTCTGGATAATAGCAAAAATGGAGAAAAGAAGGATGTAATATGGCACAACTATCCGGTAAAATCTAAGTTCTTTATTTGAAGTCTGTTAAAACAAATGGATCCATGTAACGTGCCCCCTGGGCCGTGGGGTACTCGGTAGCCGGGCCCGTCGCTGCTGGGGGTGTCACAGTGGCAGTGACTCGGTCCATTACCCAGGGCGGTCAATAAAAGGGGAATAAAGTAAAAGGAATAAAGTTTTTATATATAATGTTCGTGACGCCACCTGTGGTATGCGGCTACATGGAGCTGCCGCTGTGGTGCTGATCCTCTGGAGCTGATGGTGATGCAGCACAGTTGGTTCAGCTCTCCACAGGTAGAGCTAAGCTCCAAGGCGGTGCAGTGATGATTAATGAGGTAGATGTTGCTGTGCAGTGTAGTGCAGGGGATGGCGCAGATAATAATTCTAGGACACAGTGGGGTGCAGTCTTCAAGGTTTACTCACAGTTGTCAGACTCCAGGGTAACCTCTCATGCCGTCCTGTGTTTACCAAGGCAGGGGTTCAGCAATCTCCCAAGTGTTTCAGGAGTACATAACGGGACCCCATTCTGTGTGCCTTCCTCGGTTGTCTTCCTGCGCTGGCTCTCACCCTCCTGCCCTGCGCCTCGCAACCAGTTTCCCAAGCCAGTAGCCTCGGATCTTGGCGGGCAACGTGCTGTCCACTGAATCCTATGCGGCTACCTTTTTAGCGATTTAGTTGCAGTTGTGAGCAACTGCACCCTGAAAGTACAGAAGCCTCCGGTTTCTAGCTGAGCCTTGTAGTTCTCCACTAGTTAGGGGCCGATTCCCTTTGCGGCCTGATCTCTCCACCTTCCTGTAGATTCGGGCGCACGGGTGGCTTCCGCACTCGCCGTGCCCCTGGGATCCCTTCACTCCTGGAGCCTTCCTTCTGCACCCATCCTCTTCCAGTCTAGGCCCGCTCCTCTCCTCTGAGCAGAGCTCCTACAGAGCTCCTGCTCCCACTACTTCTCCTCAGACTGTCTTATCTCCTACAAGATGGTTCCCTTTTTATATACTCCTACTGAAGTGCTCCCCTGTACTTCTTCCTCCACCCATACCCACTACATGGTTCCCCCTCTCTCGGTTCCCTCCCACTTCCAACCATGGACAGGGCTCAGCATAAGCCAGTGCATCTTGCCCCACCTGCTGGTCTGGAATGGTGCAGTGTTGGATGCAGGTGGGTGGGTCCCGGGCAGTACTCCCTCCTTACCTGAGAGTGGGATACCACACCTCTGGGTGAGATGCAGTACCTCTGTGGCGACTGAACCCACAGGGGCGCCACACATGCAAGAAACGATTTAAAAAACGGACGCGTTTTTGGTACAACAAACGCACCTAATCATAGTAAGTTGCTCCAGAAATGCATCAGTTTTTTAAATTGTTTCTTGCATGGATCCCTTTTTTTTAATGGTGTTCAAATAAAGGACTTTCATTTTACCGGATGGTTGTGCCTTATTATTGCATTCCCCTTTTATTTGGGCTAGTCAAAGTGCCCATGATGACCCTATCCCCTGTCTAAAGCACCTAAATTAGGCATGTAAGTATCAGAACTGGACTAATGTTCTCTTTTCATGTTGGCGACTGACTGTGTGTCTCTTACCTGAAGAAGAGATGGTATCAGGATGCCCTATGAAAAGAAAGCAAGCCAGTGAGCCTTGGGGTCCTGGTAGTCATGTGTATGTTACTTTGACATGTACCACCTACCTAAATATTGTGGCAGACCAAGAGCACTTCATCATGACAACTGTAGTCTCTAATAGTAATGGCCTCTTTCAGCAGAATGATCTGCTCCGATGAACTGCAAAAATTATTCAAGAATGGTTTGAAGAACATGACAGAGTTTAAGGTGCTAAATTGATTTCCGAACTTTCCAGACCAGATCTTAATCCAATATTGCATCTGTAGGATGTGCTGAAAAAACAAGTCTTCTCTATGGAGACCCCACCTCACAACTTTCAGAACTTAGAGGACTTGCTGCCAGATAACACAGGACACTTTCAAAGCTCTTGTGGATTCCAAACTGTTAGAACCCTCCTGTTAGTTTTTTCTTTCTTGTGGTCACGTGACCTGCTGCCTATTTATTCCAGATCCGCCCTTCTGGCTTGGCTGGACTTCAGTGTTACTTTGACTCTTAATCTAGCCAGGTGCTTTGTACCTATCTCTATAATTTGCTTGGTCCTTGGACATCTAAGTATTTTAGTCTGTTTGTCTTTTTGCTCCGCTACAACTTCTGCTAGGAGGTGTCCAATTTTGTCCCATTCCTTAGTACTTTTAGGGACCCCTCCCTTATTTCTATAGGTCTGCGTTCAGACTAGCTGAGGACGAAGGCGGGTCTGTTCACAAGGAACAGGTTGCTCGCTGCATCATAGGGAATCAGCTTAGTCCTATTGTAGGGACAGTTTTCCTATCTTTCCTTAGTTCTTGTAGCAGATCATAACAGTAAGTCCAGCCCAAAATCAAAAAAAATCCTAAGGAAAGAGATCCGGAGATCAGCATGGTGTCTGCTCAGGAATTGGCTCAACGCCTGCAGAGATTGTCTCTCTTGAGGAGCTCCAGCAACACGTGAGTAGCTGTCCTGGAGCGCATTTTGTTGAACCGAAGGTAGGACTGCCTGATTTTTTTTATGGTAAACAACAAGATTTTTTTTCCTTTAAAAATGCTTGTTTATTATATTTTCGTTTGAGACCCAGGTCCTCTGGGAATGAATCACAGCGCATTGGGTTTATCATGTCACTTTTGCGCAAGGAACCACAGGGATGGGCCTTTTCTCTCCAACCTAATGATCCGTGTTTTAGATCAGTGGAAGATTTTTTTCTGCTATGGGGTTGTTGTATGACGATCCTGATCGAGTCTCTTCTGCTGAGACACAACTGAGACGTTTAAAGAAGGGGTCAGGTGATGTTGAAAATTATTGTACACACTTCAGAAGGTGGTCTTCTGAAGTGAGATGTAATGATTCGGCGTTAAAATGTTTGTTTCTAGCTGGTTTAAGTGAAAGGGTTAAGGATCTGCTGATTGCTTTCCCTGCACCTGGAAACTTGCAAGAAGCCATGCAATTAGCTATACGGGTGGACAGGAGACTGCGTGCCAGGGTTAATGAGGAGAAAACGCCTGCTATTGCAGCTCCTAGTCATCAGAGGGTCTGCTCGGATGACGGAGAACCGATGGAGATTGGGGCGATGTCACTAAGCTCTCAGGAAAAAGACCGCAGGTTTTCTAAGGGATTGTGTTTTTATTGTGGTAAATCTGACCATTTTGTTAAGAACTGTGAACTTCTGTTAAACAATGAAAAAAAAAAAGGTCAGTTACGCCCGTATTGCTTGTTTAAACTCTAAGGGAGTATTTCTTTCAGGGAGTACCTCATTGCAGGAGGAGTTGATTGAATTTCAGGTATTTGTGGATTGTGGTTCTACACTCAATGTGATTGATAAGGGAATTTTGGAAAAACTTAAATTGGAACCCAAACCTTTGTCATCTCCTATTTCTGTGGTTGCTGTTGATAACACTCCTTTGAAATGTGTTACTCACAAGGTTTTTGAATTTCCCCTCAATATTAATGGTATTCACCAAGAGAATTTAGATTTAGTGGTATTAAATAATTTACCTTCTCCAGTAGTTTTAGGTTTGCCTTGATTAAAACTGCACAATCCTTTACTGGACTGGTCTACTAATGAGATTAAATCTTGGAGTCCTAAGTGTTATGATAAATGTTGTAACGGTCGCATTGCTGCTGTGGAAAGAGGGGAATTACCTGTACCTATTCAGGATTTTTGGAAGGTTTTTTCAGAGGAGGAGTCGCAAATTCTACCTCCTCATAGGGACTATGATTGCACCATTGAGTTTGTTCCTGGAGCTACTCTTCCCAAGAGTCGCTTATTTAATCTTACTATCCCTGAAAGAAAGGCCTTGGAGGAATACATACAGACGAGCTTGGCTGCTGGTCACATTAGACCTTCTAAGTCATCTGTGGCTGTTGGATTTTTTTTTGTAAAAAAAAAAAGGATGGCGGTTTACGTCCATGTCTGGACTTTCGCGAAATTAATAAAATTACCGTACGCAATTCCTACCCACTGCCGTTAATTCCTGACTTGTTTAACCAGTTAGTGGGAGCCAAGTGGTTCTCTAAAATTGATCTCCAGGGGGCATACAATTTGTTGCGAATGAAGGAGGGTGATGAATGGAAGACTGCTTTTAACAACTCGGTGGATCATTTTGAGAATCTGGTTATGCCTTTTGGTCTTACCAATGCACCAGCGTTTTTTCAGAACCTTATTAATGACATCCTGAATAGTGTTGAGCCACCCCCGTAGTGTTCGAGTTCGGTTCGGTTCGTCGAACACCCGTGTGTTCGCCGAACTGTTCGTCGAAATGTTCGTCGAACACCTTCGAACACCGTTAAAACCAATGGCAGGCAAACAAAAACACATAGAAACACATAGAAAACACCTTCAAAGGTGTCCAAAAGCTGACAAACTGCTCAGAAGACACAACTAACACATGGAAAAGTGACAAGTACATATAGTCATGCGAAAAGAAAAGAGGTGGAGGAGTAAAAGGAGGGGGAGACACAGATATAGGCATGTCATGCCCTTCTAAAATCCAAAAAGTGAGAAGCCGAGACGGCCAGTCCGCTCCTGCCCGTGCCACCTCCGTGTCGCCGGGTTTGTGCCAGAGCCGCGGTGAACCCTGACGGCCAGCCCCCCTCTCCCAATACTGGTGCCTGTCCGCTGGTGGGTCGAGAGAGCCCCCCTGTGGTGGAGGCAGCTCTAAGCTTTTTAATTTAAATTGTCCCTCTAATTTGAATGAATACACTTTAAATCCATTTACAAGGATCTATTGGAGGGCAAGTCTCATGCCAGCAGCCGCGTAATTCCAGCTCCAGTAGCGTTCACTAAAGCTGCTGCAGTTAAAAAGCTTTTATAAGGATCGAGCTTGGCTGTCCACCGCAAGGCATCCTAGTGCCAGTCCCAGCCCCTATGCCTTGGGGTGCCTCCTGATGCTCTTCACTAAGTATCCCGTGGTCCCGAAGCATTTCCTTTGAAAAAATTAAGTGTCCAAACTACAGGTGGTGTAGCTTGCTTAACAGCCGGGATAATCCGCTGACTAGCAGACACTGCTACTAGGCACAAAGTATTTCCTGGGCTAGATGCAGTTAAAAATTTGTAAGTAGATACTCTCGTTGGATGCTGAGAAAGCATTCCATAGAGTCTCCTGGCACGCCATATATGATTCTCTTAAAAAGCTTGGGGTAGGGGTCTAGGGGACCCTTTTATAGCCAAAATCACGGCCCTGTATCACAATACGTCACCTAGGCTGAAGATAAATGGAACTGTAGCACCGAGGGCTCGGTTGCTACAGACGTATTGCACCTCACCCAGAGGTGTGATATCTCACTCTCAGATAAGGATGGAGTGTGGATCAGGACCCGACACCTGCATGCATTACACCACATTGCCGTGGGGCAGGGCGACCAATATGCCCCTGAGATGGGCACGACAGTCCCTGTCCCTGGCTGGAGTGGGGGGAGGGAACACTGAGGAAGGGGAACCCTGCAGTGCAGGAGCAGGGAGGAAGCAGTTCCTGGGTGCATTGAGAAGGGAGTATAAAAGGTGGGCACCATCTTAGTTCAGTGCAGAGAAGTCTGAGCAGAAGTGGCAGGGAGCAGGGGCTCTGCATGAGCTCTGCTCCGGAGGCGGGCCTAGTAACAGAGGCCCAGGCCTGCAAGAGGGAGAAGGAAGGAAGAGGAGCGGAGAAGGCTCCAGGAACGAGGAATGAAGGGATCCCAGGGGTGCGGACGGGCGAGTTGCCACCGCACGCCCGAATCCACCTGCGTGGAGGGGTCAGGCCAAAGGGGGAGACCGGTCCCCGAAACTAGTGGAGGCAGGAAACGACCCTCAGCTAGAAACAGGAGGCTGTGACATTTTATGTGGCGCAGCCCCTCGCTACACCCGCTAGGAAGGCACCACATAGGGTCAGGGAAACTGGCGCCAAGTTTACCAAGAGGAGGCCCGAGGCAGCCGGACAGAAGGGTTGGTAAGAAAGGCCAGACAAAGGACACACAAAGGGGGTCCTGTGAAGCGCTCCAAAGTTATCTGGGAGTTGTCTGAGCCCCTCACCTGGTGAGCACAGTACGACGTGGGCAGCCGTTACCTGCAGACGTGGTCTGGATAATAAGAACTGTGAGTAAAGGCCCTGAACTGCATCACTGACTCCGTGTCGTTACTGCTGCTGCCCTGCACCATCACCCCCATCCTCCGCATACACTGCCCTGAGGCTATACTCCTCCCGTGGGGAGTTATGCTACGCTCTGCTGCACCCACAACACCAGCCTTAGCGGTCTGCCCTGTAGCGGCGGTTCACTCTGACCGCAATCCACGGGTGGCGTAGTCGGACATTTAAACATCAAAACCACATAAATAGTTCCGCCACTGGTTTGACCGCCCTGAGCCACGGAACCGGATCGCCGCCACGAAGACTACAACCACCAGCATCCACCAAAAAGGGTCCGGCTCCGGGTGTCCCAAGGCCCAGGGGGTGCGTCAGAACATTTTCATCACCTTTCACAATCACCAATGGGACAAGGCAGGGATGTCCTCTGTCCCCTCTCTTATACATCCTAGTGACGGAGCACCTGCTCTCATCAATTCGCCATAACCCCAATATTAGGTGGATTGAGGTGGGAGGCACCGAGTACAAGTGCTCTCTATTTGCTGATGATGTCCTAGTATATATCACTCAATCACATATATCCATCCCTGCTGTTATGGCTGAAATAGATCACTTTGTTACATGGTAAAATTTTAAAATCAATGCAGCGAAGTCTGAGGCCCTCGATGTCTCCCTCCCTAAATCCATATAGGATTCCATCCAGTCCAACTTTCCCTTTGCCTGGCCCTCACAGGGTATCAAATACTTAGGAATTCCTATTCATAGAGACCTCTCCCATCTATGTTATCTTAATTTTGGGCCCTTTATTGAACATTTCCATACAGACCACGGTTGGCAAGTTAGAACTGTAAGATTCACTACGTGAACCACTGGTGTTTTGTGGAAAAGCACATGTACACCGCGTTCCAAATTATTATGCAAAAAGTGTTTAGGAGTGATAAGGGAAGAATTTGTTTGTTTGTCAGTTAAACTCATTGATGGTGATGTGTGTCAGGGCTCTTTATATCACTGTAAGCAATTGCAGACACCTGTGCTAATTAGTTTGGCAGGTGTGTCCAATAAAGGCAAGACTACTTAAGAAGGCTCTCTCACATTATTAAGCAGCCTACATTTTCTGCCAAAATGGGAAAGAAAAAGGATGTGTCGGCTGCTGAGAAGCAACAAATTGTGGAGTGTTTAGGTCAAGGCATGACTACAATCAACATTGTGCGATGATCAGGATGAAGTGTCTTGGCAATCAAGAAGTATGTAGCTGATTCACAGTACACACGTGTGCGTGCTGATAAGGGCAAATTGAGGACTCTTTCCTACAGGCAATTACGTCAGGTTGAAAGAGCAGCGGCAAAAAAGCCTTGTCATAGCAGCAGACAAGTTTTTGAAGCTGCTTGTGCCTCCAACGTCCCCCGAACAACAAGATGCAGGGTCCTTCAGAGGTTTGCAGCTGTGCATACGCCATCCTGTCGACCTCCTCTATCCACTTCACACAAGCAGAAACGGCTCCAGTGGGCCAAACATTACATGAAGACTGATTTCAAAACTGTTTTGTTCACGGATGAGTGCCGTGCAGCGCTCGATGGTCCAGATGAATGGAGTGGAGGATGGCTGGTTGATGGACACCCCACGCAAACACGGCTACAGCGCCAACAAGGAGGAGGTGGAGTAATGTTTTGGGCTGGAATCATGGGGAGAGAGATTGTCGGCCCCTTTAGGATCCCTGAAGGCGCTAAAGATGAACTCCATAATGTATGTGGATTTTCTCAAACAGCACTTCCTGCCATGGTTCAAGAAGAAGAACCGTGTATTTCACAGCAAGATCATTTTTCTGCATGATAATGCACCATCTCATGCAGCACATAAAACATCTGCATCTCTGGCTGATATGGGCATAAAAGGGGACAAACTTATGGTGTGACCCCCATGCTCCCCTGACCTCTACCCCATTCAGAACCTTTGGAGCATCATTAAAAGGAGTGTCTATGATGGCGGGAGGCAGTTCACATCTAAGCAACAGCTCTGGGAGGGTATTCTGTCCTCATGCAAAACAATTGAAGCAGAAACCATCCAAAACCTGACAAATTCAATGGACGAGAGAGTTCAGAAGCTCCTTTCGAACAAGGGGTCCTATGTGAAAATGTAACATCACCTAGAATAAAGTTTTGAGTTGAAAACTGTTTGATTTCAGTTTCTAACAACCTGCTAATGCTTATAATTTCAAAAATGACCATTTTTTTGGTCTTTATTAAAATGAAAAGGTTGATCGAAAAGTTTGGGGGATCTAAGAGTGTGGCAACCCAGTAGTCATGATTACTTCGAATTCTGACAATATGAGGGTCATGCTGCAGGTAGTGCAGCAAGAAGGCACTTATGTGTCTTGCGCATCTCGGAGCCCCAAAATTATTTTCCGGGCTAGATGCAGCTAAAAATTATTTTTAATTTTAAATCTGGTGAAGCTTATTATAGATGGCCTAATAGGATCAGTGCTGCACACTGCTACAAAGCCCAAATTATTTTCCAGTCAAGATACAGATAAACATGATTAGTAATTTGAAAGCTTAAAACGGTTGGTAGGGTGATTTTAACCAATCATCAAGCTTTTACTCTCCCCAGGATGACACAGGGGTAGAAAAGTCGTTTCGGATCCATGATTTGTTCATCTTTATGAACGTGAGTCTGTCTACATTATCAGTGGAGAGCCGCGTGCGCTTATCTGTCAGCACACCACCAGCAGCGCTGAACACACGTTCAGACAGAACGCTGGCTGCGGGGCATGACAAGATCTCCAAGGCGTAAGTGGCTAGCTCCGGCCATTTATCCAGATTGGAAGCCCAAAAAGAGCAAGGGTCCAGTGACACAGTCGTGGCTTCAATGTTTACTTGGAGATACTCCTGTACCATCGTCTCTAGGCGTTGACTATGTGTCAGACTTCTTGTCTCCTGTGGCCTTGCAAAGGATGGGCTAAAAAAGTGGTGAAATGATTCCGCAAAATTGATGTTACCAGCAGATACTGTGGTTCTGTTACGGTTTGAGTGCTGAACACTTGACGGTCCCACGGTTGGCAAGTTGGAACTGTGAGATTCACTACGTGCACCACTGGTATTTTGTGGAAAAGCACATGTAAGATTCTGCAACAGTCTCTGCTGATACTCCTGCATGCGTGCATCCCTTTCTATGGCAGGAATAATTTCTGCAAATTTACTTTTGTACCGGGGATCTAACAGTGTGGCAACCCAGTAGTCAGGATTATTTCTAATTCTCACAATTCGAGGGTCATGTTGCAGGTAGTGCAGCAAGAAGGCACTCATGTGTGTTGCGCATCCAGGAGCACCAAGTCCCTGTTGTGTTGGTGGCGAGGTAACAATTATGCTTCCTTCCTCTGTCCTCTCCCCCCAACCTCGCACAACAGAAATGTGATCAAGGTCTCCCTCATCTGATGAGTCTTCCATCAGTTCGTCCTCCACTTCTTCCTGGGCTCCTGCACCTTCCTCACTAGTTTGGCTGCTACCATGCGCCCTGGTAAAATCATCTCCCCCACCCTCACATGCCTGCCGCCCTGGTGCTGCCGACCGTTTGGACCTTGCAGATGTTAGCCCTTCCGCATACAACTCCTCCTCCTCTACTTCCTCCACCTCCTCTTGTGCCACCACCTGACTCCGAATTCTGTTTAACATGTGCTCCAGCATGTAAATCACCGGAATAGTCATGCTGATAATGGCATCGTCAGCACTAAACATCTTCGTCGCCATTTCAAAACTGTGCAGAAGGGTGCATAGGTCCCTGATCTGAGACCACTCCTCCAGCGTGATTTGCCCCACCTCTGAATCTCGTTGGCCCAGGCTATACGTCAGAACGTATTGCACCAGGGCTTGTCGGTGCTGCCACAGTCGCTGCAACATGTGCAGAGTTGAATTCCACCGGGTAGGCACATCGCATTTTAGCCGGTGAAGTGGCAGGCCCAACGACTTCTGTAGAGATGTAAGTCGCTGAGCTGCGGGATGCGAACGGCGGAAGTGAGCACACAGCGACCGTGCCCTCTGCAGAAGGCCATCTAGTCTGGGATAGTGGGCTAAAAATTGCTGGACAACCAGGTTCAACACGTGAGCCATACAAGGCACGTGTGTGACATTGCCCCGGCGAAGGGCCGCACCCAGGTTTGCAGCATTGTCGCACACGGCCTTCCCTGGTTTCAGGTCCAGTGGAGACAACCATTCATGAAATTGGTTCTCCAGAGCTGACCACAACTCCTCAGCTGTGTGACTCACATTTCCCAGACATTTCAATGTAAAAACCGCCTGATGACGTTGAGCCCTACTGCCAGCATAGTAAGGAGGTGTGCAGGATCCCTTCTGCGCAGTTAGAAAGCTTGTGGCATGACCAGACAGGCTTTGGGTGCAGGTGGAAGACCGAGAGGAGGTTGAGGAGGCAGAAGCAGTGGAGGAAAAATGACATAAAGAGGATTGACGCACAACTCGTGGGGACGGCAAGACTTGGACAGCAGCCCCTTGTCCTGCTGTCACCATAGTTACCCAGTGCCCAGTCAGCGACATGTAACGCCCCTGTCCATGCCTACTCGTCCAAGTGTCTGTGGTGAAATGCACCCTGTCACACACAGAGTTTCTCAAAGAAGCGGTGATGTTGTGTGCGACATGCTGGTGGAGCGCAGGCACACCTTTCTTTGAGAAGTAGTGCCGACTGGGCATCTGGTACTGGGGCACTGCGACGGACATAAGGTCTCGAAAATCCTCTGTGTCCACCAGGCGGAAAGGCAGCATTTCTGTAGCCAAGAGCTTGCAGATGGTGAAATTCAACCTCTTAGCTTTCTCATGGCTAGGAGGAAATGGTCTTTTACTTGTCCACATCTGAGGGACCGAGGGCTGGCTATTGTGCTTAGACGGGGTTGATAAGGGTGTCCCCGGCAAACTGCCGGTCTGTGAGGAAGATGCAGGCGGACATGTTAGGTTGCCTTGATCCAAAGGTGGTGCTATCGATGTCGGACAGCGCTCAAGACCAGCTGGTGTTACCACCTCCAAAGAAAATGATGACCTGCCAATCACGCTGGCTGTTGCGGGTAAAGAGGTGGCAGGTCTGCGCCCCAAAACAGGTGTGACTGCTGTCCCCCCAGTCACAGAGGATGAAGAGGCCGCGGATGCACAAGATATGGCAGACGGTGGTTGGCCCGGCCGGCTAGACCGCATTGTAGCACACTGAGCTTCCCACTGCAACTTATGCTTCATGTCCATGTGCCGGTTCATGCATGAAGTACTCAAACTATGTATTTTTTGGCCTCTACTTAGCTTTTGCTGACAAATGTTACAGATAACACGAGTTGGGTCATCTTTATCGATCTGAAAAAATGCCCAGGCTATGCAAGGCTTAGCACCCATGCGACCTGAAGAGCCACCACGACTTGTGGTGAGAGGCAGACTTGTGTTTGAGGATGCAGTTGTTGACGTGCTTCCAGTACTACGTCTCTGTCCAGGAAGGCGCAACCTGACCTCGTCGTCACTAGCATCTTCCTCCACCTCCTCTGCTGACCTCATCTCTTGGCTGACTGTGGGTTGACAGTAAGTGGGATCTCCGACCTCATCATCATCACCCTGTGCGTTATCACACCCGTCGTCCTCAGAGCCAACCTGTTCCTGCCCTGACAAAAAACTAAAGTTGTCGCTCCAATCAGGTATTTGAGTCTTATCATCGTCTTCCTCATTGTCTCCACCAACAGGAGTTACAGTTTGGGAATGAGGGTCTACATTATGGTCAGAACCTTCTGCGTCTGGTCCTGGATCCGACTCATAAAGATTCTGGGCATCAGTGCAGATCATTTCCTCGTCTGGATTCACAGAAGCGCTGGAGTCGACCTCTGATTCCCAGGCTATAGTATGAGTAAACAGCTCTGCAGACTCAACCATCTGTTCTACCTCATACTCAGACGGGCAGCTGGAGATTTGGGAGCTGTGAGGAAGCAAGTGCGATTTGGGTGACACCTTTGAGGACTGGAGTATTTGTGATGTTGAAGTTGATGTGGAGGAGAGCCCACTTAAAGGAGCACTTGATATCCGTTGAAGCACCTGCTGTTTTTGTGCCTCATCTGGAATTTGTAGCGATTGGCGTGGCCGTAAGAAAGGGATCTTATCACATTGTCCGCTAAAAGAAGTAGACATTTTAGTTTGGCTGGAAGATGGTCTTTCTTCTGCACCTACCCCACGGACACAACCTTTTTTCCCCTTCCCAACACGCCTATTCCCCTTTCCACCAGCAGCAGGCCTTTTTCCACTCATTTTGGTGGTTAACTAATTCACAACTCTGGAGTTGTTTGCACAAAAAAACAATGGATGGTAACCGAGCAGAGCTGAGTGGCCAAACTGTGGTATTAGGCCAAAACTATTGGCTGGGTTAGATGCAGAAAAAAATTATTTTTAATTTGCAACCTGATGGAGGTCAGTATAGATGGACTAATAGACCAAGTCCCACACACCGCTAGAAGCCCAAATATTTTTTCAGAGCTAGATGCAGAAAATTTTTTTATTCAATTTGCAACCTGATGGAGGTCAGTATAGATGGACTAATAGACCAAGTCCCACACACTGCTAGAAGCCCAAATATTTTTTCAGAGCTAGATGCAGAAAAAAATTATTTTTAATTTGCAACCTGATGGAGGTCAGTATAGATGGACTAATAGACCAAGTCCCACACACCGCTAGAAGCCCAAATATTTTTTCAGAGCTAGATGCAGAAAAAAATTATATTCAATTTGCAACCTGCTGGAGGTCAGTATAGAAGGACTAATAGAACAAGTCCCACACACTGCTAGAAGCCCAAATATTTTTTCAGAGCTAAATGAAGAAAAAAATTATTTTTAATTTGCAACCTGATGGAGGTCAGTATAGATGGACTAATAGACCAAGTCCCACACACTGCTAGAAGCCCAAATATTTTTTCAGAGCTAGATGCAGAAAAAAATTATTTTTAATTTGCAACCTGATGGAGGTCAGTATAGATGGACTAATAGACCAAGTCCCACACACTGCTAGAAGCCCAAATATTTTTTCAGAGCTAGATGCAGAAAAAAATTATTTTTAATTTGCAACCTGATGGAGGTCAGTATAGATGGACTAATAGAACAAGTCCCACACGCTGCTAGAAGCCCAAATATTTTTTCAGAGCTAGATGCAGAAAAAAATTATATTCAATTTGCAACCTGCTGGAGGTCAGTATAGAAGGACTAATAGAACAAGTCCCACACACTGCTAGAAGCCCAAATATTTTTTCAGAGCTAAATGAAGAAAAAAATTATTTTTAATTTGCAACCTGATGGAGGTCAGTATAGATGGACTAATAGACCAAGTCCCACACACTGCTAGAAGCCCAAATATTTTTTCAGAGCTAGATGCAGAAAAAAATTATATTCAGTTTGCAACCTGATGGAGGTCAGTATAGATGGACTAATAGAATGATGCTATGCCCAAAAGATTTTACTTCACTAGGTGCAGTAAAAAAATTGGTATTCTATACACAGGTGGTATATCTTGCAACACAGATAGGCTACTCCACTGACTAACACACTCTGCAATAGGCCAAAAAGGATTAGCTTTGCTAGATTCAGCCAAATGCTGTGAAAAAAACTTGCACAGCACTGGCACAGACCTGCCTGGCAAAAACTCATAGGAACTGATGTAACCTAGTCCTGAAAAGGACTCCAATTACAATTAGTCTTTACTCCCACAATCTATCTATTTAAGAGCACAGACCTGCCTGATAAAAGTCGTAGGAAATGCTGTAACCTAGTCCTTAAAAGGACTGCAATCACAACTATTCCCCACTCCCAAGCTATCTGTATATTTGTGCGAAAATTGGCTTGAAATTAACAAGGTATAGCGCACACAGCAACAGCGGTGCCGTCTAACACGCAGCTGCAGCAGTGAGAAAATGGTGGCGACGGGGAAAATGGCTTGGTCTTATAGGGCAAGGACATGTGACATACACTGCCAATGACACATGCCCTTGCTTGTGTGAAAAAAAGCACTTCGCTCCGTGTGTGCGCTGCTGATAGGCTGACAGATTGCACCTCCCCACTGCAAATGCGGGAAAGAGAAAAAAAAATGGAGATCTTCATTGTTCCTGCAGAGATCCATCCCCTGCCCCTCCCCCCGCCCCGCTGTACACTCAAACTGCGTATTAACATTAATTTTCATCATTACTGAGAAAAAATCCAGTTATGATTTTGGTGCACGAACAGTTATCGAACATAACCTCGAACAGCCGAATTTTTCTCAAATTGTTCGTGTTCGCCGACCGGCTCGAACACCGCCCAAAACAGCTCGAATTTGAGATTGGCGAACAGTTCGAGTAGAACAACGCTCATCTCTAATCCTGAAACCTTTGATTGGTAAGAATGTGGTGGTGTTATTTGGATGACATTTTTATTTATTCGCCAGATCTGGAGTCTCATTGGCAGAGCGTACGTGAGGTATTGCAGTTATTAAGTGACAGTTCACTTTTTGCTAAGCTGGAGAAATGCGAGTTCGCTATGCAGAGAATTAGTTTTTTGGGCTACATTATCTCCAGCGAGGGCTTTGAGATGGACCCGGTGAAGGTTCAGGCTGTGCAGGAATGGCCTAGGCCTATTGGTTTAAAATCGATACAGAGATTTTTGGGTTTCGCCAATTATTACAGAAAATTCATTAAGAATTTTTCTATAATTGTTAAGCCGCTGACCAATCTCACCAGGAAAGGTGCAAATACGGTCCAGTGGACTACTGAGGTCATTGAAGCTTTTGTGTATCTCAAGGAGAGGTTCAGTTCTGCCCCCATTCTTATGCAGCCTGATGAGACCAAGCCTTTTTTGGTCGAGGTTGATGCTTCTTCGGTGGGGGTCGGTGCGGTTTTGTCTCAGGAGAACAAGGATGGGGTTCATCCATGTGCCTTTTTTTCTTAAAAATTTTCTGAAACCGAACTTAATTACGATGTTGGTAATCAGGAATTGCTGGCTATCAAACTCGCATTTGAACATTGGCGTCATTTCTTGGAAGGTGCTAAATTTCCCATTCAGGTTTTCACTGATCATAAGAATCTGATCTATCTAGATGCTGCCAAGCGCTTGAATGCCCGTCAGGCTAGGTGGGCTCTTTTTTTTTCGCAGTTTAATTTTTCTGTTACTTACATCCCGGGTACTAAGAATGTTAAAGCTGATGCTTTATCTCGCAGCTTTTCCCCCATGGTTGGTACCGAGGAGGAGGAGAGCATTTTACAGGAAGGAGTTGTGATAGCAGCATTGGACTTCGTTTTGGAAGATGGGATTCTGAAAGCCCAGGAGGATGCCCCATCTAACACTCCCCATGGGAGGTTGTTTGTACCTAGAACCTTTAGGAGAGAGTTGTTTGTGGAGTATCAGGAGTCTCGGTTGGCAGGTCATCCAGGAATTTCTGAGAGTAAGAGACTGGTAGGTCGCAGTTTTTGGTGGCCTGGGTGGCAGAAGGAAATCATTAAATGGGTGCGTCAATGTACGGTGTGTGCCAGATCAAAAGCTTCACATGCTCCTGCTGCGGGGTTGCTTTGCCCTCTGGAGGTTCCTAGTGCACCTTGGACGCATCTTGCAATGGATTTTATTACTGACCTTCCTGTGTCCGAGGGTTTCACTGTCATCTGGGTGGTCGTGGACCGTTTTAGCAAGATGTGTCACTTGGTTCCTTTCATTAAACAACCCTGCGCTAAGACACTCGCTAAGGCTTTTGTCAAGGAAATTGTCAGACTCCATGGCGTTCCCACCGACATTGTTTCTGATAGGGGACCTCAGTTTGTAGCTCGTTTTTGGCGTGCTTTTTGTGACAGTTTGGGAGTCCATTTGTCATTTTCATCTGGGTATCATCCTGAGTCTAATGGACAGACAGAAAGAAAGAACCAGGATGTTGAACAGTTTTTGCGTTGTTTTGTGGCAGACAATCAAGAGGGGTGGTCTGAGTTTCTGCCACTTGCTGAATTTGCTCTTAACAACCATACATCCTCTTCTGCTGGGTGTTCTCCGTTTTTTTGTTGTACTGGGAGACATCCGTCGTTTGGTTCGTTCTCCAAATTGGTGTCAGCTGTGCCGGAGGAGGAGAATTTTTCCGGTGATTTGGAGAGAGTTTGGACTGATGTACGCTGTAACCTTCAAGAGGCTAACAAAAAGTCTAAGAAGTATTTTAACAGGAAACGTCAAGAGGTTTTGTTTACTGTTGGTGACATGGTTTGGTTGTCCTCAAAGAATCTGCGGTTGAGGATTCCTTCTAAGAAATTGGGTCCGAAGTTTGTGGGACCATTTAAGGTGCTTTAGGTGGTTAATCAGTCTGCTGTTAGGTTGGAAGTTCCCTCCTCCTGGAAGATTAATCCGGTGTTTCATGTTTCCTTGTTGAAAAAGCTGATGTATCGGATAGGGATGCCACTGTCACAGTTCCTCCAGTGGTGGAAGACGGTGAATATGAAATTTCTCGTATCCTGAATTCCAGAAGGCATAGAGGGAGATTGCAGTATCTCGTCGCTTGGAAAGGTTTCGGTCCTGAGGATAACTCCGGGGTAAGGGCAGATGATGTCTCTGCTCCTAGACTTATCAGAGCGTTTCACAGGAGGTTCCTGATAGCCCTGGGCCTGGAGGATCCAGAGGATCCTCATAGAAGAGGGGGTACTGTTAGAACCCTCCTGTTAGTTTTTTTCTTTTTTGTGGTCACCTGACCTGCTGCCTATTTATTCCAGATCCGCCCTTCTGGCTTGGCTGGACTTCAGTGTTACTTTGACTCTTAATCTAGCCAGGTGCTTTGTACCTATCTCTATAATTTGCTTGGTCCTTGGACATCTAAGTATTTTAGTCTGTTTGTCTTTTTGTTCCGCTACAACTTCTGCTAGGAGGTGTCCAATTTTGTCCCATTCCTTAGTACTTTTAGGGACCCCTCCCTTATTTCTATAGGTCTGCGTTCAGACTAGCTGAGGACGAAGGCGGGTCTGTTCACAAGGAACAGGTTGCTCGCTGCATCGTACGGAATCAGCTTAGTCCTATTGTAGGGACAGTTTTCCTATCTTTCCTTAGTTCTTGTAGCAGATCATAACACAAACACAGTGAGTTAGAACCTATCTAGTGGCACAAATGGGTCCTACACAATAATAGGCATTTGGTAGAGAAGAGCTAATTTATTTGAGTCATGAGTAGAATTGAATTCTCCTTGAATTTTACATATGGAATTTAATATTTTAAGTTTTATTCCTTCAGATTAAAAGCATATCCAATAAGGTTCCACAAAACAGTAGATAACAATGCTTACGCTTTTCAGGCACAACTAGCCCCTAGTCGTAGCATAAAAACAAGTACACAAACAGTGATTTGAAAACTTTCACAAGGAAGTCTAAGGCTATGTGCCCACGATGCAGAAATGCTCCGGATTTTTTCTGAGCGTTTGTACATGCGTTTTTCCTGCCAGGGACATGCGGATGTGAAGCGTTCTTCACATGCATTTCTGCATGCGGGTCGACAAGCGCTTTCCAAGCGATTTTAGCATCACTTGGAAAGTGCTTGACAAATTGGTCACACTATATAAATCCATGCAAGCGGCATGGATTTATATAGTGTGACCGTAAAAGAATGGTAAAAAATAAAAAAATAAATCTATACTTACCTTCCGATGGCCCCCGCAGTCTTGCTTTGCTCAGTGCTGACTGCCGGCAGATCGCAGTACACTGAAGGACCTGCCGACGTCAGCGTCGCGTGACCCGTCACATGGCTATGACGTCAGCACCGGTCCTCCAGTCCATCGCGATCGGCTGGCAAGGGAGGAGGAGCACACCGGGGGCCGTCAGAAGGTAAGTATCATATTTATTTTTTATTTTTTTTTACAGTTTCTAAGGTACCCGGGTCCGGAGAAGAGTCTCCTCTCTTCTAGACCTGGGTACCATCCGCACATTGAACGCATGTATTCCTCATGTGCTTATCTAGTGAAGCGGAATACATACATTCTAATGCAAGTCAATGGCGGCGAAAACGCAGCGCTTCCGCAAAATAATTGGTAGTGCTGCGTTTTTTTCCGCAATGATAATCCGCAGCGGAAATTTCCGCAGCATGTGCACAGGACATGCGGATTATCATTGGGGAACATGGCAGACCTTCTACCATGCGTTTTTTAAGCGTTTCTGCAGCGTTTTTGCCACTGTGGAAACGCTAAAAAAACACATCGTGGGCACACAGCATTATAGTTGTAACGGGTCTGGGAGTCGGAACCTCTGAGCTACTATACAAGGGGGCGGTCCTTGTAAGGGAGCGGGTGGCGACCAGGCAGGCAGTCACAGCAGGTGACCGGGACAGTCTCTAGAAGAACGGGCAGGAGGTCACGGCAAGTGACCGGGGCAGTCTCTGGATGAACGGGCAGATGGTCACGGCAAGTGACCGGGGCAGTCTCTGGGTGAACGGGCAGATGGTCACGGCAAGTGACCGGGGCAGTCTCTGGGTGAACGGGCAGATGGTCACGGCAAGTGACCGGGGCAGTCTCTGGGTGAACGGGCAGATGGTCACGGCAAGTGACCGGGGCAGTCTCTGGGTAAAGGGTTGGTACGACCTGTGGCGGCTGATGGTAGACGTGAGCTCCCAGGTGAACAGGCGAGAGTCTCTGGATAAACGGGTGGTCACAGCATGTGACGGCGGAGCCTCCAGGAAGACCAACAGACAGGCGGCAGATGAGCGCTCCCAGGTGAGCGGGCAGAAGTCTCTGGACAGGCGGGTGGTCACAGCACGTGACGGCAGAGCCTCCAGGTAGGCTAGCAGACAGGCAGCAGATGAGCGCTCCCAGGTGAGCGGGCAAGCTGGTCCTTAGACAGACTGACAGGAGTTGGAAGGCAGACCGTCGGACCTCAGGCAAGCAGGCAGGTAGAAGATGTGCGCTCCCAGGTGAGCGGGCAAGCTGGTCCTTAGACAGACTGACAGGCAGGTAGCAGGATATCAGGCAGGAATTAGACAGCAGACTGGCAGGTAACTGGCAATGGGACCTGAGGGCTGAAGCAGAGTAGTGAACAGTGCTACAACATTGCTCGGGCACCTCCATTTTGGAGGAGGTGCCTTTTATATGGGAGGTCCTCCGGCAATTGGCCGGGGACTCCTTAGGACGGCGCGCGCGGTCCCTTTAAGAGAGGGGGAGCGCGCTCGCCCTAAGCACACTGCCGGGGAAGGAGCGCGTGCCGGAAGCAGCGGGAGGAGAAGCGCTGGAGGACGCCGCGCCAGGAGCGGGGAGGTGAGAGGGACGGCGTCTCTGCCTAGAACGGGGCAGAGACGCCGATGCTACAATAGTAAGCAACAATAATTCATTAATCACACCTAATCAGTAATTAATTGAACACCTGGCAAGATTATGGAGTTGCTTGAGACCAGAAAAGAAGAAAGGGGAAAAAAAAACCATGCTGATTGATCAGACCATTCTTGAATATTAAAACATGAGATCATGTCATGTGTTCAGGCTATTAGGACTCTGAGCATTGTTTTTAACAAGATTATCCAAAAGGACTGTCTCTCTTTTTTTCTTTTTAAACCACATTTGTGCAGTTGTTTTTATGCTAACACTATGAGCTATTTATGCCTGAAATGCGTAAGTCTTGTTGTTATCTCCTGTTTTGTGGAACCTTATTGGATATCCCTTTAACCTGAATAAAACTGAAGTTTTCATTTTCTTGACTAGTTGTAGTTCCAGCCACACTGTGTGAGTTAAAGCAGCAATGATGAAACAAACTAGATTCAGCAGCTGATTAATTGTCTCGATGGTACTCAACTGGAAATAGTCCAATAATAATGTAAGGAGAAAACAGGGAACTCACCACTGCGTGTTAAAATAAAAAGTTTTATTTGCGGCTCCAAACAGAGGTTGTGAAGACAATGTGGCTGACAGCCGTTTCGCATGTAAGTCACGCTTCCTCTGGAAGCTGACTTTTTTTTTTTACCCTGACTTTTTCCTCCCTTTTCTCCATGTTTCCAATTCCCTAGCAAGCAGCCGTGCAAGCAACCAGGTTTGGGCAATTTTCCTGTTTGAATTTTACAAAAAAATCATATTTCTGAAAATATGGATTTTTTTACAATTTGCTCCCCGCAAATTCAGTAACATAGCAGTTATTTTGCTTAACTATAGTGAGCCAGGCAAATGGTTAAAAATTAAAAATAATACTTGCCTCAACACTCACCTGTCCCACCACCCCCACAGCCTGCCATCCAATCCTCCGTATCTCTATTTTTTCTCCTTCACGCGCTTCCTCTTTAGCCGCTTCACTCCATGCCTTGGCTTCCATCGCTGACTAGCCTCTGACAGATGGTGGGCTGCAGAACAGGCGAGCGGTGAAGTGAGTATAAAAAAATTTTTTAATGGTAATTTTATTATACACAAAGATCTGGAGAGTCCCCAAACGGTAAGAAAGAGGAACATTCAAGTTGCATCAGATAACTTCACTGCTAATCGAAGTTCCTTGTAAAATCCACATGATTAGTACTATGTCTGATTTGGTGTATATACTAAGCTTTTTTCTTTTTAATTTTTCTCTTTTTTTTAAGCTCCTATGCAGAAGTGAAAGAGTTGAATTAATAAAGACCATTGTAAAAACTTCTTCCAACTTCCTCATTGTCTAACTAGATATAAATCAGAAATTACTCCCGGTGCACTGAACCTACTGCAATCTTTTATATCATTTATTAAAAAAAAAAAAAAATACAACAATTGGAAATGAAAAGGTTTCTCAGTCAGGAAGAGGGAGAAATGAACACCTGTTGTAAAAATAACCTCTTAGACAGAAAGCAGTTTTAGAACAGTGAAAGGTAAATGACAACGAGAAATTGGCCTATTAAAAGAATAACATTTTCACGCATCAAAACAAAAGATTGATAATAGTGTAAGAGGCTAATTTTCGAAATAATTTCCTTGTCAAGAGGAAAACTAGAATAAAAGGCTCCTTCTGCGATTCTGCAGAAGAGATGGCAGAATTGCCAGGTAAAACAATGTATTCAAAGTTTCAAGAATGTTAAATCAGAAGGAAAAGAAAATTCTGATGGTTTCTAAGGATCATTTGGACAAACCAGTCAGCATGTTTAAGGGTGACATTGAAAATCTAATTCTGTTTGATATGTATTATTAACCTCCTTTTATTTTCTGTTCTAATTTTTTTCATAGGAAATTTTTATCTGAAATTCACTTGCAATAGTAATAAGAAATGAGATTACATTTTCTAAGATACTAATTGGAAAATATAGCCGCATTTTCTTGTAAATCTATGTAGTAAACTATAAAGCATTTGATCGGTATCAACTACATAATAACAATAGTAAGATGTATAATATAAGCGTTATCAATTTTTCTTGCATTTTCAATTTTCTTGCATTTAATAGGGGAAATGGCTTTAGGAAATGTGATAGATAGGCACTATGTTGTAATCAAACCCTTAAAAAAAAAAAGTTCCGCATCTTAAAATTTGCCACAACATTGTAAAGTAAGATTGATTCAGATCAATAACTTTTGGCTTTGAAATCTCTTATAGAATGACATTCATTTTACATAAATTTTTTCTTTAAGTAATTTGAAGAGATTCTTAGTAAAAATTGCAAGGTTTACAATTCATGACATACAACTGCCACTGTACATCGTTAAAATAAAAAAATAAGTATATGACCTGCCCCCTGGGCCGTGGGGTACTCTGTAGCCGGGGCGATCGGTGCTGGGGGATGTCACGGTGGCAGTGACCCGGTCTGTGACCCAGGGCGGTCAATTAAAGGGAAAGTAAAAGGAGAATAAAATTTTTAGGATAATAATGTTCGTGACGCCACCTGTGGTATGCGGCTATATGGAGCCGCCGCTGCGGTGCAGATCCTCTGGAGCTGATGGTGACGCAGCAGAGTTGGTTCAGCTCTCCACAGGCAGAGCTTAGCTCCAGGGCAGTAGATGGTGATTTTATGAGATAGATGTTGTTGGTGAGGTGTAATGCAGGTGATGGCGCAATAATTATTCAAGGACACAGTGGGGTGCAATCTTCAGGTTTTACTCACAGTTGTTAAGTTCCTCAGGTTACACTTTCCGGATTATACCCACCCACGTCGTCCTGTGTCCTCCGGGGTAGTGATCCAGCAAACTCTCAGGTATCTCAGGAGCACTTGGATGGGACCCCGTTCTGTGTACCTTTCCTGGTTGTCTCACTGCGCTGGCTCTCACCCTCCTGCCCTGCGCCTCACAATCAGTGTCCCAAGCCAGTGACCTCGGACCTTGTCGGGCGATTTGCAATCCCCTGGACCCTATGTGGCCACCTTTTCAGCGATATAATTGTGGGTTTTGGCTGCAACACCTTGAAAATGCAGCAGCCTCCGGTTGTCTAGCTGAGCCTGGTTGTTCTCCACTAGTTAGGGGCCGGTCCCCTTCTGTGGCCTGATCCCTCCATGTCAGCGTAGATTCGGGCGCACGGGTGGCATCCACACTCATCGTTCCCCTGGGATCCCCTTTGTTCCTCCTGTAGCCCTTCTCACTGCTCCTCTCTTCTCTCTTTCCTTCTCCTGGGCCTCTCTCATGGGGCCCTGCTCCTTTCTCCACTCCTTCTGAGAAGAGCTCCTCCTGAACTCCTGCTCCCAACTCTCACTCTGACTCTCTGACTCCGAACTCCTTCTAGAACCTTCCACCCTCTCTTTTATACTGCTACCCTCTGTGCTCCACTGAACCACTTCCTCCACCCACCTCCTCCACCTAGTTCCACCCTCCAGCTAGGGACCAGGGACTGTGCTCTCCCTTAGGAGCAATCTCGCCCTTCCCTACTGAAGTGGAGTGTATTGGATGTGGGTGTGTGGGTCCCGGGTAGTACTCCCTCCTTACCTGAGAGTGGGGTACCACACCTCTGGGTGATATGCAGTATCTCTGTGGTGACTGGACCCGCAGTGGCGCCACATATACGTTTGCTTTTTGGCACACAAACATTGAAGCAACAGTATAAAATATAGAGATAAGACAGGCTATACAAGGTTTGTAAGATAAATTTTTGATTGCATATAAATAAAGGCTGCAGTCAAGAATAGCTAACATCTCGGAAATTAATATCCAACATGTTCATCATTGGCATCAAGAAATCATACTAAGAATCGTACAACTGACAAAAAATTATTTCCGCAAATACGGTAATTTTGGTTTATTCCTGTCTAAAATTTTAAAGATCTCAAACTTTTAATTGTTAAAGACAAATCCTGCTAAGTGGGTCACTATCCATAAACCCATTTGATTCTACAATCCTATGCGGATATAAGACATTTTACCATGGTAATGCATAATATAAAATGTTGGTTTGCCATTATGTGAGTTGGAGGTGAGCACAAATAATAAAAAAAAAAACTACGATGGTACTACTACTACAACGCCTACTACTATAACAATAACTACTACTACAACAACTACTACAACTAGTACAATTTCTATTACACCTAGTACTACAACAGCTACTACTACAACTACTAACAATACAAATACTGCTACAACAGCTACTACTACCAATACAACAACTACTACAACAACTACTAGTACAATTACTACCACAACAACTATTACTGCTACATTAACTACTACAACAGCTACTACTACAACTACTACTACTACTACCAATACAACTACTACAATAACTACTACTGCTACAATAACAACTACTAGTACAATTACTACCACAACAACCACTATTGCTACAACAGCTACTACTACAACTGCTACTATCAATACAACTACTTCTACTACAACTACTACTACAACAGCGATTACTACTACAACTACTACTACTAACTACTACTGCTATATAACCTTTCCATACTATACTCCTGAGAGTGCACTTCTGGTAGTATCGAAGCAGATAACTGAAAATTAAAAAAATTAATTTCATTCTAGTGTCTAGATGGTTCATGTCTTAAGGACATCTCTATTCTATATGTCCTATAATGTCATATGGACGTCATAAGAAGAGGTCTCCCCAATAACAAAGATCAGCTCTCATTTAGGGCACCTTGTCTGCCTATGTGTTGCATGACAGACCATTTATCTAAATGACCAGAATGTAATGCTACTTTTTCATTGAAGTGGTTACCATTGGGAAAATGTATGGCTGGAGGGCAACTAATCCATATATTTGTGATGTCGGCCCCGGCAATCAGCTGGTCATTGGTCCGCCTTTCATTTAAATAGGGTTGTATTAATTAGATAACCCCTTTAAGGTCGCTTTATTATTTTATGAGTCATTCAATTTTATGTATTTTTTTATTATTAAATATAATTTAATAATATTGGAAAGTTATCCATGAATGAACTAAGATTGGACTTACTAATGTAATATGTTGCAACATGCAAGATATAAAAAAAAACACTCATTCACGCTCCAAAAAGATAGCGTCTTGGCAATAAAAAGGGTTAAATGCACTGGCTACCGAATTGCTTTCCAAACACTATCTATATTTTAGGAGGTGCCAGCCCCAGACCATATAACCTGCCAGAAGTTTTATAGGCAAAACGTTAGGTGATAATGTATTGATGTCTTACATTTTACACAAAGCCTACTGCCTTCAGGGTTCGACAGCGAGTTCAGCACTGACTAACAGGGTAATAAAAAAGCCCACAACAGAAAACAGCTTTATAGCCCTCTGTTGACTTGTGCTTTTCATTATACTGTCTCACCTCAGACATCAGCAGTTCTCCATGAATTTCACCGAGGCCTTGTGAAATTCCAGTAGTTTCATGTCCT
Organism: Phyllobates terribilis; assembly: GCF_046119375.1. NCBI lineage: Eukaryota > Metazoa > Chordata > Amphibia > Anura > Dendrobatidae > Phyllobates > Phyllobates terribilis. Next base: position 96,680,185 of record NW_027362767.1, on the reverse strand, counting down.
TCATGCACAATCCTCCAAATGTTCCTGCATCTAAGGGGAATGGATATGGTGGTAATGATAGAAATAGAGAAATTACTACAGCAAATAAAACACCAGGCCATTCATGGAGCTCTAAAACAACCGTACTACGTAATATATCTTTCTTACTAAAAGAAGGCTAGCAAAAAATGGCATCCAAGTGGTGGCCAACTGAGAAAAACAAAGTGATTTCTCCTATTCCATATTGTGTAAATTCCCACTATGATGAGCAGCACAATAAATACCGGGAAGTGGAATTTTATATGGACCTGTTTCACATGGGATTTTCACAAGTTGTCCTCAAAAGTAGGACCAGTTTGCAAAGAGAGGGCAAAATATTTGTTCTTCAATAGTTCTTCATTTGTTCTTTAGAAAAAATACAAGAAATTGGTGTTTCCACTCTGTTTCCTGGATGCTTCAATGCGGTTTATTAAAATGCAAAGAAAAAAACACAACGCGTTTCGGCTAGGTCAGCCTTCATCATATGTGCCGCTTCCTGCATCCATCACTATGTGCCTGTATTTGGAACTTTGTCACCAACTGAACGTAGAAGTGCGAACTTTTTTGGCTGCTGTTCAAGTAAAAGTTCATCATCTGTTTTACTGTTAAACTGCTCCTGACTCTCCTGTCTCCCTTTGCACTAACACCACGGTGAATGCCACCAACCACTACAACTAGAGAGGGAACAGTAATGCCGGTGTTAACCCCCGCACATCCACAGCCGTGTGCTATATTTCACTGCACTGGAGCTCCAGGCACCAGACATGGCCACCACCCCCCATGTGATAGCAAGAAGGATTCAACTCATGCCCAGGGTACTGTGCTATATGTGCTGCGGGTGTCACATTTGCGCAACGCGAAGCTGTACAAAATGTTTGACGTTTTCACTCCAGTTTTGGTCCATTACACAAAAATTCGTGAAGCTGGGATGGTGCATGGCGATGCCCGTTCGTCTAATTTATGACAAACCGTGACATTCCTCATTCTACAAACCTACTCCATTTCATGGAGGTGCCTTTGATTCCAGCTCGCTCCTTCATTAAGACAGTAGAAAACAAAGCCGGTTTTGATGAATTGGTGGCCATTTGTAAACCACATTCTACTTTATAATAGGTACTAGCGTAAGAAAGTAATTATTGATAAATAACGATTCTGTGGTCCATATATGCTTCATGCTCTATTACTAACCAAATGAAATGCTTCATATCACCCTTTTTTCCTAGGAAAGAACCTGTGAAATAGTTACAAATCACAAACAATACTGAAAAGATAATTACGATGGATATTACCGCTGGGTGGCAAGTACGTGATAATTGAGTCTATTTGGAAGAATTTGAAGCTCTGGAAGTGGCATTGAAACCTGTGAATGTGTGTTAGTATACAGTCATATGAAAAAGTTTGGGCACCCCTATTAATCTTAAGCTTAATGTTTTATAAAAATTGGTGTTTTTGCAACAGCTATTTCAGTTTGATATATGTAATAACTGTTGGACACAGTAATGTTTCTGCCTTGAAATGAGGTTTATTGTACTAACAGAAAATGTGCAATCTGCATTCAAACAAAATTTGAAAGGTGCAGAAGTATGGGCACCCTGATCATTTTCTTGTTTTAAATACTCCTACCTACTTTTTACTGACTTACTAAAGCACTTTTTTTGGTTTTGTAACCTCATGGAGCTTTGAACTTTATAGCCAGGTGTATGCAATCATGAGAAAAGCTACTTAAAGTGGCCACTTGCAAGTTGTTCTCCTGTTTGAATCTCCTCTGAAGAGTGGCATCATGTGCTCCTCAAAACAACTGTCAAATGATCTGAAAACAAAGATTATTCAACATAGTTATTCAGGGGAAGCATACAAAAAGCTGTCTCAGAGATTTAACCTGTCAGTTTCCACTGTGAGGAACATAGTAAGGAAATGGAAGAACACAGGGACAGTTCTTGTTAAGGCCAGAAGTGGCAGGCCAAGAAAAACATCAGAAAGGCAGAGAAGAAGAATGGTGAGATCAGTCAAGGACAATCCTCAGACCACCTCCAGAGAGCTGCAGCATCAACTTGCTGCAGATGGTGTCACTGTGCATCGGTCAACTATACAAGGCACTTTGCACAAGGAGAAGCTGTATGGGAGAGTGATGCGAAAGAAGCCGTTTCTGCAAGCACGCCACAAACAGAGTTGGCTGAGGTATGCAAAAGCACATTTGGAGAAGCCAATTTCTTTTTGGAAGAAGGTCCTGTGGACTGATGAAATCAAGATTGAGTTATTTGGTCATACAAAAAGGAGTTATGCATGGTGGCAAAAAAACACAGCATTCCAAGAAAAGCACTTGCTACCCACAGTAAAATTTGGTGGAGGTTCCATCATGCTTTGGGGCTGTGTGGTCAATGCTGGCACTGGGAATCTTGTTAAAGTTGAGGGACGCATGGATTCCACTCAGTATCAGCAGATTCTTGACAATAGTGTTCAAGAATCAGTGATAAATATGAAGTTACACAGTGGATGGATCTTTCAGCAAGACAATGATCCAAAACACCGCTCCAAATCTACTCAGGCATTCATGCAGAGGAACAACTACAATGTTCTGGAATGGCCATCCCAGTCCCCAGACCTGAATATCATTGAACATCTGTGGGATCATTTGAAGAGGGCTGTCCATGCTCGGCGACCATCAAACTTAACTGAACTGGAATTGTTTTGTAAAGAGGAATGGTCAAAAATACCTTCATCCAGGATCCAGGAACTCATTAAAAGCTACAGGAAGCGACTAGAGGCTGTTATTTTTGCAAAAGGAGGATCTACTAACTATTAATGTCACTTTTCTGGTGAGGTGCCCATACTTATGCACCTGTCAAATTTTGTTTGAATGCAGATTGCACATTTTCTGTTAGTACAATGAACCTCATTTCAAGGCAGAAACATTACTGTATCCAACAGTTATTACATATATCAAACTGAAATAGCTGTTGCAAAAACACCAATTTTTATAGAACATTAAGCTTAAGATTAATAGGGGTGCCCAAACTTTTTCATATGACTGTATATGTCTGGCCTTACATAAGATATAATATATCTGGACTGCACCAACTCCCCATAAACAAGGCCGTTCACCAATCTTGCATGTTATTTCTGTTCAATCAGACAGGTTTAAACTCCATGTATACCTATTGCCTATTCTTCCCGTCACTACAATCCCCTTTCAGTCGCCTGTGACCTTTAGATCATATATTATTGCCTGGTAATAAGAAACATTTTGACCCTGATTTATTAAGACCAGCATTGTTCATCCCGGTCTTGATGAGGGAACGTGCTGGAGTCAGAGATGCCAGATTCATTAGGAGGCTCTTGCGCATTGTGAAAAATCTTACTCCAGTCAGAGACTAAAGTGGATTTCTGGTGTATGGAAAGCTACTGCTCGTCATGAATTAGATACGCTGTGGCATCAAACCTCCATCACCTCCCTGTCTGCCCCATCTCCATTTTACAGAACTGGGCCAAACTGCTGTGAAAACGCCATCATTTTCAATATTGTTGCACAAGTAGCGCAACAATTTTGCAACTTATCAAAGTGTTTTACACCAGATTTCTGGCGAAACACACTTTGAGGAATCACAGTCTTTGTATTGTGGCCTTCTGGGATGAGTTGTAATGTTTGTTTTCTTTAATATTTATTTTTCATTATTTATATAGCACACATATGGTGTACATAGATTATTGTACACATAGAGTGCTGTTCAACCGTTTTAGGCAGGTGTGGAAAAATTGCTGCAATTTCAGAATGCTTTCAAAAATAGAAGTGTTAACAGTTTATTCTTATTAATCAACAAAATGCAAAGTGATTGAAAAAAAGAGAAATCTAAATCAAAATCAGTATTTGGTGTGACTGCACTTTGCCTTTAAACCATCACTAATTCTTCTAGATACACTTGTACTTACACAGGTTTTGAGGGAATTCGGCAGGGAGGTTGTTCTAAACATCTTGGAGAACTAACCAGAGATCTTCTGTGGATGTTGCTTGTTCAATTTTTTTTTTGTCTTTTCAAATAATCCCAGGCAGACTGGATGATGGTGAAATCAAGGCTTTGGGAGGGGGGGCGACGCACATCATAATTTCCAGGACTCATTGTTTTTCTTCACATTGGTTGTATGTTTGGGTCCATTGTCCTGCTGCAGAATAAAGTAGAAGACAATTGGATGTTGCTTCCCTGATGGTATTGCCTAGAGATGAGCAAATATATTACAGTGAAATTGAATTTTAACATAATGTTCACTTTCTTGTGTTTACACCCACTATTAACTAGCCTAAACCTGTTTTTTCCTTGTGGCACTAACATACTAGACCTCCCAGGGAATATGCATGCTCTCTTGCATTTACATTTCACTCTCTGATCTTTGCTCTACTCCCTATATCCAGTAACTCACTCATCATCTGCACCTCAAAAATATCTCCATAATCCAACTATTTTTTTTACCTTCACAACTATAAAAACTCTTATTGGCCTGCTGATTTGACAACCTAAACTAACTACTAATCCTCACCCCCTCACTAAACCATCCCCTCACCGATATATCCTGTAGAATGCTGTCTGGAACATATTTCTGTCCAGCCATTACACTGATGCTTCTACACTGTGCCAGTCGTTGCACTGGTTGCCCACATGGTACAGAATACAACATTTACTTATCAGACTCACTCAGAAAGTTTTCCACAGTGCTGCACCACCTACATCTCCTCCCTCATCTCCATCTACCACCCAACCAATTCTTTTCATTCTGCTAATTATCTAAGACTAATGATCTAAGACTAACATCCTCCATAATCCAAACTTCCCACTTCTATCTCCAACACTTTCCTCATTCTGCGCTATTTCCCTGTAATGCACAAACCCAGATAATTCATTTATTTCTCTGTATCCAGAATTTTAACATACATTTTTAACACTTTTTTTAGCTGACCAATCACCTCACTTCACTGATCTAACTGTTCTCAATTGTCCCTTCCTACATTTTCCTCAGAATTTCATCTTTTCTACCATCTGTTCTCACACTCTCTATGCACTCAGCAGCACTTCATATCTGTACCTACACAGATACTGGCTGATGATCGATTTATGCAGCTTTAAATGGATACACTTATTGATTATAAATATGGCTTGACCATAATTTTACATTTTCTGGCACCCTTACTTCCTCATAGATTGTAAGTTTGCGAGCAGGGTGCTCAATCTTCTGCAATAAATTATGTATTATTCAGTAATGTCTGACATTAGTTGTACTTGTACCTTCTAAATTGAAAATTACTGTAGAGATTTTGACTATTTTAAACTATTTTTGATTGCACTATTTAAACTAAATTATTATTATTAGTAATAATCCTATTAGCATGTTTTACAGTTTTTGTCAATTGAAACTGGAAAACTCAGAGAAAACGAGTGGAGAACATACAAGCTTAATGCATTGTATGTCCCAATGAGTCAAAAAGTTGACAAACCTCTTCACTTAGGTTGTCTAACTTCGACAACCATGTTTCATATATCTTATTTGGGCACCAAACATTGATACAGAGGGAGCAAGATATATTGTCTGGCAGTATTATATCTCAGGAGCTGATGATGTTTATTGACATTGGAGGAGTCAAGGCTAAATCTGCCAGAGTAAGCTGTAGTCAACTGGTTATTTATTTCCCATGCAGCACCCTCATAAGTGAGACCAATTGCTTGTCATCTTTACCCCTGAGGAAGCCACGCTTTGAGGTGGCCATACGCGTGGGGTCCTCTCTCCACTACTATGTCGCATACTGGTTTACTTCTATCGTGAGGCCAACAGCCTTTTTGCCTTCTTACCCTTTTGTTTGATCATGCGATATTGTGCATTAGGTTTTGGGTCATATTCAGTTTTGACCCCATACTGACTCTATATAAAATTAGGTTAACTCAACAAACTTGTGTTTCTTTTTTAGGGTATCTTTCATTGTGGCCCCTTTGATATATTGTATTATTGTGAATCAATTCCTAAGCAAGCACATTGGAGGATTGCCGATCCCTTTTTGGTGGTCATTGTCGGCCTTTGTTGGCTTTTTAATTGTTTTTATTATTATGTTGTCTGATTGTTCATTAATAAAAATGTATTAGATTTTATTATTGATGATCTTGACTGTCTCTATACACACTTTCTGTTCTCCTTTTTGTATGTACTTATCGCTTGTTACCAGTTAGTAATTCTAACTGATAGATTGAGGTGATCCCTCCAATGACATCCATACTACCTAATAGCCTTTTATCCTTTTTCGTAGACAACAGAACAGGGCAAAATTTTATATTAGATATTAGTAAATCAAGTGCTTCTATAATATAACAGAATACTTTACAAACTTATTTTTTATCCCTTTTTTAAATATTAAATTGACTCTATTAAGAAAATTATTTGTTTTGCTCTGGAAATGATATATTTCTTTGTATCGTTTTATCTTGAAGTTGATGACCAAAAGCTTCCTGGTTGTCTTAGATAAGAAGAATATAAAAATGTAATTTTAATCATATTTCTTAAGATGCCAAACATTTAACCTGACTGTGATATATTTCTTTAGGTATAACACTGCCTTAAAGACAGTCAAATTTATTTTGCATATTGAGATCTGATTATTTTATGTGAGCACTCTAGCATTCAGTGGGTTAAATTTCCATTTCTAGACTTAAATCTTGTCTTATTCCCCCGCCCTTCTTAAGTATGCAAATTACAAGAGGTTATTGTTCTAAAGTGAAATTAAATAGCTATGAAAAGCCAGACCATTAATAAAATTTCCATAATATCCCCAGGATATGCCAGCAATTTTTGCAGTTGTGGATAGGAGGAGGAGTTGGAAAGGAGAGTGCTATATTTACATGGCATTGATGTAATTAATTGTGTAAAACATGGGGGTAGATGTGTTTGAAGGGGGGTTGGGGTGGGAAAATTCAACATCCTCTGTCATTTTTTTTCTTTGGTGAATGTAAAAGCAAACAAATAAGCCACAAAATATTTCAAGTAGGATGGTCAAATTGTAACCTGCTTATATTGTCTCGACTAGATGGGCAACAACAAAAAAAAGGAAAAAATGTAAATTTGATTCTAAACTTGACTTTAAACTTACAATCAAATCAAATTTCCACACTTGACATAGTATAAATGATTCAAAAGAACAATTATTTTTATAATTAATGTGTTAATTATTTTTAATACAAATCAATTTATTACTATTATAAATTTATTGTATCTTCATGTGAATTGAATAATAGAAATATTCTCCAGAAGATACAGATGTTTTATACCTGTAATTTATCACCATATTCAAAAAGAATAGTGTTGAGCGAGCATGCTCGACACTGCTCGGTACTCGCCCGAGCATCACACTACTCTGGATGTTCGGCGAGCACCGAGCATTTCCGGGCTACTCGGGCGGGAGCTCGGTTCTCCGCCCTGCATGTTTGGCTGTAACGGGTCTGGGAGGCGGAACCTCTGAGCAACTATACAAGGGGGCGGTCCTTGTAAGGAAGCGGGTGGCTCCCGGGGAAGACGGGCAGGTAGTCACGGCAAGTGACAGGGACAGTCTCTGGGTAGAAGGGCAGGTAGTCACGGCAAGTGACAGGGACAGTCTCTGAGTAGAAGGACGGGTACTCACGGCAAGTGACAGGGACAGTCTCTGAGTAGAAGGACAGCAGGCAGGTGGCTGGTAAGCGCTCCCAGGTGAGCGGCCGAGAGTCTTTGGACAGGCAGGTGGTCACGGCAAGTGACGGCAGAGCCTCCAGGTAGGCTAGCAGGCAGGTAGCAGGTGAGCGCTCCCAGGTGAGCGGGCAAGAGTCTCTGGACGGGCAGGTGGTCACGGCAAGTGACGGCAGAGCCTCCAGGTAGGCTAGCAGACAGGTAGCAGGTGAGTGCACCCAGGTGAGCAGGCAAGAGTCTCTGGACAGGCAGGTGGTCACGGCAAGTGACGGCAGAGCCTCCAGGTAGGCTAGCAGACAGGTAGCAGGTGAGCGCTCCCAGGTGAGCAGGCAAGAGTCTCTGGACAGGCAGGTGGTCACGGCAAGTGACAGCGGAGCCTCCAGGTAGGCTAGCAGGCAGGTAGCAGATGAGCGCTCCCAGGTGAGCGGGCAGGCTGGTCCATAGACAGACTGACAGGTGTCGGAAGGCAGACCGTCGGACCGCAGGCTTGCAAGCAGGTAAACGGATATCAGGCAGGTATCAAGCAGGAATCTGGCAGGTAACTGGTAACGGGACCTGAGGGCTGAAGCAGAGTGAAGGCTTTGCAACAACATTGCTCGGGCACCTCCATTTTGGAGGAGGTGCCTTATATATGGTGAGGTCCTCCGGCCATTGGCCGGGGACTCCTTAGGACGGCGCGCGCGGCCCCTTTAAGAGAGGGGGAGCGCGCGTGCGCGCCCTAAGCACAGTGGCCGGGAAGCAGCGCGCGCTGCCAGCAGAGCGGGAGGAGGACGCCGGGCACGGAGTGGAGAGGTGAGGGGAACAGCTTCCCTGCCTAGCAGGAGGCAGGGACGCCGACGCTACAGTACCCCCCCCTTTAGGCCCCCCCTTTTTTAGGCCAGACAGAAATTTATCAAGGATGAGAGGGGCATGGATGTTCTCCCGGGGCTCCCAAGTTCTCTCCTCAGGACCAAACCCCTTCCAATCTACCAGATAAAAGGTTTTTCCTCCTACCCTTTTGGTGGCCAGAATGTTCTCTACCTCAAACTCGTTTTCAGCGGAAATCGGAGCAGGAGGCGTACCTGTAGACTTGGAAAAAGAGTTAAGTACCACGGGTTTGAGGAGAGATACATGGAAGGAGTTAGGGATCCGCAAGTTGGCCGGGAGTTTCAATTTATAGGCCACTGGGTTGATTTGTTTGATAACTTCCAGTGGGCCGATGAACCGAGGCCCTAACTTGTAGGAAGGAATCTTGAGCCGGACATACTTGGACGAGAGCCAGACTTTATCTCCAGGACGGAATTGTGGAGGATCCAGGCGTTTTTGTCAGCGTGTTTTTTCATCCGCTCGGACGACTGAAGGAGTGCGGATCGGGTACTCTCCCAAATGGAGGAAAATTTGCTAACGAGAGATTCCGCAGCCGGATTGTCCACCGAGGTGGAGACGGGAAATGGGATCCGAGGATGCTGACCGAAGACTACAAAAAATGGGGATTTGGAGGAAGATTCGCTCTCGTGATTATTGTAAGAGAATTCGGCCCATGGCAGGAGATCCACCCAGTCTGAATGGTGGGCATTAACGAAGTGCCGGAGGTAACTGGTCAGGATCTGATTGATGCGCTCCACTTGACCATTGGACTGTGGGTGGTATGCGGAGGAGAAGTCCAGGGTGACGTCTAGCAGCTTGCATGTGGCTCTCCAGAAGCGTGAGGTGAACTGGACCCCACGATCCGACACGATGTGGAGGGGCAGGCCATGGAGACGGAAGATGTGGCGGATAAAGTCTTTAGCCAGCTCGGGTGCAGACGGGAGGCCTGGCAGGGGAATGAAATGAGCCCTTTTGGAAAAGCGGTCAGCGACCACCCAAATGACCGTTCAACCGGCAGAGACAGGGAGATCTGTTATGAAGTCCATAGCTATATGCTGCCAGGGGGCAGCAGGTACTGGAAGAGGAAGGAGGCGACCGGCTGGCAGGTGTCTCGGAACCTTGTTGCGGGCGCAGGACACACAGGCAGAAACAAAGTCTATTACGTCCTTGTGCAGGGTAGGCCACCAGTAGTGCCGGGTGATAAGCTGGAGGGTCTTTTTCTGACCGGCGTGGCCAGCAAGCTTAGACGAGTGACCCCAGTGTAGGATCTTCTCCCGATCAGGTACCGTTACGAACGTCTTACCGGGAGGGAGACTATTTAGACTCACGGGGGCCACCTGCATTACTCTGGCGGGATCGATGATGTGTTTAGGTTCCTCCTCAAGATCAGACACCAGGAAGGATCGGGACAAGGCATCAGCTTTGATGTTGTTGTCAGCCGGGCGAAAATGAAGAACAAAATCAAAGCGAGCAAAAAACAAGGACCACCGGGCTTGGCGCGGGTTAAGTCTCTGGGCACTCTGGAGGTAAGCCAAGTTCTTGTGGTCCGTGTAAATTATTACCGGGTGAAGAGCCCCCTCGAGCAGGTAACGCCACTCCTCCAATGCCAGCTTAATGGCCAATAACTCTCGGTCTCCTATAGAATAGTAGCGCTCGGAAGAGGAGAAGAGTTTGGAGAAGAAGCCGCAAGTTACCATTCTCCCGGAAGACGATTTTTGGGTAAGTACCGCTCCGGCTCCAGAGGAGGAGGCGTCAACTTCCAGGAAGAATTGCTTGTTGCCGTCCGGGCGATGCAGCACCAGGGCGGAAGAGAAAACCTGTTTTAAGGAAAGAAAGGCTTCCTCTGCTTCGGGCGACCATTCTCTGGGATTAGTGCCCTTACGGGTGAGCGCAGAGATAGGGGCAGTCCGGGAAGAGAAGTGCGGTATGAAGAGGCGGTAGTAGTTGGCGAAGCCCAGGAACCGCTGAATAGCCTTCAACCCCTCTGGTCGAGGCCACTTCTCGATGGCAGACAGTTTCTCAGGATCCATTCGTAGGCCGGTCTGAGAAATTATGCAGCCCAAAAACCGAAGCGAGGTCTGCTCAAAGAGGCACCTCTCATATTTAGTGTAGAGGTGGTTCTGCCTGAGCCTGAGCAGAACCTGACGAACATCCCTCCGGTGTGTGGGGAGATCCGGAGAGAAGACCAAGATGTCGTCCAGGTACACCACTACGCAGGAGTAGAGAAGGTCCCGGAAGATGTCATTGACCAACTCTTGAAAGACGGCAGGAGCGTTACAGAGACCGAAGGGCATTACCAGGTATTCATAGTGGCCGTCCCGGGTGTTGAATGCCGTCTTCCATTCATCCCCCTGATGGATACGGACCAGGTTATACGCCCCACGGAGGTCCAGCTTGGTGAAGATTCTAGCCCCCCTCAGACGGTCAAATAATTCCGGAATGAGCGGAAGGGGGTATTTATTCTTCACCGTGATCTGGTTAAGGCCTCTATAGTCTATACAGGGACGAAGTGAGCCGTCCTTCTTTTTGACGAAAAGAAGCCTGCTCCCGCCGGGGAAGTAGATTTCCGGATGAACCCCCGGGCCAGATTCTCCTCAATATATTCTGACATGGATCGGGTCTCAGCAGAGGACAAAGGGTAAATGCGCCCACGGGGAGGAGTAGCGCCGGGCATCAGGTCGATTGGGCAGTCGTATGGTCTATGAGGGGGTAATGTCTCTGCATCCTTTTTATTAAAGACGTCCGCATACGACCAATAAGGAGCCGGAAGACCAGGTAGATTGGCTGGAGTAGGAGAAGGACGGACAGGATGGACGGGAACTAAACAAGTCTTATGGCAGTCCTGTCCCCAGCGAAGGACTTCTCCGGTCTGCCAATCAAGCACGGGTGCATGTCTCTGAAGCCAAGGTAGGCCTAGTAAGAGGGCGTGAGAGAGTCCAGGCAGAACATGAAAGAAGATGCTCTCAGAGTGCAGCATTCCCACCTGCAGGGTTATGGATTCGGTGATGAGTTGGATGGGATGTGGTAAGAGGCCCCCATCCACGGCAGCGACAGATAAGGGTACAGCTAGAGGTTTGGTGGGAATGCGGTATTTCTCTACCAGAGACTAAGAAATGAGATTTCCGGCAGCTCCAGAGTCAAGTTGGGCTAGTTCAAAATAACGGTTCTCCCCGCAGATGATAGAGACCGACAGCAACAGAGATGGAGAGGGTTTACTCTTGTCTAGGACGACCTCTCTGAGCGATCCTAGACACAGGCGTTTCCCGACCTCTCCGGGCAGGAACGGATCCGGTGCTCCTTACTGCCACAGTAGAAGCAGCTCCCCTCGGCACGGCGTAAGTCCTGACGGGTTTTGACCATCTTGGTCTGGTCGACCTGCATAGGCTCGGGTGAGTGCGCCTGGGGAGTAGCGGGAGAAGTGACAGGTTTCTGAAAGGTAGGGGCTAGACGTGGAAACCTCCTCTCACGGGTGACCTCTTTGGCGCGTTCCTGGAACCGGATGTCAATCCGGGTGGCAAGAGTTATTAAGTCGGTGAGAGTGGTAGGTATGTCCCGACCGGCGAGTTCATCTTTAATACGGTCGGACAGACCCTCCCAAAAGACAGACACCAGTGCGTCGTTATCCCAGGCCAGCTCCGAAGCAAGGGTACGGAACTGTATGGCATATTGGCCCACGGTGAGATTTCCTTGATGGAGGCGTAGCAGAGATGATGCGGATGAGGTCTTCCGTCCGGGTTCGTCGAAGACTTTCCGGAAAGCCGTGAGAAAGGCTGGCAGGTTGGACACCAGGGGGTCTCCTCTCTCCCATAGAGGATTTAGCCAAGCCAGTGCCTCCCCCGTGAGATGGGACATGATGAAGGCTACTTTGGCCCAGTCGGAGATAAACTGGTGGGACAGGAGTTCAAAGTGCAGGGTGCACTGGTTTATGAAGCCCCGAGCTTGAGCGGGGTCGCCTCCGAAGCGAGGAGGTGCAGAAAGCCGGGGTCCGGGGCAGGATGCCATGGTATTGGTGGGCAGCGGCGCTGCTGGGCTGCGAGTCATAACACTAGCGGTGGTTGCTGGTGGAGCAGTCAGAGTGTCCAGGCGAGAGTTGACATTCCGCAGATGACTCAGGATGGACTCCTGTTGGGACCTCTGATGGGACAGTTCATGACATAGGTCCGAGAGCGAGGGAGCTTGGGTGCCACCGGGTTCCATGGCCCGAGCAAACTGTAACGGGTCTGGGAGGCGGAACCTCTGAGCAACTATACAAGTGGGCGGTCCTTGTAAGGAAGCGGGTGGCTCCCGGTGAAGACTGGCAGGTAGTCATGGCAAGTGACAGGGACAGTCTCTGAGTAGAAGGACAGCAGGCAGGTGGCTGGTGAGCGCTCCCAGGTGAGCGGGCGAGAGTCTTTGGACAGGCAGGTGGTCACGGCAAGTGACGGCAGAGCCTCCAGGTAGGCTAGCAGGCAGGTAGCAGGTGAGCGCTCCCAGGTGAGCGGGCAAGAGTCTCTGGTCGGGCAGGTGGTCACGGCAAGTGACGGCAGAGCCTCCAGGTAGGCTAGCAGACAGGTAGCAGGTGAGCGCTCCCAGTTGAGCAGGCAAGAGTCTCTGGACAGGCAGGTGGTCACGGCAAGTGACGGCAGAGCCTCCAGGTAGGCTAGCAGACAGGTAGCAGGTGAGCGCTCCCAGGTGAGCAGGCAAGAGTCTCTGGACAGGCAGGTGGTCACGGCAAGTGACAGCGGAGCCTCCAGGTAGGCTAGCAGGCAGGTAGCAGATGAGCGCTCCCAGGTGAGCGGGCAGGCTGGTCCATAGACAGACTGACAGGTGTCGGAAGGCAGACCGTCGGACCGCAGGCTTGCAAGCAGGTAAACGGATATCAGGCAGGTATCAAGCAGGAATCTGGCAGGTGACTGGCAGGTAACTGGTAACGGGACCTGAGGGCTGAAGCAGAGTGAAGGCTTTGCAACAACATTGCTCGGGCACCTCCATTTTGGAGGAGGTGCCTTATATATGGTGAGGTCCTCCGGCCATTGGCCGGGGACTCCTTAGGACGGCGCGCGCCCTAAGCACAGTGGCCGGGAAGCAGCGCGCGCTGCCAGCAGAGCGGGAGGAGGACGCCGGGCACGGAGTGGAGAGGTGAGGGGAACAGCGTCCCTGCCTAGCAGGAGGCAGGGACGCCGATGCTACATTGGCGCTCTTTACCGAGCCAATGAACATGCAGGGATTGCCAGCCAGTCACTGTAATGCCGCAGCCATGTTGTTTGTGGGTATTACAGTGATTGGCTGGCAGCACAGCATCACCTGGAGTATTTAAAACCGGGCGCCGCCATCTTGGACACAGTCGCTCCGGATCAGACAGTTTAGGGACAGCGCTGCTGATTTAGGGAGAGATATATCCTGCGAAATAGTTAGTGTAGGGTCTGTAAAGGCTGCCAGATCAAACACAGTCCCTCTCAGGACTAATATTCATCCCAGATATCAGGCAGGCAAGCAGGCTGTATAGGAGACGCAGGGGTTATACCAGCAAACGCTGCATTACAGTCCTGTGTGCTCCTGTTGCTGAAATTGTTGGACTTAGCTCCAGGTCTCGGGGGCCAGGAAAAATCCTTTTCTTTTCATCTAAATCCTCTTTTTTTCTTCCTCCTTCACACTGTACAAATACCCGTCTTATTAACCTTTTGGTGTCCCTCCCCCCGCCCCCCCCCAAAAAAAAAGTGTGTCTCTTATTTTTCATACACAAATACTGTATATCTGTTGAAAATAGCCTGGTGTAGGTCAGAGAAACCGAAGTGTGTGTTAGAACTCTCCTGTTGGTTTTCTTCTAGTTTGCTGGTCACATGACCTTTTTTGCCTATTTAATCCGGCTTCGCCCTCCTGGCCTTGCTGGACTTCATTGTAATTTCTACTCTTGAGCTAGCTTGGTGCTCTGTTACCTTTCTCTGTTAGTTTTGCTAGGTCTTCAGACCTCTATGTTCTATGTTGTGTGTTTGTCTTTTACTGCTACAATTTCTGCTAGGAGGTGTCCAACTTTATCCCAGTCCCTAGTTCTTGTAGGGATCCCTCCCTTGCATCTATAGGTCTTCGTACAGACTAGCTAAGGACATAAGCGGGTCTGATCGCAGGATCAGGTTCCCCGTTACATCGTAGGGATCCAGTTTAGTTCTATTGTAGGGACAGATCTCCTGTCTTTCCTTAGTGCTTGTAGCAGATCATAACAGTGTGGTTTTGCAGTTCCACGGTTCAAACCTCTGTATTATCCACTTTTGGGCCATTTGTATCTAAAAAAAACAGTTTCTGTGTGTCGCTCACTGTTCAGCCGCAAATACATATATTTAAAAAAAGTCTGGTATACACCAGTAAATTATAACTGTGGTTTTGCTGTTCCATGTGAAAAAATCTCTATTATCCTGTTTTGGGCATTTTTTGCCGTAAAAAAAATAATACTGTCTCCCTGATTTTTCGGACACAAATATATCTGTTGAAAATAGTCTAGTGTAGGCCAGAGAGACAGAAGTGTGCTTTTGCTGTTCCACGGGTCAGATCTCTGTATTATCCTGCTTTTGCCAATTTTTGACGTAAAAAATAAATAATAGTGTCTCCTGATTGTTCAGACACAAATATATCTGTTGAAAATAGTCTGGTGTAGGCCCGAGAAATACAAGTGTGGTTTTGCAGTTCCACGGGTCAAATCTCTGTATTATCCACTTTTGGGCCATTTGTATCTAAAAAAAACAGTTTGAGTGTGTCGCTCACTGTTCAACCGCAAATATATATATTTAAAAAAGTCTGGTATACACCAGTCAATTATAACTGTGGTTTTGCTGTTCCACGGTAAGAAATCTCTATCATTCAGCTTTTGGTATTTTTTCCGTAAAGAAAAACAGTAATAGTTTCTCCCTGATTGTTCAGATTGTTTAAAAGAGTCGGGTGTAGGCCAGAGAAATAGAACTGTGGTTTTTCCTCTTCCACGGTTCTAATCTACTTTTTATTACCCTTTTTCCATTGATAGTGCGAGTGTAAGCTATTTTACTTCCTTTACAATGGGCAAGGCGCGTGGCAAGGGACGTGGAACTGGACGTTCTGGTGATGATGCGTGCAGAGGACGGGGCCGTGGCCAAGGTGAAAATGTGCCACAACCAACAGGCACATCTTCTCGCTCTTGACCGAATTACTAGGGAAGCACAGAACAACACCAGTATTGTGAACTGATCAGTGTGAACAGGTTATTAATTGGATAGCAGATAATACTTCCAGTTACCTGGGCACCACCACCTCCGGCCTGTCTTCCACACGGTCAACTCTTAGTAGCCGTGAGTCTCGACCGCATACTCCTCCTCACCCTGATGCTCCTTCCTCCCACCATGCCGAGTGTCGTCAGACAGCAACTGATCCCACACTTGGACACTCTGAAGAGCTGTTCACTGTTCCATTTCCAGATTTGTGCCCCTCGCCTGCTCCGCTTGAAGTGGTGGAAGAGGAGATCCCATGTAGCGATGCCCAAATATTTGAACAGCCACGGCAACAGGAAGTGGACGCTGGCAATTTGTCACAAGAGGTGGACGATGACGAGACACAATTGCCAGGAAGTGAGGAGGAGGATCGTGGTGCGCAAGTGGAAGAGGAGAAGGTGGTGGATGATCTAGTAACTGACCCAACGTGGCAGGAGGACATGCAGAGTGAGACCAGCAGCACACAAGGGGAGGGAGGCAGAGTACCCCAACAGGCAGGAAGAAGCAGTGTGGTGGCAATCCCCTGTCCATACTGCATGCAAAGATGCCCCCTCCTCTCAGTCTTCACTTGTTATGGCAGTTTCTCAAGAAACAGCATCAATGTCCACGTCCACGTCCCACCGCAGCGTTCAATTGTCCATATCCCTGACCTTTGAACAAAAGCGGAAATTCGCAACTAACGCCCCACAGGCCACAGTCCTAAGTTCGCACATTTCACGACTGCTTGCTTTGGAAATGCTGCCTTTTAGGCTGGTGGAGACGGAATCCTTCCGCAACCTTATGGCGGTGGCCGTCCCTCGGTACTTGGTCCCCAGCCGACACTATAAGGCCCGGTGTGCCATCCCTGCACTACACAAGTACGAATCCCAAAACATCAGCCGTGCCCTCAACAATGCAGTTACTGGGAGAGTCCACCTGACAACGGACACGTGGACAAGTGCTTGTGGCTAGAGACGGTACATCTCCCTAATGGCACACTGAGTAAACATAGTGGAAGCCAGGACCCAGTCGGACCATGAGACGGAACACATACTCCCCACACCGAGGATTGTGGGACCTATGTCAGTCAGAGTTGCCCCCACAGTGTACAGCTCCTGCGCATTATCCTCCTCCTCCTCACGTTCAGCCTCCATCTCAGATATCACCACATCAGTTACAAGCTGGAAGCACCGCTGTACTGCCTCAGCCAAGCGGCAACAGGCTGTGCTGAAACTCCTAAGCTTAGGTGAGAAACCTCACACTGCTTGTGAGTTGTGGACAGCTGTGAAAGAGCAGGCAGATCTGTGGCTGAGACCGCTGAACCTACATCCAGGCATGGTCGTGTGTGACAATGGCCGTAACCTAGTGGCGGCTCTGAGGCGAGGCGAGATCACACACGTACCATGCCTGGCTCATGTGCTTAACCTCGTGGCTCAGCGGTTTCTTAAATTGTACCCCGAGTTGCCAGATCTGCTCGTCAAAGTACGCCGCCTATCAGCTCATTTTCAGAAGTCGGCTACAGCTTCCGCCGCCCTTGCTGTGTTGCATCAGCGTTTGCAGCTTCCGTCAAATCGACTGGTGTGTGATGTCCCCACACGTTGGAACTCTACCCTCTACATGTTGCAAAGGATTTGTGAGCAGAAGAGCAGTTGTGGAGTACCAGCTGCAACAAGGCCGTCGATATTCAGGTCAGACTCCACACATAAGACCTCAGGAGTGGACCTGGATGTCTGACATCTGTACCATCTTGACAAACTTTGAGGAGTCCACCAAGAAGGTGTCTGTCTTTAGCAACGCTCTCTGCAGAGAATTAAAGAGGAGGCATTGCAGCCAGAGTATGATGAGATGGATCAAGAAGCCGTAGCGGTCGATTACACACAGCCCAGCCTCATCTGATCCCAATGTGCATTGGGGGACAATGAGGGAAGGGAGGAGGAGGAGGAGGAAGAACAGGAGCTTGTATCATGCGCTGTAGACGGAAGTACCTGTACAACTGTCATACCGTCGGTTCAGCGTGGGTGGCCTGAGGACAGGGGGGAGGAGCAGGAGGAGGAGGAGAGCATGGTCAGTCGTCATCTTGGTGAGGACACGGAAGTCTTGCCCGTTACCAGTCTGGCACGCATGGCTGACTTTGTTACGCTGCCTTAACCGTGACCCTCGCGTTGTCAAAATGTTGGGTGACGGTCATTACTGGTTGGTGACACTTTTAGACCCCCGCTACAAGGAGAACTTTCACTCTCTTATTCGTGAGGTGGAGAGGTCTACAAAAATGGGACAGTACCAGAAGGCCCTTGCTGCAGAACTGTTAAAAAAGTTCCCATCTGAACACGCTAGCGGCAGAGGTCACAGTTCGTTGACCAACCAAGGTGTACAAGCGAGAGAGAGGCAACTCCAATCCAGCAGAGGCAGGTGAACACTGTCAACATTCTTGGACAGTTTTCTGAGACCCGCCCAGCTTACAGGCCCTGAGGCGCGGAGTACTCTCACAAGGAGTGGAAAGTTTCAAAAGATGGTGAGGGAGTACCTTGCCGACCGTACCAGCGTCCTCCGTGATTCCTCTGTGCCATTTAATTATTGGGCATCCAAGCTGGACACTTGGAATGAACTCGCTCTGTATGCCTTGGAGGTCCTGGCCTGCCCTGCTGCTAGCGTGTTATCGGAGCGTGTTTTTAGTGCCGCTGGGGGAATTATAACTGATAAGTGCACTCGCCTGTCAACTGACAATGCTGACAAGCTGACCCTTATCAAAATGAACAAGGGCTGGATTGGGCCAGACTTCTCATCACCACCAATTGACAGCAGAGTAACATAAAGTCAAATCCACTGTGTTTTTTCGGGAGGTGTATTCACATGCACCGCTTCACACCCACCCATGGGTATACGCTTCCTCATTTCGGCTGTTTTATGTTGTTCTCCTTATCCTCAGCCTCCACCACCACTATACCACCAGGGTGACCGTGGTCCGTGTTGCCATTATTGAAAGTTCCTCCGTCCATATTTTTGTCAGATTTTGCTTGGAAGGCATAAGCAAAGACTGTGGGAGACCCACTCCCCAATAATGGGAATAATATTTTTAAGATGCTGTACTGTATGGCTCTTGTAAGGGGCATTGCAAGTTCCTCCGTCCTAATTTTTGGCAGCTTTTGCTTGGAAGGCATAAGCAAATACTATGGGAGACCCACTCCCCAATCATGGGAATAATGTTTGTAATATGCTGTACTGCATGGCTCTTGTAAGGGGCATTGCAAGTTCCTCCATCCTAATTTTTGGCAGCTTTTGCTTGGAAGGCATAAGCAAATACTATGGGAGACCCACTCCCCAATCATGGGAATAATGTTTGTAATATGCTGTACTGCACGGCTCTTGTAAGGGGCATTGCAAGTTCTTCCATCCTAATTTTTGGCAGCTTTTGCTTGGAAGGCATAAGCAAATACTATGGGAGACCCACTCCCCAATCATGGGAATAATGTTTGTAATATGCTGTACTGTATGGCTGTTGTAAGGGGCATTAAAAGCGTCTTGTTAAGCTACTGCGACCTCCACCACTTTTCCGAGGGGCATTAAAAGCGTCTTGTTAAGCTACTGGAACCTCCACGTCTCTTCCGAGGGGCGTTAAAAGCATCTTGTTAAGCTACTGGCACCTTCAGCACTTTTCCGAGGGGCATTAAAAGCGTCTTGTTAAGCTACTGGGACCTCCACGTCTCTTCCGAGGGACATTAAAAGCATCTTGTTAAGCTACTGGGACCTTCAGCACTTTTCCGAGCGGCATTAAAAGCGTCTTGTTAAGCTACTGGGACCTCCACGTCTCTTCTGAGGGGCATTAAAAGTGTCTTGTTAAGCTACTGGGACCTCCACCACTTTTCCGAGTGGCATTAAAAGCATCTTGTTAAGCTACTGGGACCTCCACGTCTCCTCTGAGAGGCATTAAAAGTGTCTTGTTAAGCTACTGGAACCTCCACGTCTCTTCTGAGGGGCATTAAAAGCGTCTTGTTAAGCTACTGGGACCTCCGCGTCTCTTTTGAGGGGCATTAAAAGCGTCTTGTTAAACCACTCTGAACTCCACAGCTCTTCCAAGGGGCATTGAAATGTTGTTTTAATTAACTCTAACCTCCACGACACTTCGAACGGGCATTGCATTTCCTCCTAATTTTTGGCAGCTTTTGCTTGGAAGGCATAAGCAAAGACTATGGGAGACCCACTCCCCAATCCTGGGAATAATGTTTGTAATATGCTGTACTGCATGGCTCTTATAAGGGGCATTGCAATTTCCTCCGTCCTAATTTTTGGCAGCTTTTGCTTGGAAGGCATAAGCAAAGACTATGGGAGAAACACTCCCCAATCCTGGGAATAATGTTTGTAATATGCTGTACTGCATGGCTCTTGTAAGGGGCAATACAAGTTCCTCCGTCCTAATTTTTGGCAGATTTTGCTTGGAAGGCATAAGCAAAGACTATGGGAGACCCACTCCCCAATCATGGGAATAATGTTTGTAATATGCTGTACTGCATGGCTCTTATAAGGGGCATTGCAAGTTCCTCCGTCCTAATTTTTGGCAGCTTTTGCTTGGAAGGCATAAGCAAAGACTATGGGAGAAACACTCCCCAATAGTGGGAATAATGTTTGTAATATGCTGAACTGTATGGCTCTTGTAAGGGGCATTAAAACCGTCTTGTTAAGCTACTGCGACCTCCACTACTTTTCCGAGGGGCATTAAAACCATCTTGTTAAGCTACTGTGACCTCCACGTCTCTTCCAAGGGGCATTCAAACCGTCTTGTTAAGCTACTGGGACCTCCACGTCTTTTCCGAGGGGCATTAAAACAGTCTTGTTAAGCTACTGGGACCTCCACGTCTCTTCTGAGGGGCATTAAAAGCGTCTTGTTAAGCTACTGGGACCTCCACTTCTCTTCTGAGGGCCATTAAAAGCGTCTTGTTAAGCTACTGTGACCTTCACGTCTCTTCCAAGGGGCATTCAAACCGTCTTGTTAAGCTACTGGGACCTCCACGTCTTTTCCGAGGGGCATTAAAACTGTCTTGTTAAGCTACTGTGACCTCCACGTCTCTTCAAAGGGGCATTAAAATCGTCTTCTTAAGCCACTCTGAACTCCACAGCTCTTCCAAGGGGCATTGAAATGTTGTTTTTAACTACCTCTAACCTCCACGACTCTTCCAACGGGCATTGCATTTCCTCCTAATTTTAGTCAGCTTTTGCTTTTCAATGAAAAGGTGAAGACCCACTCCCCAATAACGGGTAGAAGGTTTTTAGTACGCTGTAATCCACGTCTGTTTCAAGGGGCATTGCAGTTCCTCATAATTTTTGGAAAGCCTTCCATTCACTGCTGGCTGCATACTTGCGCTTGCATTGCAAGGAATGGGAGAGGTACAATTGAACACTGCCCTGGGACAAGGACTTCAACGGGGATAGTTGCAAGTCTGCAACGACAGGTGCAGGGTGGGAGGCATCTGCGCATGTACCATGAACAGGGGTTTGGCATGCACAACCTACAGCAGAATAGGCTGTCCTTCCCACTAAATGCACTGGGGAGGGCACAGGTAATGGTTTGGTATGCTTGCTTAATCTTATGTATAAGGCACACCAGGACAAATAGGGGCGGCTGGGGACTGAGTATGGATACCTCGCTGCCGAAGCAGCCATGAGGTAGTGGCCAGCTTCGACCTCCTCCAAACTAAAAGACCCCATTTCAAGTGCAATCTAGCAGTATGACATTGCAGCCTAGGGGTGGGTGGGTGGCAGGCTGCACACTTACGCTTGCATTCCAAGAAAACAAGGCAGATGCTAACTTCTATCATCATCATCATGGTCCTCACCTTGGCACTCTCAACTCCCCTGATGGAGAAGCCAGGGCCCACCGGAGAAGTCTGGTTCTCTGGTGGGCTCGTCCAATGCTGCCCTAAAGCAGGCCGGGCTAAGAAAAGTGTGTGTGGGGATTTTCCAAGGAGAAATAGGGGCGGCTGGGGACCGTTTATGGACACCCAGCTGCCCCTAGGCTGCTGGGGACCGTGTGTGGACACCTGGCCGCGGGGCGGCTGGGGACAGAGTATGGACACCCGGCCGCCCACTGGC
Organism: Phyllobates terribilis; assembly: GCF_046119375.1. Taxonomy (NCBI): domain Eukaryota; kingdom Metazoa; phylum Chordata; class Amphibia; order Anura; family Dendrobatidae; genus Phyllobates; species Phyllobates terribilis. The sequence continues at coordinate 96,658,358 of NW_027362767.1, read as the reverse complement.
GGCTGGGGACCGAGTGTGGACACCCGGCCACCGGGCTGCTGGGGACTGAGTATGGATACCAGGCCGCCAACGCAGCCATGACGTTGTGGCCAGATTCCGCCTCCACATGCCTAAAAGGCCCAATTTCAAGTGCAAGCAAGCATTATGGTATTGCAGCCTGGGGGTGGGTGGGTGGCAGGCTGCATACTTGCGCTTGCATTGCAAGGAATGGGGGAGGTACAATTGAACACTGCCCTGGGACAAGAACTTGCACGGGGATAGTTGCAAGTCTGCATCTTCTGATGCGGCAAGGATCACTTCTGATGGGCACACTTTTAGGCAGTGACCTGGGTGTCAGAGATGCTTCAAGGGGTCTTCCCCATGCTGTTCCCATGTCTTTTCAGCACTGTATACATGTGTCACACAGCACATGGCCAGATAAGGTTGTAAAATGTTAAAATGACATTTCCCGGCGAATGCATTTGTCACGGTTGAAAGCAATACAAAAGTGCAAAACGCATAAAAAATGCTACTTGTGAACATAGCCCAAGGTGTGGAGGAGTATTTTTTTTTTTTTTTATTTATTTTACCTTATGCACAAGTCTTTACCCTGGAAAGGAACTTCCTTAACATATTTCACAGGAAAGCAGTTTCAATTTCGTTTTTGAACGTTTTATTGTGAGCCCTTAAAAGTAGCTTAATACCTCTGACCACGTTGTTGACAGCAGTGACCTGGGGGGCAGAAATGCTTCCTGGGGCGATCCCCACGCTGTCCCCATGTCATTTGAGCACTGTCACTATCGTTTTGGGCACTTGTTAGGCTTTTAAAAGACTGCCAGGGGTGCCGCTGCAAAAATGCTCGGGTCTCCCATAGACTAACATAGGGCTCGTTGCTCGGGTCGAGCACCCGAGTATCACGGCGAGCTCGGCCCGAGCTTCGAGCACCCAAGCATTTTAGTGCTCGCTCAACACTAAAAAAGAAGTAACATCTCTTAAACCCCAGTGTAAAATATGTAGCATAGTCCACCACCAAGCATGGGCCATCTATTATACTGTTGTTGTCTAATGTAGCTGTGGGGGGCTTTAGGTCCCCTCAAGCATCAGGTTCAAGAGGGCAGCCTCTGCATTAGTTATGATTATACCTTTGGCCATATTCTTCATATATTTTTTTTTTAGAATTTTTTATTATATTCATAAATTACATAGCACCAATATATTTCTCAGCAACTAAAACATCAGTTAGGCAAACAATCCAATCTTCACATTACAGGCATACATGCAATTAATCAAAGATGTTTTTTGTTATTTTTTTAATGGGCTTTGGTTAGATTTTGAGAAAAGGCGACTTGATGGATGAACGATCTTTAGGAAGATTGATCTTGTACAAGCCTAGATAGGTTCACCAGGGCTTTCTCAACCATTATCTTGATAGTTTTCAAGCCATTGGGTAGTTGGTCTACCTTTTTGCCTCGTTCCTTCTATTCTTCTGACCATGATGTCCTTCTCCAGTGATTGCTCTTTGTTTGATGTGTCCAAAGTAGGCAAGTCGCAGCTTTGTGATCCTTGCTTTGAGTGACATGTCTCGATTGATTTGTTGCCCTCCATGGTATTGATAACATCCTTCTGCAACACCACATTTTGAAGGTGTCGATTCTTCTTCTGTCTCACATGGATAGTTTTAAAGCTACACAAGAAAGTAGAAATAATAATGTTTATCACATTGAATGTAGCACATCAAAATTAGGTTCATGTTTTGCTGCAAAAATAAAATTTCAATTATTATATTGAATAAAGGCCGAAGAAACAAACTGACTAGTATGCGAAGAATGAAAATTGAAATTTAAGACCCAGCACATGTACAATAACAAGCAAAAGGGTAACAATGTTTTGACTTTCAGGCTCTGTACCTCTCCATCCACTACAGGTTTAAATGTGAGACTTCCATCATTTTATAGACAATCCTCTTGCCTAGTTCATACAGAAATTTCACTTGCAACTATTTAGTGTATGATTAGTTATGCAGATTCTTATCATGTCTCTGCACTGTTACTGTTTTGCTCCTAAAAAAAATCTAAAATTAAAATTTTTATTATTTTGTAAATCCACCTTTGGCTTTCAACACTGACTGAATCCTTCTGGGCATGCTTTCAATCAGATTCTAACATGTCTCGACCGAAATTTGATCCCAGGTCTCTTCTACACATTCACAAAGTTGGTGCATACTGGTCAACTCACTTGGGTATGTATACAATTTTTTCTTCAACTCTACCCACAAGTGTTCGATTGGGTTGAGGTCTGGGGACTGTAGGGACAAATCCAGCACCTCTACTTCATTGTCATTGAACCACTTCTTCGCCAATATCAATGTATGTTTCGAGTCGTCCTGCTGGAAGAGTGTGGTCCTTTTTATACCCATAGTACTCGAGTGTATAAAGTAATTCATCTTTTGGATACTCACATATAGTTCAGCCTTGGTCAAGTATCCAACGCCTTTGACTGTGAAATAGCCCCATATCATTACCAAACTCGAAATCCTTCAATTTCTCAATCTGTTAGCACCTTATTCCCTTGTTTCTTCTAGACCCATTTGCATTCATTAGAGCTTAGCCTATTGACTTTCATCTCTTCACTCCAAATCACCCGTCTCCAATCTTCTACAGTCCACTTTTTGTATCTTTTTGCAAACTCGAGCAGACGCTTCTTATGACGATATTGAAGTCGAAGCTTCTTTACCTTTTTTCGGGCCACCATTCCAGACTTGTGTAATATGCGTCTCACAGTGCTTGTAAGGACGTCTCTGATCTCACTATTACGAAGCATACGTGCCACCTCCACTGCCGTGTTTGTTGTATCAGAACTGATAGACCTTCTGATGAGCCAATTTATTGATTCTATTTTGCCTGGTCGTCCACCTCTTGGCTTTTGAATGGATGGACGGACTTCATTTCATATTGTTCCAACTGTCATGGCACTCACATGATGCAGTTTGGCAATTTTCTTGTCCGAGAGACCTCTATCGATGAGCTGGATGATGTTGTTTCTCTTTTCTTGCAAAATCTTCTTCATGGCTGCTCTTCGATTTAAACCAGTGACCTTTCACTTGGGAATCAACCTAATAACACACTGAGCTATTAAGGAATGTGAGAACAGGTTGTAATTTGTAGTATACAGGAAGAAAAAGTTTTTTCCACCACTGGGAGCAAAATAGAAACACTGTAGTAACATGATAAGAATCTGCATAATTAATCATATGCTAAATAGTTGCAAGTCAAATGTATGTATGAAATAACCAAGATTGTTGTCTATAAAATGATGGTAGTCTCACATTCAAACCTGCAGTGGATGGTGAGATACGGAGCCTGAAAGTCAAAAGTTCAAAACATTGTTACTCTTTTGCTTGTCAGTGCATATGGCTACTACTTGGCAGTCATTATAACTGTGTTGTGTAATTTGTCCACAACATAACCAGGAATGATTTCTATCTCCTTTTTTTACGCAAAATGCCCCAAAAAATAAGCAAGATTTCCCACTCATCTGGAGAAAAAAAAGTTCAATCTCCAGAGGAGTCAAGGCTTCTTTACCATGAGAACTATTAAGCCGTGGAACAGTCATTCTCAGGAGCTGGACACAACCAAAACTTTTGATGGGTTTTTATTTTAGAAGAAAATATCTTTAAATATTTATGTACATGTATAAATCCTTGTTCTGAATTTTATTACAGTCAATCAACACTCAAGATCATGAGGTACAATTAATTATTAGGACAGATTAGTTCATGCATTATGGTTGTGCACACGCAAATTCCATTTATTCTCTCCAATTTCTCAGTTGAACTTGATGGACATGCCATTTTTGAACCATGTAATTATATGGAAGTAGTATGTAATGCCAATTCTGATTGATGACAGCAAGCATAGAGCATTAGAAAAAGTGAGGCATTTATTCAAAAAGGACATTGCAAAATTGTGTAACTTTTCATTTTCCAAATTAAAAACTTTGTAAACGGTGATATGATTTCTGTGGAGTCGGAAAGTACTAGAAATCAATATTCTCAAACATCTAAAATTGGGTAGATGTTGAAGGTACTGTTCTTAAAGACCCCAAAAAAGTATGTATCATCATCTCACCGATGTAGGAGAAGTTCCATAGTAGGTGCAGTGCACAGATAACTCTGGGCCTGTTCCTGGGTGAATATGAACATTAGGGGATGATGGGTAATCCAGCATCCGCAATGTCAGAATTATAATTAAAACTTAACATATACTGAGTAAAGTATAAAAGCGGGATGTATATAAAAACATAGTAATATGCATAGGAAGACACCGAGACTACGCGTTTCATGTCCTACCGGTCATTGTTCTTAAAGGGTTTGTACATAAAAAGTAATAAAATGTAATGTTAATAAAATGATCTTTTGGAGCGGAAAAACTTGGCACTCTCTTTGAAAATAAGTTCCTTTTATTTGCATTCATATAGAGTTAAACGTTTTCGGTCTTGGTACATACCTTCATCAGAAATGAATGCTTTAGGTACGGAACTCCCAGAAAAAACGCGCTTGTGTGTGCGACTGACGTCGCTTGAGGAGAGCGCTGTTGGTTTGCCCAAATCATCATCGTTCTCGGCAATGGCTTGTCCTGTGTGTAAACAGGACTTGCGCTACCAGGAGCAATTGCAGCTTATATGTACTGATCAATCTATTATAGTCAGTGAGAATTTGAAGCTTAGCCTGCCTGTGTAAGTGGGCCATAAAATTACTGTTGACTGGTAAACATAGTGCCAGTGGATGGTTGTTTAATGCTGAATACTGGATAGTGTAAGTTCATCACTAGCTATATGTTCATGCAATTGATTGGCTGCATTAAAGGGGTTGTCCAATCTACATTGGTAAGTCTGCAGTCACTCTGTCTGACTGCAAACTTATGAATGCCCCCAGCGCACCCACTATACGCTGCGAGGAGTCTCCAGTTTCTGAGCCGGGAACGGCAGTGATGTATGCGTTATGCATAATCCCGGGCAGAACTCGTCTAGTGGGAGAGACCTCGTGGGGATTCATAAGTCTGCAATCACACACTGCAAATTTCATTTTTGACCGGACAACCACTTTAACAAATCCATATAGGCATATATGTGGCTTTCAAGTTTGGGTCAGGTGACCCATAGCCTGTCTATGCATCATGGCCCACACTTAGACCACAACACATGGATGTGTGAATCTGGCCTAAGGCTAAGTTCACATGTCCAGCAATCATCCATTAGAACAGATCCAGCAGCAATCCATTGGCAAAAAAGTTGTGCAGACACAACTTTTTTGTCCATCTAAAAAAACTCATTTCAACTGGATCCTTTTTTTTAAACATTGAAGTCTATAGAATACAGATCAGTCAAATAGCCATCCGTTTTACTTTTATTTGAAAAGGATCTGTTTTTTGCTTACTGAATCAATTTCAAATGGGAGAAAACGGATGGCTATTTAACGGATCCATTTTCCATAAACTTCGATGTTAAAAAAACTGATCCTTTTTTGTCAATGGATTACAGCTGGATCTGTTCTAATGGATGATTCCTGGACATATGAACATAGCCTAACCTGCTTACTGTTGTTGATTGATGCTTCAAATTGTGCTGAGATTTCCTGCTGTGATAGAAACATATAAAGCTACTGTGGTCAATATTTGGGCATGCTGAGAAGACGTATATTTTGCACAAATCAGTAAAATGTTTTCTATCTTTGGGGAACTGTTCCATCCTTTGTTTTGATAGGATACAATAATTACATTTTATCAAACACACATCTACCAAAAGGACTCCCAGAAGGTCATAAGGACAATCTCAAAACTCAAAATCTAGTGTTTTGTTTAAAAAAAATTACAGAATTTTGTAACACTACGGAATAAAATGAGAGAATATGATTAAAAATTAAATTGTTTACTAATATTTTTTATCTACAAGGAATTTATAAATGGCCTGAAATAATCTATTGCCTAAAAGGAAACACAAGGTTAAAATATCTCCATATATACAAGTACCTTACAGGTATGCTTGTCATTCGTCAGGCATAATAGGTAAGAAATGAGCAATGCGGCTTTAATTTGCTCTGTATAGATAATAAGTGAGATATGTTCCTCTTATCTCGCCCGAGTCTGTTTCAACCATCAGATTGAATCCGGTCCAATTTAAAGTAATAATTGAAGAAACATGACAATATTGCGCAGTCAGAGAGGGCAAGGATAGCTATTTTCACAATGGTGACTTTACAATTACAACGTTATCAAGCAACTAATTTCTTTCTTTGGACGTGCCTACTTTAAAGAAACTTTAGGAAGTGCTAATCGAAGACTCTAATTGAGGACCCGGATTCATCTCATTTTCTTTCTTGAACAGGTGGTAAAAACAGACACAGCAGGTAATTCACACCACCTCAAAAACTGTCGCTTTAAGGAGACAACTAATCATGGAAAGCTTCCAGTTGCAAATTATCAGCTTCAAATTAAATCCACAGCTCTCGCCTTCATAAAAGAAGCTGCCTCCCTTTCTGCTAGGGGATGTTGGGTATTTGAGAAACAGTTTACAAATTATTTTTCTCTTTAATGTATCACTAGCATTGTATGTATTTCCAAACAATCCGTATGACATGTGTCTTTGTTTCAATGTATTGAGCTCTTTAGAGCCACAGGGACTTGAACACATCGCAACACAATGCATTCATTGAAAAAGCACAACTCCGTTGTAGGAATGCTTGCTTTATAATAATTATAAATGTATTTCTGTCTTATGTAAATTCATGATTTTATAAAAATGTATTTTAATTATTTACACAGAATGTATCTATTCATGTTCGTGCCACGTGTCAGTACAGCTCGCAATGTAATGTGTTAAAACACTAAAAACGGCCTTACACAATAGATTAATGTCAAATGACCATTGTAGGGATTCACACTCTCAGGTTGGCATTAGGTAGCGTTCACACAGGAAATGCGGTTTGGTCCAAACAGGTGCAGTTTTATTGCTTTCATAAAACTTCAAGGGATCCAAAACCAGCCTCTTCTGGGCACAAATGTGTAACAGCAAATAAACAGTTCATTTAGCTGGGCACATATGTGAGTGCGGGCTCACCCGAACAGAATACAGTCCTTTCTCCTAAAGCAAAATTTATACACAGAAGAGGCCTGATCCCACCAGTCTCGGTATCCCCTTCAGCCCGAGCTCCAGCAACTTCCAGTGCCAAACAGAAGTGTTCAACTCCGGGCACAGTTCACACTGAACAGCCTGCAGTTTCCACTCAGTTCGCTGGAGCTCCCACAAACAGACTGCTCAGTTTTCTTAACTGAGCCATGCAGTCTCCATTCAGAGAGAGACCCCGGCATGTCTCTCTCTCAGCTACACCTCACATTTTAGCTTGTCAATCACCAGCAGCACACTCAACCCTGACTTTGGTACACCATCTAATATTTACAGCATGTTTTCTCAGATATTGAGGGAAAAAAGACCCAATTAGTTGGATTTCAACATGCGAATTCTTTTGTTATCTTGGTGTAATCGGAGTACTGTACATGGTCACTTGACAGCTTTAAAGAGGGCTACCACAAAAAGGTTTGGCACTAGCCACTCCATTTTCCATATCCCAGAGTTGGCCCTGGCTTTTACCCTTTAACTCCTATACAGGAATCTGGCCTTAACAAGGATCCCTAAGCAGGAGGCACAGAGTTAGCTGCTGTTCGGTGGTGTGGGATGGCAAGCAGGATAGTCCAGTAGCCGGGTCAGAACCCAGAGGTCAGTACAGGGACAAAAATCTGGAATTTCTACTGGGAGTAAATGCAGGATGCTGAGAAGTTCTCTAGGAGCAATTCAAATTATAACTGGCAGTGGACTGCAGGCTTTGAACAGCTTAAATAGCCTGCAGCTCTGCCTCAGCCAAACAGGAGGAAAGAAACACTAAATAACTACTGATCTCTCAATACAGACTGAGCTACAAGTACCTGAGAACATGAAACTAGAGTAGTTGCCTCTCATCGTCTGCGAACGTGGTGCCACCTGGCAACAGAAGCAGAGGCAGGAAGAACAAGCCCCACCAGCAACTTAAGACCCCAATGCACATTACATAGATTTCAGCCAAGTGATTGTTTAGCCATCAACTATCTTCCATGACTCCACCATACACAGGAACACTCTTCTCAACCAATCAATCCTATGTTCTCCTTGAGAGACACTAGCAGATTTATGAAAAAACAAAAAGATCCATCACTAAAAATGCAACAGGTCAAATCCTTCAATCATCTGACAGCATCTGTTGGGGGAGAGACTATAGACCCCCATATATATATTCAAGGTAAACAAAATACAGGGGAGTGGCAAACCAATTGAGCTAAGCTACATGATTAGCATAGCCTAATACATTGAGTTATAACATACTGTTTAATGAAAAAAGTATTTTATAGCTCAATGTATATATAAGTTTGGCAGTCTTTATCTAGGAAGGTTATGATTAAGAACCATGGTGGTTTCGAAAGCCATCATTCATTTGATGTTTTTTTTTCCTTTTTCTCTTTTTCAACATGTTTTTAATATTTTTTCATTAAATGTGAAGGTTTATATTTATATTTTCCTCTCGGGATTACTGTATCTTTTTCTGCCTTTGGTACTCCACCTTGTAACCAGCTGGAACCTCACCTTCCCTGCATCACTTTGCAAATTGGTGGATCCATGAGCTGCATCAGACCTTGGGAGACCTGATAAGTAAATTTTTATTTTTGTGCTTATGTTATATATGGGTAATCCTAGTGAGCCCAACATGGTGGCCTCCACATGCTCATGAAAGTGATTCTCATGGAAGTAACATTTTTTAGTATTAAAAAAAAAATTGTCCACTGCCTTGACAACCCCTTCTCATACCCCACACTTGGCCCCAATAAAATAAAAAAGCTTATACTCCCCTACCGTGCTGGTGCCATTCCAGCGGTGTCAGCACTCATGTTCCCAAGGGTCTCGTGCGGTTGTTATGACACCTGAGCCCTGTGCCCAATCAGTGCTGGCATCACTGTCTCCGCCTTTAGACAAAATCGAACATCAAGTGTGAGCAAGTGAGAGAGCAACCGCAGCCCTGACTTCCTCTTGATTTTCGATTTGTCCAAAGGCAGGAACAGTGATGCCAGCATGTGTCATAACTACTGCGCAAGAGCCCCGTAAATGCGAATGCCTTTACCGCTGGAACGCCGCCGGCACGGGACGTGAGTATAAGCTTTATTATTTTATCTGCACCAAATATTTAGATCAAGTTGAGTTGTTTCAGTAGTGGACAACCCCTTTAAGCAATATTCCATGGATTTAACATTTTTGAATCTCCACCCATCAAAAATATTCTCATTCCCCATTGAGTAACCTCCAACCATAGAATAGGAGGTAAAATCAAAGTTGTACAAAGTAATTTCCAGCATTAAACTGTATCAAATATTGAGCATAAACTCATTCTTCGGCTTTTCTCTAGCATTTATGCACAATATAGAGGATCAAACACCTTCCTAAATCTTCCTTGATTTGCGTTTGATGTGTCTCTTTAATAAATGAAACATTAAGCCCTTCTTTAAAAATCTGTTCCGTTGCTTAGGGGAACATATTCGTACATCAGCCCGGTCTTTCAAGTTCTAAAGTGCAATTTACAAGGCTCAACTAAACCAAATGTCATACCTTTAATTTAGCAAAAAGTTATGTACAAGTCTATTATTCTAATAATCACAGGAGCGGGAATATATCATGGAGGTGCTGCAAGCTGCACCGCAGGATGCCGTTTTATAGATTTTAAAATTGTCCCTCTCTGAGCAGCCTTCATTCTAAATAATACAGTGCTAAATATGTCACATTTTAAAGTGCTTTTGGCATGCAAATGATCCTTTTTTTTCTAGCAGAAATGCTTTTAAATAAGATGTGTGCTCACTTTTTGGAAACTCTCTAAGTGCATTAAATCGCATTGTCCCACAGAACCATGCAGAGCAATGTCTACATATGCATCACTTTATCTGTCTCCCTCTAAACAATATATACATGCATATCTGTAAATCAGTTTGACACTTTAGAATTTCCCTTAGCTTTATTGCTGCTAATATATAGGACGCTTTCTTGATATGATGAACTGCAGTTTTCACATTGCTTCAGTGGCCAAGATATGAATTGTATACATTATGTAAATTACATTAAATTTATTGTATTTATGTAGATTTATACTTTTATTTTATTCTAAGCTGAAAATACTGCTGGGTTTCAAAATATTTTAAACCAAAGAAATAAAAGATATCAGAAAAGCCATAACTATATGTACTACATACTGCATTAGTGATAGCCAGGGTTGCCAACCATCCAGAAATGCCAGGACAGTCCGCCAAAATAGGACGCTTTTTTGCCTTGTCAGTAAAATAAAAATTTACGCGTCCGTGATTTTTTTGGATCCTGAAGAAACTTATACAAATTATTTTGTCTGTAATTATCATCATTTTGCAGTTTACAGTGAACGCAGCTGATTTCTTCATATCCGTATCCCGGACTGTGGAAATGTATCACTTATAATCATAATGATTTATTATGGTTTTCCAATGTGTCTGTTAACAATATTGTCTGTCTGCGATTTTTTGATAAGCTGTCCAGAAAAAAATAAGAAGTCAAGTTGGCAACCCTGGTTATAGCCAAATCTATAACTATAGGCACTAGACTATGACTATGTATACTATCTCAAACCTGACTTAACAGGAATCACATCATATCAGAGCTGGTATTATGGAACATGGGGCATGAGACAAATGCAAGATAGGGCTTTCTGTATGTTCTTTTTAGACCATTGTTCTTGTCAATTCTGCCCATAATGCTGCCTTATAGAGCCAAGTTAATACAACCGTATTTTGACTACATGTTGCGACTAGTGATGGGCGAGCGTGCTCGGCACTGCTCGATACTTGGTCGAGCATTGGGGTGCTCGATCGAGTATTGAGCAGTGCTGAGTACTGCATGGCGCTCGAGTACTCCGGTCCCTGTAATCAGCTCATTTGATTCTGAATCAGCTGAGCTGTGCGCAACGCACTGATGCCAGGAATTCCCCTGCTGGGAGAGCAAGGACTCCTCTGTCAGCCGGACTTTTTGGGAGTTAAAGAGCTCTGGGGGCATGGTCTGTCTCTCTGCCATAAGAAGCTCATTTGAATCATCTGAGCCAAGTGCCACACTGAAGCCAGGTATATACATCTATGTCTATCTATCTTCATATCTATCTCTATCGGATGGATGGAGATGGATGGATATACCTGGCTTCAGTTTGGCGCACAGCTCAGATGATTCAAGTAAGCTTCTTATGGGGAGAGAGAGACCAATCCCCCAGAGCTCTTCAACACACAAAGAGTCCAGCTGACAGAGGAGTCCCTGCTCTCCCAGCAGGCGAATTCCTGGCTTCAGTACAGCGCTGCTCAGCTGATTCAGAATTAAATGAGTTCCGACTTTACTAATAGAGATCTCTCCCTCTCTCTCATCGTCCGCCTACCTGGCCGTCGAGAGCAGATCTCCCGTAAAAATGCTCGAGGTCTTCATTGACTTACATTATGCTCGGTACTCGAGTCGAGCAGGTCCGAGCATCTGACCTGCTCAGTTCCAGTATCGAGCACTCGAGCAGTTTACTGCTCGCTCATCACTAATTGCGACCAGATAAGGCCCCAAATTATATATTGTTAAAGTGCTCATATATACAGTTGTGCTCAAAAATTTACATACCCCAGCAGAATTTTTCCTTTCTTGGCCTTGTTTCAGAGAATATGAATGATAACAAAAAAACTTTTTCTCCACTCATGGTTATTGGTTGGTTGAAGCCATTTATTGTCAAACTACTGTGTTTTCTCTTTTTAAATCTTAATGACAACCAAAAACATCCAAATGACCCTGATCAAAACTTCACATACCCTGGTGATTTTGGCCTGATAACATGCACAGAATTTGAAACAAATGGGTTTGAATGGCTACTAAAGGTAACATCCTTACCTGTGACGGGTTTGCTTGTAATCAGTGTGTGTGCATAAAAGCTGAGTGAGTTTCTGGGATCCAGACAGACTCTTGCATCTTTCATCCAGCCACTGATGTTTCTGGATTGTGAGTCATGGGGAAAGCAAGAGAATTGTCAATGGATCTATGGGAAAAGGTAGTTGAACTGTATAACACAGGAAAAGGATACAAAAAATATCCAAAGAATTGATAATGCCAGTCAGCAGTGTTCAAACTGTGATTAACAAATGGAAACTCAGGGGCTCTGTAAAAACCAAACCACGGTCAGGTTGACCAACAACAATTTCGGCCACAACTGCCAGGAAAATTGTTCGGGATGCAAAGAAAAACTCACAAATGACATCAGTTGAAATTCAGGACTCTCTGAAAACTGGCAGTGTGACTGTTTCAAGATGCACAATCAGGAGTACCTGAAGAAAAATGGGCTACATGGTTCAATCGCCTGAAGAAAGCCATTACTGTGCAAATGCCACCAAGTATCTCGCCCACAATACGCCAAACAGCAAAGAGACAAGCCTCAAAACTTCTGGAACAAGGTAATTTGGAGGGATGAGACCAAAATTGAACTTTTTGGCCACAACCATAAGCGTTATATTTGGAGAGAGGTCAACAAGGCCTATGATGAAAGGAACACCATTCCTACAGTAAAGCACGGAGGTGGATCGCTAATGTTTTTGGATGAGTGAACTACAAAGGCACAGGAAACTTGGTAAAAGTTGGAGGAAAGATGAATGCAACATGTTATCAGCAAATACTGGATGCAAATTTGCACTCATCAGCCCAGAAGCTGCACATGGGACTTAATTGGACATTCCAACATGACAACGATCCAAAACACAAGGCCAAGTCGACCTGTCATTGGCTACAGCAGAACAAAGTGAAGGTTCTGGAGTCGCCATCTCAGTCTCCTGACCTCAATATCATTGAGCCACTCTGGGGAAATCTCAAGCGCGCAGTTCATGCTAGACAGCCCAGGAATTTACAGGAACTGGAGGCTTTTTGCCAAGAAGAATGGGCAGCTTTACCATCTGGGAAAATAAAGAACCTCATCCACAAAAGACGTCAAACTGATGTTAGAGGGGGCAATACACGGTATTAAGAACTGGGGTATGTGAACTTTTGATCGGGGTCATTTGGATGTTTTTGGTTGTCATTAAGATTTAAAAAGTGAAAACACAGTAGTTTGACAATAAATGGCTTCAACCAACCAACCAACCAGAACCAAACATACCTGGCTGGAATCATATAGCCATTGTCTTATATGCTGACCGTGGATCGGGCAGCATGTATCAGCTGCCATGTTAACTTTACGATATCAAAAATTGGAATGTAAGAATTCTAAAGTGCACAAGACCTTACAAATATTTCTTTGTAACAATTTTGTTAGATTAATAAAAAGGATATATGTATAATTTCCATCCTACGAAATTAGCTTAGTAATTATTTGGGAAATTACAGAAAATACAATAAATATTTTAGAGCCGGAGCAGAAAGAACCAAGCATAATAGGGATATGCAATTTTTTTATGTAAATTATGGACTGAGAAATTACATGAAAGTACTTCAAGGTTCATAAAGATCCCCTATAGCACAAAGAATTTTGTAGCAAAGCAGAGATTTTCACGTTGATACTGGTACATAGAGATGCTAAGATGATGAGCTGATGTTATCACTTGGCAAAATTTTCGGTAATATAAAATTCTTTATGGTAATATATTAAATAGTTCTGACAGTTTTTGTGAAGCACCAGGAAAACCTGGAAAGATGCCCGGGCTCAACTGAGTTAGTGGGTTTTTCTAGGATTGGATTTTTATGGGTTAGTAGTGGGACCTGCCATTCCCTCCCACTTCTGTATGGGTTTTTCATGTTGTTCTCAGAAAGCACAGGTAATATTTCTGACCTTATTACTTGGGTATAAAAACTCTGCAGTAAGAATAAGACGAGACATCCTGGACATGATACAGTTATTGCAAACAAAAAACAATTGAGTATTGCTGCAGGCATGCAGTTTTTGCATTTACAAATCTAGTTTTGCATGTTGGTTAGTTTAGTCAATTAATTAGCCTATTAAACTTAATTCATGAAGTCAAAAAAATGCATTGTCAAAGCATATTTGTTGAAGCAAAAACCACACGCAGTCAACTATATCATGACCACTTCACAACTGCTTGGTCTTGACATACCCTAATGGCCCCAATACACATTAGACATTTGTCAGTCTAACCCACTGATATCGACTGGTTCAACTGACAGTCTAATGTGTATGAGGGCACCGGCTGGTTGATTGCTTGAGGAGATGTCAGTCGGGCAAGTCCAATTTTGGACTGACGATTGTATTGTTCTTACATAGATAAGCCACCAGCCATCATGCTAGCCAGTTCTCTCTCATAGAGAATACAGAAGTGCTTGAATGAGCAAGATCTATCGTGTATAGGAGAGTTGACCAAGATGGCTGTTGGCCAAACGATCGGCTGAAATATTGTTTGACCAATGGCCATCTAATGTATTTGTGGGCCTGGTCAGAGCCAAGAAATCCACATGGAGCTGAAATGGAAAGTCCGACCTGTGGAAATGCTGTTCTGTATACTTCTATACTGTTATTATGTTTAGCTAGTTTCTAAGCATTTAGTTGAAATTGAAAAATTAAACTTTGAAGTTGACATATTAATACAGATTTTCCCAGTACTAAATTTTTCAGTTTTCGTAACACATTATATTACTATTATAAGCATTGAATTGTCAAATAGGGTGTCCTCGACTTGAAACCCATGGATAAAAGATAGGGCTAAAATTAACTTCAATGAAGAAAAACAGCTTTTTCCTGACATCATAACTGTTTCAATTTGATACAGTCTACAAAAGGTTGGCGAAACTTAATAGTTCAGGCCCAAGTTTCCAAGGTTCATTGTTTCAGTATTGACCTATGAAATTGTTTAGATGCCACCAAGACAGATTCTTCACCTGAGCGTGCAAGCCACAGAGTACTCCAGGAAACCATGAGCATGCAGACTTATTGGGGCATGTGGCCCTGAGCTCCACAGATGGTTAAGAAGGAAATGAATCAGAATTTTATCTGTTAGCAGGACACACATGTTCCAAAGCTCACAGGTCAAGTTCTCTTTTCATCTGTTGACAAAATAGTCCCCTGAACTTGTCCTGGCTTCTGTTCCCTTTTGGATCAACATTAAAATATTTCAAGCTTCCAAAATAGTGTGTGAAATTCCCACCCTACCATAGCTAAATTTAGAGAAGAGTGACTGCTTGGCTCCATCTGTCATCCGCGCTGTGGCCATACTTTTAACAACAGCTTATAATAGCCACTGGCCCCACCAACAATAATATTCTATTAAATTAAGCACTTAGCATTAATGTCTTTTGCTATCAGTAGTGGAATATCAATAAAGTCCAAACTATAGATGAATAGACTAACACTTCATGTGAATGACTGAATTTTTAATATTAAGTGAAAGGTCTAAAGGAACATGCCCTACAAAACCGGCCCTAGCTCCTGGTGAGAAATGTGCTCACCACAAGTGAAGAACAAGAATTTTGTCGATTTGTAGCAAGGTGCTGCCTGGACAATGAATTAAGGTTTCAAAGAGTCAGTGAAAAATGAAAGATGCAAGGAAAAGCAGGCTATATCTGGGTGTTGGCTAGCTGAGATTAATAAAAGACGATCCAAGACATCAGGATACCCCACTGCATATTTATGGAAATATATCTGTTCTTTAAAAGGGTAACTGTACTTTCAAGTAAGTTTTCAGAATAAGCAGAAAGGAGAAAATTATACATCAGTACATCAGTACTGAGCAGTGCAGATCTGAATCCAGCTCTTTGTTGAGTAAGTTTTCACAATAAGCTGTGTCGTATGTGCACAGGAGGAATAACACTATTTCTGGCCAATATGTCTTGTTTTCTGCATTTTCACTATTTTACCTCTTTGCAGGATCTATCTATTAATTTGCAATTGACTTTAAACTGGTGGTAAGGGGTTGATAAGATGTCTCTTTTATACAGCACTGCACACGGAGATGGATTCCTGCTCTTCACTTCTTAGCATACAGAGAGATGAAGCAGCAGCAATGAAGAAATTATACGTCAGTACTGAGCAGTGCAGATCTGAATCCAGCTCTGGGTTGATCTAAATGACTTATTTCCAATTTCGGCATGATCTTTCTGTGTCCCCCCTCTGTCTGTTTTCTAACTTTGCTCCTTTTCCTCCTCCCTCCTCTCTCTTCTCCCCTCTCCATAGAGTATGATAGGATATGTAACATGACACGTCACTGTGCTAGCAGTCCATCTTGTCTTGAGCAAGACTGAGTTGAGCTGTTTTTCAGAGTGAATGATAAGTTTACAAGGCAGGGGGAGAGGGAAAGTGTCTCATAAGTGGAGAAAGAATGAGATTTCTTTGATTAGATATATTTAAAAATTTCTAATACTCACATACACTTTTGCTTTATGTTGACAGTACAGGTTCCTTTTTATTACATTTGCATTACATTTATTTTTCAATGCTTATTGCCCCTTCCCCTTTGTAATGTCACATTGGAAGACCATCATGTGTTTACCCATCATTTCACTCATTTCTTTGCATATAAAGTACAATGATTTTATCTATGTATATTCACCTAAAGAGGGTATCAGTCCAATGCCAAAATGCAGTGTATTATTTAATATATTTATAAAAAAAAATTACTTTCACTTCATCCCAATTGATGTCCTGGATAAGTCTTCATGGATCTCAGCTAGCCAGTGCTTAGATATGACCTGTTGTTCCCAACACTTTTGACACGCCTAAATTATATCTGGTCCATATGCCACGATTGAGTTACAGCAGCTTATCACAGTAACTACTTGTACAGTACACATTGCAATTTTTCTTTTTTGCTACAGCATTGTGACTCGCCCCCTGGGCGGTGGGGCACTCGGATCCGGGCAGTAGGGGAACGATGGGAGTAGTAGTGGCAAATCGGCTCCGTGGCTCAGGGTGGTCAGGCCAGTGGTAGTCCGTTATGCGCTGATGATTATGTCCGACTACGCCACCCGTGGATTGCGGTTATTAGGAACCGCCGCTGCATGCAGACCGCTGGAGCTGATGAGGTGTGCAGCTAGGGTAGTGTGACTCCCCACGGGAAGAGTGCGGCCCCAGGGCAGTATAATGGATGGTGGGAGTGATGGTGGTGAGAGTCCCAGTACCAGTAGTGCTGGAGGCGTGAAGGAGCTCACAGACAACAGGTTGCAGTCCAGGGCCTTTACTAAAACAGGTAAACTGACCCATAAACAGTCCCGGCTAGGAGGGGGACCTGGATGTCTGAGAGCAATGGGGAAATTGGCCCTGGTCAGGGTGAGGGTATAGGCCTACCGTGCTTTCTGCGCTCCTTCTGGCTATCTCCTCCTGATAGGGTAACAGCCCACGTTTCCGAGCTTTCCGTGTACTCTCGCCTGTATGGCCTGCGACGTGGGTTCCTTTCTGCTCCCGGCCTGGTACGGCTTTACTGGTCCCTTCTGTTGTGGCAGAGCCTCCAGGCTTCTTAGGCCAAGGAATATACAGTCCCCTGTGGACTGGTTATCTGCTGTGGGATGTGGAATCCTCCTAGCCTCAGACACCAAAGTCTGGTAAATTAAGTCCTTTATCTGCCAAGACAGGCTCACTTCACCTCTTGTCTCTGGCTTGTGACTCTCCTCCTGCCACACTTCCTCTTAGGTGCAGTACAACTTTCTGTCCCTGCTCTGCTCCGGGACAAGTCTCAGTGCTGAGACAGGTCATCCAGTTCTCTCTAACCCTGCCCCCAGTTCCAGCTTTTATAGGGGCAGCCTGCTCCCCCTACTGGCCTGAGACAGGAGGTACTGCATGCTAATGTTCCCCTGACTAGAGAACCTCCCCCTTGCTCTCAGACACAGCTTTATTACATTTTGTGGCATCCAGGCCAGGGTGACACAATTGTACTCATTTTGGTGCATTAAACCTTAAGTTTGGTATGTTTGTTGTGTGGCGCCCCTGCGGGTCCAATTGCCACAGAGGTACTGCGCCTCACCCAGAGATGTAGTACCCCACTCCCAGGTAAGGAAGGAACACTACCCGGGACCCACACACCTGCATCCAGCACTACACCACTGCAGACCAGCAGATGGGGCAAGATGCACTTAATCACGGCTGAGCCCTGTCCCTGGCTGGAGGGGGGGAACCAAAGGAGAGGGAACCATGTAGTGGGTGTGGGTAGAGGAAGCAGAAAAGAGGAGTACCCTAGCAGAGGGTATAAGAAGAAGGGGAACCTTCTAGAAGGGTTCAGTCAGGGCTGTAAGCATTTTCAAGGTGTGGCAGCGGAAATCCACAATTACATCGCCAAAACGGTGGCCAAATAGGGTCCAGGGGACTGAGAGTAAGTCGCCCGACAAGGCCCGAGGCCACTGGCTTGGGACACTGATTGTGAGGCGCAGACAGGAGGGTGAGAGCCAGCGCAGGGAGACAACGAGAGAGGCACATAAGAAGGGGGTTCCGACTAAGTGTAACTGAACTGCCTGGGAGTTGGCTGGGTCCCTCCCTTGGAGAACACAGGACGACGTGGGTGGTTATAACCGGCTGCAGTGATAACCTGGAACTGCCTAAGAACTGTGAGTAAAGCCTTAAGACTGCACCCCACTGTGTCCTTGATTTATTGCTGCGTCACCTGCCCTGCACTACAACACCAACATCTTAAATACCTTATTTAACTGCCCTGAGGCCTAGCTCTATCCGTGGAGAGCTGAACCATCTTTGCTGCGTCACCAACAACACCAGTGGATCTGAATAGCAGCGGCGGACACATATAGCTGCATACCAAGAGTGGTGCCACAAACTTTATCCCCAAAAATGTTATTTCACTGTTTATTGACCCTCTCGGGGTCACGGACCAGGCCACGCCACCGTGACATCCCCAGCACCGACCGGCCCGGCACCAAGTACCCCACGGCCCCAGGGGGCGCGTCAGTTGCATTTTTAGCATAAAAGTGAGAAATTGCTCATCCACCTTCTGGGGATTTAAAGGGAATCTGTCAGTAGGATCAACCCTCCTAAAACGTCTATATGGGCACGTAGGTGATAGGAAGCTGAATAAAATGTTACCATGATATCTATGATCTCATGTCTTATTCCGGAGACATCCACATTTTTTTAAACATGTAAGTGAGATGTTAAGATCTACAGGCCGGACATAGATTTCCATAAGAATTTGCCTAGAGAGTTTATTTTAAATTAAATGGGGCATTACCAGTGTGAGACATGTAATGACTGACAGTCTACTCTACTGATCTACATGTCTCATACATGATAATGCCACCTTAAATTTAAACGAATTTCTGGAAGCAGACTCTCTTGGAGATCTATGTCCGGCCAATAGATCTTATCAGCTCTTTTACATCTTAAGAAAAACACAGATTACTCTAGAATAAGATATCAGAATTATTATGTATTACTTACCCTCCCCGGGTCCAACAGAGGATCTCAGTCCCTGTCTTGTTTTCTATTGTTGTCTCTGCTGTCGACTTGATGTCAGCGCTGTAGACAATCACTGAACTCAGTTGCTCTGCTTGTATAGACTGCAAAGATGTTGAGCTCACTGATTGAAGTGACGTGTGCACTGCAGACCAATAGATCCTGGGGCAATGGCGGAGAACTGTTGCTGGTATTACTCTGCATTTTTATAACTACCGGAACTCATAGTAAAAAGTATTCTGAAAGCAGACTATCCCGTTTAGTTTATATGATTTTTTTGAATGATGAGGATGCATTCAATGTAATATTTTTCCAAGAGGCCTCCCCAAACCAGCCCTGCAAATTTCTATATAGATATTTCCTATGCACAACAGTATGAACAAAAATACCTAAAAATTATTTTCTTTCTAACTTTGATTATTTTCTATATTCATTGATATTAATGAAACTCAGCATAGATTTTGACAAACCACCTATTGACATTTTATTTGTTAAAATGACACATTTCTAGTATTTCAATATAGCTTATTCCTTCTAAAATTAAAAATTGCTATTTCTGAGCCTCCGTTCGTTGTAATGCCCACTCCAAACATCAGTGATCCCTCAGAATTAATTTGAACATAAACCCCCTTTATCGTTCTAAAGCACAATTACCTCGTTAGGAATTTAACACACATAAAAAAAATCCTTTTCTTAATAATGTATGAAGAAAATCGCAGGCCCCAGTCAGGTATTATTACCGCTTTTAAAATTAAATAATCCACTAAACAGCCATTCTATCTCTCCTGTAGAAAAAAAATGCTAATAATGCTTTTAAAATGGTCTTTAAAAAATCTAATTATATCATTGCAAAAGTGAAGGGACCAAAGGCCAAGTGAAATTCTGCCAACATAAATCACATCTCTCCCCCCTTATAACTTTATTCCAATGGTTTTAAACGCCTGAGATGCAGTCATTTTAATAGCAGTACAGGAACGAGTGAGTCGTAACTTTTCTTGATCACATAACTGTCTATAAGTGTTATTAAATGCTCCAAAATAAGCGAACCCATTACTGTATGTGCCTCACACTGCATTTAACCAGCATGGATTATAGTCTTTTAATCATGCAGGGGCAATGTGAAAAATTTTAAGACACGGTATTAAGGTCAGAGCCATGGACCTGTGTTCTTTTATATATTGAGAGTTTGTAAAGCATTTACAGTAACAGCAGCAGCTAAATAATATTCTTTGGCTGTGGACATATTAAAAGTATTTTATTATATGTAAAGTCACGCAGAAAGAAATAGTTGGAAATGATACTTACCAATAACCCCTATTTATTCTTTACCGTGAACTTCATCAGTAAAGTAATAGCATGGACATAGAAATATTTCTGACGCGTTTCGAGTCTTTATGACTCTTAATTGTAGATCTAATCATAGATCTATGATTAAGAGTCAGCCAGACTTGAAATGCGTCAGATCATTTCTATGCCCATGCTACTATTTTAAATTTTTTCTTTAATTTGCTATGCTGGATTGAAAAAAACCTTTTTCATTACTTCAAAAAAAAGCTGTTTGATGCCTCACAAGCCTTATCCTAGCATAGTGGAGTTGGTTGCCCAGGAACCAGATTGAACAACATGTATTTGATGGGTGAGCTGTATCCATAAATTTTCTTATATTAATACTGTAAGCTTCATGATGACCCTACAAGAAAATACTGGCTGACCATAGGATATGTCATAAGTGTCTGATCACTCAGAGGTCCCAATGTTTAGACTCTGTTACCAGAATAGAGGTCCTGTTTCTCGTCACTGCGCTGGGATTTAATGCAGTGGCAAGGAGGCATGACTGCTGCATCTTCATTCATGTCTTCGGGTCTCATGGAGATAGTCTTGGTTATCTCCATCAAACTCAGAGACATTAGATGAGACAGCTGCTGATCTATTGTATACTAACCAAGAGGAATAGGAATCGGTGAAGGGCCCAGTGATCAGACATTGATTACCTTACCAATTCTGTTAATAGGTTGTCAATGCCTTTAATAGGAAAACCCCTATAAAGTTTGTGTATCCTACTGAAGGTGTCCTAACTGGAGGATTGGAAGAGTCCAATGATGATGTTCGCCTACTGTGAGCGGTCATTGTGCTCTATGGCAGTGTTCCTCAACTCCAGTCCTCAAAGCCCACCAACAGATTATGTTTTCAGGATTTCCTTAGAATTGCACAGATGATGGAATTATCACTTGGGCAATACTAAGGAAATCCTGAAAACATGATCTGTTGGTGGGCCTTGAAGACTCGAGTTGGGGAATTATCACCTGTGCAATACCTAGAAAATCTTGAAAACAAGCTCTGTTGGTGGGGCTTAAGTTGGGAAACCCAGCTCTATGTCATCAACGCAGTTGAAAAAGCAAATGCAGAGGCTGGGATGCAGCCGAGGCAGAAAGGAGATCAATAGCAGACAAGTAGAGATGGGCAAAAAACATTCCAATAGAGTGGGCACCACTTGTATATTGATGGAGTGCTAACCAAAAGTCCATGTAAAACATGTACATTTAAAAAAATAAAAGAAGACCCGTACAAAAGATCTGTTTGCACTTCTTGTATATTTACAATATGAATCTTAATTATATACCAAACATAAAAGCCTAAAGCAAATCATTTAAAATATGCACATTGTGCCAAAGCCTGTTTCCTAGGCCAAAATTTGTAACTGGAATACAACCCAAATGACCTATATGATAACCAATAGAGCCATGTAGATATAAGGAATATTTGAAAAAAAATATAAATAGACATTACTCCTAAAGGCATATCAATTAGTATTAAATAACGAAGAGTGGTGCAATGTTCTTGTACAGACAAGAATTCATAAATAATGCAGTGTCAAAGTAATATAAAGTGCCATGTGCCATAGTCATCTTGGTGAATTGACTCACCCTAACACTAACTCAAGCGTATCTCCTCAGGAGGTGGCTTCTTCAGGGGTCTGAAGAATTGCAGTACCTCCATGCAGGCCAAAGATCTAAAACCTAAGAAGGAGAGAATCTGAGAAGACTAACATATATTGCAAGAATAAACCCATGAAAGAATGTACATATCTTTGGTAAAGCACCTGGTGCACCTGGTGCACCACCTTGAGTAGAAGTAAGACATAAAGACAGTGGTATTGTTGTTGTTTATATTGTTCCTAGTTGTTCAGTTGTACGGTAAGATGGAAGTGAGTTCAGATGGTATTTACTAATGTACAGAAGGTTGGCAGTGAGTTCTGTTATGCGGTAAATTAGCAGTAAGTAGAGTTATATGGCAAGTTGGCAGTGTTCTCAATTTCATAGTATATCGTCAAAGGTGTCCAGAACTTGTCTACACCAGTCTTTATGATACAGTTGATTTTTCTAATTGTATTTGAGACAAAATAAGTTAGAATCCTGAAGAACATCTATAAGAAGTATATGGAGCCTTAGTGGTGGCTGTATACTACTCAGAAAAAACCCTCAAACACAAAGAGGTAAATCAAACTGTATCAGCTGTCCAAAGGATTGGTAATAAATGGCTGATTTAAAGGGTCCATAGAGGGGAGTTTTGAGCCTTTATTCCCCTTTTCTGCACAATCACAGTGCGGAGGACAGGAATTAGAGTGGCAATCGCACATGCGCTTGGCCATTCCAATTAATGTCTCTGGGGATAGTATGTTCACTTGTTAGCTTTCAATGATATACAGTACTTAAAAGCCTTAACCAACATCAAAGGCAGGAAGGAATGCTTTTCTTGTCATGAATCTTCATTTTCTAGTATTCATATCTATAAACAGCCATAGAAATTACATAGTCTGAACTTTCTCTTTTAAAGACATCTTTTTGAAGAGTGCTCTTCTGTGTCTCTGAATAAATCTGTATCAGTTGTTTTGACATAATCCTTTGTAACTGAGCTATAGAATTGAACCTTCATAGTCTTACTAAAGTCTTTTACATGCTTCTTTGCTGTGCGTGAACTATTTGGAAGAAGATATGCTCCCTTGATTGAAAATGTCCTAGTTCGGTCTTTATTAGCTTGCTGATGTTAAAGGTTATGTACACCTTAAAACATATAATTTTTTTAATTGACTTCCTGAATGCAAAATTAAGCAGAATTCTAAACAGTCTTTAATAAATATGGTCTACAGTTTTACTTATGCAGCGTTAGCAAAAAATGTTAGAAATCTGTTAGACTTCCTGCTCCTGGTTCTGACAGCTCTTGCTGCTCTCCTTTCTTTCAGTGTAATAGATTTCAGTGGGGGAGAGGGAGTTGTGCACAGATCTCCGCAGTGTGGAGAGGCAAAAGAGCATGTACATTCTTAGGGAGATGAGAGAAAACAACCTATAGATAAGTAGGAAAGCAAAGTGCAAATAAGTAAATAATATGAGTGGTGCTGATATATGAGCTAATAGAGAAAGCAGCATGGTGGATATACACAGACCTCACAGCCAGCCTATATTACTGTGAGGGCCACTCCCATCAGAAAAGATCTTGAACTTGGACCAAGATGGAAACTGCATTTAGAGGGCTGAAAATGATTGCACCAAGTTTCAATCTGAAATCTGTATTCAATCAATTTCATTAACTAAAAGTAACAACTAATACGTAAAAAACTTTTTTTTGCATGTCAAAAGTGACAATAATCTTTAAAAGTAATCGGCCAGTATATTTATAATGCCCTATTTTTTTTTTACTTTTTCCATAGATTTTTTCACAAAGTCCCTAATGCAGTGATTGAGCCCTCCTACTCAGTCTCCAGCCACTGATTGCTTAATGCTGTATATAAGTAAAAAGCTGTTGATAAGTATTTAGTAGGTGAGGGAACCATAGCTTTTGAATTTAAAGGATTCCTTGTTGTGTGCACAACATTGAATGGACTCATCAGCTGCTACATTATATCGGATAACAAGAGAATTTAAAGAATGACTAAAAAAACTAATACAGCTCCAGAATCAGAGTGACAGGTTCTATCTAAGGATTTTGATGCAAGAATAATGATAAACCCGCCAACATTTAGGAACTAAAATGAAGTCAGATGACTCCAATCTAGCACCCTCATCACTGGTTTGCAATGTAAAATTACAGATAACTCCACAACAGTACATCAGCCACAGATACGCCATTAAAAAACAAGCTCAGGCTCACTTCTTGTACTGGTTGAGACCTGACATCTGAAGGCAGGTGACGAAGGCACTCTACACATCTAATATTTGCTCATAGAAGGCAACACATTATCGACAAGAGCTGACAATGTCACTGTAACAGAAGTAGCACTTTTGCTTTATAAACTGAGGAGTAAGTTCGTCCTCACCACTTCTGTTAAACTTTCACTTTTCAACATTGAAATTGCAACATCAAGAAGGAAAATTTGTAAAGTTATGGAAATCACAGGAACAATAGACATATTAATGATATATAGATAATGAAAAAATGGAAACCAAATTTTCAAAACATTGATTTATTCATTGAGTAAAAGCGCCATGCACAGAAATCCCCACACTTACACACCTTGGCTGCTATCAATGAGGTTAATAATGGTTGTCTGATTAATGTTCTGCCACCCTGAATGCCCTTGGGCCAATCATCAAGATCCGCTATTGGCAGCTTCCTTTGCAATTGCCAACAAATCATGTTCCAGGTGTGATCAATGTTTATACCATGCAGGCTGCTCACAGCAGCACGAGCGACATGTGGCCACTGGCCTGGCATTTTCATATTGAAAAATTGATCCTGGGACACTTTCACATTCTATAGCGTTGGCATCTCTGCCTCCTGCCGGGCAGAGACGCCATTTCCCTCACCACCGCGTTCCTGGTCTGGCGTCCTCCAGCTCCCCTGCTGCCTGGGGTGCGCGCATCGCGTGCAGCTTCCCGGGCACTGTGCTTAGGGCACGCGCGCTCCCTCCCTCTTAAAGGGGCCGCACGTGTCATCCTAAAGAGTCCCCGGCCAATGGCCGGAGGACCACTCCTATTTAAAGCACCTCCTCTAAAATGGAGGTGCCTGTGCAAGGTTGCTGTTTGTGTGCTAATACTTTCCTCAGCCCTCAGGTTCCAGTGCCTGCCAGCCTGTCTTTCAGCTGTGCCCACCTGCCTGTCTATAAGCCGTGCCTAGCAGCCTGTCTACCTGCCGTGCCCGCCGGCTTGCCTACCTGCATCACCTGTCAGTTTACCTGCCGTGCCCGCCGGCTTGCCTACTCGGTCCACCTGTCAGGCTACCTGCCGTGCCTGCCGGCTTGCCTACCCGGTCCACCTGTCAGGCTACCTGCAGTGCCCGCCTGCTTGCCTACCTGTATCACCTGTCTGTCTACTGGCCGTGTTCATCCGCTGTACCTGGCAGCCTCATCCATCTGACCCGTGGGAGTTGCCTGCTATCACTCAAGGTGGCACCTGGTTCCTTCCCGGTCCCTCCTTGGTTCATGGAGTCGACTAAGCCGCCGTGTGGCCAGGGTCGGTCCGGGTAGGCACTTAGTTATGCCCCTCTGGTCCGTCCTTGCATCGCAGCACAGAGGTTCCACCACCCGGATCCGTAAAACATTCCCTTGCTAAGGCCTCTTCATGGCATTGCCGACGTGGTCTCCAGACCAATCTCCGTCTATTATTGAATCCAATACAAAAGTGGGACTTTTTGCAGATAGCGTATAGACCTCTATTCCAGGCAACATTGCCATCTTTCTCTGCACCACTAAAGCATTTGACAGCAGTGACTAGAGGTCAATGGAACATCTGTAGCTGTATATCTGGCTTGTATTCCATTGTCATGCAAATTTCTTCTGTTTGTGTAGACCCTGTGTGACACCTGAGGCTTGGTATGTAATGTATAATTTCCCCTGCAATACAGAATGGATCACTATGTGCTATTCTTCAAATCTGATGAGACCACATGGACAACACTATGAAAAGGCCTTCACGAGGGAGTGTCACATAGATCCAACTCCTGAGATCATGGTGTGTGGTGGTAAAATGTACATTAGCCAGACACCTTTAGTCTTCATTCTAGGTACACTAATAGCTCAGTGTTACAATTATTTGGTTACGGGGTCAGTGGTATAGCCATTCCTCCAAGGTTCCCTGGATCTGTTTTCAGTACGTCAGGCCACACGTTTAAGTTTCTGTGAGCAGCCTGGGTGGCCTAAACATGCTACCATGGCCTGTAGCATCTCTGTATTTATCTCCCGTCAAGCACTTCTTGGACACCATCGGTCGGCAATTCTGAAGGTAGTTGACAACAGCGGATTATTTGCATGCCCAAGTGCATTCAGTGCGGAAGAACATTCCTCAGACAACCATTGATAATCTCAATGATGGCAGACAAGGCTATAACTGAGGGGATTTCTGCACGTGGCGTTTGTACTTAAAACTGTATAAATTGAGATGTTTTGAAAACGTTGTTTCTGTTTTTTCATCATTTGCATATCACTAATATGCCTATTGATTCTGCAATTTTCACAATTCTACAATTTTTCCTTCTTGAAGTCGCAATTTCAATGTTGATGAGAATATATTTCAAGTTCTAATTGGTTCCAAAATTTTTGACCCTTGAATGACAATTTCCGAAGTATAACCTTCAGCAGTCCAGTACATGATCAATTAATTGTGATCTTACAGTGGTTCATTCTCCACATTGCACATATGTCCTGAAGTGTGAGGGGCTCTTCCTGCAATTTATTGTAAAATTCATTCAATTACCGTAAATACAACAGGGGATTAGTAGTCTCTTCTTTTATGCAATATGAATTCATGCCTCTGCTATTTTCAGTTACGGATGTGACCATCCTTAACGCTCCTCTTGGCTCATTTATACATAGATGACTGGCACTAACTTTCTAGCTTGAAAAAGAAACTAAAATTCGCATTACTCTTTGAGACATTGTGGCAGCAACACACAAGTTTTTACAATAGATAGACATCATGAGATGCTCATTGTCTTATATTGTTGCAGTGCATTGAAGGTAAAAACTCCAGTCTGGAGTTCATGTTCCACATGCTCACAAGCCAAGTTACCTGTACAGAACACCATAGTGTGAGAGTGGAGGAGTAGGTGGTTGCTCATTATATTATCAGAAGTAGAGAAAGTAAGTAAAAAAAAATCTGTGGAAACCAGGGACATGTATGCAAGAGGTTAAAGCAAAAGAGCATGAGCAGTCAGTAGTAACATGCTGAAAAAAAGAAACACTGAAAGCTCTACTCTTCCAGCATTTCAAGACCACTAAAGCAGAGCCATAGCTAGTACAGATGGGAGAATTTATTCAAGTGGAAATGGATTCTACTTGAATTTTACAAAAATCTGTATTCTCTAAAATACTAATTTTTTGGAATTTGCTCCCATCAAATTCAGCAAAATGGTGATCAGCTGTGGCAGTCATTTTTCTCAACTGGTGACTGAAGTGATCTATGGTGATGAGTCTAAGGATATTACAAATTGGGCAGCCCATAAAGAAGCTGTTCTGGCACAAAGGCTTCTACCGCTACTTCATAGGTTACCAAGACATGCTTCGACAATTAGAATAATATTGAGGTCTACTGATGAGCGAGCATGCCCTCTACTGCTCGGTGCTCGCCCGAGCATCTCACTGCTCAAGATGCTCAACGCTCGCAGAGGATTTCCAGGGTTGCTCTGCGGGAGCTCGGGTCCCCTCTCTGCATTTTTGGTGCTCTTTAGAGCGCCAATCAACATGAAGGGATTGTCTGCCACACACTGTAATGCCGCAGACATGTTGGTTGTGGCATTAAAGTGATTGGCTGGCTGCACAGCGTCATCAGGTCTATATCAGACCTGGCGCCGCCGTGCTCGTCACAGTCTACTCTGCAATCAGGCAGTGTAGGGAGAGGTGCTGCTGAGCTAGGGAGAGATTTGGTTGTTTATTAGTTAGTGTAGGTATTCTACAAGATTCTCTACATATCCATCTCAACTAACAGTCCTTCTGAGGACTAATCCATCTGTAGAGATATCAGTGCTAGGCGGGCAGGCAGGGTATATAGCAGACTGCAGTGCACATAGCAAGAGGGTCCATTCCAGTTCTGTCTGCTGGTGCTTTTACAGATATTTGTAGAAATAGCCCCAGGTATCAGGGGCCAGGAATATTTTTTTTTTATCTTAATCCTGATTATTTGCTTAAAAAGCAATCCAGAGAACACCGTTTTTCTGCGCCATTTGCTTGTTGGGAATGCAGAATACAGCCAGGTACTTTCCATATTACAGTGCTAAAAATCCAGCTATTTAAAACTGTGGTTTGTCTGTCACACGGATCACATATAATTGCACTGAAAATATTGCCATTTCTGGTCTCCATTGAAATTTTGTTGTAGTGTGTCAGCGAACTTATTTACACCAGTTTGCTGTTAAAAATAGATACCTACAGGCCAGCAATTTAAAACTGTGGTTTGTCCGTCACACAGATCACATATAATTGCACTGAAAATATTGCCATTTCTAACCTCCATTGAAATTTTGTTGCAGTGTGTCAGCGAACTTATTGACACGATTTCGGCGCTGTTAAAAAATAGTTACCTAAAGGCCAGCTTTTTAAAATTGTGGTTTGTCCGTCACACGGATCACATATATAAGTAAGCTCCAAATTCAGCCATTTATAGTGAGCGTGGAAGATATTGTCCTCCATTTAAAATGGGCAATGCGCTTGGCAAGGGACGGGGAACTGGACGTGATGGTGATGGTGCATGCAGAGGCCGAGGCCGTGGGCAAGCTGAAATTGTGCAACAACAAACACCCACATCTTTTCGCTCGACCTTCCTGTCCCAAGTAATAGGTGACCGCACAACACCACTGTTGAACACAGAGCAGTGTAAAAAGGTTATTGGTTGGATAGCAGATAATGCTTCCAGTCACTTAGCCACCACCACCACCACCCTGTCTTCCACACGGTCAAGTCTCAGTAGCCGTGAGTCTGGACTGCATATTCCTCACCCTGATCCTCCTTCCTCCCACAATGCAGAGTGCCCAGAGACAACTGATCCCACACTTGGACACTCTGAAGAGCTGTTCACTTTACCATTTATAGATTCGGGCCTCTCACCTGGTCTACTTGAAGCGGGGCAAGAGGAGATCGCATGTAGCGATGCCCAAATATTGGAGCATCCACGGTCATGTGAAGGTGACGGTGGGTAAGTGTCACAAGAGGTGGACGATGATGAGACACAATTGCTTGAAAGTCAGGAGGGCGACCAGGGTGTGGAAGTGAAAGATGAGGTGGTGGGTGATATAGTAAGTGACCCAACCTGGCAGAAGGACATGCAGAGCAAGGACAGCAGCACACAAGGGGAGGGAGGCAGAGCACCCCAACAGGCAGGAAGAAGCAGTGTGGTGGCCGCAAACAGAAGGCAGGCAACCATTCCCTGAAACACCAACACAACGGAAGTTGCCAGTACAACTGTTAGGTCTTCCCGAGTCTGGATGTTTTTTAAAGACTCTGCCGATAACCCCAAAAAGGCCATTTGCACCACCTGCCAAGACAGCATCAGCAGGGGTAGTAAAACTGCCAGCCTCACCACCACCAGCATGATCAGGCACATGGCAGCAAAGCACCCGACTTTGTGGGCCGAACCCCAGGGTCCAGAGACAGTGTCTGCGGGTGACACCACTGCTTCTTCCGCTGTTGTGCATGCAAGCCAATCCCCTGTCCATAGTGCATGCAAAGATGCCACCTGCCCTGCACCTGTCATTGCGCACACTCAACTAGCACCATCAGCAAGCACATCCTTGTCCCAGCGCAGCGTTCAGTTGTCCATACCCCAGTCCTTGGAAAGCAAATGCAAATACACATCCAATGTCCCACAGACCACATTACTAAATTCCCACATTTCAAGACTGCTTGCGCTCGAAATGTTGCCTATTAGGCTCGTGGAGACGGAAGCTTTCCGCAACCTGATGACGACGGCAGTCCCCCAGTACTCGGTCCCCAGCCGCCACTATTTCTCCCGGTGTGCCATCCCCGCATTACACAAGCACGTGTCCCACAACATTAGCCGTGCCCTCAACAATGCAGTTACTGGAAAAGTCCACCTAACCACGGACACATGGACAAGTGCTTGTGGGCAGGGATGGTACATCTCGCTGACGACACACTGGGTTAACATAGTGGAAGCCAGGACCCAGTCGGACCTTGGGACGGAACACATACTCCCGACGCCGAGGATTGTGGGCCCTAGGTCAATCAGGGTCGCTCCCCCAGTCTACCGCTCCTGCACCTCATCCTCCTCAGCCTCCTCCTCCTCCTCTTCAGCCTCCCTCTCCGAAATTACCACATCCATCACAAGCTGGAAGCACTGCCTCCGCTAAGTGGCAACAGGCTGTGCTGAAGCTAATATGCTTAGATGACAAACTGCACAATGCTGAAGAGTTGTGGACAGCTCTGAAAAAGCAATCCTAAAAAGAAATGTAACCAGCAGCACTCACACATGGAACGCACGTCCAATTACCAAGGAACCCACTTGGAAATTTCAAGCAATTTAGAAGAAAAGACAGCGCCTACTTCCAGGGTGATGGTTAAATCAAGTAATTCTTTTATTCAGCCATGTACAGCATTACGACGTTTCAACTCCAGAGAGTATTTATCAAGTATACTATATGTCATAATGCTGCACATGGCTGAATAAAAGGATTACTTGATTTAACTATCACCCTGGAAGTGGACGCTGTCCTTTCTTCTCCTTAGCCCTGAAAGAGCAGGCAGATCTGTGGCTGACACCGCTGAACCAACAGCCAGGCATGATCATGTGTGACAATGGCTGGAACCTGATGGCGGCTCTGAGGCGAGCTCACACATGTAACATGCCTGGCCCATGTGCTTAACCTCGTGGTACAACGGTTTCTCAAAAGCTACCCGGAGCTGCCATATCTG
Source organism: Phyllobates terribilis (assembly GCF_046119375.1). NCBI lineage: Eukaryota > Metazoa > Chordata > Amphibia > Anura > Dendrobatidae > Phyllobates > Phyllobates terribilis. Next base: position 96,627,030 of record NW_027362767.1, on the reverse strand, counting down.
CTTGTCAAAGTACGCCGCCTGTGTGCCCATTTTAGAAAGTCAGCTACAGCTTCCGCCGCCCTTGCCATGCTTCAGCAGCGTTTGCAGCTTCCGGCTCACTGACTGGTATGTGATGTCCCCACGCGTTGGAACGCTACACTGCAGATGTTGGGAAGGATTTGTGAGCAGAAGAGGGAAGTTGTTGACTACCAGCATCAAGGCCATCAGTATTCAGTTCAGACTCCACACATAAGACCTCAGTAGTGGACATGGATGTCAGACATATGTACCATCCTCCAAAACTGAGGACTCCACCAAGATGGTGAGCGGCGATGACGCCATAATTAGCATCACAATCCCGCTTCTCTGTCTTCTGAAACGCTCTCGGCTCACAATCAAAGAGGATGCATTGCAGGTGGAGCACGATGAGATGGAGCAAGGAACCACACAGGGTGGTTACACACAGCCCAGCCTCATCTCATCCCAACGTTGATTGGGTTACAATGAGGAAGAAGAGGAGGAAGAACAGGAGCTAGTTTCATGCGCTATAGATGGAACTACCTGCACAACTGTCATACCGTCTGTTCAGTGTGGATGGCCTAAGGACAGGGAGGAGGAGGAGATCATGGTCAGTTGTCCTCTTGGTGAGGACATGGAAGTCTTGCCTGTTAGCAGTCTGACTTGCATGGCTGAGTTTATGTTACGCTACCTTTCCCGTGACCCTCGCATTCTCAAAATTTTGGGTGACAATGATTACTGGTTGGTGACACTTCTAGACCCACGCTACAAGGAGAACTTTATATCTCTTATTCCTGAGGCGGACAGGTCTACAAAAATGGGGCAGTACCTTGGCCCTTGTTGAGGAACTATTAAAAAAATTCCCATTTGAAAACGCTAGCGGCAGAGGTCACAGTTAATTGGACAACCAAGGAGTACAAGCGAGAGAGACACAACTCCAATCCATCAGAGGCAGGGGAACACTGTCAAAGTTCTCGGAGAGTTTTCTCAGCCCCTCCCATCGCACAGGCCCTGAGGCGCGGGGTACTCTCACAAAGAGCTAAAAGTTTGGGAAGATGCTGAGGGAGTACCTTTCCGACCGTACCAACATCCTCCTTGATTCCTCTGTACCTTATAATTATTGGGTATCCAAGCTGGACACGTGGAATGAAATGGCTCTGTAGGCCTTGGAGGTCCTGGCCTGCCCTGCCGCTACCGTTTTATCAGAGCGGGTTTTTAGTCCCCCAGGGGTAAATGTTTGTCAGTCCATACACTTAGTGCATGGGCAATACAAGTATAGGAGACCCACTCCTTTCTAATTGGAACATTTTTTATAAGGCCCTCCACCATGTCTTTTCCAATGGGCATTGGAGTGCCTCCAAATTTTTGGCAGCCCTTGCATTCACTGCATAGGCCAACACTATGGGAGACCCACTTCCAAATAATGGGAACATTGTTTTGAGGAGACCCTTTGACCTCCACATGTCTTCCAAGGGGCATTGGAGTGCCTCCCAATTTTTGGCAGCCCTTGCATTCACTGTATAGGCCAACACTATGGGAGACCCACTTCCTAATAATGGGAACGTTGTTTTCAGGAGGCCCTCTGACCTCCACGTCTCTTCCATGGGGCATTGGAGTGCCTCCAAATTTTGGGCAGCCCTTGCATTCACTGCATAGGCCAACACTATGGGAGACCCACTTCCTAATAAGGGGAACATTATTTCATGAGGCCCTCTACGTCTCTTGCAAGGGGCATTGGAGTGCCTCCCAATTTCTGGCAGCCCTTGCATTCACTGCATAGGCAAACAGTATGGGAGACCCACTTCCTAATAATGGGAACATTATTTTCAGGAGGCCCTTCTCTAAGTCTCTTCAAAGGGGTATTGGGGTGCATCCAAATTTTCAAAAGGTTATTGGGGTGCGTCCAAATTTTGGGCAAGCTTGCCACTCACTGCATATGCAATAACAGTATAGGAGACCCACTTTTTAGTAATGGGAACAGCAAAGCATAGCCGACTGATGGCTCTCTAAGCATAGTGAGGACCAATAAGAATAGTAAAGGCCGTCTGATGGCCCTATGAAAATAGGCTTTGTGACTTTCAGAGTCCCTCCTTCATAAATGAAACAGGATGTGTCTGATGATGTGTCACACACCACATGGCCAGATAAGGTTGTAAAATGTTAAAATGATATTTCCCGGTGAATGCATTTGTCACGGTTGAAAGCAATGCAAAAGTGCAAAAACGCATCAAAAATGCTACATGTGAACATAGCCCAAGGTGTGGAGGAGTATTTTTGTTTTTGGTTATTTATTTTGCCTTATATACAAGTCATTACCCTGGAAAGGATGTTCCTTAACATATTTCCCAGTAAAATCCTTTTTGGTTTTGTTTTTGTATGTTTTATTGTGAGTCCGTAAAAGTAGCGTAATACTCTGACCACATTGTTGACAGAAGTGACCTGGGCGTCAGAAATGCTTCCAGGGGTCTTCCCCATGCTGTTCTCATGTCATTTGAGCACTGTTCCCATTGATTTGGGCAATTTTTAGGCCCTCTGCAGACCGCCGGGGGGAGCCACCTGAAAAATGCTCGAGTTTCCCATAGACTTACATTGGGCTCGTTGCTCGGGTCGAGCACCCGAGTATTCCAATGTACTCAACCCGAGCAATGAGCTCCCAAGCATTTTATAATGGTATCCAGCTGAATACTGTATTTTCCATTGTAGAGATTCACGCTCTCAAGTGTGCATTGGGTAATCTTCACACAGGCAATACGATTTGGACCACGCAGGTGCAATTGTATTGCTTTCACAAACTCCAAGGCATTCAAAACCAAAAACAGCCTCTTTTGGGCACAAACGTATCACAGCAAATAAACAGTTCAATTAGCAGGGCACATATGTCAGTGCAGGCTCCGCAAACAGATTACAGTCCTTTCTTCCAGAGCAAACTACATACACAGAAGAGGCATGATCCAACCAGTCTTGGTATCCCCTTCAGCCCCAGCTCTAGTAGCTTACAGCGAAAAACAGAAGTGTTCAGCTCTGGGCACAGTTCACACTGAACAGGCTGCAGCTTCCACACGGTTCTCTGCTGCTCCAACACACAGACTGCTCAGCTTTCCTAGCTGACCCATGCAGTCTCAATTAAGAGAGAGACTCTGACATGTCTCTCTCCCAGCTACAGCTCACATTCTGGCTGGACAATCACCAGCAGCACACTCGACTCTGCTCAACATCCAGCAGACTGACACATAGTGAACACAGATCCTGATTCTTAGTCAAGACTAGTCAGGTGCATCTAGTCAAGACCTGCAGTGCTAGGATTAAACCCAGTTATACCTGGCTTTGCCACATCATACATAGAATTTTTCAATTGAAGGATACTGGACAAGTCTAATCACATGTTCCTCCGTCAACAGACATTTTGCTGACAAAAGCTCTGTGATTTCTGTTCTAAACACAATTATTTGGATAGTGAATAACACACAATAGTCATTGCCTGGTCATGTCAAAACAAGTTTAATATTAGAATTATTTTGTGTGCATTCTCTGCTGAATGTAGTGGATTGTGCTATTAAGATCTTCTTGCCCTGCTATAGCCCCAGTTTATCTTGGGAATTTCGTCAGTACAAGATAACCATGCGTTAGATTCCGGCACAGAACATGCTCTATGCACGACACATTACCACGTTACAAAACCTCTTGCATACAGAGGCACAATGTTCATCTAAAATGAATCTCTCCTGGATAAATGGGTAATATCGAAACACAAATATTTTCATGTCGATCTAGTGGTCTCGGGAGACGAGAGCGTACAAGATAGGAGCTCGAAGAGAATGACTGACAGTTCCTTAAAGGTTAATATCTGTTTTAATCTATTTCCATAACACAAGACAGGGAGAGAGAAATAATACTGTATTAAGCATAAGGTATGCGTTTGGGATTAGGGAAACAATTTCAACCATTACAGTATGAATAACTAAAGCCACTGGGAGAGATATGAGTCTAAACAAACGGTATTTAATTTTCCTGAAATGTAGCTGTGCCTTAAATATTGTCCTTCATTATTAAAGGAATAAGGGATTTCTTTGATTTATTTTATACCAGAAAAATTAACTCTTTGCTCTCAGAATTCTGCTTTTGGTCACTAATGGAATGTAAATTGAATTCTAAATCGAAGTGAGTAGTAAGAGTGCACTAACATTCCAATATTATTTTACTAGATGTAAATATTAGCTGTACCATTGAATTTTCTTTACATGTGGTCAAGTATAGCTTACCAGCCCTAGTCTTTCAGAGCATGCATGAATGCTACACACGATACTCAATGCAGCCGGTTTCAGATATCATTAAAATTCATTGGGCCCAATTCATTATTGCATTTGCGCCTATTTTTTTGTCAAGTTTTTGTTTACGTCATATTCATCTTTCCATTTGAACCTTTTTGGAAGTCTATTTTATATGCCCGCGCCTGTTTTTCTGTTTAATTCACCACTGTGGCCATGGATTAGGCTTGCCAGATATTTCTGCTTGATTAATCAAGTACGACTATTCAAAATGTAACAAAAGTTGTCACTAATGGTAAGCCCCTGGAGTGAGTTTATGTACGCCAGGTATTTTGGCTCAATTTTTGTGCCAATTTGCAAAACGTGTGACTTTTTTGAGCCAAAAAGTCACAAAAAAGGTTAAAGACTAAAGACTATAATACAGAGCATTTCTGACTTTAAGCTAAAAATCATGACTCACGTGTGCCAATCTGGAGCAAAAAAAGACACAAGCTGAAAAAGAGAAGGCACAAAACGCAAATGATGAATTGGTGCCTATATATACACTGTTCAAAAAAATAAAGGGAACGCTCAAATAACACATCCTAGATCTGAATGAATGAAATATTCTCATTGAATACTTTGTTCTGTACAAAGTTGAATGTGCCGACAACAAAATCACACAAAAATCATCAATGGAAATCAAATGTATTAACCAATGGAGGCCTGGATTTGGAGTCACCCCCAAAATTAAAGTGGAAAAACACACTACAGGCTGATCCAACTTTGATGTAATGTCCTTAAAACAAGTCAAAATGAGGCTCATTATTGTGTGTGGCCTCCACGTGCCTGTATGACCTCCCTACAACGCCTGGGCATGCTCCTGATGAGGTTGCGGATGGTCTCCTGTGGGATCTCCTCCCAGACCTGGACTAAAGCATCCGCCAACTCCTGGACAGTCTGTGGTGCAACATGACGTTGGTGGATGGAGAGAGACATGATGTCCCAGATGTGCTCAATCGGAGTCAGGTCTGGGGAACGGGCGGGCCAGTCCATAGCTTCAATGCCTTCATCTTGCAGGAACTGCTGACACACTACAGCCACATGAGGTCTGGCATTGTCCTGCATTAGGAGGAACCCAGGGCCAACCGCACCAGCATATGGTCTCACAAGGGGTCTGAGGATCTCATCTCGGTACCTAATGGCAGTCAGGCTACCTCTGGCGAGCACATGGAGGGCTGTGCGGCCCTCCAAAGAAATGCCACCCCACACCATTACTGACCCACTGGCAAACCAGTCATGCTGAAGGATGTTGCAGGCAGCAGATCGCTCTCCACAGCATCTCCAGACTCTGTCACGTCTGTCACATGTGCTCAGTGTGAACCTGCTTTCATCTGTGAAGAGCACAGGGCGCCAGTGGAGACTTTGCCAATCCTGGTGTTCTGTTTCAAATGCCAAGCGTCCTGCATGGTGTTGGGCTGTGAGCACAACCCCCATCTGTGGACGTCAGGCCCTCATACCACCCTAATGGAGTGGGTTTCTAACAGTTTGTGCAGACACATGTACATTTGTGGCTTGCTGGAGGTCATTTTGCAGGGCTCTGGCAGTGCTCCTCCTGTTCCTCCTTGCACAAAGGTGGAGGTAGCAGTCCTGCTGCTGGGTTGTTGCCCTCCTATGGCCCCTCCACGTCTCCTGGTGTACTGGCTTGTCTCCTGGTAGCGCCTCCAGCCTCTGGACACTACACTGACAGACACAGCAAACCTTCTTGCTACAGCTCGCATTGATGTGCCATCCTGGATAAGCTGCACTACCTGAGCAACTTCTGTGGGTTGTAGAGTCCGTCTTATGCTACCACGAGTGTGAAAGCACCACCAAAATTCAAAAGTGACTAAAACATCAGCCAGAAAGCATTGGTACTGAGATGTGGTCTGTGGTCCCCACCTGCAGAACCACTCCTTTATTGAAGGTGTCTTGATAATTGCCAATAATTGCCATCTATTGTCTATTCCATTTGCACAACAGCATGTGAAATTGATTGTTGAAAGTGTTGCTTCCTAAGTGGACAGTTTGATTTCACAGAAGTTTGATTTACTTGGAGTTATATTCTGCTGTTTAAATGTTCCCTTTATTTTTATGAGCAATGTATTATTAGAGATGATCAGATTTATCCACAGAGGATCAAATTTAAGTTGAATTAGCTGAAATTCATGGTTTTATGCAAATTCAAACACTTTGGGATTTCGTTTGCAGTTCACAAAAAAAAGTTGTCAGACATCATTTCCCACAATACTGAAGCATCAGAGAGTGGGCCAACATCATTTTGTGTTGCCGCTGGGACCTCCCCATAATGCCCTGCAGCTATGACATCTAGCGGATTATCACACCTTGTACAGTGGTAATCAGTACTGGGGCCATCAAAGATCAGTGGTTCCCAGTAGAACACAGTTTCTACGGAAGAGTCATTTTTCTTCTCCAGAGTTACTTGGCTAGTCTGTCTCTCCTATAGAGTGTATGCTATACCATTTCTATTTGCCCTTGGTATGTAAGAAATTTAAGCCCTAATTCATCAACCAGGTTTTGCCATAATTCGGGCAGAAACCTGTTTTGAAATATTACAAAGATTTTGCAAAATTTGAACTTGTGCAAAAATTTTGCAATGTCTGATTTTTTTGTTGTTTTGCTTTAAGTAGGCAGTGCTTGGGTGCGATGGTGCATTGCTAAACTCACCTGACAAATTCATCATAATATATACCACGAGAATGGAGTAAATTATGGGAGAAATGTACGTTGGCCCCTATGTGCATTCATATCTGGCGGTGTCTCAGCGCAGTTGAAAGATGCACCAATTCTTTAAGAGACGTACACCTCATAATGAATTTGTCTTATCTTACTCCAGTGCTCCCTTCATTAAGGGTGGTTTACAAAAAGCCGGTCTTAAAGAAGCAGTACCATTAAGTTTTTATTTTCATTAAATCTGTGTATACAGTCATGGCCGAAAGTGTGGGCACCCTTAAAATTGTTCCAGAAAATGAAGTATTTCCCTCAGAAAATTATTGCAATTACACATGTTTTGTTGCACACATGTTTATTTCCTTTGTGTGTACACCACAACAAAAAAAAAAGGAAGAAAACAGGCAAATTGGACATAATTTCACACAAAACCCCAAAAATGGGTCAGAAAAAATGGTTGGCACCCTCAACTCAATATTTGGTTGCACACCATTTGGAATAAATAACTGCAATCAATCCCTTCCTATAACCACCAACAAGCTTCTTACACCTCTCAACTGAAATTTTGGACGACTCTTCTTTTGCAAACTGCTCCAGATCTCTCATATGTGAAGGCGCCTTCTCCCAACACGATTTTAAAATCTCTCCACAGGTGATCAATGGGATTTAGATCTGGACTCATTGCTGGCCAGTTCAGAACTCTTCAGCACTTTGTTTCCACCCATTTCTGGGTGATTCTTGAAGTATTGCAAAAAACAAAAAACCGGACCAGCACGTCCATATAGTATGAACATGTGCACGCTGCATTGACTGCATAACATACAAAAAGAGAACACAGCAACACCCTGTATGGGCCAAGATATATGCAGACACTGGAAACATGAGATCTAAACTACATTGTTGCTAAATATAATGCACTTACAAAAAATGAATGTACAGTTATATGAAAAAGTTTGGGCACCCCTATTAATCTTAAGCTTAATGTTTTATAAAAATTGGTGTTTTTGCAACAGCTATTTCAGTTTGATATATGTAATAACTGTTAGACACAGTAATGTTTCTGCCTTGAAATGAGGTTTATTGTACTAACAGAAAATGTGCAATCTGCATTCAAACAAAATTTGACAGGTGCATAAGTATGGGCACCGCACCAGAAAAGTGACATTAATATTTAGTAGATCCTCCTTTTGCAAAAATAACAGCCTCTAGTCGCTTCCTGTAGCTTTTAATGAGTTCCTGGATGAAGGATGAAGGTATTTTTGACCATTTCTCTTTACAAAATAATTCCAGTTCAGTAAAGTTTGATGGTCGCCGAGCATGGACAGCCCTCTTCAAATGATCCCACAGATGTTCAATGATATTCAGGTCTGGGGACTGGGATGGCCATTCCAGAACATTGTAATTGTTCCTCTGCATGAATGCCTGAGTAGATTTAGAGCGGTGTTTTGGATCATTGTCTTGCTGAAAGATCCATCCCCTGCGTAACTTCAACTTTATCACTGATTCTTGAACATTATTGTCAAGAATCTGCTGATACTGAGTGGAATCCATGCGTCCCTCAACTTTAACAAGATTCCCAGTGCCGGCATTGGCCACACAGCCCCAAAGCATGATGGAACCTCCACCAAATTTTACTGTGGGTAGCAAGTGTTTTTCTTGGAATGCTGTGTTTTTTTGCCGCCATGCATAACGCCTTTTTGTATGACCAAACAACTCAATCTTGGTTTCATCAGTCCACAGGACCTTCTTCCAAAAATAAATTGGCTTCTCCAAATGTGCTTTTGCATACCTCAGCCGACTCTGTTTGTGGCGTGCTTGCAGAAACGGCTTCTTTCGCATCACTCTCCCATACAGCTTCTCCTTGTGCAAAGTGCGTTGTATAGTTGACCGATGCACAGTGACACCATCTGCAGCAAGTTGATGCTGCAGCTCTCTGGAGGTGGTCTGAGGATTGTCCTTGACTGATCTCACCATTCTGCTTCTCTACCTTTCTGATGTTTTTCTTGGCCTGCCACTTCTGGCCTTAACAAGAACTGTCCCTGTGTTCTTCCATTTCCTTACTATGTTCCTCACAGTGGAAACTGACAGGTTAAATCTCTGAGACAGCTTTTTGTATCCTTCCCCTGAACAACTATGTTGAATAATCTTTGTTTTCAGATCATTTGACAGTTGTTTTGAGGAGCCCATCATGCCACTCTTCAGAGGAGATTCAAACAGGAGAACAACTTGCAAGTGGCCACTTTAAGTAGCTTTTCTCATGATTGCATACACCTGGCTATGAAGTTCAAAGCTCAATGAGGTTACAAAACCAAAAAAAGTGCTTTAGTAAGTCAGTAAAAACTAGGTAGGAGTATTTAAAACAAGAAAATGATAAGGGTGCCCATACTTATGCACCTGTGAAATTTTGTTTGAATGCAGATTGCACATTTTCTGTTAGCACAATAAACCTCATTTCAAGGCAGAAACATTACTGTGTCCAACAGTTATTACATATATCAAACTGAAATAGCTGTTGCAAAAACACCAATTTTTATAAAACATTAAGCTTAAGATTAATAGGGGTGCCCAAACTTTTTCATATGACTGTATGCCCATCAACTACAGCAAGGTGACCTCCTTCTGATGGGTCCCTATCCTCATGCCACTCTTGGGCCATAAACTTACAATTTTAAATGGGCACTTAGGAACCAGCACTGATTAGAAGCACCCTTGAGCTGATGGCTGGAGTGCACAGTCAGAAAAGGAGGCAGTCACAGCCTCCAATGACAAACTGCATACATGAATTGCCCAATTTATGCGCTAAGAACCTTCATTTTTTGTAAGACAATTTATTTAGCAACAATGTAGTTTAGATCTCATGTTTCCAGTGTTTGTATATATTTTGGCCCATACAGGGTGCTGCTGATTTTCTTTTTGCTTTTTGAAGTATGTTGGGTGTCATTGTCCAGCTGGAAGACCCCTGACCTAGGAGGCAAATCAAGCTTTCTGACACTGGGCATTACATTGAGAACCAAAATTCTTTGGTAATATTCAGATTTCATGATGCCTTGCACACAGTCAAGGCACCTAGTTCCAGAGGCTGCAAAACATCTTTAAACCTCCACCATATTTCACTGTAGGTACTGTGTTCTTTTCTTTGTAGGCTTCATTCCATTTTCTTAAAAACAGTAAATTCTTGTTGCGTTACCATGAAGCTCTATCTTGGTCTCATCTGTACACAAGACACTTTGCCAAAAGGATTTTGGCTTACTCATATACATTTTGGCAAACTAAAGTTTAGCTTTTTTTATGTCTCTGTGTCAGCAGTGGGGTCCTCCTGGTCTCCTGCCATAGTGTTTAATTTCATTCAAATGTCGAAGGATAGTTTGCGCTGACACTGATGCACCCTGAGCCTGCAGGACAGCATGAATTTCTTTGGAACTTGATTGGGACTGCTTATCCGCCATCCAGACTATCCTGCATTGCAAACTTTCATCAATTATTCTCTGCCATCCACGTCCAGGGAGATTAGCTACAGTATTATGGGTTGTAAAGTTCTTGATTATGTTGCGCACTGTGGACAAAGAAACATCAAGATCTCTGGAGATGGACTTGTAACTTTGAGATTGTTGATGTTTTTAAACAATTTTGGTTCTCCAGTACTCAGACAGTTCTCTTCTCCTCTTTCTGTTCTCCATTCTTAGTGTGGCACACACAGACACACAATGCAAAAATTGAGTCAATTCCTGCCCTTTTTATATGGTGTCAGGTGTGATTTTTATATTGCCCACACCTGTTAGTTGGCACAGGTGAGTTTGAACAAGCATCACATGCTTGAAACAAAGTTGTTTACCCACAATTTTAGAAAGGTGCCAACAATTTTGCCAGGACTATTTTTGGGGTTTTGTGTGAAATTATGTTCAATTTGCCTTTTTTTTAATCTTTTTTTTTGTGTTGTTCCAATACACACAAAGGAAATAAACATGTGTATAACAAAACACGTGTAATTGCATTAATTTTCTGGGAGTAATACTTCATTTTTTCTGGAACAATTTCATGTTTGCCAACACTTTCGGCCATGACTGTAAATATATATTTATATTAAATGTATAACATTATATTATATTAAATATAAAAACATTTTATTTTCTCGTTGTTATTTGCCCGAAAACATATGCTATGTAGAGACTCTGTAACAAGTGGACTATTTGATCACAGATGTTCGCACTTGATGTAATTTTTAACAAGCATCGTGGGTCTTTTTAAAGTTCATCAACATCTTAGTATTGTTTTACTGTCATTACTGGATCTCTAAATAAGTGAATATCTTTCGCTCCAGCCGGATCATAAATCATTCTGTACAACAAAAAAAAAAGCAGATAATGTAAAGTTCTGCTCAGTAAAGCTGGAAAATGATTTATGGACTGAAAGGCTTAACATTATTATTATGCATAATATGTGTGTCCACTGGTCTGTAGGCACGTTGACCCCGGACCATTATGCATGTCCATGTTCAGGGATCCAAAATAGAAGTTGTAGCTTCTACTCCCCCCCACCCCACACACCTCCTTTTACAAGATGCAGAAATACTGATCTGTGGGTCTTGATTGTCGGGGAAAGTAATGAAACCATTAAATGTAAGGTATTAAGACCAGACAAGATGCAATTAGCTAAGAAATTACTCTGATCTCAGTGACATTTTCAAAAAATCATAATACAATGTACATCAGAGCCCCTGACTGACAGGCTAATCCAGTTTTGATAGGAGCGCAGTCTGCACAGGGCGAGCGGAGAGAGGCGCCTGCAGATAATACCCACAGCTGTGAGGCCCTGATATGTCCTCAACATCTTGTCACCCAGGAATTTCCGCAGGTTTAAGGGACGATAAAAATATTGAGCAGTAATGACAGGATCATCTCCTGCCCCTGAAATAAAAAGTACTAATCCCTTTCTGCCAGGTCTATGAATTTGTAATATAAATTATATAAAGTCTGGTAATTCATCTCTGTTAGCTCAGTTGTGTTTGAGAATCATACAGCGGACTTTGCCCTGATTTAAAGCGCAGGATGAAAGAAGGACATGCTTATTTTAAATATTACTGTAAAGTGATTTACTGGGCAAAAAAAAAAAAGAAAAAAGACCTAGCAATTCGCATCAAGCAAAAGAAGCGGCTAAGTTCAGCTCACTGATTAGAAGCTGAAGTTCAAAGAATGCTAATGGTTTATTTCATATGTCGTCCTGCCACACGTAATGACGCCCAATGTCTCTGCGCCCAGACAGCTTTGAACTATTCATTGACGATCTCCTAAGTGTGATCTGAACCTACAAGCTGGATTGATATGCTGACATTTTCCCCTGACATAAAATTAATAATAATTATGCCTATTAAAAATAAAAAGTTAGCCCGGCTACAAAAGATTTCCCATTATAATCCCGCTAACTGCATTTGCAGATATGGACATAAAGCTGAGCTCTATAGGAAAAATGAAAGCACTGTAAAGTGACATCTGTTCATGAATATTGAAGTCAAGACTTCCGACTAAAGCAATTTACAGCTGCGACTTCAACTTCCTTTAAAAGGAATCTGTCACCAGATTTTTGCTGCTTAATCTGAGAGCAGCATGATGTAGGGACAGATACCCTGATTCCAGCTATATATCACTTACTGGGCTGCTTAGTGAAGTTTTGATAAAATCCCTGTTTTATCTGCTGAATGCTGAGCTCCGTATAACCCCACCCACACCACTGATTGGTAACATTTGGCGTACACAGTGCATAGGCAGAAAGCTGCCAATCAGTGGAGGGGGCGGGGTTGGACAACAGGATTAATAGTCCTTTAGTGATAATCTCCTGCTGATTTAAATTACGATTTTATAAAAAATCTACACTAAGCAGTCTGGTAAATGGCACATAATTGAAATCATGATCCCTGCCCCTACATCTGGCTGCTCTCAAATGTATTCCTCATAAGTAAAGTAACTATTTAAGTATCAGGTATTACAAAGTTATACATTAAAGGGAACCTGTCAGCTGATTCATGCTGCCCAAACCACCCTCTGACGAAGGAACAACCGAAACGATGAAATTATGTCCGATTTGCCTTTTTTTGTCTGTTTTTTTTGTGGTGTTCCAATACAAACAAAGATAATAAACATGTGGATAACAAAACGTGTAATTGTAATAATTTTCTGTGAGAAATACTTAATTTTCTGGAACAATTTCAAGGGCGCCAACACTTTTGGCCATGACTGTACACTTAAATCTGTCGGCAAGACGGAGAGCAGAAAGAGACTGTAGCGTCGGCGTCCCTGCCCTCTGCTAGGCAGGGACGCTGTTCCCCTCACCTCTCTGCTCCGAGCCCGGCGTCCTCCTCCCGCTCTGCTGGCAGCGCGCGCTCCTTCCCGGCCACTGTGCTTAGGGCGCGCGCGCGCTCCCTCCCTCTTAAAGGGGCCGCGCGCGCCGTCCTAAGGAGTCCCCGGCCAATGGCCGGAGGACTTCACCATATATAAGGCACCTCCTCCAAAATGGAGGTGCCCGAGCAATGTTGTTGCACTGTTCACTACTCTGCTTCAGCCCTCAGGTCCCGTTGCCAGTTACCTGTCAGTTACCTGCCTGATTCCTGCCAGAGTCCTGCCAGTTTGCTGTCTGTTTCCTGCCTGATATTCCTGCTACCTGCTTGCTAGCCTGAGGTCCGACGGTCTGCCTTCCTACTCCTGTCAGTCTGTCTATGGACCAGCTTGGCCGCTCACCTGGGAGCGCACATCTGCTACCTGCCTGCTAGCCTACCTGGAGGCTCCGCCGTCACGTGCTGTGACCACCTGCTATTCCAGAGACTCCTGCCCGCTCACCTGGGAGCGCTCCTCCGCTACCTGCCTGCTTGCCTACCCGGAGGCTCCGCCGTCACGTGCTGTGACCACCTGCTATTCCAGAGACTCTTGCCCGCTCACCTGGGAGCGCTCCTCCGCTACCTGCCTGTTTGCCTACCTGGAAGATCCGCCGTCACATGCTGTGACCACCCGTTCATCCAGAGACTCTCGCTTGCTCACCTGGGAGCATACATCTTCCATCTGCCTGCTAGCCTACCTGGAGGTTCAGCCATCACAGGTCGTACCTACCCTTTACCCAGAGACTGCCCCGGTCACTTGCCGTGACCTCCAGCCTGTTCATCCAGAGACTGCCCCGGTCACTTGCCGTGACCTCCAGCCTGTTCTTCCAGAGACTGCCCCGGTCACTTGCCGTGACCTCCAGCCCGTTCATCCAGAGACTGCCCCGGTCACTTGCCGTGACCTCCAGCCCGTTCATCCAGAGACTGCCCCGGTCATTTGCCGTGACCTCCTGCCCGTTCACCCAGAGACTGTCCCGGTCACCTGCTGTGACTGCCTGCCCGTCTTCCCTGGTCGCCACCCGCTCCCTTACAAGGACCGCCCCCTTGTATAGTAGCTCTGAGGTTCCGCCTCCCAGACCCGTTACAGAGGAGTTGCCTTCACCTCTGTCAACAACTTATCTTTCCTGAGAATAAGGATTGGGCAAGTTCAAACTGAACTGCCCAATCTTTCTTTCCCCCAATATACCAGGGACTTGTTAGGAGGCCTCTATACACATCAGATGGCCAGTTGGTACATGTTTGCACTTATTGGTGCTCTAAGTGAATCTCTAATGGCTCCATACTCTTCTCTACGGCCTAGGCTCCACAGAGTCTTTTGGTGGTGCAACTGATTGATTTTAGTTATTGAGGGATCACTGCAGTCTATATAATTGCATGTAACTCCATGTAATGCGTTGGACTGCTGCATTTTTTTAGTGGGGTTGCTGGAATAATGTGTGGGTAGAGTGATTCTTTAAACAAAAACACCAGAAGTTGTAAATTTCTCCCAAAGTTCCTCTAGCAAATAGCTTGTAGCAAGGACCTGAAGTTTGGTTTTCCAACCCATACAACCAATTTAAACCCCTTATACCTAAACCCTTATTGGATCCTCAGCCCTTAAGATTTGTAGCAATGCTTATATATGTTCTGGCAGGCAGAACTTTGTAAAAAAAAAAATGGGCAGGAAGTACATTTGTTAAAGGGTGCACACATCATTTCACTTGTACGGACATTTGCCTAATTGTAATAGAGTTTAGGGAAATTGCCCCAAAAGTAAGTAACGCTATAGCTGGTTATACACATAACATAGATGTTGTCCAGGTATGTTCTCTACTTCCCCATATTGCGTGATCAGATCGGCTGACTGCTTGTTATGTTAAAGAGAGAAGGGAAATAAGGCTTCAAAATTTCACTGATGCCTGTTATTTCCAGGAACCTACAAGTGATTTGAGAAAATAAAATCTACTCTATCCCACCCAATGGGAGATGTTGGAGACATATGTGAAAAGCTAATATGTTTGGCCAGTTTAAGTGTAATGCTACAGCGAACCGGTAAGGTCCCGAATCTGCATGGGGATTTCTTTATTCTGACCATGTGAAGAATGAAGATTAATATTCCAGTGCCACACATGTTAATAAGGTAGGGCTTCTCTTCGCTGGACTAGT
This sequence comes from Phyllobates terribilis, assembly GCF_046119375.1. NCBI lineage: Eukaryota > Metazoa > Chordata > Amphibia > Anura > Dendrobatidae > Phyllobates > Phyllobates terribilis. Next base: position 96,611,550 of record NW_027362767.1, on the reverse strand, counting down.
CCTGCATTGGGCTCTTCAAATCAAACCTTTCCGAACATGACTGACATCCTGCAGAATGGTCATGGCATAACTGGGAGTGCATGCAGGCTGTTAATCATGCCCAGGAAGTAGTGATAAGAAGATCTGGGCAGGACTAGCCCAGGGAAGGGACACCCCACCAGACTAGTCCCACCTTATTAGCATGAGCTTTGCTGCAGGGTTAAACTTCATTCTTCAAGCAATGCAGCATTAGTACGTTGCTTAAAATACATGATCAGGATACAGAAACATTATATTAGTATTTGAGAAAAATCAGAGAACCTGACCCCATGATGCTTTTCATGTCCCTTATATTGTACCCATTAATACATACAGTACTGTGCAAAATTTATAGGCAGGTCTGAAAAAATGTCGTAAAGTAAGAATCATTTCAAAAGTAGAAATGTTATTGGTTAACTTTTTTCAATAAACAAAACAAAAAATGAATGTACAAAACTGAAATCTAAATCAAAGCAATATTTTATGTGACTGCCCTTTGTGTTCAAAACAATATCACAACATAAATTCTACTAGGCACAATTATACAGTTTTTGAAGGAACTCGGCAGGGAAGTTGCTCCAAACATCTTGGAGAACTAACCACAGATCTTCTGTGGATGTAGTTTGTGCAAATCCTTTTGTCTCTTCACTTATTCTCAGACAGACTTGTTGAGGTCAGGGCTCTGTGGGGACAATAAATTTACTTCCAGAACTCGTTATTATTCTTTATGCTGAAGATTGTTCGAAATGACATTTGGTTGTATTTTGAGAAGACATAGGAGATAGATGTTCTGGTAGACCACGCTGCTGTGAAAAAGTAGTTCCACATGTGGTAATAATTCAAGTAGCTTTTATTAGTGTGTTTGAGGTTCGTACTAAACCCTTTTTATAGACTGAACTACATATCATATTGGTTGTATTTTGGGGGGTCATTGTCCTGCTGCAGAATTATATTTGCATCCAGTTACACGCCTCCCTAATGGTATTGTATAATGGATAAAAGTCTGCCTGTATTTTCCAATATTAAGGACATCATTAATCCTGACCAAATCTCCAATTCCATTTTCTAAAACGTAGCCCCAGGCTTGCAACCAACCTCCTCCTTGCTTTACTGTTGCCATCACATACTCATGTAGACAGTCATTATTGCTCTCCAGGCATTCAGCAAACAAACTACCTTCTTTTACAGCCAAATATTTCAAATTTTAACTCATCAGTCCATAACACCTACTGCCATTTTATAGTATCCCATTTCCTATGTTTTTGTACATATTGTGTCATTTAGTCTTGTTTACTCTTTGAAGGTATGACTTTTTGGATGCAAATCATCCATGAAGACCACTTCTGGACAGACTTCTTCTAACAGTTAATGTAGCTGGGTCTCACTAGTTTCTGCCAGTTCTGACCTGATGGCACTGCTGGACATCTTCCGATTTTGAAAGGAAGTAAGTGTGATATGTCTTTCATTTACTGCACTGTTTCCTTGGTTGACCAATGCATGTTTGGTCTTCAACATTGCTGATTTCTTGGCGCTTCTTCAAAAGAGCTTGAACAGCACATTTTGAAACCATAACTAACAACATTGCACTCTGTAGTGCTATAGCATGTAAACATCAAATATATGCTCTAGATCAGTGTTTCCCAAGCCCCATCCTCACGGCCCCCCACAGGTCATGTTTTCAGGATCTCCTTAGTATTGCACAGGTGAGAGAATTACTGATGCCTTGATGATACTTCTATCACCTGTGTAATACTAAGGAGATCCTGAAAACTTGACCTGTGGGGGGCCGTGAGGATGGGGTTTAGGAAACACTGCTCTAGATAATAGGAAAAAATGAAGATACTTAGCACATAATTTGGCCAATTCATGCATGCCCAACAGCCAACGACAAGGTGATCTCCTTTTGCTGGGGACCTCTCCTAATGTGAATCTTCTCCTAATTTGGCATGAATTGGCCAAATTATGTGCTAAGTATCTTAACTTTTTCCTATTATCTAGAGCAGTAATGCCATTCATTTTTCATATATTTCATGTTTACATACTAGTGCAACTTTATTTGTTAGTTATGCATAGAGATGGCTACTCTTAGTTTGGACCTGTACACACCAGTTTACTGTTTGGAAGTGATGGTCAGTCTTTTCTTATTAATATATAGGCTCTCTGACTGAGCACTCCTCTCATCAGCCCGTGGCTGTTTTAATTACAGCAGGATCCTACCTACTCATATAAATGTAGGCTTCAGCCTAGGAGAGGATTCACATTAGGATAGGTCCCCAGCAAAAGGAGATCACCTTGTTGTTGGCTACTGGGCATGCATGAATTTTCTAAAGTATGTGCTAAGTATCTTAATTTTTTCCTATTATCTAGAGCAGCAATGCAATTCAAATTTCATATATTTCATGTTTACATGCTATAGCACTACAGAGGGCAGTTTTATTTGTTAGTTATGTATAGAGATGGCAACTCTTAGTATGCACCTGTACACACCAGTTTTCTGTTTGGAAGTCAGTCTTTTGTTATTCATCTTGAAACCATAGTCTGCTTTGAATTTTTTGCCTAGAGAGAGAACTTGCTGATGCAGTATAACTACCTTGTGTCTTGTTGCTGTCCTCAGTCTTTTCTTGGTGTATGATCCGTGGCATGAAACTGATTTCAACAACCCTACCTTCATTGCAGAGTTTGGCTTTTCCTCACACAGTTTTAAGCCTCCTACACAGCTGTTTCTGTTTCAATTAATGACTACGTTTCAACCTACATATGAAAATGATGATCATTGTCACCTGTTTGGAGTAGTTGGTTACTAATACACCTTACTATACACCTCTATACTTATGACCTTGGAGGGTGGGGGTCCCAGTGGTTGGTCGTCTTGTGATAGTACAGGAACTGACATTTCTAGGAGCCCACAATCAGTTAACATACTACTAATGTCAGTTGTGGACCATTTCTAGACACCTGTCTGTAATGCAGTAAACTTCTTTCCATTAGCCATTGCTGAGCTCCCTCTGTATTACCGTTTTTGGTGAAAGCATTTCTAGTATAAATGGACAATAGCTCCATATAAATCATATTAAATAAGACACGGCATCATTACAGCATATTAAACATGATCACATCCCCACTGCCACTTACAGCATATGGCATCCTAGCTGCGTTTAGTGAATCCATGCTTCTGTGAGCTGCACGACTGACATGGAAATACCATATTAGTTTCTTCCACTGGTTTTTATACCCTCATTACTTTCGGGAATGTTGTATCTGTGCCTCTCCTGTATAATAAATCAGTTACAGCTTCTTACGCTTCTAACTGAGGCTTTTACTCTAAGCCGAAAGAAAAATGAATGTGATAACACAATACAAAATGAGGGAGCTCAATGTAGACTCCAAATATAGTGAAGGATTTTTGATTTCATGCAACCTGTCAGCGTTTGGCAAGAAATGTATTTTGACATTTCAGGAAAATGACTGAATTACACAATATCTGTGAGCAATTTTGTTGATGCATATGCAGAGTCAGAAAATTAGCAGCTCCGATGCTGAAGATTGCATACTTACCTGTGCGTATATTTCCTATTTGTATGTCACCAACGCAAAAAATGTGTGTACATCAATAGATATACCTTCCTGACTGTCATTGCATTTATCTTTATAACTATTTATTAGAAAAGAGAGAATCGATTCGCTGCAAATCAAATTTGAGTTGAATTTTATGAAATTCGCAGGTACTGGAGAATTTGAACAATTTGTGATTCGATTCAAGCGAATCACAAAAAAAAAAAGGTCCAATTCATTTTTACACATTGCAGAAGATTTAGGTTGTTTGCACACATTGCAGGTTTAGTGCATTTTTGCCATGCAGATTTGCTTGCAAAACCTGAAGCAATCCTGATTCCAGCAAAGTGAATGAGAAATCTGAAGTGTCATGCACACGTTTATTTTTGACTTGGTGCAGAAAATAATCTGCAGCATGTCAATTTCCATAGGCAAAAACGTACCAAAACACGCGTTTTTGCAGCTGAGTTTTTCCTGCCAAGAGATGCAGAAGTGGTGCAGAAACTTCACCCAGTGAGTGCACATACCCTTCGTCAACCACAGAAAACTCACATGACCTCTGGCGCAATCAAGTGGGCTTCACCATACTGCATACTTTGCGGCTATCACATCATATGGTATAGTGTGTAGCCAATCAGGATGGACCATCATAGCCTGCAAAAATCTGAGACCGGAAATGCTGCAGCAATTTTAGGGTGTTTTAAGATAGTGAGAGGATGTCAGAGCTCACAGCTCAGCAATAGAGATGGGAAGAGAAAACCCCAAAACACTGGACAAATACTCCAGACAATAACATATACTTTTAATACCAAAAACAGGATATATAGATCCATTTCAATAGTAACTAAAGATAAGTCTTGGAAGTACCAAAAATATACCATGTTCTTAATACTACCACCAAGTACCATATATACTCGGGTATAAGCCGAGGTACCTAATTTTACACAAAAAAAATGGGAAAACTTATTGACTCAAGTATAAGCCTAGGGTGGGAAATGCAGCAGTTACTGGTAAATGTCCCCATTCTGGTATGCATTGCTCCCTCATCCCAATCCTGGTATGCATTGTTCCCTCATCCTCCAATCCTGCTATGCATGGCCCCCTCATCCTCCAATCCTAGTATGCATGGCCCCCTCATTCCCCAATCCTAGCATGCATGGCCCCCTCATCCTCCAATCCTGTTATGTATGGCCCCCTCATCCTCCAATCCTGTTATGTACGGCCCCCTCATCCACCAATCCTAGTATGCATGGCCCCCTCATCCCATTACTAGTATGCATGGCCCCTTCATCCCAGAATCCTGATATGCATGGCCTTCTCATCCCCCAATCCTGGTATGTATGGCCCACTCATCCCTCAATCCTGGTATGCATGGCCTCCTCATCCCAATCCTGGTATGCATGGCCCCTTCATCCTCCAATCTTAGTATGCATGGCCCCCTCATTCCCCAATCCTAGCATGCATGGCCCTCTCATCCTCCAATCCTGTTATGTATGGCCCCCTCATCCCAATCCTGGTATGCATGGCCACTTCACCCCCCAAACCTAGTATGCATGGCCCCTTCATCCCCTAATCCTGGTATGCATGGCCTACTCACCCCCCAATCCTTGTATGCATGGCCTCCTCATTCCCCAATCCTGGCATGTATGGTATGGCCCCCTCATCCCCCAATCCTAGTATGCATGGCCCCCTTATCCCCCAATCCTAGTACAGTTATATGAAAAAGTTTGGGCACCCTTATTAATCTTAAGCTTAATGTTTTTTTAAAAATTGGTGTTTTTGCAACAGCTATTTCAGTTTGATATATGTAATAACTGTTGGACACAGTAATGTTTCTGCCTTGAAATGAGGTTCATTGTACTAACAGAAAATGTGCAATCTGCATTCAAACAAAATTTGACAGGTGCATAAGTATGGGCACCTCACCAGAAAAGTGACATTAATATTTAGTAGATCCTCCTTTTGCAAAAATAACAGCCTCTAGTCTCTTCCTGTAGCTTTTAATGAGTTCCTGGATCCTGGATGAAGGTATTTTTGACCATTCCTCTTTACAAATCAATTCCAGTTCAGTTAAGTTTGATGGTTGCCGAGCATGGACAGCCCTCTTCAAATGATCAAACAGATGTTCAATGATATTCAGGTCTGGGGACTGGGATGGCCATTCCAGAACATTGTAATTGTTCCTCTGCATGAATGCCTGAGTAGATTTGGAGCGGTGTTTTGGATCATTGTCTTGCTGAAAGATCCATCCCCTGCGTAACTTCAACTTTATCACTGATTCTTGAACATTATTGTCAAGAATCTGCTGATACTGCGTGGAATCCATGCGTCCCCCAACTTTAAAAAGATTCCCGTTGCCGGCATTGGCCACACAGCCCCAAACCATGATAGAACCTCCACCAAATTTTACTGTGGGTAGCAAGTGTTTTTCTTGGAATGCTGTGTTTTTTTGCTGACATGCATAACGCCTTTTTGTATGACCAAACAACTCAATCTTGGTTTCATCAGTCCACAGGACCTTCTTCCAAAAAGAAATTGGCTTCTCCAAATGTGCTTTTGCATACCTCAGCCGACTCTGTTTGTGGCGTTCTTGCAGAAACGGCTTCTTTCGCATCACTCTCCCATACAGCTTCTCCTTGTGCACAGTGCGTTGTATAGTTGACCGATGCACAGTGACACCATCTGCAGCAAGTTGATGCTGCAGCACTCTGGAGGTGGTCTGAGGATTGTCCTTGACTGATCTCACCATTCTTCTTCTCTGCCTTTCTGATGTTTTTCTTGGCCTGCCACTTCTGGCCTTAACAAGAACTGTCCCTGTGTTCTTCCATTTCCTTACTATGTTCCTCACAGTGGAAACTGACAAGTGAAATCTCTGAGACAGCTTTTTGTATCCTTCCCCTGAACAACTATGTTGAATAATCTTTGTTTTCAGATCATTTGACAGTTGTTTTGAGGAGCCCATGATGCCACTCTTCAGAGGAGATTCAAACAGGAGAACAACTTGCAAGTGGCCACTTTAAGTAGCTTTTCTCATGATTGCATACACCTGGCTATGAAGTTCAAAGCTCAATGAGGTTAAAAAACCAAAAAAAGTGCTTTAGTACGTCAGTAAAAAGTGGGTAGGAGTATTTAAAACAAGAAAATGATAAGGGTGCCCATACTTATGCACCTGTCAAATTTTGCTTGAATGCAGATTGCACATTTTCTGTTAGTACAATAAACCTCATTTCAAGGCAGAAACATTACTGTGTCCAACAGTTATTACATATATCAAACTGAAATAGCTGTTGCAAAAACACCAATTTTTACAAAACATTAAGCTTAAGATTAATAGTGGTGCCCAAACTTTTTCATATAACTGTATGTATGGCCCCATCACCGCACACATAAAAAAATAAACACTTATACTCACCTTCCTTCTTCTGCTCCAGCGCTGCGTCCTGTTCTCCTGCAGCAGCTTATGGCAGCATGAGAGCGCATGGCATCACAGTCATGTGCTCTCAGACGCCGATATGAGCTGCTGCTGCTGTTGGCATATTCACTCCTCTCAAAGCCGGGACTATGGGCGTGGAGAAGAGTAAATATGCATTCTCTTTAGTAGCGGGCACAGTCGGCAGGAGCCGCAGCTCAGCGCTCCTCCGTGCCCGCTACTAAACAGAATGAATATTCATTCTTCTCCACGCCCATGGGAGTGGAGAAGAGGGAATATTCATTTCCCTTTAGCAGCGGGCTCACATGGTAGCTGCAGCAGTGGCTTCTGCATGTGCCCTGTTCCTCCGTCGCCGCCGCAACCCCCCCCCCCCACTTTCCACCAATGGAATTTCTATATACTCGGGTATATACCCGAGTATAAGCTGAGGAAGGCTTTTTCAGCACAAAAAAATTGCTGAAAAACTCGGCTTATACTCAAGTATATATGGTAAATTAGTAAATACAGTATATCCCATCTAAATCTGATATAAATGTAATCTTCATTATGAAATTAACAGACACAACAATAGAAAAGACTCCCATAAAAAACCTGATTAAAACCCAGCTTAAAAAAGACGGGAAACTGGAACAGTGTGGTTTACAGATAAGTGCATTACATTAGTATCATATACAGGTAACATAGGACATAGGAGCAACTTTTGGTGTTTTTCTATTTAAATGACCAAACATTAAAATAGTGTTTGGTTATAAAGTGGTTGAGGCAAAGCTTAATAATAATAGTAATCTCCAATAAGCCAAACAGCATCTAGTTTAAGAATCCGGATTAATACAGACCATGAGCCATATTGTGCAATACTAGACTGTCCTGTATCCCTACGCGTGTTTCGGCGCCGTGCCTTTGTCAGTGCTGGTGCTAGCAGCAGTGACAGACTTCATGTGATTGATCAGTGATATGGTACAGCTGGCATCTGTCCTGCTGAATTTCAATTAAATTTACACTTTTTTTAGTTTTTACTTGTAATGCACTAGAAAGTAGCAGCAAGGCAGCACAATATTTTTACAGACAATTCTGAAATAAATGTAAGTCAGAGAAATTTGCTCTTCTCTATACAAGTCATTAGTGCGACCACACTTAGAATACTTTATACAATTTTGGGCTCCGGTGTATAAAAAGGACAAAACTTAAATAGTGCATGCGTAGAGAAGAGCAACCGAAGTTATTAAGGGAATGGGTAGACTATAATAACAAGACAGGTTGTTCAGTTTGGAAAAACAAAATCTTAGGGTTGATTTTATTACATTATTTAATGCTATAAGGGGACAGTACAGAAATCTTTCCAATGATCTTTCTGCTCCTATACTTGCAACAGTGACCAGGGGCAATCTGTGACGCCCTCCCTGAGCTATGGGGGATACTCCGAGCCGGGCCTTGCAGATGTTGTGGGGAAAGCAGTCGTGGCCTTGACCCATTCTGTGCCCAGGGCTGTCACATGAAAAATGGGCTTTTGTATGAGTGGTTGTTCGACTACGCCACCTGTGGTTTCTGGTGAAGGCCACCAGCGCTGCAACAGTCTTCTGAGGCTGATGTTCTGGCAGCTCGGTTGGCACAGGCGGAGTAGGCCTCAGGGCAGTGAGCGAGATCTGGAGAGTTGTGGTGGGTACAGTGCCGCGCAGGAATGAACAAACGGAGGCAGTAGATGAAGTCATCCAAGCTTTACTCACTTTGGTGATGTAGCAGCTGCAAAGCTTCTCTCTGCTTCTCGTGGTGCGCTGTGGACACCAGGAAGGGATTCAGCGCTCCCCAGGTAGACCAGGAGCACCTGTCAAGACCCCGCTGGTGTGTTCCTCTCCTTAGTAAGTTCTCCCACTGAGTCTTCTCCTGACTGTGTGTGGTATGAACGTGGTGTAAGGTCGGATCCCACTGGGTAAACGCAGGTTGAGAGATACAGGTGGCGACTCCGCTCCGTCCGTATCCCCCTGGGATCCACTAAGCCTCCGGGCTTTTCTGTCTGAGACGTGAAGTGACAAAGTCAGATATCGGGGCCGGTTACCCCTCTTGCAGCAGGAATCCCTCTGGCTAGGCCAGAGTGAAGAATACAGGTGGCGTCTCCGCTCCGTCCGTATCCCCCTGGGATCCTTTTGCCTGTGGAGCCTATCTCCTCTGCTCCCCTCCAAGGCCTTCTTAGAACAGGACCCTGACCGGGCAGAGACACTTGTTAACTCTGACCCGCTCCTCGTCTCAAGGCCAGAGAGCGAGGACCGCAAGTCTTCAGCGAGCTACAGACTCTTGCTGGACCCTGACAGAAGACCCACAATCAAAGACCTTGAACATAAGATGGCCGTATATTATATATGATTCTATATGTGCTTTCCTGTAAGTGTTTCCTCCACCCTCACCCACTACTTGGTTCCCCCTATCTTTGGTCCCTCCCCATCTCCTCTATCCCGGGACGGGGCAGCACCCTGGTGCATTTAGACCCCCTACAGGACAGGAGTGGTGTAGTGTTGAGTGGTGAAGTGGGGTCCTGAGTGATGCTCCATCCTTACCTGGAAGAGCAGATACCACACCTCTATCTGAGGTGCAGTACCCCTGTGGCAACTGAACCCTCAGGGGCGCCACAAATCCTCTACAGCTAGAGGAAATAAGGTGTTTAACCCCTTTACCCCCCAAGGTGGTTTGTACGTTAATAACCAGGCCAATTTTTACAATACTGACCACTATCACTTTATGAGGTAACTACTCTGAAACGCTTCAACGGATCCCCCTGATTCTGAGATTGTTTTTTCGTGACATATTGTACTTCATGATTGTGGTAAAATTTCTTTATCACTTGCATTTATTTGTGAAAAAAATGTAAATTTGGCGAAAATTTTGCAATTTTCAAAATTTTAATTTTTATGCCCTTAAATCAGAGAGATATGTCACACAAAATAGTTAATAAATAACATTTCCCACATGTCTACTTTACATCAGCACAATTTTTGAACCAAATTTTTTTTTATTAGGGAGCTATAAGGGTTAAAATTTGACTAGTGATTTCTCATTTTTCCAACAAAATTTACAAAACCATTTTTTTAGGGACCACATCACATTTGAAGTCACTTTGAGGGGTCTTTATGACAGAAAATACCCAAAAGTGACACCATTATAAAAACTGCACCCCTCAAGGTGCTCAAAACCACATTCAATAACTTTATTAACCCTTCAGGTGCTTCACAGGAAGTTTTGGAATGTGGAAGAAAAAAATTAACATTTAACTTTTTTCACAAAAATGTTACTTTAGACCCAATTTTTTTATTTTCTCAGGGGTAACAGGAAAAAATGGACCCCAAAATTTGTTGTGCAATTTCGCCTGATCATGCAGATACCCCATATGTGGATAAAAATCACTGTTTGGGCACACGGCAGGGTTCGAAAGGGAAGGAGCGCCATTTGACTTTTTGAATGTAAAATTTCTTGAATAATTAGCGAATGCCATGTTGCGTTTAGGGAGCCCCTGATGTGCCACCATTTTGGAAAACTAGAACCCTCAGGGAACTTATCTAGATGTGTGGTGAGCACATTAAACCCCCAGGTACTTCACAGAAGTTTATAACATTGAGCTGTAAAAATACGATTTTCACATTTTTCCTCAAAAAATGTTTTTCAGCCAACAATTTTGCATTTTCATAAGGGTAACAGGAGAAATTGCACCATGCAATTTGTTGTGCAAATCCCCCTGAGCACTCCAATATCACATATGTGGGGGAAAACCACTGTTTGGGCACACGGCAGGGTTTGGAAGGGAAGGAGCGCCATTTGACTTTTTGAATGTAAAATTTGCTTGAATAATTAGCGGACGCCATGTTGCGTTTGGAGAGCCCCTGATGTGCGTAAACAGTGGAAACCCCCCACAAGTGACACCATTTTGGAAACTAGACCCCTCACAGAACTTATCTAGATGTGTGGTGAGCACATTGAACCCCTAGGTGCTTCACAGAAGTTTATAATATTGATCGGGTGTGGATGACCTCCCTGGTTTCTCTGTTTTTTCTGTTTTTCTTTTTTATGGTCCCTAACGTTGGAAATCTATCTACCGTGTCCAGGCACTGACCTCTTTCCCGTGGCATATGATCATTATAATAGGGGGGGATATGATCATCTATATATGCATTAGTACTGCCCTATAAGGTTGTTTGTCCTGCTGCGGTCTATGTATATGGTTGGAGCTGTTTTCATGGCTAGCGCTCGGAGATATAGTCGCTTTTGAACTGAGCAGGTGCACATGCGCACAATAGGACCATGAGATCCATGCTCGTGCATGCGCAGAACCATGCGTTCCATGGTGCGGTACAAAGACCGGATGTTATTACACATCCGGCAGGATGTGCGTCACCCAGCTGACACAGGACAACCCGGAAGCATGTCGCACGCCGGCGGTCAACGTGCGGCACCTATAAAAGACACAGGCATAATGTTTATCAGCATATGTACCTCTGTGATGGCGTAGAACTTTGGGCTATGAATGGGCTATGCACTCCCCTGAAGATAAAAGGAGAAACGTGTTGGGAGCCCACCTTTGCAGCTGAAGCACTGCTAACAATATAGGGAAGATAAGTAGATATTTCTTTCCACTAAGCCATGGGTGTCTCCTGCCTATTTTTCACAATTCTAGTAGTTATGTGGATGTACAGCATATTATAAGACGTTGCTGTACCCACTAACATAGATATATTGTTGCTACAGTGACCAGGTAGCCTTCAATGTGCACTGGTTTGTTCTTGGTACAATTGGATATGATAATTCTGTAATTCTGTATGGTTCTAGTGGTATATGATACTGCCTAACCACTGCCCATCATCATACTCTGATTATTGTTTTGTTTTGGACCGGTGGAAGTATGTAGTGCATCGGTCTGGGTGTACTGTGTACTGTGTCTTTAAATCTATCTTGGTTACATGTCACATGACTTCCACATTATTTATGTCTTTCATGACCACCGTTGAGACACATTTTTGTCTGGAGGGCCTCATTACTGCTGGGGGTTCCATTATATGCAATAAATACCACTCATGCTAGTTAGGTCAGTCCCATCTAGGCTGACCTAGCATTTGTATTTTTCCATTTAGTACACCTTGTGTGTCTTCTATGTGCTTTGTGTACAGTATTGTCCAGCACTAAGCTGTTTTAATTAAGGTTATAATAAAGAGACATTGTTTTACCCTCTGCTAATTACATTATATTGAATAAGTTGTCATTAGTCTTGAGCGCAAGTGCTCGCTACTTGAGTTTGCATCGGGAACTCGGGTATGCACCATGTATCGCGGGTGCTCGAGTGACATGCTCGAGTCCCTTCTTACATGTTTCACGGTTATTAGACACCCAAAAAAAAACATGCGGGGATCGCTCGTGCATGGCAGGCAATCCCCGCGAGGTTTTTTTGGCCGTGAAGCATATGTGGCGGAAACTCGAGCATGTCACTCGAGCACCCGCGATACATTGTGCATACCCGAGCACCCAATGTAAACTAAAGTAGCGAGCACTTGCGCTCAACACTAGGAGCCATAGCGTCATCTTTTTTTTTTTACTTTTGAAAAAAATCCCAACCCTAGCCCCAACCCTAGCCCCAACCCTAGCTCCAACCCTAGCTCCAACCCTAGCCCCAACCCTAGCCCCAACCCTAACCCCAAACCCAACCCTAGCCCAACCCTAATCCTAGCCCAACCCTAGAGTTTATTTTTACGCCGTTCCTCGTGCGGTATAAGTGATTAAACTACTTTTTTTTTCGGGTCGGTGCGATTACAGAGATACCAGAATTACATTGGGTTTTTATAATTGACAGTTGTCGCACACTAAAAATTTTTTGTAAAATCTAGTTCTTGCACCGCCATATTTTGAGAGCTATAATTTTTCCATATTTTGGCCGACAAAGTCATGTGACAGCTTGTTTTTTACAGGATGAGTTGACTTTTTTTATTGGTGCCATTTTCAGGCACGTGACATTTTTTGATCACTTTCTATTATGATTTTTGGGAGGCAGAATAAACAAAAAAACAATAACTCAGGAATTGTTTTTTTTTTAATTTTTTTATTCTGTTCCGTGTGTGATAAAATTGATAAGGCAGCTTTATTCTTCGGGTCAGTACAGCGGTACCACATTTATATAGTTTTTCTATCTTTTGGCGCTTTTACACAATATCAGCTATTTTATAGAAAAAATTATTGTTTTGCATAGCTTTATTCTGAGAGCTATAACTTTTTGATTTTTCGGCTGATGAAGCTGTATGGCGGCTTGTTTTTTGCGGAACAAGATGACATTTTCAGCAGTACCATTTTTATTTATATTCGTCTTTTTGATCGCGTGTTAATCCATTTTTTGCTTGGCAGTATGATGATAAAGCATTGTTTTTTGCTTTGTTTTTATTTTACTTTTTTACTGTTTCAGTAAAGGGGTTAACTAGTGGGACAGTTTTATAGGTCAGGTCGTTCTGGACACGGCGATACAAAGTATGTGTACTTTTATTGTTTTGTTTTTTTTTCATAATATTTATTGATGGGGACATTATATTTTTATTTTTGGTGGATTATTTTTTTAATTTTTTTTTTTATATTTTTACAAAAAAAAATTTTTAACACTTTTTTTACACTTTTATACTTTGACCCACTATGGGACTTTCATTTTTTTTATTCTGATCGCCTGTATAGCATAGGGATGGAGCACAATCCCTGTGCTATACAGGCTGTCAGCTATGCAGATGCAGAGGATACTTTGGTCATGCACTGTGCATGATCAAAGTATCTTCCTGTTGTCTGGTGAACCGTATGTTATCATGACGACATCGGATCATCATGGCAACATCCGGGAAGCCGCGACAGACAGCTTTGGACGCCGACAGGAGAGGTGAGTATCGCGATCACCTCCTCTCGCCACCGCAATGCTGTGATCGACTTCGATCGCAGCATTGCTGGGGTTAATGTGCCATGAGCGGTTGCGGGACCGCTCCCGGCACATAGCACCGGGTGTCAGCTGTGACAATCAGCTGACACGCGGCGGCGACCGTGCCCGCACAGCCTGTGTGTGGGCGCGATCGCCATGACGTACTAATACGTATCTGGCTCTTAAGTCCCAGGGCGCAGGTACGTATTAGTACGTCTTGGGCATTAAAGGGGTTTTACAGATGGTGATTCTTTACTGTAAGAGCAGTGAAATTATGGAACTCTCTGTCACATGATGTTGTAATGGTTGATTTACTACAAAAGTATAAGAAGGGTCTGGATGCCTTTCTTGAAAAATATAATATTGCAGGTTATGGGCATTAGATTCTGTGATGGAACGTTGATCCAGGAAACTAGTCTGTTTGCCGTATGTGGAGTTAAGAAGGAATTTTCCCCTAATGATGGGGCAATTAGCATCTGCCTCATGTTTTTTTTTGCCTTCCTCTGGATCAATATGTTAGGTTATAGGTTGGACTTATATCTACTTTCAATCCTAAGGACTCTGAAACTATTAGTGACTGTATTGAGTTTTTGTATTTCTTGCGTAAATACTTTTATGCCCCAAAATGACAAAAGTATTCTAGGAGCGATTCCTTTATTGGATAAGCATAAAATTTATATTTGTAAGCTTTAATTTTTTATTGTGCATCATAATCATGGATTTCTTGTGCAATCTTTTTATGTAGATGGGAATAACTTTTTTAAAAAATGACAAAAGAAAACTCACCAAAATCCCGACTTTTAACTGTGACTGTCTAACTCACAAAGTGTGCTTGTCACAAACAATTTTTTTTTTTTGCTTTTATGATTTACTTGTCATTTTGAGTCAGAGCTCTGCACAAAACGTTCTGTCTGATCACAAATGATTGAGAGGAATAACTTTTGGAACGATTTGTAATTTTAAAAAACATGAAAAGTTTGTCAGTGCGCTGAGCAATTAAATGGGCTGATGGTTACTAACAGGTTACCATCTCTTTCTATTGTGAGGTCATTTTGATATTACTAAGGTTGTGTTTGTGTCAAAGATTGAAAGAGTTGGATACAGTCCTAGTTGATCTCAGAGTGTTACACATGTTTTTCCAGGGTAATTGGAGGCTTGCAGTATTGGATTTTGCGGCAAAAATGAATTCACATAAAATTGAATTTTGGGGAAAAATTTGTCTGGTGAATTAAAATTTTTTAAAAATTGATCATCTGTTCTAGCAGTTTATCAGTCTGTCTGCTTTTAAGGAATGCATAAACTTAAAAAGGGATCCATTGACAGACTTTGTACTAGTCACGCCTCTTAGGTGGTCCCAAGTGACCCCTAGTATTCATTCTTTCACCTACAAGGATCTGGTCTTTTCTGCAGCTGTCTCTGGGTTGCATCAATGGAGTAGCTGCTGGATGGTGGAGCGGGTTTAGGGAAAAACATGAACAAGATAGGTCAAGATAAGAGAAACTGCAACAATGACAATATCACAACCAATTGCTGATTTTAAGTCCAGGAGGTCTGGCAGAATCGTTGGGCAAAAAGAGCAGTCAATTGGGCCAAAAGTCGAGCCCAAAAGGGAATCCATAGGTTAATTAGCGGCAAAAAAGGAAGAAGATACAAGGATCAAATAAAGAGGTTAATCCATTCATAACTGCAAGAGGGTAGCATAACAGTACAAAATTTGTCAGAGAGTCATATCTAGATTTAAATATGGAGGATTGCTCCGGCATGGGCTCCTCTGAACCTGTCCTGCTGTTGGTCTGTTGGTCTTCCCAGTGACACAATGGTTACAGGCTGAGAGACATCGTCCAACAGAAGAGAACAATACTCCCTGTCCAAAGAGATCGCCCCTGGTGTTTGCAGTTTAGTCAGCACACCACGTATCACGAGTATGACCAACATCACTCCGCTGTCAGCGCTGCCCGAAGAAACAGAGTGTTGGTACCTGACGTTGGGGCAAATATGGAAACAGGTGACTATTCTGTTTTTCTTTCTATCTTCTACCAGATTTATTAAAAATTCTAAAAGGGTATCTGGATGCTTCTTTGAAAGAACAGAGATGAATAAGGAAGTATTTGAAAAACTTTGTCCAGAATTATTTTCTCCTTTTTTTTGTAGTACACCCCATAATGCTTTTAATGCTGAAATTTTGGCATAATTGTATATTTACTAAATAAAAATAACATATTCTTTACTTTCTCGTTTATAGTTGATCATCTTAAATGTCAGTTGAGTTTCGCCGTAGGAGTCAATACAAGTTTTGCTCCCTTCAGGAACTTTGGAAATGACTTGTGTAGAGAAGTTTACCTATAAAGATTGTAAGTAATGTTACTGGAAACTAGTCATGAGGAAGCTTTGCAGAGCTATTATAGAAAATAAGAGCTGAGCCGGTGGTTTAGAAGCACGTCTCTCTGAGCGTGATGCCATCTGGTCACGTTCTTTTGGCCTCCAGCTCCCAACTGTCTATTGTAAAATGAAAGCCGGCGCTAGTGTCACCTGTTGTAGAGAACTTTTAGGCAGCAGAACAAGGGACGCATGACTCTTTCATGTCTGTTTAGCTTGACTCTAGCTAGTTCTGCTTAAATCTATTTTCAAGAGAGATCAAACACTCACTGAGAACATAGGTCCCCTAACTTCCAAGATTAAAGATCTCCCACCGGACCATAGATTCCTCATTTCAAGCCTTCAAATTTCATTCCACTGCAACACAGCTTGACACCCACAAGTCCTGACATATTTGATTATATATTATTCTGAAAATGCCTCAAAGACATAAGGAGAGAATTGGGAGTCATCTCTGTCAGGTCTTCCAAAGTACAATCGGCTTACAAAGTTTGTACTGTATAAAACCTATTTCCAGTTGTGTAATGGTCAATAAATAAGTTGTTTATGAAAGATTAACATATATGTCAACTTCAATGGGGATCAGTGGTTTCCAATACTTTTGACATCAAAAATAGTGCTGCTGACTACACTAAAATCTCTGATGGAACCCCAGAAGGGTAAAGAGCCGTCGGGACCAAGAAATCCAATCTAAAACTTCAATCTGAAATTGACAAATTATGAAAAATAATGGCAAGCAAAATCTTTTCTGTTGTTTTTTTTTTTTTCTGTATTAATTATCATTTTACCTATAATGTTTCTCATTCATTTTTGTTTTCCATTTTAGTTGAGTTTTGCCAGTTCTTAAGTTTTGACTTTCTTGACCCAAAAATTAAAAACCAAGATTAAATAAATGTAATAAAATGTAACTTTTTCCTTGCCCATACACCTTAGATAGCTCTCCACCACTCCCCCTTTACACAACCATGTTTGGCTTGGGTAGAGTAGAGTAAGCTGCTTCCAGACCGCTAAGGCAGTGGCTTATCTCCTATAAGAACAAACGAGTGGGAGGTTAAAATCAAATATGCCCAATCCTTACAAAAGCCTGCATAGACATTAGATGACAAATTGCTTCTGGGTTTGGCAGACATTTCTCTAATTATGGGGTGGGGGGCTTTCCTCACTCCTTTACTTACTCACCTCTGTTTACTCACCTCTCCTCAATTCTGGGCCAGTCTTCGGGTCCCTTAGCTGCATTCTAGACTCCACAACTTGAGGAACGCTCAAAATGGATTTTAGTTATTGAAGGAGTTGAGGTTCAGCCCTGCAGTTATGTGATAGCCTGTAATGATGGCTGCCCCACTCCTGGTTGTTTTTGTTCCAGATTTCAGCTTTCTACAGAATCATTAGTACTCAAAAGCGGTGGGAGAGAGAACAGGATTACTTCGGACATACAGCAACTATTAGCTGCACTGTCACCACTTCTTTAATGGAACTTTGGATTGTTTGACTGCTTCATTTTTCATGCTGGTCTTTTCTTCCTCATTAGCCTTTATCCATTATTGGTTTCCTTTTCTGAGATATGTCTTCCCAAGATGCGCGTTCATATACACTGATTTTCCGTGCCTTGCATGAAAGACATACAGGTGGTTTACCTCTAGTGCGACACACGTTGGCTCCCTCCCTTAGGTGCGGACTCCAACGCTGAGCCCGCACCTTTTTGGGCACATGACAGCTGATCTATACAGCTGACACGTGCCCCTAACAGCTGCAGGTGGAATCACGATCCATCCGCGGCTGTTTACTAGTTAAATGCCGCTGTCAATCTCTGACATTTGGTATCGCCAATATAAAAGAACTGTAGTTTGGTATCTACAAACTCATAATGACCTGGAGAATCATAATGGTAGATCAGTTTTAGCATTTATTGAACTTGGTAAAAAAAAACAACTGTGGAATTGCACTTTTTTTGCAATTTCACCCCACTTGAATTTTTTTCCTGTTTTCCAGTAAACGATATAGTAAAACCAATGGTGTCGTTCAAAAATACAACTCGTCCCGCAAAAAAAAACAAGCCCTCACTTGGCCATATTGAAGGAAAAATAAAAAAGTTATGGCACTGGGAAGAAGGGGAGCAAAATACGAAAATGCAAAAACGGAAAAATGGCCCCGGGGGTGAAGGGGTTAAAGTGAACAGTTCACCAGAAAAAAAACACTATTAGCCTCCAGATATGGGGTTAATCTGCAAGTTAATAATGTTGTGAACCTGCCCACACTTAGCCGAACACTGCAGGGAGAAAATTAACTTTATTTCCCCCAGCAGCGTTCCGGTTTCAGTCACGGGGGCGGTGCCAGTGCGCGTTTAGGCGGCTGTAATTGCACCCCCAGCTCTGACTGACACTGGCTCTGCATTGCACTGAACCTGTGCCGATGCCTTGTGACTGAAACATAATTGCTACCGGGGGGAATAAAGTTCATTTTCTCCCTGCAGCATTCAGCTAAGTGCGGGCACCAGGCAGGTTAATAACACTATTAACCTGCAGATTAACCCCATATCTGCAGGTTAATATAGTAAAGTTTTTTTTTCTGGTGGCAGATTCCCTTTAATGCTTCTGGATGTCTTTAACCTAGACAATTATGCCATGCGTGGATATAGTCATTAAGTCCTTCTACTAGTCTGGAAACATAGGACATGTCATTTACTAGTTGTTTCTGTTATTCTATTTTCGGTATTGTACAGTCTTTCTTCAAGTGTCCCTGTTTGTGGCCCCTGAATCATGCTCTAGTTTTCTTCTTATGTGACCTTGTATTCATCGCTTTAAGAGCGATTCCCTGTTACTTTTTCTGGAGTCCCCAAAATGGTAAAAATTAAATTGTCAGCTTGCCCCACAAAAAATAATCACCTACACAGCTCCAACGACAAAAAAATAAAAACAACATTGACATCAAAACAACGGCTTTTTTTTATAAATCTCTGAAATTTTTTATATCACTTTAATCCAACTGACCCGAAGAATCATGTTACCACACAATAAAACTCAGTCTAAACCAAAGAAAAAGCCAATGGCGTAATTGTGTGTTTTTCACCATTTGATACCACTTGGAATTTTTTTAGTACCTAAAATAGTAAAATGAATGGTGTCATCCCAGAAAAACAAGCACTCATAGAGGTAAGTGATGACTCTTGGCGAGGATTAAACAAAATAGCAAAAAGGAAAAATCGCAGTAGCAATGAGTAAATATAAATTGAAACATTGTTAATATATACAAAAACTTAAATCAAAATATATGCTGGCACTGGTGGACCCTTTTGTTATAATAAGGACAGTTTTTTACAGCTTCATCCCACATTCTGTCTCATGTGAACATTCACTTCATTAATAAAACCCAGGAATGGAAACCATTAGGTGGTAGTTTCACCTGCAAGACTCCCACTAGTGTGAGGTGTATGACCTGATTACTTGACGTACTGTAGAAGTAATTTACGCGAAATCTCTTAAAAGTTAAAAAACTGTTTAGACCCTTTATATATAAAGCAAAACATTGGATCAGGAGATAATCCTGCTGCTCGTATCTCTCTCCACTTGACCCTTTACAATCCAGCCTCACAATAACGTTGGCCTTATTGCGGTAAGAGTGTTTTGTTATGGTTAATGAGTTACTTTTCCGATTCGCTAAGATAAATAGAACATAAGAGAGCGACAGCGAGACACGGGGGGACCTTTGGCAACGTAGCACAGCCTGTCGCCTCATTACAGAACTAGCAGTCTGCAGGAGGCCTGACATTAAAAGGTACATCACGTCCCCAAACGGCCTCCTCTAGCCGAGATGATTGTAGCTTCCTTCTAAAAGTGATGGCTAGAGAGAGGCAAGAGCAAAACTGAATGGGGGCTGAATATTTCATGTAAATGCAAGCAGCCACTTACGGGTTGTTCCTCTCTGATTGATGCTGGAGAACCACTAACATCTCAGCCTTGAAGAGCTTTCACCGCGCTCTTCTCCTCCTAGTCAATGATTGTATGAAGAGATGTGGCTATTAGAAGAATATAGCCGTGTTTAGCTGGAGAGCTCTTGATTACCACTGATGTTAAACTAAACTATGAGAGAGCGGGCACAATGGGATTTTTTTTTAAATCGGAGAAAGGACTGGAAGTTGAAATTCAAGGGTGAAAAGAATGATTACTGTTTACCATATACAGAAGGCGATGGGTCAGATGCCTTATTGTATCATTACCGCCAAGCTAGTCGTGCTTCAATTACCTACAAAAGACTCTTTTACACTAATAGCGTGACTATTACCCTTCTATAATTGCTTTATCTATTTCCAAACTTGTGAAACTTGTTAATCTACCAACTGGCCAGTTATTATGAGGCATAATAACATAGGTTGAGCTCCTATTTAATGGAAATCGAAGAAACAAATTGTACAATCTCTCGATATACTTTCTAAATGTAATACTCCATGATTTTCCCGATCTCTGCTTCTTGAAGTCATTAATTGGCAACCCTAATTGTTACAAGAGCATGCTCATTAATGGCAAGAGCTAGAGATGAGCTGATCGATTCACGGAGGATCGAGGTCGAGTCGAATAATACTTTGAGATTCGATTCGAAACAAAAAGAAAAATGCCCGGCCACCACTTTGGGGCCGGCAAATGGTAAAATAAAAACTTTAAAAAAAAATACTCACCTCACCGCTTATCTCTACAACCGGCTTGCAGCCCGCCCTCCATCGTGTACCGCATCTTCGACCTTTTCTCCATAGCCTAGGTCTTCCAGCCACGATCAGGTCTTGGAGGTCACTGCGCATCCTAGATAGCAACGTTGTGATATTATGACTTGCACTGTGACCTTACAAAATTCACAGACCGGGCAAAACATCTTGGCTTATAATATAGAGATGCAGAATGCAGCATGCGATGGTGGAAAGAAGACAACTTGATGGTTGGCAGTGAGCAGTGGGGCAGCCGGAGTAATATTTTTTATTTTATTTTATTTTTTTTTTACATTTATTATGCTCTGGGGTCTGGATCAAACACAGAACATAATAAGGAACATTCGATATGCATCAAATTTATCTGCACCTAATCAAATTTGAGGGGAAAAATATGGTGAAGCTGGCGAATCCGAATGCCAATTGATCTGCTCATCAGTTGTAAGAGCTATAACTGCTGTTATATAACACAACTGGAAAGTTTAATATGTATTTGCTGCATCTATATTAAGACTCAGTTCACTTTGTTAATACTTTGTCTTATTAGTTTCGCCCTAGTATTTCATGTCCTGTTTCCAGCCATTTACAGTACAAAGTTGATTTAAATGTAGTTTGTCAACACAAAATGACTTTTCAAACCCAGCACAGGCGCCCGGTGTACCCTTGGTGTGGCCAAACACTTTAGTTCTACTTCCCATTTTTTTTGCATTTGTCTCTGCCCCCATTTCCTAGGTTGACAGCTTTGGCATTATAGGAGCCAGACATAGGCGGAGACAGATGAGAAACAAGTAGAAGGGAAGGTGCACTGAATGGTTTGGCCACAGCAAGTGTGCACTGATTACCTGTGCTTGGTTTGAATGGTCAATTTGTGCTGACAGAGTTCCTTTAAAAATTCTACTTATTTGCTAGTGTGTTTGTTAGCGTCTAGATTTTTTTAAATGCTGAAATGCAGATAAGACATTATCTCCTATCCACAAGAAAGGTGATAACTTCGAGATCAGTGGTGGATCCACTATTGAGATTCCCATTAATTGCCAGTAAGGCAGACGTCTGTCCCCCATGTGAATGGAGCAGTAGGACATACTGTATGCTCAACCACTGCTCTATTCCTTCTCAATGGGACAGTCAAGTGCTGTACTTGGCTTTCTCTGCTTTCACCCTACTGCATTGCTTTCTGGTAACCATAACCAACAGTTGTGGCTTAAAATCAATAAAAGATAAATAGATTTAAGTATGAATCTTATGAACTAGGAATTTTATATATTGTTTAAAAGTGGATTTTTTCTTGATAAATTAGACATTGCATAGCTTTTCATTAAAACATTTTAGGATGGGTCAATATTATTGTAGCTTCATACGAGTCATGTGAATCAGATTGATCTGCAATGTCTAATACAACTACTACAAATAGTATGGATTTGTGCTTTAGTAGAAACAATGAACATTGAAGGGAACACGACCCCTTCAAACAGCTGATTGTGGGTACACCAAGAGTTGAACTCCCACAGATCTCATATTGACAGCCCAGCCCAGGGGTGGGGAACCTCAGGCTATCAGGCCCCTCGATGACCTTTTATCCGGCCCCTGGGCAGATTCCTGGGGGCCGCAGTGCTTGGGCCAGCAGCTGTATTTTGATGGCCCCCTGCCCATTCATTTCTTCATACTCTGCGAGCACAAGCGGTGCTCACTACTGATCGTTGGGACGCATGCTATGAAAGTCCTGACACCAGTGCCAGCGTCAGGACGTTCTGTGTGGGTGGAGTTAGCGTACAATTTGTACGGCCCCTGAAGGATGGTATAAACAATCCAAATGGCCCTTGGCAAAAAAAAGATTCCCCACCCCTGGCTTAGCCTAAGGATAGGCAATGCATTTTAAAGGATGGGAAACCTGATAATGATATGTGAACACATAATTTTTAGATGTTGACTCTAGTGGCGGAAAAACAAACAAACACATTTTTTGATTTTTTTTCCTAATGGGACATTTTTGTCTATTTCCGATTTATTCAATAGGCAAACTTGGTGCATTTTCCACACTATGTGCTCGATAGATGCATTTTACCACTGATATAAAGCTTATTTTAAGAGCATTTTACATAGTATCATTTCTACAATGTAGCAGCAAAAAGCCACAATAAAAATGTGCATGTCTTGTTATCCATATAGTATATTGTTATCATACTGTGGTATGTAGAACCTTCTTCTCATGTGGTTTACTGGTCTCCTCCATGTAATAATATCCCCATGTGTAAGGTATGGTGAATCCATAAAGAGCTGGATGTGTTGGGTAAATACCTTTCGTCTCCTTTTGTCTTCTCCGATGTTTTATCACATGATTGCTTTTTATCAAGCACCTATAATTTTCATAACTTCTTGAAATGTACATATAATGATGTTACTATTACATCCCTGCTACAATCACAAATGGTTTCCGAGGAAATGTCTGCCATTAGCGTTCTACCCTTACATACAGGATTACATAGTAGCAATACTACTACAACCACAATAATTGGTGTGATTTAACTACCTGACTATAGTGGCTCAGAAATGAGCATCAATGACATACAAGTTATCTTGTTTTAGTGGATTAGAGGGGTTGAGACTACAGATTATTGCTTTCTAGGGGGGCTAACAGCCCAATGATGATATAACATTTATCAAATTACATGCACGATCGGGTACATTGATTTTTTTTAACTCATTAATGCAGGTGTCCTCAAAATGCGGGACTCTAGCTGTTGTGAAACTATATATTCATTCTGATTTCTGATGTCTTTAACAATCAGTCCTTACTAATATTTAAAATATATGTGATACCAGGACAAATAGTTTTGTGACACATCTCTTAATCATTAATTCAGATTTTTCATTCAGTCTCATTGCCCCCGGTGTATACCATCTAGTCCCTCGCCTCCCTGTATATTACATCTGGTCCTTGCCACCAGTGTATAACATCCAGCCCCTCACTTTTCCCCACCCCCATGTATAATATCCAGCCCCTCTCCAACCCCTCCCTCTGTATAACATCCGGGCTCATTGCTCCCGGTGTATAACATCCAGCCCCTCGCCTCCCGGTATATTACATCTGATCCTTGCCACTAGTGTATAACATCCAGCCCCTCACTTTCCCCCACCCCCATGTATAATATCCAGCCCCTCTCCAACCCCTCCCTGTGTATAACATCCGGTCTCATTACCCCTGGTGTACAACCTCCAGCCCCTCGCCATGCCTGAAACAGAAAAGAACCTTCTCTGAACTGATCCTACAAAGTTGGAAGCTTCAATTGTCTCAAATGTCTTGTATGCTGCAGCATTAAGATTTCCCTTCTCTAGAACTAAATGGCTGATGCCAATCCCTGAAAAACAGCCCCATAGCATTATCCCTCCTTCACCAAACCTTACAGCAGGCACAATGCAGTCAGGTGGGTAACATTCTCCAGACATTCACCATACAAAGACTTGTCCATCAGATGCCAGATAGAGAGTGGGATCCATCACACTACACAGAACCTGTTTCCACTGCTCCAGGGTCCAGTGGTGGCAGCTTTAAACCACTCCATCTGAGACTTGGCATTGTGCTTGATGATGTAAGGCTACATGCAGCGTTGCTCGACCATGGAAACCCATGCCATGAAGCTCCTGGTAGGGGCGCAGTGTTTGTGCTGATGTTAACACCAGAGGAGGTTATGAAGTCAGCAGAGCGTTTGTGACTTTTCTGCCCTCTGCTCCTCAGCACTCAGTGATCCCACTCTGTAACTTTACATGGTCTCAACTTCATGGCTGAGTATCTGTGGTTTCTTCTACTTCTTAATAATATCATTCAAAGGGGATGGAGAAATATTTAGGAGACAAGAAATGTCCTGAATGGACTTGTTACACGGGTATCTCTTATTACAGGACCGTGCTGGTGAGCTCTTTACCACAAGCCATTCTGTCACAAGTCACATGCTGACTCGGCATGAGAAAATAAAGACTAGTCGGCACTGCTCCATAGTATAAAATTGGAGCGAGTGCTATTCGATGAAACATCAGATAGCTCTCATCCGAGTTATACGCTGGCTACTTGTCAATGTGAGCAAACCTTAAAGGGGTTGTCCAGGCTTATCACTAAAATATGCAGTCACTCTATGTAACTGCAGCCTTGTGATTCCCTGATGACGGTTGTGAGAATGAGCAGTATTAGACCACAAGTATGCCACATTCCAACTAGACCTGTGTGGCCTCGCTCAATACAATCAAATTCAGCGAGGCCGCACACATCTATTCGGAATATGATTGAGAGTATGAATATCGCATACTTGCATTCATATGATGGCACGGTCTTGCCGCCAGCACCAGAGAATCCTTACAAGGCATACTGCACACAATGGGAGAATTCACAATTCTGCAGTCACATAAAGTGACTGCAGACTTTCGTGATAAGCCTAGACTACCCCTTTTACTCTATATAAGCTCTAATGTACAGAGCTATAATATAACACCCATAGAAGTCTGAGACCCTACTGTATTTCTATATGCCTATTGTAAGGGACCCGTGCCTGCAGAGTATGCTTTGCGGTCCCTAAATACCCTGTGACAGTACCCCTAAGTATGTAAGAACTGGGGATTTGTGGCTTACCCCTTTTCGGGACACAAGTGATATGATGTTATGGGGACCTTGATATTTCCAACGATTTAGTGAAGCCAGAGTCCATTGTAAAAAGTTAAAAACATCTTGACTTGCATGCTTCACACAGGGTTTCAACACTTGGTAGAAAACAAAGTAATTCTTCAGCATTTCTTCTGAATTATAGCGTAGATGGAAAAGGTGCCACACCAATGAGCACTTCACCGCATTCAAACAGTCCCTCACTACCTTCAAGTCCACACTCACTGCAGCAAAACAAACATACTGTACTTCTTATCTCTCATATCCTCCCTGTCTCACAACCCCAAACAGCTATTCAACACCTTCAATTCTCTCCTGCGTCTCCCAGTGCCTCCTCCCTCTCTTATTTCAGCTGAACACTTTGCCTCATTCTTCAAGCAGAAGATTGACACCATCAGACAAAGCGTTTGCCTAAAGTCCCCACAGCCCCTCCTCATATCCACTCAACCCTCCTCCTCCAAAACCAGCTTCTCCACCATTATGGAAGATCAACTTTCCTCTTTACTCACCAAATCACACTTCACCACCTGTAAACTTGACCCAATCCCGTACCACTTCATCCCAAACCTTACCACTATCTTCATTCCAACCCTAACCCACCTTTTCAACCTGTCACTAACAACTGTCATCTTCCCCTCATGCTTCAAACATGCCTCAATCACACCCATCCTCAAAAAGCCCTCCCTTGACCCTTCCTCTCTGACTAGCTATCGTCCCATATAACTTCTCCCTTGTGCCTCAAAACTACTGGAACAACACGTCCATTCTGAACTGTCCTCCCACCTCTCCTCCTGCTCCCTCTTCGACCGCCTACAATCTGGTTTCCGACCGCACCATTCTACTGAAACTGCACTGACTAAAGTCACCAACGGACCTACTAACTGCCAAATCCAAGTGACACTACTCTGTCCTCCTCCTCCAGGACCTGTCATCTGCCTTCGACACAGTGGACCATTCCCTCCTACTACAGACTCTCTCATCACAGACTTGGCCTTATCTTGGATCTCCTCATACCTAACAGACCGGACATTCAATGTCTCCCACTCACACACCTCATCTCACCCCCTATCTGTCGGTGTTCCCCAAGGTTCAATTCTAGGACCCCTGCTCTTCTCCATCTACAGATTAGGTCTGGATCAGCTCATAGAGTCTCATGGCTTTCAGTATCACCTTTATGCCGATGACACACAGATCTACCTCTCTGGACCCGATATCTCCCCCCTACTAACCAAAATCCCACTATGTCTGTCCGCTATTTCATCCTTCTTCTCTGATAGATTTCTAAAACTTAACATGGATAAAACAGAATTCATCTTTCCCCCATCTCACTCAACCCCCCCAACTTACCTATCTATCAACGTCAATGGCTGTCCACTCTCCCCAGTGCCGCAAGCTTGCTGCCTTGAGGTAACCCTGGATTCTGGCCTCTCCTTCAAACCACATATCCAAGCCCTTTCCACTTCCTGCCGACTCCAACTTAAAAATATATCCCGGATCCGCACATTCCTCAACCATGGATCTGCAAAAACAATAGTGCATGCCCTCATCACCTCCCGCCTCGACTACTGCAACCTCCTGTTCTGTGGTCTCCCTTCCAATACTCTTGCACCCCTCCAATCTATCCTAAACTCCGCTGCCCAACTAATCCACCTGTTCCCCTGCTATTCCCCAGCCTCTCCTCTCTGTCAATCTCTTCACTGGCTCCCCATTACTCAGAGACTCCAGTTGAAAACCCAAACCATGGCATATAAAGCAATTCACAACCTGTCTCCTCCATATATCTCTGACCTAATCTCCCGGTACATACCCGCACGCAACCTCCGATCCTCACAAGATCTCCTTCTCTACTCCCCTCTTCTCTTCTCTTCCCACAATCGTATACAAGATTTCTCCCGTGCATCCCCCCTACTCTGGAACGCTCTACCCCAACATATCTGACTCTCTCCTACCGTGGAAACCTTCAAAAGGAACCTAAAGACCTACCTCTTTCGACAAGCGTACAAACTGCAGTAACCACCGCACCACCATACAGCTGCACAACCAGCCCTACCCTCACCTGCTGTATCCTCACCCATCCCTTGTAGACTGTGAGCCCTCGCAGGCAGGGTCCTGGCTCCTCCTGTACCAGTCGCCATCACGTTTTGTTCAAGATTATTGCAATTGTTTTTGCTATGTATACCCCTTTCTCACATGTAAAGCGCCATGGAATAAATTGTGCTATAATAAAAACTAATAATAATAATAATTATGCAGAGGCTCATACTTCGTTTTAGTTACATAAGGGATATTTTGATGGTACCTATTACAATTTCAGAGTGACAGAGTACTTCTGAGCATGGTGACTCAGTGGTTAGCACTGCAGCCTTGCAACGCTGGGGTCCTGGGTTCAAATTCCACCAAGGACAACATCTGCAAGGCGTTTGCATTTTCTCCCCGTGGTTGCGTGGGTTTCCTCCAGGTTCTCCGGTTTCCTCCCACGCTCTAAAGACATACTGATAGGAAATTTAGATTGTGAGCCCCAATGGGGACAGTGCCGATAATGTGTCTGAATTGTAAAGCACTGCGGAATATATTGGCGCTACATAAATAAAAAGATTATTTATTATTATTCTGAGAGCTTTTCAGCTCTGAACTTCAACTTTCTCTATCTTTCACTATAGTAGAGACCCTGTGCTCCTTCCTGGTCGAAATAAGACTGCTCTACCCCTTCAAGACCGGTTTCACATGTTGACCCATAGCCCACTCCTTCTAACTGCCTAGGGGAATTACGCTTCCCTCAACTCTATTTATTGATTGCTACAGCAGTTACTCACTGATGGTGAAAGGGACCTTCTCATTACTTGACGCGCCCCCTGGGCCCTGGGGATACCCGGAGCTGGGCCTTGTAGATGCTGGGGGTTGTAGTCACCGTGGCGGTGACCCGGTCCGTGACCCAGGGCGGTCAAACCAGGGTAGTCTATGCGTGTCTGTTATGTATAGTCCGACTACGCCACCTGTGGAATGCGGTTATTGGGAACCCCCGCTGCGGAGCAGTCCGCTGAAGCTGGTGGTATGTGCAGCAAGGTGATGCAACTCCCCACAGGAAGAGTGTAGCTTCAGGGCAGCGCGTATGGATGATGGTGGTGGTGGTGCAAGGTGTCGCGGTGCAAGAATAATCACAGAGTCCAAACGATGCAGTCCCAGATCCTTTACTCACGGTTTAAGCAGTTCCAGTTACAGGGCCAGTGTAAGAGCCCACGGCGTCCTGTGCTCACGCAGTAAGGGGCTCGGACGACTCCCAGATACCTCCAGAGTATTTATCAGGACCCACTTCTGTGTGTCCTTTCTGGCCTTCTCCCTGCACCTCACACCTAGTAGCACTCCTGTCCGGTGTCCTCGGGCCTTGGTGGGCGACGTGTGTTCCGTCCCCATTGTCCTATGCGGCTACCTTCCTAGCACACTGGTATGGACTTATGGTCTGCGGTATTTGAAATGCTGCAGCCTCCGATTCTCTAGTTAGGCTTTGTAGCTCTTGGCTAGTTAAGGGACCGGTTCCCTTTCTACGGCCTGACCCCCCTACCTCCTGGCAGCGGCGGGCGTTCGGGTGGCTTGCTGGACGGCCCGTACCCCTGGGGTCCCTTCTCTTCTCGTCCTGGAGCCTCTCCTGCTCCCCTTTTCTCTCCTTTCTCCTTCAGGCTCAGGCCTCCTGACTTGGCCCGCCTGTGGAGCAGAGCTCGTGCAGAGCCTCTGCTCCTGTCACTTCTCCTCACAACTCCAACTCTCCACTCTGACTTCCTTGAACCAAAATGGTTCCTTCCTTTTATATCTTCTACTCAGTGCTCCCAGGATCTACGTCCTCCACCCATCCACTGCTTAGTTCCCCCTCTCTAAGTGGTTCCTCCCCACTCCAGCCAGGGATCAGGGACTGTGCTCTCCCGTAGGAGCAATCTCGCCCTGTCCCCTGGAAATGTGGTGTAGTGGATGTAGTGTTAGGGTCCTGAGCCATACTCCTTCCTTACCGGAGAGCGAGATACCACACCTCTGGATGAGATGCAATACCTCTGTGGCGACCGAACCCTCAGGGGCGTCACACACACCCCTGGTAAAACACAGCACGTCCGCGGGCTGGAAAAGAGTAAAAAGACAGATATATTTCAAAGACATGCAAAAACTTTTAGGATGCATCCGCATATAAGATTGTAAACAACACTTCTTCCCTTTATGGGAGGCATACTTCTTTCAACATTACTGGTTATGTTTCTTTTACCAAAAACATTATAAACACTTTCTTCACATGTATAAAACATTATAAAACTCTTTTCACTTTTATCAACACATGTTTTGCATATAAAACTTTTGTTAACTGGTCACAGTGATGTCTGCAACCAGGTGTCCATTTTTCAATAAGGTGCAAACTTGCAAACACGAACATGAGGGACCCATCCCAAACCCTCAACGAAGGCCCTGGGGTGGCTGCAGGGCTTAGACGATCCAGTTGCTGGACCTAGTCTTCGACCACCTCCAACGGGTTTTTGTTCTGAGGTCACTCGTTGTAGTTCTTATAAAACCAATAGGGGGCACTCTAAGAAGTGCCAAACTATTTACAATATCAGTTCTCAGGAAGATCACCGTCCTCTTTCCTAACGTCTTTCTACACCCTTACGGGTAACTGCATGAACACATAAAACCGGGCAAACTTGCAGTGCCTCTGCATACCCTAACGGGTAACTTATTTACATTTTCAAAGTTTTGCTCCACCTACTATACTCAGTAAGGGTGCTCCCTCCGGGGAGGCTCTGGTCCACCGCAGGCTGACCCAGCCGGTTCTTCAGCATGGTAGGGCGTTGTCTCCACCCGGTGGACATTGAGGGCATACCAGCCCCTTACTCCTCGGTGACGGGTGTAGGACACGGTGTCCCCGGGATCAGGATGCAGGTCCCAATCTGGGTGTCCCTCTGGCAGGTGGGACTCCACGTCTCTTCTGTTTACAAACAGATCCGTGCCTGACAGCAGGTCCTGGATGAACCCCTATCCTTTGTTAAGGTTAAATTTTACTATGGTCCCGGTGATTCGGGGACCACTAGTGGTCTGCTGACTTCTGCGGGTCCTGGTCTTCTCCTCCATGTTTTTGGCCTCGAGCTGCTCCCACCGCACACGCCGTAAGCTGCACTCCCTCTCAAACTGGATCAGTTGCTGGTGGCAGAACTTTTGGCGGCGGGCGGCAGCTGCCCTTGTCTCCTGGGAGAACCCCATCAGATCCTCCCCAGAGCAATCCCACTCGAATTGGGCCTAGTCTTCCAGCAACTGGGAGACGGCGGCGGTGGGCTGCGAAGCGGGCAGGAGCGAAGGCTGCTGGTCCTCTACCTCCGCGGACCAGTCCCACTGGTGACATCCGTACATCCATGCGGGTGTCAGAGGGGAAGGTTCTTGCAGAGGGCCTAGGAGCGGGCCGGCGCCGCTGGCGTCCGAAGGTGGTTCCGGGGCCTGGAGAGCGCTTAGGGCGGGCGCACTTTGGTAATAGTGCGGCGAGCATGCAGCGGCGTCACCCAGGTTTAAAGGGCCAGGCTCGGGCATTGGTAGTGGGGTGGTTTCAGTGACGCCCAGGATTAGCAGCTCCACCAGGGGACCCAGGAACAGGTCGACGCTTGCAGTGCCCGGGACAGGGAGACTTCCCATACCTGCTCCCGCGGTTGTTCCTGCGTCACTCACAACCTCCCGACTCTGCTCTCGGTCCTCGGAAGCTGGGGCGCTGCCGGTGTCTGGCAGCGTTGCTGGCTGCCGTGCCGCCATCCACTGCTTCATCTCCCGCTTCCACTCCTCAATGGTGTCCCGCTGGGCCCTGGCCATCCTCCGGCCCAGGTCTTCCATGCCAGTGCAGAGGAATTCAGTGTCCTCTCAGGGGAGCTTGGCCACCAGCTCCTCCAGGGTATAAGGCTCTTCAGCCTGCAGCATGCCACTGGCAGGGTCTCCGGTGCTGCTGCGGTCCATGTCCTTTCCCGGGTGCGGCCTGCCTGGACTGGTCCAGACCACACCCTGTCTCTCAGTTTTTCTGCCTCCCCTCCCCTTTCGGGGGCGGTCCCAGGGCAGTCTGCCGTCGGTCACTTCCAAGGGCAGCCCCCCCACATCGATGGACACATCCACACACATAATCACTGCTTCTTGGGGGCGGGCCCCGCTTTTGGCGCCATTCTGGGACCTGGCCCACGATGCGAGGTGACCTTTGGTTGTTGTTTGGCTGGCACATAATGGTGCCCATTCTTCAGGGGTGGGCGCCACATTCAGTAGAAAACACAGTCTTTTAGGCACACAATACCCGATGGTAACAGGTGGGTTACGTATCCTGCCGACTACGCCAAAATTGATGCGCCCCCTGGGCCGTGGGGATACCCGGAGCCGGGCCTTGTAGATGCTGGGGGTTGTAGTCACCGTGGCGGTGACCCAGGGCGGTCAAACCAGGGTAGTCTATGCGTGTCTGTTATGTATAGTCCGACTACGCCACCTGTGGAATGCGGTTATTGGGAACCGCCGCTGCGGAGCAGTCCGCTGAAGCTGGTGGTATGTGCAGCAAGGTGATGCAACGCCCCACAGGAAGAGTGTAGCTTCAGGGCAGCGCGTATGGATGATGGTGGTGGTGGTGCAAGGTGTCGCGGTGCAAGAATAATCACAGAGTCCAAACGATGCAGTCCCAGATCCTTTATTCACGGTTTAAGCAGTTCCAGTTACAGGGCCAGTGTAAGAGCCCACGGAGTCCTGTGCTCACACAGTGAGGGGCTCGGACGACTCCCAGATACCTCCAGAGTATTTATCAGGACCCACTTCTGTGTGTCCTTTCTGGCCTTTTCCCTGCACCTCACACCTAGTAGCACTCCTGTCCGGTGTCCTCGGGCCTTGGTGGGCGACGTGTATTCCGTCCCCGTGGTCCTATGCGGCTACCTTCCTAGCACACTGGTATGGACTTATGGTCTGCGGTATTTGAAATGCTGCAGCCTCCGGTTCTCTAGTTAGGCTTTGTAGCTCTTGGCTAGTTAAGGGACCGGTTCCCTTTCTACGGCCTGACCCCCCTACCTCCTGGCAGCGGCGGGCGTACGGGTGGCTTGCTGCACGGCCCGTACCCCTGGGGTCCCTTCTCTTCTCGTCCTGGAGCCTCTCCTGCTCCCCTTTTCTCTCCTTTCTCCTTCAGGCTCAGGCCTCCTGACTTGGCCCGCCTGTGGAGCAGAGCTCATGCAGAGCCTCTGCTCCTGTCACTTCTCCTCACAACTCCAACTCTCCACTCTGACTTCCTTGAACCAAAATGGTTCCTTCCTTTTATATCTTCTACTCAGTGTTCCCAGGATCTACGTCCTCCACCCATCCACTACTTAGTTCCCCCTCTCTAAGTGGTTCCTCCCCACTCCAGCCAGGGATCAGGGACACTTGTGCTCTCCCGTAGGAGCATTCTCACCCTGTCCCCTGGAAATGTGGTGTAGTGGATGTAGTGTTAGGGTCCTGAGCCATACTCCTTCCTTACCTGAGAGTGAGATACCACACCTCTGGATGAGATGCAATACCTCTGTGGCGACCGAACCCTCAGGGTCGCCACATTCTTCTCCTTCAATCTCTGCACTCCGTCCATTAGTAGTTGTGATTTGTTGCTGTAGAACTTGTTCTAGGACTTTCTTTAACCCTTCAATTACTCAGTTGCTAACAAACTCTCCAACTTGTGGCCTTATAAGTGATAACACTTCTTATCCCTTCAATATCTCAATGATAACTCACTTCTAAAAGGAACTAGCTTCCTGAGTGCCCATGTAACTCCTTCCAACCTGAGCTGGCTTCCAACTGTTAACTCTATCCACAACTTGTGGCCTTATAAATGATACCACTTCTTACCCCTTCAATATCTTACTGATAACTCACTTCTAACAGGACCTAGTTTCCTGAGTGTCCACGTAACTCCTCCCAACCTGAGCTGGCTTCCAACTGTTAACCCTATCCACAGGCTAACGAAACTGCTACTGCATACAGTCTAGAAAATCACATGTAATACAATAATACAATAAATCTTCAGAGATGGTATCAGGATGACTTCTCCAACTTTACACTCTGATATGTAGGCATATGACGATGCTTTCTGTTAGATTTTATTGTGTAGCATTGATTTAATATCTACAAAATTTGCAAGGAAACCCAGTTTTGGTGGTCCAGTTACCTTTGCTATTGGGTGGTGAGCCCAGAGGACCTAAAGATGTAGCAACCGGCAAAATACCGGTTCACCTAATAGCAAAGTACCAAAATAGTATAATGGTTAGCTTGCTACATCTGTAAATTATTATCAACTAAGATAGTGAAGATTTGGCTCATAGGTCATAGAAAGGGGGTGGATGGAACATAAACATCAGCCCTATCTCTCATGGGTGACAAAACTGTAACAGGTACTGAGTTTGAGTGGTTTATATAGAGCCACCTACTGTGTTCGCCACTGTCCGTAGTCCTTTGTCTCCATGAAGGCTCTGTGCACAGTCAAATAGAAAAAATATATAATACTTGTCATAAAAAAATAAAACGGGTTTCTGTTTTATCTCTTCCAATATTAATTGTGGTATGAATAGGTGAAGAACACTTGATTGGGTCATTAAGGGAGAGGTTTATGTCCTGTAGATCATGGACTTTCTCTCCCTGGGTTTATGTGCAAGGACACTCTAAATAGTCATGCATCAGACATAATATTTCCATGCTGCACGGAGAGCGATAGGAGACATTCACTGAGGTTTTTATCTTCACCGTATAGATCAATTTTCGAATACTGTATTCACTGACTGAGTACAAAACCAATTTTATCTGCTGCATTGATGTGTGAACTATATCAAAGGGGAGAACATTTCTTCTCTCTGCCGCCTGGTCCTGTACGGTGATCATTTAGGCGTGATCCTGTAAATATACATATTTAGAGCTCTTTAAACCATGCTTTTCAGGCGACCTTGAAGTGGCAGCAGTTGATTCTTCCAGGATATTTAACAGCAAAGTGTGTCTTAGTAATGATTGGTGGGTGGGAGATGCCAATCACAGCAGAAGAAATGATCGGACCGATGCGCCATTTAATAGCACAGATCTTTAATGGTGCAGCACCTAGCATTCCATTCCCTGTCTGTGACATAGTAGTTTTAACCCATTAAAAGCTCAAGAGTGTAAGAAACGCACATTGTCAGAAAAAGGCTATCCTGAAAAGTCAGTATGGAGCACAATCAGAACATTAAAATCTATACAATGTATTATTGTGATTTTCAAAGCATCTCAACCCTTCACTTAAGTGTCCCAGGGTAGAACATCAATGCCCTAAGAATATTGTGTAACCCATGAAATGAATAGATAACGTAAAAGATATGATCATATGAACATCTAACTTCTATGAGTTTTGAACCACTTTCACTAATACTGGAAAAATAATATTCCAAATTCATGCATGTTCATCCTATTACTAAAATTGCTCCCTTTACAAGCAAAAAACAATGACACTATGGACATGTAGTGATGAGCGAGCACTAAAATGCTCGGGTGATCGATGCTCAGGTTGAGCACATTGAAACACTCGGGTGCTCGACCCAAGCAACGAGCCCAATGTAAGTCTATGGGAAACTCAAGCATTTTTCAGGCGGCTTCCCCCGCCGGTCTGCAGAGGGCCTACAAATTGCCCAAATCGATGAGAACAGTGCTCAAATGACATGGGGACAGCATGGGGAAGGCCCCAGGAAGCATTTATGACTCCCAGGTCACTTCTGTCCACAACATTGTCAGAGGTATTACGCCACGTTTACGGACTCACAATAAAACATACCAAAATGGATTTTCCTAGGAAATATGTTAAGGAACATCCTTTCCAGGGTAATGACTTGTATAGAAAGCAAAATAAATAAATAAAGCTCTTCCACACCTTGGGCTATGTTCACACGTAGCGTTTTTGATGCGTTTTTTCACTTTTGCATTGCTTTCAACTGTGACAAATGCATTCACCAGGAAATGTCATTTTAACATAATACAACCTTATCTGGCCATTTGGTGTGTGAGATATTATCAGACACATCCTGTTTCATTTATGAAGGAGGGACTCTGAAAGTCACAAAGCCTATTTTTATAGGGCCATCAGGCGGCCTTTACTATTCTTAAAGGGCCAGCAGTCGGCCCTCACTATTCTTAGAGAGCCATTAGCCGGCTATGGTTTTTTGTTCCCATTACTAAAGAGTGGGTCTCCTATACTGTTATTGCGTATGCAGTGAGTGCCAGGGCTGCCCAAAATTTGGACGCACCCCGATAACACTTTGAAAATTTGGATGCACCCCAATACCCCTTTGAAGATACTTAGAGGTGGGCCTCATAAAAAAAGTTCCCATTATTAGGAAGTGGGTCTCCCATAGTGTTGACCTATGCAGTGAATGCAAGGGCTGCCAAAAATTGGGAAGCACTCCAATGCCCCTTGGAAGAGACGTGGAGGAGGGCCTCATAAAAAATGTTCCCATTATTAGGAAGTGGGTCTCCCATTGTGTTTGCCTATGCAGTTTATGCAAGGGCTGCCAAAAATTGGGAGGCACTCCAATGCCCCTTGGAAGAGATGTGGAGGAGGGCCTCATAAAAAAATGTTCCCATTAGAAAGGAGCAGGCCTCCTATACTTGTAATGCCCATGCACTAAGTGTATGGGCTAACAAACATTTACCCCTGGGGGGTATACATGAACATACTGTATAAAAAATTTTTTTACGGGCATCATAATCACCCCTTAAAAAATGATATGGGTGTTGCATCACGGACCACGGTCACCCTGGTGATATGGTGGTGGAGGATGAGGAGAAGGAGGAGAACAAGAGCAAATAGCGAAAATCAGGAAGCGTATACCCATGTCTGGGTGTGAAAAGGTGCATGGGAATACACCTCCTAAGAAAAGACACTGGATTTGAGTTTATGTTACGCTGCTATCATTCGGTGGTGTTGAGAAGTCTGGTCCAATCCAGCCCTTGTTCATTTTTATAAGAGTCAGCCTATCAGCTTTTTCAGTAGACAGGCGGATGCGCTTATCAGTTATAATTCCAACAGCGGCACTAAAAACCCGCTCTGATAAAACGGTGGCGGCGGGGCAGGCCAGAACCTCCAAGGCATAGAGAGCCAGTTCATTCCACGTATCCAGCTTGGATACCCAATAATTATAAGGCACAGAGGAATCACGGAGGACGTTGGTACGGTCGGCAAGGCACTCACTCAGCATCTTCCCAAACTTTGCACTGCTTGTGAGAGTACCCTGCGCCTCAGAGCTTATGTGATGGGAGGGGCTGAGAAAATTCTCCCAGAACTTTAACAGTGTTCCCCTGCCTCTGCTGGATTGAAGTTTTGTCTCTCTCGCCTGTACTCCTTGGTTGTCCAATGAAGTGTGACCTCTGCCACCAGCGTTTTCAGATGGGAATTTTTTTAATAGTTCCGCAACAAGGGCCTTCTGGTACAGCCCCATTTTTACAGACCTGTCCGCCTCAGGAATAAGAGATATAAAGTTCTCCTTGTAGCATGGGTCTAGAACTGTCACCAATAAGTAATGACTGTCACCCAAAATTTTGAGAACGCGAGGGTCATGGGAAAGGCAGCGTAACAAACTCAGCCATGTGTGCCAGACTACTAGCAGGCAAGACTTCTGTGTCCTCACCAAGAGGATAACTGACCATGCTCTCCTCCTCCTCCTCCTCCTCTCTGTCCTCTGGCCATCCACGCTGAACAGACGGTATGACAGCTGTGCAGGTAGTACCGTCTATAGCGCATGACACTAGCTCCTGTTCTTCCTCCTCCTGCTCTTCCTCATTGTCCCCCAATCCACGTTAAGATGAGATGAGGCTGGGCTGTGTGTAATCACCCTGTATGGTTCCTTGCTCCATCTCATCGTGCTCCGCCTGCAATGCATCCCCTTTGATTGTGAGCAGAGAGCATTTCAGAAGACAGAGAAGCGTCATCGCCGCTCACCATCTTGGTGGAGTCCTCAAAGTTTTGGAGGATGGTACATATGTCTGACATCCATGTCCATTCCTGAGGTCTTATGTGTGGAGTCTGAGCTGAATACCGACGGCCTTGTTGATGCTGGTACTCAACAACTGAACTCTTCTGCTCACAAATCCTTCCCATCATCTGCAGTGTAGAGTTCCAACACGTGGGGACATCACACACCAGTCTGTGAGCCAGAAGCTGCAAACGCTGCTGAAACACGGCAAGGGCGGCGTAAGCTGTAGGTGACTTTCTAAAATGGGCACACAGGTGGCGTACTTTACTAAGCATATTAGGCAGCTCCAGGTAGGATTTGAGAAACCGCTGAACCACGAGGTTAAGCACATGGGCCAGGCATGGTACGTGTGTGAGCTTGCCTCACCTCAGAGCCGCCACCAGGTTCTGGCCATTGTCACACACAACCATTCCTGGCTGTAGGTTAAGCGGTGTGAGCCACAGATCTGCCTGCTCTTTCAGAGCTGTCCACAACTCTTCAGCATTGTGTGGTTTGTCACCTAAGCATATTAGTTTCAGCACAGCCTGTTGCCGCTTGGCCGAGGCAGTGCTGCAGTGCTTCCAGCTTGTGACTGTGACTGTGGTCATTTCAGAGATGGAGGCTGAAGAGGAGGAGGAGGAGGAGGCTGAAGATGATGAGGTGCAGGAGCTGTAGACCAAGGGGGGCAACCCTGATTGACCTAGGGCCCACAATCCTTGGCGTCGGGAGGACGTGTTCCGTCCCAAGGTCCGACTGGGTCCCGGCTTCCACTATGTTAACCCAGTGTGCCGTCAGCGAGATGTACCGTCCCTGCCGACAAGCACTTGTTCACATGTCCGTGGTTAGGTGGACTTTTCCAGTAAATGCGTTATTGAGGGCACGGCTAATGTTTTTGGACACGTGTTTGTGTAATGCGGGGACGGCACACCGGGAGAAATAGTGGCAAATGGGGACCAAGTACCGAGGGACAGCCGCAATCAGGTTGTGGAATGCTTCCGTCTCCACGAGCCTAAAAGGCAACATTTCGAACGCAAGCAGTCGTGAAATGTGAGAATTTAGTAGTGTGGCCTGTGGGGTGTTGGCTGCGTATTTGCGCTTGCGTTCCAAGGACTGGGGTATGGACAACTGAAAGATGCGCTGAGACAAGGACATGAACGTGCTTCCTGATTCTGCTACTTGAGAGTGTGCAATGACCGGTGCAGGGCAGGAGGCATCTTTGAATGCACCATGGACAGGGGATTGGCTTGCATGCACAACAGCGGAAGAAGCAATGGTGCCACCCACAGACACTGTTCCTGGACCCTGGGGTTCGGCCCACAAAGTCGGGTGCTTTGCTGCCATGTGCCTGATCATGCTGGTGGTGGTCAGGCTGGTCGTTTTGCCACCCCTGCTGATGCTGACCTGGCAGGTGGTGCAAATGGCCTTTTTGGGGTTATCGGCAGAGTCTTTAAAAAACAACCAGACTCGGGAAGACCTAACAGTTGTACTGGCAACTTCATTCGTGTTGGTGTTACGGGGAATGGTTGCCTGCCTTCTGTCTGTAGCCACCACACTGCTTCTTCCTGCCTGTTGGGGTGTTCTGCCTCCCTCCCTCTGTGTGTTGCTGTCCTCGCTCTGCATGTCCTCCTGCCAGGTTGGGTCACTTACTATATCATCCACCACCTCGTCTTCCACTTCCGCACGCTGGACCTCCTCTTGACTTTCTGGCAATTGTGTCTCATCATCGTCCACCTCTTGTGACACTTACCCACCGTCGCCTTCATGTGACCGTGGCTGCACAAATATTTGGGCATCGCTACATGCGATCTCCTCTTGGAGGAGCTCAGATTGTGATTGTGAACTTGAATGAGAGTGTTTAGGGGGGATATGGATTAGCCCTAAGAATGTGTACACAGTCATGATGTTGCATATCTAACACAGCTGTCCGAGTGGTTTTAGCTCCAGCGGTCAGCTGTGTGACCCGGACACGCCGACCGTTTGTGCAAACAGCCGGAGCAGGGGTGTGAGGAGGTGTTCGCCACAGCTGACTGCTCCTCACAGTGACCATACAGACCGACCGCTTGGCAGTGAGATAATCACCTCTTGCCGGCGGCGACCACCTTCACCGGCTTTGTAGCGTGATGTGTGCAGCAGCTCATACACACTATGTTATTTGCGAATGCCGGCCACATGTTTGGATAGCGTGATAGAGGTGTCAGGAGTTGTTTGACATAACCAACTATTCCTCACTGCTATTTAACATTATTCACTGCTTGGCGACTGTCAGTTAGGGGTATACACTTTATAGATGTCAAACAGTCACGCCAGATAGGCAGACTGTTACATGATATGCGCAACATTTTAATTACAATCTGTTACTATACTATCAAGTACCTCAAATTCTACAATAATTGAATTCAACTGTGCCACTTGATATGGTAAAAGCACCGAGTTAATTCTCATATATGAGGGGCTCCTTGTTTAATATACAGTTATAGTTCAATAATTAGGGGACTGGGTTGAGGCATCCATGTACCTCATTTATCTCAAATTCTATTATTAATTTAACTCAATTGTGCTATTTGACATTTTACAAACATCAAGTCAATTCTTATATATGGGGGACTCCTTGTATAATATACAGCCACAGTCCAATAATTAAGGGACTGGACTGAGGCGCTCCTAACTTATCCCACACCTCATTCAGCCAGATTTATTAGTGGGCACCACATTTGGAAATCACAGGGTGGTTGCCTTATATGCATCGCTCGATGCATGTGTATTAACTATATTTTAATAAATTTAATAAAGTATTAGATTTTAAAATCAAATATGTCCACAATTTGTAAATTTAATAAATATAATTTATTTTAATTATAGTAGTATATGTCCACACTTTTTTCCCATTCTTTTCCTTTCCCCTGTTTTACATACTCTATTGGTGGTGTACACCTGTGGATACAGATCTGATGAGATTTGACTACACTCTGGGAGAAAGGAGGTTCAGGGTGAGGAATATGCAGTCCAGACTCACGGCTACTGAGACTTGACCGTGTGGAAGACAGGGTGGTGGTGGTGGTGATGGCTAAGTGACTGGAAGCATTATCCGCTATCCTACCAACAACCTTTTCACACTGCTCTGGGTTCAATAGTGGTGTGCTGCAGTCCCCTAGGAATTGGGACAGGAAGGTCAGGCGAGAAGATGTGGGTGTTTGTTGTGGCATACTTTCAGCTTGCCCACTTCCTTGTCCTCGGCCTCTGCATGCACCACCACCATCATGTCCAGTTCCCCGTCCTTTGCCACGTGCCTTGCCCATTTTAAATGGAGGACAATATCTTACACGTTCACTACAAATGACTGAGTTTGGAGCAAACTTATATGTGATCCGTGTGACGGAGAAAACTGAGTTTTAAATACCTGGCCTGTAGGTAAGTAGTCTGAACAGCAAACCGGTGTCAATTGCTTCACTGACACACTGAAACAAACTTTTAATGGAGGCCAGAAGTAGCAGTATTTTCTGAAAACGTATATGTGATCCGTGTGACGGAGAAAACACAGTTTTACATAGCTGGATTTCTAGCGCTGCAATATGGAAAGGACCTGGCTGTATTCTGCAGGGCCAACAAGCAAATGGCGCAGAAAAATGGTGTTCTCTGGACTGCTTTTTAAGCAAATAAAGAGGATTAAGATCCAAAAAAAGTATTCCTGGCTCCTGAGACCTGGGCCTTTGTCTAGAAATATCTAACAGCAGCAGAAGGCAGAATTGGAATGGAGCCTCTTGTGCTATATACACTGCAGTCTGCTATATACACTGCCTGCCTATATACACTGCCTGCCTGATATCTCTGCAGATAGATTAGTCCTTAGAAGGACTGTTTGTAAAGATGGATATCTGTAATGTACGGTTTTTCTCCCTACACTACCTAATACACAAGACAATCTCTCCTTGACACAGCAGCACCTCTCCCTACACTGTCTGATCCAGAGTGACGAGCATGGCGGCGCCTGGTCTGATATAGACTTGATGATGCTGTGAGGCCAGCCAATCACTGTAATGCCACAACCAACATGGCTGTGGCATTACAATGAGTGGCAGGCAATCCCTGCATGTTGATTGGCGCTTTAAAGAGCGGCAAACATGCAGGAAGGGGACCCGGGCATCCGCCCGAGCATTTCGCAAGTACTCGGCGAGCTCCGAGCATCTCGAGTACTGAGATGCTCAGTTGAGTACTTGCGAGTATGCTCGCTCATCACTATGGACATGTCCACACATGGAGTGAGATAAAAACAAGAAAAAGTATTATATTTTTTCTTCTTTCAGGACTCACACATGGATAAACATAAATAAGCAAGGTGTCAAAAAACACAAATATTGTTCCAATCT
This sequence comes from Phyllobates terribilis, assembly GCF_046119375.1. Classification (NCBI taxonomy): domain Eukaryota; kingdom Metazoa; phylum Chordata; class Amphibia; order Anura; family Dendrobatidae; genus Phyllobates; species Phyllobates terribilis. The sequence goes on along the minus strand of NW_027362767.1, from coordinate 96,569,587 downwards.
GCCACAAATTATCCAATCGAGTTCTAACAATTTGCAATGACTTTTTTTTGCATTATTGAACATACCTTCATAGCAGTTGAAGCTCTATTTTTCTAAGACTTCAGTCTTGTATGCAGAAAAAAAGGACTGAGTTTCATCAGAGTTTGATCTGTGTTAATTTTTATTGTTAGAGTTTCATAAAGTTTCTTTTCCTTAGGAGAAGTTTTCCCAAGCTTCTACTAAGCTAACTTAAAAATCGAACACCACACGGATGGCATCCAAGTGCTGTCTGAACTGGACCAAAATCGGACATATCTTCATGTTTTGCTCGGTCTGCAAAAATACATAAAACACGTGAACAGTCATATAGACTATAATCGACAAAAGCCAAGAAAAATTAAAATGAGTGTATACCCTGTAGTAAGCAAATAGTATTAGTACATGTAAAAATATATAACATAGCGCCATACATAATAGGGCAGGGTGGGAGATTAATTTTCAGAAGGGGCCACATGAGAGACCGTGACTGTTGTGAAGGCCGAACAATAGGCTGAAATTAATTCTGCTCAATATTAACATATTAATTTATAATTATTTTTAATTTTATTTGTATCACTTAATATTGAGCAGAATTAATATGGTGACATAACCTATATACAGTACGAGCCCCCACATAGTCCCCTCAATCAACAACCAAGGCAATCCATCTATGAGTCCTTCATACATGTAAACCATAAAATAAACCCTAACAAAAATTCTCTTTATTTTAAAAACTCAATTCATAAAGACATTAGTGATGGGCGAACGTGCTCAGATAACTTGTTATCCCTGCACGCTCGGGTGTTATCCGAGTATCTTGTAGTGCTCGGATAATATATTCGAGTCCCTGCGGCTGCATGTTTTGTTTTTGTCTGTTAGACAACCACAACACTTAGCAAACAGGCAATCCCCGCATGTGTTGTATCTAACAGCAGATGCAACACTATATATATAGTCCCTATAGGGCCTGAATAGTTGTGTACTTAGCTTAATGGCCGCCCCATATACAGTATGAACCCACACACAGCCCCCTACATACAGTATGAGCCCCTACATACAGTATTAGCCCCCCATAGCCCTGTACATACAGTAGGAGCCCACACACAGCTCCCTACATACAGTATGAGCCCCCATAGCCCTGTACATACAGTAGGAGCCCACACACCCCCTACATACAGTATGAGACCCCATAGCCCTTTGCATACAGTATGAGTCCAAACACAGCCCCTACATACAGTATGAACCCCCCATAGCCCTTTACATACAGTATGAGTCCACACACAGCCCCTACATATAGTATGAGTCCACACACACCCTCCTACATACAATATGAGCACCCACACAGCCCTGCATATACAGTATGAACCCACACACAGCCCCCTACATATAGTATGACCCCCTACATAGCTACCTAGATACGGTAAGAGCTCTCACACAGCCCCAAAGATACAGTATAAGCTCCCACATAACTCCCTTTATACAGTATAAATCCACAGAAAAAGTCCCCTACATACAATGACACCACAGTCCCCCAATATACAGTATGAGCACCCAACATATCCCCCTACATACAGTATGAGCTTTTTACATACAATATGACACCACACAGTCCTCCAATATACAGTATGAGCTTCCACATACAGTATGAGTCCACACACAGCACATAGCCCCCAATATGCAGTATGAGCCCCTACATAGCCACAGTAAGAACCCTCACACAGCCCCATAGATACAGTATGAGTGCCCACATAACTCCCTTTATGCAGTATGAATCCACACAAAGTCCCCTACATACAATGACACCACACAGTTCCCCAATATGCAGTATGAGCCCCCTACATACAACATGAACCCCCACACAGCCATACACATACAGTATGAGTCCTCACATAGCTCCCAATATATAGTATGAGCCCCTACATAGCTCCTTGTAGCCCCCAAACCCACAGGATAACATTAATCTGTAGCCCCTAAGATAATATACTATGCAGCCACTAGCAGCCCCCATGGTCACATATCCGGCAGCCTCCCCATGGTCACATACCCTGTGGCCCCCACAATGGTCACATACCCTGCACCCCCCTCCCCATGGTCACATACCCTGCACCCCCCTCCCCATGGTCACATACCCTGCTGTCCTCCCTTGGTCACATACCCTGCTGTCCTCCCTTGGTCACATACCCTGCTGTCCTCCCTTGGTCACATATCCTGCAGCCTCCCCCCATGTTCACATACCCTGCGGCCCCTCCATGGTCACATACCTTGCCCCCCCATGGTCCCATACCCTGCAGCCCCCCCATGGTCCCATACCCTGCAGCCCTCCCTTGGTCACATACTTAGCAGCCCCCCACATGGTCACATACTTAGCAGCCCCCCACATGGTCACATATCTTGCAGCCCCCCCATGGTCCCATACCCTGCTGCCCTCCCTTGGTCACATACCCTGCAGCCCCCCCCAAGGTTACATACCCTGCAGCCCCCCCATGGTCACATACCCTGTGCCCCCCTATAGTCATATGCCTTGTGGCCCCCATGGACATGACGCGCCCCTGGGCCTGTGTCGCGCTGCGATGCGCACGCGGGAGCTTACCCGGAGCCGGATCTCTGGAGGGTTGTAGTCTCGTGGCGGCGACCCGGTCCGTGCCCAGGGAGTCAAACTGAGCGGCGATGTACTAGCAGTAGATGGTTGATGACTACGCCACCCGTTGAGTGCAGCCAGGAAGCTGCTGCTGCAGGGCAGACCGCTGAGGCCAGTGGTAGGATTGTGCAGCGTGATAGTATAACCCCCAACGGGAGGAGTATGGCCTCAGGGCAGCCGACGTGGATGATGGGGGTAGCAGGAACCACTCAGAGACGGTACGGTGTAGTTCAGGGTCTTTACTGGTAACAACGACAGACCCTCCCGGAGTACTTGCTAGCAAACGGGGCCTGGTCAGTCTTTGAGCAGATGGGATCTCCCCTGGCCAGGCGTAGTTGTAGGCCTCCCAAACTGACTGTACTCTTCTGGCTACCTTGCTAGAAGCTGATGTAAGTAGCCCACGTCCCTGAGTGTACCGTGTGGTGCTCACCCGTATGGCCGGTGACTCGGGGCCTTCTAATGGCTTCCGCTCCACGATGGCGGTGCTGGTCCCACGCGTGTGACCGTGCCTTCGGGCTTCTGGGCCAGAGGACCTGAAATCCCCTGCCTGACGGATTCTGCTGCTGGGTAGGAGTTAGTCCCCACAGCCTCGGACTCCGGGTCCGGTAAAGAATCTTCTTAGTCAGGGCGAGCTCTGTAGCTGCCAGCCCCTGACTCCTTGTAACTCTGCTGTTTCCTATGCTGCTTCTTGACTCCACTCTCCTTGTCTGACTCTCCCTGCCTCAGCCCCGGGTTTATACAGGGGAAGTTCTTCCCCTCCCAAGACTGGGCAGGAGGTGTGGCATGCACAGGATCCCTGACCAAAGGACCTCCCACCTGCTCTCAGACATAACATTACATTACTGTGGAAAACCAGACCCCTGGGGTGCCACAGACACATACTCTGCGGCTCACAGGGTGACATGCCCAAGTCACTCTCTCACAGAACAGAAAGCAGTTATTTGCTTCTTACCGTTACCAGGAGCTGCCAGCAGAAGGGAACAGAAAGAAAGGCAGCACTGAGCACAAGATGAGCAGGGGGCAGAGCCAGCACCGAGCAACGGGAGCTGCAGTGCAGGAGCCGACATCCGGGAATCCCAGGGGCTCTGCACGTGAGTAAAGCAGACGTGGGCACGCAGAGTGTGCTGCGTTTTCGCGTCTGCTGCTTTGTCCTGCAGACAGCGCACATAACATTATAATGAGGGCAGTCTAGCCATGGGCCCCCTTGGAGCTCCGGGCCCCAGGCGGTAGCCCAAATTGCCCTCATTATAATCCGCCTATGCATGTAAATAACATAGTGAAATTAGTTAACACTATTTTAATCAAAAAAAGCGTAAAAGCCATCCCACCGTGACAAGGTATACCTAATTGGGATGGTCCTATCTTATCTCTAGTATTAAAACCTCACCTTGTGTCAGCCAACCACAGTATAGATAAGGGCAGAGTAGGACAAGGGCCTGACTGGTCAGACACTGCCCATGGGAAGCTATGTAGATCAAATACCTAGCTTCAAATGCATGCCCATCCCATGTTTGTGCAAAGTGCAAGAAACCACAGCAAAACCGCTCTATATAATGCCACAATAGCTGCAGCTCTCAATTCGGTCGCCCCCTTACACATACCAAAGCTCGCACAATCAACAGGCAACCCTTGCACACCAGCCTAACCAAAGAGCTGCAATGCACCTCCAGGGTTGCTGAGCGTACTGTAGATGGAAAAGGTACCACTCCAATGAGCACTTCATTGCATTCAAACAGTCCCTCATTACCTTCAAATCCATATTCACTGCTGCAAAACAAACATACTTCTCTTCTCTCATATCCTCCCTGTCTCACAACCCTAAACAATAATTCAACACCTTCAATTCTCTCCTACATCCCCCAGTGCCTCCCCCCTCTCCTCTCATCTCAGCTGAAGACTTTGCCTCATTCAAGCAGAAGATTGACACCATCAGATAAAGCTTTTGCCTAAAGTCCCCCCCCAGCCCCTCCTCATGCCTACTCAATCCTCTTCCTCCAAAACCAGCTTCTCTACCATTACAGAAGACCAATTTTCCTCTTTACTCTCCAAATCACACCTCACCACCTGTGAACTTGACCCAATCCCGTCCCATCTCATCCCCAACCTTACCACAGTCTTCATCCCAACCCTTACCCACCTTTTCAACCTGTCATTAACAACTGGTGTCTTCCCCTCATGCTTCAAACATGCCTCGACCACACCCATCCTCAAAAAGCCTTCCCTTGACCCATCCTCTATGACTAGCTATTGCCCCATATCACTTCTCCCTTATGCCTCAAAACTACTGGAACAACACGTCCATTCTGAACTGTCTTCCCACCTCTCCTCCTGCTCACTCTTTGACCGCCTACAATCTGTCTTCCGACAGCACCATTCTACTGAGACTGCCCTGACTAAAGTCACCACCGACCTACTACTGCCAAATCCAAGCGACACTACTCTGTCCTCCTCCTCCTAGACCTGTCATCTGTCTTCAACACAGTGGACCATTCCCTCTTACTGTAGATTCTCTCATCTCTTGGCATCAAAGACTTGGCCCTATCTTGGATCTCCTCATACTTAACAGACAGGACATTCAGTGTCTCCCACTCACACATCACCTCCTCATCTCACCCCCTATCTGTCTGTGTCCCCCAAGGTTCAGTCCTAGAACCCCTGCTCTTCTCCATCTACACCTTCGGCCTGGGACAACTCATAGAGTCTCATGGCTTTCAGTACCACCTCTATGCTGACGACACACAGGTCTACCTCTCTGGACCCGATATCTCCTCCTACTAACAAAAATCCCGCAATGTCTGTCCGCTATCTCATCCTTCTTCTCTGACAGATTTCTAAAACTTAACATGGATAAAACAGAATTCATTGTCTTTCCACCATCTCATTCATCCCCCCTCCTGACCTATCAACGTCAATGGCTGTCCACTCTCCCCAGTCCCTCAAGCTCACTGCCTTGGGGTAACCCTGGACTCTGATCTTTCCTTCAAACCACATATCCAAGCCCTTTCCACTTCCTGCCGACTCCAACTCAAAAATATCTCCCGTATCCGCACATTCCTCAACCACGAATCTGCAAAAACAATAGTGCACGCCCTCATCATCTCCCACCTCGATTATTGCAACCGCCTGCTCTGTGGCCACCCCTCCAACACTCTCGCACCCCTCCAATCTATCCTAAACTCTGCTGCCCGACTAATCTACCTGTCCACACGCTATTCCCCAGCCTCTCCCCTCTTTCAATCCCTTGACTGGCTCCCATTGCTCAGAGAATCCAGTTTAAAACTATAACCCTGGCATTCAAAGCCATCCACAACTTGTCTCCTCCTTATATTTATGACCTAGTCTCCCGTTACCTACCTGCACGCAACCTCCGATCCTCACAAGATCTCCTTCTCTACTCCCCTCTTATCTCCTCTTCCCACAATCGCATGCAAGATTTCTCCGGTGCATCCCCCCTACTCTGGAATTCTCTACCCCAACATATCAGACTCTCACTTACCATGGAAACCTTCAAAAGGAACCTGAAGACTCACCTCTTCCGACAAGCCTATAACCTGCAGTAACCATTGCTCCACCATACTGCTGCACGACCAGCTCTACCCTCACCTACTGTATCCTCACCTATCCCTTGTAGATTGTGAGCCCTCGTGGCCTCGCTCCTCCTGTACCAGTTGTCGTGACGTTTTGTTAAAGATCTTTGTAATAGTTCATGTATGTATACCCCTTTTTCACATGTAAAACACCATGGAATAAATGGCGCTATAATAATAATAATAATAAAAATGAGCTGGAGCATGAGCTTGTATACGTGCAATGTGTAGGAGAACGTTCACACTGTGGGCAATTCACAGACAAAAACAATATATACCTTCATAGGGGGCTGGTGTCTGAACAGTAGGGCTCCTGTCCTATTCTGCCCTTATCTACATTGAGATCGGTTAACACCAGGTGAGGTTTTAATACTAATGGCTAACACGAGACAAAATTTATAAAAAACATTACAGAAAAAAATGCAGCCTTACCAACACCAGGTCAGATTACCAATGCATTAGCAGGATGCAGCAGACCCCCATGATAAAGGATGTGACAGCACAGATGCTAAATACTGATGCAAACAGCCACCCCCAAACCTACCAACTCATGGAGGGGGTGGCTATGTAGTATTATACATGCACACAGATGGGGCTTGCATAGGACGCCAGTCACACAGATACATGTGATGCACAGTGTCTGGCTTACAGCTGATTGATGACGCCCATACTAATAGATCAGGCGAGCTATCCAGCATTGTATAGGTGCACCCCACAAGACATATGCCCCAATTTACTCAAAAAAATACCAAAGGGCCTGACTGCATCCTGCATAAAAATGTGCAAAAAAGATTAAAAATAATGTATAAATAAATACATTAAATGAGGTATTGGTCAACATTTTGACCAAAATATGCAAGCTTGCAACCCACTTCAAGGGTCCTCACACTTGTGAGTCCTAACACTAAAATTAAAAATGGCTAACATGGGAAAATATTTCAAAAAACATCACAGAAAAAAATATTGCCTTACCAACACCAGGTCAGATCATCAGGTTTTAATACTAGAAACAGGATAGGACCTTCCTGATTGGGTACACCTTGTCGTGGTAGGAAGGCTTTTACATTTTTTAATCAAAGTAGTGTCAACTAAGTATCCTATGTTAATACATGTACTATTATTATTTGCTTACTACAGAGTATATGATCATTTTGCTTTTTTTTTCTTGGGTTTTGTCTGTGAAATGGCCACAGTGTACTCTTATACATTACACGTATATCAATTTATGCTCCGACTCATGTCTTCAGCTTTGATAAACTATAATAGGTACTAGTTCTATCCATCAAAGATGCTGATAGAACTCCTACATGAAGAAATGACGTCTGAATGAGACCTAATACCAAGTTCCAAGTTATCTGCATAGGTGAACATAAAGTTAAGTCAACACTAGTGTAAGTTTGATGGCCAACTGCATACTTCCTTAGGCTGTGTGCACACGATGCTTTTTTAATGCGTTTCCGCTGCGTTTTTGCAGCTGCGGAAACGCATTAAAAACACATGGTAGAAGGGCAGCAATGTTCCCCAATGGAAATCCGCATGTGCTGTGCCCATGCTGCGGATTTTTCCGCAGCGTTTATGCTGCGCTCAAAAATCCGCAGCATGTCCATTCATTTTGCGGAAACGCGGCGTTTTCGCCGCTATTGACTTGCATTAGAATGCGCCAATACCGCAAGACTGCATTTGTACTTGCGTTATTGGCGCGTTCTAATGTGCGGATGGTACCCGAGTGTGGAGGAGAGGAGAGTCTCATCCACACCCAGGTACCATTAAAAAAGCTGTAAAACGAGAATAAAATAAAAAATAAATGTATACTTACCTTCTGTCGGCCCGCGCACCGCTCCTGCTTGGTTCCCGGCACTTTGACGTCAGCGCAGGTCCTTCAACTCACTGCAGAGTCATGTGACGGGTCACGTGACGCTGACGTCGGCAGGTCTTTCAATTCACTGTTGCCGGCAAGGGAGAACGGAGTGAGCGGGACACCGGGGGCCATCGGAGGGTAAAGTATACATTTATGTTTTTATTTTTACCACTCTCTCGGGTCACACTATATAAATCCATGCTGTTTGCATGGATTTATATAGTGTGACCTAGTTGTCACAAGCACTTTCCAGGTGATGCTAATCGCTTGGAAAGCGCTTGTCAATCCGCATGCGGAAATGTCAGTGGGTAACCGCTTCATTTCCGCATGTCCCTGGCAGGAAAACGCATGTATAATCCGCATGCGTTTTTTTCTGCCAGGGAGATGCAGAAACGCTCAGGAAAAAATCCTGAGCATTTCTGCATCGTGTGCACATAGCCTTAGTATTCAGATTAATGTAACCTAAAAAGAGCCAATGTTACAAAACTGGGTCAAACAGCAGCCCTTTTTTATCATCTGCAATAATCAAGCAAAAGTCAACAGAACATGTGTATAGAAATAGTCAGGATCATCAATGATAAGATGCAATCAAAAATTATTTTATTGTTAATGAACAACCAGACCGCATAATTAAAAAAAATTAAAAAGCCAACACAGGCTAAAAATTACCACCACAGAGTCTGTATAGGGACCGGCAATCCTCCTTCAATGTACTCGCAGAGGAAATGATCCACAAACATTATTTTTTAATTATGCTGCCTGTTTGTTCATTAATAATAAAATAATTTATTGTATGTTATCATTGATGATCCTGACTATTTCTATACACACTTTCTGTTCTATTTTGTTTGATCGTATCTGGGTTTTTTTTTAAGTGTGTAGTCAGTGATCTCATTAATTATAGGTTGTGCCCTCAGTTTTTGCTAATGCATCATCTCTAATAATGTTTCCATAGTATCACTAAATTATGAATAATTCGGCGTTACTTCAAAACACGAAGGCTATATAAAGGCCAAAAATACTCAGACATAGGCTTTTGTATCTGTACATGATGCTTAAATATAGACTTCTGCTTGCAAGATCAGAAATGCTGAATGTACAAAGTGATATTAGGTCAGCCCTGTTCACATGATAGCAGCTGTAACGGGTCTGGGAGGCGGAACCTCTGAGCTACTATACAAGGGGGCGGTCCTTGTAAGGGAGCGGGTGGCGACCAGGCAGGCAGTCACAGCAGGTGACCGGGACAGTCTCTAAAAGAACGGGCAGGAGGTCACGGCAAGTGACCGGGGCAGTCTCTGGATGAACGGGCAGATGGTCACGGCAAGTGACCGGGGCAGTCTCTGGGTGAACGGGCAGATGGTCACGGCAAGTGACCGGGGCAGTCTCTGGGTGAACGGGCAGATGGTCACGGCAAGTGACCGGGGCAGTCTCTGGGTAAAGGGTTGGTACGACCTGTGGCGGCTGATGGTAGACGTGAGCTCCCAGGTGAGCAGGCGAGAGTCTCTGGATAAACGGGTGGTCACAGCATGTGACGGCGGAGCCTCCAGGAAGACCAACAGACAGGCGGCAGATGAGCGCTCCCAGGTGAGCGGGCAGGAGTCACTGGACAGGCAGGTGGTCACAGCACGTGACGGCAGAGCCTCCAGGTAGGCTAGCAGGCAGGTAGCAGATGTGCGCTCCCAGGTGAGCGGGCAAGCTGGTCCATAGACAGACTGACAAGAGTTGGAAGGCAGACCGTCGGACCTCAGGCAAGCAGGCAGGTAGTTGATGTGCGCTCCCAGGTGAGCGGGCAAGCTGGTCCTTAGACAGACTGACAGGAGTAGTAAGGCAGACCGTCGGACCTCAGGCTAGCAGGCAGGTAGCAGAATATCAGGCAGGAATAAGACAGCAAGCTGGCAGGAATCTAGCAGATATCTGGCAGGGTAACTGGCAACGGGACCTGAGGGCTGAAGCAGAGTAGTGAACAGTGCAACAACATTGCTCGGGCACCTCCATTTTGGAGGAGGTGCCTTATATATGGTGAAGTCCTCCGGCCATTGGCCGGGGACTCCTTAGGACGGCGCGCGCGGCCCCTTTAAGAGGGAGGGAGAGCGCGCACGCGCGCCCTAAGCACAGTGGCCGGGAAGGAGCGCGCGCTGCCAGCAGAGCGGGAGGAGGACGCCGGGCACGGAGCAGAGAGGTGAGGGGAACAGCGTCCCTGCCTAGCAGAGGGCAGGGACGCCGGCGCTACAGTACCCCCCCCCTTTTTTAGGCCAGACAGAAATTTAGCAAGGATGAGCGGGGCATGGATGTTCTCTCGGCGCTCCCACGTTCTCTCCTCAGGACCAAACCGCTTCCAATCTACTAGAAAAAAGGTCTTTCCTCTTACCCTTTTGGTGGCAAGAATGTTCTCTACCTCAAACTCGTCCTCAGCAGAAACCGGAGCAGGAGGCGTACCTGTAGACTTGGAAAAAGAGTTAAGTACCACAGGTTTGAGGAGAGATACATGGAAGGAGTTAGGGATCCGTAAGTTGGCCGGGAGTTTCAATTTATAGGCCACCGGGTTGATCTGACTGATGACCTCCAGAGGACCGATGAACCGAGGCCCTAACTTGTAAGAAGGTATCTTGAGTCGGACATATTTAGATGAGAGCCAGACTTTATCTCCAGGACGAAATTGTGGAGGATCCAGGCGTTTTTTGTCAGCGTGTCTTTTCATCCGTTCGGACGACTGAAGGAGTGCGGATCGGGTACTCTCCCAAATGGAGGAAAATTTGCTAACGAGAGATTCCGCAGCCGGGTTGTCCACAGAGGTGGAGACAGGAAAAGGAATCCGAGGATGCTGACCGAAGACTACAAAAAACGGGGATTTGGAGGAGGATTCGCTCTCGTGATTGTTATAAGAGAACTCGGCCCATGGTAGGAGATCCACCCAGTCTGAATGATGGGCATTAACGAAGTGCCGGAGGTAACTGGTCAGGTTCTTATTGATCCGCTCCACTTGACCATTGGACTGTGGGTGGTAAGCGGAAGAGAAGTCCAGGGTGACGTCTAGCAGTTTACAAGTGGCTCTCCAGAAGCGTGAGGTGAACTGTACCCCACGATCCGACACGATGTGGAGGGGCAGGCCATGAAGACGAAAGATGTGACGAATAAAGTCTTTCGCTAGCTCGGGTGCAGACGGGAGGCCTGGCAGGGGAACGAAATGAGCCATCTTGGAGAAGCGGTCAGCGACCACCCAAATGACCGTACAACCGGCAGAGACTGGGAGGTCAGTTATAAAGTCCATTGCTATATGCTGCCAGGGGGCAGCAGGTACAGAAAGCGGAAGGAGGCGACCGGCTGGCAGATGTCTCGGAACCTTGTTGCGGGCGCAGGACACACAGGCAGAAACAAAGTCTATTACGTCCTTGTGCAGGGTAGGCCACCAGTAGTGCCGGGTAATAAGCTGGAGGGTCTTTTTCTGACCGGCGTGGCCAGCCAGTTTAGACGAGTGACCCCAGTGAAGGATCTTCTCCCGATCAGGTACTGATACGAACGTCTTTCCGGGAGGGAGACGATTTAGACTCACGGGAGCCACCTGCATTACTCTGGCGGGATCGATGATGTGTTTCGGATCTTCCTCGAGATCAGACACCAGAAAGGATCGAGACAAGGCGTCCGCCTTGACATTTTTGTCAGCCGGGCGAAAATGAAGAACAAAATCAAAGCGAGCAAAAAACAAGGACCACCGGGCTTGGCGCGGGTTAAGTCTCTGGGCATGCTGGAGGTAAGCCAAGTTCTTGTGGTCAGTGTAAATTATTACCGGGTGAAGAGCCCCCTCGAGCAGGTAACGCCACTCCTCCAATGCCAGTTTGATGGCCAATAACTCTCGGTCTCCTATGGAATAATTGCGCTCTGAGGAGGAGAAGAGTTTAGAGAAGAAGCCGCAAGTTACCATCCTCCCGGAAGATGATTTTTGAGTAAGTACCGCTCCGGCTCCAGAGGAGGAGGCGTCAACTTCCAGGAAGAACTGCTTGTTGCCGTCCGGGCGATGCAGCACCGGGGCGGAAGAGAAGGCCTGTTTTAAGGAAAGAAAGGCCTCCTCTGCTTCGGGCGGCCACTCTTTGGGATTAGTACCCTTACGGGTGAGCGCGGAAATTGGGGCAGTCCGGGAAGAGAAGTGCGGTATGAAGAGGCGGTAGTAGTTGGCGAAGCCCAGGAACCGCTGAATGGCCTTCAACCCCTCCGGTCGAGGCCATTTCTCGATGGCAGACAGTTTCTCTGGATCCATTCGTAGGCCGGTCTGGGAAATAATGTAGCCCAAAAACGGAAGCGAGGTCTGCTCAAAGAGGCACTTCTCGTATTTAGCGAAGAGGTGATTCTGCCTGAGCCTGAGCAGGACCTGACGAACGTCCCTCCGGTGAGTCTGGAGATCCGGAGAGAAGACCAAGATGTCGTCCAGGTACACCACTACGCAGGAGTAGAGAAGGTCCCGGAAGATGTCATTGACCAACTCTTGAAAGACGGCAGGAGCGTTACAGAGACCAAAGGGCATTACCAGATATTCATAGTGGCCGTCCCGGGTGTTGAATGCCGTCTTCCATTCATCCCCCTGACGGATACGAACCAGGTTGTACGCCCCACGGAGGTCCAGTTTGGTGAAGATTCTAGCCCCCCTCAGACGATCAAATAACTCCGGAATGAGCGGAAGGGGGTACTTATTCTTCACCGTGATCTGGTTAAGGCCTCTATAGTCTATACAGGGACGGAGAGAGCCGTCCTTCTTTTTGACGAAAAAGAAGCCTGCTCCCACCGGGGAGGTAGATTTCCGGATGAATCCCCTGGCCAGATTCTCCTCAATATATTCGGACATCGACCGGGTCTCAGCAGCAGATAATGGATAAATACGCCCACGGGGAGGAGTAGTACCAGGTAACAGGTCGATAGGGCAGTCGTATGGTCTATGAGGGGGTAGTGTCTCTGCCTCCTTTTTATTAAAGACATCAGCATAAGACCAATAAGGAATCGGAAGTCCAGGTAGATTAGCTGGGGTAGGAGAAGGACGGACGGGATGGACGGGAACCAGACAGGTCTTATGGCAGTCCTGTCCCCAGCGAAGGACTTCTCCGGTCTGCCAGTCAAGCACGGGTGCATGTCTCTGGAGCCAAGGTAGACCTAGCAAGAGGGCGTGAGAGAGTCCAGGCAGAACATGAAAGGAGATACTCTCAGAATGCAGCATTCCCACCTGCAGAGTAATGGATTCGGTGATGAGTTGGATGGGGCGTGGTAAGAGACCCCCATCCACGGCAGCAACAGACAAGGGTACAGCCAGAGGTTTGGTGGGGATGCGGTATTTCTCTACCAGGGACTGTGAAATAAGATTCCCGGCTGCTCCAGAGTCAAGTTGGGCTAGTTCGAAATAACGGTTCTCCCCGCAGACAATTGAGACTGACAGCAGCAGAGATGGAGAGGATTTATTCTTGTCTAGGTCGACCTCTCTGAGCGAACCTAGACACAGGCGTTTCCCGACCTCTCCGGGCAGGCACGGATCTGGTGCTCCTTACTGCCACAGTAGAAGCAGCTCCCCTCGGCACGGCGTAAGTCCTGACGGGTTTTGACCATCTTGGTCTGGTCGACCTGCATAGGCTCAGGAGAGTGTACCTGGGGAGAGACGGATTTCTGAAAAGTAGGAGCTAGACGTGGAAACCTCCTCTCACGGGTGACCTCTTTGGCACGCTCCTGGAACCGTAGGTCAATCCGGGTGGCAAGAGTTATTAGGTCATCGAGAGTGGTAGGAATGTCCCGACCGGCAAGTTCATCTTTAATACGGCCGGACAGACCCTCCCAGAAGACTGATACCAGAGCGTCGTTATCCCAGGCCAGCTCCGAGGCAAGGGTACGGAACCGTATGGCATATTGGCCCACGGTGAGACTTCCCTGACGGAGGCGTAGCAGTGATGATGCGGATGAGGTCTTCCGTCCGGGTTCGTCGAAGACTTTCCGGAAAGCCATGAGAAAGGCAGGCAAGTCGGACACCAGGGGGTCTCCTCTCTCCCATAGAGGATTTAGCCAGGCCAGGGCCTCCCCGGTGAGATGGGACATGATGAAGGCAATTTTGGCCCGGTCGGAGTTAAACTGGTGGGACAGGAGTTCAAAGTGCAGGGTGCACTGATTTATGAAGCCCCGAGCCTGGGCGGAGTCGCCTCCGAAGCAAGGAGGTGCAGAAAGCCGGGGTCCGGGGTAGGATACCATGGTATTAGTGGACAGCGGAGCTGCCGGATTGCGAGTCATGGCACTGGCGGAGGTTGCTGGCGGGGCAGTCAGAGTGTCCAGGCGAGAATTGACATTCCGCAGGTGACCCAGGATGGACTCCTGGTGGGACCTCTGACGGGACAGTTCATGACACAGGTCCGAGAGCGAGGGAGCTTGGGTGCCACCGGGTTCCATGGCCCGAGAAAACTGTAACGGGTCTGGGAGGCGGAACCTCTGAGCTACTATACAAGGGGGCGGTCCTTGTAAGGGAGCGGGTGGCGACCAGGCAGGCAGTCACAGCAGGTGACCGGGACAGTCTCTAGAAGAACGGGCAGGAGGTCACGGCAAGTGACCGGGGCAGTCTCTGGATGAACAGGCAGATGGTCACGGCAAGTGACCGGGGCAGTCTCTGGGTGAACGGGCAGACGGTCACGGCAAGTGACCGGGGCAGTCTCTGGGTGAACGGGCAGATGGTCACGGCAAGTGACCGGGGCAGTCTCTGGGTAAAGGGTTGGTACGACCTGTGGCGGCTGATGGTAGACGTGAGCTCCCAGGTGAGCAGGCGAGAGTCTCTGGATAAACGGGTGGTCACAGCATGTGACGGCGGAGCCTCCAGGAAGACCAACAGACAGGCGGCAGATGAGCGCTCCCAGGTGAGCGGGCAGGAGTCACTGGACAGGCAGGTGGTCACAGCACGTGACGGCAGAGCCTCCAGGTAGGCTAGCAGGCAGGTAGCAGATGTGCGCTCCCAGGTGAGCGGGCAAGCTGGTCCATAGACAGACTGACAAGAGTTGGAAGGCAGACCGTCGGACCTCAGGCAAGCAGGCAGGTAGTTGATGTGCGCTCCCAGGTGAGCGGGCAAGCTGGTCCTTAGACAGACTGACAGGAGTAGTAAGGCAGACCGTCGGACCTCAGGCTAGCAGGCAGGTAGCAGAATATCAGGCAGGAATAAGACAGCAAGCTGGCAGGAATCTAGCAGATATCTGGCAGGGTAACTGGCAACGGGACCTGAGGGCTGAAGCAGAGTAGTGAACAGTGCAACAACATTGCTCGGGCACCTCCATTTTGGAGGAGGTGCCTTATATATGGTGAAGTCCTCCGGCCATTGGCCGGGGACTCCTTAGGACGGCGCGCGCGGCCCCTTTAAGAGGGAGGGAGAGCGCGCACGCGCGCCCTAAGCACAGTGGCCGGGAAGGAGCGCGCGCTGCCAGCAGAGCGGGAGGAGGACGCAAGGCACGGAGCAGAGAGGTGAGGGGAACAGCGTCCCTGCCTAGCAGAGGGCAGGGACGCCGGCGCTACAGCAGCGTAGTGCTGATGTGGGCCACTGGCCATTCATCAGTGACAGGTAAGAAAGGGTGTTTAAAATCTTATCAAGGAAATGCTTTGAAGATGTTGATGGAGGGTACAGATGGAAGTAGGGCTACAGATCCAGGAGGAAGTCCCATTTGATTTACTATGGTACCTTCAACTTGAGTTTGGAACTAACTATTTATAATATTATTGGCTTCATATATTTCAGGGAGACAATTCTTGTCATTTAAGCTCACTGCTGAAATTGTTTTCCAGGACTATGCCTTTTAAAAACCAAAAGCCTGTACTTCCCCTCAACTATTCACTGAATGTGTGTTTGGACCTTGGGGCTAAATCTAATGATGGAGTATTCTTCTATCACACACTAAAAACCTTCCAGAAATGCTGCTTTCCAGGAGGCGAGGGCAGTCCTTGGCATATTTGTCAACTTTTCTGGTAGTCTGGTTATCCCCTTCTTTTGGGAAAATTGGAAAGTATGGTAAAGGCACCAACTTTTCTTATGGTCTAAAAATTATCCCCTTCTCCTGTAAGAATTGGCAAGTATGCTATAGGCATAGACTTTTCTGATAGTCTGAAAATTATCCACTTCTCCTGTGAGAATTGGCAAGTTTGCTCTGGGGCAGCTGCTCCCTGTTTACTATCTATAGATACACTCTAATGTACTATTAAAATAAGAGCATATAAAAGGCAAAATAATAGCCTGGAAGTCAAATAATTGGACTTATAAAGTATTCCTGTACACAGTAGGTTTATTAAATGGTTTTCATACCACATTATAAATATTAGCAATGCAATGCACAGCACATCCTCTCTTTAAGGAGCGTCCAATCTACCTTAAACCTCAAGTTCTCTTGTGTCACTCTTAGATGCCAGCCATTCTTTTTATCTTACTGTATTCCACCAGGAGCTTTCACTCAATATTAACAGCAATTTGTTTTGTTTTTAATGTATAATTCATCAATTACATGTCAGCCATCACAAACAGCAGCCACTCTGTCATGTAGTACAAAAAAAAATGCATGAAATTTACCTCTGGTGGATATAATGTGGGATATTGTCTTACATAATAAATAGAATTAAGTGAAAAAGAAGCAACCAATACAGAATGCAAATTAAAAACTGATGCTCAGTGCAAAGAATATAAACCTCAATTGTATCAACTGGATATTAAATGTAATAAAAAAGACTGTATGAATACGGAAACATGCAGAATATGAATATAGACGTGGAGAGACATGGAGATATGTATATTTATGTATATGGATGTAAGAAACCTATTTACATGAATATATACATAAAATATCCAAACTGGGCATAAGGGAACAGTCTATTTTTATATCCAGTGGCTTAAACTCGTGCAGACCTAATGCTTCTTGTAGTTGAGGATTTGCTATGCTAGAATTCACTTTCAAGTGTAACTATTATTATTATTATTATTTTTATTTATTTTTTTTCTACCCCATACACATCTTGAAGATCGTGGACTCCCAGGTCCAGAGACCCCATCAATTGCTCAAAACACTGCTCTGAGGCCTGTTGCTCAGCACAGGAAGAGTGATACACCCCTCAGCCATCAAGTAACTCTGCCAGTTTATGACTTGACTGGCGACTTATAACGTGACAGCTTTCACCCTGCTTGGTTCTATTTAGCATCTTTCACTCTGCTCTGCTTAGTTCTTGGATTCCATTTCTCTTAGCCAACCAGTGTCACATTTCTGTTGTCAGATTACCCGGGGCCAGGGGCTCCTTCCCTGTCCCTAATGCTAGAAGTGCTTTAGCTATGCCTGGCCTGCTCCCCAGATTACTTCTGATGGTGAAGATGCTGGGGCCACGTACCTTGTGAACTCCGGAGTCAGACCTATATCTGTCCCCCTCCCGCACCCAGGGAAGTGAGGAGGAATAGTATATGTATATATAAATGAAAATACCAAATCATACAAATATACACTCACAGACAACAGAGAGGAATACCGGGAAGAAAAGTAAGGCAAACTAAATAGGAAAGGATTAGGATTTGCACACATCTGAAAAACCTAGCAACAGTCAAAGATAAACACTCCAAAATGCCTCTACCACCAACCAACTCCTCCACTCCTCACAAGGCAGTACAAGACAATACTGAACAGCTGAGAGCGTCCAAGCTGGGAAGCTTCAGAGATGGAGATGAGCCAACCTTTCAATGTTTGGTTCATTCCAGTTCAGCAAATTTCACGATGTTCGCCGAATAATTTGACAAACGTACCTAACCCTATTGGATTCAATGAGAGGCAACACCAAACGCATACACACAACACCTTCAAACAGGCAAAAAAGCTACCAAAACAGATCAAATTAGGGGCAGACACCAGGAAAGTGGTATCAAGTGACCCACAGTACAAATTTTATAATGGAACCGCAGCAATCAGCCATGGGCCATGCATGAGGTATCCGGGTCTGTGCCAGCATTTACTTAAAATTAAGACGAGATAGGTGAGGGATCTATGTAGGTCTGCTGTGCTGGAAGCCCTGATACCACATGCAACAGCTCAACCTGGTTTCATGCTCAGCCACACTCAGATGGCAGAAAAATCAGTTTCATACATTATTATTGGTGCAAAACTTTAAGGATAGTAACACAGGTAGTTGATTGAAAGTAAGTGGAGGCCTGCTGGTCTGGGAGGCCAACTGTTACAGGCAACACACATGAAGGCGACCCAACCAGGAGTCTCCCTATTTCCAAAAATTAGGAACTGACACCACCAAAGTGGCATCAGTTTCACCAAATTAGAAATAGTATAATGGGGACTGACACCTCTTCCACTACAGCCAACCCAGCAGATGGAGACCCAACCAGGAGTCTCCCCATATCCAAAAATTAGGGGCGGACACCACCAAAGTGGCATCAATTTCAGTAGAGTACAACTAATATAATGTGGACTCTCACCTCTTCCACTACAGCCAACCCAGCAGATGGACACCCAACCAGGAGTGTTCACTAGTGATGAGCAAGTGTATTCATTACTATTCTCTATTCACACGAATAGTATGGTATTCGGGTTAATCATTATTCGGCGAGTATTTGTGTACTTGACTCGCCCCCTGGGCCGTGGGACACTCGGATCCGGGCAACAGGGCAATGATGGAGGTAGTAGTGGCAACCCGGTCCGTGGCTTAGGGTGGTCAGACCAGTGGCAGTCTTCTATATGTTTTGCAATGTCCGACTACGCCACCCGTGGAGTGCGGTTAGGGCTAACCGCCGCTGCAGTGCAGACCGCTGGGGCAGATGTAAATGTGCAGCACTGAATAGTACAACTCCCCACGGGAGGAGTATGGCCCCAGGGCAGTATATAATGGATGATGGAGGGGATGATTCCGACCGCAATAGCCAGGAAACGGAGGCCTCTTAAACAGTTCAGGGTCTTTATTAGGACAGGTGAGACGACCCAAAAACAGTCCCGGCTAGGAGGGGACCTGGATGTCTGAGAACAAGTGGGAAGCTGGCCCTGATCAGGGTGAGGGTATAGGCCTACCGTGATCTCTGCGCTCTCTCTGGCTATTTCCCTCCTCGTGGTGTAATAGCCCACGTTCCTGAGCTCGCCGTGTCTTCTCGCCCGTATGGCTTGCAACTTGGGTCCCTTTCTGCTCCCGGCCTGGTACGGCTTTGCTGGTCTCTTCTGCTGTGGCGGAACCTCCGGGCTTCTTAGGCCAGGGAACATACAATCCCCTGCGGACTGGTTATTTGCTGTAGGACTTGGAATCCTCACAGCCTCAGACACCAAAGTCTGGTAGATTAGTTTCTCTATCTGCCAGGACAGGCTCGCTTCGCCTCTTGTCCCTGGCTCGTGGCTCTCCTACTGCCACACGGCCTCTTAGGCTGCAACACAACTGTCTGTCCCTGCTCTGGGACACCTCTTCCTTCAGACACAGGTTGTCCAGTTCTCTTCTAACCCTGCCCCCAGTTCCAGCTTTTATAGGGGCAGCCTGCTCCCCCTACTGGCCTGGGACAGGAGGTGCTGCATGCTAATGGTCCTTGACCAGAGAACCTCCCCTTTGCTCTCAGACACAGCTTTATTATACATTTGTGGCATCCAGGACAGGGTGACACATACTCGCTTCGCTATATACGGATGTCCCGCCCTGCAGTTTTGGCTCCTCCTATGCAGCCACTAAACATGCTGGGCTTCTTAACCAATCACAGTAATGCTGCAGACATCTTGATTGTGGCATTACTGTGATTAGCTGGCCGCCCAGTGTCATAGCATCTATTTAAGCCCTGCCGCCGCCATTTTGTGCACATTGTGTCTGGAGCCTGCGCTCTATAAGCATAGGGAGAGATCGCTGAGCTGCTAGGGAGAGTGTTTAGGCCTCTTGATCAAACAAAAGCCCTTTTAAGAGCTACCTGCAGTGTGTACTAGTTCAGTGTTTAAAGGAGCCGCTCACTAGCTCCATAATACCACCAAAAAATAGCTCTTTTCAGAGCTGAAGACTCACAACCAAGTCAGAGCTAGGGAGAGGATAAAGTATTCTTCTAGTGTCCATCTTAGAACAGCTCTTGTCAGAGGCAAAGCAATATTTTTTCTGCACACACATAATTAGCATTGTGTGCTGCCTTTTTTTTTTTTTAGCACTGGTCTATTTTCTCTGCTGTTTTAGGGGTCAGAGCCTGCCTTCTGTACATATTAGTGTACGCAAAAAATCTTTGATTGCCCTGCACAAAACAGTAGGCCAAACATTTCCTACTGCCTGCTGCAAAGCATGCATCAGGCCATTTTAACCACTATACTGACTGTGACAGCTAGCTTGGCTTGTGCCATCAACATCTGAAAATCTGTCAACAAAATCCAAAATGCCAAGAAAGCCTGTTGTTAAGGGACGTGGACGTGGTGTTGTCCATGGTGAGCAAGAAGGTACTCAGTCTGTGTCAGGTCAGAAGAAGTTTGATGCATCCACTATGTTCCAGGAAAAAATTCCCGGTCTGGAATGTAAACCTGTGTGGAAGACAGAAGAGCGAGAGCAGATTCTGTCTTGGATAGCAGGCAAGGCCTCTACGCATTTGTCAAGCAGCAACAAATCTTCCACGACCACACAGTCTACTGTGGATACACAGAAGGCTGGCCCATCCAATCCTGAAGCTGGTTCTCCTTCCTACCGCCATTATCAGTCACAGGAGACAAATGACCCCAAGCTTGGCCACTCTGATGATCTGTTTGGTACATATCCTTTGGTTGGCTCTGGCCTATCACCGTGCAGCATTGAAGAGGGACAAGAGGAGGTGGCATGCGTTGATACTCAAGTATTTGAGGACCTACGGCCTGAAGAAACCAACTTGGCGGAACGTCATTTACTGTCTCTAGAGGTGGAGGCTGATGATGAGACACAGTTGCCATAAGGTCAGCCTACCATGTCTACTGGGAATGATGATGAGTTGGAAGACGAGGTGGTCGATTATGAGTCCACTGATCCAACCTGGACCGTTGGCATGCATAGGCATGACAGCAACACAGAGGAAGATGGATATGTAGCACCAACAAACGCACCAAGGGGTCGTGGTTTGCCCATAGTGAGAACTGGGTCAACTGTTTCCAAGAGCACCCCCGCTGTGTGCCAAGTCAGGGCAAGGGGGCGTTCAGCTGCTATGTGGAATTTTTTTTGTGAAAGTCCTTCAGAGAAAAACATTGTAGTCTGTAGCATCTGCCATACCAAGTTGAGCAGAGGCCGGGGCAAAGGCAACCTAAGCACCACCAGTATGCGAGACCACATGGCAGCCAAGCACCCCAGAAGATTGGCAGAACACCAGAGTACCAAATCTGCGTGTCGCCTGGGCTATGTCCTTCAGAATCTGCTATTCAGGAAGCAGGCACTCATACCTTCTGCCCACAAGCTGCGGTTGCTCACGCATAACAAACATCAACCACATCCACTTCCATGTCCCAGCAAAGCGTCCAATTGTCCGTGCCTGAGAGCTTGGAAAGAAAGCATAAATACCCAGCCACGCACCCACAGGCACAAATACTAAACTCACACATTGCCAAATTGCTAGCTGTGGAGATTTTGACGTTTAGGCTTTTGGGAACACAATCTTTCCGTGATCTCTGGGCTGTGGCTGCCCCACGATACAGTGTGCTCAGCCGCCACTATTTTGCCCGGTGTGCCATCCCTGTGTTACACCAGCACGTGTTAAACAATCTGAGCCGTGCTCTCACCAACGCCATAACCGGGAAGGTCCACCTAACAACAGACACCTGGACAAGTTGTTGTGGACAGGGACGATACATTTCTGTCACGGCACACTGGGTGAACCTGGTGGAGGGTGAGACAAAGGCGCAAACGGGAACAACACACATCCTACCCACGCCAAGAATAGCGGGCCCAACTTCTGTCAGGGTTTCCGCCTTTTCATATTCCAGTTCCTCTCTTCCCTCCTCCAGCTACTCATCCTCTGCTGAATTACCCTCCCCGTCACTGCCAAGCTGGGACCTGTGCAGCAGCGCATCGGCAAAGCGGCAACACGGTCTGCTGAAGCTGATCTGTTTAGGTCAGAATGCACACACTGCAGCAGAGCTGTGGCAAGCTTTAAAACAGACCGATCAGTGGTTCTCCCTGCTGCACCTCCAACCTGGTCTGGTCTTCTGCGATAATGGGCGTAACCTGGTGGCTTTTAAAGGTCAGCAGGCTGGTACATATGCTATGCATGGCTCACGTGCTGAACCTAGTTGTACAGAAATTTCTGAAAACTTACCGAGACTTGCCGTACCGACTTGAGAAGGTGCGTTGTATTAGCGCCCATTTCCGCCATTCCTCTACCGCTTTTGCTGCTCTTACAGAAGCAAAAGCGCTTGAATTTGCCAAGTCACCGACTCATTTGCAACCTGCCCACGCGGTGGAACTCCACCTATCATATGTTGGCGAGGATTAGTGAACAGCAGAGGTCAGTAGCTGAATATCAGCTTCAGCATGCCCGTCAGACTGAAATTCAGCCACCACACATAACAACTGTCGAGTGGGTGTGGATCGCTAACATTTGTGAGGTTCTTGAGAACTTTGAGTACTGGACCAACCTCATGAGCGGTGATCAGGCTATTATCAGCGTAACCATCCCGCTGCTGTGTCTCTTGAAGCAATCACTGCAGAATCTCAAAAAGGAAGCTTTGAGTGCCCAGCATGTTGGTACGGAGCAAGATTTCCCAATGGGTGATACTACCCAGCCTAGCCAATATTCTCAGGCCACATTGGGTGATGAGGAGGAAGATGAGGAGGATAAGGAGGGAGAGGACTTGTTTTTCTGTGCTACCAAGGGGACTCGTAATGCTACACAGGGGACACGCAACCCAAGCTTCATGTCTGTCCAGCCTGGATGGGCTGGAGAGGAGGAGGAGGTGGAGGAGGAGGAGGACTCCAGTCAGCGTGAGGAGAGAATGGGTAATGTTTCTACTGTTGGGAACACAGAACATTTACCTTTTTGCATCTTGGCCCACATGGCACAGTTCATGTGTAAGTGTCTGTGTCAAGACCCTCGCGTAATAACATTTTATCCAACAATCTATACTGGTTGGCCACCTTTCTCGATCCACGCTACAAGGAGAAATTTCCTTCTCTCCTTTTGGAGTCACAAAAGAGTTTTACAATGGAATTGTTCAAGAGGACTGTTGTAGATCAGTAGCTGAAAACATCACCCTCAGACAATGCTGATGGCAGAGGTACCGGCTCTTTTCAACACCAAGGGATAATGGGGAGGGACACAAACACCAGCTCCAACAGAGGTGGGGGGAAAATGTGCACAAATTGGGCAATTTTCAATAAACCAGCACAACAGCAAGGGCTATCTGTGCCTGTAACAATGCCAAGGAGGGATAAGTTGCAGAACATGGTCAAGGGGTACTTAAGTGACCATACATGTGTCATTTCTGATGCTTCAGTTCACTTTAATTATTGGGTGTCTAAGCTGAACACTTGGCCCAGCCTCTCCTTATATGCCTTGGGAGGTGCTGGCCTGCCCGGCTGCTAGTGTGGTGTCTGAGCGTGTTTTCAGTTCCGCTGGGGCAATCATCACTGATAGGCGCACATGCCTCTCCACGGAAAATGCAGACAGACTTACTCTGATTAAATTCAACAAGGACTGGATATCGCCACAGTTTATAATCCCTCCAGATGACAGCAAGCCAACCTAAATTCACCAAAAATACAGATTCATGCTACTGCTGTTAACATCACCCCCTTCCCATAAAAAAGGTTTCCTTCCTTCGTCAACCATGACTCAGCCCAAAGGGATAATTTTTAGAAACCTTCCGCACATTGAGCAGTGGACAAACCAGTCCAGGACAGTATTCCTACTCCAGCCTAACTACTATTTGTGATTGGAGGTCCTTGTGATGATGGCTTCCTGCTTCAACCATGACTCAGCCCAGAGAGCTAATTTTTAGAAACTCTATGCACATTGTGTAGTGGACAAATCTGAAATGTACAGTGGTCCTACCAAACTAATATTTGTCATTGGAGGCCCTTGTCACAGGTTGTGCCACATTGTGACTGAGATAGGGGATACATATTCAATAGAAATTTACACTGACTGTTGATGACCGACTGATGGCCCTCAGAAAACTTGAATTGACGGCCACAACTACTACAGTACTCCATCGTACATAATGTTTGACACGGGAGGCCCTTGTCATGGAATCTCCCTGCACCTATGACATAGCCCCCAGGAGTAATTTTTGGAAATACGATGCTGCACATTCTGCACTGGACCAAGTAGTACAGTATCAAGAAGTCTTCTCTTCCTATATAATCGGTGGAATATTGTCAATCAAAATCTCTGAGCCATTTGGAGAAGCTTTTCCAACCCATCCTGGAGGGGGGCACCATATATCCTGTGTTATTTGACTTGCACAAGTGATATATTTGATATTACATTTTTGCCTGTTAAATGCAATTTTGGTTAGACTTGGTAGTTGTTCTTGTGTGTCTGTAAAAGTGGCGTAACACTGCGACAAACTTATTCCCAGAAACCATATGTGAGTCAGAAATGCATGCAGGCACATTCTCCATTCTCTTCCGATTCTGTTTCATCACTTTCCCATCTATTTCAGCCTTTTCCTCAGGCCCCCAGACACCTTTGTAGGGTCCAGCAAAAAATTACTCGCATTTCCCATTGACTTACATTGTACTCGCTATTAGGAACGAATACGCGATTATTACAAAATACTCATTAAGAGTATAGCGATTATGAATATTACGGTACTCGCTCATCACTAGTGTTCACATTTACCAAAGCTAGGGGCTGACATCACCAAAGTGACATCAATATCACCAATATCACCAGAGTAGAAATAGTATAATGGGGACCGACACCTCTTCCACTACAGCCAACCCAGCAGATGGAGACCCAACCAGGAGTCTCCCCATGTCCAAAAATTAGGGGCTGACATCACAAAAGTGGCATCAATTTCACCAGAGCAGAAATAGTATAATCGGGACTGACACCTCTTCCACTAAAGCCAATCCAGCCGATGGAGACACAACCTCACATTTCCAAAAATTATTGTTAACATTTGCAGCAGCAACAGCAGGCACAGAAGCCATGCTAAAGATATCAAAGAATGCAATTACGCGAGACCAATGCAGCACACTAAAAACTACAACATCGCCTAGTCTGTACAGTCTGCGATTGGGGTGCAAAAGTCCTTGGAGATCCATGACTTGTTCATCTTGATGAAAGTTAGGCGGTCTACACTTTCAAGGGAAACCTGGCTGCACTTATCCGTCAGGACACCACCAACAGCACTGAAGACATGTTCTGAGAGAACGCAGGCTGCCGGGCATGATGAAACCTCCAAGGAGTGACAGGTGAGCTCAGGCCACTCTTCCATTTTTGAAGACCAAACTGTAAAAGAGTCCAAACCCTTCCTAATGGTATTGATATTGAGCTCTAGATACTCCTGCACCATCCTTTCCAGTCGTTCACCACATGTCAGACTTGTACTCTGTTGTGCTGGTGCATGAGCTGGTCTAAAAATATGTGAAAGAACTCACAGAAATTGCTTCTGCCACTTACACTGCTACTGCTGCTAATGTTTTGGCATTGATGAATTGACGTTCCAGATGTTGAAAGTCTAGAGCTGTGATGCACACTGTGTGACTCACTGCTGTCTTGGGGAAAACCTCACTTAAGGTTGTGTAAAGGTGTGTTTCGATACTCCAGTATTCGCGAGTCCCTTTCTAGGGCTGGAAACATCTGGCAAAATTTACTCTTATAAAGTTGATCTAACAGAGTGGCAACCCAGTAGTCAGCACTATTTTGAATCCTAACTATACGGGGATCATGCTGCAGAAGTGCAGCAAGGAGACACTCGTATGTCGGGCTCTTCCATGAGGTCCAAGCCTATGCTGTGTTGGCTCTGTAACACTGATATTTGTTTCCTCAGGTCCCTCCCGCCGGCTGCCAACCACAAACAGAGAGGAGATGATTATCCTCTTCATCTCCTGACTGTTGCTCACCCATCAACTCTTCCTCCTCCATTTGTTCCACGGCTCCTGCACCTTCACTAACAGTTTGTCTGGTATGACCAACCCCCCCTCGATCGCTGTAACCCACCCTCCCTTGGTACCCACCTGTATGACGACAGTCTGGAACTTAGAGACATTGTTATCCCTTCCGCATCCTCCACTGCTTCCTCATCTTTGAATAGCTTGCCACAGGAGGAGGAGCTCATTGGGTGCTGGTCACCTGAGCTCACACTCAGAGGGGAGGTATAAAAGGTGGGCACCATCTTAGTTCTGTGTGCAGAAAGAGAAGTTCAGTGGAGAGGTGACAGGGGGCAGAGGCTCTGTAGGAGCTCTGCTCAGAGGCAGGCCTAGAGAAAAGGCCGGGGCCTGGGAGGAGACGTAGGCCTGGAGAAGAGGCCGAGGGAAGGAGGAGAAGAAGGAACAGGAAAGAAGGAGGAGTGACAGAGAAACAGAAGGGCTCAGAAACAAGAAGGCAGAAGGGACCCTAAGGACCCAGAAGAAAAGGGTACCGGATCCCAAGTTGGTGGAGGCAAATAATCCTCAGCCAAGAACCGGAGGTCGTGATCATCACTTGGTGCGACCCCCTGCTAAACCTTGCTAGGAAGGCACCATATAGGATAGCGGGAAACAGGGCCCACGTTTACCCGCATAGATCCGCGGCAGCTGGACAAAAGCTTGGTCACTGGTGGGGCACAAGCCAGAGGAAGGATAGAAGGGAGTCCTGTGCCATACTCCTGAATTTCCTGGGGGTTGACCGAGCCCCTCACCTGGTGGACGCAGCACGGCTCGGGCAGTCATTGCTGGCCGAAGTGACTTGGAATATACGAACTGTGAGTAAAAGACCCTGGACTGCAACACGTTGTCTTTGCATTTCTTGCCGTGCCAGCACTACCGGTGCTGGGACGCCCAGCACTACCATCCCCACCATCTACGCTCACTGCCCTGGGGTTACACTCTTCCCGTGGAGAGTTACACTACCTCAGCTGCACACACCATCAGCCTCAGTGGACTGCCTTGCAGCGGCGGTTCATGATAGCCGCAATCCACGGGTGGCGTAGTCGGACATCACCTAAAACATATAAAAGACTGCCACTGGTCTGACCACCCTGAGCCACGGGACCGGGTCACCACTACTACTCCCAGCATTGCCCTGAAGCCCGGTCCCGAGTGCCCCACGGCCCAGGGGGCGAGTTATATGAGGAAGAGGAGGAGGAGGAAGAACAGGAGCTAGTTTCATGTGCTATAGATGGTACTACCTGCACAACTGTCAAACCATCTGTCCAGCGTGGATGGTCTGAGGACAGAGAGGAGAAGGAGATCATGGTCAGTTGTCCTCTTGGTGAGGACACGGCAGTCTTACCTGTTAGCAGTCTGGCATGCATGGCTGAGTTTATGTTACGCTGCCTTTCCCATGACCCTCGCGTTATCAAAATTTTGGGTGACAGTCATTACTGGTTGGTGACACTTCTAGACGAACGCTACAAGGACAACTTTCTATCTCTTATTTCTGAGATGGACAGGTCTACAAAAATGGGGCAGTACCAGAAGGCCCTTGTTGCGAAACTATTAAAAAAATTATCATCTGAAAACGCTGGCGGCAGAGGTCACAGTTCTTTGAACAACTAACGACTACAGGCGAGAGAGACACAACTCCAATCCAGCACAGGTAAGGGAAAACTGTCAAAGTTCGGGGAGAATTTTCTTAGCCCCTCCCATCGCACAGGCCCTGAGGTGCAGGGTACTCTCACAAGGAGTGCAAAGTTTGGGAAGATGCTGAGGGAGTACCTTGCCTTGTCCTCCGTGATTCCTCTGTGCCTTCTAATTATTGGGTATCCAAGCTGGACACGTGGAATGAACTCCCTCTCTATGCCTTGGAGATCCTGGCCTGCCCTACCGCTAGTCTTTTATCAGAGCGGGTTTTTAGTGCCACTGGTGGAATTATATCTGATAAGCTCATCCGCCTGTCAACTGGGTGGTGTATTTCCATGCACCTCTTCACACCCACACATGGGTATACGCTTCCTGATTTTGGCTATTTGCTCTTGTCCTCCTACTTCTCCTCATCCTCATCCTCCACCACCATATCACCAGGGTGGCCATGGTCTGTGATGCAACACCCACATAATTTTTTTAGAGTGTGTTTATGATGCCCGTAAAAAAAAATTTAGACCGTATGTTCATGTATACCCCCCAGGGGTAAATGTTTGTAAGCCCATACACGTCATGCATGGGCATTACAAGTATAGGAGACCCGCTAATTTCTATTGGGAACATTTTTTTTATGAGGCCCTTCTCCACGTCTTTTCCAAGAGTCATTGGAGCACCTCCCAATTTTTCGCAGCCCTTGCATTCACTGCATAGGCAAACACAATGGGAGACCCACTTCCTAATAATGGGAACATTGTTTTAAGGAGGCCCTCTGACCTCCACGTCTCTTCCAAGGGGCATTGGAGTGCCTCCAAATTTTTGGCAACCCTTGCATTCACTGCATAGGCTACCACAATGGGAGATCCACTTCCTAATAATGGGGAAAAAATTTTTCAAGAGGCCCTCCTCTACGTCTCTTCCAACGGGCATTGGAGTAGGTCCAAATTTTTGGCAGCCCTTGCATTTACTGCATAGGCAAACAGTATGGGAGACCCACTTCCTAATAATGGGAACATTGTTTTCAGGAGGTCCTCCTCTAAGTCTCTTCAAAGGGGTATTGGGGTGCATCCAAATTTTCAAAGGGGTATTGGGGTGCGTCCAAATTTTGGGCTGCCCTGACACTCACTGCATATGCAATAACAGTATAGGAGACCCACTCTTTAGTAATGGGAACAACAAAGCGTAGCCGGCTGATGGCTCTCTAAGAATAGTGAGGGCCGACTGCTGATTCTTTCAGAATAGTAAAGACCGCCTGATGGCCCTATAAAAATAGGCTTTGTGACTTTCAGGGTCCCTCCTTCATAAATGAAACAGGATGCGTCTGATCATGTCTCACACACTACATGGCCAGATAAGGTTGTAAAATGTTAAAATGACATTTCCCGGTGAATGCATTTGTCTTGGTTAAAAGCAATACAAAAGTGCAAAAATGCATCAAAAACGCTACGTGTGAACATAGCCCAAGGTGTGGAGGAGCATTTTTGTTTTTGGTTATTAATTTTGCCTTATATACAAGTCATTACCCTGGAAAGGATGTTCCTTAACATATTTCCCAGGAAAATCCATTTTGGTTACGTTTTTGTATGTGTTATTGTGAGTCCGTAAAAGTGGCGTAATACCTCTGACAACATTGTTGACAGCAGTGACCTGGGAGTCAGAAATGCTTCCAGGGTTCTTCCCCATGCAGTTCCCATGTCATTTGAGCACTGTTCCCATCGATTTGGGCAATTTTTAGGCCCTCTGCAGACCGTCGGGGGGAGCTGCCTGAAAAATGCTCGAGTTTCCCATAGACTTTCCTTGGGCTCGTTGCTCGGGTCGAACACCCGAGTATTCCAATGTGCTCAACCCGAGCAATGAGCACCCGAGCATTTTAGTGCTCGCCCATCACTAGTGAACGGCTCTGCAGACTCACCCATCTGTGGTTCCCTACAGTTAGTTGGGCGGTTGGAAAGTTGTGACATGGGGGGAAACGAGAGTAATTGGGATGCCAACTCTGAGGACTGTACTGCGTGTGATATTGAAGAAGAGTCTTTGATGGGGTGTGCTCTATTATCCCTCCCTGTAAGATGCTGACAATCACAGTTCAGCAATGTCTGAAGCTGCTAAATGGCTAGACTACCAAGCTGTGATTGGCAGCATCTGGAAGGGTTAAAAGCGCATACCCCCAGAGAAGATTCTGAATAAACACCCCATTGCAATACAAGCAGAGATTTCACATTCTGCACTCTGAAAGCATTTAATGGAGTGATGCAGCGCAAAACAGAAAAAAGTGCCAAAATCATGGGAGTTCAGGGATTTTTACAAAGTATTTAAAGAGTAACCATTGTTTTAATTTTTATTTAATAAATCAATAATTCAGGTGAAAATAAGAAACTTTGTAATATATCTGATCAGAGAAATCTGCTCCTTTCTCCTCCTGGACTGATCTTTCATTCTCAAAATTCTTAATTATCAAAATCTGTGTTCAGTGAATACAGATTTTCCCATTACTGAGATAGGAGATGGCAGTTGGTGCTCATAAAGTTCTATAGAGAACTGTAACAGTCATTTCAGAAGAATTTGCAGCAGAATATCTGAGTCTACTTCAAGCACCTCCATAGAGGAGTAGCACCAACTGTCATTTCCTATCTGAGCAATGGAAAAAACTGTCTTCACTGAATCTAAATTTTACCAATGAATAGAGTGTGAAAGATCAGTCCATGAGGAGAAAGAAGCAGATTTCTCTGATACACTTTATTACAAAGTTTCGTAATTTCACCTGAACTATTGATTTATGAAATAAAAATGTTACTCTTTAACTCAAATTTTTTGAGCAAGTGACAGTTCTTCTTTAAAGGATTAAATGAATATTTCTAATACCCTGGGATAGAATTTATTTAACTCTTGTGATTTTGTGCTGCAGTTGGTTGCCCATAAACCTCATTTTTTTACTTCATTGATCTGCACTTGCTAATGATGTTGGAGGAACTCAGCCGCTAGAACTATTGAGGAGGAGCAGCCTTAAGTCTGCAAATTTATTAGCTTATGGTTTTTAACCTTTATCAAACCTACTACCCTAGTGGTAATGTGCTTACTCAACGGCTCTGATCAGAAGGGCTGTCAATTTCGATGGTGCCACTGGTCTCTGCTCACTCATTCTTTACTTAAAATGTGAAATAACAGTGCGGTCTGTCGTTGGCTCGTCACTTGTGATCAGAACCGGCGAGAGAGTGCATTGTCACTGTGCAATGAGAAGAACAGGGCACCGTAGCAGTAATTTACTGAGCATACATTGGAATTGACAACCGATGCATGCTCAGTAGAGCAGGGACTAGCCCAGGCCCTGAAACGGGCATCACTGATGACTCTTCATTTCAGGTAGGGTGCAGAAGCTGCAGCAGTGACCATAGCATCTACCCCTGATGACCCTTTGTTTAATTATCCCATATTCCAATGGGATTCTCAAATGAAGCATCATCAAAGAGGAAGTATTAGGCAAAAAATAAAACAGCTATTTAGAGGGAAGGATAGGAAATTTTTTAAAGTATATTAAAAAAAAATATTAGATTATGACATTAAATAGAGTTTAGGATGAAAATGTTGTTTCAGACCACCCCTTTAACACCTAGTGGACTAGCTACACACTGCAAGGAGATATGAAACATTTTAGACATATTTCACATATCCCACATGCTGGCAAGCATCAGGGTATACACTGCTCTATGGCCAGATTCATATATCCATGCGGGACAAGTTTCAAAACCAACACTCTCGTAAGCATATATGGTCATTTGTCAGGAATTCCAAGGCCCAGGACACGCAGATGTGTGAATCCAGCCTAACAATGGAAAAGGGCTGTATTCCTTAAGGTGTTTAGCTAAGCCCATCTTTGTAGACCTGCAATAACACACAGACTTACACTTCCTTTAAAGAAGTGAGGTCCATACAGTAGAGGTGATTGCAGGCATACACTATACAGCATTACAGAAAGCAGTTCAGTGTTGTTCCCCTTCTCACTGAAGACCTGTCACAAAGTGGTAAGGGACAATGGGCACCTACCTGATCCCAGGAGCTAGGGGCACCCTAAACTATCTCTGTCTCCCGAATTACCCTGAATGGTGGAGATGCCAGGGGCTTGTACCTTGCTATGCTCCTATTTTAGCCCTTATCTGTTCCCACTCCAACCCTGGGAGGTGTGGGACTGAAGTGTATTGGAAAACACAAACCAGACAGACAGGGTTAAACAGAAAGGGATAAAAAAAACTACAAAACTACAATCATACAAATACACTCACAAAACAACAGAGTAGGAATCGGGGGAGGAATAGGAGGGAGAAACCAAATGTGAGAGAATAAGGATAAACACACAAACCAATGCCACGCAAATATCTCCTGAAAAACTTTCCAACCGCCAACTCCAAACACTGAACTTTCTCCTTCACCACCAAACTAGAAAGTGGAAAAACTGTTACTAGCAACTCCCAAGTGCCAGTGGCGAGCATATATACCAGAGGGAAGTGGCCAACACAGAACAGCTAAGACAATTCAGGATGGAGAGCTCCAGGAGATCAACTGAACTTACTAACCCTTGCAATGACAGATCAATGAAAACCTGCACTGTTTAATTGGAAGGTGAAGCAGTTCTATTCAGTTTAGCAGTTCATGTAACCAGAAGCCGCAATCACCTGGCCCCTTTCTGTCGCAGTATCCCCATGACAAGGCCTTCTAGCAGTGGCATGGTCTGCTTAGGTGGAAGCTGTGCCACTGTCCTCAAGAAATAATTTGTCAGCTCCCTCAGCACCTGGTTACGTGTCCCACATGCCTGTATTTGAATACTCTGAAGGTAATCTTTTTCCCCATACCCAATAGGAAAATGCAGCCCCAGTCTTCCTATTAACAGAGGCTAAGGACTGTCCACCTTTGGGGATAATATACATATATACTCTTTTATTTTACTTAATTGCATGTATTTTGAACTAAAAATCATTTTTTGCAATTGAAAAATGTTGCACTGTTTGGCTTTTACAGCGTCTGTTTTGCTGCAAATTCTACTTTAATGTGGTCTGTAGCCTTAAATCCCGTGAGAGCTGAGCTAAGAAAAAAAATAAGAGTTACAAATTCTCTCATTATTCAATCTGAATAAGCTCACTGATGGATTCGCATTTAACTCATTCTGCAGCCAGCAATAGACCATGCAACAAAGAGGCTACAGAAGAAAAATAGTGCAAAATCTTTAATGAAACATAATTGGAAAACTGATTTTTAGCCCCAAATTCATACAATTTGGCGAAAAAAATATCAGTGGACAACACCTTTTCTAGCTATACTAATTTTACTTTTGACAGTCCCACAATTAAAAAGAAGTGGGGGGTCCCAGGTATTACAATGGGTGGGGCTTAAGCGAACCAATTTTGGCTTTGGCAAAGTATTTAATAGTAATCATATACAGTACAGACCAAAAGTTTGGACTCACCTTCTCATTTAAAGATTTTTCTGTATTTTCATGACTATGAAAATTGTACATTCACACTGAAGGCATCAAAACTATGAATTAACACTTGTGGAATTATATACTTAACAAAAATGTGTGAAACAACTGAAAATATGTCTTATATTCTAGGTTCTTCAAAGTAGCCACCTTTTGCTTTGATGACTGCTTTGCACACTCTTGGCATTCTCTTGATGAGCTTCAAGAGGTAGTCACCGGAAATGGTCTTCCAACAATCTTGAAGGAGTTCCCAGAGATGCTTAGCACTTGTTGGCCCTTTTGCCTTCACTCTGCAGTCCAGCTCACCCCAAACCATCTCAATTGGGTTCAGGTCTGGTGACTGTGGAGGCCAGGTCATCTGGCGTAGAACCCCATCACTCTCCTTCTTGGTCAAATAGCCCTTACACAGCCTGGAGGTGTGTTTGGGGTCATTGTCCTGTTGAAAAATAAATGATGGTCCAACTAAACGCAAACTGGATGGAATAGCATGCCGCTGCAAGATGCTGTGGTAGCCATGCTGGTTCAGTATGCCTTCAATTTTGAATAAATCCCCAACAGTGTCACCAGCAAAGCACCCCCACACCATCACATCTCCTCCTCCATGCTTCACGGTGGGAACCAGGCATGTAGAGTCCATCCGTTCACCTTTTCTGCGTCGCACAAAGACACGGTGGTTGGAACCAAAGATCTCAAATTTAGACTCATCAGACCAAAGCACAGATTTCCACTGGTCTAATGTCCATTCCTTGTGTTCTTTAGCCCAAATAAGTCTCTTCTGCTTGTTGCCTGTCCTTAGCAGTGGTTTGCTAGCAGCTATTTTACCATGAAGGCCTGCTGCACAAAGTCTCCTCTTAACAGTTGTTGAAGAGATGTGTCTGCTGCTAGAACTCTGTGTGGCATTGACCTGGTCTCTAATCTGAGCTGATGTTAACCTGCGATTTCTGAGGCTGGTGACTCAGATAAACTTATCCTCAGAAGCAGAGGTGACTCTTGGTCTTCCTTTCCTGGGGCGGTCCTCATGTGAGCCAGTTTCTTTGTAGCACTTGATGGATTTTGCAACTGCACTTGGGGACACTTTCAAAGTTTTCCCAATTTTTCGGAATTACTGAACTTCATTTCTTAAAGTAATGATGGCCACTCGTTTTTCTTTACTTAGCTGCTTTTGCATTCCATAATAAAAAAATTCTAGCAGTCTATTCAGTAGGACTATCAGCTGTGTATCCACCAGACTTCTGCACAACACAACTGATGGTCTCAACCCCATTTATAAGGCAAGAAATCCCACTTATTAAACCTGACAGGGCACACCTGTGAAGTGAAAACCATTTCCGGTGACTACCTCTTGAAGCTCATCAAGAGAATGCCAAGAGTGTGCAAAGCAGTCATCAAAGCAAAAGGTGGTTACTTTGAAGAACCTAGAATATCAGACATATTTTCAGTTGTTTCACACTTTTTTGTTAAGTATATAATTCCACATGTGTTAATTCATAGTTTTGATGCCTTCAGTGTGAATGTACAATTTTCATAGTCATGAAAATACAGAAAAATCTTTAAATGAGAAGGTGTGTCCAAACTTTTGGTCTGTACTGTATGTATAACCCACAATTTTTGTATTTGGGGTGGTTATTGTGTAGCATGTTTAAAACTGTATTTCTAAATTCCAGACCTCAAATACCCACAACAGGTCATGTTTTCAGGATGTCCTTAGAATTGCGCAGGTGATGGAATTATTGACCATGTCTCAGAACTTCTCAATCCTGTTCTCTGTACAGGATTTCCTCAAATCATGACCTGTTAGGGGTACTTGAGGACCGGAGTTGAGAAACACTGTTTTAAACACTCTTTTGGTGTGATAATGGTGATTTCTATATGATCTTCTGTCTCATAATGTTACCAGCCAATTTTTAATAAGGCTCCATTCCCATGGTGAGCTTTCTGGTGAGTTTTTGATGCTCTGTAGCCTGAGTGGATCCAAAGCTATAACAGTATTAGCCCGGATCCATCTCTGGTGCATTACCATTGTGTTTTTCTTGGCATTTTTTTGAGTCAAAAACTCTGTTGACAGATTTCTATTGAATAATAATAAAAAATCATACATACATTTTTGTTAATGATGTATGGGTGTTTTCTTTTGGGGTTTATGACTTTTTTCGCAAACACAGTACTTTCTGGGTATACCACTTTAACATTGAAAATTCCTTACATTTGCTTACAAGCATTTAGAAACACTAAAACATTTTAAATGTGAAGGATCCCTTTAGGTAATTTTTTTTAAGTTTTCTGGAGTGGATCCTTTCCAAAATTCTCCTTTAAAAAAACTTGTAAAATTCTTCCAATTAATTTCTATGGGAAATCCACTTTTGCTGCTCATATGAGAAGAGTTTTTTTAGCTTTATTTTTTCCTGAAAAGTTTTTGAAAGAAGCCTGATGAAAAAAAAAAGTGCACTTTACTTCTTTAAAGAGAATCCAAATTAGGCTCTGTCCAAGTCAAAGGCTGCAAATAATACTTCAAGGAAAAAAATCTCTTCCAAAAAGCTTCAAAACCACTTTAACACTGCTTCAGGAAAAGAAAAGTGCATGAGAGAATCGCAACACAGGTGCGGAGAAGACTGAGAACTTAATTTCTCCATCTTCTCCATTTTCTGAGAATCGGATGTCGGACTGCACTTGGCTGACATAAGAGTGCAGTCTGATGTTTCTCATGCACCCATAGACTTGTATGGATGTGAATGATCCGAATTCCAGATCTGCACTGCCCCATAGTATAACATTGGGCCGGGTGCTATCCGATATAACATCGGTGTTAAAAGTGCTCCGTTCTGCTGTTTGATGAGGGTCCCAGCTGTTGGATCACCACCAGTTTAGTTATCACCTAATCTGTGATTGATAATTTATCTTAACTGGAGAACCCCTTAGTCTGTGTTATAAAATAGGTGTAAGGGTATGTGCACACGATGCAGAAATGCTCAGGATTTTTTCCTGAGCATTTCTGCATCTCCCTGGCAGGAAAAAACGCATGCGGATTGTACATGCAGATTTTACATGCGGTTTCCTGCCAGGGACATGCGGAAATGAAGCGGTCTTCACTTTCATTTCCGCATGCGGGTTGACAAGCGCTTCCCAAGTGCTTGTCAACTTCACACTATATAAATCCATGCAAACAGCATGGATTTATATAGTGTGTGAATGTCAAAAAAAAAAAATATATATATATATACTTTACCCTCTGATGGCCCCCGGTGTCCTGTTTCGCTCAGTCCCGGCTACCGGCAGTGAAGACTGAAGGACCTGCCGACGTCAGCGCCACGTGACCCGTCACATGACTCTGACGTCAGCGAAGGTCCTTCTTCATTCAACCGAGAAGTGCCGGGAACCAAGCAGGAGCGCTGAGCGGGCCGTCAGAAGGTGAGTATATATATATATTTTTTATTTTATTCTTTTTTTTTTAATGGTACCTGGGTCTGGATGAGAGTCCTCTCCTCCACACCCGGGTACCATCCGCACATTAGACCGCATGAAAAGCGCATCAACATATACAGTGATGCGGATTCCATGCGGTCTAATGCAAGTCAATGGCGGCAAAAGAGCAGCGTTTCCGCAAAATTAATTGACATGCTGCGGATTTTTGAGCGCAGCGTTTACGCTGCGGAAAAATCCGCATCATGGGCACAGCACATGCGGATTTCAATTGGGGAACATTGCTGCCCTTCTACCATGCGTTTTTCATGCGTTTCCGCGGCGTTTACGCAACTGCAAAAACGCTGCGGAAACACATTAGAAACGCATCGTGTGAACTCAGCCTAAGGGCTCCCTCATATTTACTTTTTTTTCAGCATTTCTAAATGCTTGTAAAAAATTACCGGAATTTTGAACATTTTTCTAGCATTTTTTTTTAACAAGCGTTTTTTATTTTATTACGTTGCTACTTATTTTTTATTTGTTTATTATTCTTGTCAGAAATACTTTATTTATTTTATTTTATTTACTTTTAGACTCTTTTATAAGGGTGATAGATCCCTCTTGAAAATGTGTATAGTATGTGTATTGCATTCACTGTAAATATTTGGGTAAGCCTAGACCAAAAAGGTTTGGTGCTTTGTACGTTTTATGTTCATGTAAATGAGTGCAAAATTTGATGTGTAATGGTGCTTTGTCCCACGTTCAGTCTACGCCCACGACCCCACTATCAGTATTTGGTCAGTATTTGGTCAGTATTTTTTCTCAGGAGTCGGAGCCAAAACCAGGTGAGGAACAATCAGAGAAAAGGTATAATAGAAACAAGTCACCAATTCTGCATTTATCACACACTCCTGGTTTTGGCTAAGAAAAAAATCCATCATTTTCTACTTTATCAGCAAATTGCTGCTGCCTATTGATATAAGCTTTTTTATGACATGCGCTTATGTAATATGTCATAATGTTATATGTTTCTTTTACTATGCAATTAAATCTAATTCTAGTAAATATTTTTAAATTAAAAAATCATCAAAATATGTACCCATTAAATATAAAAAAAAAAGTTAAAAAGTTGTTCTTTTGTATACACTAATATGGCTGCTTCAGCTAGTAATGCGCTCTGCGCTGTCTGGGATTCATACATTAATCAGAAGCTTTGATGGGATTATAATATATTCTGCAAAAATTCCTTTTACAGCACTTCTCAATCCAAACCTGAAGGTTGTAAAGTTTGAGGCAGCAGAAGAGAACCTTGTGGTTTGCTGACCAGTGCAGAGCAGAGACACACTTAGGATTCAGTTAGCGGGGTCTAATTTTATTCTAATAGAGGCTGTATAATAGAGCAGTGACTAATAGAGATGCGGGTGGAGGGGGCGAGTGAGTGAATAGGGAGACACAGGCAGGGCTAATGTGAATAAAAAATTCAGCTGTCACATCCTCACTTTTCTAATTCAGTAGTCTAAATAATTTATTTGACACTTTAGCACAAAATGACCTTTCTCTGGCAAAAAAAAAAGAAAAAAATTACAGTTTTAAACTTTTAGCAACTGCTACCCACCAGGATGATTGCTGGAAAAAAAAAACGACATGTTCCCTAATGTCAAGGTTAATTTCAAATCTAACTAAAAATAGTTTTTGTGAGTATTTTTTAGGGCTAAAAGTCAAAAATTGTATTTTAATTTGTACATAGAACATGATATCGATCAATCGGTTATGTGGCAGCTTTCTATTTTCACTTTGATCATTTTAGTAAATGCTAACATTGTCAAAATATGGAAAATAGGAAAATAATAATGAATATTATTTACATGTAAAATTTGTAAATATGAACACAACACCGTGTAAAATTATGGCATGCAACTGGACAATGTTAAAGAGGTTGTCTTTATTATAAGCAAGGTCATGGGTTCCCCTGCTGCTCCAAAAATCAGTTCACATGTGTGGGGGAAATGTTCAATCCTCCTACAGCGCCTCTGACGCGCCCCTGGGCCTGAGTCGCGCAGCGTTGCGCACGCGGGAGCCTACCCGGAGCCGGATCTGATAGGGGTAGTAGTCTCGTGGCGGTGACCCGGTCCGTGCCCAGGGAGTCAAGCTGAGTGGCAGAGTTTAGCAGAAGATGGTACGTTGTTCGACTACGCCACCCGTTGAATGCGGCTATGAGGCCGCCGCTGCAGGGCAGACCGCTGAGGCCGGTGGTACGATTGTGCAGCGTAGATGGTATAACCCCCAACGGGAGGGGTATGGCCTCAGGGCAGCCGACGTGTTTGAAGGGGGTAGCAGAATAGCATGCAGGTAGCAGGAACCACTCAGAGACGGTGCGGTGTAGTTCAGGGTCTTTACTGATGACAAAGGTAGACCCTCCCGGAGTACTGGCTAGCGATCGGGGCCTGGTCAGTCCGTGAGCAGATGGGATCTCCCCTGGCCAGGCGGAGTTGTAGGCCTCCCCAACTAATTGTACTCTTCTGGCTACCTTGCTAGAGGCGGGTAAAAGTAGCCCACGTCCCTGAGTGTACCGTGTGGTGCTCACCCGTATGGCCGGTGACTCGGGGCCTTCTGGTAGCTTCCGCTCCACGACGGCGGTGCTGGTCCCTTGCATGTGACCGTGCCTTCGGGTTTCTTGGCCAGAGGACCTGAAATCCCCTGCCGGTCGGTTTCTGCTGCTGGGTAAGGATTAGTCCCCACAGCCTCGGACTCCGGGTCCGGTGAGAACTCTTCAATCAGGGCGAGCTCTACAGCTTCCAGCCCCTGACTCCTTTTAGCACTGCTCCCACTGAGCTCCTGATCTTTCTTTCCTATAGCTGCTCCTCTCCAGACCAGACTATGTCTCTGTCTGGGACTCTTCTTCTCCTCTTTCTCTCCCTAACCCTGCCTCAGCCCCAGTTTTATATAGGGGAAGTTCTTCCCCTCCCAGGACTGGGCAGGAGGTGTGGCATGAATAGGATTCCTGGCCAGGAGACCTCCCACCTGCTCTCAGACGTAATATTGCTATTACTGTGGAAACCAGACCCCTGGGGTGCCACATTCCCCCCTAGTGAAATTTAGTACTCCGGGACTAAACATACTTTTGTAAACATAACAAATTATAAACAGAAACAGTACAATAAAGAAAAACACATTAGGATGATCACGGCGTGTCCGCAACCGGGTGCAGTTTTTTGAAGAAAACAAGGGTGTCCATTCCACCAAAGAACAGGGAGCCGTAACCAGGTAGGGGTCTGTCCTACCCCGAGTCTTTAACAGTCTTAGTCCTTTCCTGGGTTACGCTCCAAACATATGTACAAAGGATTCCGGATAATCCATAAACGACACCTATAAAATAACTAGAAATACACAATTATTCACAAGCAACAATAAACAGGTAAATACAAATAAAACAGTTTGAGCACTTTAAATCCTCCAACGTACGGGCAACTGGCCTCTAGTGACCCTAGTAGACCTACGGAGCTGACTGACTGGTCCTGAGTTACAGGGTGTAGGGGCTGTCAAAGGTAAACTGGGCAGCTGTCTACGAGCTCTTTGGCTCACTAGGGGCACGGCAGGCTCACTATAAGCAGAGGGTTGATCCTCCTGGTTTGCTTGTGTGGGGTCTTCTGCCTCCTGGACCGGCTGCTCTTCCAGCTCTACCTGTTTCTCCGTAGGTACTTGAGATGCTGGTTGGAGGAAGGTGAGGACGGGTACCACAACAGCGCCATTGACTTGAGTCCAAGACCGAGGGAAGTCTCCGAGCACAGTACTGACCATATCTTCCCTTTCCTCTGCGGGTCGAGGGTCTTCCTGTTCTTCTTCAGGGTTCCGTAGCTGTTCGGGGCACTTCTTCAGGTGATCTCGGGATACAATGGCTGTGGTTTCTCCTCCATCCTTACTGATTGTGCAGACTTTCGGGTTCTCATGGCTTGAGGGCAGTACGGTGTACGGGTCCTTCTCCCACTGGTCGTCCAACTTGTGGAGCCGTCTCTTCCTCTTCAAGACCTGCTCTCCAGGTACCAGGGGAACAGCGGGAGCATACTGGTTGTAAGTCTTCTCCTGTCTTTCTCTAGCTTGACAGAGACTTCGCTCCACGCTCTCCTGTACTTTCCGGTACTGCTGCTGCCTCTCTGTGTCCCAGTCTGCTTCTGGTGAAGTGTCCTCGGGTGTCAGGACTCCCATATCCAGGTCAACAGGCAGCTTACCAGGTCTTGCTCTCATTAGGTAAGCCGGGGTACAGTTGGTAGAACCTACAGGGATGTGGTTGTATAGGTCCACCAGATCAGGCAGTTTCTCAGGCCACAGACTGCGTTCTTCCAGGGGCAATGTTTTCAAAAGGTCTATCACCACCTGGTTCATTTTCTCGCAGAGTCCATTGGTTTGTGGATGATAGGGTGTTGTTCTTATCTTCCGGCAGCCATACAGAGTGCAGAACTCCTGGAAGACCTCCGCTTCAAAGGCAGGTCCCTGGTCCGTCAGCACCTGCTCTGGGTATCCGTGTGGACGGCAGAAGTGCTGCTGGAAGGCTCTAGCTGCTGTTTGAGCCGTTAAGTCCTTGACGGGGACGACAACCAAGAACCGGGAGTAGTGATCCACGATGGTTAACGCATAGACGTAGCCACTTCTGCTGGGGGTCAGTTTTACATGATCCAAGGCTACCAGTTCCAACGGCTGCTTGGTGACGATGGACTGCAGGGGAGTCTTCTGGCTAGCACGGTCCTTCCTTCTTAGGTTGCATGGGCCACAGTCTCTGCACCACCTCTCGATGGTTCCTCTCATGCCTACCCAATGGAACCGCCCGCGCAGCAGGAACTCCAGCTTCTTCCATCCGAAGTGCCCAGCTCCGTTGTGGTATGCCTCCAGTACCATAGCCGCGTCTCTTCTTGGCACCACTACTTGCCAGATCAGTTCATGCGTCCGGGAGTTAACCATTCTGCGGCACAACTTCCCCTTGTAAAGGAACAGTCGACTCTTCTCAACCCACAGTTGCTTGGCCTCCTCCGGAGCGTCTGGGTCAAGGCGGGCATCTGGCTGAGTCAGCATCTCCTTCACCAGTCGGACGGCGGGGTCACTGTCTTGCGTTTCCGCCCAGTTGTAATGAGGTAAGGGGTTGAACGTAGCAGATTGCTTACCCCTTACACGGTGGGAATACTGGATAGTCCCATGACGGTGGAACGCGGGGAGTTCAACTTCTTCCAGTTCCTCTGGATCTTCCCCTACGTCCGGTAGGTTTGGCATTCTGGACAAGGCATCCGCGTTGGTATTGGAGCGTCCTGCCCGGTATTTGATCGTGAACTCATAGTTGAACAGGCGGGCCATCCATCTCTGCTCCAGGGCACCGAGTCTTGCCGTATCCAGGTGTGTCAACGGGTTGTTATCCGTGTACACGGTGAACCGGGAAGAGGCGAGGTAGTGCCTAAAGCGTTCGGTGACTGCCCACACCACTGCCAGGAACTCTAGCTTGAATGAGCTGTAATTCTCAGGGTTTCTTTCGGTGGGTCGCAGTTTTCGGCTGGCGTAAGCAATTACCCGTTCTTTCCCCTGCTGGATCTGGGACAGTACGGCTCCTAGCCCGATGTTACTTGCGTCGGTGTAGAGGATAAAGGGCTGGCTGTAATCAGGGTACGCCAGGATTTCATCCCCCGTGAGGGCCATCTTCAGCTGGTGGAAGGACTCTTCTTCCAGCTTCTCCCATTTGAAGGGTGGCTTCTGGTTCTTGGCCTTCCTGGACTGGCCTATCAGGAGGTCCTGCATAGGAGCTGCCTTTTTGGTGAAACCGGGAATGAATCTTCGGTAGTAGCCTACCAACCCGAGGAACTGCCGCACTTCCTTTACGCTGGAGGGGCTTGGCCATTCCTTAATTGCAGTGATCTTATCAGGGTCGGGAGCCACTCCGTCAGCACTCACCACGTGTCCCAGGTACTGCACCTTTGGTTTCAGGAGGTGACACTTGGAGGGTTTCACCTTTAGGCCATAGTTTGCCAGGGCTTCGAACACTTCTGCCAGGTGTTTCAGGTGGTCCTCGTAGGTCTTGGAGTAGACGATAACATCGTCCAGGTATAACAGGACCGTCTCGAAGTTTCGGTGTCCCAGACAGCATTCCATCAATCGTTGGAAGGTTCCTGTTGCGTTGCAGAGTCCGAACTGCATGCAGGTAAACTCGCTAAGTCCCATCGGGGTGGTGAATGCGGTCTTCTCCCGGTCCGCCTCTGCTACAGGAACCTGCCAGAACCCGCTAGTGAGATCCAAAGTGGAGAAGAAGTTAGCAGATTTTAAAGCAGCCAAAGACTCCTCTATCCTTGGTAAGGGGTACGCATCTTTGTGTGTGATACGGTTGATTTTCCGGTAATCTACACACATTCTCATGGTGTTGTCCTTCTTTTTAACCAAGACTAGTGGAGCTGCCCAGGGGCTACAGCTATCCCTGATTACTCCAGCCTCCTTCATGTCTCTAAGCATCCCCTTGGCGTGTTGGTAGTGTGCAGGGGGTACGGGTCGGTATCTCTCCTTTATGGGAGGATGGTCTCCCGTGGGGATGTGGTGTTCTACCCCCTTTACTCGCCCGAAGTCTAACGGGTGTTTACTAAACACTCTCTCGTACTCTTGAACCACCCGATAGACTCCCTGTTTCTGGTGTGAGGGAGTGGATTCGGTACCCAGATGTAGTTGCTGACACCAGTCCCCCACTGGTTTCTTAGAGCCGTTACCTTCCTCTGGTTGAGATGGAGGCAAGGGTTCCACGGCCTGTACAGAATTCTGGTTTATGGTGAACAATTTAGCTAGCGTGGCATACCGGGGCAGGTGTACTTCTCTCTCACCGATATTTATGATGCGAACGGGCACCCTCCCATGGCGTACATCGACCACCCCCCGTGCTGTCAAAATGGTGGGCCTACTGTCTGAGTAGACTAGTTCTACCATTGCCTGGTAATCTCTACCTCTCAGACCAATAGCTGCCCGGCACCAAATCATCATTTCACTTTTCGGGGGCATGGCAATAGGGAAAGGGTCACACATTCTCACGCTACCAATCTCACCACCGGAGAGTTCCACCTGTTGCCGTCGCATCAGTGCCCGGATCTCTTTTTGGAGCACTCGCTGCTGACCGGAGCTGGCGTTCTTGGCAACCTGCTGTAAAATGAAAATCACCTCTGCAAGACAATTTTCAATCACATTAGTTCCTAGAGTTATCTTTGGGTGACTCTCGCACTTGTCAATGTCTACAATGATCAGTCCCTGTGCTGCCAGTTCGACTCTACCGATTTTAATGGTCATCTCTTTAAATCCGATCTGTGGCACGGGCTGACCATTGCTGGCAATGATACTCAAGTCGTCGTCAGGGTAGCGGGTTATATCCGAGTCATTCCAGTACTGCTTGAAGAGCACGTACGGGATGGTGGTGACCTGTGACCCGGTGTCAAGTAGGGCACTCATAGGAATGCCATCCAGTACCACAGGCAAGACTGGACGTCCTCCCACGTATTTGTCACGCCAGTTCGATGGGCCTGGTGATCTTATTCCTAGGGGTTGGCCCTCTACCCCAGGTTGTGCCAGTTTAAAGGACAGTACCTTGCCATATGTCCGGGTTGATTGCAGCGGCGGCAGATGGGTTGTCCGTCCTCGTTGTATCGGTCGCTGGGTCTTCCTCTGGCCGGTGGGGTCCTCCTTGGTCGACGCCACGGGATGTCCTCCGGTCCGGATGCCAGCTGGATCTTCCCTGGAGCAGAAACCTGTAAAGACTGCACAGTTCGGGTTAGCGCAGCAACGCTTTTAGCTAGCTCTTGGACCTGATGGTGCAGGTCTGGAGCCGGGCCATTGTTCAAAGCCTGCGCGTCAGCTCCCACAGGCCCTGCCGACAAGGGCGCCGCCTCCTGGTGGTAAGCGGTAGTAGGGCGCCTGTGGGTCACCACGCCACCAGGTACCGGTTCTCGGAGCACCCGGATGGCTCTGTCCTTGAACTGTGCAAAGTCCAGATGAGGATCCTGTAAGGCCATTGCCCGCAACTGGGTTCGGTGGGCATTGCAATATAGTCCCTCTATAAATTGTTCGGTCAACAGCCTGTCCTCGTTTCCCACGCCGTCAGGGTCGGTCTGCTTAATGGCTCTCAGGGCCTCTTGTAGGTTTAGTGCATAGTCCCTTATATTCTCATGTGCTCGCTGTTTGCACCCGTAGAATCTAAGCTTAATCTCGGCTGAGGTGCGGGTATCAAAGGTGTCCTTCAGCCGGGTTAATATCCCTGCGACAGTCCTCCTCCCAGGTGGCCAGGACTTTACCTCCCTTTGGGCTGCCCCGGTTAGTTGGGCC
The DNA here is from genome assembly GCF_046119375.1 of Phyllobates terribilis. Classification (NCBI taxonomy): domain Eukaryota; kingdom Metazoa; phylum Chordata; class Amphibia; order Anura; family Dendrobatidae; genus Phyllobates; species Phyllobates terribilis. Next base: position 96,524,642 of record NW_027362767.1, on the reverse strand, counting down.
ACCAGGATGCTCACTTTTTGCTCTTCTGTGAGGGGGTACACCTGGAAGAGGCTATCCAGCTTTTCTCTAAAGTCATTCAGGGTATGTGACTCCCCTGAGAACTGGGGTAGCCAGGCTGCCCCCGGGATATAGGGCATGGTGAAAGGCATGACCGCAGCAGCGGCGGCGCTGGCGGTGGCTGTGGCAGTGAAGCTCTCCTCCGTATCCGACATCCTCCTCCCCCCTAGTGGACCGTGGCCTACCTTGCGATGATCCTCTTCCGTAGGCCGCGGTTCCACAGTGGATCGTCAGGGTTGAGGACCTTCCGTCGCGCTCCTGTGACGTCGGCGTCTGCTGGGCTCCTTCCAGGACCTTACGCAACATCCTGACGTGAGGCGGGGCTTCAGTTCTCGCGCGCTTTCAGAGTCCACGCCCCTCTTCTTCCCGCGCGGCGTCTTCAAGATGGCGTCCAACGGCGGGAAAACTCCACGGATGGCGGGAAGAAGGCAGAAGATGGCGCCGGATGGCGGGAAAACTTCACGGATGGCGGGAAGAAGGCAGAAGATGGTGCCGGATGGCGGGAATCTTCACCACAGGTAAGTTTAACAGTCTTCTTTCAGGCACGCAGTACCCGGTGGTTGCGGGCACGGAATCCTGCCGACTACGCCAAAGTTGACGCGCCCCTGGGCCTGAGTCGCGCAGCGTTGCGCACGCGGGAGCCTACCCGGAGCCGGATCTGATAGGGGTAGTAGTCTCGTGGCGGTGACCCGGTCCGTGCCCAGGGAGTCAAGCTGAGTGGCAGAGTTTAGCAGAAGATGGTACGGTGTTCGACTACGCCACCCGTTGAATGCGGCTATGAGGCCGCCGCTGCAGGGCAGACCGCTGAGGCCGGTGGTACGATTGTGCAGCGTAGATGGTATAACCCCCAACGGGTGGGGTATGGCCTCAGGGCAGCCGACGTGTTTGAAGGGGGTAGCAGAATAGCATGCAGGTAGCAGGAACCACTCAGAGACGGTGCGGTGTAGTTCAGGGTCTTTACTGATGACAAAGGTAGACCCTCCCGGAGTACTGGCTAGCGATCGGGGCCTGGTCAGTCCGTGAGCAGATGGGATCTCCCCTGGCCAGGCGGAGTTGTAGGCCTCCCCAACTAATTGTACTCTTCTGGCTACCTTGCTAGAGGCGGGTAAAAGTAGCCCACGTCCCTGAGTGTACCGTGTGGTGCTCACCCGTATGGGCGGTGACTCGGGGCCTTCTGGTAGCTTCCGCTCCACGACGGCGGTGCTGGTCCCTTGCGTGTGACCGTGCCTTCGGGTTTCTTGGCCAGAGGACCTGAAATCCCCTGCCGGTCGGTTTCTGCTGCTGGGTAAGGATTAGTCCCCACAGCCTCGGACTCCGGGTCCGGTGAGAACTCTTCAATCAGGGCGAGCTCTACAGCTTCCAGCCCCTGACTCCTTTTAGCACTGCTCCCACTGAGCTCCTGATCTTTCTTTCCTATAGCTGCTCCTCTCCAGACCAGACTATGTCTCTGTCTGGGACTCTTCTTCTCCTCTTTCTCTCCCTAACCCTGCCTCAGCCCCAGTTTTATATAGGGGAAGTTCTTCCCCTCCCAGGACTGGGCAGGAGGTGTGGCATGCATAGGATTCCTGGCCAGGAGACCTCCCACCTGCTCTCAGACGTAATATTGCTATTACTGTGGAAACCAGACCCCTGGGGTGCCACACCTCCACTGGAGAAATAATGCATTACACAGATTAGGGAAAATCACAATGTCTATGTAATCAAAACAAAAGAAATGAGCTGGAGCACATGTTGGTATAAGTACAATGTATAGGTGCACATTCACACTGTAGCTATTTAACAGACAAAACTTAGGATAAAAACAAAATGGGCAAATAACCTACAATAATTACAGTGCATGAGTGCACTTATACTATGTGTTCCGGGTCATTTCTTTTGTTTTGCTGTAGTTTTTTGTGCTTTGTACATACGGGGGTATGGCTCCTCCTTTTTAGGCTGAGCATCTTGTTTTTATAGCTTTCCATAGGCAGGTGCAACATGGTCAGGACTAGATCCTGCTCTGCCCCCATTTTTTTTTGAGGTCTGCTGACACATTGTGAGGTTAACTACAATAGTTAGGGTCCATCCTGATTGGGTACACCTCGTCGACGTGGCATGACTTTTATGCTCTATCGATCAAAATAGTGTAAGCTAAGTACCCTACGTTATTTACATGTACTATTGCTATTTATTTATTTACTTACTGCAGGGTATTTTCTAAATTTATTTTTTTATCTTAGGTTTTGACTGTCAATGACTCTATGAAATGCATATATATATTAGCCCCTCAAGAAACAAAGATATCATGTGCCTTTTGGCACACTGGAATCTCTCACGCCTCCACAGTGCCACCCTACTCACCATGGTCACCACTAATGATGAGCGAGTATGTTCTGTTAACCATTTCGGTGAGCATGCTCGGGTGCTCACAGAGTATCTTAAGCGTGCATGAGTCACATTGTGTGCATGATTTGCGACTGTCTGACAGCTTTAATACATGTGAGGAATGGCTAAGAAACAGGCATTCCTCACATGTATTAAAGTTGTCAAACAGTCGCAAATCATGTGCACGGAGTGACTCAAACATAACACTCGAGCAAGCCGAAGATACTCGGAATACATCCGAGAATGCTCGCAAATCTCGAGTAACAAGCATGCTCACTCATCACTAGTCACCATGCGTCTTCTCCTAGCTTCATGATGGCCAGCTGATTTTGCCTCTTGAAGTACTCCTCTGCTCTGCTACGTCAGCATGTGGCTTCTATTTGGCCTTAGGGGTGGCGTGGCTGGTCTCCACTGAATGTCTCTACAGGTATCTCCAGCTGTGTGTAACGACCGGAACGCCGGTCGAATGTGTATGAGGGATACGGCGCTGCTATGAATGACTCCGACCTCATATAGTGGCAAATAACTTTCTTTATACTGGTCACACAAATGACAGGGTTAAACAATTCTACAAAATATGGGCCACAACAGCCACTAACACAAAATACAAGTTATGCAGCCCGAGAGAGCCCAAGTGCCAATCTCACGGGAATGAGCCAAACTACCCCTGGGCTATGCCGCTCCCACCCTTATTCAGTACAGGGCCTACCCAGGATGTTACCGCGGACGTGACACGTGGTCCTCCCAGGAATATAACCTTACACCCCCCTCCCACACTAATACAATAGGATCTGGGTACCCTTGTTTTCCTCTTAGAGAACACTCATATATATATTTAGCCAACGCGTTACCTATAGAGTGTACAGTTTCTCTTCTTACAAGAGCAAAGAGAAATCTCTCAGACTTAATACATATACAAACAGTTAACAAACTAAACCTTTTATTAGACCCTGATCTCTGGCCACAGGGTTTGATCAGCTTCTCCTTCTCACCAAGCTCTTCAGCACATCCAGGTGTAAGCAGGCACTAGAATCAATGTCAGTCCAATGTGTAGTTCACAACAGGGCTCCTTTGTAGTATCCACATACACAGAGTCTTAGTATACCAGATCCTTCACAATCTCTGGATCAAGCCTGATCAGTACATCAGCATTGATATACACCAGGCAGTTCTCAGCACTACTGGAATCACTAACTAGCGTTCCCTAACTGACTACACAGTTGGTGACTGGTCACATATCTCAGTTACTCACAAGGCACAGCTTCTTCTTGCACACACCGTCTGGCTGCAGTCTGTACAAGCTCCCAAACTTCCCTGGGCATCAGACACGTCTCATCTCCTCAGAGGACTTTCTGGTTCTGTGTTTCCTGGGCTCTTTTACAGATACCTGGGCTTTTTCTTTACTTGTTTCTTGCTGACCCCTAATGGCCAGACTAAGTCATTGCAGGAGAAATTTATACAGTCAGTAATATGAACTCATTACTAAAAAGACATTTCAACATATTACATGTGTACCACAGAGATTAGGTTCCCTGGCCTATCCAGTGCCAGCAAGCTCTATCTTAGGCAGCTCCTCCCACCACTCCTTGCCTGAACATTGGTTCCTAGTCAGTTTGTTCTACTAATGTCCTGTTGGTGCTTGTGTGTTTTGTTTCTCCCATTATTGACCCAGCTCATATGCTCGTCCTGTGTGACTTCCTCACTTCTGACTGCTGCCTGCCCCGATCTCTGACCTTCTGACCACGCCTTTGTCTTCACCCTCCTGTACCTCGTACCTGTGCTTCTGAACCTGTGGTCAGGTGCTGCAGTCCCTGGGACTTACCTGGAGTTTTACATGGTGTCTACTGGCAGCCCAGCTTATCCTCACCACCAGAGACCCTAATAAAGACCCATTAGACACCTATTCACGGCCCTCCAGTGTATGCCCGGCCTGTGGCGCAGTGGGTTCACACCCACCAGCGATACATTAATTGCTTGCATCACCTGGTCTTGACTCTCCTGTTGAGAACATATCTCCTTGTACAAGACTTGTACTAGAGACTTGAGGTTACTGGGTCCCGTTTTGTCAGTGAGGTCTATGGTCCGAACGTAATGTAAAAAAAAAAAGTGATGTGCTTTAGTGGTGAGACTCAACAGGGAGTGTGTATTCAAAGTTAAATATAGAATCATTCATTGTTTGTGAATGGGGATGAGCGAAAGCAAACTGGAAATTTTGGGGTTTGTACTGAGCCCAGAACATGGACCTTTTACTGTGTGTCCAGTTCCCTGTTCAGGTTCACCAGTCTAATAAAGCTTGTTGAAAGGCTGCAGTGCAGCCAATCATCAAACTTTTAGACTGTGGGTACTTCCGGAACAATTGGAATGGCTGTGATTAGCCAGTGCAGCACATGACCCGGCATGTATGAAGACCGGATTTTGAGTGCCGCCTCAATTATGCTCTCATTAGTGTAGGGATAGGACACAGCAAGGGTTAGGGATAGATAGTGACTGGGCACTCTACAAAAAAAAACTCTACTCTACATCCCCCTGCCTGTGGAAGTACTGTCCTTTTAAGCCATTGTGTGTACTCTGCACCAATATCTGTGGGAGTACTGTCCTTTAAGCCGCTGTGTGTACTCTGCACCCCCCTGCCTGTGGGAGTACTGTCACTTTAAGCCGCTGTGTGTTTTCTACTTGTCTGAGAAATAAATAATTTGAATTTGCCGTCTTATTGCCATTACTAGGCACAAAAAATAATTTTTCAGGAACGGTGTGTGTTTTTTAGTAGTCTGGGAAATAAACAATTAGCACGAGCCATCTCATTGCCAATTATAGGCCAAAGAAATATTTTTAATGGACCGGTGTGAATTTTCTAATAGTCTGAGAAATAAATAATTTGCATTTGCTGTCTCTTTGCTATTAGTAGGCCAAAGAAATAATTTTCTGGACTGGTGTGTGTTTTTTAGTAGTCTGGAAAATAAACAATTTGCATCATCCATTTCGTTGCCATTTCTAGGCCAAACCAATAATTTACTGTACTACTGTGTCTATACAAGTAGTGTGTTTAAAAAATAATTGTACTCTGCAGCATTTTTAGCAAGTTGTGTGTGTAAAAAAATTAACATACTCTGCAGCGTTTTTTGCAAGTAGTGTGTCTAAAAAAATAATCTACTCTGCAGCCGTCTTTCCCATTTGAGGGCCAAAAACTAACTTTATTCTACCGCTGTGTCTATACTAGTAGTGTTTCCAAAAAGTTACTCTACTCTGCAGCCATCTTTTTGTGAGTAGCGTGTCTAAAAAAATTTTTTAGCCTACCGCTGTATTTGTACTGGTTGTAGCTGTGCCTAAAAAAGTATTTTTGCCTTTAAGCCTCTGCAACCCTGCATCTAGGAGTACTGTGCCAAAAAGCCTCTGGGAGTGCTGTACCAAAATGCCTCTGTGTGTACCGTGCCAAAAAGCCTTTGTGTGCACCATGCCAAAAACTCTCTGGGACTTCCGGTCGCATCTCAGAGCAGGAAATTACAAATTTTCTAATATTGCAAACTGCCCTGTTTTTCAAGTTGAGAACTGTTTTACATAAATAATCCGAGGAATTGTTGCTTCACTTTCATGGCCAGAAGGCCTGTTTATTTCTCCTAAAAGGAATCGGAGGGACTGTTCAAGATACTCTTGAGGCCAGGTGGGCCTGTAGTAGCCGCAGATGGCTGAAGGTTGGTTTGCACTTTTTTCTGCTGGAATTTGCAGTACTGAGGCACACCTTGAGGATGGACATCCTCTGATCCTAAGAGATCCTGTTGCCTAGTGGAAAGAACCGGCGACCCCCGCTACGGCCAAGAAGAAAAAGACTCATGGGGTGCTCCCCGTGACTGTGTGCCTCAGGATCCAGCCCTTAAGGAAGATGAAGGGCCATTGGTGGGATGACATGTTTTGGTAAAATGGACATGGACACTGTGCTTCCGGGGTCCTTACCAAGAAGGACCGGTATTCCTGAAAAGTTTTGAATGTTATGACAATGAACTGTCCTGACTGCTGTTCCGGGGCCCTTAATCGAAAAGGTCTGGTTCCTGCCCAAGAAGACTTTAGGACCAGTTTCTTACTAGAATGTTTTAGTAATGTGATATGAAGCTTTAAGTGTTAAAGTGTAATTTTTTGCCTAGTATGGTCGAGGAAGACCATCATTAAAGTGTGGGGGAATGTAGTAGTGGAGAAGGACGTAGTTCCCCTTTGGCACTAAAAGAGTTAAAAGAGAATGTTCCCGATAGTTAGATCTCTCTGTGCTGCCATTAGGTCCAGTTAAGTGGTTAGCTGTGATAATCCAGCCAGTAGAGTAGGGGGGTACCTAGTGCCATGATCGAGCATAGAATGTGTAAACCTCTGTTTCTGTTATATTTCCTTGTGGGCTGTAGTATTGGTAACCAGTCACAAGATGCCACTGTCCCGGGTGAAGATGACAGGTTGAGTCTGCCAGTAGTATTACAGACAGTGAAGGGGATTAACTTTGTGTGAGGAGAGCCTATAGAGGGTGGGCACTTTACTAAACTTGTTGGTGAGTTTCCAGAAAGATTCAGTGTTGTGTAGTGCCTGGGACAGGCCAGACAGGCTTTGTATAACTGGCTGCTAGGGCAGAGGTGGGCCCCGTACCCACAGTAGGATCACCAGAGTGAAGATTCCCTACGCAAGAATCCCCTTAGCCGGCCGGAGAAACTCAACAGAGGTATGGGCATATTCTGTCTGCAGGCTGCAGAAGAAACTAGGACTAAAGGCTAGGACGTGGGGAGAACTAGGATCCTGATATACTCTCATTGGTGAGGAAGATTCTCTAAGGCTAGAGAATAGAGCAACAGAGATGCTTCACTTAAAGAGGGAACCAGGGCTGAAGTTGATTCCAGTACATGTGGGAAAGATGACAACCCGTTGGGCCTTATCCATTATATCTGCCTGTAAATATTGTACATATTCCACTTCCCCAAGTAAAGTCCCAGTTATGGTTAAGAATCTAGTGTCCTCTGAATTTATTGCTGCCCTGGTTCCAGAAGAGAAATGCCTGGCGACAGATGCAACCGACTAGTCTGAAGTAAGTGAAGAGCACCACATACACTGCAGCACTTCAGAGGGAGGACACACCTTGTCTGTAGGGTTCCATGGCGAGCAAGGGCCACAGCTCATCCACGACTACCTCACTGGGGCATCTTACACACATCCACAGGCAGCCATCCACATCTACAGGACACCTCAGTGACAGCACAACAGCAGCTGGAGGGATCCAGGCTGCTGGTGACGGAGATGACAGGAAGAAGAAGATGAGACCGACGTGGAGTATCGGGGGATGCACATAACTGCAGTTCCGAGTGGACCTCGCAGTCAGCCTGGTAAGAAAGGTGGTCACTGTATGGCTGGGTGTTGTAGCAGGAATGTGGTAGTGAGGCGCCTGGCTGTGACTGATGGTGTGGAAGTGAGGCATCAGGCTGTGGCTGATGATGATGGAAATGAAGGTTGTGTGGGAGAGAAAGCTAATGCGGGTTATGAGGGAGTTGATTGTTCCATTTGCGGCGAGCCCGGCGTCTGTATGACAGGGCAGTGGGTCTAGAGGTATTAGAGACAGCACCGGTTGTGGTTGAGAGCCCGAGTGCTGCCCAGACAGCAGTGGTGCCAGCAGGGAGTACTATCGCAACATCGTCCTCAGTGACTGTGGATATTGTACGCATGGATGACAGAGCGTGAGGGGATATATATGTTTCCTTTGATGGGCCGTTGGGGGCCCATTTGAAGCAAGAGACAAAAAAAAAAGATCTAGAAGGATGAGTATATAGAGATTTCTTTATTATTGCCTCTGGAGAAGTTTAATTTAGACCGTGTAAATCCAGACAAGAGTAAGAAGGATGAGGAGGAATGGCGTAGTTACTGTTTGATCCCTCATACTTTCACCAATTGGTTGCAGGCCTTCGCCATCCTGGCTAGTGTAATTGGGGAGAAGGTGCCTGAAAATTGCTCAGGCCTGTTTTTTTATCTTGATGGGACTGGCGAAGCTTATCGCACGTACCGAGGTTTGGGTTGGTTGTGATATGATGAGCAATTTAGACAGAGAAAAGCGATTAGGCCCTCTTTGAGATGGGAACATAAAGAAATCAGTTTATGGATGTGGCTGATGACAGTGCCAAGAGCTGTGTCACAATCCTTTCCCGGGGTTGCCAATGCTCTCTCTCTCATTTTCAGTGGGGGCAGTTCCGGGAGCTGGCACCTGGTGTGGAGAAGCACTGAGCCTCCTTGCTTCTGGAACTATTGGACCTGATCTTGGACCAGCACTGAGACTGGTCAGAGAATCGGTGGCTCCAGGCACATGAGCTAAGTATACGGCAGTGTAGGACATGGGCTTTGGGATTAAGAGAGGGCCTGAAAAAGGCTGTTAGGGTGTGGAGGGTCATGCATTCATCAGGTAGTCACTCATGCATGTCATGGCGGGATTGGGTCTTTGGAAAGCTAAGTGGTGGTATGGTAAAAGGTAGGGGGGAGACCCTGTTTTGGGAGGGTCACCTCCCTCCTTCTGACAGATGATAACGAATAATCAGGGTTCCTACTGGGCTAAGGTCTCAGAGGGAAATGGATGGTGCACCATTCAGCAGGAGGATCCCTGAATTGCCGCATTGTGGTTTGGGGGCAATAGAGGAGTAGCTGATTGTGACAGGTTTTCGATGTGGTTGCTTCCAAAGACCCTTTCTCATATTCAGGTTCATTTATATGTTAATTCTTATGTTAATTTAATATGTTAATGTTGTTTAATAAACAATGCTGTGGCCATTTCATCCAAGTCACAGTGTCTGTCTTTATTGTGGGTAAAGGGGTAAGTGGAGTTAACAGGATGAGGAGTTGCGGGAAGTCGAGATTTTTGGGGTGGGGTATTTTGGTCCAGTGGACAGAGGTCAGTCATTCTGCAGTCATGTGCGTAAAAACAAATTTTTCTACTCTGCAACCATGTCTGTGGGAATAATGTGCCAGAAAAACCTGTGTGTGTACTCTGCATGCGTCTGTGTGAGTACTCTGAAAAAAGCTTCTGTGGTGTTACTCTGCAAAACAGCCTGTGTGAGTGTACTCTGCAAAACACCCTTCTGTTTTTATTTTTAAAATTTGGATAGGCCACAAAATATTGTGAATGGAAAATAGAACACACAAACTGCGGTGCAGTCTAACAATGGCTGGGTGCGGTTGGTACACTTCTATATACTTCTCTATTCAGCCAAAGGTATGGACAAGTCTTGTGGGATCCACACCTGGTTCATTTTAATGAATGTGAGTTTCCCCACCTTGGCTGTGGACAGGTGCATACACCTGTCTGTGATCACACCTCCTGACATTATAAACACACGTTCCGATAGTACACTTTCCGCAGGGCAGGCCAGCACCTACACGGCATAAAGGGCAAACTCTGTGTCACACAAGGTGTGGGAAAAACTTAGTGCAACACAAAGGGAAGAAGGAAAGGGGGAAAGTAGAGACCTCCTAGGTTGATCTAGCGTCACCCTGTCTCCCCTAACGTCCCTGTATTGGATCTTCACCAATCGCCTCACGCTTGCCTCGCCCTGTGTTTCCCTGCAGTATGGCTAAGTCAAGGGAAGGGAGGAGATGAGCACTAGTCGATCTCCACTAAATGCTATAGACAACAGGGGTGGACAAACAGAGGCAAATTGCTTAGCTTTAGACCAACTCCAGACAAATGCGCACACATCCTCAAGCTCCAGAGAGGACAAAGTACTGCTCTTGCTAAAGCTTTCACAAGTAGTAATGAATATCGCCGGCACCTCCCTCTGCAACACAGCAGGTATTTATACACCCAGGCAGGGTGTTAATTAGCCAGAGGGAGGTAGCCGCTGGGTCCTAGAGACAGCCTCTAAGAAGTTGTCTGTAATGCCAAACATAGAAATCTCCTGCAAGCATCTGCAGGGCGACTGTCTGTCACCTCTGACACACCCGTGACAGAACCCCCTCCTCTACGAGTGGCCTCCGGACATTCAGGACCGGGTTTCTCAGGATAAGAGGTGTGGAATGAGCGAACCAACCTGGGAGCGTTCACCTCTGACGCTGAAACCCACATTCTCTCCTCTGGACCATAGCCTTTCCAGTGCACCAAGTATTGTAGAGAACGATGTTGGAGATGAAAATCTGCAATCCTCTGGAGGTGTCACATTATGACTGGTGGTGTCACTCATTATGGAGATGTCACATTATGACTCTAGTAGTGTCACTCACTATGGAGGTGTCACTTTATGACTCTGGAGGTGTCACTCACTATGGGGGTGTCACATTATGACCCTGGTGTCACTCACTATGGAGGTGTCACATTATGACTGGTGGTGTCACTCACTATGGAGGTGTCACTCTGGTGGTGTCACTCACTATGGAGGTGTCACATTATGACTCTGGTGCTGTCACTCACTATGGAGGTGTCACATTATGACTGGTGGTGTCACTCATTATGGAGATGTCACATTATAACTCTGGTGGTGTCACTCATTATGGAGATGTCACATTATGACTGGTGGTGTCACTCACTATGGAGGTGTCACTTTATGACTCTGGAGGTGTCACATTATGACTTGTGGTGTCACTCATTATGGAGATGTCACATTATGACTCTGGTGGTATCACTCACTATGGAGGTGTCACATTATGACTGGTGGTGTCACTCACTATGGAGGTGTCACTCTGGTGGTGTCACTCACTATGGAGGTGTCACATTATGACTCTGGTGCTGTCACTCACTATGGAGGTGTCACATTATGACTGGTGGTGTCACTCATTATGGAGATGTCACATTATAACTCTGGTGCTGTCACTATGGAGGTGTCACATTATGACTGGTGGTGTCACTCACTATGGGGGTGTCACTTTATGACTCTGGTGCTGTCACTCACTATGGAGGTGTCACATTATGACTGGTGGTGTCACTCATTATGGAGATGTCACATTATATCTCTGGTGGTGTCACTCACTATGGAGGTGTCACATTATGACTCTGGTGGTGTCACTCACTATCCTAGAGAAGGGTTTGTGGCATATATTGATAAGTGCAGGCAACACTTCCAGACACTGTCGGATAAGACTAGAAAAAATTAGGGGAGGGGATATAAAATTTTGTTTTAGTTTTCTTTTAAAACTTTTTTCATTCTAAAGTGCTAACATTTCCTTTTGAATAATAGTGTATGCTTCACTGATATCTCTGTTTTTTTAAATGGTTAATTAAGACTGCTAATTATTTCTGTATTTGATTCTGACCAAACTGTTTCCCTCTTTACTTTTATGCCTGACCTCAGCAGAAAAGGGGTTAAATCTCATCCGAATATGTACACTGTCCACATAGCAACAAATCCCTGGGTAAAAGAGAGCCACATTATATTTTTTGTTCTCCTTGTTAATCGTCTCGGAAATGCACTCTTTCATTGACAAAAATGTCAAAAAGAAGCCGACAAGATTGGCACCAGAATGAGGAGAATCTACTGAGGGTTGATACGCACTGTCATCCAGAATTTAGGTGAGGAGAGGACAGAAGTGTTTTTTTTTCCTTCCTTTACTTTGACTATGAGCACAAGCAAAAGGATAAGTAAAAAATTGTCATCTTCTCAATCTTAGACCAGAGATGATATTTTTTTCTGCTATTGATTCAATATCCCTGAAATGTGCAATATTCAAGTTAATATTACAGGTTTCTTTACATATCCTGAAAATGAAGAAGCATTAGAGCCCCAAAAACAAGCGAGGGAGGGGGATTCTTGAAAAAGGTGGAACCCATCAGAGAGGATTATTAGAATTCTGATGAACTGGCCACATTCCCATAACGTGGTGAGAAGCCGCTTTGAATTTCCCCCTATTATTCACCTCCTGATAACAAAAAAGCCTCTCTATATTTAATGCAGGTTCAGCCCTGGGACACTTAATAGGATTAGGAATAATTTCTACAAATTTCCAAAAACACAGATCACATGGGAGGACTTAGAATCTGCTGATCATTTCTCCATAGCCGGAAGATCAAAGGGCGTGAGTCTGGATACGAGAACTCTAATTTGACCCTAACTCAGCTTTTATTTTAATGAAAGGGTTAAGCTTTTCTAAGGTCACCATAAAGGAGCAAACAGTGTGACTAAAGGCAGCTTTGGGATCTAGAAGAAAACAATGAAGAAGTAGAGTATCATGTATTGTGATGTCTACAAATGGTAATGATCACTTAAAGAGGAATAAAAATGCTTCCATACTTTAACTTCTTCACTGCCATAGCCTCCGCACCAAGTAATTGGTCTGATCTAAGCAGTTGTGCAGTTTACAGTGTTTCATTATATATGGATACATATTTTGTAAATATTTACAGAAGACATGTTACATTAGTCACTCAAGGTTTATTCACACACACATTTTTCTAAGCTCTTTGCTGTCTGTTTTAAAAATGGACAGCTCACAGACCCACACAGGTCAATAGGGCTTTTCATATATTAATTTTTTTTTCAAAGGACCCATGTGCCCTATAAAAGAAAAACTAACTTCATGCCCTGCTATATTTTTTAACTTCATGCCCTGCTATATTTTTTGGCAACCAGGTTCATCCATTCAAGTCTTTGAAAGTGGGAAAAAAAATATCTAAATGCACATTATTGCACACCATGGAAGCCATCAGCATGCTATTCATCTTTCACGGATACATTTTTTTGCGGATGCAGAATTAGACACAGTTGTGTGAAGAAAAACTTATTAAATCCTGTAGACCTTTTACACAGCAAGTTTTTAGTTGTGTAAAGGATAACAGCAGGGGTGGTGGGGTCAATGAAAATCCCACCACTGTTAACACTTTGTCACAGATGACACCGGAGAGATCACACAGATCCCACCGCTGCCACTAATATGTCAGGGAAACGCAACTCCGCTGCCTCCAATTGTCAGGACAATTACAAAATTGAGTGATGAGTAATCACTAGTGTTGAGCGATACCTTCCGATATCGGGAAATATCGGATCGGATTGGGTCGGACCGATACCCAAAAAATATCGGATATCGCCGATTCCGATACCGGAAACCAATGCAAGTCAATGGGACACAAATATTGGAATGAAAATAAACCCTTTCTTTCCTTGTAGGTTAATTCTACATGAAGGAAAACAACTAAGAATAATGTAGAATGTATTACATGAAAAGCCGGCAATTCAGCAGCGGCATACACCGGTTCCCGACAATTTAGTACAGAAAGAATAGAGCATCACACATAGATTAGATAGATAGAAACATGTCAGTCACATATATAAGAAGTACAGTGACAGTGTTGCTTACTGTACTTGTCATTTAGTTTTAAAGGATTTATTAAAAAAAATAATAGTGTTTTCATGCACAGTCTCTTTAAAAAAGGCGTCCGGTAATTCAGCATCGGTACCCGACAATTTATAACAGAAAGAATAGAGCATCACACATAGATTAGATACATAGAAACATGTCAGTCACATATATAATAAGTACAGTGACAGTGTTTATTACTGTACTTGTCATTTAGTGTTAAAATAAAGGATTTATTAAAAAAAAAATTGGCGTGGGGTTCCCTGTAATTTTAGTCTCTAGCGGAGGTTAAGCAGACGGCTGGGGAAGATGTTTGAAGCCTGGGAAGGGGGTAATACCCACGGAGCTTCCTAGGCTACTAATTTCAGCCCCCAGCTGAATAGCTAGCCTTTACTAGCTATTAAAATGGCGGACCCCCCAAAAAAATGACGTGGGGTCCCCCCTATTTTAATAGCTAGCAAAGGCTAGGCAGACAGCTGGGGGCTGATATTAATAGCCCAGGAAGGGTGCCATGAATATTGGCCCCCTCCCAGGCTAGAAACATCAGCCCTTAGCCGCCCCAGAAATGGCGCATCCATAGGATGCGCCAATTCTGGCACTTAGCCTCGCTCTTCCCACTGCCCTGTAGCGGTGGCAGTGGGGTAATAGGGCTGGGGTTGATGTCAGCTTATAATGCCAGCTGACATCAAGCCCAGGTTAGTAATGGAGAGGCGTCTATAAGACACCCCCATTACTAACCCCATAGTCAAAGTTAAAAAAAAACACAAACACACAGAATAAAGTCCTTTAACCCCTTTACAGCCCATGACATATTAATACACGTCTGTGCCCTGGGACTTAAGAGCCTGACCCGTATTAGTACATCATCGCGATCGCGCGCACACACAGGCTGTGCGGGCGCGATCGCCGCCGGGTGTCAGCTGATTGTCACAGCTGACACCCGGTACTATGTGCAGGGAGCGGTCCCGCACTGCTGCTGGCACATTAACCCCCGCAATGCTGCGATCGCAGCATTGCGGTGGCAAGGGGAGGTGATCGCAATACTCACCTCCTCCTCCGGCCTCCAGCGCTGTCTCCCGTGGCTTCCCGGGTGTTGCCATAACGACCTGATGTCGTCATGACAACATCCGGGTCACGAGGCAGCAGGAACATTGTTTGGTCATGCGCAGTGCACGACCAAACAGTCTTCTCACTGTGCAGCGCTGACTGCCAGCATGGCACAGGGATGGTGCTCCATCCCTATGCTATGCAGGCGATCAGAATAAAAAATGTGAAAGTCCCAGAGTGGGACAAAGTAAAAAAGTGTAAAAACTGTCAGAAAGTGAAAAAAAAATAAAAATAAAAATTGTAAAAATATTTTTAAAAAAATAATCCACAAAAAATAAAAATATAATGTACCCATCAATAAATATTATTATGAAAAAAAAGCAAACAAACAATAAAAGTACACATATTTGGTATTGCCGCGTCCGGAATGACCTGACCTATAAAAATATCCCACTAGTTAACCCCTCCAGTGACCACGGTAAAAAATAAAAATAAAAAACGAAGCAAAAAACAATGCTTTATCATCATACTGCCAAACAAAAAATGGAATAACACGCAATCAAAAAGACGAATATAAATAAAAATGGTACTGCAGAAAACGTCATCTTGTCCCGCAAAAAACAAGCCACCATACAGCTCCATCATCCGAAAAATCAAAAAGTTATAGCTCTCAGAATAAAGCGATGCAAAAAAATATTTTTTTCTATAAAATATCTTTTATTGTGTAACAGCGCCAAAACATAGAAAAACAATATAAATGTGGTACGTATTGACCCAAAGAATAAAGCTTCCTTATCAATTTTACCACACGTGGAACAGAATAAAAAAAAAAAAAAAACAATTCCTGAATTGGTGGTTTTTGTTTAATCTGCCTCCCAAAAATCGGAATAGAAAGCGATCAAAAAATGTCACGTGCCTGAAAATGGCACCAATAAAAACGTCAACTCATCCCGCAAAAAACAAGCCATCACATGACTCTGTCTGCCAAAATATGGAAAAATTATAACTCCCAAAATATGGCGATGCAAAAACTAGATTTTACAAAAAATGCGTCTTTTTGTGTGTGACAGCTGTCAATCATAAAAACCCCATATGATTCTGGTATCGCTGTAATCGCACCAACCCGAAGAATAAAGTCGTCTAATCACTTATACCGCACGAGGAACGGCGTAAAAAATAAACTCTCGGGTAAGGGTTGTGCTAGGGTTAGGGTTGTGCTAGGGTTAGGGTTGGGCTAGGGTTAGGGTTGGGCTAGGGTTGGGCTAGGGTTAGGGCTGGGGTTGGGGCTAGGGTTGGGGTTAGGGTTGTGATGGGGTTGGGAGATTTTTTTCAAAAGTAAGAAAAAAGATGACAATATGGCGACTAGTGTTGAGCGCAAGTGCTCGCTACTTGAGTTTGCATCGGGTGCTCTGGTATGCATTGAGTATCGTGGGTGTTTGAGTGACATGCTCGAGTCTCTGCCCCATATGCTTCGCGGCCAAAAAAACTTTGCGGGGATTGCCTGCCATGCACGAGCGATCCCCGCATGTTTTTTTTTTGGGTGTCTAATAACCCGGAAACATGCGGGGCAGGGACTCGAGCATGTCACTCGAGCACACGCAGTACATGGTGCATACCTGAGTACCCGATGCAAACTCAAGTAGCGAGCACTTGCGCTCAAGACTAATGAAAACTTATTCAATATGATGACCTAATGTTATCAAATTCTGTGTCGCACCTCTGGGTTCAAAATGTTCACTATGCCCCTTGATAAAATCCTTGAGGGGTCTAGTTTCCAAAATGGGGTCACTTGTGGGGGGTTTCCACTGTTTAGACACACAGGGGCTCTCCAAACGCGACATGGTGTCCGCTAACAAATTGAATGGAAAATCGGCTCAAATTGTTAGCGGACACCATGTTGCGTTTGGAGAGCCCCTGTGTGCCTAAACATTGGAGCTCCCCCACAAGTGACCCCATTTTGGAAACTAGACCCCCCAAGGCACCTATCTAGATGTATAGTGAGCACTTGGAACCCCCAGGTGCTTCACAAATTAATTCGTAAAAATAAAAAAGTGGGGTTTTTTTTAACTATTTTGTGTGACATATCTCTCTGATTTAAGGGCATAAAAATTCAAATTTTAAAATTGCAAAATTTTAGCCAAATTTCCATTTTTTTCACAAATAAACGCAAGTGATATCGAAGAAATTTCACCACAATCATGAAGTACAATATGTCACGAAAAAACATTCTCAGAATCAGGGGGATCCGTTGAAGTGTTACAGAGTAATTACCTCACAAAGTGGCAGTGGTCAGAATTGTAAAAATTGGCCTGGTCATTAACGTGCAAACCACCTTGGGTCGTAAAGGGGTTAATTGAAATAAACACACAATTCTTTATTGTTCTAAATTAAACCATACTTACCATCACGCCCATTCCAGCTGAAGCCAATGTCTTCTGCAATAAAAGTAAAATAATAAACCAACATCATCCTTACCTTTCCATGGTTCCCAGGACGGCTCCAGCTCTGCTACATTCACATGACAGGCTGGATCGCGGCCGAAAGCTGCCATCCAGCTTGCCATGCCGCAGACACTGAGAAGCGCAGGCATGCTTGCGCTCCTCAGTGTCTGACTGTGACGGCATCCAGATGAGCCGAGGTCATGTCCAATGAACTCAGCTCACCTCATGCACGTCACTGACAGCGTGGGAAAATTCTCCTGCGCATGCGGTGAGAGTGAGAGAATTCTCCTGCTGAAGCGCTGAGCGCAGGAGAATTTTCCCACGCTGTCAGTGACGTGCATGAGGTGAGTTGAGTTCATTGGACATGACCTCGGCTCATCTGGATGCCGTCACAGCCAGACACTGAGGAGCGCAAGCATGCCTGCGCTTCTCAGTGTCTGCGGCATGGCAAGCTGGATGGCAGCTTTCGGCTGCGTTCCAGCCTGTCATGTGAATGTAGCAGCGCTGGAGCCGTCCTAGGAACAATGGAAAGGTAAGGATGAGGTTGCTTTATTATTTTACTTTTATTGCAGAAGACCTTGGCTTCAGCTGGAATGGGCGTGATGGTAAGTATGGTTTAATTTAGAACAATAAAGAATTGTGTGTTTATTTCAATTAAAGGACTTTATTCTGGGTGTTTGTGTTCTTTTTTAACTTTGACTATGGGGTTAGTAATGGGGGTGTCTTATAGACGCCTCTCCATTACTAACCTGGGCTTGATGTCAGCTGGCATTATAAGCTGACATCAACCCCAGCCCTATTACCCCACTGCCACTGCTACAGGGCAGTGGAAAGAGCGAGGCTAAGTGCCAGAATTGGCGCATCCTATGGATGCGCCATTTCTGGGGCTGCTGAGGGCTGGTGTTTCTAGCCTGGGAGGGGGCCAATATTCATGGCACCCTTCCTGGGCTATTAATATCAGCCCCCAGCTGTCTTCCTAGCCTTTGCTAGCTATTAAAATAGGGGGGACCCCACGTAATTTTTTTGGGGGGTCCCCTATTTTAATAGCTAGTAAAGGCTGGGTATTCAGCTGGGGGCTGATATTAGTAGCATGGGGAGCTCCATGGGTATTACCCCCTTCCCAGTCTTCAAACATCTGCCCCAGCCGTCTGCTTAACCTCCGCTAGAGACTAAAATTACGGGCAACCCCACGCCAATTTTTTTTTTTAATAAATCCTTTATTTTAACACTAAATGACAAGTACAGTAATCAACACTATCACTGTACTTCCTATATATGTGACTGACATGTTTCTATCTATCTAATCTATGTGTGATGCTCTATTCATTCTGTTATAAATTGTCGGGTACCGTTGCTGAATTGCCGGCCGGCTTTTTTAAAGAGACAGGTGCATGAAAACACTATTATTTTTTTTAATAAGTTCTTAAACACTAAATGACAAGTACAGTAAGCAACACTGTCACTGTACTTCTTATATATGTGACTGACATTTTTCTATCTATCTAATCTATGTGTGATGCTCTATTCTTTCTGTTCTAAATTGTCGGGTACCGGTGTATGCCGCTGCTGGATTGCAGGCTTTTCATGTAATACATTCTACATTATTCTTAGCCATCCAGCTTGTCATCCTTCAGAGACACTGCAGAGCGCAGGCATTATGGGAACTTCCGATTCCGGTATTCGATATTCTAAAAGTATCGGAACTCAGTATCGGAACTCCGATACCGCGAATATCGGTCGATACCCGATATTTCAGTATCAGAATGCTCAACACTAGTAATCACTAGTGATGAGCGAGCATGTTCGCTACTGCTCGGTGCTCACCCGACCATCTCAGTGCTCGACATGCTCGGCGCTCGCTGAGTATTTCCGGGGCTGCTCGGCGGGAGCTCGGGTCTCCTCCCTGCATGTTTGGTGCACTTTAGAGCGCCAATGTACATGCAGGAATTGCCTGCCACATCACTGTAATGCCGTAGTCATGTTGGTTGTGGCATTACAGTGATTGGCTGGCCGCACAGCGTCATCAGGTCTATATCAGACCTGGCACCGCCATGCTCGTCACAGTCATTCCGGAATCAGACAGTGTAGGGAGAGGTGCTGCTGAGCTAGGGAGAGATTTTCTTGTTTCTAGTTAGTGTAGGTGTACCAAACTATATTAGAGACACATATCCATCTCAACAAACAGTACTTCTGAGGACTAATCCATTTGCAGAGATATCAGGCAGGCAGTGTATATAGGCAGGCAGGCCGGGAATATAGCAGACTGCAGTGCACATAGCACAAGAGGCTCCTTTCTAGTTCTGTCAGCTGCTGCTGTTATATTTCTAGAAATAGGCCCAGGTCTCAGGGGCCAGAAATAATTTTTTTTTTGGATCTTAATCCTCATTATTTGCTTAAAAAGCAATCCAGAGAACACCGTTTTTCTGCGCCATTTGCCTGTTGGCACTGCAGAATACAGCCAGGTCCTTTCCATATTACAGCGCTAAAAATACAGCTATTTAAAACTGTGTTTTCTCCGTCACATGGATCACATATATGTTTTCAGAAAATACTGCCATTTCTGGCCTCCATTAATATTTTTTTTCAGTGTGTCAGTGAAGCAATTGACACCGGTTTGCTGTTCAAAATAGTTACCTACAGGCCAGGTATTTAAAACTGTTTTCTCCGTCACACAGATCACATATATGTTTTCAGAAAATACTGCCATTTCTGGCCTCCATTACATTTTTTTTTCAGTGTGTCAGCAAAGTTTTTGACACCGGTTTGCTGTTCAAAATAGTTACCTACAGGCCAGGTATGTAAAACTGTGTTTTCTCTGTAACACGGAACACATATATACGTTTTACACGTTTTCAGAAAATACTGCCATTTCTGGCCTCCATTAAATTTTTTTTTCAATGTGTCAGTGAAGCAATTGACACCAGATTGCTGTTCAAAATAGTTACCTACAGGCCAGGTATTTAAAACTGTGTTTTCTCCATCACACGGATCACATATACGATTTCGGAAAATACTGCCATTTCTGGCCTCCATTAAAAATTTGTTTCAATGTGTCAGTGAAGCAATTGACACCAGTTTGCTGTTCAAAATAGTTACCTAAAGGTCACGTATTTAAAGCTGTGGTTTTTCCGTCACACGGATCACATATAAGTTCACTCCAAATTCAGTCATTTATTGTGAGCGTGGAAGATATTGTCCTCCATTTAAAATGGGCAAGGCACATAGAAAGGGACGGGGAACTGGACGTGATGGTGATGATGGTGCATTCAGAGGCCGAGGCCGTGGGCAAGCTGAAATTGTGCCACAACAAACACCCACATCTTCTCGCTAGACCTTCCTGTCCCAATTAATAGGGGACCACAGAACACCACTATTGAACCCAGAGCAGTGTGAAAAGGTTATTGGTTGGATAGCGGATAGCAGATAATGCTTCCAGTCACTTAGCCACCACCACCTTGTCTTCCACACGGTCAAGTCTCAGTAGCTGTGAGTCTGGACCGCATATTCCTCACCCTGAACCTCCTTCCTCCTATCATGTCGAGTGCCCAGAGACAAATGATCCCACACTTGTACACTCCGAAGAGCCGTTCACTTTTCCATTTATAGATTCGGGCCTCTTGCCCGATCCACTTGAAGCGGGACAAGAGGAGATCGCATGTAGCGATGCCCAAATATTTGAGCAGCCACGGTCACACGAAGGCGACGGTGGGAAAGTGTCACAAGAGGTGGACGATGATGAGACACAATTGCCAGAAAGTCAGGAGGAGGACCAGACTGCGGAAGTGGAAGACGAGGTGGTGGATGATATAGTAACTGACCAAACCTGGCAGGAGGACATGCAGAGCGAGGACAGCAGCACACAGGGGGAGAGAGGCAGAGCACCCCAACAGGCAGGAAGAAGTAGTGTGGTGGCCGCAGAAAGAAGGCTGGCAACCGTTCCCCATAACACCAACACAAAGGAAGTTGCCAGTACAACTGTTAGGTCTTCCCGAGTCTGGTTGTTTTTTAAAGACTCTGCCGATAACCCTAAAAAGGCCATTTGCACCACCTGCCAGTCCAGCATCAGCAGGGGTGGCAAAACGACCAGCCTGACCGCCACCAGCATGATCAGGCACATGGCAGTGACGCGCCCCCAGGGCCGTTCGGTACTCGGTGCCGGGCCGATCGTTGCTAGGTAAGATGTCACTGTGGCGGTGACCCGGTCCGTGACCCAGAGCGGTCAATCAAAAGGGGTTATTTACAGGGGAATTAAAGTTCTTATATACAGTTCGTGACGCCACCTGTGGTATGCGGTTATATGGAGCCGCCGCTGCGGAGCAGATCCTCAGGAGCTGATGGCAGTACAGCAGAGTTGGTTTAGCTCTCCACGGGAAGAGCTTAGCTCCAGGACAGTGTAGATGTTAAAGATGTTGCTGTGTAGTGCAGGGGGTGATGGCGCAGCAATAACTTCACAGAGACAGTGGGGTGCAGTCCTCAGAGTTTATTCATAGTTGTTAAGTTCCTCATGTTGCACTGTCCGGATTACAGCCTCCCACGTCACGCTGCGTTCACCAGGCAGGGGTTAAGCAAACTCCCAGGTGCTTCAAGAGTGCCTGACAGGACCCCTTTCTATATGCCCTTCTCAGCCGTCTTCCTGCGCTGGCCCTCACCCTTCTTGCCCTGCGCCTCGCCAAACATTGTCCCAAGCCGATATCCTCGGATCCTTCTGGGCAACCTGGAGTTCCCTGGATCCTATATGGTTACCTTCTTGGCGACTTGAGTGCGGATGTGGCAACTGCACCCTGAAAGTACAGAGGCCTTCGGTTTCCAGTTGAACTTTGTAATTCTCACTGGTCAGGGGCCGGTCCCCTCTGCGGCTTGATCCCTCCACCGCCTGGCAGATTCGAGCGTACAGGTGGCCTTCAGCACTGCCCGTACCCCTGGGATCCCTTTCACGTTCCTGGAGCCTTTCTCCTACTCCTCTCTCCTTCCCCCTCTCCTTCTCAGTCTTGGGCCTCTCTACTAGGCCCTCCTCCCGAGCAGAGCTCCTGCAAAGCTCCTGCTCCCACTACTTCTCCTCTCAGACTGCCTTGTCTTTCTAAGATGGTTCCCTCTTTTATATCACTTCAAACAAGTGCTCCCCTGATCTACGTCCTCCACCCACACCCACTACATGGTTCCCCCTACTTTGTTTCCCCCCCACTCCAACCAGGGTCAGGGCTCAGCCTGAAGCGCGACACATCTTGCCCCTACAGCTGGTCTGGAATAGTGTCGTGTTGGATGCAGGTGTTAGGGTCCCGGGTAGTGTTGAGCCACCCCCGTAGTGTTCGAGTTCGGTTCGGTTCGTCGAACACCCGTGTGTTCGCCGAACTGTTCGTCGAACTGTTCGTCGAACACCTTCGAACACCGTTAAAACCAATGGCAGGCAAACAAAAACACATAGAAACACATAGAAAACACCTTCAAAGGTGTCCAAAAGCTGACAAACTGCTCAGAAGACACAACTAACACATGGAAAAGTGACAAGTACATATAGTCATGCGAAAAGAAAAGAGGTGGAGGAGTAAAAGGAGGGGGAGACACAGATATAGACATGTCATGCCCTTCTAAAATCCAAAAAGTGAGAAGCCGAGACGGCCAGTCCGCTCCTGCCCGTGCCACCTCCGTGTCGCCGGGTTTGTGCCAGAGCCGCGGTGAACCCTGACGGCCAGCCCCCCTCTCCCAATACTGGTGCCTGTCCGCTGGTGGGTCGAGAGAGCCCCCCTGTGGTGGAGGCAGCTCTAAGCTTTTTAATTTAAATTGTCCCTCTAATTTGAATGAATACACTTTAAATCCATTTACAAGGATCTATTGGAGGGCAAGTCTCATGCCAGCAGCCGCGTAATTCCAGCTCCAGTAGCGTCCACTAAAGCTGCTGCAGTTAAAAAGCTTTTATAAGGATCGAGCTCGGCTGTCCACCGCAAGGCATCCTAGTGCCAGTCCCAGCCCCTATGCCTTGGGGTGCCTCCTGATGCTCTTCACTAAGTATCCCGTGGTCCCGAAGCATTTCCTTTGAAAAAAATAAGTGTCCAAACTACAGGTGGTGTAGCTTGCTTAACAGCCGGGATAATCCGCTGACTAGCAGACACTGCTACTACGCACAAAGTATTTCCTGGGCTAGATGCAGTTAAAAATTTGTAAGTAGATACTCTCGTTGGATGCTGAGAAAGCATTCCATAGAGTCTCCTGGCACGCCATATATGATTCTCTTAAAAAGCTTGGGGTAGGGGTCTAGGGGACCCTTTTATAGCCAAAATCACGGCCCTGTATCACAATACGTCACCTAGGCTGAAGATAAATGGAACTGTAGCACCGAGGGCTCGGTTGCTACAGACGTATTGCACCTCACCCAGAGGTGTGATATCTCACTCTCAGATAAGGATGGAGTGTGGATCAGGACCCGACACCTGCATGCATTACACCACATTGCCGTGGGGCAGGGCGACCAATATGCCCCTGAGATGGGCACGACAGTCCCTGTCCCTGGCTGGAGTGGGGGGAGGGAACACTGAGGAAGGGGAACCCTGCAGTGCAGGAGCAGGGAGGAAGCAGTTCCTGGGTGCATTGAGAAGGGAGTATAAAAGGTGGGCACCATCTTAGTTCAGTGCAGAGAAGTCTGAGCAGAAGTGGCAGGGAGCAGGGGCTCTGCATGAGCTCTGCTCCGGAGGCGGGCCTAGTAACAGAGGCCCAGGCCTGCAAGAGGGAGAAGGAAGGAAGAGGAGCGGAGAAGGCTCCAGGAACGAGGAATGAAGGGATCCCAGGGGTGCGGACGGGCGAGTCGCCACCGCACGCCCGAATCCACCTGCGTGGAGGGGTCAGGCCAAAGGGGGAGACCGGTCCCCGAACTAGTGGAGGCAGGAAACGACCCTCAGCTAGAAACCGGAGGCTCTGACATTTTATGTGGCGCAGCCCCTTGCTCCACCCGCTAGGAAGGCACCACATAGGGTCAGGGAAACTGGCGCCAAGTTTACCAAGAGGAGGCCCGAGGCAGCCGGACAGAAGTTTTGGTAAGAAAGGCCAGACAAAGGACACACAAAGGGGGTCCTGTGAAGCGCTCCAAAGTTATCTGGGAGTTGTCTGAGCCCCTCGCCTGGTGAGCACAGTACGACGTGGGCAGCCGTTACCTGCAGACGTGGTCTGGATAATAAGAACTGTGAGTAAAGGCCCTGAACTGCATCACTGACTCCGTGTCGTTACTGCTGCTGCCCTGCACCATCACCCCCATCCTCCGCATACACTGCCCTGAGGCTATACTCCTCCCGTGGGGAGTTATGCTATGCTCTGCTGCACCCACAACACCAGCCTTAGCGGTCTGCCCTGTAGCGGCGGTTCACTCTGACCGCAATCCACGGGTGGCGTAGTCGGACATTTAAACATCAAAACCACATAAATAGTTCCGCCACTGGTTTGACCGCCCTGAGCCACGGAACCGGATCGCCGCCACGAAGACTACAACCACCAGCATCCACCAAAAAGGGTCCGGCTCCGGGTGTCCCAAGGCCCAGGGGGTGCGTCAGAACATTTTCATCACCTTTCACAATCACCAATGGGACAAGGCAGGGATGTCCTCTGTCCCCTCTCTTATACATCCTAGTGACGGAGCACCTGCTCTCATCAATTCGCCATAACCCCAATGTTAGGTGGATTGAGGTGGGAGGCACCGAGTACAAGTGCTCTCTATTTGCTGATGATGTCCTAGTATATATCACTCAATCACATATATCCATCCCTGCTGTTATGGCTGAAATAGATCACTTTGTTACATGGTAAAATTTTAAAATCAATGCAGCGAAGTCTGAGGCCCTCGATGTCTCCCTCCCTAAATCCATATAGGATTCCATCCAGTCCAACTTTCCCTTTGCCTGGCCCTCACAGGGTATCAAATACTTAGGAATTCCTATTCATAGAGACCTCTCCCATCTATGTTATCTTAATTTTGGGCCCTTTATTGAACAATTCCATACAGACCACGGTTGGCAAGTTAGAACTGTAAGATTCACTACGTGAACCACTGGTGTTTTGTGGAAAAGCACATGTACACCGCGTTCCAAATTATTATGAAAAAAGTGTTTAGGAGTGATAAGGGAAGAATTTGTTTGTTTGTCAGTTAAACTCATTGATGGTGATGTGTGTCAGGGCTCTTTATATCACTGTAAGCAATTGCAGACACCTGTGCTAATTAGTTTGGCAGGTGTGTCCAATGAAAGGCAAGACTACTTAAGAAGGCTCTCTCACATTATTAAGCAGCCTACATTTTCTGCCAAAATGGGAAAGAAAAAGGATGTGTCGGCTGCTGAGAAGCAACAAATTGTGGAGTGTTTAGGTCAAGGCATGACTACAATCAACATTGTGCGATGATCAGGATGAAGTGTCTTGGCAATCAAGAAGTATGTAGCTGATTCACAGTACACACGTGTGCGTGCTGATAAGGGCAAATTGAGGACTCTTTCCTACAGGCAATTACGTCAGGTTGAAAGAGCAGCGGCAAAAAAGCCTTGTCATAGCAGCAGACAAGTTTTTGAAGCTGCTTGTGCCTCCAACGTCCCCCGAACAACAAGATGCAGGGTCCTTCAGAGGTTTGCAGCTGTGCATACGCCATCCTGTCGACCTCCTCTATCCACTTCACACAAGCAGAAACGGCTCCAGTGGGCCAAACATTACATGAAGACTGATTTCAAAACTGTTTTGTTCACGGATGAGTGCCGTGCAGCGCTCGATGGTCCAGATGAATGGAGTGGAGGATGGCTGGTTGATGGACACCCCACGCAAACACGGCTACAGCGCCAACAAGGAGGAGGTGGAGTAATGTTTTGGGCTGGAATCATGGGGAGAGAGATTGTCGGCCCCTTTAGGATCCCTGAAGGCGCTAAAGATGAACTCCATAATGTATGTGGATTTTCTCAAACAGCACTTCCTGCCATGGTTCAAGAAGAAGAACCGTGTATTTCACAGCAAGATCATTTTTCTGCATGATAATGCACCATCTCATGCTGCACATAAAACATCTGCATCTCTGGCTGATATGGGCATAAAAGGGGACAAACTTATGGTGTGACCCCCATGCTCCCCTGACCTCTACCCCATTCAGAACCTTTGGAGCATCATTAAAAGGAGTGTCTATGATGGCGGGAGGCAGTTCACATCTAAGCAACAGCTCTGGGAGGGTATTCTGTCCTCATGCAAAACAATTGAAGCAGAAACCATCCAAAACCTGACAAATTCAATGGACGAGAGAGTTCAGAAGCTCCTTTCGAACAAGGGGTCCTATGTGAAAATGTAACATCACCTAGAATAAAGTTTTGAGTTGAAAACTGTTTGATTTCAGTTTCTAACAACCTGCTAATGCTTATAATTTCAAAAATGACCATTTTTTTGGTCTTTATTAAAATGAAAAGGTTGATCGAAAAGTTTGGGGGATCTAAGAGTGTGGCAACCCAGTAGTCATGATTACTTCGAATTCTGACAATATGAGGGTCATGCTGCAGGTAGTGCAGCAAGAAGGCACTTATGTGTCTTGCGCATCTCGGAGCCCCAAAATTATTTTCCGGGCTAGATGCAGCTAAAAATTATTTTTAATTTTAAATCTGGTGAAGCTTATTATAGATGGCCTAATAGGATCAGTGCTGCACACTGCTACAAAGCCCAAATTATTTTCCAGTCAAGATACAGATAAACATGATTAGTAATTTGAAAGCTTAAAACGGTTGGTAGGGTGATTTTAACCAATCATCAAGCTTTTACTCTCCCCAGGATGACACAGGGGTAGAAAAGTCGTTTCGGATCCATGATTTGTTCATCTTTATGAACGTGAGTCTGTCTACATTATCAGTGGAGAGCCGCGTGCGCTTATCTGTCAGCACACCACCAGCAGCGCTGAACACACGTTCAGACAGAACGCTGGCTGCGGGGCATGACAAGATCTCCAAGGCGTAAGTGGCTAGCTCCGGCCATTTATCCAGATTGGAAGCCCAAAAAGAGCAAGGGTCCAGTGACACAGTCGTGGCTTCAATGTTTACTTGGAGATACTCCTGTACCATCGTCTCTAGGCGTTGACTATGTGTCAGACTTCTTGTCTCCTGTGGCCTTGCAAAGGATGGGCTAAAAAAGTGGTGAAATGATTCCGCAAAATTGATGTTACCAGCAGATACTGTGGTTCTGTTACGGTTTGAGTGCTGAACACTTGACGGTCCCACGGTTGGCAAGTTGGAACTGTGAGATTCACTACGTGCACCACTGGTATTTTGTGGAAAAGCACATGTAAGATTCTGCAACAGTCTCTGCTGATACTCCTGCATGCGTGCATCCCTTTCTATGGCAGGAATAATTTCTGCAAATTTACTTTTGTACCGGGGATCTAGCAGTGTGGCAACCCAGTAGTCAGGATTATTTCTAATTCTCACAATTCGAGGGTCATGTTGCAGGTAGTGCAGCAAGAAGGCACTCATGTGTGTTGCGCATCCAGGAGCACCAAGTCCCTGTTGTGTTGGTGGCGAGGTAACAATCATGCTTCCTTCCTCTGTCGTCTCCCCCCAACCTCGCACAACAGAAATGTGATCAAGGTCTCCCTCATCTGATGAGTCTTCCATCAGTTCGTCCTCCACTTCTTCCTGGGCTCCTGCACCTTCCTCACTAGTTTGGCTGCTACCATGCGCCCTGGTAAAATCATCTCCCCCACCCTCACATGCCTGCCGCCCTGGTGCTGCCGACCGTCTGGACCTTGCAGATGTTAGCCCTTCCGCATACAACTCCTCCTCCTCTACTTCCTCCACCTCCTCTTGTGCCACCACCTGACTCCGAATTCTGTTTAACATGTGCTCCAGCATGTAAATCACCGGAATAGTCATGCTGATAATGGCATCGTCAGCACTAAACATCTTCGTCGCCATTTCAAAACTGTGCAGAAGGGTGCATAGGTCCCTGATCTGAGACCACTCCTCCAGCGTGATTTGCCCCACCTCTGAATCTCGTTGGCCCAGGCTATACATCAGAACGTATTGCACCAGGGCTTGTCGGTGCTGCCACAGTCGCTGCAACATGTGCAGAGTTGAATTCCACCGGGTAGGCACATCGCATTTTAGCCGGTGAAGTGGCAGGCCCAACGACTTCTGTAGAGATGTAAGTCGCTGAGCTGCGGGATGCGAACGGCGGAAGTGAGCACACAGCGACCGTGCCCTCTGCAGAAGGCCATCTAGTCTGGGATAGTGGGCTAAAAATTGCTGGACAACCAGGTTCAACACGTGAGCCATACAAGGCACGTGTGTGACATTGCCCCGGCGAAGGGCCGCACCCAGGTTTGCAGCATTGTCGCACACGGCCTTCCCTGGTTTCAGGTCCAGTGGAGACAACCATTCATGAAATTGGTTCTCCAGAGCTGACCACAACTCCTCAGCTGTGTGACTCACATTTCCCAGACATTTCAATGTAAAAACCGCCTGATGACGTTGAGCCCTACTGCCAGCATAGTAAGGAGGTGTGCAGGATCCCTTCTGCGCAGTTAGAAAGCTTGTGGCATGACCAGACAGGCTTTGGGTGCAGGTGGAAGACCGAGAGGAGGTTGAGGAGGCAGAAGCAGTGGAGGAAAAATGACATAAAGAGGATTGACGCACAACTCGTGGGGACGGCAAGACTTGGACAGCAGCCCCTTGTCCTGCTGTCACCATAGTTACCCAGTGCCCAGTCAGCGACATGTAACGCCCCTGTCCATGCCTACTCGTCCAAGTGTCTGTGGTGAAATGCACCCTGTCACACACAGAGTTTCTCAAAGAAGCGGTGATGTTGTGTGCGACATGCTGGTGGAGCGCAGGCACACCTTTCTTTGAGAAGTAGTGCCGACTGGGCATCTGGTACTGGGGCACTGCGACGGACATAAGGTCTCGAAAATCCTCTGTGTCCACCAGGCGGAAAGGCAGCATTTCTGTAGCCAAGAGCTTGCAGATGGTGAAATTCAACCTCTTAGCTTTCTCATGGCTAGTAGGAAATGGTCTTTTACTTGTCCACATCTGAGGGACCGAGGGCTGGCTATTGTGCTTAGACGGGGTTGATAAGGGTGTCCCCGGCAAACTGCCGGTCTGTGAGGAAGATGCAGGCGGACATGTTAGGTTGCCTTGATCCAAAGGTGGTGCTATCGATGTCGGACAGCGCTCAAGACCAGCTGGTGTTACCACCTCCAAAGAAAATGATGACCTGCCAATCACGCTGGCTGTTGCGGGTAAAGAGGTGGCAGGTCTGCGCCCCAAAACAGGTGTGACTGCTGTCCCCCCAGTCACAGAGGATGAAGAGGCCGCGGATGCACAAGATATGGCAGACGGTGGTTGGCCCGGCCGGCTAGACCGCATTGTAGCACACTGAGCTTCCCACTGCAACTTATGCTTCATGTCCATGTGCCGGTTCATGCATGAAGTACTCAAACTATGTATTTTTTGGCCTCTACTTAGCTTTTGCTGACAAATGTTACAGATAACACGAGTTGGGTCATCTTTATCGATCTGAAAAAATGCCCAGGCTATGCAAGGCTTAGCACCCATGCGACCTGAAGAGCCACCACGACTTGTGGTGAGAGGCAGAGTTGTGTTTGAGGATGCAGTTGTTGACGTGCTTCCAGTACTACGTCTCTGTCCAGGAAGGCGCAACCTGACCTCGTCGTCACTAGCATCTTCCTCCACCTCCTCTGCTGACCTCATCTCTTGGCTGACTGTGGGTTGACAGTAAGTGGGATCTCCGACCTCATCATCATCACCCTGTGCGTTATCACACCCGTCGTCCTCAGAGCCAACCTGTTCCTGCCCTGACAAAAAACTAAAGTTGTCGCTCCAATCAGGTATTTGAGTCTTATCATCGTCTTCCTCATTGTCTCCACCAACAGGAGTTACAGTTTGGGAATGAAGGTCTACATTATGGTCAGAACCTTCTGCGTCTGGTCCTGGATCCGACTCATAAAGATTCTGGGCATCAGTGCAGATCATTTCCTCGTCTGGATTCACAGAAGCGCTGGAGTCGACCTCTGATTCCCAGGCTATAGTATGAGTAAACAGCTCTGCAGACTCAACCATCTGTTCTACCTCATACTCAGACGGGCAGCTGGAGATTTGGGAGCTGTGAGGAAGCAAGTGCGATTTGGGTGACACCTTTGAGGACTGGAGTATTTGTGATGTTGAAGTTGATGTGGAGGAGAGCCCACTTAAAGGAGCACTTGATATCCGTTGAAGCACCTGCTGTTTTTGTGCCTCATCTGGAATTTGTAGCGATTGGCGTGGCCGTAAGAAAGGGATCTTATCACATTGTCCGCTAAAAGAAGTAGACATTTTAGTTTGGCTGGAAGATAGTCTTTCTTCTGCACCTACCCCACGGACACAACCTTTTTTCCCCTTCCCAACATGCCTATTCCCCTTTCCACCAGCAGCAGGCCTTTTTCCACTCATTTTGGTGGTTAACTAATTCACAACTCTGGAGTTGTTTGCACAAAAAAACAATGGATGGTAACAGAGCAGAGCTGAGTGGCCAAACTGTGGTATTAGGCCAAAACTATTGGCTGGGTTAGATGCAGAAAAAAATTATTTTTAATTTGCAACCTGATGGAGGTCAGTATAGATGGACTAATAGACCAAGTCCCACACACTGCTAGAAGCCCAAATATTTTTTCAGAGCTAGATGCAGAAAAAAATTATTTTTAATTTGCAACCTGATGGAGGTCAGTATAGATGGACTAATAGACCAAGTCCCACACACCGCTAGAAGCCCAAATATTTTTTCAGAGCTAGATGCAGAAAAAAATTATATTCAATTTGCAACCTGCTGGAGGTCAGTATAGAAGGACTAATAGAACAAGTCCCACACACTGCTAGAAGCCCAAATATTTTTTCAGAGCTAAATGAAGAAAAAAATTATTTTTAATTTGCAACCTGATGGAGGTCAGTATAGATGGACTAATAGACCAAGTCCCACACACTGCTAGAAGCCCAAATATTTTTTCAGAGCTAGATGCAGAAAAAAATTATATTCAGTTTGCAACCTGATGGAGGTCAGTATAGATGGACTAATAGAATGATGCTATGCCCAAAAGATTTTACTTCACTAGGTGCAGTAAAAAAATTGGTATTCTATACACAGGTGGTATATCTTGCAACACAGATAGGCTACTCCACTGACTAACACACTCTGCAATAGGCCAAAAAGGATTAGCTTTGCTAGATTCAGCCAAATGCTGTGAAAAAAACTTGCACAGCACTGGCACAGACCTGCCTGGCAAAAACTGATAGGAACTGATGTAACCTAGTCCTGAAAAGGACTCCAATTACAATTAGTCTTTACTCCCACAATCTATCTATTTAAGAGCACAGACCTGCCTGATAAAAGTCGTAGGAAATGCTGTAACCTAGTCCTTAAAAGGACTGCAATCACAACTATTCCCTACTCCCAAGCTATCTGTATATTTGTGCGAAAATTGGCTTGAAATTAACAAGGTATAGCGCACACAGCAACAGCGGTGCCGTCTAACACGCAGCTGCAGCAGTGAGAAAATGGTGGCGACGGGGAAAATGGCTTGGTCTTATAGGGCAAGGACATGTGACATACACTGCCAATCACACATGCCCTTGCTTGTGTGAAAAAAAGCACTTCGCTCCGTGTGTGCGCTGCTGATAGGCTGACAGATTGCACCTCCCCACTGCAAATGCGGGAAAGAGAAAAAAAATGGAGATCTTCATTGTTCCTGCAGAGATCCATCCCCTGCCCCTCCCCCCGCCCCGCTGTACACTCAAACTGCGTATTAACATTAATTTTCATCATTACTGAGAAAAAATCCAGTTATGATTTTGGTGCACGAACAGTTATCGAACATAACCTCGAACAGCCGAATTTTTCTCAAATTGTTCGTGTTCGCCGACCGGCTCGAACACCGCCCAAAACGGCTCGAATTTGAGATTGGCGAACAGTTAGAGTAGAACAACGCTCATCTCTAGTCCCGGGCAGCACTCTATCCTTACCTGACAGTGATATACCACACCACTGAGTGAGATGAAGTACCTCTGTGGCGACTGAACCCGCAGGGGCGCCACAGCAGCAAAGCACCCGACTTTGTGAGCCGAACCCCAGGGTCCAGGAACAGTGTCTGCAGGTAGCACCATTGTTTCTTCCGCTGTTGTGCATGCAAGCCAATACCCTGTCCATGGTGCATGCGAAGATGCCTCCTGCCCGGCACCTGTCGTTGCACACTCTCAACTAGCACCATCAGCAAGCACGTCCTTGTCCCAGCGCAGCATTCAGTTGTCCATACCCCAGTCCTTGGAACGCAAGCGCAAATACGCAGCCAACGCCCCACAGGCCACAGTACTAAATTCCCACATTTCACGACTGCTTGTGCTTGAAATGTTGCCCTTTTAGGCTCGTGGAGTTTGAAACATTCCACAACCTGATGGCGGCAGCTGTCCCTAGGTACTCGGTCCCCAGCCGCCACTATTTCTCCCAATGTACCGTCTCCGCATTACACAAGCATGTGTCCCAAAACATTAGCCGTGCCCTCAACAACGCAGTTACCGGGAAAGTCCACCTAACCACGAACACGTGTAAAAGTGCTTTTGGGCAGGGACGGTACATCTCGCTGATGGCACACTGGGTTAACATAGTGGAAGCCGGGACCCAGTCGGACTTTGGGACGGAACATGTCCTCCAGACGCCGAGGATTGCGGCCCCTAGGTCAATCAGGGTTGCCCCCACAGTCTACAGCTCCTGCAGCCTCCTCCTGCTCTTCAGCCTACATCTCCGAAAAGACCACATCAGTCACAAGCTAGAAGCACTGCAGCACTGCCTCGATCAAGCGGCAACAGGCTGTGCTGAAGCTAATATGCTTAGGTGACAAACCGCACAATGCTGAAGAGTTGTGGACAGCTCTGAAAGAGTAGGCAGATCTGTGGCTCACACCGCTGAACCTACAGCCAGGCATGGTCGTGTGTGACAATGGCCGGAACCTGGTGGCGGCTCTGAGGCGAGGCGAGCTCGCACATGTACCATGCCTGGCCCATGTGCTTAACCTCGTGGTTCAGCGGTTTCTCAAATCCTACCCGGAGTTTCCGGATCTGCTTGTTAAAGTACGCCGCCTGTGTGCCCATTTTAGAAAGTCACCTACAGCTTCCGCCCTTGCCATGTTTCAGCAGCGTTTGCAGCTTCCGGCTCACAGACTGGTATATGATGTCCCCACGCGTTGGAACTCTACACTGCAGATGTTGGGAAGGATTTGTGAGCAGAAGAGGGCAGTTGTTGAGTACCAGCATCAACAAGGCCGTCGGTATTCAGTTCAGACTCCACACATAAGACCTCAGGAGTGGACATGGATGTCAGACATATGTACCATCCTTCAAAACTTAGCATCACCATCCCTCTTCTCTGTCTTCTGAAACGCTCTCTGCTCACAATCAAAGAGGATGCATTGCAGGCGGAGCACAATGAGATGGAGCAAGGAGCCATACAGGCTGACTATACACAGCCCAGACTCATCTAATCCCAACGTGGATTGGGTGACAATGAGGAAGAGGAGGATTAGGAAGAACAGGCGCTATAGACGGTACTACTTGCACAACTGTCATACCGTCTGTTCAGTGTGGATGGCCAGAGGACAGAGAGGAGGAGGAGGAGAGCATGGTCAGTCGTCCTCTTGGTGAGGACACGGAAGTCTTGCCTGTTAGCAGTCTGGCACGCATGGCTGAATTTATGTTACGCTGCCTTTCCCATGACCCTCGCGTTCTCAAAATTTTGGGTGACAGTCATTACTGGTTGGTGACACTTCTAGACCCACGCTACAAGGATAACTTTATATCTCTTATTCCTGAGGCGGACAGGTCTACAAAAATGGGGCAGTACCAGAAGACCCTTGTTGCGGAACTATTAAAAAAATTCCCATCTGAAAATGCTGGCGGCAGAGGTCACAGTTCGTTGGACAACCAAGGAGTACAGGCAAGAGAGACACAAATGCAATCCAGCAAAGGCAGGGGAACACTGTCAAAGTTCTGGGACAGTTTTTTCAGACCCTCCCATCGCACAGGCCCTGAGGCGCGGGGTACTCTCACAAGGAGTGCAAAGTTTGGGAAGATGCTAAGAGAGAGTACCTTGCCGACCGTACCAACATCCCCCGTGATTCCTCTGTGCCTTTTAATTATTGGGTATCCAAGCTGGATACGTGGAATGAACTGGCTCTCTACGCCTTGGAGGTCCTGGGCTGCCCTGCCGCTAGCATTTTACCTGAGCGGGTTTTTAGTACCGCTGGTGGAATTATAACTGATAAGTGCATCTGCCTGTCAGCTGAAAATGCTGACAGGCAGACTCTTATAAAAATGAACAAGGGCTGGATTGGGCCAGACTTCTCAACACCACCGAATGACAGCAGCGTAATATAAACTCAAAACCAGTGTCTTTTTTTGGGAGGTGTATTCCCATGCACCTCTTCACACCCACACATGGGTATACGCTTCCTGATTTTGACTATTTGCTCTTGTCCTCCTCATTCTCCTCATCCTCATCCTCCACCACCATATCACCAGGGTAACCATGGTCCATGATGCAACACCCACATAATTTTTTTAAATGGTGTTTATGATGCCCGTAAAAAAAAAAAATTATACAGTATGTTCATGTATATGTGGCACCCCAGGGGTCTGGTTTCCACAGTAATAGCAATATTACGTCTGTGAGCAGGTGGGAGGTTTCCTGGTCAGACATCCTATGCATGCCACACCTCCTGCCCAGTCCTGGGAGGGGAAGAACTTCCCCTATATAAAACTAGGGCTGAGGCAGGGTTAGAGTAGAGAAAGAGCAGAGAACACAGACAGAGACACAGTCTGGTCTGTAGTGGAGCAGCTTTAGGAACAAGAGAGATCAGGAGCTCTGTGGGAGCTGTGCTAAAAGAGATCAGGGGCTGGAAGCTGTAGAGCTCGCCCTGATTGAAGAGTTCTTACCGGACCCGGAGTCCGAGGCTGTGGGGACTAATCCTTACCCCGCAGCAGAAACCGCCCGGCAGGGGATTTCAGGTCCTCTGGCCAAGAAACCCGAAGGCACGGTCACATGCAAGGGACCAGCACCGCGACGTGGAGCGGAAGCTACCAAAAGGCCCCGAGTCACCGGCCATACGGGTGAGCACCACACGGTACACTCAGGGACGTGGGCTACTTTTACCAGCCTCTAGCAAGGTAGCCAGAAGAGTACGATTAGTTGGGGAGGCCTACAACTCCGCCTGGCCAGGGGAGATCCCATCAGCTCACGGACTGACCAGGCCCCGATCGCTAGCCAGTACTCCGGGAGGGTCTACTTTGTCACCAGTAAAGACCCAGAACTACACCGCACCGTCTCTGAGTGGTTCCTGCTACCCCCTTCAAACACGTCGGTTGCCCTGAGGCCATACCCCTCCCGTTGGGGGTTCTACCAGCTACGCTGCACGACCTTACCACCGGCCTCAGCGGTCTGCCCTGCAGCGGCGGCCTCATAGCCGCATTCAACGGGTGGCGTAGTCGAACACCGTACCATCTTCTGCTAAAGACTGCCACTCAGCTTGACTCCCTGGGCACGGACCGGGTCACCGCCACGAGACTACTACCCCTATCAGATCCGGCTCCGGGTAGGCTCCCGCGTGCGCAACGCTACTCAGCACAGGCCCAGGGGCGCGTCAACTTTGGCGTAGTCGGCAGGATTCCGTGCCCGCAACCACCGGGTACTGCGCGCCTGAAAAAGAGACTTTTAAACTTACCTGTGGTGAAGATTCCCGCCATCCGGCGCCATCTTCTACCTCCTTCCCGCCATCCGTGGAGTTTTCCCGCCGTTGGACGCCATCTTCTGCCTTCTTCCCGCCATCCGTGGAGTTTTCCCGCCGTTGGACGCCATCTTGAAGACGCCGCGCGGGAAGAAGAGGGGCGTGGACTCCGAAAAGCCCGCGAGAACTGAAGCCCCGCCTCACGTCTGGACGTTGCGTAAGGTCCTGGAAGGAGCCCAGCAGACGCCGACGTCATAGGAGCGCGACGGAAGGTCCTCAACCCTGACGATCCACTGCGGAGCCGCGGCCTACGGAAGAGGATCATCGCAAGGTAGGCCACGGTCCACTAGGGGGGAGGAAGATGTCGGATACGGAGGAGAGCTTCACTGCCACAGCCACCGCCAGCGCCACCGCTGCAGCGGTCATGCCTTTCACGATGCCCTATATCCCGGGGGCAGCCTGGCTACCCCAGTACTCAGGGGAGTCACATACCCTGAATGACTTTAGAGAACAGCTGGATAGCCTCTTCCAGGTGTACCCCCTCACAGAAGAGCAAAAAGTGAGCATCCTGGTGGCCCAACTAACCGGGGCAGCCCAAAGGGAGGTAAAGTCCTGGCCACCTGGGAGGAGGACTGTCGCAGGGATATTAACCCGGCTGAAGGACACCTTTGATACCCACACCTCAGCCGAGATTAAGCTTAGATTCTACGGGTACAAACAGCGAGCACATGAGAGTATAAGAGACTATGCTTTAAACCTACAAGAGGCCCTGAGAGCCATTAAGCAGACCGACCCTGACGGCGTGGGAAACGAGGACAGGCTGTTGACCGAACAATTTATAGAGGGACTATATTGCAATGCCCACCGAACCCAGTTGCGGGCAATGGCCTTACAGGATCCTCATCTGGACTTTGCACAGTTCAAGGACAGAGCCATCCGGGTGCTCCGAGAACCGGCACCGGGTGGCGTTGTGGCCCACAGGCGCCCTACTACCGCTTACCACCAGGAGGCGGCGCCCTTGTCGGCAGGGCCTGTGGGAGCTGATGCGCAGGCTTTGAACAATGACCCGGCTCCAGACCTGCACCATCAGGTCCAAGAGCTAGCTAAAAGCGTAGCTGCGCTAACCCGAACTGTGCAGTCGTTACAGGTTGCTGCTCCAGGGAAGATCCAGCTGGCATCCGGACCGGAGGACATCCCGTGGCGTCGACCAAGGAGGACCCCACCGGCCAGAGGAAGACCCAGCGACCGATACAACGAGGACGGACAACCCATCTGCCGCCGCTGCAATCAACCCGGACATATGGCAAGGTACTGTCCTTTAAACTGGCACAACCTGGGGTAGAGGGCCAACCCCCAGGAATAAGATCACCAGGCCCATCGAACTGGCGTGACAAATATGTGGGAGGACGTCCAGTCTTGCCTGTGGTACTGGATGGCATTCCTATGAGTGCCCTACTTGACACCGGGTCACAGGTCACCACCATCCCGTACGTGCTCTTCAAGCAGTACTGGAATGACTAGGATATAACCCGCTACCCTGACGACGACTTGAGTATCATCGCCAGCAATGGTCAACCCGTGCCACAGATCGGATTCAAAGAGATGACCATTAAAATCGGTAGAGTCGAACTGGCAGCACAGGGACTGATCATTGTAGACATTGACAAGCGCGAGAGTCACCCAAAGATAACGTTAGGAACTAATGTGATTGAAAATTGTCTTGCAGAGGTGATTTTCATTTTACAGCAGGTTGCCAAGAACGCCAGCTCCGGCCAGCAGCGAGTGCTCCAAAAAGAGATCCGGGCACTGATGCGACGGCAACAGGTGGAACTCTCCGGTGGTGAGATTGGAAGCGTGAGAATGTGTGACCCTTTCCCTATTGCCATGCCCCCAAAAAGTGAAATGATGATTTGGTGCCGGGCAGCTATTGGTCTAAGAGGTAGAGACTACCAAGCAATGGTAGAACCCGTCTATTCAGACAGTAGGCCCACCATTTTGACAGCACGGGGGGTGGTTGATGTACGCCATGGGAGGGTGCCCGTTCGCATAATAAACATCGGGAAGAGAGAAGTACACCTGCCCCGGTATGCCACGCTAGCTAAATTGTTCACCATAAACCAGAATTCTGTACAGGCCGTGGAACCCTTGCCTCCATCTCAACCAGAGGAAGGTAACGGCTCTAAGAAAACAATAGAGGACTGGTGTCAGCAACTACATTTGGGTACTGACTCCACTCCCTCACACCAGAAACAGGGAGTCTATCGGGTGGTTCAAGAGTACGAGAGAGTGTTTAGTAAACACCCGTTAGACTTCGGGCGAGTAAAGGGGGTAGAACACCACATCCCCACGGGAGACCATCCTCCCATAAAGGAGAGATACCGACCCGTACCCACTGCACACTACCAACACGCCAAGGGGATGCTTAGAGACATGAAGGAGGCTGGGGTAATCAGGGATAGCTGTAGCCCCTGGGCAGCTCCACTAGTCTTGGTTAAAAAGAAAGACAACACTATGAGAATGTGTGTAGATTACCGGAAAATCAACCGTATCACACACAAAGATGCGTACCCCTTACCAAGGATAGAGGAGTCTTTGGCTGCTTTAAAATCTGCTAACTTCTTCACTACTTTGGATCTCACTAGCGGGTACTGGCAGGTTCCTGTAGCAGAGGCGGACCGGGAGAAGACCGCATTCACCACCCCGATGGGACTTAGCGAGTTTACCTGCATGCCGTTCGGACTCTGCAACGCACCAGGAACCTTCCAACGGTTGATGGAATGCTGTCTGGGACACCGAAACTTCGAGACGGTCCTGTTATACCTGGACGATGTCATCGTCTACTCCAAGACCTACGAGGACTACCTGAAACACCTGGCAGAAGTGTTCGAAGCCCTGGCAAACTACGGCCTAAAGGTGAAACCCTCCAAGTGTCACCTCCTGAAACCAAAGGTGCAGTACCTGGGACACGTGGTGAGTGCTGACGGAGTGGCTCCCGACCCTGATAAGATCACCGCAATTAAGGAATGGCCAAGCCCCTCCAGCGTAAAGGAAGTGCGGCAGTTCCTCGGGTTGGTAGGCTACTACCGAAGATTCATTCCCGGTTTCACCAAAAAGGCAGCTCCTATGCAGGACCTCCTGATAGGCCAGTCCAGGAAGGCCAAGAACCAGAAGCCACCCTTCAGATGGGAGAAGCTGGAAGAAGAGTCCTTCCGCCAGCTGAAGATGGCCCTCACGGGGGATGAAATCCTGGCGTACCCGGATTACAGCCAGCCCTTTATCCTCTACACCGACGCAAGTAACATCGGGCTAGGAGCCGTACTGTCCCAGATCCAGCAGGGGAAAGAACGAGTAATTGCTTACGCCAGCCGAAAACTGCGACCCACCGAAAGAAACCCTGAGAATTACAGCTCATTCAAGCTAGAGTTCCTGGCAGTGGTGTGGGCAGTGACCGAACGCTTTAAGCACTACCTCGCCTCTTCCCGGTTCACCGTGTACACGGATAACAACCCGTTGACACACCTGGACACAGCAAGACTCGGTGCCCTGGAGCAGAGATGGATGGCCCGCCTGTCCAACTTTGAGTTCACAATCAAATACCGGGCAGGACGCTCCAATACCAACGCGGATGCCTTGTCCAGAATGCCAAACCTACCGGACGTGGGGGAAGATCCAGAGGAACTGGAAGAGGTTGAACTTCCCACGTTCCACCGGCATGGGACTATCCAGTATTCCCACCGGGTAAGGAGTAAGCAATCCGCTACGTTCAACCCCTTACCTCATTACAACTGGGCGGAAACGCAAGACAGTGACCCCGCCGTCCAACTGGTGAAGGAGATGCTGACTCAGCCAGATGCCCGCCGTGACCCAGACGCTCCGGAGGAGGCCAAGCAACTGTGGATTGAGAAGAGTCGACTGTTCCTTTACAAGGGGAAGTTGTGCCGCAGAATGGTTAACTCCCGGACGCATGAACTGATCTGGCAAGTAGTGGTGCCAAGAAGAGACGCGGCTATGGTACTGGAGGCATACCACGACGGAGCTGGGCACTTCGGATGGAAGAAGCTGAAGTTCCTGCTGCGTGGGCGGTTCCACTGGGTAGGCATGAGGGGAACCATCGAGAGGTGGTGCAGAGACTGTGGACCGTGCCACCTAAGAAGGAAGGACCGTGCCAGCCAGAAGACTCCCTTGCAGCCCATCATCACCCGACAGCCACTGGAACTGGTAGCCCTGGACCATGTGAAACTGGCTCCAAGCAGATCTGGGTATGTCTACGCCCTCACAATCGTAGATCATTACTCCCGGTTCCTGGTGGTGGTCCCGGTCAAGGACTTAACGGCTCAAACAGCAGCTAGAGCCTTCCAGCAGCACTTCTGCCGTCCACACGGATACCCGGAGCAGGTGCTGACGGACCAGGGACCTGCCTTTGAAGCGGAAGTCTTCCAGGAGTTCTGTACTCTGTATGGCTGCCGGAAGATAAGAACAACACCCTATCATCCGCAAACCAATGGGCTCTGCGAGAAAATGAACCAGGTGGTGATAGATCTTCTGAAAACATTGCCCCTGGAGGAACGCAGTCTGTGGCCTGAGAAACTGCCTGATCTGGTGGACCTATACAACCACATCCCGGTAGGTTCTACCAACTGTACCCCGGCTTACCTAATGAGAGCAAGACCTGGTAAGCTTCCTGTTGATCTGGAGATGTGAGTCCTGACACCCGAGGACACTTCACCAGAAGGAGACTGGGACACAGAAAGGCATCAGCAGTACCGGAAAGTACAGGAGAGCGTGGAGCGAAGTCTCTGTCAAGCTAGAGAAAGACAGGAGAAGACTTACAACCAGTATGCTCCCGCTGTTCCCCTGGTACCTGGAGAGCAGGTCTTGAAGAGGAAGAGACGCCTCCACAAGTTGGACGACCAGTGGGAGAAGGACCCGTACACCATACTGCCCTCAAGCCATGAGAACCCGAAAGTCTGCATAATCAGTAAGGATGGAGGAGAAACCACAGCCATTGTATCCCGAGATCACCTGAAGAAGTGTCCCGAACAGCTACGAAGCCCTGAAGAAGAACAAGAAGACCCTCGACCCGCAGAGGAAAGGGAAGATATGGTTAGTACTGTGCTCGGAGACTTCCCTCGGTCTTGGACTCAAGTCAATGGCGCAGTTGTGGTACCCGTCCTCACCTTCCTCCAACCAGCATCTCAAGTACCTACGGAGAAACAGGTAGAGCTGGAAGAGCAGCCGGTCCAGGAGGCAGAAGACCCCACACAAGCAGACCAGGAGGATCAACCCTCTGCTTATAGTGAGCCTGCCGTACCCCTAGTGAGCCAAAGAGCCCGTAGACAGCTGCCCAGTTTACCTTTGACAGCTCCTACACCTGGTAGCTCAGGACCAGTCAGTCAGCTCCGTAGGTCCACTAGAGCCACTAGAGGCCAGTTACCCGTACATTGGAGGATCTAAGTGTTTAGACTGTTTATTTGTATTTACCTGTTTATTGTTACTTGTAAATAATTGTGTATTTTTAGTTATTTTATAGGTGTCGTTTATGGATTATCCGGAATCCTTTGTACATATGTTGGAGCGTAACCAGGAATGGACTAAAGACTGTTAAGGACTCGGGGTAGGACAGACCCCTACCTGGTTACGGCTCCCTGTCTCTTGGTGAAATGGACACCTTTGTTTTCTTCAAAGACTGCACCAGGTTGCGGACATGCCGTGACCATCATAATGTGTTTTTCTTTGTTATACTGTTTCTGTTTTTACTTGTTATGTTTTACAAAAATATGTTTAGTCCCGGAGTACTAAATTTCACTAGGGGGGAATGTGGCACCCCAGGGGTCTGGTTTCCACAGTAATAGCAATATTACGTCTGAGAGCAGGTGGGAGGTTTCCTGGTCAGACATCCTATGCATGCCACACCTCCTGCCCAGTCCTGGGAGGGGAAGAACTTCCCCTATATAAAACTAGGGCTGAGGCAGGGTTAGAGTAGAGAAAGAGCAGAGAACACAGACAGAGACACAGTCTGGTCTGTAGTGGAGCAGCTTTAGGAACAAGAGAGATCAGGAGCTCTGTGGGAGCTGTGCTAAAAGAGATCAGGGGCTGGAAGCTGTAGAGCTCGCCCTGATTGAAGAGTTCTTACCGGACCCGGAGTCCGAGGCTGTGGGGACTAATCCTTACCCCGCAGCAGAAACCGCCCGGCAGGGGATTTCAGGTCCTCTGGCCAAGAAA
Organism: Phyllobates terribilis; assembly: GCF_046119375.1. NCBI lineage: Eukaryota > Metazoa > Chordata > Amphibia > Anura > Dendrobatidae > Phyllobates > Phyllobates terribilis. The sequence goes on along the minus strand of NW_027362767.1, from coordinate 96,482,480 downwards.
CCCGAAGGCACGGTCACACGCAAGGGACCAGCACCGCGACGTGGAGCGGAAGCTACCAAAAGGCCCCGAGTCACCGGCCATACGGGTGAGCACCACACGGTACACTCAGGGACGTGGGCTACTTTTACCAGCCTCTAGCAAGGTAGCCAGAAGAGTACGATTAGTTGGGGAGGCCTACAACTCCGCCTGGCCAGGGGAGATCCCATCAGCTCACGGACTGACCAGGCCCCGATCGCTAGCCAGTACTCCGGGAGGGTCTACTTTGTCACCAGTAAAGACCCAGAACTACACCGCACCGTCTCTGAGTGGTTCCTGCTACCCCCTTCAAACACGTCGGTTGCCCTGAGGCCATACCCCTCCCGTTGGGGGTTCTACCAGCTACGCTGCACGACCTTACCACCGGCCTCAGCGGTCTGCCCTGCAGCGGCGGCTTCATAGCCGCATTCAACGGGTGGCGTAGTCGAACACCGTACCATCTTCTGCTAAAGACTGCCACTCAGCTTGACTCCCTGGGCACGGACCGGGTCACCGCCACGAGACTACTACCCCTATCAGATCCGGCTCCGGGTAGGCTCCCGCGTGCGCAACGCTACTCAGCACAGGCCCAGGGGCGCGTCATATACCCCTCAGGGGTAAATGTTTGTCAGCCCATACACTTAGTGCATGGGCATTACAAGTATAGGAGACCCGCTCCTTTCTAATGGGAACATTTTTTTATGAGGCCCTCTAAGTCTCTTCCAAGGGGCATTGGAGTGCCTCCCAATTTTTGGCAGCCCTTGCATTCACTGCATAGGCCAACACTATGGGAGACCCTCTCCATTCTAATGAGAATTTGTCATTACTGTGACCCTGCTCTATGTATCTTAGTGGGGTTTTTCTTAAATTTGGTCAGCCGTTGGACTCACTGCATACTCTATAACTGTATAGCAGACTCTCTCCTTTCTAATGGGAACATGTTGTACTTGTTACTGTGGCCCTGCTCTATGGGTCTTTAAATTCTTAGTGGGGTTTTTCCTAAATTTGGTCAGCCGTTGGACTCACTGCATACTCTTTTACTGTATAGCAGACTCTCTCCTTTCTAATGGGAATTTGTCGTTACTGTGGCCCTGCTCTATGTGTCTTTAAATTCTTAGTGGGGTTTTTCCTAAAATTGGTCAGCCGTTGGACTCGCTTCATACCCTATAACTGTATAGGAGACCCTCTCCTTTCTAATGGGAATTTGTCATTACTGTGGCCCTGCTCTATGTGTCTTTAAATTCTTAGTGGGGTTTTTCCTAAATTTGGTCAGCCGTTGGATTCACTGCATACCCTTTAACTGTATAGCAGACAAATTTTGGCAGCCCTCGCAGTCACAGCATGGGCATTACCACTATAGGAGACCCGCTCCTTTATAATGGGAACATTTTTTTTACTGAGACCCTCTTCTATGTCTCTTAAAAGGGGTATTGGGTTGCGTCCAAATTTTTGGCAGCCCATGCAGTCACTTCATACACAATATCTGTATAGGAGACCCACTTGTTAATAATGGGAACAACAAAGCATAGCCGACTGCTGGCCTTTTAAGAATAGTAAGGGCCATCTGATGGCTCTATGAAAATAGTCCCTCCATCATAAATAAAACAGGATGTGTCTGATGATGTGTCACACACCACATTGCCAGATAAGGTTGTAAAATGTTAAAATGACATTTCCCTGTGAATGCATTTGTCTTAAAAAATAACGTAAAAAAACCCAAAACAATAGGATCTTTCTTTAGTATCAAAAAGTGTCACCAATTTAACCTTAATGTAATCACATTGCTCAGCTCTTGCACCTCCTCCTCTATCTCCAAAATGACCACATCAGTCGCAAACTGACAGCACTGCAGCACTTCCTTGGCCAAGTGGCAACCGGCTGTGCTGAAGAAAACATGCTTAATGTTTAGGTGACAAACCGCTCAGGGCTGCAGAGTTGTTGAAAGCTGTAACACAGCAGCCTGATCTGTGGCTCTCACCGCTGAACATACAGCCAGGCATGGTCATGTGTGACAATGGGCGGAACCTGGTGACGGAGAAATGCCAGCCGGAATAGATACGGTTTCCCTCTATGCCAGTCCTTTCACTGAGCTAAAGAATATGGCTGTGCTGAAATACAACTCCCACTGAGAAGCTGTTTCAGATTGAAAAACATTGTGCCCACCGGAAGATTTGATTCTGAGGGCTCACCTTTCTCCCCCGCTCAAGAGCCCCATAGCAGCTGCAAAGTTAGCGCTATCATGAACTCTCCTGAGGTAGAAGCCACGGCACACCAGAGGATTCTCTGGTGGGACCGTCCAACACTGCCGAGAAGAAGTCCTGGCTAAGAAAAGTGTGGGGTAAGGTTCCCGGACACTCTATGGCTGCTTTTTTTAATGTGGATCGAACGTACTTATGCATGTTATTTCTCAAATTGCATTGCAGATCATGCCATTGCCCAACTCTGTAGTCATGAAATTAAATGTGCAAAGAAAGATGTTTGTGTGTCAAAGCACCACCGACAAGTGTGAGTTGATATTGGACGGGCTGCCTTTGCTTTTGCAACAAGCTGCATTAGAGGATTTCCTGGGAGAAATGACACCCAGAGTAGATACGGTTTCCCTCTATGCCAGTCCTTTCACCGAGCTAAATACAACTCAGCAAAATAAGCTGTGGACTGGCTCCGTACCATCACTGGCCACATTCACCTGTCCATGTGTTTGTGGTTAGGCGGTCCTTCCCAGTAAGTGCACTGGAAAGGGCACGGGTAATGTTGTGGGACCCGTGCTTGTTGAAGGCGGAGACGATACCGGGAAAAATAGTGGCGGCTGGGGACCAAGCATGGATACCCAGTCGCCATCGACATAAGATTGTGGACAGCTTCCTCCTCCACGAGCCTCAAAGGCCACATTTCAAGTACAAGCAGCTGTCAAAAATTTAGCAATATAGTATTGCAGCCTGTGGGAGGGTGGGTGGTGGCTGGCTGCATACTTGCGCTTGCATTCCAAGGAATGAGGTAGGGACAAGTGAACACTGCACTGGGACAAGGACATGGACGGTGATTGCTGCAAGTTTGCAACGACAGGTGCATGGCGGGAGGCATCTCCTGGGACCTGGGAGTCAGAAATGCTTCCCGAGGTCTTCCCCATGCTGTTCTCATGTCTTTTCAGCACTGTATGCATGTGTCTGATGATGTGTCACACACTACATGGCCTGATAAGGTTGTAAAATGTTAAAATTACATTTCCCAGTGAATGCATTTGTCTTGGTTGAAAGCAATGCAAAAGTGCAAAAACGCATCAAAAACGCTACGTGTGAACATAGCCCAAGGTGTGGAGGAGTATTTTTGGTTTTGATTATTTATTTTGCCTTATATACAATTCATTACCCTGGAAAGGATGTTCCTTAACATATTTCCAAGGAAAATCCATTTTGGTTTCATTTTTGTATGTTTTATTGTGAGTCCGTAAAAGTGGTGTAATACACTGACTATGTTGTTGACAGCAGTGACCTGGGAGTCAGAAATGCTACCAGGGTTCTTCCCCATGCTGTTCCCATGTGATTTGAGAACTGTTCCCGTCAATTTGAGCAATTTTTAGGCCCTCTGCAGACCGCAGGGGGGAGCCGCCTGAAAAATACTCGAGTTTCCCATAGACTTACATTAGGCTTGCTGCTCGGGTCGAGCACCCGAGTATTCCAATTTGCTCGACCCGAGCAATGAGTACTCGAGCATTTTAGTGAGCGAGCACTAAAATGCTCGGGTGCTCGAAGATCGGGCCGAGCTCACCGTGATACTCGGGTGCTCGACCCAAGCAATGAGCCCAATGTTAGTCTATGGGAGACCCGAGCATTTTTGCGGCGGCACCCCCGGCAGTCTGCAGAAAGCCTAAAAAGTGCCCAAAACGATAGAGACAGTGCTCAAAAGACATGAGGACAGCATGGGCATTGCCCCAGGAAGCATTTCTGGCCGCCAGGTCACTGCTGTCAACAACGTGGTCAGAGGTATTAAGCCACTTTTAAGGGCTCACAATAAAACGTTCAAAAACGAAACTGAAACGGTTTTCCTGTGAAATATGTTAAGGAACTTCCTTTCCAGGGTAAAGACTTGTGTATAAGGTAAAATAAATGACCAAAAACAAAAATACTCCTCCACACCATGGGCTATGTTCACAAGTAGCATTTTTTATGCGTTTTTATTTTACACTTTTGTATTGCTTTCAATCGTGAAAAATGCATTCACCGGGAAATGTAATTTTAACATTTTACAATCATATCTGGCCATGTGCTGTGTGACACATGCATACAGTGCTGAAAAGACATGGGAACAGCATGGGGGAGACCCCAGGAAGCATCTCTGACACCCAGGTCACTGCCTAAAAGTGTGCCCATCATAAGTGATCCTTGCCGCTTCAGAAGATGCAGACTTGCAACTATCCCCGTGCAAGTCCTTGTCCCAGGGCAGTGTTCAATTGTACCTCCCCCATTCCTTGCAATGCAAGCACAAGTATGCAGTCTGCCACCCACCCACCTCCAGGCTGCAATACCATACTGCTAGCTTGCTGGCACTTCAAATTGGGCCTTTTAGGCATGTGGAGGCTGAATCTGGCCACCACGTCATGGCTGCGTCGGCAGCCTGATATCCATACTCAGTCCCCAGCCGCCCGGCGGCCGGGTGTCCACGTTCGGTCCCCAGCCGCCAGGGGGCAGCCGGGTGTCCATAAACGGTCCCCAGCCGCCCCGCGGCCGGGTGTCCACACACGGTCCCCAGCTGGCTGGTGGCGGCCGGGTGTCCATAAACGGTCCCCAGCCGCCCCTATTTCTCCTGTCAACTTCCCCCCACACACTTTTCTTAGCCCGGCCTGCTTTAAGGCAGCATTGGACGAGCCCACCAGAGAACCAGACTCCTCCGGTGGGCCCTGGCTTCTCCATCAGGGGAGTTGAGAGTGCCAAGGTGAGGACCATGATGATGATGATACAAGTTAGCATCTGCTTTGTTTTCTTGGAATGCAAGCGTAGCATACTGCTAGCTTGCTGGCACTTCAAATTGGGCCTTTTAGGCATGTGGAGGCGGAATCTGTCCACCACGTCATGGCTGCGTCGGCAGCCTGGTATCCATACTCAGTCCCCAGCCGCCCGGCGGCCGGGTATCCACGCTCGGTCCCCAGCCGCCAGGGGGCGGCCGGGTGTCCATACAGACCCCAGCCACCGCTATTTGAAGGACAGCCTAACCACAAACACATGGACAAGTGAATGTGGCCAGGGATGGTCCATCTCACGCCTTCACACTGGGTTAATATTGTGGAAGCCGGGACACAGTTGGACACTGGGATGCAACACGTCCTCCAGACATAGAGGATTGCGGGTCTGGGTCAATCAGGCTTCAACACAAAGTTCAAAAGGTAGACAGCAGCAGAGGTCGGCCTCCTACACAACGAGTAAATTATTCATGATCATGAAGCCATCCATCTCCTTAGCTTTCTGTTCCTTGGAATGCAAGCGCATGTATGTAGTAGCGGCTAGGCCTGGGGTGGTCAGCGTTTTGGCGCATATCCTACCTCCTCCGAGGATTGCTGGATGTTTTCCTGCTACTATCCCAGTTCTATGACTCCCGTTTAAACAAAGCTTCAGGTGATGAATGATGGATGAGGTGGTGGCAAAGGAGAAAGAGCAGAAGGAACAGGGCCATTCACATCAATATCAGGCCAGTCAACCACACATGTCTTGTAGGATATGTTTCTGTACCAAAAGGAGCTGTTCGGCTACACAGTTATAGGGCATACAGTGAGTGCAATGCCTACCCAAAATTTCGAGGCACTCCAATGCCCTTTGGAAGTGACATGGAGGTCAGAGGGCCTTAACTAAACCGTTTTTTCCATTTATAGCAACTGGGTCTCCTGTGCACTGTTGGCCTAAGCAGTGAATTGAAGGCTTTCCAAAAATTATGAGGAACTGCAATGGCCCTTGAAACAGACGTGGATTACAGCATACTAAAAAACTTTGACCCATTATTGGAGAGTGGGTCTCCCTTAGTGTTCACCTATGCATTGAAAAGCAAAAGCTGACTAAAATTAGGAGGAAATGCAATGCCAGTTGGAAGAGTCATGGAGGTTAGAATTAATTAAAAACAACATTTCAATGACCCTTGGAAGAGCTGTAGAGTAGAGATGAGCGTTGTTCTACTCGAACTGTTCGCCAATCTCAAATTCAAGCTGTTTTGGGCGGTGTTCGAGCCGTTCGGCGAACACGAACGATTTGAGAAAAATTCGGCTGTTCGAGGTTATGTTCGATAACTGTTCGTGCACCAAAATCATAACTGGATTTTTTCTCAGTAATAATGAAAATTAATGTTAATACGCAGTTTGAGTGTACAGCGGGGTGGGGGGAGGGGCAGGGGATGGATCTTTGCAGGAATAATGAAGATCTCCATTTTTTTTTCTCTTTCCCGCATTTGCAGTGGGGAGGTGCAGTCTGTCAGCCTATCAGCAGCGCACACACGGAGCGAAGTGCTTTTTTTCACACAAGCAAGGGCATGTGTCATTGGCAGTGTATGTCACATGTCCTTGCCCTATAAGACCAAGCCATTTTCCCCGTCGCCACCATTTTCTCACTGCTGCAGCTGCGTGTTAGACGGCACCGCTGTTGCTGTGTGCGCTATACCTTGTTAATTTCAAGCCAATTTTCGCACAAATCAACAGATAGCTTGGGAGTAGGGAATAGTTGTGATTGCAGTCCTTTTAAGGACTAGGTTACAGCATTTCCTACGACTTTTATCAGGCAGGTCTGTGCTCTTAAATAGATAGATTGTGGGAGTAAAGACTAATTGTAATTGCAGTCCTTTTCAGGACTAGGTTACATCAGTTCCTATCAGTTTTTGCCAGGCAGGTCTGTGCCAGTGCTGTGCAAGCTTTTTTCACAGCATTTGGCTGAATCTAGCAAAGCTAATCCTTTTTCGCCTATTGCAGAGTGTGTTAGTCAGTGGAGTAGCCTATCTGTGTTGCAAGATATACCACCTGTGTATAGAATACCAATTTTTTTACTGCACCTAGTGAAGTAAAATCTTTTGGGCATAGCATCATTCTATTAGTCCATCTATACTGACCTCCATCAGGTTGCAAATTGTATATAATTTTTTTCTGCATCTAGCTCTGAAAAAATATTTGGCCTTCTAGCAGTGTGTGGGACTTTCTCTATTAGTCCATCTATACTGACCTCCATCATGTTGCAAATTAAAAATAATTTTTATCTGCATCTAGCTCTGAAAAAATATTTGGCCTTCTAGCAGTGTGTGGGACTTTCTCTATTAGTCCATCTATACTGACCTCCATCAGGTTGCAAATTAAAAATAATTTTTATCTGCATCTACCTCTGAAAAAATATTTGGGCTTCTAGCTGTGTGTGGGACTTGTTCTATTAGTCCATCTATACTGACCTCCATCAGGTTGCAAACTGAATATAATTTTTTTCTGCATCTGGCTCTGAAAAAATATTTGGCCTTCTAGCAGTGTGTGGGACTTTCTCTATTAGTCCATCTATACAGACCTCCATCAGGTTGCAAACTGAATACATTTTTTTTCTGCATCTACCTCTGAAAAAATATTGGGCTTCTAGCTGTGTGTGGGACTTGTTCTATTAATCCATCTATACAGACCTCCATCAGGTTGCAAACTGAATATATTTTTTTTCTGCATCTACCTCTGAAAAAATATTGGGCTTCTAGCTGTGTGTGGGACTTGTTCTATTAATCCATCTATACAGACCTCCATCAGGTTGCAAACTGAATATATTTTTTTTCTGCATCTACCTCTGAAAAAATATTGGGCTTCTAGCTGTGTGTGGGACTTGTTCTATTAATCCATCTATACAGACCTCCATCAGGTTGAAAACTGAATATAATTTTTTTCTGCATCTAGCTCTGAAAAAATATTTGGCCTTCTAGCAGTGTGTGGGACTTTCTCTATTAGTCCATCTATACTGACCTCCATCAGGTTGCAAATTAAAAATAATTTTTATCTGCATCTACCTCTGAAAAAAATTTGGGCTTCTAGCTGTGTGTGGGACTTGTTCTATTAGTCCATCTATACTGACCTCCATCAGGTTGCAAACTGAATACAATTTTTTTCTGCATCTAGCTCTGAAAAAATATTTGGCCTTCTAGTAGTGTGTGGGACTTTCTCTATTAGTCCATCTATACTGACCTCCATCAGGTTGCAAATTAAAAATAATTTTTATCTGCATCTAGCTCTGAAAAAATATTTGGCCTTCTAGCAGTGTGTGGGACTTTCTCTATTAGTCCATCTATACTGACCTCCATCAGGTTGCAAATTAAAAATAATTTTTATCTGCATCTACCTCTGAAAAAATATTTGGGCTTCTAGCTGTGTGTGGGACTTGTTCTATTAGTCCATCTATACTGACCTCCATCAGGTTGCAAACTGAATATAATTTTTTTCTGCATCTAGCTCTGAAAAAATATTTGGCCTTCTAGCAGTGTGTGGGACTTTCTCTATTAGTCCATCTATACTGACCTCCATCAGGTTGCAAATTAAAAATAATTTTTATCTGCATCTAGCTCTGAAAAAATATTTGGCCGTCTAGTACTGTGTGGGACATTCTCTATTAGTCCATCTATACTGACCTCCATCAGGTTGCAAAATAAAAATAATTTTTATCTGCATCTAGCTCTGAAAAAATATTTGGCCTTCTAGCAGTGTGTGGGACTTTCTCTATTAGTCCATCTATACTGACCTCCATCAGGTTGCAAATTAAAAATAATTTTTATCTGCATTTACCTCTGAAAAAATATTTGGCCTTCTAGCTGTGTGTGGGACTTGTTCTATTAGTCCATCTATACTGACCTCCATCAGGTTGCAAACTGAATATAATTTTTTTCTGCATCTAGCTCTGAAAAAATATTTGGCCTTCTAGCAGTGTGTGGGACTTTCTCTATTAGTCCATCTATACTGACCTCAATCAGGTTGCAAATTAAAAATAATTTTTATCTGCATCTAGCTCTGAAAAAATATTTGGCCTTCTAGCTGTGTGTGGGACTTTCTCTATTAGTCCATCTATACTGACCTCCATCAGGTTGCAAATCGAATATAATTTTTTTCTGCATCTAACCCAGCCAATAGTTTTGGCCTAATACCACAGTTTGGCCACTCAGCTCTGCTCGGTTCCCATCCATTGTTTTTTTGTGCAAACAACTCCAGAGTTGTGAATTAGTTAACCACCAAAATGAGTGGAAAAAGCCCTGCTGCTGGTGGAAAGGGGAATAGGCGTGTTGGGAAGGGGAAGAAAGGTTGTGTCCGTGGGGTAGGTGTTAAAGCAACAGTAACATCTGCAGAAGAAAGACCATCTTCCAGCCAAACTAAAATGTCTACTTCTTTTAGCGGACAATGTGATAAGATCCCTTTCTTACGGCCACGCCAATCGCTACAAATTCCAGATGAGGCACAAAAACAGCAGGTGCTTCAACGGATATCAAGTGCTCCTTTAAGTGGGCTCTCCTCCACATCAACTTCAACATCACAAATACTCCAGTCCTCAAAGGTGTCACCCCAGTCGCACTTGCTTCCTCACAGCTCCCAAATCTCCAGCTGCCCGTCTGAGTATGAGGTAGAACAGATGGTTGAGTCTGCAGAGCTGTTTACTCATACTATAGCCTGGGAATCAGAGGTCGACTCCAGCGCTTCTGTGAATCCAGATGAGGAAATGATCTGCACTGATGCCCAGAATCTTTATGAGTCGGATCCAGGACCAGACGCAGAAGGTTCTGACCATAATGTAGACCCTCATTCCCAAACTGTAACTCCTGTTGGTGGAGACAATGAGGAAGACGATGATGAGACTCAAATAACTGATTGGAGCGACAACTTTAGTTTTTTGTCAGGGCAGGAACAGGTTGGCTCTGAGGACGACGGGTGTGATAACACATAGGGTGATGATGATGAGGTTGGAGATCTCACTTACTGTCAACCCACAGTCAACCAAGAGATGAGGTCAGCAGAGGAGGTGGAGGAAGATGCTAGTGACGACGAGGTCAGGTTGCGCCTTCCTGGACAGAGACGTAGTACTGGAAGCACGTCAACAACTGCATCCTCAAACACAACTCTGCCTCTCACCACAAGTCGTGGTGGCTCTTCAGGTCGCATGGGTGCTAAGCCTTGCATAGCCTGGGCATTTTTTCAGATCGATAAAGATGACCCAACTCGTGTTATCTGTAACATTTGTCAGCAAAAGCTAAGTAGAGGCCAAAAAATACATAGTTTGAGTACTTCATGCATGAACCGGCACATAGACATGAAGCATAAGTTGCAGTGGGAAGCGTGATTGGCAGGTCATCATTTTCTTTGGAGGTGGTAACACCAGCTGGTGTTGAGCGCTGTCCGACATCGATAGCACCACCTTTGGATCAAGGCAACCTAACATGTCCGCCTGCATCTTCCTCACAGACCGGCAGTTTGCCGGGGACACCCTTATCAACCCCGTCTAAGCACAATAGCCAGCCCTTGGTCCCTCAGATGTGGACAAGTAAAAGACCATTTCCTCCTAGCCATGAGAAAGCTAAGAGGTTGAATTTCACCATCTGCAAGCTCTTGGCTACAGAAATGCTGCCTTTCCGCCTGGTGGACACAGAGGATTTTCGAGACCTTATGTCCGTCGCAGTGCCCCAGTACCAGATGCCCAGTCGGCACTACTTCTCAAAGAAAGGTGTGCCTGCGCTCCACCAGCATGTCGCACACAACATCACCGCTTCTTTGAGAAACTCTGTGTGTGACAGGGTGCATTTCACCACAGACACTTGGACGAGTAGGCATGGACAGGGGCGTTACATGTCGCTGACTGGGCACTGGGTAACTATGGTGACAGCAGGACAAGGGGCTGCTGTCCAAGTCTTGCCGTCCCCACGAGTTGTGCGTCAATCCTCTTTATGTCAAAGTTCCTCCACTGCTTCTGCCTCCTCAACCTCCTCTCGGTCTTCCACCTGCACCCAAAGCCTGTCTGGTCATGCCACAAGCTTTCTAACTGCGCAGAAGGGATCCTGCACACCTCCTTACTATGCTGGCAGTAGGGCTCAACGTCATCAGGCGGTTTTTACTTTGAAATGTCTGGGAAATGTGAGTCACACAGCTGAGGAGTTGTGGTCAGCTCTGGAGAACCAATTTCATGAATGGTTGTCTCCACTGGACCTGAAACCAGGGAAGGCCGTGTGCGACAATGCTGCTAACCTGGGTGCGGCCCTTCGCCGGGGCAATGTCACATACGTGCCTTGTATGGCTCACGTGTTGAACCTGGTTGTCCAGCAATTTTTAGCCCACTATCCCAGACTAGATGGCCTTCTGCAGAGGGCACAGTCGCTGTGTGCTCACTTCCGCCATTCGCATCCCGCAGCTCAACGACTTACATCTCTACAGAAGTCGTTGGGCCTGCCACTTCACCGGCTAAAATGCGATGTGCCTACCCGGTGGAATTCAACTCTGCACATGTTGCAGCGACTGTGGCAGCACCGACAAGCCCTGGTGCAATACGTTCTGATGTATAGCCTGGGCCAACGAGATCCAGAGGTGGGGCAAATCACGCTGGAGGAGTGGTCTCAGATCAGGGACCTATGCACCCTTCTGCACAGTTTTGAAATGGCGACGAAGATGTTTAGTGCTGACGATGCCATTATCAGCATGACTATTCCGGTGATTTACATGCTGGAGCACATGTTAAACAGAATTCGGAGTCAGGTGGTGGCACAAGAGGAGGTGGAGGAAGTAGAGGAGGAGGAGTTGTATGCGGAAGGGCTAACATCTGCAAGGTCCAGACGGTCGGCAGCACCAAGGCGGCAGGCATGTGAGGGTGGGGGAGATGGTTTTACCAGGGCGCATGGTAGCAGCCAAACTAGTGAGGAAGGTGCAGGAGCCCAGGAAGAAGTGGAGGACGAACTGATGGAAGACTCATCAGATGAGGGAGACCTTGATCACATTTCTGTTGTGCGAGGTTGGGGGGAGAGGAAAGAGGAAGGAAGCATGATTGTTACCTCGCCACCAACACAACAGGGACTTGGTGCTCCTGGATGCGCAACACACATGAGTGCCTTCTTGCTGCACTACCTGCAACATGACCCTCGAATTGTGAGAATTAGAAATAATCCTGACTACTGGGTTGCCACACTGTTAGATCCCCGGTACAAAAGTAAATTTGCCGAAATTATTCCTGCCATAGAAAGGGATGCACGCATGCAGGAGTATCAGCAGAGACTGTTGCAGAATCTTACATGTGCTTTTCCACAAAACACCAGTGGTGCACGTAGTGAATTTCACAGTTCCAACTTGCCAACCGTGGGACCGTGAAGTGTTCAGCACTCAAACCGTAACAGAACCACAGTATCTGCTGGTAACATCAATTTTGCGGAATCATTTCACCACTTTTTTAGCCCATCCTTTGCAAGGCCACAGGAGACAAGAAGTCTGACACATAGTCAACGCCTAGAGACGATGGTACAGGAGTATCTCCAAGTAAACATTGAAGCCATGACTGTGTCACTGAACCCTTGCTCTTTTTGGGCTTCCAATCTGCATAAATGGCCGGAGCTAGCCACTTACGCCTTGGAGATCTTGTCATGCCCCGCAGCCAGCGTTCTGTCTGAACGTGTGTTCAGCACTGCTGGTGGTGTGCTGACAGATAAGCGCACGCGGCTCTCCACTGATAATGTAGACAGACTCACGTTCATAAAGATGAACAAATCATGGATCCGAAACAACTTTTCTACCTCTGTGTCATCCTGGGGAGAGTAAAAGCTTGATGATTGGTTAAAATCACCCTACCAACCGTTTTAAGCTTTCAAATTACTAATCATGTTTATCTGTATCTTGGCTGGAAAATAATTTGGGCTTTGTAGCAGTGTGCAGCACTGATTCTATTAGGCCATCTATAATAAGCTCCACCAGATTTAAAATTACTAATCATGTTTATTTGTATCTTGGCTGGAAAATAATTTGGGCTTTGTAGCAGTGTGCAGCACTGATCCTATTAGGCCATCTATACTAAGCTCCACCAGATTTAAAATTAATAATAATTTTTAGCTGCATCTAGCCCGGAAAATAATTTTGGGGCTCCGAGATGCGCAAGACACATAAGTGCCTTCTTGCTGCACTACCTGCAACATGACCCTCATATTGTCAGAATTCGAAGTAATCATGACTACTGGGTTGCCACACTCTTAGATACCCCAAACTTTTCGATCAACCTTTTCATTTTAATAAAGACCAAAAAAATGGTCATTTTTGAAATTATAATCATTAGCAGGTTATTAGAAACTGAAATCAAACAGTTTTCAACTCAAAACTTTATTGTAGGTGATGTTACATTTTCACATAGGACCCCTTGTTCGAAAGCAGCTTCTGAACTCTCTCGTCCATTGAATTTGTCATGTTTTGGATGGTTTCTGCTTCAATTGCTTTGCATGAGGACAGAATACCCTCCCAGAGCTGTTGCTTAGATGTGAACTGCCTCCCGCCATCATAGACACTCCTTTTGATGATGCTCCAGAGGTTCTGAATGGGGTAGAGGTCAGGGGAGCATGGGGGTCACACCATAAGTTTGTCCCCTTTTATGCCCATATCAGCCAGAGATGCAGATGTTTTATGTGCAGCATGAGATGGTGCATTATCATGCAAAAAAATGATCTTGCTGTGAAATACACGGTTCTTCTTCTTGAACCATGGCAGGAAGTGCTGTTTGAGAAAATCCACATACATTATGGAGTTCATCTTTAGCGCCTTCAGGGATCCTAAAGGGGCCGACAATCTCTCGCCCCATGATTCCAGCCCAAAACATTACTCCACCTCCTCCTTGTTGGCGCTGTAGCCGTGTTTGCGTGGGGTGTCCATCAACCAGCCATCCTCCACTCCATCCATCTGGACCATCGAGCGCTGCACGGCACTCATCCGTGAACAAAACAGTTTTGAAATCAGTCTTCATGTAATGTTTAGCCCACTGGAGCCATTTCTGCTTGTGTGAAGTGGATAGAGGAGGTCGACAGGATGGCGTATGCACAGCTGCAAACCTCTGAAGGACCCTGCATCTTGTTGTTCGGGGGACGTTGGAGGCACCAGCAGCTTCAAAAACTTGTCTGCTGCTATGACAAGGCTTTTTTGCCGCTGCTCTTTTAACCTGACGTAATTGCCTGTAGGAAAGAGTCCTCAATTTGCCCTTATCAGCATGCACACGTGTGTACTGTGAATCAGCTACATACTTCTTGATTGCCAAGACACTTCATCCTGATCATCGCACAATGTTGATTGTAGTCATGCCTTGACCTAAACACTCCACAATTTGTTGCTTCTCAGCAGCCGACACATCCTTTTTCTTTCCCATTTTGGCAGAAAATGTAGGCTGCTTAATAATGTGAGACAGCCTTCTTAAGTAGTCTTGCCTTTCATTGGACACACCTGCCAAACTAATTAGCACAGGTGTCTGCAATTGCTTACAGTGATATAAAGAGCCCTGACACACATCACCATCAATGAGTTTAACTGACAAACAAACAAATTCTTCCCTTATCACTCCTAAACACTTTTTGCATAATAATTTGGAACACAGTGTACATGTGCTTTTCCACAAAACACCAGTGGTTCACGTAGTGATTCTTACAGTTCTAACTTGCCAACCGTGGTCTGTATGGAGTTGTTCAATAAAGGGCCCAAAATTAAGATAACATAGATGGGAGAGGTCTCTATGAATAGGAATTCCTAAGTATTTGATACCCTGTGAGGGCCAGGCAAAGGGAAAGTTGGACTGGATGGAATCCTATATGGATTTGGGGAGGGAGACATCGAGGGCCTCAGACTTCGCTGCATTGATTTTAAAATTTGACCATGTAACAAAGTGATCTATTTCAGCCATAACAGCATGGATGGATATATGTGATTGAGTGATATATACTAGGACATCATCAGCAAATAGAGAGCACTTGTACTCGGTGCCTCCCACCTCAATCCACCTAATATTGGGGTTATGGCGAATTGATGAGAGCAGGTGCTCCGTCACTAGGATATATAAGAGAGGGGACAGAGGACATCCCTGCCTTGTCCCATTGGTGATTGTGAAAGGTGATGAAAATGTTCTGATGCACCCCCTGGGCCTTGGGACACCCGGAGCCGGACCCTTTTTGGTGGATGCTGGTGGTTGTAGTCTTCGTGGCGACGACCCGGTTCCGTGGCTCAGGGTGGTCAAAACAGTGGCGGAACTATTTATGTGGTTTTGATGTTTAAATGTCCGACTACGCCACCCGTGGATTGCGGTCAGAGTGAACCGCCGCTGCAGGGCAGACCGCTGAGGCTGGTGTTGTGGGTGCAGCAGAGCGTAGCATAACTCCCCACGGGAGGAGTATAGCCTCAGGACAGTGTATGCGGAGGATGGGGGTGATGGTGCAGGGCAGCAGCAGTAACGACACGGAGTCAGTGATGCAGTCCAGGGCCTTTACTCAAAGTTCTTATTATCCAGACCACGTCTGCAGGTAACGGCTGCCCACGTCGTACTGTGCTCACCAGGTGTGGGGCTCAGACAACTCCCAGATATCTTTGGAGCGCTTCACAGGACCCCCTTTGTGTGTCCTTTGTCTGGCCTTTCTTACCAACCCTTCTGTCCGGCTGCCTCGGGCCTCCTCTTGGTAAACTTGGCGCCAGTTTCCCTGACCCTATGTGGTGCCTTTCTAGCGGGTGTAGCGAGGGGCTGCGCCACATAAAATGTCACAGCCTCCGGTTTCTAGCTGAGGGTCGTTTCCTGCCTCCACTAGTTTCGGGGACCGGTCTCCCCCTTTGGCCTGACCCCTTCATGCAGGTGGATTCGGGCGTGCGGTGGCGACTCGCCCGTCCGCACCCCTGGGATCCCTTCGTTCCTCGTTCCTGGAGCCTTCTCCGCTCCTCTTCCTTCCTTCTCCCTCTTCCAGGCCTGGGCCTCTGTTACTAGGCCCGCCTCCGGAGCAGAGCTCATGCAGAGCCCCTGCTCCCTGCCACTTCTGCTCAGACTTCTCTGCACAGAACTAAGATGGTGCCCACCTTTTATACTCTCTTCTCAATGCACCCAGGAACTGCTTCCTCCCTGCTCCTGCACTACAGGGTTCCCCTTCCTCAGTGTTCCCTCCCCCCACTCCAGCCAGGGACAGGGACTGTCGTGCCCATCTCAGGGGCATATTGGTCGCCCTGCCCCACGGCAATGTGGTGTAATGCATGCAGGTGTCGGGTCCTGATCCACCTGACCTGACTCCATCCTTACCTGAGAGTGAGATATCACACCTCTGGGTGAGGTGCAATACCTCTGTAGCAACCGAGCCCTCAGGGTGCTACAGTTCCATTTATCTTCAGCCTAGGTGACGTATTGCGATACAGGGCCGTGATTTTGGCTATAAAAGGGTCCCCTAGACCCCTACCCCAAGCTTTTTAAGAGAATCATATATGGCGTGCCAGGAGACTCTATGGAATGCTTTCTCAGCATCCAACGAGAGTATCTAATTACAAATTTTTAACTGCATCTAGCCCAGGAAATACTTTGTGCCTAGTAGCAGTGTCTGCTAGTCAGCGGATTATCCCGGCTGTTAAGCAAGCTACACCACCTGTAGTTTGGACACTTAATTTTTTCAAAGGAAATGCTTCGGGACCACGGGATACTCAGTGAAGAGCATCAGGAGGCACCCCAAGGCATAGGGGCTGGGACTGGCAGTAGGATGCCTTGCGGTGGACAGCCGAGCTCGATCCTTAAAAAAGCTTTTTAACTGCAGCAGCTTTAGTGGACGCTACTGGAGCTGGAATTACGCGGCGGCTGGCATGAGACTTGCCCTCCAATAGATCCTTGTACTTGGTTTTAATGCCCGTTGGAAGAGACATGGAGGTCGCAGTAGCTTAACAAGACGGTTTTAATGCCCCTTGGAAGAGACGTGGAGGTCGCAGTAGCTTAACAAGACGGTTTTAATGCCCCTTGGAAGAGACTTGTAGGTTGCAGTAGCTTACCAAGACGGTTTTAATGCCACTTGGAAGAGACGTGAAGGTCGCAGCAGCTTAACAAGACAGTTTTAATGCCACTTGGAAGAGACGTGGAGGTCGCAGTAGCTTAACAAGACGGTTTTAATGCCACTTGGAAGAGACGTGGAGGTCGCAGTAGCTTAACAAGACGGTTTTAATGCCCCTTGGAAGAGACGTGGAGGTCGCAGTAGCTTAACAAGACGGTTTTAAACCCCCTTGGAAAAGTGGTGGAGGTCGCAGTAGCTTAACAAGACGGTTTTAATGCCCCTTGGAAGAGACGTGGAGGTCGCAGTAGCTTAAGAAGACGGTTTTAATGCCCCTTGGAAGAGACGTGGAGGTTGCAGTAGCTTAATAAGACGGTTTTAATGCCCCTTGGAAGAGATGTGGAGGTCGCAGTAGCTTAAAAAGACGGTTTTAATGCCCCTTGGAAAAGTGGTGGAGGTCGCAGTAGCTTAACAAGACGGTTTTAATGCCCCTTGGAAAAGTGGTGGAGGTCGCAGTAGCTTAACAAGACGGTTTTAATGCCCCTTGGAAGAGACATGCAGTACAGCATCTTAAAAACATTATTCCCATTATTGGGTAGTGGGTCTCCCATAGTCTTTGCCTATGCCTTCCAAGCAAAAGCTGCCAAAAATTAGGAGGGAGGAACTTGCAATGCTGGCAACAAGGACCAAGGTCACCCTGGTGGCATGGTGGTGGTGGAGGCTGAGGATAAGGAGAAGAGCAAAATACAGCCGAAATGAGGAAGCGTATACCCATGTGTAGGTGTGAAGCGGTGCATGGGAATACACCTCCCAAAATAACACAGTGGATAGTGTTGAGCCACCCCCGTAGTGTTCGGGTTCGGTTCGGTTCGTCGAACACCGGGATGTTCGAGGAACTGTTCGTCGAACTGTTCGTCGAACACCTTAGAACACCGTCGAACACCGTTAAAACCAATGGCAGGCAAACAAAAACACATAGAAACACATAGAAAACACCTGCAAAGGTGTCCAAAAGCTGACAAACTGCTCAGAAGACACTCTCTTTAAAAAAGCCGGCCGGCAAATTCAGCAGCGGCATACACCGGTACCCGACAATTTAGACAAGAAGGAATAGAGCATCACACATAGATTAGATAGATAGAAACATGTCAGTCACACATATAAGAAGCACAGTGACAGTGTTGGTTACTGCACTTGTCATTTAGTGTAAAGGATTTATTAAAAAAAATATTAGTGTTTTCATGCACCGTCTCTTTAAAAAAGCCGGCCGGCAATTCAGCATCTGTACCCGACAATTTAGAACAGAAAGAATAGAGCTTCACACATAGATTAGATAGATAGAAACATGTCAGTCACATATATAATAAGTACAGTGATAGTGTTGCTTACTGTACTTGTCATTTAGTGTAAAGGATTTATTTAAAAAAATAATAGTGTTTTCATGCACTGTCTCTTTAAAAAAGCCGGCCGGCAATTCAGCAGCGGTACCCGACAATTTAGAACAGAAAGATAGAGCATCACACATAGATTAGATAGATAGAAACATGTCAGTCACATATATATGAAGTACAGTGATAGTGTTGGTTACTGTACTTGTCATTTAGTATTAAAATAAAGGATTTATTATTAAAAAAATTGGCGTGGGGTTCCCCTTAATTTTAGGCTCTAGCGGAGGTTAAGCAGACAGCTGGGGCAGATGTTTGAAGCCTGGGAAGGGGGTAATACCCACGGAGCTTCCCAGGCTACTAATATCAGCCCCCAGCTGAATACATAGCCTTTACTAGCTATTAAAATGGGGGACCCCCCAAAAAAAATGACGTGGGGTCCCCCCTAATTTAATAGCTAGCAAAGGCTAGGCAGACAGCTGGGGGCTGATATTAATAGCCCAGGAAGGGAGCCATGAATATTGGCCCCCTCCCAGGCTAGAAACACCAGCCGTCAGCCGCCCCAGAAATGGCGCATTCATAGGATGCGCCAATTCTGGCACTTAGCCTCGCTCTTCCACGCTGCCCTGGTGCGGTGGCAGGGGGTAATAGGGTTGGGGTTGATGTCAGCTTATAATGCCAGCTGACATCAAGCCCAGGTTAGTAATGGAGAGGCGTCTATAAGACACCCCCATTACTAACCCCATAGTCAAAGTTAAAAAAAACACAAACACCCAGAATAAAGTCCTTTAATTGAAATAAAGACACAATCCTTTATTGTTCTAAATTAAACCATACTTACCATCACGCCCATTCCAGCTGAAGCCAACGATCTCCTGCAATAAAAGAAAAATAATAAAGCAACCTCATCCTTACCTTTCCATGGTTCCCACGACAGCTTCAGCTCTGCTACATCGAGATGACAGGCTGGACCGCAGCAGAACGCTGCCATCCAGCCTGTCATCCCGCAGACACTGAGAAGCGCAGGCTTGCTTGCGCTGCTCAGCGTCTCTCTGTGACGACATCCAGATGAGCCGAGTTCATGTCCAATGAACTCGGCTCACCTCATGCACGTCACTGACAGCGTGGGAAAATTCTCACGCTGAAGCGCTGATTGCAGGAGAATTATCCCACGCTGTCAGTGACGTGCAGGAGGTGAGCTGAGTTCATTGGACATGAGCTCACCTCATGCACATCACTGACAGCGTGGGAGAATTCTCCTGCACTCAGCACTTCAGCGTGAGAATTTTCCCACGCTGTCAGTGACGTGCATGAGGTGAGCCGAGTTCATTGGACATGACCTCGGCTCATCTGGATGCCGTCACAGCGAGACAGTGAGGAGCGCAAGCATGCCTGCGCTTCTCAGTGTCTGCGGGATGACAGACTGGATGGCAGCGTTCTGCTGCGGTCCAGCCTGTCATCTCGATGTAGCAGAGCTGAAGCTGTCGTGGGAACCATGGAAAGGTAAGGATGAGGTTGGTTTATTATTTTTCTTTTATTGCAGGAGATCGTTGGCTTCAGCTGGAATGGGTGTGATGGTAAGTATGGTTTAATTTAGAACAATAAAGAATTGTGTCTTTATTTCAATTAAAGGACTTTATTCTGGGTGTTGTGTTTTTTTTAAATACTTTACTAGAAATTCATGGCGGTCATGTCTAATACTGGCGTGACCCCATGAATTTTGGGCTTGGGGCCAGCTGATAATACCAAGCTGGCCCTAACCCCTTTATTACCCAGTGAGCCACCGCACCAGGGCCCTGGATGAGTTGGGTACAGCGCCAGAAGATGGCGCTTCTATGAACGCGCCATTTTCCGGGGTGGCTGCGGACTGCAATTTGTAGCGGGGGGGGGCCCAGAAAGCTTGGGCCTCCCTGCGCTGCAGATTCCAGCCCCCAGCTGCCTAGTTGTACCTGGCTGGACACAAAAATAGGGCGAAGCCCCACGTACTTTTTTTTTAATTATTTCATGAAATTCATGAAATAATTAAGAAAAAAAGGCCTTCCCTATATTGTTGTGTCCGGCCAGGTACAAATAGGCAGCTGGTGGTTGGGGGCAGCCCGTTCCTGCCTGCTGTACCTGGCTGGACACAAATATAGTGCGAAGCCCCACTTCAATTTTTTTTAATTATTTCATGAAATTCATGAAATAATTAAGAAAAAAAGGGCTTCCCTATATTGTTGTGTCCGGCCAGGTACAAATAGGCAGCTGGTGGATGGGGGCAGCCCGTTCCTGCCTGCTGTACCTGGCTGGACACAAATATAGTGCGAAGCCCCACTTCAATTTTTTTAAATTATTTCAGGAAATTCATGAAATAATTTTAAAAAAATTGACGTGGGGCTTCGCACTATATTTGTGTCCAGCCAGGTACAGCAGGCAGGAACGGGCTGCCCCCAACCACCAGCTGCCTATTTGTACCTGGCCGGACACAACAATATAGGGAAGCCCTTTTTTTCTTAATTATTTCATGAAATAATTTAAAGAAAATTGACGTGGGGCTTCGCCCTGTTTTTGTGTCCAGCCAGGTACAACTAGGCAGCTGGGGGCTGGAATCCGCAGCGCATGGAGGCCCAAGCTTTCTGGGCCACCCCCGCTGCAAATTGCAGTCCGCAGCCACCCCGGAAAATGGCGCGTTCATAGAAGTGCCATCTTCTGGCGCTGTACCCAACTCATCCAGGGCCCTGATGCGGTGGCTCACTGGGTAATAAAGGGGTTAGGGCCAGCTTGGCATTATCAGCTGGCCCTAAGCCCGAAATTCATGGGGTCACGCCAATATTAGACATGACCACCATGAATTTCTAGTAAAGTATTTAAAAAAAACACAACACCCAGAAAAAAGTCCTTTAATTGAAATAAACACACAATTCTTTATTGTTCTAAATTAAACCATACTTACCATCACGCCCATTCCAGCTGAAGCCAACGATCACCTGAAATAAAAGAAAAATAATAAAGCAACATCATCCTTACCTTTCCATGGTTCCCATGACAGCTTCAGCTCTGCTACATCGAGATGACAGGCTGGACCGCAGCAGAACGCTGCCATCCATCCTGTCATCCCGCAGACACTGAGAAGCGCAGACTTGCTTGCGCTCCACAGTGTCTCTCTGTGAGGGCATCCAGATGAGCCGAGTTAATGTCCAATGAACTCGGCTCACCTCATGCACGTCACTGACAGCGTGGGAAAATTCTCCTGCACTCAGCGCTTCAGCGTGGGAGAATTCTCACACTGAAGCGCTGAGTGCAGGAGAATTCTCCCACGCTGTCAGTGACGTGCAGGAGGTGAGCTGAGTTCATTGGACATGAGCTCACCTTATGCACGTCACTGACAGCGTGGGAAAATTCTCCTGCACTCAGCGCTTCAGCGTGGGAGAATTCTCACGCTGAAGCGCTGAGTGCAGGAGAATTCTCCCACGCTGTCAGTGACGTGCAGGAGGTGAGCTGAGTTCATTGGACATGAGCTCACCTTATGCACGTCACTGACAGCGTGGGAGAATTCTCCTGCACTCACCGCTTCAGCGTGAGAATTTTCCCACGCTGTCAGTGACGTGCATGAGGTGAGCCGAGTTCATTGGACATGAACTCGGCTCATCTGGATGTCGTCACAGAGAGACGCTGAGCAGCGCAAGCAAGCCTGCGCTTCTCAGTGTCTGCGGGATGAGAGGCTGGATGGCAGCGTTCTGCTGCGGTCCAGCCTGTCATCTCGATGTAGCAGAGCTGAAGCTGTCGTGGGAACCATGGAAAGGT
The DNA here is from genome assembly GCF_046119375.1 of Phyllobates terribilis. NCBI lineage: Eukaryota > Metazoa > Chordata > Amphibia > Anura > Dendrobatidae > Phyllobates > Phyllobates terribilis. The sequence continues at coordinate 96,460,329 of NW_027362767.1, read as the reverse complement.
AAGGATGAGGTTGCTTTATTATTTTTCTTTTATTGCAGGAGATCGTTGGCTTCAGCTGGAATGGGCGTGACGGTAAGTATGGTTTAATTTAGAACAATAAAGGATTGTGTCTTTATTTCAATTAAAGGACTTTATTCTGGGTGTTTGTGTTTTTTTTAACTTTGACTATGGGGTTAGTAATGGGGGTGTCTTATAGACGCCTCTCCATTACTAACCTGGGCTTGATGTCAGCTGGCATTATAAGCTGACATCAACCCCAACCCTATTACCCCCTGCCACCGCACCAGGGCAGCGTGGAAGAGCGAGGCTAAGTGCCAGAATTGGCGCATCCTATGAATGCGCCATTTCTGGGGCGGCTGACGGCTGGTGTTTCTAGCCTGGGAGGGGGCCAATATTCATGGCTCCCTTCCTGGGCTATTAATATCAGCCCCCAGCTGTCTGCCTAGCCTTTGCTAGCTATTAAATTAGGGGGGACCCCACGTCATTTTTTTTGGGGGGTCCCCCATTTTAATAGCTAGTAAAGGCTATGTATTCAGCTGGGGGCTGATATAAGTAGCCTGGGAAGCTCCGTGGGTATTACCCCCTTCCCAGGCTTCAAACATCTGCCCCAGCTGTCTGCTTAACCTCCGCTAGAGCCTAAAATTAAGGGGAACCCCATGCCAATTTTTTTAATAATAAATCCTTTATTTTAATACTAAATGACAAGTACAGTAACCAACACTATCACTGTACTTCATATATATGTGACTGACATGTTTCTATCTATCTAATCTATGTGTGAAGCTCTATTCTTTCTGTTATAAATTGTCGGGTACCGCTGCTGAATTGCCGGCCGGCTTTTTTAAAGAGACGGTGCACGAAAACACTATTATTTTTTTTGATAAATCCTTTACGCTAAATGACAAGTACAGTAAGCAGCACTGTCACTGTACTTCATATATATGTGACTGACATGTTTCTATCTATCTAATCTATGTGTGATTCTCTATTCTTTCTATTCTAAATTGTCGGGTACCGCTGCTGAATTGCCGGCCGGCTTTTTTAAAGAGACGGTGCATGAAAACACTATTATTTTTTTTGATAAATCCTTTACGCTAAATGACAAGTACAGTAAGCAGCACTTTCACTGTACTTCGTATATATGTGGCTGTCATGTTTATATCTATCTAATCTATGTGTGAAGCTCTATTCTTTCGGTTCTAAATTGTCGGGTACAGGTGTATGCCGCTGCTGAATTGCCGGCTTTTCATGTTTCACTGTTGGGACTGTTCCCATCGATTTGGGCAATCACTGTAATGCCACAACCACCATGGCTGTGGCATTACAGTGAGTGGCAGACAATCCCTGCATGATTGGTGCTCTAAATAGCGCCAGACATGCAGGACACGCTTTTGGTGCACGAACAGTTATCGAACATAACCTCGAACAGCCGAATTTTTTGCAAATCGTTCGGGTTCGTCGAACAACTCGAACACCGCCCAAAACAGCTCGAATTTGAGATTCGCGAACAGTTCTAGTCGAACACCGCTCATCTCTAACAGTGGATTTGACTTTGCTACTCTGCTGTCATTTGGTGGTGATGAGAAGTCTGGCCCAATCCATCCCTTGTTCATTTTGATAAGGGTCAGCTTGTCAGCATTGTCAGTTGACAGGCGAGTGCGCTTATCACTTATAATTCCCCCAGCGGCACTAAAAACACGCTCCGATAACACACTAGCGGCAGGGCAGGCCAGGACCTCCAAGGCGTACAAAGCGAGTTCCAGAGTGTCCAGCTTGGATACCCAATAATTAAAAGGCGCAGAGGAATCACGGAGGACGCTGGTACGGTCGGCAAGGTACTCCCTCACCATCTTTTTAAATTTTCCACTCCTTGTGAGAGTACCCCGCGCCTCAGGGCCTGTAAGCTGGGCGGGTCTCAGAAAACTGTCCCAGAATGTTGACAGTGTTCCCCTGCCTCTGCTGGATTGGAGTTGCGTCTCTCTCGCCTGTACGCCTTGGTTGGGCAACGAACTGTGACCTCTGCCGCTAGCGTGTTCAGATGGGAATTTTTTTAACAGTTCTGCAGCAAGGGCCTTCTGGTACTGCCCCATTTTTGTAGACCACTCCATCTCAGGAATAAGAGAGTGAAAGTTCTCCTTGTAGCGGTGGTCTAAAAGTGTCACCAACCAGTAATGACTGTCACCCAACATTTTTACAACGCGAGGGTCACGGTTAAGGCAGCGTAACATAAAGTCAGCCATGCGTGCCAGACTGGTAACGGGCAAGACTTCCGTGTCCTCACCAAGATGACGACTGACCATGCTCTCCTCTTCCTCCTCCTCTTTCTCCCTGTCCTCAGGCCACCCACGCTGAACCGACGGTATGACAGTTGTACAGGTACTACCGTCTACAGCGCATGATGCCAGCTCCTGTTCTTCCTCCTCCTCCTCTCCCTCATTGTGCCCCAATGCACGTTGGGATCAGATGAGGCTGGGCTGTGTGTAATCGCCCGCTACGGCTTCTTGATCCTTCTCATCATACTCTGGCTGCAATGCCTCCTCTTTAATTCTCTGCAGAGAACATTGCAAAAGACAGACAAGTGGGATGCTGACGCTAATGATGGCATCATCGCCACTCACCATCTTGGTGGACTCCTTAAAGTTTGTCAGGATGGTACATATATCAGACATCCAGGTCCACTCCTGAGGTCTTATGTGTGGAGTCTGAACTGAATACCGACGGCCTTGTTGATGCTGGTACTCAACAACTGCTCACTTCTGCTCACAAATCCTTTGCAGCATGTGGAGAATACAGTTCCGACGTGTGGGGACATCACAAACCAGTCGGTGTGCCGGAAGCTGCAAACGCTGCTGCAACACAGTAAGGGCGGCAGAAGCTGTAGCCGACTTCCGAAAATGAGCTGACAGGCGGCGTAGTTTGACAAGCAGATCTGGCAACTCGGGGTACGATTTAAGAAACCGCTGAACAACGAGGTTAAGCACATGAGCCAGGCATGGTACGTGTGTGATCTCGCCTCGCCTCGAGCCCCCACCAGGTTATGGCCATTGTCACACACGACCATGCCTGGATGTAGGTTCAGCGGTCTCAGCCACAGATCTGCCTGCTATTTCACAGCTGTCCACAGCTCACAAGCAGTGTGAGGTTTATCACCTAAGCTTATGAGTTTCAGCACAGCCTGTTGCCGCTTGGCTGAGGCAGTACTGCAGTGCTTCCAGCTTGTAACTGATGTGGTGATATCTGAGATGGAGGCTGAACATGAGGAGAAGGAGGAGGATGCGCAGGAGCTGTACACTGTGGGGGCAACTCTGACTGACATAGGGCCCTCAATCCTCGGTGTGGGGAGGATGTGTTCCGTCCCAAGGTCCGACTGGGTCCCGGCTTCCACTATGTTTGCCCAGTGTGCCGTCAGGGAAATGTACCGTCCCTGGCCACAAGCACTTGTCCACATGTCTGTTGTCAGGTGGACTCTCCCAGTATCTGCATTGTTGAGGGCATGGCAGATGTTTTGGGACTCGTGCTTGTGTAATGCGGGGATGGCACACCGGGTTAAATAGTGACAGCTGGGGACCGAGTACCGAGGGACGGCCATCGCCATAAGGTTGCGGAAGGATTCCGTCTCCACCAGCCTAAAAGGAAGCATTTCCAACGCAAGCAGTCATGAAATGTGCGAATTTAGGACTGTGGCCTGTGGGGCGTTGGCTGCGAATTTGCGCTTTCGTTCAAAGTTCTGGGATATGGACAACTGAACGCTGTGGTGGGACGTAGACGTTGATGCTGTTTCTTGAGAAACTGCCATAACAAGTGAAGACTGAGAGGAGGGGGCATCTTTGCATGCAGTATGGACAGGGGATTGCCTTGCACGCACAACAGGGGGTTCTCTTACACGCACAACAGCGGAAGAAGCACTGGTAACACCCGCTGACACTGGTCGTGGACCCTGGGGTTCGCCCCACAAAGTCGGGTGCTTTGCTGACATGTGCCTGATCATGCTGGTGGTGGTCAGGCTGGTAGTTTTGTCACCCCTGCTGATGCTGGCCTGGCAGGTGATACAAATGGCCTTTTTGGGGTTATCAGCAGAGTCTTTAAAAAAATTCCAGACTCTGGAAGACCTACCGGTTGTACTGGCAACGTCCCTCGTGTTGGTGTTACGGGGAACGGTTGCCCGCCTTCTGCCTGCGGCCACCACACTGCTTGTTCCTGCCTGTTGGGGTACTCTGCCTCCCTCCCCCTGTGTGCTGCTGGCCTTGCTCGGCGTGTCCTCCTGCCACGTTGGGTCAGTTACTAGATCATCCACCACCTCCTCCTCTTCCACTTCCGCATCACGGTCCTCCTCCTCACTTCGTGGCAATTGTGTCTCATCATCGTTCACCTCTTGTGACAAATTGCCAGCGTCGCCTTCCTGTGGCAGTGGCTTTTCAAATATTTGGCCATAGCTACATAGGATCTCCTCTTCCACCACTTCAAGCGGAGCAGGCGAGGGGCATAAATATGGAAATGGACCAGTGAACAGCTCTTCAGAGTGTCCAAGTGTGGGATCAGTTGCTGTCTGACGACACTCGGCATGGTGGGAGGAAGGAGCATCAGGGTGAGGAGGAGTATGCGGTCGAGACTCACGGCTACTAAGACTTAACCGTCTGGAAGACAGACCGGAGGTGGTGGTGCCCAGGTGACAGGAAGTATTATCTGCTATCCAATTAATAATCTGTTGACACTGATCAATTCGCAATAGTGGTGTTGTTGAGTGCTTCCCTAGTAATTCGGTCAAGAACTGGGAGCGAAAAGATGTGGCTGTTGGTTGTGGCACATTTTCACCTTGGCCACGGCCCTGTCCTTTGCACGCACCATCACCAGAATGTCCAGTTCCACTTCCCTTGCCACGTGCCTTGCCCATTGTAAATGAAGTAAAATAGCTTACACTCGCACTATCAATGGCAAAAGGGTAATAAAAAGGAGATTTGAACCGTGGAAGAGGAAAACCACAGTTCTAATTTCCTGGCATATACCAGACTTTTGTAAATTGATATATTTGTGTCTGAACAGTCAGCGAGACACTCAAACTGTTATTTTTAATGGAAAAAAGGCAAAAAAGTGGATAATACAGAGATTTGAACCGTGGAACTCCAAAACCACAGTTCTAGTTATCTGGCCGAAACCAGACTCTTTTAAACAGATATATTTGTGTCTGAACACTCACAGACACACTCAATTTTTTTGTTGGGGGGGGGGATACCAAAAGGTTAATAAGATGGGTACTTGTACAGTCTGACTGAGGGAAAAAAAAAAAAAAAGGATTTAGTGAAAAAAATGATTTTTCCTGGCCCCTGAGACCTGGGGCTAAGTCTAGCAATTTGAGCAGCAGCAGCACACAGGACTGTAATGCAGTGTTTGTTGGTATAACCACTGCGTCTTCTATACAGCCTGCCTGCCTGCCTGTCTGATATCTGGGATGGATATTAGTCCTCAGAAGGACTGTTTGTTTGATTTTGCAGGCCTTAGAGACCCTACACTACCTATTTTGCAGTATAAATCTCTCCCTAGCTCAGCAGCACTCTCCCTACACTGTCTGGTCCGGAGCGACTGTGTCCTAGATGGCGGCGCCCGGTTTTAAATACTCGAGGTGATGCTGTGCGGCCAGCCAATCACTGTAATGCCCACAACCAATATGGCTGCGGCATTACAGTGTGTAACGGGTCTGGGAGGTGGAACCTCTGAGCTACTATACAAAGGGGCAGTCCTTGTAAGGAAGCGGGTGGCTCCCAGGGAAGGCGGGCAGGTAGTCACGGCAAGTGACAGGAACAGTCTCTGGGAAGAAGGGCAGGAGGTCACGGCAAGTAACGGGAACAGTCTCTAGACAGGCAGGTGGACACGGCAAGTGACAGCAGGGTAAGAGTCTCTAGACAGGCAGGTGGTCATGGCAAGTGACGGCAGAGCCTCCAGGTAGGCTAGCAGGCGTGTAGCAGGTGAGCGCTCCCAGGTGAGCGGGTAAGAGTCTCTCGGCTGGCTGGCAGGTTGTCACGGCAGGTGACGGCAGAGCCTCCAGGTAGGCTAGCAGGCGTGTAGCAGGTGAGCGCTCCCAGGTGAGCGGGTAAGAGTCTCTCGGCTGGCTGGCAGGTGGTCACGGCAGGTGACGGCAGAGCCTCCAGGTAGGCTAGCTGGCAGGTAGCAGGTGAGCGCTCCCAGGTGAGCGGGTAAGAGTCTCTCGGCTGGCTGGCAGGTGGTCACGGCAGGTGACGGCAGAGCCTCCAGGTAGGCTAGCTGGCAGGTAGCAGGTGAGCGCTCCCAGGTGAGCGGGTAAGAGTCTCTCGGCTGGCTGGCAGGTGGTCACGGCAAGTGACGGCAGAGCCTCCAGGTAGGCTAGCTGGCAGGTAGCAGGAGAGCTCTCCCAGGTGAGCGGGTAAGAGTCTCTCGGCTGGCTGGCAGGTGATCTCAGGCAGGTATCAGGCAGGAGCTTCCTGATCAGCAGGCGGACTGGTCCATAGACAGACTGGCGGATGCAGGTAGACAGACTGTCGGACCGCAGGAATGCAGGCAGGTAGACAGCGCTGAAAAGCAGACTGGCAAAGGGACCTGAGGGCTGAAGCAGAGGTGAAAGGCTTTGCAACAACTTTGCTCGGGCACCTCCATTTTGGAGGAGGTGCCTTATATATGGGAGCTCCACCGGCAATTGGCCGGGGACTCCTTAGGACGGCGCGCGCGGCCCCTTTAAGAGAGAGGGAGCGCGCGCACGCCCTAAGTACAGTGCCCGGGAAGCGGCGAGCGCTGCCAGCAGCGCGGGAAGAGGACGCCGAGGACGGAGCAGGGAGGTGAGAGGAACGGCGTCTTTGCCTAGCCGGAGGCAGAGACGCCGACGCTACACAGTGACTGGCTGGCAATCCCTGCATGTTCATTGGCTCTGTAAAGAGCGCCAAATATGCAGGGCGGAGACCCGAGCTCCTGCCCGAGTAACCCGAAAATGTTCGGTGCTTGCCGAGTAGTGAGATGCTCAGGCGAGTATCGAGCAGTGTCGAGCATGCTCGCTCAACACTAGTTATGTGATCAATAAAAAAAAATATTTTTGAGATGTTTACAATGGTGTGTATATACTTTTCTCTCTGGTAGCTTACTTATTTCGTTATGCACTTGTGGATCCCTCCCTATTATTAGGTGGTACCCTCCTTTGTTCAGTTTACATACACCTCCAATTACCAACACACGTAGTGTGTGTGTATATATATATATATATATATATATATATATATATATATATATATATATATATATATATATATATATATACTTTTTTTTTTTATACCCTTGTATGCATATGCATACAGATCAATCATGAACTGGATAGCATCATCTGTTGGACTGTAATTAAATTGGAGGGGTTAGAATGGCCTTACAATGGTATGTGTGAATGCGTTCTGTTCGTTCCTTTGCTACGACACTGAAGATCTATCTCCCATAATTATCAGATTAATACAAGCCCCAAATATTGATATCTAGACACTGGCACTGGCTGGGCTGCGAGAGATCATTAGATCTAAGGAAGCTCTTCCTGGGGAAGCATACTTCTCCTCCTATGCGTAAACAGATCTCAGCCTCGTCTGTTTCCCAGAGAATCTCCTTTTTAATTACCTGGACACTGCATGGGGGTTGCTGCTTCAATGGATATGGAGGTGTCAGCGCTTTTTCTCATTTCCCTAGGTCTAATTAATCCCAGATGTTAAATGTGAGGGAAGAACACGTCTCCTCTCTGGAAAAGTCTTATGGATTTATAATTTTCCTCTATAACAACATACTGTATATCTATACTTTTCCGTTTACAATCTTTATAGGAGATGTCATTCAGATTTACCAGATTTATGAATGTCACATTTACAGTGCACAACTGACCTGGTGGTCTTTGTTACTACATGTTGATTCATGGCTGACTGTCACGCCAGGTGTGAGTGCAACACAGAGAGTCACGCCAGGTGTGAGTGCAACACAGAGGGAAAAGGGAAATGGAGCCCAGACACTATGGAAAGGGGGGAGAGGTGACCTCCTAATCTGGACTAGCGTCACCCGGTCTCCTCCTAACGTCCCTATACAGCCTCTGCAGCTGTCGCTGATCACGTGCCTCGCCTAAAGCTGGGGATGGAAGGAGATGAGCACTAGTCAACCTCCGCTAGCACTCTAAAGACAAAAGGGGAAGACAACACAGGGAAATAATGACTTAGCTTTAGAAGAACTCCAACAGGGCACACGACGTCAAGACTCCAAAGAGGATGTGATGCTGCTTACGCCAAGTTCCAAGTAGAAATGAGTATAACCGGCGACGCCCACCTAGACACACCAGATATATATACACCCAGATTAAAGGGAGGTAGTCGCTGGGTCCTAAACACAGCCTCCTATCTAGGCAGCTGTCTGCATTGCCAAACGTGGAGATCTCCTGCAAACCATTGCAGGGTGACTGTCTGTCACCTCTGACACACCCGTGACAGTACCCCCACCTCTACGAGTGGTCTCCAGACACTCAAGACCTGTGTGAAAACAGGTGTGAAAATAGCAAACCAATCTGGGAGCGTTAACCTCCGATGCTGAAACCCATGTCCTCTCCTCCAGACCATAGCCTTTCCAGTGCACCAAGTATTGCAGAGAACGACGTTGGTGACGAGAATCTACTATCCTCGAAATCTCAAACTCCAAATTACCATCCACCATTACTGGGGGCGGAGGTGAGGGCTCAAGAGGTTCTACGTGCCTTTTGAGTAAGGACCTGTGGAACACATTGTGAACCTTAAGGGCCCAAAGAAGTTCAAGACGGAATGCTGCTGGGTTAATGACGGCGGTAATTTTGTAGGGACCAATAAACCTAGGTCCCAGCTTCCAAGAAGGAACTTTCAATCTTATATTCTTGGTAGACAACCACACAAAGTCATTCACATTCAGGTCCGGACCTGGCAAGCGTTTTCTGTCAGCCATAAGTTTATACCTGTCACCCATGGTTTGCGATGAAGCAAACCGTTCCTCTTCAGAAACTCCTGAAGTTCCTCCCCCACAGAAAGTACCAAACTGTGGATGATAACCGTATGCACCAAAAAACGGTGACCTGCCAGTGGATTTTTGACGATGATTATTGATGGCAAATTCTGCCAGCGGTAAGTAGGATGCCCAATCCTCCTGATTTTCGGAGACAAAACACCTGAGGTATGTCTCCAAGTTCTGATTGACCTGCTCCCTCTGACCATTCGACTGAGGGTGGAAGGCAGAGGAAAAAGAGAGCTGCACCCCCAGTCGAGAACAGAATGTCTTCCCGAACTTGGAAACAAACTGGGTCCCCCGATCAGACACCACATCGGAGGGAACCCTGTGAAGCTTCACAATCTCATTTATGAACACCTGAGCAAGTGTCATAGCATTGGGAAGTGCAGGTAAAGCGACGAAGTGAACCATTTTACTGAACCTATCTACTATTACTAAAACCACCATTTTGCCTGCAGAAACCGGTAGGTCAGTAATAAAATCCATGGGCAAGTGTGTCCATGGCCTGCTAGGGATCTGTAGCGGAAGAAGAGTACCAGATAGATAGGTGTGTGAAACCTTAGAATGCGCTCAAATACTACAAGCAGCTACGTGTTCAGTTACATCCCGATGCAACCCCAGCCACCAAAAATGACGAGAGAGGAGGTCCGTGGTTGCCTTACCACCTGGATGCCCAGCAAGCACAGAGTTATGATGTTCCTTGATTACTTTACATCGTGCAGATCAGGTGGTACAAATAACTTTCCTGAAGGGCAGGAGGCAGGGGAGTCCCCCTGAGCCTCCAGCACTTCACCCTCCAGTTCAGGAAAAAGAGCCAAAATAAGTACCCCTTTCCGTAATATCGAGGCAGGGTACTCATGGACACCACCATCAGGGAAGCTCCGGGACAAAGCATCAGCCTTGACTTTTTTGACCCCTGGACAAAAAGTGACAACAAAATTGAACCTAGTGAAAAACAGGGACCATCTGGCTTTCCTAGGGTTGAGACGTTTAGCTGACTGGAGATATGACAGGTTCTTATGGTCTGTAATAACAGTAATAGGATGGACAGCCCCCTCCAACCAGTGTCGCCATTCCTCGAATGCCAATTTGATCGCCAAAAGTTCCCTATTACCCACGTCATAATTTCTCTCAGCCGGAGACAATTTTTTAGAAAGGAAGGCGCATGGATGCCATTTACCAGGGGACGAACCCTGAGACAACACAGCTCCAACTCCAACATCCGAAGCATCGACCTCCACATTAAAGGGTTGAAAAGCATCTGGTTGACTGAGAATGGGTGAAGTGGAAAAATGATTCTTTAAGGAAGAAAAAGCATGGAGGGAAGCCTCTGACCAGTTGGAAAAATCAGACCCCTTCTTAGTCATGTCAGTAAGGGGTTTCACTACCACCCAGTAATTTTGGATGAATTTCCTGTAAAAATTAGTAAAGCCCAGAAAATGTTGTAGAGCCTTCAGGTTCTCGGGACGTTCCCAGTCAAGAACTGCACGGATCTTCTCCGGATCCATCCAAAAACCTGAAGATGACAACAAGTACTCCAAAAACTGCACCTCCTGAACAGTGAAAAAACATTTCTCTAGTTTGGCATAGAGTTTGTTATCCTTTAATTTCTGGAGCACCTGCTTAACATGCCCCCGATGGGTCTCAAAATCAGGTGAATAATCCAAAATATCGTCCAGATAGACCACCACAAACTTCCCCACCAAATGATGAAAAATATAATTTATGAAATGTTGGAATACCGCAGGTGCATTGGTCAAGCCAAAAGACATAACCAGACTCTCGAAATGACCTTTCGGGGTATTGAACGCTGTCTTCCATTCGTCCCCTTCTGTGATTCTAACCAGATTGTAGGCTCCCTTTAAATCCAACTTGGAGAACACCTTAGCTCCCACAACCTGCCTGAACAAAGCAGGAATCAGAGGAAGAGGGTATGGATCACTGATGATAATTTGATTTAATTCCCAGAAATCTAAACAGGGGCGTAGACCGCCATCTTTTTTCTTCACAAACAAGAACCTTGCTGCCATGGGCGAAGATGAGGGTCTGATATGTCCCAGACTTTCCGCAATGAAATCCTTCATGGCTTGTCTCTCAGGGCCAGAAAGATTATGCAGTCTGGACTTGGGTAGTTTAGCTCCGGGGGTCAGGTTAATAGGACAGTTATAAGCATGATGAGGAGGCAAATCCTGACACCCCTTCTCAGAAAAAACAACCTCAAAAGCAGACAGAAAAGCAGGCAATATTTCCGTAGAGACAGCAGCAATGGAAACATTCAGACAGTTATCATGGCAGTAATCTCCCCATTCAATAATCTCCCCGGTTTGCCAATCTACTAGTGTTGAGCGAGCATGCTCGACACTGCTCGGTACTCGCCCGAGTATCACGCTACTCGGGATGTTCGGCGAGCACCGAGCATTTCCGGGTTACTTGGGCGGGAGCTCTGGTCTCCACCCTGCATGTTTGGCGCTCTTTACAGAGCCAATGAACATGCAGGGATTGCCAGCCAGTCACTGTAATGCCGCAGCCATGTTGTTTGTGGGCATTACAGTGATTGGCTGGCCGCTGTCACACTGTCTCGGCGTTCAGGAGGTCAGGAGCCTATGCTGACCCTACAATGAGGCCCTGCCTAATCCCTCTACCTGGAGGTACTGTTGATAGTACAGAGGTCCAGGCCGCCAGCGTAAACCTACCTCCTGAGAATCCCTGAACCTCAGTAATCTAGTCCTGAGAAGGACCCCGATCACAACAATTGGGGACAGGATCGTATATACCAAACACAGTACAAGACGAACGAGACAGTACAAGGGGCAAACCAAAAACCACCTCGCATACAACAAACTTACACCACTACAACGGAGGGAACACCAACGGGTAAGGGGATAAAGAATAAAGCGAGGAAGGGAAAAAACCACACCGAGTACACTTCGCTCCTAACTCCACAATACCACGTATCACTCTGATAGTCTGCATGAAAAGCTTTCACCGACAACTACCCTATCAGAACGGCAGGTATTTGAAGGAGTCCCAATACTGCAGAATTAACTGCAGCTGGGCGAGGCTGGGCCTCGTCTAGCACAGAGAGAGAGAATTAACTCCCTCCCTGCCGAAAAACACCAAGCACCAAAAACTCAGCTGCAAGAAGTCAGGCTGTGCAATCGCGACGATCTTCGTGGCGACACACCCGTGACAGTACCCCCCCTACTACGAGGGGCCTCCGGACCCTCAGGGCCAGGTTTATCCGGGTGAGTCGTGTGGAAGGCCCGAATTAATCGGTCTGCGTTAATATCCGACGCAGGAACCCACATCCTCTCCTCAGGACCATACCCCTTCCAATGAACCAGGTACTGAAGGGACCGGCGATTAAAACGTGAATCGATGACTTTCGATACCTGAAACTCCAAGTTACCATTGACCACCACAGGAGGAGGAGGTAAAGGTGACGGTATCACCGGCGCCACATACCTTTTAAGCAAAGATCTGTGGAACACGTTGTGAATTTTAAAAGTAGAGGGGAGGTCAAGACGAAATGCCACCGGATTAATTATAGAGCAGATCCTATACGGCCCGATGAACCTGGGACCCAGTTTCCAGGAGGGAACCTTAAGTTTTATATTCTTGGTAGACAACCATACCCGATCGTTCACACTTCGGTCCGGACCAGACACTCTCTTCCTATCAGCCATACGTTTGTATCGGTTCCCCATAGAACTTAGATTATACAGCAACCCTTTCCATATCGAAGCGAGTGATGACGAAAATCGTTCCTCCTCAGGAACCCCCGAAGAGCCCCCCCTACTGAAAGTACAAAACTGGGGGTGAAAACCATATGCCCCAAAAAACGGGGACTTACCAGTGGACTCACTCCGCCTATTATTAAGAGCAAACTCCACCAGAGGTAAGAAAGAAGCCCAGTCCTCCTGGTTCTCTGACACAAAACACCGGAGATATGTTTCCAAACTCTGGTTCAGACGTTCCGTCTGACCATTGGTCTGAGGATGAAAAGCCGAAGAAAACGATAAATGCATCCCCCGCCGAGTACAAAATGCCCTCCAGAATTTGGACACAAACTGAGACCCCCGATCAGACACCACATCAGAGGGTACACCGTGAAGCCTTACAATCTCCCCAATGAACACCTGCGCAAGAGTTTTAGCATTAGGAAGAGCAGGAAGAGCGATAAAATGTGCCATCTTGCTGAACCTGTCCACTACAACGAGTATGACCGTTTTATCCGAAGATGGCGGGAGATCCGTAATAAAGTCCATAGACAGATGAGTCCAAGGACGCTCCAGGATCTTCAAAGGTAAGAGAGTCCCAGACGGACGGGTACGTGGGGTCTTAGAGCGCGCACAAACCCCACAGGACGCAACAAAAGTTCCCACCTTCCTATGTAAATTAGGCCACCAAAACCGACGCGAAAGGAGATCCACAGTTGCTTTACTCCCTGGGTGTCCTGCCAAAGCTGAGTTATGTTGTGCCTCGATCACCTTTTGTCGCAACTGATCTGGAACAAACAGTCTCCCTGGAGGTCCAACAGGAGCGTCCCCCTGAGCCTCCAATACTTCCTCCTCAAGCTCAGAGAATACTGCCGACACCACCACCCCCTCCTGAAGGATAGGAACCGGGTCATCCGTATTCCCGGCCCCAGGGAAACTACGAGATAAGGCATCCGCCTTTACATTTTTTGATCCAGGACGATATGTGACGACAAAATTAAACCTGGTAAAAAACAATGACCACCTAGCTTATCTGGGATTCAGACGTTTTGCGGACTCCAGATATAGCAGGTTCTTGTGATCGGTGATGACGGTGACCGGATGGATAGCCCCCTCCAAAAAATGGCGCCACTCCTCAAAAGCTAACTTAATGGCCAAGAGTTCCCTATTGCCGACATCGTAATTCCTCTCAGCGGACGACAATTTTTTAGAGAAAAAAGCGCACGGACGCCATTTACCAGGAGACGAACCTTGTGATAATACTGACCCCACCCCTACCTCAGAAGCGTCTACCTCTACAATGAATGGCTGTGACGCATCAGGTTGAATGAGTATGGGTGCCGAGGCAAAACATTTTTTCAAGGAGGGGAAAGCTTGACAAGCCTTGTCAGACCACCTAGAAAAATCCGTCCCTTTTTTTGTCATGTCTGTGAGAGGTTTAACCATGGACGAGAAATTCCGAATGAATCTCCGGTAATAATTAGCAAACCCCAGAAAACGTTGTAGTGCCTTAAGATTCTCTGGCTGATCTCACTCAAGAACTGCCCGCACTTTCCCAGGGTCCATACGAAAACCAGAAGCTGACACCAGGAAGCCTAGAAACTGGAGTTCCTGAACGGCGAACACACACTTTTCCCACTTGGCGTACAGTTTATTATCCCGCAAGATCTGTAACACCTGCCTAACATGCTCCTGATGAGACACAAGATCAGGTGAGTAAATTAAGATGTCATCTAGATAAATAACAACAAACTGACCCACCAGGCAGCGAAAAATGTCATTAACAAAGTGTTGGAACACCGCAGGGGCATTAGTCAGACCAAATGGCATGACAAGGTTCTCATAATGTCCCTCCGGAGTGTTAAAAGCCATCTTCCACTCATCCCCCTCCTTCATCTTAATCAGATTGTACGCCCCCCTGAGATCCAATTTAGAGAACCATTTGGCGCCCACGATCTGATTGAAGAAATCGGGGATAAGTGGAAGCGGATACGGATCTCGGACCGTAATCCGATTAAGTTCACGGAAATCCAGGCAAGGGCGTAGGCCACCATCTTTCTTCTTCACAAAGAAGAACCCCGCGGCCACCGGGGAAGATGAAGGTCTAATATGCCCCTTAGCCAGACTCTCTGAAATATAATCCTTCATGGCCTGCCTCTCCGGACCAGACAAATTATACAACCTAGATTTAGGTAACTTGACCCCAGGAAGCAGTTTTACCGAACAGTCATACACGCGATGAGGAGGTAGCTCCTGACACCCTCTTTCCGAGAACACATCCTCAAAGTCAGCCAGAAATGGGGGTAAGACCCTAGGAGCGACCGTACCGATGACCGTATTCATGCAGTTTTTTTTACAGAATTCACTCCATTGGCTTATCTCTCTAGATTGCCAATTAATAACCGGGTTATGCTTAGTTAACCAAGGAAGGCCCAACACAATAGGAGTGGGGAGATCCTCCAATACGTAACAAGACAACAGTTCTTTATGTATCGCCCCCACCTGAAGATTTATGTTATGCACCACTTGCGAAAAACTTCTCTGACCGAGAGGCCTGGCGTCGATCGAGAATATGGGGATGGGTTTAGCCAACACACTCAATCGCATACCTTGAACCCGAGCAAACCGAGCGTCCACCAGATTAGCCCTGGCCCCACTATCCAGAAGAACAGATAACCTCTCAGTTCTCGTACCCACCACCACCTCCGCCGGTACAAGAAACTGAGATGAACCTAGGGACGAAATACCTACTCCCAGATTGCCGTCCACCACACAACCTGGGATCAATAGTTTTCCGACGACTCTTTGCTCTGCGAAGGACGGGAAGGACACCCCCCAATAAAATGTCCCTTTCTCCGGCAGAAGAAACACCTTCCTGTCTTGTGGCGCACTGCCGGTCCCCTCCCCCGAAAAGATGTCCCTCCTAACTGCATAGGCTCCTCTGGACAGACCGGGGGAACCTCCATATAAGGGACCCTTGTAGAAGGTGGATTCATCACAGGGGGTGGAGTTATCCCGCACCTCTCCCGAAGCCGTCTGTCAATGCGAATAGCAAGGGCCATAGCGGCTTCCAGCGACGCGGGAGAGTCATACTGTGCCAACATATCCTTTAATTTGTCAGATAAACCTTGACAAAACTGGCTCCGAAAAGCCGGGTCATTCCACTGGGTGTCCGTGGCCCACCTACGGAACTCTGAACAGAATTCCGCCGCAGGACGATCTCCCTGCTGGATCCTACGTAACTTAGATTCAGCAAGGGAGATCCGATCCAGGTCATCATATACAAGACCCAGAGCAGAGAAAAACCCATCCACTGTCCGGAGAGCCGGGGGAAGAGAGAACGCCCAAGATTGGGGGTCCCCTTGAAGGAGCGAGATGACTATTCCCACCCTTTGTTCTTCACTCCCCGATGACCGAGGCCGCAGCCGAAAGTACAACTTACATGCCTCCCGGAAAACAAAAAACTTGTCCCGCCCCCCCGTGAACCTGTCAGGGAGAGCTACTTTGGGTTCTGATCCGGCTTGCTCCAGGGGATACAAAACCTTGCACTTAACGTCCGCCAGCTCCAAGGACAAACTCTGCAACTGCCGAGCTATATTGGCTACTGGATCCATGGTGGCTGGAGAGAATCTTTTAGTGGGTCGGTGAAAATGTCACGCTGTCTCGGCGTTCAGGAGGTCAGGAGCCTATGCTGACCCTACACTGAGGCCCTGCCTAATCTCTCTACCTGGAGGTACTGTTGATGGTACAGAGGTCCAGGCCACCAGCATAAACCTACCTCCTGAGAATCCCTGAACCTCAGTAATCTAGTCCTGAGAAGGACCCCGATCTCAACAATTGGGGACAGGATCATATATGCCAAACACAGTACAAGACGAACGAGACAGTACAAGGGGCAAACCAAAAACCAACTCGCATACAACAAACTTACACCACTACAACGGAGGGAACACCAACGGGTAAGGGGATAAAGAATAAAGCGAGGAAGGGAAAAAACCACACCGAGTACACTTCGCTCCTAACTCCACAATACCACGTATCACTCTGATAGTCTGCATGAAAAGTTTTCACCGACAACTACCCTATCAGAACGGCAGGTATTTGAAGGAGTCCCAATACTGCAGAATTAACTGCAGCTGGGCGAGGCTGGGCCTTGTCTAGCACAGAGAGAGAGAATTAACTCCCTCCCTGCCGAAAAACACCAAGCACCAAAAACTCAGCTGCGAGAAGTCAGGCTGTGTAATTGCGACGATCTTCGTGGCGACACACCCGTGACAGCCGCACAGCGTCACCTCGAGTATTTAAAACCGTGCGCCTCCATCTTGGACACAGTCGCTCCGGATTAGACAGTGTAGGGACAGCGCTGCTGAGCTAGGGAGAGATTTATCCTGCGAAATAGTTAGTGTAGGGTCTGTAAAGGCTGTCAGATCAAACAGTCCTTCTCAGGACTAATATCCATCCGAGATATAAGGCAGGCAGGCAGGCTGTATAGGAGACGCAGTGGTTATACCAGCAAACACTGCATTACAGTCCTGTGTGCTGCTGTTTCTGAAATTGCTGGACTTAGCTCCAGGTCTCGGGGGCCAGTAAAAATCCTTTTTTTTCATCTAAATCCTCTTTTTTTTTTCCCTCCTTCACACTGTACAAATACCCGTCTTATTAACCTGTTGGTGTTCCCCCCCCAAAAAAAAACGTGTGTCTCTGATTTTTCAGACACAAATATATCTGTTGAAAAGAGTCTGGTATAGGCCACAGAAATAGAAGTGTGGTTTTGCAGTTCCACGGGTTAAATCTCTGTAGTATCCAGATTTGGGCCTTTTGTATCTAAAAAAAAAAAACAGTTTGAGTGTGTCGCTCACTGTTCAGCCGCAAATCTATATTTTTAAAAAAGTCTGGTATACACCAGTAAATTAAAACTGTGGTTTTGCTGTACCACTTTAAAAAATCTCTATTATACTGTTTTTCGCATTTTTTGCCTTAAAAAAAAACAGTAATGTCTCCTGACTGTTCAGACACAAAAATATATCTGTTGAAAATAGTCTGTTGTAGGCCCGACAAATCCCAGTGTGGTTTTGCAGTTCCACGGGTCAAATCTCTGTATTATCCAGTTTTGGGCCTTTTGTATCTAAAAAAAAAAAACAGTTTGAGTGTGTCGCTCACTGTTCAGCCGCAAATATATATATTTAAAAAAGTCTGGTATACACCAGTAAATTACAACTGTGGGTTTGCTGTTCCACAGTAAAAAATCTCTATTATCCTGCTTTTTGCATTTTTTGTCGTAAAAAGAAAAATTAATCGTGTCTCCCTGATTGTCCAGACACAAAAATATATCTGTTGAAAATAGTCTGTTGTAGGCCCGACAAATCCCAGTGTGGTTTTGCAGTTCCACGGGTCAAATCTCTGTAGTATCCACTTTTGGGCTGTTTGTAGCTAAAAAAAAAAACAGTTTGAGTGTGTCGCTCACTGTTCAGCTGCAAATATATATATTTAAAATTTTATGGTATACCCCAGTAAACAATAACTGTGGTTTTCGCATTCCATGGTAAAAATCTCTATTATTCAGGTTTTGGTATTTTTTCCATAAAGAAAAACAGTAATAGTTTCTCCCTGATTGTTCTGATTGTTTAAAAGAGTCGGGTGTAGGCCAGAGAAATAGAGCTGTGGTTTTCCTCTTCCATGGTTCTAATCTACTTTTTATTACCCTTTTTCCATACATAGTGTGAGTGTAAGCTATTTTACTTCCTTTACAATGGGCAAGGCGCGTGGCAAGGGACGTGGAAGTGGACGTTCAGGTGATGATGCGTGCAGAGGACGGGGCCGTGGCCAAGGTGAAAATGTGCCACAACCAACAGCCACATCTTCTCGCTCCCACTTCTTGACCGAATTACTAGGGAAGCACACTACAACACCAGTATTGCGAACTGATCAGTGTGAACAGGTTATTAATTGGATTGCAGATAATACTTCCAGTTACCTGGGCACCACCACCTCCGGTCTGTCTTCCACATGGTCAACTCTTAGTAGCCGTGAGTCTCGACCGCATACTCCTCCTCACCCTGATGCTCCTTCCTCCCACCATGCCGAGTGTCGTCAGACAGCAACTGATCCCACACTTGGACACTCTGAAGAGCTGTTCACTGGTCCATTTCCAGATTTGTGCCCCTCTCGTGCTCCGCTTGAAGTGGTGGAAGAGGAGATCCCATGTAGCGATGCCCAAATATTTGAACAGCCACGGCCACAGGAAGTCGACGCTGGCAATTTGTCACAAGAGGTGGACAATGACGAGACACAATTGCCAGGAAGTTAGGAGGAGTATCGTGATGCGCAAGTGGAAGAGGAGGAGGTGGTGGATGATCTAGTAACTGACCCAACGTGGCAGAAGGACATGCAGAGTGAAGCCAGCAGCACACAGGGGGAGGGAGGCAGAGTACCCCAACAGGCAGGAAGAAGCAGTGTGGTGGCCGCAGACAGAAGGCGGGCAACCGTTCCCCGTAACACCAACACGAGGGACGTTGCCAGTACAAGCGGTAGGTCTTCCAGAGTCTGGAATTTTTTTAAAGACTCTGCTGATAACCCCAAAAAGGCCATTTGTACCACCTAACATGCTAGCATCAACAGGGGTGACAAAACTACCAGCCTGACCACCACCAGCATGATCAGGCACATGGAAGCAAAGTACCTGACTTTGTGGGGCGTACCCCAGGGTCCACGACCAGTGTCAGCGGGTGTTACCACTGCTTCTTCCGCTGTTGTGCGTGCAATAGAACCCCCTGTTGTGTGTGCAAGGCAATCCCCTGTCCATACTGCATGTAAAGATGCCCCCTCCTCTCAGTCTTCACTTGTTATGGCAGTTTCTCAAGAAACAGCATCAACGTCCACGTCCATGTCCCACCGCAGCATTCAATTGTCCATATCCCAGACCTTTGAACGAAGCGGAAATTCGCAGCTAACGCCCCACAGGCCACAGTCCAAAATTCGCACATTTCACGACTGCTTGCGTTGGAAATGCTGCCTTTTAGGCACGTGGACAAGTGCTTGTGGCCAGGGACGGTACATCTCCCTGACGGCGCACTGGGTAAGCATAGTGGAAGCCGGGACCCAGTCGGACCTTGGGACGGAACACATCCTCCCCACACCGAGGATTGCGGGCCCTATGTCAGTCAGAGTTGCCCCCACAGTGTACAGCTCCTGCGCATCATCCTCCTCCTCCTCCTCATGCTCAGCCTCCATCTCAGATATTACCACATCAGTTACAAGCTGGAAGCACTGCAGTATTGCCTCCGCCAAGTGGCAACAGGCTGTGCTGAAACTCATAAGCTTAGGTGATAAACCTCACACTGCTAGTGAGTTGTGGACAGCTGTGAAAGAGCAGGCAGATCTGTGGCTGAGACCGCTGAACCTACATCCAGGCATGGTCGTGTGTGACAATGGCCGTAACCTGGTGGCGGCTCTGAGGCGAGGCGAGATCACACATGTACCATGCCTGGCTCATGTGTTTAAGCTCGTGGTTCAGCGGTTTCTTAAATCGTACCCCGAGTTGCCAGATCTGCTCGTGAAAGTACGCCGCCTGTCAGCTCATTTTCGCAAGTCGGCTACAGCTTCCTCCGCGCAGCTTCCAGCACACCGACTGGTGTGTGATGTCCCCACACGTTGGAACTCTACTCTCCACATGTTGCTAAGGATTTGTGAGCAGAAGAGAGCAGTTGTGGAGTACCAGCTGCAACAAGGCCGTCGTTATTCAGGTCAGACTCCACACATAAGACCTCAGGAGTGGACCTGGATGTCTGACATATGTACCATCCTGACAAACTTTAAGGAGGCCACCAAAATGGTGAGTGGCGATGATGCCATCATTAGTATCAGCATCCCACTTGTCTGTCTTTTGAAACGCTCTCTGCAGAGAATTAAAGAGGAGGCATTGCAGCCAGAGTATGATGGATGGATCAAGAAGCCGTAGTGGGCGATAACACACAGCCCAGCCTCATCTCATCCCAACGTGCATTGGGGGACAATGAGGGAGAGGAGGAGGAGGAAGAAGAGGAGCTGGTATCATGCGCTGTAGATGGTAGTACCTGTACAACTGTCATACCGTTGGTTCAGCGTGGGTGGCCTGAGGACAGGAGGGAGGAGGAGGAGAGCATGGTCAGTCGTCATCTTGGTGAGGACACGGAAATCTTGCCCGTTACCAATCTGGCACGCATGGCTGACTTTATGTTACGCTGCCTTAACCGTGACCCTCGCGTTGTCAAAATGTTGGGTGACAGTCATTACTGGTTGGTGACACTAGTAGACCCCCGCTACAAGGAGAACTTTCACTCTCTTATTCCTGAGGTGGAGAGGTCTACAAAAATGAGGCAGTACCAGAAGGCCCTTGCTGCAGAACTGTTAAAAAAAATTCCCATCTGAACACTCTAGCGGCAGAGGTCACAGTTCGTTGCCCAACCAAGGCGTACATGCGAGAGAGACGCAACTCCAATCCAGCAGAGGCAGGGGAATACTGTCAACGTTCTGGGACAGTTTTCTCAGACCCTCCCTTCGGACAGACCCTGAGGCGCGGGGTACTCTCACAAGGAGTGAAAAGTTTCAAAAGATGGTGAGGGAGTACCTTGCCGACCATACCAGCGTCCTCCGTGATTCCTCTGTGCCTTTTAATTATTGGGTATCCAAGCTGGACACTTGGAATGAACTCGCTCTGTACACCTTGGAGGTTCTGGCCTGCCCTGCCGCTAGCGTGTTATGGGAGCGTGTTTTTAGTGCTGCTGGGGGAATTATAACTGATAAGCGCACTCGCCTGTCAACTGACAATGCTGACAAGCTGACACTTATCAAAATGAACAAGGGCTGGATTGGGCCAGACTTCTCATCACCACCAAATGACAGCAGAGTAACATAAAGTCAAATCACTATGTTATTTCGGGAGGTGTATTCACATGCACCGCTTCACACCCACACATGGGTATACGCTTCCTCATTTCAGCTGTTTTATGTTCTTCTCCTTATCCTCAGCCTCCACTACTACTATACCACCAGGGTGACCGTGGTCCATGTTGCCATTATTGAAAGTTCCTCCATCCTGATTTTTGTCAGCTTTTGCTTGGAAGGCATAAGCAAAGACTGTGGGAGACCCACTCCCCAATAATGGAAATAATATTTTTAAGATGCTGTACTGTATGGCTCTTCCAAGGGGCATTAAAACCGTCTTGTTATACCACTCTGACCTCCACGTCTCTTCTGAGGGGCATTAAAAGCGTCTTGTTATACCACTCTGACCTCCACGTCTCTTCTGAGGGGCATTAAAAGCGCCTTGTTATACCACTCTGACTTCCACATCTCTTCTGAGGGGCATTAAAAGCATCTTATTATACCACTCTGACCTCCACATCTCTTCTGAGGGGCATTAAAAGTGTCTTGTTAAGCTACTGGGACCTCCACGACTCTTTGAACGGGCATTGTATTTCCTCATAATTTTTGGAAGCTTTTGCTTGGAAGGCATAAGCAAATACTATGGGAGACCCACTCCCCAATAATGGGACTAATGTTTGTAATATGCTGTACTGCATGGCTCTTGTAAGAGGCATTGCAAGTTGCTCCGTCCTAATTTTTGGAAGCTTGTGCTTGGAAGGCATAAGCAAATACTATGGGAGACCCACTCCCCAATAATGGGACTAATGTTTGTAATATGCTGTACTGCATGGCTCTTGTAAGGGGCATTGCAAGTTGCTCCGTCCTAATTTTTGGAAGCTTGTGCTTGGAAGGCAAAAGCAAATACTATGGGAGACCCACTCCCAATAATGGGACTAATGTTTGTAATATGCTGTACTGCATGGCTCTTGTAAGGGGCATTGCAAGTTGCTCCGTCCTAATTTTTGGAAGCTTGTGCTTGGAAGGCATAAGCAAATACTATGGGAGACCCACTCCCCAATAATGGGAATAATGTTTTTAAGATGCTGTAATGTATGGCTCTTGTAAGGGGCATTAAAACCATCTTGTTAAGCTACTGTGACCTCCACGTCTCTTCCAAGGGGCATTGAAACCGTCTTGTTAAACCACTCTGAACTCCACAGCTCTTCCAAGGGGCATTAAAACAGTCTTGTTAAGCTACCGTGATCACTACGTCTCTTCTGAGGGGCATTAAAAGCGCCTTGTTATACCACTCTGACCTCCACGTCTCTTCTGAGGGGCATTAAAAGCGCCTTGTTATACCACTCTGACCTCCACGTCTCTTCTGAGGGGCATTAAAAGCATCTTGTTATACCACTCTGACCTCCACGTCTCTTCTGAGGGGCATTAAAAGTGTCTTGTTAAGCTACTGGGACCTCCACGACTCTTCAAACGGGCATTGCAATTCCTCATAATTTTTGGAAGCTTTTGCTTGGAAGGCATAAGCAAATACTATGGGAGACCCACTCCCCAATAATGGGACTAATGTTTGTAATATGCTGTACTGCATGGCTCTTTTAAGGGGCATTGCAAGTTTCTCCGTCCTAATTTTTGGAAGCTTTTGCTTGGAAGGCATAAGCAAAGACTGTGGGAGACCCACTCCCCAATAATGGGAATAATATTTTTAAGATGCTGTACTGTATGGTTCTTCCAAGGGGCATTAAAACCGTCTTGTTATACCACTCTGACCTCCAGGTCTCTTCTGAGGGGCATTAAAAGCGTCTTGTTATATCACTCTGACCTCTACGTCTCTTCTGAGGGGCATTAAAAGAGTCTTGTTATACCACTCTGACCTCCATGTCTCTTCCAAAAGGCATTAAAACTGTCTTGTTATAGCACTCTGACCTCCACGTCTCTTCTGAGGGGCATTAAAAGCATCTTGTTATACCACTCTGACCTCCACGTCTCTTCCAAGGGGCATTAAAACCATCTTGTTATACCACTCTGACCTCCATGTCTCTTCTGAGGGGCATTAGCAGCGTCTTGTTATACCACTCTGACCTCCACGTCTCTTCCAAGTGGCGTTAATATTGTCTTTTTATTCCACTGCGACCTCCATCACTCTACCAAGGGGCATTAAAACAGTCTTGTTAAGCTACCGTGACCTCCACGTCTCTTCCAAGGGGCATTAACACCGTCTTGTTAAACCACTTTGAACTCCACAGCTCTTCCAAGGGGCATTAAAACAGTCTTGTTAATAGTGTTGAGCCACCCCCGTAGTGTTCGGGTTCGGTTCGGTTCGGTTCGTCGAACACCGGGATGTTCGAGGAACTGTTCGTCGAACTGTTCGTCGAACACCTTAGAACACCGTCGAACACCGTTAAAACCAATGGCAGGCAAACAAAAACACATAGAAACACATAGAAAACACCTGCAAAGGTGTCCAAAAGCTGACAAACTGCTCAGAAGACACTCTCTTTAAAAAAGCCGGCCGGCAAATTCAGCAGCGGCATACACCGGTACCCGACAATTTAGACAAGAAGGAATAGAGCATCACACATAGATTAGATAGATAGAAACATGTCAGTCACATATATAATAAGTACAGTGATAGTGTTGGTTACTGCACTTGTCATTTAGTGTAAAGGATTTATTAAAAAAAATATTAGTGTTTTCATGCACCGTCTCTTTAAAAAAGCCGGCCGGCAATTCAGCATCTGTACCTGACAATTTAGAACAGAAAGAATAGAGCTTCACACATAGATTAGATAGATAGAAACATGTCAGTCACATATATAATAAGTACAGTGATAGTGTTGCTTACTGTACTTGTCATTTAGTGTAAAGGATTTATTTAAAAAAATAATAGTGTTTTCATGCACTGTCTCTTTAAAAAAGCCGGCCGGCAATTCAGCAGCGGTACCCTACAATTTAGAACAGAAAGATAGAGCATCACACATAGATTAGATAGATAGAAACATGTCAGTCACATATATATGAAGTACAGTGATAGTGTTGGTTACTGTACTTGTCATTTAGTATTAAAATAAAGGATTTATTATTAAAAAAATTGGCGTGGGGTTCCCCTTAATTTTAGGCTCTAGCGGAGGTTAAGCAGACGGCTGGGGCAGATGTTTGAAGCCTGGGAAGGGGGTAATACCCACGGAGCTTCCCAGGCTACTAATATCAGCCCCCAGCTGAATACATAGCCTTTACTAGCTATTAAAATGGGGGACCCCCCAAAAAAATGACGTGGGGTCCCCCCTAATTTAATAGCTAGCAAAGGCTAGGCAGACAGCTGGGGGCTGATATTAATAGCCCAGGAAGGGAGCCATGAATATTGGCCCCCTCCCAGGCTAGAAACACCAGCCGTCAGCCGCCCCAGAAATGGCGCATTCATAGGATGCGCCAATTCTGGCACTTAGCCTCGCTCTTCCACGCTGCCCTGGTGCGGTGGCAGGGGGTAATAGGGTTGGGGTTGATGTCAGCTTATAATGCCAGCTGACATCAAGCCCAGGTTAGTAATGGAGAGGCGTCTATAAGACACCCCCATTACTAACCCCATAGTCAAAGTTAAAAAAAAACACAAACACCCAGAATAAAGTCCTTTAATTGAAATAAAGACACAATCCTTTATTGTTCTAAATTAAACCATACTTACCATCACGCCCATTCCAGCTGAAGCCAACGATCTCCTGCAATAAAAGAAAAATAATAAAGCAACATCATCCTTACCTTTCCATGGTTCCCACGACAGCTTCAGCTCTGCTACATCGAGATGACAGGCTGGACCGCAGCAGAACGCTGCCATCCAGCCTGTCATCCCGCAGACACTGAGAAGCGCAGGCTTGCTTGCGCTGCTCAGCGTCTCTCTGTGACGACATCCAGAGGAGCCGAGTTCATGTCCAATGAACTCGGCTCACCTCATGCATGTCACTGACAGCGTGGGAAAATTCTCACGCTGAAGCGCTGATTGCAGGAGAATTTTCCCACGCTGTCAGTGACGTGCAGGAGGTGAGCTGAGTTCATTGGACATGAGCTCACCTCATGCACATCACTGACAGCGTGGGAGAATTCTCCTGCACTCAGCACTTCAGCGTGAGAATTTTCCCACGCTGTCAGTGACGTGCATGAGGTGAGCCGAGTTCATTGGACATTAACTCGGCTCATCTGGATGCCCTCACAGAGAGACACTGTGGAGCGCAAGCAAGCCTGCGCTTCTCAGTGTCTGCGGGATGACAGACTGGATGGCAGCGTTCTGCTGCGGTCCAGCCAGTCATCTCGATGTAGCAGAGCTGAAGCTGTCGTGGGAACCATGGAAAGGTAAGGATGAGGTTGGTTTATTATTTTTCTTTTATTGCAGGAGATCGTTGGCTTCAGCTGGAATGGGTGTGATGGTAAGTATGGTTTAATTTAGAACAATAAAGAATTGTGTCTTTATTTCAATTAAAGGACTTTATTCTGGGTGTTGTGTTTTTTTTAAATACTTTACTAGAAATTCATGGCGGTCATGTCTAATACTGGCGTGACCCCATGAATTTTGGGCTTGGAGCCAGCTGATAATACCAAGCTGGCCCTAACCCCTTTATTACCCAGTGAGCCACCGCACCAGGGCCCTGGATGAGTTGGGTACAGCGCCAGAAGATGGCGCTTCTATGATCGCGCCATTTTCCGGGGTGGCTGCGGACTGCAATTTGTAGCGGGGGGGGGCCCAGAAAGCTTGGGCCTCCCTGCGCTGCAGATTCCAGCCCCCAGCTGCCTAGTTGTACCTGGCTGGACACAAAAATAGGGCGAAGCCCCACGTACTTTTTTTTTAATTATTTCATGAAATTCATGAAATAATTAAGAAAAAAAGGCCTTCCCTATATTGTTGTGTCCGGCCAGGTACAAATAGGCAGCTGGTGGTTGGGGGCAGCCCGTTCCTGCCTGCTGTACCTGGCTGGACACAAATATAGTGCGAAGCCCCACTTCAATTTGTTTTTAATTATTTCATGAAATTCATGAAATAATTAAGAAAAAAAGGGCTTCCCTATATTGTTGTGTCCGGCCAGGTACAAATAGGCAGCTGGTGGATGGGGGCAGCCCGTTCCTGCCTGCTGTACCTGGCTGGACACAAATATAGTGCGAAGCCCCACTTCAATTTTTTTAAATTATTTCAGGAAATTCATGAAATAATTTTAAAAAAATTGACGTGGGGCTTCGCACTATATTTGTGTCCAGCCAGGTACAGCAGGCAGGAACGGGCTGCCCCCAACCACCAGCTGCCTATTTGTACCTGGCCGGACACAACAATATAGGGAAGCCCTTTTTTTCTTAATTATTTCATGAAATAATTTAAAGAAAATTGACGTGGGGCTTCGCCCTGTTTTTGTGTCCAGCCAGGTACAACTAGGCAGCTGGGGGCTGGAATCCGCAGCGCAGGGAGGCCCAAGCTTTCTGGGCCACCGCCGCTGCAAATTGCAGTCCGCAGCCACCCCGGAAAATGGCGCGTTCATAGAAGCGCCATCTTCTGGCGCTGTACCCAACTCATCCAGGGCCCTGATGCTGTGGCTCACTGGGTAATAAAGGGGTTAGGGCCAGCTTGGCATTATCAGCTGGCCCTAAGCCCGAAATTCATGGGGTCACGCCAATATTAGACATGACCACCATGAATTTCTAGTAAAGTATTTAAAAAAAACACAACACCCAGAAAAAAGTCCTTTAATTGAAATAAACACACAATTCTTTATTGTTCTAAATTAAACCATACTTACCATCACGCCCATTCCAGCTGAAGCCAACGATCTCCTGAAATAAAAGAAAAATAATAAAGCAACATCATCCTTACCTTTCCATGGTTCCCACGACAGCTTCAGCTCTGCTACATCGAGATGACAGGCTGGACCGCAGCAGAACGCTGCCATCCAGCCTGTCATCCCGCAGACACTGAGAAGCGCAGGCTTGCTTGCGCTCCACAGTGTCTCTCTGTGAGGGCATCCAGATGAGCCGAGTTAATGTCCAATGAACTCGGCTCACCTCATGCACGTCACTGACAGCGTGGGAAAATTCTCCTGCACTCAGCGCTTCAACGTGGGAGAATTCTCACGCTGAAGCGCTGAGTGCAGGAGAATTTTCCCACGCTGTCAGTGACGTGCATGAGGTGAGCCGAGTTCATTGGACATGAACTCGGCTCATCTGGATGTCGTCACAGAGAGACGCTGAGCAGCGCAAGCAAGCCTGCGCTTCTCAGTGTCTGCGGGATGAGAGGCTGGATGGCAGCGTTCTGCTGCGGTCCAGCCTGTCATCTCGATGTAGCAGAGCTGAAGCTGTCGTGGGAACCATGGAAAGGTAAGGATGAGGTTGCTTTATTATTTTTCTTTTATTGCAGGAGATCGTTGGCTTCAGCTGGAATGGGCGTGACGGTAAGTATGGTTTAATTTAGAACAATAAAGGATTGTGTGTTTATTTCAATTAAAGGACTTTATTCTGGGTGTTTGTGTTTTTTTTTACTTTGACTATGGGGTTAGTAATGGGGGTGTCTTATAGACGCCTCTCCATTACTAACCTGGGCTTGATGTCAGCTGGCATTATAAGCTGACATCAACCCCAACCCTATTACCCCCTGCCACCGCACCAGGGCAGCATGGAAGAGCGAGGCTAAGTGCCAGAATTGGCGCATCCTATGAATGCGCCATTTCTGGGGCGGCTGACGGCTGGTGTTTCTAGCCTGGGAGGGGGCCAATATTCATGGCTCCCTTCCTGGGCTATTAATATCAGCCCCCAGCTGTCTGCCTAGCCTTTGCTAGCTATTAAATTAGGGGGGACCCCACGTCATTTTTTTTGGGGGATCCCCCATTTTAATAGCTAGTAAAGGCTATGTATTCAGCTGGGGGCTGATATTAGTAGCCTGGGAAGCTCCGTGGGTATTACCCCCTTCCCAGGCTTCAAACATCTGCCCCAGCCGTCTGCTTAACCTCCGCTAGAGCCTAAAATTAAGGGGAACCCCACGCCAATTTTTTTAATAATAAATCCTTTATTTTAATACTAAATGACAAGTACAGTAACCAACACTATCACTGTACTTCATATATATGTGACTGACATGTTTCTATCTATCTAATCTATGTGTGAAGCTCTATTCTGTCTGTTATAAATTGTCGGGTACCGCTGCTGAATTGCCGGCCGGCTTTTTTAAAGAGACGGTGCATGAAAACACTATTATTTTTTTTGATAAATCCTTTACGCTAAATGACAAGTACAGTAAGCAGCACTTTCACTGTACTTCGTATATATGTGGCTGACATGTTTATATCTATCTAATCTATGTGTGAAGCTCTATTCTTTCGGTTCTAAATTGTCGGGTACAGGTGTATGCCGCTGCTGAATTGCCGGCTTTTCATGTTTCACTGTTGGCACTGTTCCCATCGATTTGGGCAATCACTGAAATGCCACAACCACCATGGCTGTGGCATTACAGTGAGTGGCAGACAATCCCTGCATGATTGGTGCTCTAAATAGCGCCAGACAAGCAGGACACGCTTTTGGTGCACGAACAGTTATCGAACATAACCTCGAACAGCCGAATTTTTTGCAAATCGTTCGGGTTCATCGAACAACTCGAACACCGCCCAAAACAGCTCGAATTTGAGATTGGCGAACAGTTCTAGTCGAACACCGCTCATCTCTACTTGTTAAGCTACTGTGACCTCCACGTCTCTTCAAAGGGGCATTAAAAGCGTCTTCTTAAGCCACTCTGAACTCCACAGCTCTTCCAAGGGGCATTGAAATGTTGTTTTTAATTACCTCTAATCTCCACGACTCTTCCAACGGGCATTGCATTTCCTCCTAATTTTAGTCAGCTTTTGTTTTTCAATGCAAAGGCGAAAACTAAGGGAGACACACTCCCCAATAATGGGTAGAAGGTTTTTAGTATGCTGTAATCCACGTCTGTTTCAAGGGGCATTGCAGTTCCTCATAATTTTTGGAAAGCCTTCCATTCACTGCTTAGGCCAACGGTGTACAGGAGACCCAGTTGCTATAAATGGAAAAAAAGGTTTATTAAAGGCCCTCTGACCTCCATGTCATTTCCAAGGGGCATTGGAGTGCCTCGAAATTTTTGGTAGGCATTGCACTCACTGTATGCCCTATAACTGTGTAGCCGAACCGCTCCTTATGTTACAGAAACATATCCTACAAGACATATGTGGTTGACTGGCCTGATATTGATGTGAATGGTCCCTGTTCCTCCTGCTCTTTTTCCTTTGCCACTACCTCATCCATCATTTATCACCTGAAGCTTTGTTTTAACGGGAGTCATAGAACTTGGATAGTAGTAGGAAAACATCCAACAATCCTCGGAGGAGGTAGGATATGCGCCAAAATGCTGACCACCTCAGGCCTAGCCGCTACTATATACATGCACTTGCATTCCTTGAAAACAAAGCAGATGCTAACTTCTATCATCCTCATCATGCTCCTCACCTTGGCACTCTCAACTCCCCTGATGGAGAAGCCAGGGACCACCGGAGGAGTCTGGTTCTCTGGTAGGCTCGTCCAATGCTGCCCTAAAGCAGGCCGGGCTAAGAAAAGTGTGTGGGGGGAAGTTGACAGGAGAAATAGGGGCGGCTGGGGACCGTTTATGGACACCCGGCCGCCCCCTGGCGGCTGGGGACCGAGCGTGGACACCCGGCCGCCGGGCGGATGGGGACTGAGTATGGATGCCAGGCCGCCAACGCAGCAATGACGTGGTGGCCAGATTCCGCTTCCACATGCCTAAAAGGCCCAATTTCAAGTGCAAGCAAGCAAGCAGTATGGTACTGCAGCCTGGGGGTGGGTGGGTGGTAGGCTGCATACTTGCGCTTGCATTGCAAGGAATGGGGGAGGTACAATTGAACACTGCCCTCGGACAAGGACTTGAACAGGGATAGTTGCAAGTCTGCAACGACAGGTGCAGGGTGGGAGGCATCTGCGCATGTACCATGAACAGGGGTTTGGCATGCACACACTACAGCAGAATAGGCTGTCCTTCCCACTAAATGCACTGGGGAGGGCACAGGTAATGTTTTGGTATGCGCGCTTAATCTTATGTATAAGGCATACCGGGACAAATAGGGGCGGCTGGGGACTGAGTATGGATACCTCGCTGCCGAAGCAGCCATGAGGTAGTGCTCAGCTTCGGCCTCCTCCAAACTAAAAGGCTCCATTTCCAGTGCAAGCTAGCAGTATGGCATTGCAGCCTGGAGGTGGGTGGGTGTCAGGCTGCACACTTACGCTTGCATTCCAAGAAAACAAAGCAGATGCTAACTTGTATCATCATCATCATGGTCCTCACCTTGGCACTCTCAACTCCCCTGATGGAGAAGCCAGGGCCCACCGGAGGAGTCTGGTTCTCTGGTGGGCTCGTCCAATGCTGCCCTAAAGCAGGCCGGGCTAAGAAAAGTGTGTGGGGGGACATTCCAAGGAGAAATAGGGGCGGCTGGGGACTGTTTATGGACACCCGGCTGCCCCCAGGCGGCTGGGAACCGAGTATGGACACCCGGCCGCCCCCTGGCGGCTGGGGACCAAGTGTGGACACACGGCCGCCGGGCGGCTGGGGACTGAGTATGGATTCCAGGCCGCCAACGCAGCCATGACGTGGTGGCCAGATTCCGCCTCCACATGCCTAAAAGGCCCAATTTCAAGTGCAAGCAAGCTAGCTGTATGGTATTGCAGCCTGGGGGTGGGTGGGTGGTTGGCTGCATATTTGCGCTTGCATTGCAAGGAATGGGGGAGGTACAATTGAACAGTGCCCTGGGACAAGAACTTGCACGGAGATAGTTGCAAGTCTGCATCTTCTGATGCGGCAAGGATGACTTCTGATGGGCACACTTTTAGGCAGTGACTTGGGTGTCAGAGATGCTTCCAGGGGTCTCCCCATGCTGTTCCCATGTCTTTTCAGCACTGTATGCATGTGTCACACAGCACATGGCCAGATAAGGTTGTAAAATGTTAAAATGACATTTCCAGGTGAATGCATTTGTCACGGTTGAAGGCAATACAAAAGTGCAAAAACGCATAAAAAATGCTACTTGTGAACATAGCCCAAGGTGTGGAGGAGTATTTTTGTTTTTGGTTATTTATTTTACCTTATACACTAGTCTTTACCCTGGAAAGGAACTTCCTTAACATATTTCACAGGAAAGCAGTTTCAGTTTCGTTTTTGAACGTTTTATTGTGAGCCCTTAAAAGTGGCTTAATACCTCTGACCACGTTGTTGACAGCAGTGACCTGGGGGTCAGAAATGCTTCCTGGGGTGATCCCCATGCTGTCCCCATGTCATTTAAGCACTGTCACTATCGTTTTGGGCTCTTGTTAGGCTTTTAAAATACTGCCGAGGGTGCCGCCGTAAAAATGCTCGGGTCTCCCATAGACTAACATTGGGCTCGTTGCTCGGGTCGAGCACCCGAGTATCACGGCGAGCTCGGGCTAAGCTTCAAGCACCCGAGCATTTTAGTGCTCGCTCAACACTACAATCTACCAATGGATTATGTTTAACAAGCCAGGGGATACCTAAAACAATCGGAGTAGGGAGGTTCTCCAAAACATAGCAAGGAATGATTTCACAATTAACTGACCCCACCCTCAGTTTCACATTATGTACAATATGAGTAAATGCTTTCTGTGCAAGTGGCGCGCAGTCAATGGCAAAGATGGAAATAGGTTGAGATAAAGCACAGCAAGCAAGACCATGAGTTTTCACAAACTCAGCATCAACAATGCTGACCCCGGCGCCACTGTAAACAAACACAGAATTTTTTTTTATTTTGTTCTCTAGCACCACCTCTGCAGTCAGGACAAAGTGGGAAATGCAATTTGGCCACAAATGCACCCCTTGTTTATCCAACTCCAGACTACCGAGAGTTAATAGTCTCTTTTTGTTTAGGAATTGAAGGACAGGTCCCAACAAAGTGTCCCCTTTTCCCACAAAAAAAAACATACACCTTTTTTCTTGCAAATCTCCGGGGAGATGTATGATATAGAGACAGCCCCCAACTGCATAGGTTCCTCCACCTCCCCCAGTGCTGGTTCACACCCAGACTGCTCCCTTGGCAAAGGTACAGAACCCCGACAAGAAGGCCCTGGAGAAGGAGGTCGCACCCATCTATCCCAAAGGCGCCTATCCAGACGTATGGCCAAAGACATGGCAGACTCCAAGGACTGAGGGGTATCCTATACAGCCAAGGTATCTTTCAACCTTTCCGTTAGCCCTTCACAAAATTGACTTTTAAGGGCTGAGTCATTCCATTTACGGAATTCCGAACTGTACATCTACGGAATTCCGAACTGTATGTTTCCACTGACCAAATCCCCTGCTGAAGGCGACATAGCTTAGACTCAGCCAAGGCGACTCAGTCAGGGTCATCATAGATAGGGCCAGAGCTCCGAAAAAACCCTCCACAGACTGGAGACCAACTGAATCCTGCGGTAACGAAAACGCCCACGACTGAGGATCTCCCTGCAGCAGAGAGATAATGCCAACCCGTTGCTCCTCATTACCGTAGGAGTAGGGACGAAGCTTGAAATACAATTTGCATGCCTCCTTAAATACAAAAAAACTGTCCCTACCTCCTGAAAACCTGTCCAGGAGGGCAACTTTGGGTTCAGACTGGACAGGTCTACCTGCAGAGACCGCCACATTGGCGGCCTGTAACCACTGATTCTGCTGTTGAACCTCCAGAGACAGACAGTGGAACTGCTCTGTGAGCTCTGCAACTGATCCCATACAAAAGGGAGTAAGGAAAAAGGAAAAAAAAAAAAAAGGTGCACGCCCAAAAACACACAAAGAAAAAAAAAACAAAATGTCAATCTTGTGTCGTTTTTTTTTTCCAAAACACGCTCTGCTGGTTATAATGTCACACCAGGTGTGAGAGCAACACAGAGAGTCACGCCAGGTGTGAGTACCACACAGAGCGAAAAGGGAAAGGGAGCCCAGACACTACAGAAAGGGGGAAGAGGTGACCTCCTAATCTGGACTAGCATCACCCTGTCTCTCCCTAAAGTCCCTATACAGACTCCGCAGCTGTCGCTGATCACGTGCCTCGTCTTACTATCCCTGCCGTAAGGCTAAAGCTGGGGGTGGAAGGAGATGAGCACTAGTCAACCTCCGCTAGTACTCTAAAGACAAAAGGGGAAGACAACACAGGGAAATAATGACTTCGCTTTAGAAGATCTCCAACAGGGCACACGACGTCAATACTCCAAAGAGGATGTGATGCTGCTTCAGCCAAGGACCAAGTAGAAATTAGTATAACCGGCGACGCCCACCAGGTATATATACACGCAGACTAAAGGGAGGTCACTGGGTCCTAAACACAGCCTCCTATCTAGGCAGCTGTCTGCATTGCCAAACGTGGAGACCTCCTGCAAACCACTGCAGGGCAACGGTCTGTAACCTCTGACACACCCATGACACTGATATGGAACATGAAGTCCTGAGATCTCGTTCTTTGTCAAACCATCTAGGTGCCAATGTCACTTTTGACTGGAGTGGAATTTGCTTATTATTAGTGTTGAGCCACCCCCGTAGTGTTCGAGTTCGGTTCGTCGAACACCCGTGTTTTCGCCGAACTGTTCGTCGAACACCTTCGAACACCGTTAAAACCAATGGCAGGCAAACAAAAACACATAGAAACACATAGAAAACACCTTCAAAAGGTGTCCAAAAGCTGACAAACTGCTCAGAAGACACAACTAACACATGGAAAAGTGACAAGTACATATAGTCATGCGAAAAGAAAAGAGGTGGAGGAGTAAAAGGAGGGGGAGACACAGATATAGGCATGTCATGCCCTTCTAAAATCCAAAAAGTGAGAAGCCGACACGTTCAGTCCGCTCCTGCCCGTGCCACCTCCGTGTCGCCGGGTTTGTGCCAGAGCCGCGGTGAACCCTGACGGCCAGCCCCCCTCTCCCAATACTGGTGCCTGTCCGCTGGTGGGTCGAGCGAGCCCCCCTGTGGTGGAGGCAGCTCTAAGCTTTTTAATTTAAATTGTCTCTCTAATTTGAATAAATACACTTTAAATCCATTTACAAGGATCTATTGGAGGGCAAGTCTCATGCCAGCAGCCGCGTAATTCCAGCTCCAGTAGCGTCCACTAAAGCTGCTGCAGTTAAAAAGCTTTTATAAGGATCGAGCTTGGCTGTCTACCGCAAGGCATCCTACTGCCAGTCCGAGCCCCTATGCCTTGGGGTGCCTCCTGATGCTCTTCACGGAGTATCCCGTGGTCCCGAAGCATTTCCTTTGAAAAAATGAAGTGTCCAAACTACAGGTGGTGTAGCTTGCTTAACAGCCGGGATAATCCGCTGACTAGCAGACCCTGCTACTAGGCACAAAGTATTTCCTGGGCTAGATGCAGTTAAAAATTTGTAATTAGATACTCTCGTTGGATGCTGAGAAAGCATTCCATAGAGTCTCCTGGCACGCCATATATGATTCTCTTAAAAAGCTTGGGGTAGGGGTCTAGGGGACCCTTTTATAGCCAAAATCACGGCCCTGTATCGCAATACGTCACCTAGGCTGAAGATAAATGGAACTGTAGCACCCTGAGGGCTCGGTTGCTACAGAGGTATTGCACCTCACCCAGAGGTGTGATATCTCACTCTCAGGTAAGGATGTAGTGTGGATCAGGACCCGACACCTGCATGCATTACACCACATTGCCGTGGGGCAGGGCGACCAATATGCCCCTGAGATGGGCACGACAGTCCCTGTCCCTGGCTGGAGTGGGGGGAGGGAACACTGAGGAAGGGGAACCCTGTAGTGCAGGAGCAGGGAGGAAGCAGTTCCTGGGTGCATTGAGAAGGGAGTATAAAAGGTGGGCACCATCTTAGTTCAGTGCAGAGAAGTCTGAGCAGAAGTGGCAGGGAGCAGGGGCTCTGCATGAGCTCTGCTCCGGAGGCGGGCCTAGTAACAGAGGCCCAGGCCTGGAAGAGGGAGAAGGAAGGAAGAGGAGCGGAGAAGGCTCCAGGAACGAGGAACGAAGGGATCTCAGGGGTGCGGACGGGCGAGTCGCCACCGCACGCCCGAATCCACCTGCGTGGAGGGGTCAGGCCAAAGGGGGAGACCGGTCCCCGAAACTAGTGGAGGCAGGAAACGACCCTCAGCTAGAAACAGGAGGCTGTGACATTTTATGTGGCGCAGCCCCTCGCTACACCCGCTAGGAAGGCACCACATAGGGTCAGGGAAACTGGCGCCAAGTTTACTAACAGGAGGCCCGAGGCAGCCGGACAGAAGGGTTGGTAAGAAAGGCCAGACAAAGGACACACAAAGGGGGTCCTGTGAAGCACTCCAAAGTTATCTGGGAGTTGTCTGAGCCCCTCACCTGGTGAGCACAGTACGACGTGGGCAGCCGTTACCTGCAGACGTGGTCTGGATAATAAGAACTGTGAGTAAAGGCCCTGGACTGCATCACTGACTCCGTGTCATTACTGCTGCTGCCCTGCACCATCACCCCCATCCTCCGCATACACTGCCCTGAGGCTATACTCCTCCCGTGGGGAGTTATGCTACGCTCTGCTGCACCCACAACACCAGCCTCAGCGGTCTGCCCTGGAGCGGCGGTTCACTCTGACCGCAATCCACGGGTGGCGTAGTCGGACATTTAAACATCAAAACCACATAAATAGTTCCGCCACTGGTTTGACCGCCCTGAGCCATGGAACCGGGTTGCCGCCACGGAGACTACAACCACCAGCATCCACCAAAAAGGGTCCGGCTCCGGGTGTCCCAAGGCCCAGGGGGCGCGTCAGAACATTTTCATCACCTTTCACAATCACCAATGGGACAAGGCAGGGATGTTCTCTGTCCCCTCTCATACATCCTAGTGACGGAGCACCTGCTCTCATCAATTCGCCATAACCCCAATATTAGGTGGATTGAGGTGGGAGGCACCGAGTACAAGTGCTCTCTATTTGCTGATGATGTCCTAGTATATATCACTCAATCACATATATCCATCCATGCTGTTATGGCTGAAATAGATCACTTTGTTACATGGTCAAATTTTAAAATCAATGCAGCGAAGTCTGAGGCCCTCGATGTCTCCCTCCCCAAATCCATATAGGATTCCATCCAGTCCAACTTTCCCTTTGCCTGGCCCTCACAGGGTATCAAATACTTAGGAATTCCTATTCATAGAGACCTCTCCCATCTATGTTATCTTAATTTTGGGCCCTTTATTGAACAACTCCATACAGACCACGGTTGGCAAGTTAGAACTGTAAGATTCACTACGTGAACCACTGGTGTTTTGTGGAAAAGCACATGTACACTGTGTTCCAAATTATTATGCAAAAAGTGTTTAGGAGTGATAAGGGAAGAATTTGTTTGTTTGTCAGTTAAACTCATTGATGGTGATGTGTGTCAGGGCTCTTTATATCACTGTAAGCAATTGCAGACACCTGTGCTAATTAGTTTGGCAGGTGTGTCCAATGAAAGGCAAGACTACTTAAGAAGGCTGTCTCACATTATTAAGCAGCCTACATTTTCTGCCAAAATGGGAAAGAAAAAGGATGTGTCGGCTGCTGAGAAGCAACAAATTGTGGAGTGTTTAGGTCAAGGCATGACTACAATCAACATTGTGCGATGATCAGGATGAAGTGTCTTGGCAATCAAGAAGTATGTAGCTGATTCACAGTACACACGTGTGCGTGCTGATAAGGGCAAATTGAGGACTCTTTCCTACAGGCAATTACGTCAGGTTGAAAGAGCAGCGGCAAAAAAGCCTTGTCATAGCAGCAGACAAGTTTTTGAAGCTGCTTGTGCCTCCAACGTCCCCCTAACAACAAGATGCAGGGTCCTTCAGAGGTTTGCAGCTGTGCATACGCCATCCTGTCGACCTCCTCTATCCACTTCACACAAGCAGAAACGGCTCCAGTTGGCCAAACATTACATGAAGACTGATTTCAAAACTGTTTTGTTCACGGATGAGTGCCGTGCAGCGCTCGATGGTCCAGATGGATGGAGTGGAGGATGGCTGGTTGATGGACACCCCACGCAAACACGGCTACAGCGCCAACAAGGAGGAGGTGGAGTAATGTTTTGGGCTGGAATCATGGGGAGAGAGATTGTCGGCCCCTTTAGGATCCCTGAAGGCGCTAAAGATGAACTCCATAATGTATGTGGATTTTCTCAAACAGCACTTCCTGCCATGGTTCAAGAAGAAGAACCGTGTATTTCACAGCAAGATCATTTTTCTGCATGATAATGCACCATCTCATGCTGCACATAAAACATCTGCATCTCTGGCTGATATGGGCATAAAAGGGGACAAACTTATGGTGTGACCCCCATGCTCCCCTGACCTCTACCCCATTCAGAACCTTTGGAGCATCATTAAAAGCAGTGTCTATGATGGCGGGAGGCAGTTCACATCTAAGCAACAGCTCTGGGAGGGTATTCTGTCCTCATGCAAAACAATTGAAGCAGAAACCATCCAAAACCTGACAAATTCAATGGACGAGAGAGTTCAGAAGCTCCTTTCGAACAAGGGGTCCTATGTGAAAATGTAACATCACCTAGAATAAAGTTTTGAGTTGAAAACTGTTTGATTTCAGTTTCTAACAACCTGCTAATGCTTATAATTTCAAAAATGACCATTTTTTTGGTCTTTATTAAAATGAAAAGGTTGATCGAAAAGTTTGGGGGATCTAAGAGTGTGGCAACCCAGTAGTCATGATTACTTCGAATTCTGACAATATGAGGGTCATGCTGCAGGTAGTGCAGCAAGAAGGCACTTATGTGTCTTGCGCATCTCGGAGCCCCAAAATTATTTTCCGGGCTAGATGCAGCTAAAAATTATTATTAATTTTAAATCTGGTGAAGCTTTAGTATAGATGGCCTGCTACAAAGCCCAAATTATTTTCCAGTCAAGATACAGATAAACATGATTAGTAATTTTAAATCTGGTGGAGCTTATTATAGATGGCCTAATAGAATCAGTGCTGCACACTGCTACAAAGCCCAAATTATTTTCCAGCCAAGATACAGATAAACATGATTAGTAATTTGAAAGCTTAAAACGGTTGGTAGGGTGATTTTAACCAATCATCAAGCTTTTACTCTCCCCAGGATGACACAGGGGTAGAAAAGTCGTTTCGGATCCATGATTTGTTCATCTTTATGAACGTGAGTCTGTCTACATTATCAGTGGAGAGCCGCGTGCGCTTATCTGTCAGCACACCACCAGCAGCGCTGAACACACGTTCAGACAGAACGCTGGCTGCGGGGCATGACAAGATCTCCAAGACGTAAGTGGCTAGCTCCGGCCATTTATCCAGATTGGAAGCCCAAAAAGAGCAAGGGTCCAGTGACACAGTCGTGGCTTCAATGTTTACTTGGAGATACTCCTGTACCATCGTCTCTAGGCGTTGACTATGTGTTAGACTTCTTGTCTCCTGTGGCCTTGCAAAGGATGGGCTAAAAAAGTGGTGAAATGATTCCGCAAAATTGATGTTACCAGCAGATACTGTGGTTCTGTTACGGTTTAAGTGCTGAACACTTGACGGTCCCACGGTTGGCAAGTTGGAACTGTGAGATTCACTACGTGCACCACTGGTATTTTGTGGAAAAGCACATGTAAGATTCTGCAACAGTCTCTGCTGATACTCCTGCATGCGTGCATCCCTTTCTATGGCAGGAATAATTTCTGCAAATTTACTTTTGTACCGGGGATCTAACATTGTGGCAACCCAGTAGTCAGGATTATTTCTAATTCTCACAATTCGAGGGTCATGTTGCAGGTAGTGCAGCAAGAAGGCACTCATGTGTGTTGCGCATCCAGGAGCACCAAGTCCCTGTTGTGTTGGTGGCGAGGTAACAATCATGCTTCCTTCCTCTTTCCTCTCCCCCCAACCTCGCACAACAGAAATGTGATCAAGGTCTCCCTCATCTGATGAGTCTTCCATCAGTTCGTCCTCCACTTCTTCCTGGGCTCCTGCACCTTCCTCACTAGTTTGGCTGCTACCATGCGCCCTGGTAAAACCATCTCCCCCACCCTCACATGCCTGCCGCCTTGGTGCTGCCGACCGTCTGGACCTTGCAGATGTTAGCCCTTCCGCATACAACTCCTCCTCCTCTACTTCCTCCACCTCCTCTTGTGCCACCACCTGACTCCGAATTCTGTTTAACATGTGCTCCAGCATGTAAATCACCGGAATAGTCATGCTGATAATGGCATCGTCAGCACTAAACATCTTCGTCGCCATTTCAAAACTGTGCAGAAGGGTGCATAGGTCCCTGATCTGAGACCACTCCTCCAGCGTGATTTGCCCCACCTCTGGATCTCATTGGCCCAGGCTATACGTCAGAACGTATTGCACCAGGGCTTGTCGGTGCTGCAACATGTGCAGAGTTGAATTCCACCGGGTAGGCACATCGCATTTTAGCCGGTGAAGTGGCAGGCCCAACGACTTCTGTAGAGATGTAAGTCGCTGAGCTGCGGGATGCGAACGGCGAAAGTGAGCACACAGCGACCGTGCCCTCTGCAGAAGGCCATCTAGTCTGGGATAGTGGGCTAAAAATTGCTGGACAACCAGGTTCAACACGTGAGCCATACAAGGCACGTGTGTGACATTGCCCCGGCGAAGGGCCGCACCCAGGTTTGCAGCATTGTCGCACACGGCCTTCCCTGGTTTCAGGTCCAGTGGAGACAACCATTCATGAAATTGGTTCTCCAGAGCTGACCACAACTCCTCAGCTGTGTGACTCACATTTCCCAGACATTTCAATGTAAAAACCGCCTGATGACGTTGAGCCCTACTGCCAGCATAGTAAGGAGGTGTGCAGGATCCCTTCTGCGCAGTTAGAAAGCTTGTGGCATGACCAGACAGGCTTTGGGTGCAGGTGGAAGACCGAGAGGAGGTTGAGGAGGCAGAAGCAGTGGAGGAACTTTGACATAAAGAGGATTGACGCACAACTCGTGGGGACGGCAAGACTTGGACAGCAGCCCCTTGTCCTGCTGTCACCATAGTTACCCAGTGCCCAGTCAGCGACATGTAACGCCCCTGTCCATGCCTACTCGTCCAAGTGTCTGTGGTGAAATGCACCCTGTCACACACAGAGTTTCTCAAAGAAGCGGTGATGTTGTGTGCGACATGCTGGTGGAGCGCAGGCACACCTTTCTTTGAGAAGTAGTGCCGACTGGGCATCTGGTACTGGGGCACTGCGACGGACATAAGGTCTCGAAAATCCTCTGTGTCCACCAGGCGGAAAGGCAGCATTTCTGTAGCCAAGAACTTGCAGATGGTGAAATTCAACCTCTTAGCTTTCTCATGGCTAAGAGGAAATGGTCTTTTACTTGTCCACATCTGAGGGACCGAGGGCTGGCTATTGTGCTTAGACGGGGTTGATAAGGGTGTCCCCGGCAAACTGCCGGTCTGTGAGGAAGATGCAGGCGGACATGTTAGGTTGCCTTGATCCAAAGGTGGTGCTATCGATGTCGGACAGCGCTCAACACCAGCTGGTGTTACCACCTCCAAAGAAAATGATGACCTGCCAATCACGCTGGCTGTTGCGGGTAAAGAGGTGGCAGGTCTGCGCCCCAAAACAGGTGTGACTGCTGTCCCCCCAGTCACAGAGGATGAAGAGGCCGCGGATGCACAAGATATGGCAGACGGTGGTTGGCCCGGCCGGCTAGGCCGCATTGTAGCACACTGAGCTTCCCACTGCAACTTATGCTTCATGTCCATGTGCCGGTTCATGCATGAAGTACTCAAACTATGTATTTTTTGGCCTCTACTTAGCTTTTGCTGACAAATGTTACAGATAACACGAGTTGGGTCATCTTTATCGATCTGAAAAAATGCCCAGGCTATGCAAGGCTTAGCACCCATGCGACCTGAAGAGCCACCACGACTTGTGGTGAGAGGCAGAGTTGTGTTTGAGGATGCAGTTGTTGACGTGCTTCCAGTACTAAGTCTCTGTCCAGGAAGGCGCAACCTGACCTCGTCGTCACTAGCATCTTCCTCCACCTCCTCTGCTGACCTCATCTCTTGGCTGACTGTGGCTTGACAGTAAGTGGGATCTCCAACCTCATCATCATCACCCTGTGCGTTATCACACCCGTCGTCCTCAGAGCCAACCTGTTCCTGCCCTGACAAAAAACTAAAGTTGTCGCTCCAATCAGGTATTTGAGTCTTATCATCGTCTTCCTCATTGTCTCCACCAACAGGAGTTACAGTTTGGGAATGAGGGTCTACATTATGGTCAGAACCTTCTGCGTCTGGTCCTGGATCCGACTCATAAAGATTCTGGGCATCAGTGCAGATCATTTCCTCGTCTGGATTCACAGAAGCGCTGGAGTCGACCTCTGATTCCCAGGCTATAGTATGAGTAAACAGCTCTGCAGACTCAACCATCTGTTCTACCTCATACTCAGACGGGCAGCTGGAGATTTGGTAGCTGTGAGGAAGCAAGTGCGATTGGGGTGACACCTTTGAGGACTGGAGTATTTGTGATGTTGAAGTTGATGTGGAGGAGAGCCCAC
The DNA here is from genome assembly GCF_046119375.1 of Phyllobates terribilis. NCBI lineage: Eukaryota > Metazoa > Chordata > Amphibia > Anura > Dendrobatidae > Phyllobates > Phyllobates terribilis. Next base: position 96,418,223 of record NW_027362767.1, on the reverse strand, counting down.
TTAAAGGAGCACTTGATATCTGTTGAAGCACCTGCTGTTTTTGTGCCTCATCTGGAATTTGTAGCGATTGGCGTGGCCGTAAGAAAGGGATCTTATCACATTGTCCGCTAAAAGAAGTAGACATTTTAGTTTGGCTGGAAGATGGTCTTTCTTCTGCAGATGTTACTGTTGCTTTAACACCTACCCCACGGACACAACCTTTTTTCCCCTTCCCAACACGCCTATTCCCCTTTCCACCAGCAGCAGGCCTTTTTCCACTCATTTTGGTGGTTAACTAATTCACAACTCTGGAGTTGTTTGCACAAAAAAACAATGGATGGGAACCGAGCAGAGCTGAGTGGCCAAACTGTGGTATTAGGCCAAAACTATTGGTTGGGTTAGATGCAGAAAAAAATTATATTCAATTTGCAACCTGATGGAGGTCAGTATAGATGGACTAATAGAGAAAGTCCCACACACTGCTAGAAGGCCAAATATTTTTTCAGAGCTAGATGCAGATAAAAATTATTTTTAATTTGCAACCTGATGGAGGTCAGTATAGATGGACTAATAGAGAAAGTCCCACACACTGCTAGAAGGCCAAATATTTTTTCAGAGGTAGATGCAGAAAAAAATATATTCAGTTTGCAACCTGATGGAGGTCAGTATAGATGGACTAATACAACAAGTCCCACACACAGCTAGAAGCCCAATATTTTTTCAGAGGTAGATGAAGAAAAAAATATATGCAGTTTGCAACCTGATGGAAGTCTGTATAGATGGATTAATAGAACAAGTCCCACACACAGCTAGAAGCCCAATATTTTTTCAGAGGTAGATGAAGAAAAAAATATATGCAGTTTGCAACCTGATGGAGGTCAGTATAGATGGACTAATACAACAAGTCCCACACACAGCTAGAAGCCCAATATTTTTTCAGAGCTAGATGCAGAAAAAAATTATATACAATTTGCAACCTGATGGAGGTCAGTATAGATGGACTAATAGAATGATGCTATGCCCAAAAGATTTTACTTCACTAGGTGCAGTAAAAAAATTGGTATTCTATACACAGGTGGTATATCTTGCAACACAGATAGGCTACTCCACTGACTAACACACTCTGCAATAGGCCAAAAAGGATTAGCTTTGCTAGATTCAGCCAAATGCTGTGAAAAAAACTTGCACAGCACTGGCACAGACCTGCCTGGCAAAAACTGATAGGAACTGATGTAACCTAGTCCTGAAAAGGACTCCAATTACAATTAGTCTTTACTCCCACAATCTATCTATTTAAGAGCACAGACCTGCCTGATAAAAGTCGTAGGAAATGCTGTAACCTAGTCCTTAAAAGGACTGCAATCACAACTATTCCCTACTCCCAAGCTATCTGTAGATTTGTGCGAAAATTGGCTTGAAATTAACAAGGTATAGCGCACACAGCAACAGCGGTGCCGTCTAACACACAGCTGCAGCAGTGAGAAAATGGTGGCGACGGGGAAAATGGCTTGGTCTTATAGGGCAAGGACATGTGACATACACTGCCAATGACACATGCCCTTGCTTGTGTGAAAAAAAGCACTTCGCTCCGTGTGTGCGCTGCTGATAGGCTGACAGACTGCACCTCCCCACTGCAAATGCGGGAAAGAGAAAAAAAAAATGGAGATCTTCATTGTTCCTGCAGAGATCCATCCCCTGCCCCTCCCCCCACCCCGCTGTACACTCAAACTGCGTATTAACATTAATTTTCATCATTACTGAGAAAAAATCCAGTTATGATTTTGGTGCACGAACAGTTATCGAACATAACCTCGAACAGCCGAATTTTTCTCAAATTGTTCGTGTTCGCCGAACGGCTCGAACACCGCCCAAAACAGCTCGAATTTGAGATTGGCGAACAGTTCGAGTAGAACAACTCTCATCTCTACTTATTATGTTTTTATCTTGGGTTTTTGTCTTAGTATAATGAACTTCCAAATATCAAATGTCTGTTGGCGCTGTAGTTTCTCGATGCGAACTTTACTACATATCTTTGGGACTTGTGCGAATTTAGTCTCTTTTTGGGAATTAGTCAAATCCCTGATTCAGGATGATTTATTTTCAATATAATTGATTGAAAATATTTTATATTTTCACAATAAAGTGTATAAACTCATATCTTAAGACTCCATCTTTCCTTTTCCCTACTTTTCCCCGAGGCCTAGTAGTCCAGGTCTTTCATCTTTTCTTTTAATATCTCATCCTTTTAAGTTTGGTGTTGAAGTTAAAGTGAACAAATTATTCCTTAGCATTTAGGGAGGCCATTCTCCTTATATGATATCTTCATTCCACTTACTACCTTGATGTGCTTCTTTGATATATTTACTTGTTTTTTACTTTTATTGTTAAAATCTGTGAAAAGCTTTAATAAAATTACAGTTTTAAAAAAAAAACATTGTGTAAGGAAGACCTGGATGCCTTTTTTCAAAAATATAACATTACAGGTTATGGGTACTAGATTATGTGATGGGACATTAAGGGAGCTAGTTTGATTGCAGTATGTGGAGTCATCATGGGCATTGCTGTGGGGTGTCAACTCTCACATAGAGCTGATACCCACACTCGATCGCTGTGGCGCTCAGCGTGAGCCTGCGCGATCGTGATGTCGTATACAATGGGGAAAAAAAAGTTCTCCCACTTAAAAAAAATGAGAGAGGCCTGTAATTGACATCATAGGTAGACCTCAACTATGAGAGACAAAATGAGAAAACAAATCCTGAAAATCACATTGTCTGATTTGGAAATAATTTTTTTTCAAATTTTGGTGGAAAATAAGTATTTGGTCAATTACAAAAGTTCATCTCAATACTTTGTTATATATCCTTTGTTGGTAATGACAGAGGTCAAACGTTTTCTGTAAGTCTTCACAAGGTTGGCACACACTGTTGCTGGTATGTTGGCCCATTCCTCCATGCAGATCTCCTCTAGAGCAGTGATGTTTTGGGACTGTCGCTGGGCAACACAGACTTTAATCTCCCTCCAAAGGTTTTCTATAGGGTTTAGATCTGGAGACTAGCTAGGCCACTCCAGGACCTTGAAATGCTTCTTACGAAGCCACTCCTTCGTTGCCCTGGTGGTGTGCTTGAGATCGTTGTCAGGCTGAAAGACCCAGCCATGTTTCATCTTCAATGCCCTTGCTGATGGAAGGAGGTTTGCACTCAAAATCTCAGGATACATGGCCCCATTCATTCTTTCATGTACATGGTCCCTTGGCAGAGAAACAGCCCCAAAGCATGATGTTGCCACCCCCATGCTTCACAGTAGGTATGGTGTTCTTTGGATGCAACTCAGCATTTTTTCTCTTCCAAACACGGCGAGTTGTGTTTCTACCAAACAGTTCTATTTTGGTTTCATCTGACCATGTGACATTCTCCCAATACTCTTCTGGATAATCCAAATGCTCTTTAGCAAACTTCAGATGGGCCTGGACATATAATGGCTTAAGCAGGGGGACACGTCTGGCACTGCAGGATCTGAGTCCCTGGCGGCATAGTGTGTTACTGATGGTAGCCTGAGTAACGTTGGTCCCAGCTCTCTGCAGGTCATTCACTAGGTCCCCCTGTGTGGTTCTGGGATTTTTGCTCACTGTTTTTGAGATCATTTTGACCAAACGGGGTGAGATCTTGTGTGGAGCCCCAGTTTGAGGAAGATTATCAGTGGTCTTGTATGTCTTCCATTTTCGAATTATTGCTCCCACAGTTGATTTCTTCACACCAAGCTGCTTGCCTATTGCAGATTCAGTCTTCCCAACCTGGTGCAGGGCTACAATTTTGTTTCTGGTGTCCTTCGACAGTTCTTTGGTCTTCACCATAGTGGAGTTTGGAGTATGACTGTTTGAGGTTGCGGACAGGTGTCTTTTATACTGATAAGTTCAAACAGGTGCCAGTACTACAGGTAATGAGTGGAGGACAGAGGAGCCTCTTAAAGAAGAAGTTACAGGTCTGTGAGAGCCAGAAATCGTGCTTGTTTGTAATTGACCAAATACTTATTTTCCACCAAAATTTGAAAAAAAAATTTTTCCAAATCAGACAATGTGATTTTCAGGATTTGCAGTATTGCTTAGCTCACATTTATCCAGTGCTCTGTGCTGAGCACTTACATCGGGGTTTCCTTGTAAATCTCTGAAATCTCTGAAATATGTGATTCAGACAGAACCCCCGGCGGAAGATTCATTTTAATGACGCAGATGGAGGCACTGTTTACGTCATCTGGCCTATGATCCAGCGATGTCTGTCTTTTAGGTGTGCATAAAAGTGTCGTCAGCCACAGTTTGGTGCACTTCTTAAAAGAAGGACAACGCTGGACAGAGGCCAGACGGAGACCAGAGTTATTCTGCTGCCTCATTATAGTAGACAATGTGAACTGAGGTCTAAGATGGCAGACATACAAGAAACAGAGGCATGTTCACACTAACAAAAAAGAAGCAAGACAAAAATATATCTCATACCCTACCATAATTATATATAAATGTAAAGCAAAATTGCATAATAAATATAGGGTACTTAGTGAACTATTTTTGATCAAAAAAAGTATACAAGCCGTCCCACCAGCGGCAAGGTGACCCTAAATTGGGACGGTACCTATACTGCCTATATTAAAAACCTTACTGTATATCAAAGTTGAAGTAATGCATATAAAAGGGTAGACAAATAGGACCGGGTCCCAACTCCAGACCACCTAGGCCCGTGGTAAGCTACATATATACCAATCAGCTCAACAAAGGGCATGCCACACCCTTAAATTGCACAGAATGCAAACAAGTCAAAAAACCAGACAATGTGAACTGAGGTCTAAGATGGCAGACATACAAGAAACAGAGGCATGTTCACACTAGCAAAAAAGAAGCAAGACAAAAATATATCTCATACCCTACCATAATTATATATAAATGTAAAGCAAAATTGCATAATAAATATAGGGTACTTAGTGAACTATTTTTGATCAAAAAAAGTATACAAGCCGTCCCACCAGCGGCAAGGTGACCCTAAATTGGGACGGTACCTATACTGCCTATATTAAAAACCTTACTGTATATCAAAGTTGAAGTAATGCATATAAAAGGGTAGACAAATAGGACCGGGTCCCAACTCCAGACCACCTAGGCCCGTGGTAAGCTACATATATACCAATCAGCTCAACAAAGGGCATGCCACACCCTTAAATTGCACAGAATGCAAACAAGTCAAAAAACCAGACAATGTGAACTGAGGTCTAAGATGGCAGACATACAAGAAACAGAGGCATGTTCACACTAGCAAAAAAGAAGCAAGACAAAAATATATCTCATACCCTACCATAATTATATATAAATGTAAAGCAAAATTGCATAATAAATATAGGGTACTTAGTGAACTATTTTTGATCAAAAAAAGTATACAAGCCGTCCCACCAGCGGCAAGGTGACCCTAAATTGGGACGGTACCTATACTGCCTATATTAAAAACCTTACTGTATATCAAAGTTGAAGTAATGCATATAAAAGGGTAGACAAATAGGACCGGGTCCCAACTCCAGACCACCTAGGCCCGTGGTAAGCTACATATATACCAATCAGCTCAATAAAGGGCATGCCACACCCTTAAATTGCACAGAATGCAAACAAGTCAAAAAACCAGACAATGTGAACTGAGGTCTAAGATGGCAGACATACAAGAAACAGAGGCATGTTCACACTAGCAAAAAAGAAGCAAGACAAAAATATATCTCATACCCTACCATAATTATATATAAATGTAAAGCAAAATTGCATAATAAATATAGGGTACTTAGTGAACTATTTTTGATCAAAAAAAGTATACAAGCCGTCCCACCAGCGGCAAGGTGACCCTAAATTGGGACGGTACCTATACTGCCTATATTAAAAACCTTACTGTATATCAAAGTTGAAGTAATGCATATAAAAGGGTAGACAAATAGGACCGGGTCCCAACTCCAGACCACCTAGGCCCGTGGTAAGCTACATATATACCAATCAGCTCAACAAAGGGCATGCCACACCCTTAAATTGCACAGAATGCAAACAAGTCAAAAAACCAGACAATGTGAACTGAGGTCTAAGATGGCAGACATACAAGAAACAGAGGCATGTTCACACTAGCAAAAAAGAAGCAAGACAAAAATATATCTCATACCCTACCATAATTATATATAAATGTAAAGCAAAATTGCATAATAAATATAGGGTACTTAGTGAACTATTTTTGATCAAAAAAAGTATACAAGCCGTCCCACCAGCGGCAAGGTGACCCTAAATTGGGACGGTACCTATACTGCCTATATTAAAAACCTTACTGTATATCAAAGTTGAAGTAATGCATATAAAAGGGTAGACAAATAGGACCGGGTCCCAACTCCAGACCACCTAGGCCCGTGGTAAGCTACATATATACCAATCAGCTCAACAAAGGGCATGCCACACCCTTAAATTGCACAGAATGCAAACAAGTCAAAAAACCAGACAATGTGAACTGAGGTCTAAGATGGCAGACATACAAGAAACAGAGGCATGTTCACACTAACAAAAAAGAAGCAAGACAAAAATATATCTCATACCCTACCATAATTATATATAAATGTAAAGCAAAATTGCATAATAAATATAGGGTACTTAGTGAACTATTTTTGATCAAAAAAAGTATACAAGCCGTCCCACCAGCGGCAAGGTGACCCTAAATTGGGACGGTACCTATACTGCCTATATTAAAAACCTTACTGTATATCAAAGTTGAAGTAATGCATATAAAAGGGTAGACAAATAGGACCGGGTCCCAACTCCAGACCACCTAGGCCCGTGGTAAGCTACATATATACCAATCAGCTCAACAAAGGGCATGCCACACCCTTAAATTGCACAGAATGCAAACAAGTCAAAAAACCAGACAATGTGAACTGAGGTCTAAGATGGCAGACATACAAGAAACAGAGGCATGTTCACACTAGCAAAAAAGAAGCAAGACAAAAATATATCTCATACCCTACCATAATTATATATAAATGTAAAGCAAAATTGCATAATAAATATAGGGTACTTAGTGAACTATTTTTGATCAAAAAAAGTATACAAGCCGTCCCACCAGCGGCAAGGTGACCCTAAATTGGGACGGTACCTATACTGCCTATATTAAAAACCTTACTGTATATCAAAGTTGAAGTAATGCATATAAAAGGGTAGACAAATAGGACCGGGTCCCAACTCCAGACCACCTAGGCCCGTGGTAAGCTACATATATACCAATCAGCTCAACAAAGGGCATGCCACACCCTTAAATTGCACAGAATGCAAACAAGTCAAAAAACCAGACAATGTGAACTGAGGTCTAAGATGGCAGACATACAAGAAACAGAGGCATGTTCACACTAGCAAAAAAGAAGCAAGACAAAAATATATCTCATACCCTACCATAATTATATATAAATGTAAAGCAAAATTGCATAATAAATATAGGGTACTTAGTGAACTATTTTTGATCAAAAAAAGTATACAAGCCGTCCCACCAGCGGCAAGGTGACCCTAAATTGGGACGGTACCTATACTGCCTATATTAAAAACCTTACTGTATATCAAAGTTGAAGTAATGCATATAAAAGGGTAGACAAATAGGACCGGGTCCCAACTCCAGACCACCTAGGCCCGTGGTAAGCTACATATATACCAATCAGCTCAACAAAGGGCATGCCACACCCTTAAATTGCACAGAATGCAAACAAGTCAAAAAACCAGACAATGTGAACTGAGGTCTAAGATGGCAGACATACAAGAAACAGAGGCATGTTCACACTAACAAAAAAGAAGCAAGACAAAAATATATCTCATACCCTACCATAATTATATATAAATGTAAAGCAAAATTGCATAATAAATATAGGGTACTTAGTGAACTATTTTTGATCAAAAAAAGTATACAAGCCGTCCCACCAGCGGCAAGGTGACCCTAAATTGGGACGGTACCTATACTGCCTATATTAAAAACCTTACTGTATATCAAAGTTGAAGTAATGCATATAAAAGGGTAGACAAATAGGACCGGGTCCCAACTCCAGACCACCTAGGCCCGTGGTAAGCTACATATATACCAATCAGCTCAACAAAGGGCATGCCACACCCTTAAATTGCACAGAATGCAAACAAGTCAAAAAACCAGACAATGTGAACTGAGGTCTAAGATGGCAGACATACAAGAAACAGAGGCATGTTCACACTAGCAAAAAAGAAGCAAGACAAAAATATATCTCATACCCTACCATAATTATATATAAATGTAAAGCAAAATTGCATAATAAATATAGGGTACTTAGTGAACTATTTTTGATCAAAAAAAGTATACAAGCCGTCCCACCAGCGGCAAGGTGACCCTAAATTGGGACGGTACCTATACTGCCTATATTAAAAACCTTACTGTATATCAAAGTTGAAGTAATGCATATAAAAGGGTAGACAAATAGGACCGGGTCCCAACTCCAGACCACCTAGGCCCGTGGTAAGCTACATATATACCAATCAGCTCAACAAAGGGCATGCCACACCCTTAAATTGCACAGGATGCAAACAAGTCAAAAAACCAGACAATGTGAACTGAGGTCTAAGATGGCAGACATACAAGAAACAGAGGCATGTTCACACTAGCAAAAAAGAAGCAAGACAAAAATATATCTCATACCCTACCATAATTATATATAAATGTAAAGCAAAATTGCATAATAAATATAGGGTACTTAGTGAACTATTTTTGATCAAAAAAAGTATACAAGCCGTTCCACCAGCGGCAAGGTGACCCTAAATTGGGACGGTACCTATACTGCCTATATTAAAAACCTTACTGTATATCAAAGTTGAAGTAATGCATATAAAAGGGTAGACAAATAGGACCGGGTCCCAACTCCAGACCACCTAGGCCCGTGGTAAGCTACATATATACCAATCAGCTCAACAAAGGGCATGCCACACCCTTAAATTGCACAGAATGCAAACAAGTCAAAAAACCAGACAATGTGAACTGAGGTCTAAGATGGCAGACATACAAGAAACAGAGGCATGTTCACACTAGCAAAAAAGAAGCAAGACAAAAATATATCTCATACCCTACCATAATTATATATAAATGTAAAGCAAAATTGCATAATAAATATAGGGTACTTAGTGAACTATTTTTGATCAAAAAAAGTATACAAGCCGTCCCACCAGCGGCAAGGTGACCCTAAATTGGGACGGTACCTATACTGCCTATATTAAAAACCTTACTGTATATCAAAGTTGAAGTAATGCATATAAAAGGGTAGACAAATAGGACCGGGTCCCAACTCCAGACCACCTAGGCCCGTGGTAAGCTACATATATACCAATCAGCTCAACAAAGGGCATGCCACACCCTTAAATTGCACAGAATGCAAACAAGTCAAAAAAACAGACAATGTGAACTGAGGTCTAAGATGGCAGACATACAAGAAACAGAGGCATGTTCACACTAGCAAAAAAGAAGCAAGACAAAAATATATCTCATACCCTACCATAATTATATATAAATGTAAAGCAAAATTGCATAATAAATATAGGGTACTTAGTGAACTATTTTTGATCAAAAAAAGTATACAAGCCGTCCCACCAGCGGCAAGGTGACCCTAAATTGGGACGGTACCTATACTGCCTATATTAAAAACCTTACTGTATATCAAAGTTGAAGTAATGCATATAAAAGGGTAGACAAATAGGACCGGGTCCCAACTCCAGACCACCTAGGCCCGTGGTAAGCTACATATATACCAATCAGCTCAACAAAGGCCATGCCACACCCTTAAATTGCACAGAATGCAAACAAGTCAAAAAACCAGACAATGTGAACTGAGGTCTAAGATGGCAGACATACAAGAAACAGAGGCATGTTCACACTAGTGACTTGTTTGCATTCTGTGCAATTTAAGGGTGTGGCATGCCCTTTGTTGAGCTGATTGGTATATATGTAGCTTACCACGGGCCTAGGTGGTCTGGAGTTGGGACCCGGTCCTATTTGTCTACCCTTTTATATGCATTACTTCAACTTTGATATACAGTAAGGTTTTTAATATAGGCAGTATAGGTACCGTCCCAATTTAGGGTCACCTTGCCGCTGGTGGGACGGCTTGTATACTTTTTTTGATCAAAAATAGTTCACTAAGTACCCTATATTTATTATGCAATTTTGCTTTACATTTATATATAATTATGGTAGGGTATGAGATATATTTTTGTCTTGCTTCTTTTTTGCTAGTGTGAACATGCCTCTGTTTCTTGTATGTCTGCCATCTTAGACCTCAGTTCACATTGTCTGGTTTTTTGACTTGTTTGCATTCTGTGCAATTTAAGGGTGTGGCATGCCCTTTGTTGAGCTGATTGGTATATATGTAGCTTACCACGGGCCTAGGTGGTCTGGAGTTGGGACCCGGTCCTATTTGTCTACCCTTTTATATGCATTACTTCAACTTTGATATACAGTAAGGTTTTTAATATAGGCAGTATAGGTACCGTCCCAATTTAGGGTCACCTTGCCGCTGGTGGGACGGCTTGTATACTTTTTTTGATCAAAAATAGTTCACTAAGTACCCTATATTTATTATGCAATTTTGCTTTACATTTATATATAATTATGGTAGGGTATGAGATATATTTTTGTCTTGCTTCTTTTTTGCTAGTGTGAACATGCCTCTGTTTCTTGTATGTCTGCCATCTTAGACCTCAGTTCACATTGTCTGGTTTTTTGACTTGTTTGCATTCTGTGCAATTTAAGGGTGTGGCATGCCCTTTGTTGAGCTGATTGGTATATATGTAGCTTACCACGGGCCTAGGTGGTCTGGAGTTGGGACCCGGTCCTATTTGTCTACCCTTTTATATGCATTACTTCAACTTTGATATACAGTAAGGTTTTTAATATAGGCAGTATAGGTACCGTCCCAATTTAGGGTCAACTTGCCGCTGGTGGGACGGCTTGTATACTTTTTTTGATCAAAAATAGTTCACTAAGTACCCTATATTTATTATGCAATTTTGCTTTACATTTATATATAATTATGGTAGGGTATGAGATATATTTTTGTCTTGCTTCTTTTTTGCTAGTGTGAACATGCCTCTGTTTCTTGTATGTCTGCCATCTTAGACCTCAGTTCACATTGTCTGGTTTTTTGACTTGTTTGCATTCTGTGCAATTTAAGGGTGTGGCATGCCCTTTGTTGAGCTGATTGGTATATATGTAGCTTACCACGGGCCTAGGTGGTCTGGAGTTGGGACCCGGTCCTATTTGTCTACCCTTTTATATGCATTACTTCAACTTTGATATACAGTAAGGTTTTTAATATAGGCAGTATAGGTACCGTCCCAATTTAGGGTCACCTTGCCGCTGGTGGGACGGCTTGTATACTTTTTTTGATCAAAAATAGTTCACTAAGTACCCTATATTTATTATGCAATTTTGCTTTACATTTATATATAATTATGGTAGGGTATGAGATATATTTTTGTCTTGCTTCTTTTTTGCCTCATTATAGTGAATGGATCAATCGGGAGTTTCATCTGTCACGTCACTTGGAGATATAAATGGAAAAACTGATATAAGTGTTCAGCGTAAAGTGCCGGATAAATGTGATCAAAAATGTTATGTAAAATATTCCCAATAAAAGCTTCAACTCAATCCACAAAAAAAGCCCACACCCAGGACCATCATCTGTCAATGGAAATATAGGGGGCTTCCACATTATTAGTAGTACAAAGCGCTGTGGCTCCTTGCCCCCCAAAAGAAATTCAGCAAATTCCCAAATCCAAATGATCCCTCCCTTCTGAGCCCCAGTGTGTCCAAACCACATTTAGCATCCACATGTTTGGCATTTCTGTAGCGATGACAGCCCGCCTAATTTACGGGGGCATGTCTCCACAAGCACGAGCTGGTCATTACAACATACTGGTCACTATAATGGCAGTTTGCAATTTTCACTCAGTAACATCCACTACTACTTATTTCTGGAAAACTCCCATGGAATCAAAATCGTCATTACACCTGTATAATTTGCCAAATGGGGTAACTTGAGGGGGAATTCTGCTCTTCTAGCACTTAGGAGCTCGGTATATGTAGTCCGCAAACTATTCTGGGAAAATCTGTGTTCCTGAGGGAAATAGCGCTCTGTTCCTCCCAAGTATTGCCGTATGGCTAAGCAGTACTGTACAGCCACATATGGGGTATTTCTCCATTCAGCAGAAATTGTGGGACAAATTTTGGTGTAATTTTTACCCATTTCCTAGTGTGAAAATGTAAAATCTGGGGCCAAAACATAAATTTTGTGATAAAAATGTAATTATTTTTTCTTCACGGCCCAATTACCAGGGGAGGTAATCTGCTGGATCTGGTTCTATCAAATAGATCAGATACAGTTTCAGATCTACAGGTCTGGGAGCATTTGGGAAACAGCGACCATAATATGGTAAGTTTCAACGTAATATTCAAGAAAGCATTTTAAAAAGGAAATGCAAAAACCTGGAACTTTACGAAAGCTGATTTCAGCAAATTAAGGGAAGAGCTTAATCATGTAAACTGGGACCATGTCATGGTAACTGGGGATATCAAACGTAAATTGGGCATGTTTAAGGAAATACTACTAGAATCCTGTAGAAAATTTATACCCTCTGGTATTAAAATGTCCAGGAATAAAAAGAAACCATTATGGATAAATAAGAAAGTACAAAGTTTAATAAGACAAAAACAAAGGGCATTCAAAATCTTGAAGGCCGAGAATACAGAAATAGCATTTCAGGAGTATAAAAACCTAAATAAGAACTGTAAAAAAGTAATCAAGCTAGCTAAATTATCTACAAAGCAACAAATCACCAGCGACATTAAAATAAATCCCCAATAATGCCAAAAAGAAAAAATCTGATGGTATCGGCCCCTAAAAAAACGATAACAACAAGATAATTATAGAGGACAAATAAAAGGCTGAGATATTAAACAGGCACTTTTCACCATGTTCACCAACAAACCGTCTGTTCCAGGGATCTTTCAACAGGGCAAAAATCAAAGTTCACCACTTAATATAAATAGTTTACCACAAAAAGAAGTACGCCTGCGTGTAAGCAAATTAAACATTGATAAATCCCCCAGCCCAGATGGTATTCTTCCACGGATACTGAGGGAATTAAGCTCAGTAATTGACAAACCACTGTATCTCATATTCTTAGACTCTCTAGTAACAGGGGTAGTGCCACAGGATTGGAGGATAGCTGACGTAGTACCGATATTTAAGAAAGGTAAAAAGGTGGATCCAGGTAACTACCGTCCGGTAGGTCTGACATCAGTAGTGTGCAAAGTTTTTGAGGGCATCATAAGAGATGATCTGCACAGTTATATCACAGAGAATAAAATAATAAATGATAATCAGCATGGATTCATGAAAAATAGGTAATGTCTAACCAACATGTTGGGGTTCTATGAGGAGGTACGTGCAAATCTGGATGTTGGTAATGCGGCGGATGTGATTTATCTGGACTTTGCAAAGGCATTTGATACTGTACCACATAGCAGCCTTGTACTGAAGCTACAGAAACAAGGACTTGGGGGAACTATATGTAGATGGGTAAGGAATTGGCTAAATGATAGGAAACAGAGTCGTCATAAATGGTACGTTCTCTAAATGGGATATAGTCAGCAGTAGGGGCCCACAGGGATCTGTGCTAGGACCGATTCTTTTTAACCTCTTTATTAATGACTTAGTGGATGGGATTGAGATTAAAGTGTCAGTTTTTGCTGACGACTCCAAACTATGTAGGATATTAAAATCTGATCTTGACATTACAATATTGCAGAACGATCTGGATAAGATGACTGAATGGCCAACACTTGGCAGATGAGGTTTAATGTAGAGTAATGCACCTAGGACGGAGAAATGCTATTGCTGTATATACATTAAATGGGAGTATACTCGGGACTACAGAACAGAAGGACTTGGGTATTCTGGTTACAAATAAGCTGAGCAGCAGTACTCAATGTCAAGCAGCAGCCACAAAAGCAAATAAGATTTTAGGATGTATAAAAAGAGAAATAAAATCCTGCGATCCCAAGGTACTATTACTCCTTTATAAATCACTGGTGAGGCCACATCTGGAATATGGGATCCAGTTTTGGGCTCCACATTTTAAAAAGGATATTCAGAAGTTAGGCTATGTGCCCACGTAGCAGATTTGATGCAGAGCGTTTTTGCCTCTCTCTGGCAGAAAAAAATGCATGCAGATTTACATGCGTTTTTTCTGCCAGAGAGAAGCGTTTTTTCAGCGTTTTTACATGCGTTTTCGCATGCATTTTTTCAAGCAGTTTTCCAAGTGATTTTGAGCATCACTTGGAAAAGTGCTTGACAAGTTGGTCACACAATATAAATCCATGCAACCGGCATGGATTTATAATGTGTGAACAACTGATGCTTTAAATGCAGCATCTATAGTAAAAAAAAAAAAGAATTAAAACGTTAAAAATAAAAAAAAACACCTGTATATTCACCTCTCCGGCGGCCCCGGTCTGCTCTCAGGTCTCCTCCAGTCTGCTCCCAGCCGCGTCCTCTCTCCTTGCCGTCCCGCAGTGTACTGTCAGGACCTGTGGTGACGTCATTTAGTCAGCTGATGGTCACGAGACCATCACCTGACCGCCGACGTCAGCGGTCGCGTGACCATCAGGTGACTAAATGACATCACCGCAGGTCCTGACAGTACACTGCGGGACGGCAACGAGAGAGGATGTGGCCGGGAGCAGACCAGGAGCCGCCGGAGAGGTGAATATACAGGTTTTGTTTGTTTTTAACTTTTTTATTTCTTTTTTTCACCGCGTGGTAGCCGGGATGAAGACGAGTTGTAGTCTCCTCTTCATCCCGGGTACCACACGCACCGCGATTACGCTGCAAATTCGCGCCCATTGAATTTAATTGAAACGCAGCAAATCCACATATACCTGCGGGTTTGCTGCATTTCAATGTTCCTCAATGGCTGCAAATTTGCAGCGTAATCACGGTAGAAATGGTCATGCTGCGTTTTGCAACGCAATGTGAATTCGGCGCGCAAATTAGCGCATCATGTGCACAGCACATCCGAATTCACATTGCTTTGCATGGCAGACTGTTTTACAAGCGTTTTCGCAGCCGTAAAAATGCCGCAAAAACACTACAAAAACGCTACGTGGGCACATGGCCTTAGAGTTAGTTCAAAGGCGGGCAACTAGATTATTACAAGGGATGTAATAATTAGAGATGAGCGTTGTTCTACTCGAACTGTTCGCCAATCTCAAATTCGAGCTGTTTTGGGCGGTGTTCGAGCCGGTCGGCGAACACGAACAATTTGAGAAAAATTCGGCTGTTCGAGGTTATGTTCGATAACTGTTCGTGCACCAAAATCATAACTGGATTTTTTCTCAGTAATGATGAAAATTAATGTTAATACGCAGTTTGAGTGTACAGCGGGGCGGGGGGAGGGGCAGGGGATGGATCTCTGCAGGAACAATGAAGATCTCCATTTTTTTTTCTCTTTCCCGCATTTGCAGTGGGGAGGTGCAATCTGTCAGCCTATCAGCAGCGCACACACGGAGCGAAGTGCTTTTTTTCACACAAGCAAGGGCATGTGTGATTGGCAGTGTATGTCACATGTCCTTGCCCTATAAGACCAAGCCATTTTCCCCGTCGCCACCATTTTCTCACTGCTGCAGCTGCGTGCTGCGTGTTAGACGGCACCGCTGTTGCTGTGTGCGCTATACCTTGTTAATTTCAAGCCAATTTTCGCACAAATATACAGGTAGCTTGGGAGTAGGGAATAGTTGTGATTGCAGTCCTTTTAAGGACTAGGTTACAGCATTTCCTACGACTTTTATCAGGCAGGTCTGTGCTCTTAAATAGATAGATTGTGGGAGTAAAGACTAATTGTAATTGGAGTCCTTTTCAGGACTAGGTTACATCAGTTCCTATCAGTTTTTGCCAGGCAGGTCTGTGCCAGTGCAGTGCAAGTTTTTTTCACAGCATTTGGCTGAATCTAGCAAAGCTAATCCTTTTTGGCCTATTGCAGAGTGTGTTAGTCAGTGGAGTAGCCTATCTGTGTTGCAAGATATACCACCTGTGTATAGAATACCAATTTTTTTACTGCACCTAGTGAAGTAAAATCTTTTGGGCATAGCATCATTCTATTAGTCCATCTATACTGACCTCCATCAGGTTGCAAACTGAATATAATTTTTTTCTGCATCTAGCTCTGAAAAAATATTTGGGCTTCTAGCGGTGTGTGGGACTTGGTCTATTAGTCCATCTATACTGACCTCCATCAGGTTGCAAATTAAAAATAATTTTTTTCTGCATCTAGCTCTGAAAAAATATTTGGGCTTCTAGCAGTGTGTGGGACTTGGTCTATTAGTCCATCTATACTGACCTCCATCAGGTTGCAAATTAAAAATAATTTTTTTCTTCATTTATCTCTGAAAAAATATTTGGGCTTCTAGCAGCGTGTGGGACTTGTTCTATTAGTCCATCTATACTGACCTCCATCAGGTTGCAAATTAAAAATAATTTTTTTCTGCATCTAGCTCTGAAAAAATATTTGGGCTTCTAGCAGTGTGTGGGACTTGGTCTATTAGTCCATCTATACTGACCTCCATCAGGTTGCAAATTAAAAATAATTTTTTTCTGCATCTAGCTCTGAAAAAATATTTGGGCTTTTAGCAGTGTGTGGGACTTGGTCTATTAGTCCATCTATACTGACCTCCATCAGATTGCAAATTGAATAAAAAAAATTTCTGCATCTAGCTCTGAAAAAATATTTGGGCTTCTAGCGGTGTGTGGGACTTGGTCTATTAGTCCATCTATACTGACCTCCATCAGGTTGCAAATTAAAAATAATTTTTTTCTGCATCTAGCTCTGAAAAAATATTTGGGCTTCTAGCAGTGTGTGGGACTTGGTCTATTAGTCCATCTATACTGACCTCCATCAGGTTGCAAATTAAAAATAATTTTTTTCTTCATTTAGCTCTGAAAAAATATTTGGGCTTCTAGCAGTGTGTGGGACTTGTTCTATTAGTCCTTCTATACTAACGTCCAGCAGGTTGCAAATTGAATATAATTTTTTTCTGCATCTAGCTCTGAAAAAATATTTGGGCTTCTAGCGGTGTGTGGGACTTGGTCTATTAGTCCATCTATACTGACCTCTATCAGGTTGCAAATTAAAAATAATTTTTTTCTGCATCTAGCTCTGAAAAAATATTTGGGCTTCTAGCAGTGTGTGGGACTTGGTCTATTAGTCCATCTATACTGACCTCCATCAGGTTGCAAATTAAAAATAATTTTTTTCTGCATCTAGCTCTGAAAAAATATTTGGGCTTCTAGCAGTGTGTGGGACTTGGTCTATTAGTCCATCTATACTGACCTCCATCAGGTTGCAAATTGAATAAAAAAAATTTCTGCATCTAGCTCTGAAAAAATATTTGGGCTTCTAGCGGTGTGTGGGACTTGGTCTATTAGTCCATCTATACTGACCTCCATCAGGTTGCAAATTAAAAATATTTTTTTTCTGCATCTAGCTCTGAAAAAATATTTGGGCTTCTAGCAGTGTGTGGGACTTGGTCTATTAGGCCATCTATACTGACCTCCATCAGGTTGCAAATTAAAAATAATTTTTTTCTTCATTTAGCTCTGAAAAAATATTTGGGCTTCTAGCAGTGTGTGGGACTTGTTCTATTAGTCCTTCTATACTGACGTCCAGCAGGTTGCAAATTGAATATAATTTTTTTCTGCATCTAGCTCTGAAAAAATATTTGGGCTTCTAGCGGTGTGTGGGACTTGGTCTATTAGTCCATCTATACTGACCTCCATCAGGTTGCAAATTAAAAATAATTTTTTTCTGCATCTAGCTCTGAAAAAATATTTGGGCTTCTAGCAGTGTGTGGGACTTGGTCTATTAGTCCATCTATACTGACCTCCATCAGGTTGCAAATTAAAAATAATTTTTTTCTGCATCTAGCTCTGAAAAAATATTTGGGCTTCTAGCAGTGTGTGGGACTTGGTCTATTAGTCCATCTATACTGACCTCCATCAGGTTGCAAATTAAAAATAATTTTTTTCTGCATCTAGCTCTGAAAAAATATTTGGGCTTCTAGCAGTGTGTGGGACTTGGTCTATTAGTCCATCTATACTGACCTCCATCAGGTTGCAAATTGAATAAAAAAAATTTCTGCATCTAGCTCTGAAAAAATATTTGGGCTTCTAGCGGTGTGTGGGACTTGGTCTATTAGTCCATCTATACTGACCTCCATCAGGTTGCAAATTAAAAATAATTTTTTTCTGCATCTAACCCAGCCAATAGTTTTGGCCTAATACCACAGTTTGGCCACTCAGCTCTGCTCGGTTACCATCCATTGTTTTTTTGTGCAAACAACTCCAGAGTTGTGAATTAGTTAACCACCAAAATGAGTGGAAAAAGGCCTGCTGCTGGTGGAAAGGGGAATAGGCGTGTTGGGAAGGGGAAAAAAGGTTGTGTCCGTGGGGTAGGTGCAGAAGAAAGACCATCTTCCAGCCAAACTAAAATGTCTACTTCTTTTAGCGGACAATGTGATAAGATCCCTTTCTTACGGCCACGCCAATCGCTACAAATTCCAGATGAGGCACAAAAACAGCAGGTGCTTCAACGGATATCAAGTGCTCCTTTAAGTGGGCTCTCCTCCACATCAACTTCAACATCACAAATACTCCAGTCCTCAAAGGTGTCACCCAAATCGCACTTGCTTCCTCACAGCTCCCAAATCTCCAGCTGCCCGTCTGAGTATGAGGTAGAACAGATGGTTGAGTCTGCAGAGCTGTTTACTCATACTATAGCCTGGGAATCAGAGGTCGACTCCAGTGCTTCTGTGAATCCAGACGAGGAAATGATCTGCACTGATGCCCAGAATCTTTATGAGTCGGATCCAGGACCAGACGCAGAAGGTTCTGACCATAATGTAGACCCTCATTCCCAAACTGTAACTCCTGTTGGTGGAGACAATGAGGAAGACGATGATAAGACTCAAATACCTGATTGGAGCGACAACTTTAGTTTTTTGTCAGGGCAGGAACAGGTTGGCTCTGAGGACGACGGGTGTGATAACGCACAGGGTGATGATGATGAGGTCGGAGATCCCACTTACTGTCAACCCACAGTCAGCCAAGAGATGAGGTCAGCAGAGGAGGTGGAGGAAGATGCTAGTGACGACGAGGTCAGGTTGCGCCTTCCTGGACAGAGACGTAGTACTGGAAGCACGTCAACAACTGCATCCTCAAACACAACTCTGCCTCTCACCACAAGTCGTGGTGGCTCTTCAGGTCGCATGGGTGCTAAGCCTTGCATAGCCTGGGCATTTTTTCAGATCGATAAAGATGACCCAACTCGTGTTATCTGTAACATTTGTCAGCAAAAGCTAAGTAGAGGCCAAAAAATACATAGTTTGAGTACTTCATGCATGAACCGGCACATGGACATGAAGCATAAGTTGCAGTGGGAAGCTCAGTGTGCTACAATGCGGTCTAGCCGGCCGGGCCAACCACCGTCTGCCATATCTTGTGCATCCGCGGCCTCTTCATCCTCTGTGACTGGGGGGACAGCAGTCACACCTGTTTTGGGGCGCAGACCTGCCACCTCTTTACCCGCAACAGCCAGCGTGATTGGCAGGTCATCATTTTCTTTGGAGGTGGTAACACCAGCTGGTCTTGAGCGCTGTCCGACATCGATAGCACCACCTTTGGATCAAGGCAACCTAACATGTCCGCCTGCATCTTCCTCACAGACCGGCAGTTTGCCGGGGACACCTTTATCAACCCCGTCTAAGCACAATAGCCAGCCCTCGGTCCCTCAGATGTGGACAAGTAAAAGACCATTTCCTCCTAGCCATGAGAAAGCTAAGAGGTTGAATTTCACCATCTGCAAGCTCTTGGCTACAGAAATGCTGCCTTTCCGCCTGGTGGACACAGAGGATTTTCGAGACCTTATGTCCGTCGCAGTGCCCCAGTACCAGATGCCCAGTCGGCACTACTTCTCAAAGAAAGGTGTGCCTGCGCTCCACCAGCATGTCGCACACAACATCACCGCTTCTTTGAGAAACTCTGTGTGTGACAGGGTGCATTTCACCACAGACACTTGGACGAGTAGGCATGGACAGGGGCGTTACATGTCGCTGACTGGGCACTGGGTAACTATGGTGACAGCAGGACAAGGGGCTGCTGTCCAAGTCTTGCCGTCCCCACGAGTTGTGCGTCAATCCTCTTTATGTCATTTTTCCTCCACTGCTTCTGCCTCCTCAACCTCCTCTCGGTCTTCCACCTGCACCCAAAGCCTGTCTGGTCATGCCACAAGCTTTCTAACTGCGCAGAAGGGATCCTGCACACCTCCTTACTATGCTGGCAGTAGGGCTCAACGTCATCAGGCGGTTTTTACATTGAAATGTCTGGGAAATGTGAGTCACACAGCTGAGGAGTTGTGGTCAGCTCTGGAGAACCAATTTCATGAATGGTTGTCTCCACTGGACCTGAAACCAGGGAAGGCCGTGTGCGACAATGCTGCAAACCTGGGTGCGGCCCTTCGCCGGGGCAATGTCACACACGTGCCTTGTATGGCTCACGTGTTGAACCTGGTTGTCCAGCAATTTTTAGCCCACTATCCCAGACTAGATGGCCTTCTGCAGAGGGCACGGTCGCTGTGTGCTCACTTCCGCCGTTCGCATCCCGCAGCTCAGCGACTTACATCTCTACAGAAGTCGTTGGGCCTGCCACTTCACCGGCTAAAATGCGATGTGCCTACCCGGTGGAATTCAACTCTGCACATGTTGCAGCGACTGTGGCAGCACCGACAAGCCCTGGTGCAATACGTTCTGACGTATAGCCTGGGCCAACGAGATTCAGAGGTGGGGCAAATCACGCTGGAGGAGTGGTCTCAGATCAGGGACCTATGCACCCTTCTGCACAGTTTTGAAATGGCGACGAAGATGTTTAGTGCTGACGATGCCATTATCAGCATGACTATTCCGGTGATTTACATGCTGGAGCACATGTTAAACAGAATTCGGAGTCAGGTGGTGGCACAAGAGGAGGTGGAGGAAGTAGAGGAGGAGGAGTTGTATGCGGAAGGGCTAACATCTGCAAGGTCCAGACGGTCGGCAGCACCAAGGCGGCAGGCATGTGAGGGTGGGGGAGATGGTTTAACCAGGGCGCATGGTAGCAGCCAAACTAGTGAGGAAGGTGCAGGAGCCCAGGAAGAAGTGGAGGACGAACTGATGGAAGACTCATCAGATGAGGGAGACCTTGATCACATTTCTGTTGTGCGAGGTTGGGGGGAGAGGACAGAGGAAGGAAGCATGATTGTTACCTCGCCACCAACACAACAGGGACTTGGTGCTCCTGGATGCGCAACACACATGAGTGCCTTCTTGCTGCACTACCTGCAACATGACCCTCGAATTGTGAGAATTAGAAATAATCCTGACTACTGGGTTGCCACACTGTTAGATCCCCGGTACAAAAGTAAATTTGCAGAAATTATTCCTGCCATAGAAAGGGATGCACGCATGCAGGAGTATCAGCAGAGACTGTTGCAGAATCTTACATGTGCTTTTCCACAAAATACCAGTGGTGCACGTAGTGAATCTCACAGTTCCAACTTGCCAACCGTGGGACCGTCAAGTGTTCAGCACTCAAACCGTAACAGAACCACAGTATCTGCTGGTAACATCAATTTTGCGGAATCATTTCACCACTTTTTTAGCCCATCCTTTGCAAGGCCACAGGAGACAAGAAGTCTGACACATAGTCAACGCCTAGAGACGATGGTACAGGAGTATCTCCAAGTAAACATTGAAGCCACGACTGTGTCACTGGACCCTTGCTCTTTTTGGGCTTCCAATCTGGATAAATGGCCGGAGCTAGCCACTTACGTCTTGGAGATCTTGTCATGCCCCGCAGCCAGCGTTCTGTCTGAACGTGTGTTCAGCGCTGCTGGTGGTGTGCTGACAGATAAGCGCACGCGGCTCTCCACTGATAATGTAGACAGACTCACGTTCATAAAGATGAACAAATCATGGATCCGAAACGACTTTTCTACCCCTGTGTCATCCTGGGAAGAGTAAAAGCTTGATGATTGGTTAAAATCACCCTACCAACCGTTTTAAGCTTTCAAATTACTAATCATGTTTATCTGTATCTTGACTGGAAAATAATTTGGGCTTTGTAGCAGTGTGCAGCACTGATCCTATTAGGCCATCTATAATAAGCTTCACCAGATTTAAAATTAAAAATAATTTTTAGCTGCATCTAGCCCGGAAAATAATTTTGGGGCTCCGAGATGCGCAAGACACATAAGTGCCTTCTTGCTGCACTACCTGCAGCATGACCCTCATATTGTCAGAATTCGAAGTAATCATGACTACTGGGTTGCCACACTCTTAGATCCCCCAAACTTTTCGATCAACCTTTTCATTTTAATAAAGACCAAAAAAATGGTCATTTTTGAAATTATAAGCATTAGCAGGTTGTTAGAAACTGAAATCAAACAGTTTTCAACTCAAAACTTTATTCTAGGTGATGTTACATTTTCACATAGGACCCCTTGTTCGAAAGGAGCTTCTGAACTCTCTCGTCCATTGAATTTGTCAGGTTTTGGATGGTTTCTGCTTCAATTGTTTTGCATGAGGACAGAATACCCTCCCAGAGCTGTTGCTTAGATGTGAACTGCCTCCCGCCATCATAGACACTCCTTTTAATGATGCTCCAAAGGTTCTGAATGGGGTAGAGGTCAGGGGAGCATGGGGGTCACACCATAAGTTTGTCCCCTTTTATGCCCATATCAGCCAGAGATGCAGATGTTTTATGTGCAGCATGAGATGGTGCATTATCATGCAGAAAAATGATCTTGCTGTGAAATACACGGTTCTTCTTCTTGAACCATGGCAGGAAGTGCTGTTTGAGAAAATCCACATACATTATGGAGTTCATCTTTAGCGCCTTCAGGGATCCTAAAGGGGCCGACAATCTCTCTCCCCATGATTCCAGCCCAAAACATTACTCCACCTCCTCCTTGTTGGCGCTGTAGCCGTGTTTGCGTGGGGTGTCCATCAACCAGCCATCCTCCACTCCATTCATCTGGACCATCGAGCGCTGCACGGCACTCATCCGTGAACAAAACAGTTTTGAAATCAGTCTTCATGTAATGTTTGGCCCACTGGAGCCATTTCTGCTTGTGTGAAGTGGATAGAGGAGGTCGACAGGATGGCGTATGCACAGCTGCAAACCTCTGAAGGACCCTGCATCTTGTTGTTCGGGGGACGTTGGAGGCACAAGCAGCTTCAAAAACTTGTCTGCTGCTATTGACGCGCCCCCTGGGACATATTCCTTTTTGAGGGGAATACCCGGCACCGGATCAGATGGGGGGTTGTAGTCTCCGAGCGGCTGTGACCCGGTCCCGTGCCCAGGGCGTCAAGCTCAGTGTTATGTGGCAGTCCTACAGATGTTATTAAGAGTTCTTTTGTGTCGACTACGCCACCCGTTGTGATGCGGTCACTGTGGCCGCCGCTGCAGCAGGGTCCGCTGAGGCTGATGGTGGATGCGCAGCTTGGTGGAATAACCCCCAACGGGAGGGGTATAGCCTCAGAGGGGACAGGCGCAGAGGATGGGGGTTGTGGTGGTGCGGTGCAGCCGGCAATGAAGACAGACTCGGGTTGTGCAGTTAAGGGTGTTTACTTACTGCAGATGTTGTACTGGTCACTCCAGCTGCTAGTGACCACCCGAGCCGTGCTGCGTCCACCAGGTCCTGGATCCAGCCAACCCCCAAACAAGTCCGGAGCGTGGCCCTGAGCTCTCCCTCTGTCCTTTCTTCAGCCGTCCCCACCAGGGATTCACCTAGGTCCAGCTCCCTCGGGCCTTCTTTTGGGACACCCTTGGCCCTGGGTTCCCTGACCCTGCATGTGGTGTGCCTTCGGGGTGAATGTGGTGGGTGACCGTGACAGACACTGCCCACGGTCTCCGGTCTCTGGCTGGGGATTGTTTTTGCCCCCACCAGCTTGGGTTCCGGTACCCTGATGCTGACTCCTCACCCGGTGCTCTAATTTGGGTTCTTGGGTCCCTTCAGTCTTCCCCCTCTGGGTCTTTCTCTGCTCCACTCTCTCTCTCTCCAGGGCTGCTGTTTCCTGCTCTCTGCATCAGACTTGTCCTCTGCAGCTGACTGACTCTCTGCGTCTGACCCTGATTCTAGTTGGTGCCCTCCTTATATATCCCTCTATGTGTGAGCTCAGGTGACCAGCACCCAATGAGCTCCTATCACTACCCAGACTGCTCCCCCTATCTGCCCCTACACTACATGGGATGTACCACCCCCCTCCCACTCCAGCCAGGAACAGGCTCGGTTGTACCTGCACATTTCTAAGTGGGAGTACCGTCGGCCTGCTCCTCTGGAATGGGATGTATGTAGTGCATGCAGTCTATCTGAGCTCAGTTCCACACTCCATCCTTACCCGGGAGTGGAATATCACACCTCTGGGTTGAGGTGCAATACCCCTGTAGCAGCCGAATCCTCAGGGTGCTACATTCCCCCCTGGTAAATCACAGCACGTCCTCGGGCTGTAAGACATAAAACACCAAAAACATACAAAATTTTTCATATAAACATATAAAACATATAAAACATTATATATATAACATATCTTATCAGATAAAACTTTCTCGTAGACTTCTCTTGTCTCTGGTTCCTCCTCCGGACACTGTGCAACGTGTCCGGGAAAAGTGCGACAGTCTCTTTGAAAAACTGGTTTTCAATAAAACCGGTAGGGGGCGCTTTAGGAAGCGCAACTATATACAGGGGAAGTTGGAAGTTGGCCGCTCTCAGTCCTCGGCCAGGTAGAGGGAAGGGAATGGCTGCTCACAGTCCTCAGCCTGTAGGATGAAGGGGTTAACGGGTAAACAGTTCCCTGGTCCCAACGGGGACTATTTTAGCAGCAACAGTTTCAGTTTCTATATACCCCGATCGGGTAACTATTTACAGCTCCTGCTCTGCCGCACTCAACGGCGTCTTCCTCCTGCTCTTTCTTGATATGATGTTTCTTCAGACCCGTCCGGGTCCTCTGGCTCCTCCTCCCCGTACCGCAACTCCTCCTCCGTCAAGCGGTGTACGTGGAGGGCGTAAGGTCCTTTGGCACACTTGTGCCGGGTGAAAGTGACCTCATCTCCGACGTAGAGGTCACGGCCTTTGTGACCTTCCGGCAGGTGGGACTCGACGTCTCTGCGGGTCACAAAAACGTCACCGCGGTTGTTACGGTCCCGAATAAAGCCCCACCCATGCTGCGGGTTGAACTTTATCACTGTCCCGATGGTGCGGGGACAATGCGCTGCACGGGGGTTCCTCCTAGTCCGGCTCTTCTGCTCCGCGCTCCGGATTTGGGCCTGTTGTTCTCTGACCCGCCTCTCCTCCCGTTCTCTCTTAAACTCTGCCAGCTGTTGACGGCAACACTCTGTACGTTCAGCTGCGGCTGCCCGAGTTTCTCCGGTGAACCCCATCAAATCTTCTCCCGTGGGGTCCCACACGAATTGGGCTTCTGCTAGAGGAGGCGAGACCCGAGCCACGGGCTTCGGAGCCGGGATTAGGGGCTCACACAAGGGCCCTAGTCTTTGCTGCCGCTCCAGCTCAGGGTACCCTTCGGGCCAGATGAAGGGCCGCCCGTCCGGCCATGTGAGCTGGCCGAAGAGGTCCTCCCCCAGGTGTGGCACCCTTGGTATTGCGGGCGCGGGCGCGGTGGTGATGGCGCCCGGGTTGCCCAGGCCTTGCGGCCAGGCCTGGGGCACCTGGAAGGTGAAGGGCACCGTTAGGACGGCGGCGCCCTGGGCTACCTGGCCTTGCGGCCAGGCCGGAGGCTCCGCGGAGGTAGGGGGCGCTGTTGGTGGTGCGGCGCCCGGGGGTACTAGGCCTTGCGACCAGGCTGGTGGTAATTCCTGCTTTGTCACGCTCCGGATCGAGGCGCGTGACGTCACAGGGGTCGCTGCGGCGGCTTCCGGTCGGGGCCTAGTCCATAGCGGTGACATGGCGGCTACGGGCACAGCAGGGGGACTTTCGGGCTCTGCGACGGGGAGCTGGGGCAGGTAAGCGGTGTCACGGCTTGGGGTATAGGCGTCCCCTTTACCTGCCTCCATGCGTTCGGCTCCCTCTTCGGCGCCGTCTCCGGCCTTGGGTCCTCCTGCGCCATCCTCAGAGGCGGTCTGCTTCCTCATCTCGGCTGGCGTGCTCCGGGTCTTAGTTTGCTGGGCCATCTCCCGGCTCCACTCCGCCAATATCTCGCGCTGTACCCGGGCCATCCTCCGTGCGAGGCCCTCCAGGGCAGTCTGTGCACACTCCCGGTCTCGGGGGAGCTGCGCTAAGATCTCCGCTAGACCTAGCGGGGTTGTGGACTCTAGCAGGCTCCTGACCATCGGGTCGGTGCTGCTCTGCTCGGCTTCCGGCAGGCTCCTGGCCAGCGGGCCGGTGCTGCTCTGCCCTCCTTCCTCGGTCTCTAGCAGACTCCTGGCCAGCGGGCCGGTGCTGTTCTGCTTTCTCTCCATCTCCGGGTGAGCTCCTCCGCTACTCCTTGTTAGACCTCTTGCCTCCGGGTGCGCTCGCTCCAGACTGCTCCAAGCGACACCCATCTTTTCTCTTCTCTTTCGTCTCCTCCCACTTCGAGGGCGGTCCCGGGGCAACTTGGTGACTGTCAGCTCCAGGGGCTGTTCTTTCACGCTGACAGACACCTCCAGCATCACAGTCTCTGTTGGTGGGGGCGGTTTCCACTTTTGGCGCCATTTTCTGTCCTGGCCCACGATGGGAGGTGGCCTCTTGCCCTCCTTTGGCACGCCCATAATGGCGTCCGCTGCTCTTCCAAGGCGGGAAATCTGCGGTTTTGGCGGGAAGCGTCGCCCAGTGGCGGGAAACTCTGCAGATGGCGGGAACAAGTTGGAAATGGCGGACAATCGGCGGGAAACGACTGGTGATGGAGTCCGATGGCGTGGACCCTCCGGAACCGGCGGGAGACTTCTTTCTGAGGTAAACTTGCACTTTTCTTCAGGCACGCAGTACCCGGGTGTTGCGGGCACGTAATCCTGCCGACTACGCCAAAGTTGACGCGCCCCCTGGGACATATTCCTTTTTGAGGGGAATACCCGGCACCGGATCAGATGGGGGGTTGTAGTCTCCGAGCGGCTGTGACCCGGTCCCGTGCCCAGGGCGTCAAGCTCAGTGTTATGTGGCAGTCCTACAGATGTTATTAAGAGTTCTTTTGTGTCGACTACGCCACCCGTTGTGATGCGGTCACTGTGGCCGCCGCTGCAGCAGGGTCCGCTGAGGCTGATGGTGGATGCGCAGCTTGGTGGAATAACCCCCAACGGGAGGGGTATAGCCTCAGAGGGGACAGGCGCAGAGGATGGGGGTTGTGGTGGTGCGGTGCAGCCGGCAATGAAGACAGACTCGGGTTGTGCAGTTAAGGGTGTTTACTTACTGCAGATGTTGTACTGGTCACTCCAGCTGCTAGTGACCACCCGAGCCGTGCTGCGTCCACCAGGTCCTGGATCCAGCCAACCCCCAAACAAGTCCGGAGCGTGGCCCTGAGCTCTCCCTCTGTCCTTTCTTCAGCCGTCCCCACCAGGGATTCACCTAGGTCCAGCTCCCTCGGGCCTTCTTTTGGGACACCCTTGGCCCTGGGTTCCCTGACCCTGCATGTGGTGTGCCTTCGGGGTGAATGTGGTGGGTGACCGTGACAGACACTGCCCACGGTCTCCGGTCTCTGGCTGGGGATTGTTTTTGCCCCCACCAGCTTGGGTTCCGGTACCCTGATGCTGACTCCTCACCCGGTGCTCTAATTTGGGTTCTTGGGTCCCTTCAGTCTTCCCCCTCTGGGTCTTTCTCTGCTCCACTCTCTCTCTCTCCAGGGCTGCTGTTTCCTGCTCTCTGCATCAGACTTGTCCTCTGCAGCTGACTGACTCTCTGCGTCTGACCCTGATTCTAGTTGGTGCCCTCCTTATATATCCCTCTATGTGTGAGCTCAGGTGACCAGCACCCAATGAGCTCCTATCACTACCCAGACTGCTCCCCCTATCTGCCCCTACACTACATGGGATGTACCACCCCCCTCCCACTCCAGCCAGGAACAGGCTCGGTTGTACCTGCACATTTCTAAGTGGGAGTACCGTCGGCCTGCTCCTCTGGAATGGGATGTATGTAGTGCATGCAGTCTATCTGAGCTCAGTTCCACACTCCATCCTTACCCGGGAGTGGAATATCACACCTCTGGGTTGAGGTGCAATACCCCTGTAGCAGCCGAATCCTCAGGGTGCTACACTATGACAAGGCTTTTTTGCCGCTGCTCTTTCAACCTGACGTAATTGCCTGTAGGAAAGAGTCCTCAATTTGCCCTTATCAGCACGCACACGTGTGTACTGTGAATCAGCTACATACTTCTTGATTGCCAAAACACTTCATCCTGATCATCGCACAATGTTGATTGTAGTCATGCCTTGACCTAAACACTCCACAATTTGTTGCTTCTCAGCAGCCGACACATCCTTTTTCTTTCCCATTTTGGCAGAAAATGTAGGCTGCTTAATAATGTGAGAGAGCCTTCTTAAGTAGTCTTGCCTTTCATTGGACACACCTGCCAAACTAATTAGCACAGGTGTCTGCAATTGCTTACAGTGATATAAAGAGCCCTGACACACATCACCATCAATGAGTTTAACTGACAAACAAATTCTTCCCTTATCACTCCTAAACACTTTTTGCATAATAATTTGGAACGCGGTGTACATGTGCTTTTCCACAAAACACCAGTGGTTCACGTAGTGAATCTTACAGTTCTAACTTGCCAACCGTGGTCTGTATGGAATTGTTCAATAAAGGGCCCAAAATTAAGATAACATAGATGGGAGAGGTCTCTATGAATAGGAATTCCTAAGTATTTGATACCCTGTGAGGGCCAGGCAAAGGGAAAGTTGGACTGGATGGAATCCTATATGGATTTAGGGAGGGAGACATCGAGGGCCTCAGATTTCGCTGCATTGATTTTAAAATTTTACCATGTAACAAAGTGATCTATTTCAGCCATAACAGCAGGGATGGATATATGTGATTGAGTGATATATACTAGGACATCATCAGCAAATAGAGAGCACTTGTACTCGGTGCCTCCCACCTCAATCCACCTAATATTGGGGTTATGGCGAATTGATGAGAGCAGGTGCTCCGTCACTAGGATGTATAAGAGAGGGGACAGAGGACATCCCTGCCTTGTCCCATTGGTGATTGTGAAAGGTGATGAAAATGTTCTGACGCACCCCCTGGGCCTTGGGACACCCGGAGCCGGACCCTTTTTGGTGGATGCTGGTGGTTGTAGTCTTCGTGGCGGCGATCCGGTTCCGTGGCTCAGGGCGGTCAAACCAGTGGCGGAACTATTTATGTGGTTTTGATGTTTAAATGTCCGACTACGCCACCCGTGGATTGCGGTCAGAGTGAACCGCCGCTACAGGGCAGACCGCTAAGGCTGGTGTTGTGGGTGCAGCAGAGCGTAGCATAACTCCCCACGGGAGGAGTATAGCCTCAGGGCAGTGTATGCGGAGGATGGGGGTGATGGTGCAGGGCAGCAGCAGTAACGACACGGAGTCAGTGATGCAGTTCAGGGCCTTTACTCACAGTTCTTATTATCCAGACCACGTCTGCAGGTAACGGCTGCCCACGTCGTACTGTGCTCACCAGGTGAGGGGCTCAGACAACTCCCAGATAACTTTGGAGCGCTTCACAGGACCCCCTTTGTGTGTCCTTTGTCTGGCCTTTCTTACCAACACTTCTGTCCGGCTGCCTCTGGCCTCCTCTTGGTAAACTTGGCGCCAGTTTCCCTGACCCTATGTGGTGCCTTCCTAGCGGGTGGAGCAAGGGGCTGCGCCACATAAAATGTCAGAGCCTCCGGTTTCTAGCTGAGGGTCGTTTCCTGCCTCCACTAGTTCGGGGACCGGTCTCCCCCTTTGGCCTGACCCCTCCACACAGGTGGATTCGGGCGTGCGGTGGCGACTCGCCCGTCCGCACCCCTGGGATCCCTTCATTCCTCGTTCCTGGAGCCTTCTCCGCTCCTCTTCCTTCCTTCTCCCTCTTGCAGGCCTGGGCCTCTGTTACTAGGCCCGCCTCCGGAGCAGAGCTCATGCAGAGCCCCTGCTCCCTGCCTCTTCTGCTCAGACTTCTCTGCACTGAACTAAGATGGTGCCCACCTTTTATACTCCCTTCTCAATGCACCCAGGAACTGCTTCCTCCCTGCTCCTGCACTGCAGGGTTCCCCTTCCTCAGTGTTCCCTCCCCCCACTCCAGCCAGGGACAGGGACTGTCGTGCCCATCTCAGGGGCATATTGGTCGCCCTGCCCCACGGCAATGTGGTGTAATGCATGCAGGTGTCGGGTCCTGATCCACACTCCATCCTTATCTGAGAGTGAGATATCACACCTCTGGGTGAGGTGCAATACGTCTGTAGCAACCGAGCCCTCGGTGCTACAGTTCCATTTATCTTCAGCCTAGGTGACGTATTGTGATACAGGGCCGTGATTTTGGCTATAAAAGGGTCCCCTAGACCCCTACCCCAAGCTTTTTAAGAGAATCATATATGGCGTGCCAGGAGACTCTATGGAATGCTTTCTCAGCAT
Organism: Phyllobates terribilis; assembly: GCF_046119375.1. Classification (NCBI taxonomy): domain Eukaryota; kingdom Metazoa; phylum Chordata; class Amphibia; order Anura; family Dendrobatidae; genus Phyllobates; species Phyllobates terribilis. The sequence goes on along the minus strand of NW_027362767.1, from coordinate 96,387,530 downwards.
CCAACGAGAGTATCTACTTACAAATTTTTAACTGCATCTAGCCCAGGAAATACTTTGTGCCTAGTAGCAGTGTCTGCTAGTCAGCGGATTATCCCGGCTGTTAAGCAAGCTACACCACCTGTAGTTTGGACACTTAATTTTTTCAAAGGAAATGCTTCGGGACCACGGGATACTTAGTGAAGAGCATCAGGAGGCACCCCAAGGCATAGGGGCTGGGACTGGCACTAGGATGCCTTGCGGTGGACAGCCGAGCTCGATCCTTATAAAAGCTTTTTAACTGCAGCAGCTTTAGTGGACGCTACTGGAGCTGGAATTACGCGGCTGCTGGCATGAGACTTGCCCTCCAATAGATCCTTGTAAATGGATTTAAAGTGTATTCATTCAAATTAGAGGGATAATTTAAATTAAAAAGCTTAGAGCTGCCTCCACCACAGGGGGGCTCTCTCGACCCACCAGCGGACAGGCACCAGTATTGGGAGAGGGGGGCTGGCCGTCAGGGTTCACCGCGGCTCTGGCACAAACCCGGCGACACAGAGGTGGCACGGGCAGGAGCGGACTGGCCGTCTCGGCTTCTCATTTTTTGGATTTTAGAAGGGCATGACATGCCTATATCTGTGTCTCCCCCTCCTTTTACTCCTCCACCTCTTTTCTTTTCGCATGACTATATGTACTTGTCACTTTTCCATGTGTTAGTTGTGTCTTCTGAGCAGTTTGTCAGCTTTTGGACACCTTTGAAGGTGTTTTCTATGTGTTTCTATGTGTTTTTGTTTGCCTGCCATTGGTTTTAACGGTGTTCGAAGGTGTTCGACGAACAGTTCGGCGAACACACGGGTGTTCGACGAACCGAACCGAACTCGAACACTACGGGGGTGGCTCAACACTAGTAATAATCTAGTTTCCTGCTAGATTTTCCAACTTCTCATATGATGTTTAGCTTAGAAAAACAACGCCTCAGAGGAGATCTCATTTACATGTATAAATATATGTGTGGTCACTACAGAGGACTGGCACATGACTTATTCCTTCCAAAGACCATACTAAGGACCAGGGGGCACTCATTACAGGTGGAAGAAAGGCGATTCCGGCACCTAAACAAGAAAGGGTTCTTTACAGTCAGAGCAGTTGGGCTCTGACTGTAGTCAAGACGTAGTAATGGCCGACACTATAACTGCTTTCAAAAAAGGGATGGGACGATTTCCTCAATACACATAACATTGTGGGCTACGGTTAAATTAGACAAAATATTACACCTATAGTAGTACGTTTAATATGATAATAGTAATTACATAACTAACATCATAACTAGGTTTGATCCAGGGTTCTAGGACTGATCGCCTTTTCTCGGGGTCAATAAGGAATTTTTCCCCGTGATGCAAATTGGCTGAATTTGTCCTGGGGATTTTGCCTTCTTCTGGATCAACAGATTTATGCATAGGGGTTTTAGTAATACCATTATTGGAATCACAAGAGTAATACAAAATATAAAACTGATTAAAAAATTATAACCTTGTTCATTTATAATTGTAATAGTGCATCAGTGATAAAAGTGGTGATAATACATTTGTGAGGCATAGTCCCAGTAAGTTAGTGTAGGGAGTACATTTGGGGGAGAAAGGTTGAACTGGATGGACCTAGGTCTTTATTCAACCTATGCTACTATGGTTTAAATGTTAGGAATATTGGTTCTGTGCTCCCACCTGGGAATGTATCAGGTCTGGTGCTACACCTCTGGGGTCGCAGGTGCCGCCATTATCCTGACCCTGGAGGCGGAGGTACTACACGTGCAGAGAAACCATCCCAATCTTATGAAGCATCGCGTTTTGGTGTTGTAGAATGTGTGAGGATGTGGGACACTGTGTCTCACTGAATTCTCACTGAACATGGGACACTGTGTTCCCCGGTTGCCAGGCAACGCAGGACGCTGCTGTGGCTGGCATTAGACAGTGGTGGAATTGTGTCCTGCTGTGCAAGCTAGCAGGGAGTGGTTGTCTGGGGATGATTTGGAGGTATTAAACACCTGATCATTAGGCGGGCTATTTAACCCTGTTCCCTGTCAGTCCTTTGTGGTTTATTGCAGTTCCTATGTGCTGTGGTGGTGACTGGTGCTAGCAGTAGTGTTGCTATCTTTTCAGGGGGATTCTTATTTTCTCTTCTGGTTACACTTCCTGGGGTTCTTGCATACGAGCTACTCACCTGGTCCATGACTAGGTACTGACCGCGTCACCAGACGCCAGCTGTCCGGTGACAGTGGGCCTGGAAAGGGCTTTGCTAAAGTCCTCTTTCCATTTACTGGGAGCTGGGTGAAGAGTATTCCCAGCCCTCAAGGGCTCACCTAGCTGGGCAGCTTGCACCAAGTGTGTCTGTGGCTGCGCCTTTGCTGGTTTGGTGCCAGTCTCTCTGTGTTGCGCATAACAATAAAATGCTGTCCCACCCCTGTGTTGTCAATATGATCACTGCATCCCTAGATGAATTCATTGAGAGGTGTAGTTTGTAAAATGGGGTCACTTATGGAGGGTTCGTCTGTTCTGGCATCTCAGGAGCTCTACCAATGTGACATGGCACCCTCAAACCAGTCCAGCAAAATCTGAACTCCAATATGGCGCTTTTTCCCTTCTGAGCTTTGCACTGTGCCTCAAAAGTAGTTTTTGACCACATATGTGGTATCTGCATACTCAGGAGAAATTGCACAACAATTTTTGGGGTCCATTTTCTCCTGCTATCTTTGCGAAAATGAAAAGATGTGGTGATAAAACAACATTTTTGTGGAAGAAAAGATATTGTTTTCATTTTCACAGATCAACATTGTAAAATTCTGTGAAGCACCTGTGGGTTCAAGGTGCTCCCCACACGCTTTTTACTTTGCCGCAAAAGTAGTTTTCCTCCACATATGGTGTATCAGTGTACTCAGGAGAAATTGCACAACAAATTGTATGGTGCATATTCTCCTGTTACCCTAGTGAAAATAAAAAAATTGGGGCTAAAAGAACATTTTTGTTGGTAAAATTAGATTTTTTATTTTCACGGCTTAACATTATAAACTTCTGAGAAGCACCTGGGGGTTCAAGATGCTCACCACACATCTAAATGAGTTCCGTGAGGGGTCTAGTTTCCAAAATGGGGTCACTTGTGGGAAATTTCTACTCTTTAAGCACATCAGGGGCTCTCCAAATGCAACATGGCGTCCACTAATGATTCCAGAAAATTTTGCATTCAAAAAGTCAAATAGCGCCTTCCCTTCTGAGCCCTGCTGTGCACCCAAACAGTAGTTTTTCTCCACATATTGGGTATCGGCATACTCAGGAGAAATTGCACAACAAATTGCATGGTGCAATTTCTCCTGTCAGCCTTGTGAAAATAACAAAAAATTGGGTCTAAAGTATTTAGATTTGAGAGTCCTCAGTGGTTGATGGCTAACTGAAAAGATGGTAACAAATTGCAAGCTTTTGAGACTACTCAGGCCTCTTCATCAGGCAAAGAATAACACAAAATCTGAGGAATTACATATTTATATACAACAGCAAAAAGGAATAATGCAATAGATGAGACAAGTGACATGAAGCAAAACTATGAGTATGGGAAGAGAGAGAAAGAGTTGTGGTTGTAAATATTTGAGCATAGATAAAGAGTGTGAAATTTTAATGGTCCTGTAATTGAAGTCTGATCCATGGTAGTGATGCCCCGCCAAGTCTGGGAAGCATATTCCTTAGTTGATGTAGAATGACATAAATTCACGCGACACATTCATTTCTGCACTGAGTGTGTCAAAGGTTGTCATGGGTTTGTATTCCCAAATTTTTCTGTCTCTCTGAGATTTGAAGTTACCTTTTAATACCATATGCAAATTGCCTCTTCAGAGATGAAGAGGACTTTAACTCTATAGCGCAAACTATTGGAAGCAGCAATCCTACAAGTCACAATCGACCCTTTAACTAGTCTTGCAATATGAATTAGGATAATAGCCAAATCAGAATCTGATCACACCACAGCTCCTGGGCAGATGAGGAGGCAAAAGAGCGTATACAGACAGGACAGCAGGGTATCACAGCTGATTCTTTTTGTGAGGCAAATTATTTCACTGCCTGTTTTTAAGCAATGTTTAACTTAAAAGAAAGAATAAATTGAGATCCTGTGCTGTCCTATCTGTATACTCTTTTGCTTCCTCCCCTGCCCTGGAGATGTGGTATGATCAGTCCATGTTCCTGTAAAGTCAGACACAGCCATTACACAGTAAACCGCAGGTGCACATTTATAAGATTATCTCCGCACAAGAACATTTTTAATAATCATATCCAATTGTGGAACTTATTATTATTAAAATATCTGTTGATTAAAATGTTAATTGAAATTAAGTTTGTGGGAAAACCCCTTTTAAGTGTCAATGGATAAAAAGTTCAGACAGTCCACTTGCTTCAGTTTAAAAAAAAAGGAACGAGAAAAAAACTCATGCAACCAGTATGACACTTGAGAAACATATCTGTCCATTTCCCTGGGATGGTAAGACTCAGACAGATGTGTGAATCTAGCCTAAGATGGATTCATAATACAGCTGTGTGCATGAGCCCTTGTATACACGACTGTAAAGCCAATTACCCATCTTAGAGATTACAGCTGCAGTGGGGGTGGCAATGTTTGTTCGTAGCCGCATTAGGGGGGAGTAATGTTTGTTTACACACTTCTCACTGACAGACATCAGAGGAAATCTATGGAGGTTTATATATGTATCTGTCCATATAGACAAGTGTATGGAAACAAACAATATTTCTTGGCTGTCCTGCTATTTATAAACACAAGAATGAGCGAATTCTACACGCTCAGGTTGACTTTATCTGCACGAATGTTCCAAGTGGTGCAGGACAATGGTTACTTTATGATTTTTGTCTGTAAAGTGCTGCGGACTATGCTGGTACCATATAACTATCAAAATAAATAATGTCTTTGTTTATGGAAGTCATGTTGGCTTTGACACTGTCATTTTCCAGCTTTTTACACAATTGCCTCAGCAGTTAACAATTGACTTTATTGTTGGAAACTTCATAGAGGCTGAAACGCTGCACACTTCTTTAATTTGTTTTAGACCATATGAAAGATGCCGAAATTTTCCCTGAATAGGGTTTCTATAGATTTGCATAACATTTGCATAACATTTGCATCTCATTAAAGTTTACAGTATGTAGGTCTGTTGCAAACATTGCCTTCTCATTAGCACAAAGAGCGCACTAGTATTCTGAGGACGTTTACATTCCTATGCATTTATGTCATGAAAATAAGACTAGTTTCCAGGAGAATTTCTTTTCCAGTTCTGAAATTTAAGTTCATGATATAACAGTTTTGGTGGTCTAAAAATTTGGGAAGTTAAATGAAAACCATCATGGCTATCATTACATTTCTTACAGGGGGTTGTCATCCTACTTTCTAACACCCCTGAAAGGCAAATCTTTCTAGTTTTTAAAATGCTAGGTAACAGATCGCTATACTTGTTGTCTGTCACCCAGTGCCTTACGTTTTAGGCATTTTATGTGTATTACATTATTATATTACATTATATTATACATTATTTACATTATTATTACATTATTTACATTTATATATATTACATACATTATTATAATATACATTATATATTATATTAAATTATTAAATTATATGTATTTATTATATACTACATTATGCTAAAAAGGTATAAATTAAAATACATAAAATTAATAAAAACACAGAGGTTTTGCATGATTTTAGGTACAAAGAACCAATTTTTTTGGCTCCAGCTTAATATAATCTTTCTTGTTATGCGCAATGAAAGATTGCCATGAGGGTCTTTGCCACGAAAATCTGTTTAATCGGTCAAAAAGATTTACCAGCATGCTAGAAATTTCTGTGATTCTTCAAGAGCTTGTGGTGTCTGAAACCATGTATGTAAATGGCAGGACTCCAAATCACTGGAAGGATGTTTGCAAATAAATGCACAGGGAAACGTAGATAAAATCTAAGATTTACATTGAGAACCACGTGATGGCATTATTACTCATATTAGAAGACGAGGACTGGGGTACATCTTGGTCTGGGATCCTAAAGTCAAAGTTTATTTCCATATTGAAAGGTGGTCATCTAGCATTTACATTTCTGATGGTTGGTGGTCCGACTGCTGGGAGTCCCACTGATGTCGAGAACAGGGAACTGAAATTCCCCATCAGAATGAAGCATCGGCCGTACAAGCGGAACACAGATCCTTTCATTTTCTATGGGATTGCTGAGATAGCAATTCACTAAAAAGATCACAAATCCCCCAAAAAATAAGAAAAAAAGAAAAACTTACCAATACCTGGTCACAATACAGATGTACCGCAGAATACAGCAGACCCCAAAAATAAAAGGTTAAGACAGTGTGGCACCCCAGGGGTCCGGTTGCCAGAGTGGCATTGCCTCCCTCACAAGGGGTGATGCCATGCCTAGAAGCAAGGAGGAGTGCCCTAATCAAGTATACCAGCATACAACACTTTCCTGGCTCCAGACCAGAAAGGGGAGCTCCTCCCCAAAGAGTGAGTTGAGAGGAGTTGGAGACAGGACAGTGTAGCACCCTGAGGACTCGGCTGCTACAGGGGTATTACACCTCAAGCCAGAGGTGTGGTATTCCACTCCCGGGTAAGGATGGAGTGTGGGACTGAGCTCAGATAGCTGCATACACTACATACATCCCATTTCCGGGGGACAGACCGACGGTACTCCCACCAGTATATGTGCAGGTACGACAGTGTCTGTCCCTGGCTGGAGTGGGAGGGGGGTGGAACATCCCAGTAGTGTAGGGGCAGATAGGGGGAGCAGTCTGGGTAAGGCTAGGAGCTCATTGGGTGCTGGTCACCTGAGCTCACACATAGAGGGAGTATATAAGGTGGGCACCATCTTAGATCAGGGTCAGTCTTCTGTAGAGGGTCAGTCAGTCCTGAGAGAGGTCCAGGAGCGCCTGCAGAGAGAAGAGAGAGAGGAGAAGAGAAGGACCCAGAGGGGGAGAAGAAGGAACCCCAAGAACCCAGTATACAACCAGAAGGGTGAAGGGTTGGCACGCAAGGGAACCGGATCCCAAATTAGTGGAGGAGAGAAACTACCCTCAACTAAGAACCGGAGGCTGCGACATTACATGTGGAGCAGCCCCTCACCAAGTCCACTAAGAAGGCACACCGAGCATAGGGTCAGGGAAGCCAAAGAAGGTTCACCCAACAGGAGACCCGAGGGAGCCGGACATAAGTGGACCCCTGGTGGGAACGGCCAGTAGAGAGGACAGTCAGAAAGGGAGCTCAGGACCATGCTCCAGAATTGCTTGGGGGTTGGCCGAGTCCAGGACCTGGTGGACGCAGCACGGCTCGGGCGGTCACTCAAGGCCAGAGTGACCAACAGAACAGCAGTAAGTAAAAACCCTGAACTGCACAGCCCGACTCTGAGTCTTCTTACCATCCACACTGCACCACCACTACCACCATCCTCTACACCTGACCCCCTGAGGCTATACCCCTCCCGTTGGGGGTTATACTACCACAGCTGCACATATACCACCAGCCTCAGCGGACCCTGCTGCAGCGGCGGCCTTTTGACCGCAAATCAACGGGTGGCGTATTCGACACTAAGAACAACTAATAACATCTGTAAAGACTGCCACACACTGAGTTTGACACCCTGGGCACGGACCGGGTCGCCGCCACTCGGAGACTACAACCCCAATCTGATCCGGCTCCGGGTAATCCCCAAACAGCACTGGCCCAGGGGGCGCGTCAACAGCAATGAGGAAGGGCTTGGGGAAGGGAGCTGTGTACAAGCTCACCCCAGAGGAGAGAAGCACAAAGGAACTGGACACTGGAGTCTGTGGTTGTACGGGCACTGAAGGCCCAGCAGCAGAATCCAGAGGGCAAGAGACTGCAGGTCTCCTGGCCCCACCAGACGCCCAGAGGCACAGCAGCACCATATGGTCCAGCACCGCCATGTGGGAGCGACACTTGAGGAAGGCCCGAGCTGCCTGCCATACGGGTGAGGAAAAAGACGTTTTTACTCAGGGACGAGGGCCGCAGCATAGCTTTAAGCGGCAGGGCCAAGGAGAATAGCGCAGAGGGAAGGCCTACAACTCCACCTGGTGAGTTGGATCCCCAACTTGCTTCCAGGCCGCCCAGACTTCCACTACCAGCTAGTACCCGTGCCCCGGTCTGCTCTGCCAAACAGCAAGTAAAGCTAAGAGGAAACCGCCATTAATGTGTTGTCTGTTCATTGTTCATTACCTGCGCCCTCAGCCCTGCACAACACTGTCCCAGCCGACAACATCTACTCTTCAAATCATCTACACTGCCCCGCAGCTTAGCTCTGCCTGTGGAAAGCTGAACCAACCCCATATAGCCGCATACCACAGATGGCGTCACGAACATTATCTCTAAAAACTTTATTCCCCTTTTACTTTGCCTTTAATTGACTGCCCTGGGTCATGGACCAGGTCACTGCCACCGTGACATCCCCCAGCACCGACCGGCCCGGCTACCGAGTACCCCACGGTCCAGGGGGCGCGTCAACAGCATAAGTGTAAAATGCTGATGAACAAGCAGTCACAAACATGCCATCCATAACGGAGGTGGATGCTTAGCATTATAAAGTCACACCGCTATGTCTTGTGACACAGATACTAGTAGTGCAACATGCCGGCTTACAGCCTATTAGTGACATGTGGCGCCCCTGAGAGTCCAGTTGCCACAGAGGTACAGGAGGAAGCACTACCCAGGGCCCACACACTCACATCCAAAACTACACCACTCCATTAGGGAAGGTCCAGATTGCTCCTAAGGGAGAGCACAGACCCAGTCCCTGTTTGGAAGGTGGAACTAAGTAGAGGAGGTGGGTGGAGGAAGTAGTTTAGGGGAGCACTGAAGGAAGAGTATAAAAGGAAGGGTAGAAACATCTAGAAGGGTCATAGGAGCAAGAGCGCAGTAAGAGAGGACAGTGGAAGAGAGAGTTAGTCAGTCAGAGGAATTGGTGACAGGAGTCTGTCACAGGGAATGAGGAGAGAACACTGGAGCAGTGAGGAGGGCTCCAGAGAGAAAAAGGATCCTAGGGGCACGGGAAGTGCGGAGTCCACCCGTGCGCCTGAGTTCACGCTGACCATGAAGGGATCAGGTCGCAGTAGGGGACCGGCCCCAGACTAGTGGAGGGCTGCAAGACTCAGCTAGCAAACCGGAGGTTTCGGTATCTTCAAGTGCCGTAGCCAAAAACCACACACATTCGCTGAAAAGGTGGCCTTTTAGGACAAAAGCGTCGCCCAACAAGGCCCACAGCCACTGGCTCGGGACACTGTGTATGATGCGCAGGGCAGGAGGGCGAGAGCCAGCGCAGAGAGACGACCCGGGAAGGTACACAAAAATGGGGTCCCGTTCAAGTGCATCCAAGATATGAGAGATGGCTGGATCACTTCCCCGGAGGACACAGGACTCGGCGGGCTGTTATAATCTGGCAGTTGTAACCTGGAGCATCTGAATAACTGTAAGTAAACACTTGAAGACTGCACCTCGCTGTGTCCTTGACTTAATTGCTGCATCACCTGCCTTGCACAACACCAACATCCTAAATCTACCCTTTAACTGTCCTGAGGCCTAGCTCTACCCGTGGAGAGCTGAACCATCTTTGCTGCGTCACCAACAGCCTCAGTGAATCTGAACAGCAGTGGCGACCATCTATAGTCGCATACCATGGGTGGCGTCACAAAACTTTATCCCAAAAACATTATCCCCCAATTGACTTTTCTTTATTGACCGCCCTGGGCCACGGACCGGGTCACTGCCACCGTGACTACCCCAAAAAGGACTGGCCCAGCTACCGAGTACCCCACGGCCCCAGGGGGCACATCAACTTTGGCATCACGAACAGGATCTACCGACCCGTGGCCACGGACTGGGCCATGCCACCGTGACTACCCCAATAGAACCGACCGGCTTGGCTACCGAGTACCCCACGGCCCCAGGGGGCACGTCAGACACCCATACTATTAGATCAGGTGACTGCTCAGAACTTATGAGTGAACCCCACAAGGACAGACAGCCCAATTCTCGCCACCAATGCTACAGGGACTGGCTGCATCCTGCAAAGAGTAAAAATAAATGTGGCATTAGTTGATATTTTGGCAAAAATATGCAAGCTCAGAACCTGCAATAAGGGACTCCATTGTCTATGTCTATGACTATCAAATCGAGCACTCAGATTTTTTCAGCAGTTTCACAGACAATTAATGGAGCAGTGTGTAACATACCTGGCGGCGTCCTTGCATGGTGGTCCATCTCCCACTGTGCAAGAGAGCGCACTTGATCTCCTGTCCAGAGTGTCTCTCTGGCTTCCCTCCATGCTGTCTGTTTGTGTCTGTCTCTGCTGCTTAAGGGCGGCGCCCGATCACTTCCTGCTTTTTGTACCTGCTGTGGGTCACGCCCCTTGTGCGTCCTCAGCCTATTGCTGTCTGACACTTGGTATATAGCTCAGCAGCTCCCTTCTATCCCTGCCTGAGCATAAGTGTTTTCCTTCAGTGTGTGCTTGCACTCTGAAGGTGCCAGGTCCCGTCTTTGTTTCCTTGTCTGCCTTTCCTGGAGGCTGTATTTCCAGGCCTGTCTGAACTTAGTCCTGTATGTCTCCTGCTTTGCGGTATTAGTTCCCGTGTCTGAACTAAGTCCTGTATGTCTCCTGCTTTTCTGTATTAGTTCCCGTGTCTGAACTGAGTCCTGTATGTCTCCTGCTTTGCGGTATTAGTTCCCGTGTCTGAACTGAGTCCTGTATGTCTCCTGCTTTGCGGTATTAGTTCCCGTGTCTGAACTGAGTCCTTTCTGTGTATCTTGTCAGTCCTGTCTGAACACGCTCCTAGCCTGTTCCCCCCGCCTTCTAGGGGCCGATTACCTAGACCCGCTCCTGTCTCTTGTCAGTCCTGTCTGAACACGCTCCTAGCCTGTTTCTCCTGCCTTCTAGGGGCCGATTACCTAGACCCGTTCCTGTATCTCGTCTGACCTGTCTGAACTCGCTCCTAGCCTGTTCCTCTCGCCTTCTAGTGGCCGTTTTCCTAGACCCGCTCCTGTATCTTGTCTGTCCTGTCTGAACACGCTCCTTGCCTGTTCGTCCCGCCTCTCTGGGGGCAGTATTCCCAGACCCGCTCCTGTATCCCGCTGCAGTGTCGGTCTCCTCCGTACACTCAGTTCCAGTCTGAACTCTCTCCTATCCTTTACCTGTTTTTCCTCTATGTCCGTTCCCTTCCTTTTTCTGCAGAGTCTGAACTCGTACCTAACTCCTGCCTGTTGTCTCTGTACTCCCGTTTGTGAGTTTGTGGTCCACTCGCTACTTCACTGCAAGTACTCTGTGGGTGTCTGGCTCTGTCTTTCCCTTCCTGTCTGTTCCGTGTGAACAGAGTCCTGTCCTGCCCTGTTTCTGCCCGCTGCTCCGGCAGTCCTGTCCTGCCCTGCTTCTGCCCGCTGCTCCGGCAGTCCTGTCCTGCCCTGCTTCTGCCCGCTGCCCCGGCAGTCCTGTCCTGCCCAGCTTCTGCCCGCTGCTCCGGCAGTCCTGTCCTGCCCTGCTTCTGCCCGCTGCTCCGGCAGTCCTGTCCTGCCCTGCTTCTGCCCGCTGCTCCGGCAGTCCTGTCCTGCCCAGCTTCTGCCCGCTGCTCCGGCAGTCCTGTCCTGCCCTGCTTCTGCCCGCTGCTCCGGCAGTCCTGTCCTGCCCTGCTTCTGCCCGCTGCTCCGGCAGTCCTGTCCTGCCCTGCTTCTGCCCGCTGCTCCGGCAGTCCTGTCCTGCCCTGCTTCTGCCCGCTGCTCCGGCAGTCCTGTCCTGCCCTGCCTGTACCCTTCTGCCTGTATTGTTCCTGAGTCCCGGTGTGTACTGGGTCCTATCCCGCCTGTGTTCCTACCTGCTAGTGCCTCCTTGTCTGCACTCTTGCTGTGCTTGCCTATACCCCCCTGCCTGCTTACCCGCCTGCCTGCATAACAGTCGTGCCTGCCTATACCCACCAGTCAGTGTGCCAGCCTACCAGTCTGTTCCTGTATTCCCCTGTGTGGGTCAACAGCCGTGTCCGGGGTCTGTCCTGGAGTAGCACCTGGTCCCTCTGCTCGGTTCCTCCTTGGTGCACTGGCGTCGTATGCCGTCGTGCGACCCTGGTCGGATCGGGTGAATACCTAGTTACGCCCCTCCAGGCATTCACTCTCCGGCACGGTCCAGTGGAATCACTACCAATCACACGCACACGCCGCTTAGCCCGGGCGTGTGCATAACAGCATGCTCAGGCCATGGTTCCCGTTGAGCCCCACGGCCTTCGCCCTCTGAGAAGTTTTCCAGCGAATATATGCATTAAAATAAATAAATAAATTTTTTTTTCCCTTAGCTGAGTTCCAGGCGAATTACGCACCGTCCAGATGGATCTATCAGTTCTCGTTCCTGCGGATCCGCCACGTTACTATGGGGATCCAAGACAGTGTCGTGCATTTGTGGAGCAATGCATGCTACACTTTAAGGCCTACCCTCTTTATTTTCCTTCCGATTGGGCTAAAGTGGCCTTTATGATGTCTTACCTGGCGGGTGATGCCTTGGAATGGATCAACCCCCTATATGAAACACAGGATCCGATCCTCCGGGACCTAATGGCCTTCCTGGTGGCCTTTCTAATGGTCTTCGATGATCCTAACCCGGAGGCTCCTGCTGAAGCTTCACTTCCCAATATCCCGGAGCAGCCCCAATGGGTAATGTGTGTGGGTAGCGCAATAGTCCTCCAGCCCAATGAGACTACTGCCCACCCAGAATCCTCTCAGGGTGACTACGCTTTCCGGAATACTTCTCTCAACCTCAAGAGGCAGTCCAGACGTGCTAGACTTAGAGGCAAGCCGTCACGCCAGGGCCTGTCCTCCCTGAGACCTCCTGACCCCAACCTTGAAGTCCCTACTGAAGCTTCATCTCCCTGTATCCCGGAGAAACCCCAATGGGTAGTGTGCGTGGGTAGTGCACCAGTTCTCCTGCCCGAAGAGACTTCTGCCCATCCAGACTCCACACAGGAGAACTTCCTGCACCCGGCATCAGATGCTTCTCTCTCTTTAACCGGTGTGCATGTCCAAGGATGCTCCAAAGCTGTGGTTACCTCTGAGTCTGTGCACCTCTACTACCTGGCGGAGGATCCCCTGTTGCCTCCTGAATCCTCTGGGATACCACTCAATGACAAATGGAGAGAGACTTCTCTACACCCGGTACTCAATACTTTGTCCGCTTCGTCCTGTGAGCCTGACAATGGGTACCCCAAAGTGGTAGTTACCCCCGAGTCTCTACACCCCTCCGACCAGGCGGAGGACCTCCAGTTGTGTTCAGAACCCTTTGGGGTGCCACCTGGTGGTGAAAGGACAGAGACTCTCCTATACTCTGTACATGATACCTCGCTCGCTTCGTCCAGTGAGTCCAACCTAGTGTACTCCGAAGCAGAGGTTACTCCCGAGTCTCTACACCCCTCCGACCAGGCGGAGGACCTCCAGTTGTGTTCAGAACCCTTCGGGGTGCCACCTGGTGGTGAATGGACAGAGACTTTCCTATACTCGGTACCCGATACCTCGCCTGCTTCCTCCAGTGAGTCCGATCTAGTGTACTCTGAAGCAGTTGTTTTCTCTGAGCCTCTGCACTCTTCTGACCCGGCGGAGGACCTCCAGTTGTTTCCTGAATCCTCCGGGGTACCACCAGATAACAAAGAGACAGTGACTTTTCCTCATTATGTACCTGATAACCCGTCTATTTTTTCCTGTGAGCTTGACAAGATGTACCTCGAAGCAGAGATTACCCTCAAGTCTCTGTCCCCCTCCAACCCAGTGAACGACTGGTCCTCGAATTCCCTGCGGAAGATTCTGGCAGGCCTGAAGAAGAGGGGGCGTAAGGGGGGAGGTACTGTAACATACCTGGCGGCGTCCTTGCATGGTGGTCCATCTCCCACTGTGCAAGAGAGCGCACTTGATCTCCTGTCCAGAGTGTCTCTCTGGCTTCCCTCCATGCTGTCTGTTTGTGTCTGTCTCTGCTGCTTAAGGGCGGCGCCCGATCACTTCCTGCTTTTTGTACCTGCTGTGGGTCACGCCCCTTGTGCGTCCTCAGCCTATTGCTGTCTGACACTTGGTATATAGCTCAGCAGCTCCCTTCTATCCCTGCCTGAGCATAAGTGTTTTCCTTCAGTGTGTGCTTGCACTCTGAAGGTGCCAGGTCCCGTCTTTGTTTCCTTGTCTGCCTTTCCTGGAGGCTGTATTTCCAGGCCTGTCTGAACTTAGTCCTGTATGTCTCCTGCTTTTCTGTATTAGTTCCCGTGTCTGAACTGAGTCCTGTATGTCTCCTGCTTTGCGGTATTAGTTCCCGTGTCTGAACTGAGTCCTGTATGTCTCCTGCTTTGCGGTATTAGTTCCCGTGTCTGAACTGAGTCCTTTCTGTGTATCTTGTCAGTCCTGTCTGAACACGCTCCTAGCCTGTTCCCCCCGCCTTCTAGGGGCCGATTACCTAGACCCGCTCCTGTCTCTTGTCAGTCCTGTCTGAACACGCTCCTAGCCTGTTTCTCCTGCCTTCTAGGGGCCGATTACCTAGACCCGTTCCTGTATCTCGTCTGACCTGTCTGAACTCGCTCCTAGCCTGTTCCTCTCGCCTTCTAGTGGCCGTTTTCCTAGACCCGCTCCTGTATCTTGTCTGTCCTGTCTGAACACGCTCCTTGCCTGTTCGTCCCGCCTCTCTGGGGGCAGTATTCCCAGACCCGCTCCTGTATCCCGCTGCAGTGTCGGTCTCCTCCGTACACTCAGTTCCAGTCTGAACTCTCTCCTATCCTTTACCTGTTTTTCCTCTATGTCCGTTCCCTTCCTTTTTCTGCAGAGTCTGAACTCGTACCTAACTCCTGCCTGTTGTCTCTGTACTCCCGTTTGTGAGTTTGTGGTCCACTCGCTACTTCACTGCAAGTACTCTGTGGGTGTCTGGCTCTGTCTTTCCCTTCCTGTCTGTTCCGTGTGAACAGAGTCCTGTCCTGCCCTGTTTCTGCCCGCTGCTCCGGCAGTCCTGTCCTGCCCTGCTTCTGCCCGCTGCTCCGGCAGTCCTGTCCTGCCCTGCTTCTGCCCGCTGCCCCGGCAGTCCTGTCCTGCCCAGCTTCTGCCCGCTGCTCCGGCAGTCCTGTCCTGCCCTGCTTCTGCCCGCTGCTCCGGCAGTCCTGTCCTGCCCAGCTTCTGCCCGCTGCTCCGGCAGTCCTGTCCTGCCCAGCTTCTGCCCGCTGCTCCGGCAGTCCTGTCCTGCCCTGCTTCTGCCCGCTGCTCCGGCAGTCCTGTCCTGCCCTGCTTCTGCCCGCTGCTCCGGCAGTCCTGTCCTGCCCTGCTTCTGCCCGCTGCTCCGGCAGTCCTGTCCTGCCCTGCTTCTGCCCGCTGCTCCGGCAGTCCTGTCCTGCCCTGCTTCTGCGCGCTGCTCCGGCAGTCCTGTCCTGCCCTGCCTGTACCCTTCTGCCTGTATTGTTCCTGAGTCCCGGTGTGTACTGGGTCCTATCCCGCCTGTGTTCCTACCTGCTAGTGCCTCCCTGTCTGCACTCTTGCTGTGCTTGCCTATACCCCCCTGCCTGCTTACCCGCCTGCCTGCATACCAGTCGTGCCTGCCTATACCCACCAGTCAGTGTGCCAGCCTACCAGTCTGTTCCTGTATTCCCCTGTGTGGGTCAACAGCCGTGTCCGGGGTCTGTCCTGGAGTAGCACCTGGTCCCTCTGCTCGGTTCCTCCTTGGTGCACTGGCGTCGTATGCCGTCGTGCGACCCTGGTCGGATCGGGTGAATACCTAGTTATGCCCCTCCAGGCATTCACTCTCCGGCACGGTCCAGTGGAATCACTACCAATCACACGCACACGCCGCTTAGCCCGGGCGTGTGCATAACACAGTGGCTCGTGTGCACGGCCATCACTCCATTCCAACTGGGCATTTCAGAGCCAAGTGGCCAGATATTCACTAATCAGAAACTTATCACCTGGTAGATGGTAACTTTCAATGGGTCCTGGGATCAAATCCCACCAAGGACAACATTTGCAAGGGGTTTGTATGTTCTCCCCGTGTTTGTGTGGGTTTCCTCCAGGTTCTCCGGTTTCCTCCCACACTCCAAAGACATAGTGATAGGGAATGTAGATAGTGAGCCCCAATGGGGACAGTGATGATGTATGTAAAGTGCTGCGAATTATAATGGCGCTATATAAGCAAAGCATAATAATGCTGAGAATAACCCTTTAAGCTAACACATGCCTGGTTAATAGGGTGTCTCATCTTCTTTCGGTCTGCAGCTGCTGCAGTCAGCTGATTGCTAGAGGTTTACGTCACTGTACCTTCAGTAAACAGCCAATTTTCCCAGGGGAAGACTTATCTGGTTAGATATCTTCCAAATATTTGAGTTAAGCGTTTACAACAATCTCTGGGTTGACCAACCGTCCAAAAATTCCAGGACAGTCCTTAAAAATAGGGCACTTTTTTACCCTGTCCGTAAAAAAAATGATGGTGTCTGTGATTTTTTTGAAGCTGAAGAAACGTCTGCAGATAATTTTGATTGCAATTCTCAGCATTTTACAGGTCACAGGGAATGCAGCTGATGTCTTCATATCAGAATTATCAACTGTAGACCAGTATCCAGGGGCGAACATATCATTGGTGCAACCTGTGCAGCTATACAGGGGCTCAAGTGGTAAGGGGGGCACTACCACCTCCAAAGCAGGTGGAATTTTGCATTATGATGAGCTTTTAGACTGTAAAGGGCCCATCTATTGTTATTTCACAGGGTCCGTTTTTGATCTGTGTCCTCCAGTGCGTGTATCACTTATAATCAGAACAATTTATTATGGTTTTCCAATGTGTTCATAAAAAATATTGTCTGTCCATGATTTTTTCATAATCTGTCCAGAAGAAAATAAAAAGTCAAGTTGACAATCCTGTACAATCTGTGTAGTCTCGGCAGTAGTTTTTGAAATAAGCATATTTACATTTTTGTGTTTATATATCACCTGCACTGATACATTGTAACAAATTATCAGGACAGGAGGGATAGATATAAAGTGGTTGTCCTGAAGAAGGAGTCGGATTTGACTCTGAAACGCGTTGTCAAATAAATCACTTTTAATTTAGTTTGTTCTATGATAAGTTCCTGAATCAGCAGCGCACTTCAAGTCCACCTACTCTGGCTTTCTATTATATACAAATCTGTGGACGCTGCAGGATGGCATCAAAAGGATCAGTCTGTGTAACAGGGAGACATGGAGAGCAGTCTGTGTAAGAGGGAGGCATGGGGAGCAGTCTGTGTGGGATAGCAGACTATATGGAACAGCCTGAATGACAGAGTAGCATGGGAAGCAGTCGGTGAGAGAAAGGTGGGCATGAGGAGCAGTCTGTGTGAGAAAGAGGGGCATGGGGAACAGTTTGTACAGCATAGAAGGATATGAGGAGCAGTCTGTGAAATAACTGGGTATAATTGGATAGAAGTCAGTGTAACGTGAGGAGGACCATAGGGAGCTCCATGGACATTGCAGGATCGACAGGACACTAGGTATGCAACATTATCCTTCTATTTGCCCTAAACTCCCACAGATTAGTAAATTTCAGGGGTTGTCCAGTCCATATCAATAAGTCTGCAGTCACTCTGTGTGACTGCAGACTTGTGAATCCCATCAGTGCACACACTGTGCGTAACGGGGATTTTCTGGTTTCTGAGCCGGAACTGGTGGATATGTATGCATTATACATACTCCTGGCCAGTGGGCGCGGTCTCACTTCCAAACACATGTATAGAGCGAGGCTGCGCCCTCTAGTCAGCCACGCCCTCTAGTCAGCCACGCCCAATAGCCAACAGCATCACTACATGGGGTGCAGCCTCGCTCAATACAAGTGTATGGAGCGAGGCCGCGCCCACTGGCCGGGAGTATGTACAACTCATACATACTCTCCAGTCCCAGATCTGAAACCGGCGAATCCCCACAGTGTGTGCACTTACTGATTTGGATGAGACAACACTCCCACATTCACTCACTACAAGGGAAACAATGCACATCACACTAACTCTAACTAGACTGCTGGTTGTATATCGATGGGTCATTTAGAAGACTTGGTGACAGAGCTTAAAGTTACAGGTAGGTTGAGGTCCCGACTCCCCGTTATGTGTAGAAATAGCATGGAGCTTGCAAATTTTAAGACAAATTTTTAAAGTCCCCTAAATTTTTGTATACTGATAAACAATCATTAATACCACCATTGCTTACCCCTAGACTGCATTTCATGGCCTCTTTCCATGGGTTATCGTAGTAAACACCAGATGCCACTGTGTTCATAGCACTCAAGATAGCACTGTACTTATTTCAGGTACACGTACAGGTTGGTGTTACATTGGTTTAGTCATCGAATCAGTGGTACGTACATTTCTTCAAAGTGTCTTAGGAGCTGTTTATCAACACAGAAACGCCAGGGTGCATGTTACTCGTGCTACTGTGAGCAGCCAGAGTGGCCTAACCGTGTTACTATGTCATGTAACGTCTCCAGACTTGTTTCCCTTCAAGCACATCTGGGACGTCTTTGGTCGGCAATTGCAAAGGGATCTGCCAGCAGCGGATCTTAATGATTTGCCCAAATGCAATCAGCATAGCAGAACATTCCTCGGACAACCATTAATAACTTCATTAGCCAAGACTAAATACAGGAATTTGTGCAAGGGGTACTCATGCTCAATACTGATTAAATTAGGATGTTTTGAAAATTTGGTTTCCATTTTTTTGTCATTTGCCGTAATTCCAAGACTTTTCCTTCTTGGTGTTGCAACTTGGTATTATTGAGGAGGGTATTTTCACCAACCAAGTCTATCATGGCTATAGAGGTTGCAAGGGGCTCATAATCTTTAACCCCTTCACGACATATGACGTATATTTTACATCATATGTCATGGCCCTGACTATGATGCGGCTCCGGTGCTGAGTCCGCATCATTCTCCGCACATGATAGCTAATTTAATCAGCGGCCATGCGCCTTGAACTGCTGCGGGTGGAGCTCCGCTGAAGCACTGCTATGTAGAGCACAGGCGAGCGGATGATCGCAACTTCAAGTCTCCTGAGGGGACTATTAAATAAAGTGAAAAAGTAAAAAAAAAATAAAAAAAAAAAATCTGAAAAATTTGAAAAAAAAACGACAAGTTCAAATCGCCCCCTTTGCCCTATTGAAAATAAAACAATTAAAAGAAAACAAACACATATTTGGTATCAATGAGTTCAGAAATGTCCGATCTATCAAAATATAAAGTAAATTAATCAGATTGGTAAATTGCGTAACGAGAAAAAAAATCGAAACGTCAGAATTAAAAAAAATTTGGCCTCCGCATCATTGCAATAGGAGTAAATCAAAACATCGTATCTACCCCAAAATGGTATCAATAAAAAAGTTAGCTCAGGGAGCATTAAATAAGCCTTCACCTAGCTCCATATTCAGAAATATGAAAACGGGATTTTCACCACTTAAATTAAAAAAAAATTCACCACTTAAATAAAATTTAAAAAAAACTACACATGTTTGGTATCTGCGTACTCGTACTAACCTGGGGAATCATATTGTCAGTTCAAATTTACTATATAGTGAACTTGGTAAATAAAAAAAAAAAAAAAAAAATTATGGAATTGTCCTTTTTTTGCAATTGCACCTCACTTGGAATTTTTTTCCCATTTTTTAATACACTATATGGTAAAATCAATGGTGTCATGTAAAGGTACAACTCGTCCCAAAAAAAAAAAACAAGACCTTATATGGCCAGATTGGTAGATAAATAATTAAGTTATGGCTCTTGGAAGAAGGGGAGGAAGAAACTAAAACAAAAAAAATGGAAAATGGCTATGACCTAAAGGGGTTAATGCCCAGTGAAACAAATCACTGCCAGTCCTTCCATATACATGTCCTATGTATGTACTTTTGTAGCTCTATACGTATACTGTAAGTTACAATGGACGCTTTGCTCTCTCGTCAGGTTATATATTTTTTTGCATCCACCATGATTACTATCATGATTCTACTTATGTTCTGTGGCAGAATCCCGTTTTGCTAAATATTCCCACAGACAGGTTAAAGGACATCGGTGGGGAAGTGCAGGGTAGCATGTTTAAGATAAAGAACATGATTAGCACTGTTAGAGGTATGTTTTACAGGCCCTTGTATGGTACATAAATAAGCCATTAGTCAAGACACACAATTTCTGGCAACAAGAAAGAATTTACTTAAGTGCAATAAACACTTTAGAAAAATAGTGGTTTTCAGCTTCTGCCCCCTTTTGCATTCCTACTTTCAGAATTACCAGCTCTTCCTGAGAACACGCGCAATCTAGAACGTAGAAGACCTGCAGTTTAAGGGAAATTATTGAACCATGCATTAGAAGCAATGTCATCCCACTCCTGCCTTAACCATGTAATTTCTGAAAGAGTCTCTGCCTTATCTGACAACGGAGCATTGTGGGCAAGCATGTGAACAATGGGTTAAGGACGTAAGACTAGAAATTCAACATTTTACCCAGAACAAAATGCCTGTCACAGATTGCCAGGAATATGGAGCTCTTAGTGTAATATTGTACATTTCAGAGTGCACAAGTACAGAAAAACTACACAAGGTACATGCTCTGAATTACTCTACTTCCAAAGTGCTTCTAAGTGTATTATTGATTGTCACGTTTGCTTCTGCCATCGGGCGTCTGATCTTTTCGTTTGTCATGGCATATGTATTTATATGTATGTATATGGACATATATATTATGTGGCAAGATTGTAGCAAAAATTATCCACAGAAATAAGAAGACAAGAATACACAGGATATAAGGAAATAGAAAAATTGTCCCAAAAAATTTTGTTGAAAAATGGTCTTCTTAAAATGGTGGCCTTTTACAGTGGGGCTTCTCCTGTTCGTGTTCCCTCTCTTTCAACACATCTCTCAAATATGGATATTCATTGACTTTGATGTCTGCCCTGTGATATTATGTTTAAAAAATAATCGAAATTTGACATTTAGATTGTGCTTCCCCTGTAGATGAGAACTGAGCCGCCAGAGCCAAAACCCCTACAATAAGTGTGAAGGTAACCCACACCTCAATCTCAAATGAGAGTTTCCAAACATTCTATAATATGTATATTTGCTTTTAGAGATGAGTGAACCCAAACTGTAAAGTTCAATGTTCGTACAAGCACATAGTGTCCAGTGCTGAACCCCGAACATGGACTTCTCCGGGACGTCCGTTTTAGAGTTCGGGAGGAGAAAGAGATTTTCCAGCACCAAAGTTCTGGTATCTAAACCGAACTTTGGACTAAAGTTTGGCCGAACCCGAACTTCCACGGGTCCACTCATCCTTATTTGCTTGCAATTCATAAAACTACAAAACATTGAAGTTCTTGTCGCAAAAGCAATGCCTGCGGTATCTAATGAAGTCCATTTAAAATGGATGAAAACATTGATGGCTATTAACTATGAGATTCAGTACTTAATCACTTAGTGAAGTGGTTAAACCCAAAGCTCTAACTGCTAAGTTAACTAGGGCAGAGTAAGAACTCACAGGTTTCAAAATTTCGTAGTAAGTCTATTAATGCAGACTTTTCTAGATATAAAAAAACAGACACAGGTACATCAAATTCAGCTTTCATCAGACCTTCCTGTTTTGTGAAGAGGAAGGCCAACGGAGGCCAAATTAGACTACTCAAACAGAAAAGAATCCTTTCTAATACTGATATTTCAATTGCCTTTCCTTTCTTTATTAAGGATGTCCTCTGGTCCTTTAGACTATTTCTTATATTCAATTAATAATATGACAGTTTTTTACTTAGCATTATATAGGGAACCTCCTGTGCAATTTATTGAAAGAGTTATTCTAAAAAATATGTTAGAATCAGTCTCCTTCCTCCACTGGAAGCTAAGATTATAGTCCTCTGTCAGGTTCTGTTCCTTCCATGAGAAACTGGGCAGAAAACCATGTCTATTGGCCATTCTGCAGTGAATTGAGGATCTCTATGCATAAAACTGGCTATGGAGAGAATAAGCACTCAGCTCCATGAGTGGAACTACAGTAGCTGCTGGGGTTGAAATCAAACCCAGGCCCTGGAGCCTAATGGGCCCAAAAAGTCCCTTTGGTCTACATGAAAAGATTAATACTATTAGAGACTTGCAATAATTTGGGGCCCCATTGGAGCTTTTGCATTGGGGCCCATGAGATTCAAGTTACACCACTGCTCAGCACATTTGATAGAATGCATGTGATTCTAGTTCAAAATGGCACCCTTAAGACAAAGCCCCACATTTGATTCATTGAGAGGCAATACATTTATATTTGGAAAACTGTTTTTACATTTCTTTTTATATAATTTAAAATCTGATTTGCTTTTGCGGCTGCCCCTTGGCATTGAGTGCTGGTGCTAACCTTACTAGTAACAAGTATAACCCAAGTATTTCTTCCAGTTGCTTCCCATCTAATGTCTACACACCAATACTATTAGTAGTTAATGAAAATTAAATTCTACTTGATAGGAATTCTTTAACCCAACCCTAAGGACTTGTTTAGATGGGCGTATTATACGTACATATGCTCTCCATGTGAAAATCGGACAGCACACTGACCATCAATGTTATTGAATAGGGCTGTTCAGATGACAGTTTCTTCACACAATTCATGGGTCCATGTGAAAAAATTTGCAGCATGCACTAGTCTCTTCAGTATTTCGGAGGAGACTTGCCTATTCAAGTTTATGGGTGTGCAAAAAAAATTGCATCTTCCATATTGCATCCGAATTTTATGTATACATTGTAATCATTAACATAGGAAACTATACTTGATGTTACACGTTTTAAACTGCTAATGTATAAAAACTGATGCAATAAAGTTGTTATATGGTTGTAAAACATGGACATACAGATGACACGGAAATGGTATATGGGTGGATTATGCATAAAAATCATACTTTTTTTGGATGAAAATCAGACAATTTTTCATACACATCTGAGTCTAAGGCTACGTTCCCATGATGACCTTTTGATGTTGCAGATTTTCTGCACCTATTACATAAAATAAATTTCTTGAAATTTTTTGAAAAGACGCAGCATAAAAATAAAAACTCACCAAAAAACTCATCGCGGGACTGTAGCCTGAGATACTTTTTTAATTAGACAAATTTCTAACTTGCATATTTTTTTCACATATTTGTTTTTTTTTTTTTTATCCAAACCATTATTTAGAGTGGTTTTTCAGAAGCATATTTACCACCTTGATATTTAGTCTTTCTGCAAATAATAAATAGATGGTTATATACTTGACCTAGTAAATTTCTAATTGGAACCTGTGAAAAGTTAGTAGTCACCCAGAAACGCAAAGTACTGTATGACTAAGGTGCAATATTTGAATCCATCTCTGCACAGCGAGATCCCTGCATCCTTTCATCCTCATTGTTTCAGTGTGAAATCACTTCCTCAGGACATAATTAGAGCTGCTCCATTTATTGCATTAAATGATTAGTATGCACTCCAAATGATTCTCTATATTTTCCTTTATTGCTGATGATTTTTAAATATGAGACTCGTGTGCTTTAGAGGCTTACTGCAGCTTCTCAACGGTTGTGTGCCTACCACCCATACTGCACAAGGAACACTGTGTCATACTGTGGTTGTTCATTCTTAAGCATTTTAGTAAACTATCATTTTTTAATAGTGGAACCACACTCCATGTGTATTGCTGTTTTAATCCTATTATTATAATTGCATATTCTTTTTTATTTCATTATGTAATTCTTTAGGTTTGGATCATATTTGATTCTAAAAATCTTGTAACTGCTATTGGGTCAATCTAGTATAAATGCACTGACATCCTCGGCACAGGGAAAATTAAGAGACTTAGAAATCTGAAATCAGTTGTTACGATACTGGCGTGGTACTGCTGGAAACCAGTGGCCGAATGAGCACAAGCAGAAACAGCAAGCGGTAGTAGAACTTCTTCAAGATAGCAATGAGTTGTAGGAAACAATTCGTACATAAATTAGAACAGACTGGGTTCAGGAGCTGGAGACTGAAGCTATGCTAACAGCTAGACACAATACTCAAGCAATGAGTGAGAGATGCATGCGGCTTTAAGTAGGCCCAAACAGGAAACAAGATGGATTCCATAGATTCAGAATCTGCCATCTTGGAAAAGGGCAATTGTAGAGACCAACAGCTGCCTCCAGTGGTAAGGAGTGAAACTGCAGCACAATTATTAAAGTGAACAATAGCGGTCACTACTGTTCAAACTGTAGAAGTCAATAGAATTCCTGACATCAGTTTTCTCTTAAGAGTAGTAGCAAGTGTGAAAAGAAGTACTTGAACCTGAACTTGAATCTTTGGCTTATATTTAAGAACATTCAAAAATTTTAAAGTCCCACATGACTTTAAAGGGGTTCCCATGCTGTCCTGTCTTTTTACTCTATTTTGCGTCCTCCCTTGCCGATTTGCTATGGTATGTTCAGACCATGATTGATCATGCATGGTCATACACAGCCATTACACAGCACATAATAGGAAGATTATCTCAGCACGGGAACATTTTTTTAACACATCCAATTGTGGAACTTATTTTTATTACAAGATCTATTGATTAAAATGTGCTTTGTTGGTGGGACAACCCCTTATAGTCTATACTGTAAAGTCTGCAGGTTGGAGTCTAATGCTCCAGAGGTTCTCTGCCTACAGGCTCCTGCCATGAAAATCCAATACCGCAGTTATTACCTTTCCAACAAGTCAATTCATCAAGTTTCTTGATTTTCTCTTCTTAATTGCAATACTTAACTCATAAAGTTGCACATCAGGAGTTGTGTTAATTAAGTTTCCACCACAACCAAGCACTCTAAAAAATTCTAAAATACAGCAAAAATGGTTTGAAATAATGCATAGCCTACTACTACTGAGCAGTAAAATCATTGGCCTTCACTTACCTCGAGTGGGTACTGTGTGCCCTCAAGTACCCAACTATACTAATGTTTTTTGTGGGTAAAAGAAAACCTCTACCATAGAGTTAACATTTTAATAACATATGAGGGACATATTCAATATTAATATTGAAAAACTAAACTCACATTAAAATATGTAGGTTCAATACAAATGAGTAGCTAACTATTCTCAGTTAATCTGTAGGAATGGACTTCAGTGTGGGGCATCTAAACCAATGGCTCTCGATCAATGAGTACAATGTACAATAATGCCTCCATCCTTATAGCTGTTCTTGGTACCGATGCCTCGGCCTATACAAATAAATGAGGGTAATCTGCAGCATCAGACATCCCTGCATGTGCTCTACACTTGGGTCAGCATTGAAGTTATGCTAATCAAACTATGAACAGAGTTTCATCTGAGTGTGATCCGATTTTCTCAGATGAGGAGAAGATGAAAAAAAATTCTCATCCGAGTGCAGTCCAATGTTTTCCACAGACTCATTGACTTGCATGGCTGAGTACAATCCAATAATTGGATCTAACTCGTGCATGCTGTGATTCTTTCTACGAACTGGCTCGGTCCAAGGGAAATAAATCAAACGTGCACGGCCCCTTAGACTAACATTAGTCCAAGTGCAATCCAATGTTTTGTCATATCGCACTAGGAAAGAAAATATGGTCATGTGCAGTGTTAGACTGAAGAACATTTGGCCCACCAGAGGATATGATTCTGAGGGCCCACCTTTCTCCCCAATTCAAGAGCCCCATAGCAGCTGCAAGGTTTGCGTTATGAACTCTCCTGAAGGAGAAGCCAGGGCCCACCGGAGGATTCTCCGGTTCTCTGGTGGGCCAGTCCAACTGTGGTCATGTGCACGAACCCTAAGGATGTGTGTTAAACTCCTTTTTCCTACCATTTTTATCACATTTTTTATTGCTAAATGTAGGGTTATTTATCAATTATTTTAATAAGCTATGGCAAGTGTTTCTTATCAACCTACGTAACACTTGACCCATAATTCGTATTAATAGCAGTAATATATGATCTTCTATTTGCATCTGATTCTGTAAAGAATCAATTCTGAAAGGCTTAGCTCTTTATATATAAAGTAGTGTTTCATATAGTCTTCTTGATTTAATTAGGACACAAATTCAAGGAGCTTAACTAAGACCCCATCCCAAGGTGGTACAGTTGCAGGATAAGATGGTCCCATACTTTAGCTCCATTTTTCTTTTCAAATGGATTCTGTGGAAACCTTTATAAACACGTATTATTGCTTGTCAGGTATTCTCCGATGGAAACACCATGAAGAACGTCTAAAGATGTGTTATATATGGGTGTAGCTACTTCATGCAAAAAGGGTCCTAAAAAGTGCTAAAGTCATGTGTGTGGAATCTAAAGGTAGATATAGACATAAACGATATCTGCTGACCAAGCAAACACTTACTCATTCCAGTAACACTTGGCATATTTTGGAAGACTTGGAAATTTTAACAAAGAAAAAAGTCCATTGCGACATATTTGCATTGACCCACATAAAAAAATAACTGTAATGTGCTTTTCAGAAGTCTGTGAATCACGTATATCATCTATTAGTGTTTCCATGGATGGAACTTGTGCCTATCATAACTTATGGAACTGTTCTCATGTCCATGTTTGGGTTTTTTGCGGACTGTGTGTCTACAAAAAATCATGGACCTGCATCCGTTTTAGATCAAAATTACCCATACAAGTCTATGCTTATGTGAAATATCAAGGCCAAACTACATTGCCATCTATGAGCTGACTATTTTTAACATGGCAGTAGGTATGAAAATCATTGCAATTTTTATTTTTTCCATACAAGAAAATCACTAGTGAAACACTGAAGGTAAAAACCAAAACACTGATGAAAATCAAATAAAAACACTGCTAAAAACTGGGCAATTTTGGGCATTCGAGAACAATCCCTGACATCTGAATGAGGCCTAAGAGCCATGAAAAACCTAAAAGCAGGCCCAATTAGTACTTTTATTGATGGAAAAATAAAGTTCATTGATTTAGACTAAGTAATTTATCACCATAGATACATTCATGGATATTATGTCAATCCCTTATTGCTTCCACTAATTTTTTTTTTATTTTCATCCATATGGGATTATAATAGGAAGACTTTCATTGACTCTATTTATTTGTATCAGACCCATGTATATTTTTTTATAACATAGATACAGATGGAGCTTTTCTTAAACTAACAGACAAAGATATCATGATGCGGAACGTTAACTCTTAACACAACAAAATCCATTGTTACACTTTCTTGCATTGGAATATCCTTAAAGTAATAAGACGTACTGATGTAGACTTCCTTAAAAGGACAGCGTACTCGTTTTTGTAGGCACCTTGGACTACTCATATGGTAATCAATGCACCAAGAACTCAAGCACTAGACCTCTCCCTTCATTGTTTTCACTCCAGCCATCTACCCAGTGACAAATACACTGTTATTTTATAATTAGGATTTTCGGTTTTAATTAACCTGTGTAATAATCCTCATTAACCGATTTAGGAGAATGCCGTGACTACCAGTACACAATTTAACTCCTTCCACCACCTCGGAGATGCGCCGCATCGTTGACGGATGCAGAGAATGCACTGACTGTCATCGCCGTCTCTGCTGCTGAGCCTAGAATTTTAACCGGCTTAGTCCACCTGTGACCAAGATTCACATGCACAGACATATTAGCACATCTGCTGCGAGTTATGGATATTACCTAGTGCCAGACTCAGCTGCCTTATTCTCCATCTGCTTAGGAAAAAAAAAATTACACAAATTCCTATGTATAAAGGAACCGCTGCCGAACATTTCATTAGTTTTAAATCAAATAATTTCACAGCTAATCTAGGAGGTTGTGTAAATATTTGCAAATTAGAAAGAAGAATTGTAAAAAAAAAAAAAAAAAAAAAAATTGCTTAATTACCTTTTTTTTTTTTTTACCGGCAGTGTATTGATTTTAGCTGCAGATTTCAAATAGAAGTGAATAGACCCTAATGAAGTGAATTGTTTAATGCAAGGTGCCGTTCTGCAGGAGAAGACGCTTTCCTGCTCTTCATTAACAGCAATTCAAGCCAAGTGCTTGAAAGCTGTCTGTAGTATAAATAAAATCCAGATACGGTGATAGCGCCTTCCCTAAACGAAATTATGTCCACTTGTATTGTCAAATCATTCCATTAAATGATGCCACAGCTTAATCTAAAGGACATAACATGTGGATTATTATCTGACTGATGAAGAATAATACCCACAAGACATTTTTCTCTTTTATTTAAAAGACAATATTTGAAGATTTATGTCAGCACTGGGGAGAGGGAGATCTTACAGATTTCCAGGCAAGAACGCTTTAATTATCTTTTTATTTAAAATAACATTTTTCTAATCTTTGACATTTATCATTTCTTCTTTTTCTTTTTTTCTTTTGGTAGTCTGTAATAAAATATCAACTAAAATTACTATTACCTTTCCAGCTCTATAAAATTCTTTCTGTTTTTATCGTCTTTAATTCTTTCATTTCTACTTTAATAAAACAGATTAAAATATATATGTTTTTGAATATTTCTTTTATTCTTTGAATACATTGACATTGATTTAAGATCACCTTCCGTTGTAATTATGAAAAAAAAAAAATTTGACAATTGTATAGAAATTTTTTTTTTAAAAAAAAATCACGCATTGAATATAGAACCAATTATAATCTGTGAATCTTGGGTGGGTGAAGAAGCCCAAATGTCAAACGTATAACGTAGCTGTTCGGAGAAATCATGTGCTAAATATATTTGTCAGGAGTAAAATGGAATATTCCGACGGTTCTGCTCAGACGGGCAGATACATAACCGGAGACTATCATTGATCTCCCAAATGTTTTCTTTCTTTTCACTTGATATCTGAGAATAACCAATTCAGTACCGTCCAGGGTTATAGTGTCCAAAGAGGGGGTTGATAATCATGCACTGGGTGGGGGGTTTAGAAATCGAGGTGGAGGGTTACAGCAATAATTTGCTGTCGTGTGTTTAAATAATAATAAGGCAGTATTTCACCAAAGAGAAATTCGGACAAGTATTTTTTTTTTTTTTTTCTTTTATGCTCAGAGATTAGCGCTCATCCAGAACAAGCAAACAATTTGTTATCGGCTGAGAAATTTCACGGGAATAAAGTGTACCTGCCTTCAGTGGAATTTAGCATTCGGCACTAAACACAAGGTTTTCCCTGCGGAAAAAAGCTTGACCAGGGTATTCTCATTTACAAAGAAGCAGGTTAAACAGTTAAACGCTAGCAAATCCTTCATAGCCCTGTGGGAAATTCCACTTTAATCCTGAACTTATAGGAGGACAATCAAAAGCCAAAAGCCTTGGTAACAAATCTGATCCGTGGTTACAAGTATGTTCTCCTGGGATGGCAGGAGATGCTCCCTGCACAAGCCCAGGAAGGATAAATACCTTAATGATGAGACAGATAGTGGATGCGGAAGCAGTGCCTGGCTACAGACATTCGCTTCCAATTTAACATTGCATCGTGAAAAGGCAATTGTGCTGGAACGGAGGGCGAGCCAGTCCTGATTACTGAAACTTGAAGTGTGGCTTTAAGGAATGATTAATGACAGTGTCAGAGTTAAAACAGTGGCACAATGAGAGTTATCTCTAATCCACCTGCTTGCAGCTTGTGATTGTAAAAGCAGGACGCAAACAGACCCTCGTCTACCGCGATAACAAAACGGGAAGAAAAAAAAAATCCGACCTTAATACGGGGCAGGAAAATCAGAATACAAAGGTGGCGAGCTGCAGATAGGTGTTAATGTCATGGGTAAAAAGGTGCGTATGCGAGAGACAGATATTAAAACCTGCTGTATATTGCCTTGTCCAGAGATAGCATTTCTTTCTTTTTCATCTACGAGAGCGCGACTACGTGACATGGAGAGCGGCGATTCTAGAAGAACCTTTTAACATTTCTCCTTGTGTTTTCTGTAATGAGGCTTCCCCTCCTATTGTTATGTTACAATACTCTACAGATATCTGCTTATATTTCCAAGGCTTTTTAATCGCTTTAAAAAAAAAAAAAATAACGTTGGTTCCTCCAGAGCAAATAATATATATATATATATATATTTTTTTTTTTTCCTAGGCCTTATTCCTGGAACACTTAATGTGTTATTCCTAGAGGCTGCAAGATACGAGCAGAAAGATGATATTTTGTATTGTACAGCAATGGGGGGGGATGGAGGAGGGAGATCAAAATTCCTTTTGGTTTTCAGCGATGGAACACAAAACCCCATCCACTAATTGTAAATATTTAAGAAATATGGCTGGAATGCTGTGCGAGAAATAAATGCCTGCTCTCCTGCATTTCTTTATTTAAAGCTGAATTATTTACTACAGTTCATATTCATTTCCCTTTGGTTGGAGAATGTAGCAGGCTTTTCTTCTCCTATTATTATATATTATTATTGTTATTATTGCCTGTGCTCTGTGGAACATAATATTTATAGAGAGGTTTAATTGTCTCGTCTTTCCCTCTAAACGGATTTTGTAGGACACGCTGTGCCAGACATTGTTACATCCTTCTAAAAAATAATATCCTATATGGACTTCACATACAACATTGGTACATGACTGACCTCTATAGAACTAATGGATGGACGGTTTCTTCACTCCAGTGTATAACATTAATATTTATTTTATTTTGATGTATATTTTAGTCTCTTATGATGTTGCTTATTAACTCTTTCAGCGGTCCGCTGTAGTGCTCGCAGACATTACAATGTGGATATATAATTTATTGATATTGGAAAACTTGTGGGTTTTGAAGCGTCTTTTGTAAGTCTCGGAATATTAAACAAAACCTTTCGTCTGTCGCTCATTGTTTGCTCCTCTCAAATGACAATGCTGCCACACAGAGGAACTTGGCCATCATGACACCCCGTGTGCTCTCCTCTCTTGTCTTTGCTTACATGGAGCATTACTGCTGAGGTCGGCAGCTTATAAAAGAAATTTGGGGGAAAAATAAAAGACCTGCTCATGTTATATATGTATGTAAATATTCCTGGTGATTCTCAGAAGTGGAGATATGTGAGATAAAGCAGTGATGCGGTGGGGAGATATTTGTCAGTAGCTGTACCGTAGAAGGTTATTTGTCCAGCCTGAAATGGCCGCTTACAGAGCACATCAGATTATTTATAAAATCACAGCGAGTATACATAAGACAGATTTCAGGTTTTAAGATGAGTTAAAAATATTTTAAAAAAAATTACTTAGCACTACAAAGAGTGACATAATGATTCATTGGAATATTAGCAAAAATTACCAGCTTCTCGCTAAGGACTTTTAACTCGTACGTGAAAAATGGTACAAGTGTCATCAATGTTTTTGATCAGTAAATACATTACTAAGCTTCTCCTATCTATTGCAGTGTTATTCACGAACAGCATACGGACAGTACAAAGATGCTGTCCGTAATTTTCATTTGTATCTGTATTTTTCATCCCTCATAACGCCACACATCATATACCTGGCTCCTTCCTTGTACAGATGTCCTTGAAAAAGACCATTGTACTGGTCGAAACGTTGGAATTCATCTATTTTCAAAATGCCAGATCCTAATAAATATACTCACCTTTGCAAAAGCATCAAGCCTTCATTTTTTTCCCTGCTGAATTCTGTGCTCTTATGAAAAAAATGGACATGTTTCCGTGATTTTTTGCATGGACACATAGTCGGCGAAAAAACCTGGACAAGTGAAAAGCGCCATAGACTTCTAATATTGGGTACGTGTTCTATCCGTGAAAAATTTGGATAGAACATATGTGCAACATGGACATCTGGATGATGCCTAAGAAGAGCTAGTGTGAGCACACAGTGAATAACGTGGTGGAAAAAGAACATTTGAAAATATTGTGGGACTTTCATATATAAAGTATTGACCAACAATGGCACCCAACATAACAATCATCGAGACAAATGCTTGTGGATTGTTGACATAGCAATACCTGGAGATAGACTGCGGCACAACCCAACAGCTGGGTTACCAATGGTCATCGAAACATTCAGTGCTAGTCCCCAAAAACCTCAGAAAGCACTTACAACAACTCAATGTTGAAAAAAATCACTATCAGCTGCAGATCTGAGCATCATCCTAGGTTCTTGGGAAGAACCCGATGTATAGTGAAGGCCAACACCAACTAGTGATCTGGAAATTGTGATTTATAATAATACTAATAATTAATAATAGTAATGCAAATAAATGTGATAATAATTTAAAACATTTGAAAAAATTTCAATTAAGTACTGCCATGTGTAAGACTTTTAGGCCATGTTCACACGTTCAGTATTTGGTCAATATTTCACATCAGTATTTGTAAGCCAAACCCAGGAGTGGGAGATAAATACAGAAGTGATGGCGTGTTTCTATTATACTTTTCCTCTGATTGTTTCTCTCCTGATTTTGGCTTACAGTACAAATACTGATGTAAAATACTGACCGTGAGAACATGGCCTTAAAAGTACTCACATGCAGAGAATTTTTTATATGTAGAAACATTAAAAAAAAAATGTAAAAGACCATTTGTGAAGACTAAGACCAAGACTTAGACTAAGTTCATACTGGGCATTTATAATTTTTTATTTTACTTACTTATATAGCGCCATTAATTCCACCACGCTTTACAGACATTGTCATTTTTTGCACTGTCTTTGATTTTTTTAGAAACTATAGTTTAAGTAACTTAAAAAAAAGACTTTACAACCAGCGTTTTAAAGTAATACAATAAAGTGGATTTCAGATTTTTTATTTTTAGGGGGTTGTCCATTTTCTATATTTTTAGTGCTTTTTAGGTACGGAATAAAAGCGAGTAATCACTGCGGAAAAAAAACTCACTTATGTCAACAATGTACCTTTTAAACCTTTTGTCTTATTCCTCAGTTTAGCACACTGTACACCATCTAAACTACAAAACACCTTTATATACTAATAAAGGCATAAAGCACCCGCCTATATGAAAACACACATCTTTATTGATCAATCACAATATCCACAATAATATAGAAAAGGTCACGGTATAGCGGTATATTATCAGTAGCATTGCTCTTGATGGCATCGAGTAAATATTGGCCAAATTAAAATTATGGTTTTGCACCAAAACAAAAAAGGCCGCTGCATCAATAACTAAAGAAAAAAATAATTTTTTTGTGACCATAAATGGTTCTGGATTCAAAGTTTTTGCTTATATATTTATACGCTAGGCCTAATTTTTGTGTATGTTTAAGCAGGCGCGGGATAAATCTTTCTTTCCTCAATGGAATCTGTCACAATTAAAAAAGAAGTATAAACTTAGTGTACATCCATGGAGGTGAGCGCTAAGCAAGCTAAGGGTGTAATCACACATGGCAGATTTGTTGCAGAAATTTCTGTGACTAGGTAAAATGTGGAATAGTTTCAACCTGTGATTATTTCTCATGTTTTTATTAACAAAACTCTTTAACATTACAGGGAGGAAGGCTGAAGAAACCGAACAAAAAGGATAGAGAAAATGGGGGCTCATCGGGCCCTGTGCGAGAGTACAGAAAGCATTCACTGTGCTTGTTACCCTTAGCAACCAATCAGCATTCAGCTTCTATGTTGTAAACTGTATTAGAATAATGAAACGTGGACTCTGATTGGTTGCTATGGACAATAAAGAATCATTCCTTTTTTTCTGTAGTTATACATGTATCTTTTAACTAAATTGGCCTGCACTTCTGCTAATTTGCTATTTTGCTAATCTAGCTTGCAAAATAGGTGGAGGTGATGCCTATAGCAACCAATCCGAGCACTTGGCAACTCCTATAGTTCTTACCAACATTAGTTTTTTTGTACACAAGGCGTTAAGGGGGTTTTCCCACTAAGAAAGTTAGATTTAATCAATATATCTGGGAATAATATTAAGTTCCACAATTGGATGTGTTTACATAAAATGTTCCTGTTCTGAGATAATCTTATAAATGTGCCCCTGCTGTGTACTGTGTAATGGCTGTGTCTGACCGTACAGGAACATGGTCTGATCATACCACATCTCCTGGGCAGGGAAGGACGCAAAAGAGTATACAGACATTACAGCAGGGGATCACAGCTGATTCTTTCTTTGAAGTAAAACATTGCTTAAAAACAGGCAGTGAAATGTTTTACCTCACTAAATGAATCAGCTGTGATCCCCTCCTGTAATGTCTGTATACTCTTTTGCGTCCTCCCCTGCCCAGGAGCTGTGGTATGATCAAACCATGTTCCTGTATGGTCAGACACAGCCATTACACAGTACACAGCAGGGGCACATTTATAAGACTATCTCAGCACAGGAACATTTTATTTAAACACATCAATTGTGGAAGTTATTGTTATTCCAAGATCTTTTCATTAAAATGTACTTGGTTTGTGGAAAAAACCCTTTAAATGAAAACTCCCAATGTGAATACAACAATATATATATATATATATATATATATATATATATATATATTTTTTTTTTATTTTTTATTTTTTTTTTGAACAAACATGTCTATATACACGTCTTAAATTAAGTCCCTATATACATTAGACTAATATTGGCCGCACCCATGATATTGACAGGTTTATAATAATAATAATCTTTATTTATATAGCGCCATCATATTCTGCAGCGCTTTATAATTAGAGGTTCATATACAACAGTCATAACTAACATAGTTAAAGATAATACAATAATTAAAGCAAAAATAATGTCGACCCTGCTCGTAAGAGCTTACAAACTACAATGAGGTGGGGGTGACACAAAGTACAGGAGCTTATTTGCAAGGATGGTCCGGCCATCTTGAGTGGATGAGGGATAGGTAAAGGCTGCATGAGCTCATCACCAGCCAGTATCTGTGGTGCTTTTGGGCGCGGTGGAGTTTGGTGGAGACTTATGTTTGGAAAAATAATGAATGACTTCAATTAGGGAACATGATAGACCACCCTAAACAGATGTGTTTTTAGGGAGTGCCTAAAACTGTGTAAGGGTTCACCCGACAGGGGCTTCGTACAATTGGGACTTATGGATCCGGCATATCTGATTTTGGACTGCCGATCCATTTGTTTTCTGGAGAAAAGCTACCGCCTGGTGGCAACTCTCTCATAGAGAACGCAGGAGCACTCTTGTGTATGGGAGACACATCCAAGATGGCTGCCGGCTGGACAATCGGTTGAACCATCATTAGGCTGACAGCCATCTAATGATCTAATGTGTATGGTGGGCTTTATATTAGTTTTTAAAGTCAGATACTGCACAGATTCGTCATGAATTAAACTAATATTTTCTGTAAGGGAGAGAGATAAACTCACAAGGCTGTGTATGAAAGTCGGGCTGCGTCAGCCTCTGGCTATATCTAATCCCCACCTATTAGTTTGTTGGACTCATTTATTTATATATAGACATTTTTTTAAGACCAAAGTGAAGAGAATTTCAGCTTTGTAAATACTGCCGAGCTGACGTGCTGTCAGAGCCCGGGATGAATGAAATGGGATATATAAATAATGCCGCATTCATGAAGTCTCTGGTTTGCTAATTACCAAGATTCTCTGTGCAAGCCGAGTCCTGAAAGGATGCGGATAAGAAAGATGCTTTTATACCTGTCTGTCACACCGGGAATCTCAGCTGTAGACTGTCACTAAACTCCTCATGTCAAAGTCTGCAGAAGAGAGGAGCAGGAAGGATGGGGATTTTTTTTTTTTTTAAAGAATAAAAAAAGGAGATGTATTTTAATGAAAGCCTCTGCATATGAAACATTTGAAACTGACACAAGAGATGTGACCAGACCTGGAGCTGATAGCAGACGCAAGATTTTACTTGTAATTGCAAATCTTATTCACTATTTCCTTCCTATTAAGCCACTGGTCTTAAGGGTTAACGGCCAGAGTATATACTGAAAAATATACGGCCCTGCTCCCTATGTCGCTATTTCCCTTTATGTTTTTTGGAGTATTTTTTTCTTAACTAAAACATTCCAGAGGTTTTCTGTTAGTCAGTTGCAAAATATGAAGTTCTCGGCATGCAATAGCCCTCTTGTGTTATTATTTCTGGGTGGATTTTTAATGTAAAAAATTGTATATACTATGTGTGCTTAATTTCTAAAGAATTTACACCTGTAAAGAATTACTGTTTGCTCACTAGTGCCACTCTGGTTCATGTTCTCCAAGTTATTTTTTAGCTAAAATTCTTAAACTTACAAAAAAAAAAAGATGCCACCAACAAGCCGCTGTACAATGTTAGCCGCAAATCTAAACCAAAGAACTAAACTTTCTCTAATAAAAAAAAATGCAACAAATTTAACAACTGCTGTTCAACATTAGTTATATTTGTCCTATTTGCTGGAAAACAATTACCGTACTTTAAAAATAGCTGAAAGAAATATTATATTAATATTATGAATATATATATTAATAATCAGACCCAGCAGGATAATGATGTTCCCTCTAACAGCGACAGCATCAGTTTAAGGCCGCATTTACAAGTTCAGTATTTGATCAGTATTTTACATCAGTATTTGTAACCCAAAATCAGGAGTGGAACAATCAGAGGAAAAGTATAATAGAAACATGTCACCACTTCTGGATTTATCACCCACTCCTGGTTTTGGCTTACAAATACTGATGTAAAATACTAACCTAATATTGAGTGTATGAACGAGGCCTTAGTTTGTTGCACTACTGTGTGTGTAAGGGTTTGTTCACACTGAGGTCTTTTTTTCATGAGTTTTTGGAGCAGAAACTCTCCAAAAACCAAGAGGAATTCAAAAACAACGAGTTTTGATAGGAAACCTAAAAAATTTCTGCTCCAAAAACTTCTGAAAAAAGCTCTGTGTGAACATACCTTAAGACTTCTGGGTCATTTTTTTTTTTTTTTTTTTTGTTACTAACATCACCGTTCTTCCCAGTCGTCGGATGTTGTGGAGCGCAGCAAAAGCCTATGGAACCTCAGAACGAGACATTAACAGGCAACATCGTGCACCAAAATTTTCTGCCACAAAGTAAGCCAATTACTGTCCAAGTTTAAGCAGTAGTTAATTTTAACACTCTCTCGAGTTACGCCATCTAAGAATTGAACAGAATTGATAAATATTCTGCAATGTTTTTTTTATATATTTTTATTATTTTCAATTAAGCAATTGCAGTGACCTCCATCATCCTGTCATCTGAGTGCAGTCCGATGTTTTCCACGCACCCACAGACTTCAATGGGTGAGTGGCATCCGATGTCAAAGTGAAATCGCAGCATGCTGTAATTTGTTTCATCACTGCTCCATATAGTTACATTGGTTGAAAAAAGACCTAGGTCCATCAAGTTCAACCTTCCTCCATCAATTGAATAACACTGGTCCGATTGCTATCCGATAAAAAATCGGATCGTGCGCGTCCGACGTATACGCCGGTGTGAGCAAGTCCTGAAGCAGGTTATATCCTAGCAGGTATAATAACAGTTATTGCTACCAGCGGTTATAATAAATGATCGCCAGGAAAGGCCTTGCAGATTTATTGTCAATGTGCACATGCAGTATTTCTACATTATTATATATTGTATACTATATTGCTATTTTCTGTGTCAGCTCTGATGCTTAGACAATTCAGTTCATAGATTCATAGATCACATGTACTGTATCTGTCTATTCAGATTAAATACAAAATAACACAGTACAAATATTTAGAAATATATTTGCTATTATATATAAATATGTATATATATATATATATTCGGAATGTTTGGAAACCTGTGTAAATGCCTGTAATTCTACAATATCTGTAATTTTAGAAAAGCATTCATCTTAATATTATCTATACTGTGCTTTTTGCATCCTGTAAACTGCTCTAAATGACAAAACTGCCCAGGTATCAAGAATATATAAGCATTAAATATATTACTAGACAGAAGAAGAGTCTTACTCCTATGGATTACATTCTTGTTGATGTAGGAACTAATTGATGTCATGTTCACGTGCTAAAGAATGCATTCAGCATTGAGAGAAAGCTTGGAAATGGCAAATAATCAGAGCTTCTTTGGCAGCACACGGACGTTCCATACATTTTCATACTATGGAGTCCTAAGCACACTATGTTACACTATACAGGGCTTCTCTGAGACATGGTATTCTCTCCTAGAAGCAATGCTTTAAGGCAAAAATACTTCCATAATACGGCATTTTTCAGAAAAAAATTTGAATGAATCTGTACAAAATACATTTCTGTGTGTGTATG
This sequence comes from Phyllobates terribilis, assembly GCF_046119375.1. Classification (NCBI taxonomy): domain Eukaryota; kingdom Metazoa; phylum Chordata; class Amphibia; order Anura; family Dendrobatidae; genus Phyllobates; species Phyllobates terribilis. Next base: position 96,349,325 of record NW_027362767.1, on the reverse strand, counting down.
TATAAAATAAAACAAAAGAAAGAGGAAGACAACTCATGTAAAGTGTTTCGACAGATTAGTATTAATAGCAGAGGTACCCAACAAGGGGGTGCTCATTTTTTTAATGTGGTCTGAAAGCATATCTCGCCCTGTTACAGGGTTGGAGTAACAGTAGTGACTGCTAATGTTTGGAGTCTCCAGTTGGTCACCAAACAAGAGTAGGTATGTATAAGAAGAAAAATGCTAAATTATCGCTGTCACTCCAATAGAAAGTACTGTCAGTCCAGAGTTAGAGTTAAATACTCTATTTTATTCAGTGTCTTAAAAGGCTACGTGTTTCAAGAATGAAAGAGAGAAGATTCCAGCTCCTAAAATTCAAAAAATTTAATCTTTTTAAATTTAGAACATTGAATCCAAACAAGTGATCAAAGCAACGCGTTTTAAACTCTCACAGGCGTTGTTTGTGCGAGCTCAGACAAAGAACGCCTGTGAGCTTTGATCACTTGTTTGGATTCAACGTTTTAAATTTTAGAAATAATTTTTTTAAATTTTAGGAGCTGGAATCATCCTTCTTTTTTTCTTTTGTATGTATACATGTGGTCACACAGTTTCCCTGCTCCTGTATGCCTAGGACCGATGAGGTGAGCTGGTTTCAAGACTTTTACTATTTGTGTTTCAAGAATCCCTGCGGATACATTGTCTTTGGTCTGATGATGGGGTTCAGAAAGTTGATGCCCTGTTTTTGGTCTTTTGGTCTGATGAAGGGGTCCAGAAAGTTGATGCCCTGTCTTTGGTCTGTTAAAGGGGTCCAAAAAGTTGATGTCCTGTTTTTAGTCTGATGAAGGGGTTCAGAAAGTTGATGCCCTGTTTTTGGTCTTTTGGTCTGATGAAGGGGTCCAGAAAGTTGATGCCCTGTCTTTGGTCTGATGAAGGGGTTCAGAAAGTTGATGCCCTGTCTTTGGTCTGATGAAGGGGTTCAGAAAGTTGATGCCAAGTTTTTGGTCTAATGAAGGGTTACAGAAAGTTGATGCCCTATCTTTGGTCTGTTAAAGGGGTCCAGAAAGTTGATGTCCTGTTTTTAGTCTGATGAAGGGGTTCAGAAAGTTGATGCCCTGTTTTTGGTCTTTTGGTCTGATGAAGGGGTCCAGAAAGTTGATGCCCAGTTTTTGGTCTAATAAATGGGTCCAGAAAGTTGATGCCCTGTCTTTGATCTGATGAAGGGGTTCAGAAAGTTGATGCCCAGTTTTTGGTCTAATGAAGGGGTCCAGAAAGTTGATGCCCTGTTTTTGGTCTTTTGGTCTGATGAAGGGGTCCAGAAAGATGATGCCCTGTTTCTGGTTCATTAAAGGGAAGCTGATCCCCAAAATATGTAAAGGGATGCCTTGTTTTTGGTCTGATTAAGGGGAGCAAATCTCTGAAACACGTAACTTCTTAAGACATACAAATAAAATAGTATATTTTCCTCTACCTTCAGACTGATGCTACATTGTTTTGGAGTGATAGCACCAATTTATTTCTTCTACCATATACTTACCTGTATAAAATCAGAGACACATGGAGGCAAGACATAGCAATCTGTAAGTGCTATAGTATAAATAATTACAACATGGATCTGTATTTTAACAGTATGCATAAGTTTAAAGCCCCTTCTTCCCATGCACTTTAGATAGCTGTTGGTTAAATGATGGTTCAGCAGATCGTTCGACTGGCAGCTTATCTCTCCGAACTCTCCCATTCACCAGACTGCTCAGCTGGCCAAGCACTTTGTGTTCTCATTTTCTATGAGAGAGACTCTGCCAAAAAATGTCTGGTGGCAGCTTATCTCTAAGAGAATAAAAGAATCGACAGTCTTAAATCGGACATGTCGGATCTTTTTGTCACCCCACATCATCTGTCAAGGGACATGGAAAGGCCCCATTTCCATTAGACTGTTGGCCGAAAACTTTGATATCGATGGGTTCAGACGACGTTAGTCTAATGTGTATGGGAAGCCCTACTAATTAAAAAAAACAAGCAAACATTCTACAATATATCACTGTTTTTATAAGTACAAAGACCAAATAGAACAGCTATACAATAGAGAATAAACAGGAGTTATCCTTTTGAACTTTGACGTTGTAGAGACATTTGAGAACATTACGAATTTCAAAGAAGCAGCTGGATTATTGCCCAAATGAAACCATTTGCTTGATGCACAATTTACCTTGCTAAACCTTTCTGTTTTGGACATAGTATATCTCAGAAATCATGAAAATGTCATGGTGAAGCCTGAACAGAAGACAAGACTTTCTGGAAAAGTGACTTTGTAGTCCAAACAGCACTTGATAATAAATGTAAACATATATACATGTCTTACAAGAAGGTTTAACCTTCGGTATGTGTATGAATCCGGCCGCCTGTAGCTGGATTATTTTTACAAAGGTAAGGACTAGCCTTAGGCTGAATGGTGTTCTGTGCAAAACTGTAATTTGGTGCCCCCCTTTTCCACTACTCCAATGTATTTTGCTCAGTTTCTCCAGGACATATGTATGGACAGGACCTTACATTTTCTATTCTCTTTTATATCCTAGAAAGATTTACTCGGGCTTCCTTCACACTTTTTTTTCCTGCCATTTTTGTTGGGGTGCTTGTAAAAAAAAAAAAAACACCATGAAACTCAGTAATTTTTGTGGTGCTGTTTTTTTGGGTCACACGACATTTTCTGGCATTCTTTTTGTCCCGATAGTGAAATCTACAGGAAAACACCTATAAAATAAAACAAATTCAGATTAAAAAAAAAAAAAAACATTAAGGCAAAAAACTAAATCAAAACAGAATCAAATATTTATATTGTGTTTCATAATTGTCTATAGACTAACAGGTAACATCTGGACTTGGCCTTTTTAGCAACAAAAAAGATGCAAACAAAACTACTTTTTTAAAAAAAAAAAGCAATGTGTGAATCCAGCCTAAAACATAATTTTACTGTTTGTTGCACATAAATTGAGAAATGGGGTCCCTCAGCCCCTGTGCCATATGATTTGGCATCTCACTTCCCTTTCCATTTGGGGAATGAATGGTGAGAACGACCTACATGTGTGGACCTCTCAATTCTATGGGAAATTCCACAGTACAGAAAATGAATTGTATATAGGCGCTAAACCCATCGCAAACCCATTCAATGACCAGTTATCACTCTTCTATTTAGTTTTATTTATGGCCCATTTAGCACCTATACCCATTTGCCATTTACTACCTATTTAGTACTCCTTTGGGGCTGTATGAGACGCTGCCAAGACTTGAGGCTGACAGATACCGTCTTGAGTTTTGTTATGATTTCTGATAACTTTTTCTGTGATATATTATACTTAAAAATACTGTAGATTTTTAAATAATAAAAACCTTATGAAAATGAACATGCATGATTATTTGATTAACCTGGTATCTCTCTTATAAAGAGTAATCCTAGGAAAATCCATCAAATTGCTGCAGAGGAAACCATCTCACCACTGTATATGTAGAAACCACAATCACAGTTCTGTATTTGCTTTATTTTTTCATCCAGTCGTTCACACACTGTAGACACAAAACAATGTCTTTGTTTTATTAAAAAAAAATATAATACAAATTTATATTCTTGTAACATCTGGGCAATTTTTTTTCCTCTTGTTAACAAACTGTGCAGTAAAAATGCAAAAGTGCGCAGTGTATGATGTAACTTTGGAGAAAATGTGACATGTCCATCTGGTTGAAAAAATAGATTTGACATACTTTGACTGCCATCATGAGGCCGAAACATGGTACTACAATGATCACTGGAGATCTAATTTTTAGTGTAGTTTTTGCTTTGGATCCTATAAAACTGATATAAAGACTTTGAGTCAATTAGACGGGCAATACAAAGCAGATATCTGTTAAATAATGCAACGAGATTCATCATCTGTTACCTGATATTTCCTATCCAGGAATGATCAAGTTAAATGATCTGATTGTAAGCAATTGAGTTCACTGATGTAGTTTTCTATTACTATCTACGCACAGTGCATTATTGTTATTTACCATATATTCAATTTTTCCTTTTTTTTTTATCGTCTTCCGACCATACAATGAAATTTTAAAACCCACAGAATAGAATCTGTGAAAGCCCTTTTTACATTCCCTTCATATTTTGGTGCTGCCAGGATTAGAGATGAGCGTTGTTCTACTCGAACTGTTCGCCAATCTCAAATTCGAGCTGTTTTGGGCGGTGTTCGGGCCGGTCGGCGAACACGAACAATTTGAGAAAAATTCGGCTGTTCGAGGTTATGTTCGATAACTGTTCGTGCACCAAAATCATAACTGGATTTTTTCTCAGTAATGATGAAAATTAATGTTAATACGCAGTTTGAGTGTACAGCGGGGTGGGGGGAGGGGCAGGGGATGGATCTCTGCAGGAACAATGAAGATCTCCATTTTTTTTTCTCTTTCACGCATTTGCAGTGGGGAGGTGCAATCTGTCAGCCTATCAGCAGCGCACACACGGAGCGAAGTGCTTTTTTTCACACAAGCAAGGGCATGTGTGATTGGCAGTGTATGTCACATGTCCTTGCCCTATAAGACCAAGCCATTTTCCCCGTCGCCACCATTTTCTCACTGCTGCAGCTGCGTGTTAGACGGCACCGCTGTTGCTGTGTGCGCTATACCTTGTTAATTTCAAGCCAATTTTCTCTGAAATCTACAGATAGCTTGGGAGTAGGGAATAGTTGTGATTGCAGTCCTTTTAAGGACTAGGTTACAGCATTTCCTACGACTTTTATCAGGGAGGTCTGTGCTCTTAAATAGATAGGTTGTGGGAGTAAAGACTAATTGTAATTGCAGTCCTTTTCAGGACTAGGATACATCAGTTCCTATCAGTTTTTGCCAGGCAGGTCTGTGCCAGTGCTGTGCAAGTTTTTTTCACAGCATTTGGCTGAATCTAGCAAAGCTAATCCTTTTTGGCCTATTGCAGAGTGTGTTAGTCAGTGGAGTAGCCTATCTGTGTTGCAAGATATACCACCTGTGTATAGAATACCAATTTTTTTACTGCACCTAGTGAAGTAAAATCTTTTGGGCATAGCATCATTCTATTAGTCCATCTATACTGACCTCCATCAGGTTGCAAATTGAATATAATTTTTTTCTGCATCTAGCTCTGAAAAAATATTTGGGCTTCTAGCGGTGTGTGGGACTTGGTCTATTAGTCCATCTATACTGACCTCCATCAGGTTGCAAATTAAAAATAATTTTTTTCTGCATCTAGCTCTGAAAAAATATTTGGGCTTCTAGCGGTGTGTGGGACTTGGTCTATTAGTCCATCTATACTGACCTCTATCAGGTTGCAAATTAAAAATAATTTTTTTCTGCATCTAGCTCTGAAAAAATATTTGGGCTTCTAGCAGTGTGTGGGACTTGGTCTATTAGTCCATCTATACTGACCTACATCAGGTTGCAAATTAAAAATAATTTTTTTCTGCATCTAGCTCTGAAAAAATATTTGGGCTTCTAGCGGTGTGTGGGACTTGGTCTATTAGTCCATCTATACTGACCTCCATCAGGTTGCAAATTAAAAATAATTTTTTTCTGCATCTAGCTCTGAAAAAATATTTGGGCTTCTAGCAGTGTGTGGGACTTGGTCTATTAGTCCATCTATACTGACCTCCATCAGGTTGCAAATTAAAAATAATTTTTTTCTGCATCTAGCTCTGAAAAAATATTTGGGCTTCTAGCGGTGTGTGGGACTTGGTCTATTAGTCCATCTATACTGACCTCCATCAGGTTGCAAATTAAAAATAATTTTTTTCTTCATTTATCTCTGAAAAAATATTTGGGCTTCTAGCAGCGTGTGGGACTTGTTCTATTACTCCATCTATACTGACCTCCATCAGGTTGCAAATTAAAAATAATTTTTTTCTGCATCTAGCTCTGAAAAAATATTTGGGCTTCTAGCAGTGTGTGGGACTTGGTCTATTAGTCCATCTATACTGACCTCCATCAGGTTGCAAATTAAAAATAATTTTTTTCTGCATCTAGCTCTGAAAAAATATTTGGGCTTCTAGCAGTGTGTGGGACTTGGTCTATTAGTCCATCTATACTGACCTCCATCAGGTTGCAAATTGAATAAAAAAATTTTCTGCATCTAGCTCTGAAAAAATATTTGGGCTTCTAGCGGTGTGTGGGACTTGGTCTATTAGTCCATCTATACTGACCTCCATCAGGTTGCAAATTAAAAATAATTTTTTTCTTCATTTAGCTCTGAAAAAATATTTGGGCTTCTAGCAGTGTGTGGGACTTGTTCTATTAGTCCTTCTATACTGACCTCCAGCAGGTTGCAAATTGAATATAATTTTTTTCTGCATCTAGCTCTGAAAAAATATTTGGGCTTCTAGCGGTGTGTGGGACTTGGTCTATTAGTCCATCTATACTGACCTCCATCAGGTTGCAAATTAAAAATAATTTTTTTCTGCATCTAGCTCTGAAAAAATATTTGGGCTTCTAGCGGTGTGTGGGACTTGGTCTATTAGTCCATCTATACTGACCTCCATCAGGTTGCAAATTAAAAATAATTTTTTTCTGCATCTAACCCAGCCAATAGTTTTGGCCTAATACCACAGTTTGGCCACTCAGCTCTGCTCGGTTACCATCCATTGTTTTTTTGTGCAAACAACTCCAGAGTTGTGAATTAGTTAACCACCAAAATGAGTGGAAAAAGGCCTGCTGCTGGTGGAAAGGGGAATAGGCGTGTTGGGAAGGGGAAAAAAGGTTGTGTCCGTGGGGTAGGTGCAGAAGAAAGACCATCTTCCAGCCAAACTAAAATGTCTACTTCTTTTAGCGGACAATGTGATAAGATCCCTTTCTTACGGCCACGCCAATCGCTACAAATTCCAGATGAGGCACAAAAACAGCAGGTGCTTCAACGGATATCAAGTGCTCCTTTAAGTGGGCTCTCCTCCACATCAACTTCAACATCACAAATACTCCAGTCCTCAAAGGTGTCACCCAAATCGCACTTGCTTCCTCACAGCTCCCAAATCTCCAGCTGCCCGTCTGAGTATGAGGTAGAACAGATGGTTGAGTCTGCAGAGCTGTTTACTCATACTATAGCCTGGGAATCAGAGGTCGACTCCAGCGCTTCTGTGAATCCAGACAAGGAAATGATCTCCACTGATGCCCAGAATCTTTATGAGTCGGATCCAGGAACAGACGCAGAAGGTTCTGACCATAATGTAGACCCTCATTCCCAAACTGTAACTCCTGTTGGTGGAGACAATGAGGAAGACGATGATAAGACTCAAATACCTGATTGGAGCGACAACTTTAGTTTTTTGTCAGGGCAGGAACAGGTTGGCTCTGAGGACGACGGGTGTGATAACGCACAGGGTGATGATGATGAGGTCGGAGATCCCACTTACTGTCAATCCACAGTCAGCCAAGAGATGAGGTCAGCAGAGGAGGTGGAGGAAGATGCTAGTGACGACGAGGTCAGGTTGCACCTTCCTGGACAGAGACGTAGTACTGGAAGCACGTCAACAACTGCATCCTCAAACACAACTCTGCCTCTCACCACAAGTCGTGGTGGCTCTTCAGGTCGCATGGGTGCTAAGCCTTGCATAGCCTGGGCATTTTTTCAGATCGATAAAGATGACCCAACTCGTGTTATCTGTAACATTTGTCAGCAAAAGCTAAGTAGAGGCCAAAAAATACATAGTTTGAGTACTTCATGCATGAACCGGCACATGGACATGAAGCATAAGTTGCAGTGGGAAGCTCAGTGTGCTACAATGCGGTCTAGCCGGCCGGGCCAACCACCGTCTGCCATATCTTGTGCATCCGCGGCCTCTTCATCCTCTGTGACTGGGGGGACAGCAGTCACACCTGTTTTGGGGCGCAGACCTGCCACCTCTTTACCCGCAACAGCCAGCGTGATTGGCAGGTCATCATTTTCTTTGGAGGTGGTAACACCAGCTGGTCTTGAGCGCTGTCCGACATCGATAGCACCACCTTTGGATCAAGGCAACCTAACATGTCCGCCTGCATCTTCCTCACAGACCGGCAGTTTGCCGGGGACACCCTTATCAACCCCATCTAAGCACAATAGCCAGCCCTCGGTCCCTCAGATGTGGACAAGTAAAAGACCATTTCCTCCTAGCCATGAGAAAGCTAAGAGGTTGAATTTCACCATCTGCAAGCTCTTGGCTACAGAAATGCTGCCTTTCCGCCTGGTGGACACAGAGGATTTTCGAGACCTTATGTCCGTCGCAGTGCCCCAGTACCAGATGCCCAGTCGGCACTACTTCTCAAAGAAAGGTGTGCCTGCGCTCCACCAGCATGTCGCACACAACATCACCGCTTCTTTGAGAAACTCTGTGTGTGACAGGGTGCATTTCACCACAGACACTTGGACGAGTAGGCATGGACAGGGGCGTTACATGTCGCTGACTGGGCACTGGGTAACTATGGTGACAGCAGGACAAGGGGCTGCTGTCCAAGTCTTGCCGTCCCCACGAGTTGTGCGTCAATCCTCTTTATGTCATTTTTCCACCACTGCTTCTGCCTCCTCAACCTCCTCTCGGTCTTCCACCTGCACCCAAAGCCTGTCTGGTCATGCCACAAGCTTTCTAACTGCGCAGAAGGGATCCTGCACACCTCCTTACTATGCTGGCAGTAGGGCTCAACGTCATCAGGCGGTTTTTACATTGAAATGTCTGGGAAATGTGAGTCACACAGCTGAGGAGTTGTGGTCAGCTCTGGAGAACCAATTTCATGAATAGTTGTCTCCACTGGACCTGAAACCAGGGAAGGCCGTGTGCGACAATGCTGCAAACCTGGGTGCGGCCCTTCGCCGGGGCAATGTCACACACGTGCCTTGTATGGCTCACGTGTTGAACCTGGTTGTCCAGCAATTTTTAGCCCACTATCCCAGACTAGATGGCCTTCTGCAGAGGGCACGGTCGCTGTGTGCTCACTTCCGCCGTTCGCATCCCGCAGCTCAGCGACTTACATCTCTACAGAAGTCGTTGGGCCTGCCACTTCACCGGCTAAAATGCGATGTGCCTACCCGGTGGAATTCAACTCTGCACATGTTGCAGCGACTGTGGCAGCACCGACAAGCCCTGGTGCAATACGTTCTGACGTATAGCCTGGGCCAACGAGATTCAGAGGTGGGGCAAATCACGCTGGAGGAGTGGTCTCAGATCAGGGACCTATGCACCCTTCTGCACAGTTTTGAAATGGCGACGAAGATGTTTAGTGCTGACGATGCCATTATCAGCATGACTATTCCGGTGATTTACATGCTGGAGCACATGTTAAACAGAATTCGGAGTCAGGTGGTGGCACAAGAGGAGGTGGAGGAAGTAGAGGAGGAGGAGTTGTATGCGGAAGGGCTAACATCTGCAAGGTCCAGACGGTCGGCAGCACCAAGGCGGCAGGCATGTGAGGGTGGGGGAGATGGTTTTACCAGGGCGCATGGTAGCAGCCAAACTAGTGAGGAAGGTGCAGGAGCCCAGGAAGAAGTGGAGGACGAACTGATGGAAGACTCATCAGATGAGGGAGACCTTGATCACATTTCTGTTGTGCGAGGTTGGGGGGAGAGGACAGAGGAAGGAAGCATGATTGTTACCTCGCCACCAACACAACAGGGACTTGGTGCTCCTGGATGCGCAACACACATGAGTGCCTTCTTGCTGCACTACCTGCAACATGACCCTCGAATTGTGAGAATTAGAAATAATCCTGACTACTGGGTTGCCACACTGTTAGATCCCCGGTACAAAAGTAAATTTGCAGAAATTATTCCTGCCATAGAAAGGGATGCACGCATGCAGGAGTATCAGCAGAGACTGTTGCAGAATCTTACATGTGCTTTTCCACAAAATACCAGTGGTGCACGTAGTGAATCTCACAGTTCCAACTTGCCAACCGTGGGACCGTCAAGTGTTCAGCACTCAAACCGTGACAGAACCACAGTATCTGCTGGTAACATCAATTTTGCGGAATCATTTCACCACTTTTTTAGCCCATCCTTTGCAAGGCCACAGGAGACAAGAAGTCTGACACATAGTCAACGCCTAGAGACGATGGTACAGGAGTATCTCCAAGTAAACATTGAAGCCACGACTGTGTCACTGGACCCTTGCTCTTTTTGGGCTTCCAATCTGGATAAATGGCTGGAGCTAGCCACTTACGCCTTGGAGATCTTGTCATGCCCCGCAGCCAGCGTTCTGTCTGAACGTGTGTTCAGCGCTGCTGGTGGTGTGCTGACAGATAAGCGCACGCGGCTCTCCACTGATAATGTAGACAGACTCACGTTCATAAAGATGAACAAATCATGGATCCGAAACGACTTTTCTACCCCTGTGTCATCCTGGGGAGAGTAAAAGCTTGATGATTGGTTAAAATCACCCTACCAACCGTTTTAAGCTTTCAAATTACTAATCATGTTTATCTGTATCTTGACTGGAAAATAATTTGGGCTTTGTAGCAGTGTGCAGCACTGATCCTATTAGGCCATCTATACTAAAGCTTCACCAGATTTAAAATTAAAAATAATTTTTAGCTGCATCTAGCCCGGAAAATAATTTTGGGGCTCCGAGATGCGCAAGGCACATAAGTGCCTTCTTGCTGCACTACCTGCAGCATGACCCTCATATTGTCAGAATTCGAAGTAATCATGACTACTGGGTTGCCACACTCTTAGATCCCCCAAACTTTTCGATCAACCTTTTCATTTTAATAAAGACCAAAAAAATGGTCATTTTTGAAATTATAAGCATTAGCAGGTTGTTAGAAACTGAAATCAAACAGTTTTCAACTCAAAACTTTATTCTAGGTGATGTTACATTTTCACATAGGACCCCTTGTTCGAAAGGAGCTTCTGAACTCTCTCGTCCATTGAATTTGTCAGGTTTTGGATGGTTTCTGCTTCAATTGTTTTGCATGAGGACAGAATACCCTCCCAGAGCTGTTGCTTAGATGTGAACTGCCTCCCGCCATCATAGACACTCCTTTTAATGATGCTCCAAAGGTTCTGAATGGGGTAGAGGTCAGGGGAGCATGGGGGTCACACCATAAGTTTGTCCCCTTTTATGCCCATATCAGCCAGAGATGCAGATGTTTTATGTGCAGCATGAGATGGTGCATTATCATGCAGAAAAATGATCTTGCTGTGAAATACACGGTTCTTCTTCTTGAACCATGGCAGGAAGTGCTGTTTGAGAAAATCCACATACATTATGGAGTTCATCTTTAGCGCCTTCAGGGATCCTAAAGGGGCCGACAATCTCTCTCCCCATGATTCCAGCCCAAAACATTACTCCACCTCCTCCTTGTTGGCGCTGTAGCCGTGTTTGCGTGGGGTGTCCATCAACCAGCCATCCTCCACTCCATCCATCTGGACCATCGAGCGCTGCACGGCACTCATCCGTGAACAAAACAGTTTTGAAATCAGTCTTCATGTAATGTTTGGCCCACTGGAGCCGTTTCTGCTTGTGTGAAGTGGATAGAGGAGGTCGACAGGATGGCGCATGCACAGCTGCAAACCTCTGAAGGACCCTGCATCTTGTTGTTCGGGGGACGTTGGAGGCACAAGCAGCTTCAAAAACTTGTCTGCTGCTATGACAAGGCTTTTTTGCCGCTGCTCTTTCAACCTGACGTAATTGCCTGTAGGAAAGAGTCCTCAATTTGCCCTTATCAGCACGCACACGTGTGTACTGTGAATCAGCTACATACTTCTTGATTGCCAAGACACTTCATCCTGATCATCGCACAATGTTGATTGTAGTCATGCCTTGACCTAAACACTCCACAATTTGTTGCTTCTCAGCAGCCGACACATCCTTTTTCTTTCCCATTTTGGCAGAAAATGTAGGCTGCTTAATAATGTGAGAGAGCCTTCTTAAGTAGTCTTGCCTTTCATTGGACACACCTGCCAAACTAATTAGCACAGGTGTCTGCAATTGCTTACAGTGATATAAAGAGCCCTGACACACATCACCATCAATGAGTTTAACTGACAAACAAACAAATTCTTCCCTTATCACTCCTAAACACTTTTTGTATAATAATTTGGAACGCAGTGTACATGTGCTTTTCCACAAAACACCAGTGGTTCACGTAGTGAATCTTACAGTTCTAACTTGCCAACCGTGGTCTGTATGGAGTTGTTCAATAAAGGGCCCAAAATTAAGATAACATAGATGGGAGAGGTCTCTATGAATAGGAATTCCTAAGTATTTGATACCCTGTGAGGGCCAGGCAAAGGGAAAGTTGGACTGGATGGAATCCTATATGGATTTGGGGAGGGAGACATCGAGGGCCTCAGACTTCGCTGCATTGATTTTAAAATTTTACCATGTAACAAAGTGATCTATTTCAGCCATAACAGCATGGATGGATATATGTGATTGAGTGATATATACTAGGACATCATCAGCAAATAGAGAGCACTTGTACTCGGTGCCTCCCACCTCAATCCACCTAATATTGGGGTTATGGCGAATTGATGAGAGCAGGTGCTCCGTCACTAGGATGTATAAGAGAGGGGACAGAGGACATCACTGCCTTGTCCCATTGGTGATTGTGAAAGGTGATGAAAATGTTCTGACGCACCCCCTGGGCCTTGGGACACCCGGAGCCGGACCCTTTTTGGTGGATGCTGGTGGTTGTAGTCTTCGTGGCGGCGACCCAGTTCCGTGGCTCAGGGCGGTCAAACCAGTGGCGGAACTATTTATGTGGTTTTGATGTTTAAATGTCCGACTACGCCACCCGTGGATTGCGGTCAGAGTGAACCGCCGCTACAGGGCAGACCGCTGAGGCTGGTGTTGTGGGTGCAGCAGAGCGTAGCATAACTCCCCACGGGAGGAGTATAGCCTCAGGGCAGTGTATGCGGAGGATGGGGGTGATGGTGCAGGGCAGCAGCAGTAACGACACGGAGTCAGTGATGCAGTTCAGGGCCTTTACTCACAGTTCTTATTATCCAGACCACGTCTGCAGGTAACGGCTGCCCACGTCGTACTGTGCTCACCAGGTGAGGGGCTCAGACAACTCCCAGATAACTTTGGAGCACTTCACAGGACCCCCTTTGTGTGTCCTTTGTCTGGCCTTTCTTACTAACACTTCTGTCCGGCTGCCTCGGGCCTCCTCTTGGTAAACTTGGCGCCAGTTTCCCTGACCCTATGTGGTGCCTTCCTAGCGGGTGTAGCGAGGGGCTGCGCCACATAAAATGTCAGAGCCTCCGGTTTCTAGCTGAGGGTCGTTTCCTGCCTCCACTAGTTCGGGGACCGGTCTCCCCCTTTGGCCTGACCCCTCCACGCAGGTGGATTCGGGCGTGCGGTGGCGACTCGCCCGTCCGCACCCCTGGGATCCCTTCATTCCTCGTTCCTGGAGCCTTCTCCGCTCCTCTTCCTTCCTTCTCCCTCTTCCAGGCCTGGGCCTCTGTTACTAGGCCCGCCTCCGGAGCAGAGCTCATGCAGAGCCCCTGCTCCCTGCCACTTCTGCTCAGACTTCTCTGCACTGAACTAAGATGGTGCCCACCTTTTATACTCCCTTCTCAATGCACCCAGGAACTGCTTCCTCCCTGCTCCTGCACTACAGGGTTCCCCTTCCTCAGTGTTCCCTTCCCCCACTCCAGCCAGGGACAGGGACTGTCGTGCCCATCTCAGGGGCATATTGGTCGCCCTGCCCCACGGCAATGTGGTGTAATGCATGCAGGTGTCGGGTCCTGATCCACACTCCATCCTTACCTGAGAGTGAGATATCACACCTCTGGGTGAGGTGCAATACGTCTTTAGCAACCGAGCCCTCAGGGTGCTACAGTTCCATTTATCTTCAGCCTAGGTGACGTATTGCGATACAGGGCCGTGATTTTGGCTATAAAAGGGTCCCCTAGACCCCTACCCCAAGCTTTTTAAGAGAATCATATATGGCGTGCCAGGAGACTCTATGGAATGCTTTCTCAGCATCCAACGAGAGTATCTAATTACAAATTTTTAACTGCATCTAGCCCAGGAAATACTTTGTGCCTAGTAGCAGTGTCTGCTAGTAAGCGGATTATCCCGGCTGTTAAGCAAGCTGCACCACCTGTAGTTTAGACACTTAATTTTTTCAAAGGAAATGCTTCGGGACCATGGGATACTTAGTGAAGAGCATCAGGAGGCACCCCAAGGCATAGGGGCTGGGACTGGCAGTAGGATGCCTTGCGGTGGACAGCCGAGCTCGATCCTTATAAAAGCTTTTTAACTGCAGCAGCTTTAGTGGACGCTACTGGAGCTGGAATTACCGCGGCTGCTGGCATGAGACTTGCCCTCCAATAGATCCTTGTAAATGGATTTAAAGTGTATTCATTCAAATTAGAGAGACAATTTAAATTAAAAAGCTTAGAGCTGCCTCCACCACAAGGGGGCTCGCTCGACCCACCAGCGGACAGGCACCAGTATTGGGAGAGGGGGGCTGGCCGTCAGGGTTCACCGCGGCTCTGGCACAAACCCGGCGACACGGAGGTGGCACGGGCAGGAGCGGACTGGCCGTGTCGGCTTCTCACTTTTTGGATTTTAGAAGGGCATGACATGCCTATATCTGTGTCTCCCCCTCCTTTTACTCCTCCACCTCTTTTATTTTCGCATGACTATATGTACTTGTCACTTTTCCATGTGTTAGTTATGTCTTCTGAGCAGTTTGTCAGCTTTTGGACACCTTTGAAGGTGTTTTCTATGTGTTTCTATGTGTTTTTGTTTGCCTGCCATTGGTTTTAACGGTGTTCGAAGGTGTTCGACGAACAGTTCGGCGAACACACGGGTGTTCGACGAACCGAACCGAACTCGAACACTACGGGGGTGGCTCAACACTAGCCAGGATCTCTCTAGTTCAGATATTTACTACAGAACGGCAATACACTGCATAATTTATAAGCCATTCTCCCTGTAGCCTTATAATTACATATCTGTACAGCATTTCTACAGTGGCAGACTATCGCATACCCGCTGATGAAGCAGAGTTAAACGTGCGTTGGGGTGCCCTTCACTAATAGTGGCCTTCTGTTCTTACAGATGTACTGCTATCCTTACTATTGATAAACACTGTAGGGAAACAAAACGCACCAGACCATAGGGTGATTCCTTTATAAAAAAGATAAAATAGATCCAGGTAATATGCTCACTTGAGCGAGTTGTATAGATACAACTCCTGTGAAAGCTCAATAACGGTTGCTGCTGCCCCGTGGTTGGAGGGATGATCTCCACCAGAAAGTTTGAAGTTAAAGACAATTCACAATTTGGGCTGCACTAACCGAAATGAGAACTCTTGATCCAATAATATAAAGAAGACGTTTTTATTCCACAACGCATTTCCATGCCGGACTGGCGACTTACTCAAGTGTTAAAAAACAACTGTTCCCCCTGACGAAGCAGGGCGAAACGTACGTTGGGGTGCTGGGGTGCTTTATCCAGACAGCAGCTAAGTATGTTACCCTTCACTAACAGTGGAATTCTTTCCTCACAGATGTTCTGCTCTCCTTATTATTGCGACTGTTTTACTTCTGTCTAGTTATATGCATTGGGTAGCCATTATGTACTATACTGTCAACATTTATTAGTTTTACTACCCAAAAACTATGCACCTTATTTTATTTAGGTCTATTTATGGACTGGTAGAAATGTATATATCCAGCCTATGGCACTAAAAGTTGCTGGAATACTTTTTCTGCATTACTGCTTGTCCTTTCTTTGAGCTACCTTGTCTTATTTTTCTGGCTTTTTATATTTTAAGTAATTTCAATGAAATAAACTTTTAATAATTTTAGTTTCATGCTCATAACATGAGTCATTGCACTGGTTTGTACCAGTCGACTATGGTAACGTTGTGAGAAATTACCACATCTGAGGAAGGAGGGGCATACAGTTCATTATATCATTATAATATTTGTGTCACGCCAGGTGTGGGAAAGACTTAGTGCAACACAGAGGGAAGAGGGAAAGGGATCCCAGACACTAGGGAAAGGGGGAAGTGGAGACCTCCTAGTCTGGTCTAGCGTCACCCTGTCTCAACTATCGTCCCTATATTGCCTCCTCAGCAATCGCCGCACGCGTGCCTCGCCCTGTCTTTCCCTGACGTACGGCTAGGGATGGGAGGAGATGAGCACTAGTCGATGTCCACTAAACTCTATAGACAACAAGGGTAGACAAACAGGGGAAAATTGCTTAGCTTTAGATGACTCCAAATGTGCACACAGCCTCCAGCTCCAGAGAGGATGAACTACTGCTCTTGCTAAGACTCACAAGTAGAAATGAATATAGCCGGCACCTCCCTCTCAGACACACCAGGTATTTATATACACCCGTGCCAGAGTGCTAATAGCCAGAGGGAGGTAGCCGCTGGGTCCTAAAGACACTCATCTAAGAAGATGTCTGTAATGCCAAACGTAGAGATCTCCTGCAACCAACTGCAGAACGACTGACTGTCACCTCTGATACACCTGTGACACTTTGCTTATAAAGCACCAAGATATTCCAAAGCACTAAACAATTCAAAGGGAACCCTGACAGCAGGTGAACAAAGAGAAGAAGAGACAGCAAATGAGACACTGAACGAGTGGCTAGAGGCGGGAAGAAATCTAAGACAGAGGGTATCCTTAAAGGATTTGAACAAAGTTCAAAGGTTATCCTCTATCCACATATAGCTTCCTGATTACTATGCATCTGAACACTGGGACCCCCACTGATCCTGAGTCTATAGAGGCCCAACTGAAAGGAGCGGAGGTCATGCATGCGCACCTTCGCTATATTCATTCTATATGGGATTGCTGGAGATAACTTGGTACTATACTTTAAGGCCAAGGCAATGAAACATATGGAGTAGATGCTGGTGATGCACTGTGTCAAATGCAACAGAGAAGAGAATCATTAGAAAGTAAATTCCATTGCATTTAGCTCTCAAAATAATTTCCAACTTTAGTAAGGGCAGTTTCTGTAAAGCGTAGATATGGAAACCTATTTCTCGGAGTTAAAAAAAAAAAGACTTGAAATTAAATATACAGTTAAAGATTACCTATCGTTTATTTTTTTGTTTCCATAGATTAATTGAAGATACCAAACTTTGCAATACACAGTTAGAAAAATAAGTATTTGATACGCTGACCATTTTGCAAGTTTTACCACCTACAAAGAATGGAGAGGTCTGTAATTTTTATCGTAGGTACACTTCAACTGTGAGAGACAGAATCTTGAAAAAAAATCCAGAAAATCACATTGAATGATTTTTACATAATTAATTTGCATTTTATTGCATGAAATAAGTATTTGATACAATACAAAAACAGAACTTAATATTTGGTACAGAAAACTTTGTTTGCAATTACAGAGGTCAGACGTTTCCTGTAGTTCTTGACCAGGTTTGCACACACTGCAGCTGGGATTTTGGCCCCCTCCATACAGATCTTCTCCAGATCTTTCAGGGTTCAGGGATGTCGCTGGGCAACATTGAGTTTCAGCTCCCTCCAAGATTTTCTATTGGGTTCAGGTCTGGAGACTGGCTAGGCCACTCCATGACCTTGAAATGATTCTTACGGAGCCACTCCTTAGTTGCCCTGGCTGTGTGTTTCGGGTCATTGTCATGCTGGAAGACCCAGCCACGACAAATCTTCAATGCTCTTATTGAGGGAATGAGGTTGTTGGCCAAAATCTCACGATACATGACCCCATCCATCCTCCCTTCAGTGCGGTGCTGTTGTCCTGTCCCTTTTACACAAAATCACCCCCAAAGTATGATGCTTCCCCCACCATGCTTTATGGTCGGGACGATGTTCTTGAGGTTGTACTCATCCTTCTTCTTCCTCCAAACATGATGAGTGGAGTTGATACCAAAAAGTTTTATTTTGGTCTCAAATGACCACATGACCTTCTCCCATGCTTCCTCTGGATCATCCAGATGGTCATTGGAGAACTTCAAATGGGCCTGGACATGTGCTGGCATGAGCAGGGGGACCTTGCGTGCCCTGCAGGATTTTAATCCATGACGATGTAGTGTGTTACTAACAGTAATGTTTGAGACTGTGGCCCCAGCTCTCTTCAGGTCATTGACCAGGTCCTCCCATGTAGTTCTGGGCTGATTCCTGACCTTTCTCAGAATTATCCTTACCCCACAAGGCGAGATCGTTCATGGAGCCTCAGACCAAGGAAGATTGACAGTCTTGTGTTTCTTCCATTTTCTAATAATTGTGCCAACAGTTGTTGCCTTCTCACCAAGCTGCTTGCCTAGTGTCCTATAGCCCATCCCAGCCTTGCTTAGGTCTACAATTTTGTCGCCCTGGTGTCCTTAGACAGCTCTTTGGGCTTGGCCATAGTGGAGAGGTTGGAGAGTGATTTAGTTTGTGGACAGGTGTCTTTTATACAGGTAATGAGTTCAAACAGGTACAATTAATACAGGTAATGGATGCAGAGTAGGATGGCTTCTGAAAGAAAAACTAGCAGGTCTGTGAGAGCTAGAATTATTGCTGGTTAGTAGGTGATCAAATACTTATTTCATGCAGTAAAAGGCAATTTAATTATTTAAAAATCCTACAATGTGATTTTCTGTTTTTTATTTTTAGATTCTGTCTCTCACAGGTGAAGGGTACCTACGATAAAAATTACAGACCTCTCCATGCTTTGTAGGTGGGAAAATTTGCAAAATCGGCAGAGTATCAAATACTTATTTTCCCCACTGTATTTCATTACAGAAAAAAATCTTATTTCTACTTATCAGATTCCTTTACAAAATGGACATCTGGAAGAAGTGAGAAGTGCTGCTGCGCTCTGACCTCCTCCGGATGTCCAGTACTGCCAAAGGAAGTGAGAGTGAAGTGGACCATTAGCAGCCGCTGATTTTCCTGCAGGGCTCACGTGACATAACAGTGTTGTTCAAGCCCCAAGAGACCTAGCACCAACGTTGCTGGAACAGTGTTGACATCAGAGGTGAATATAAGGTGTTTTTATTCTACTTACGGGAATATTGTAATTGAGAATGGGTTTTCTTAATAGTGGACAACCCCTTTCAATTAATGTAATTTTAAAATAGACTAAACATCCCATGATATGTGACATATGAAATATAAGCAGATGTTTTACTGGCACTGAGGTCGGGTTCAAATGTTCTAAATGAAAAACAGGCCAGACCGCAAATTGTGGACATGACTGGCTCTGAGCGCAACATTGCGGATGGGTCTTTACATAGCAAGCATTATTTGGGTTGCAAAGTGGCCAAAAATAGTGTTATGTTCTGATTTTTTTTTCTACAGACTATTGGCTTATGTTAAAAAAAGGGCCATGTGCACTGGCAGATTGGCTATAATGGGCCGGGTATGTTCCACCGCACACCCGTACCGATTATACACTCATCTGAATGAGCCTTAGGCATAGTTTAAAGTGGTTTTCCCATAAACAAAAGTTAATTTTAATCAACAGATCTTGGAATAATAATAACTACCACAATTGGATGTGTTTAAATAAAATGTCCCTGTGCTGAGATAATCTTGTAAATATTCCCCTGTGTAATGGCTGTGTCTCACCGTGTACGGAACATGGTCTGATCATACCACAGCTCCTGGGCAGGGGATGAAACAAACGAGTATACAGAAATTACAGCACAGGATCACAGCTGATTCTTTTTGTGAGGCAAAACATTTCCCTGCCTGTTTTTAAGCAATGTTTTACCTCAAAGAAAGAATCATTCGTGATCCCCTGCTGTCCTGTCTGTATCCTCTTTTGCTTCCTCCCCTGTTCAGGAGCTGAGGTATGATCAGACCATGTTCCTGCATGATCAGACACGGCCATTACACAGTACACAGCAGGGGCACATTTCTAAGATTATCTCAGCGCAGGAACATTTTATTTAAATACATCCAATTGCGGAAGTTATTATTATTCCAAGATCTACTCATTTAAATGAACTTTTGTTTGTGGGGAAAACCCCTTTAAGGTTATTTGTAGTCTATGGTCCAAGTGTATATTGAGGGTACTCTTATATAATTGAGAGGTAAGGAGGTAAAAAGTTAAATGTTTATTGTGTCTTACATTGCCCAAATAGTGACACCAAACAAAACCAAAGAAATAATAAGAACAGTGTGCACAAAACGTAGCCAATTGCATAATGCCGACCTATTACAATAGAGCAACACATCACACAAACAACAGGGCCCAAATAATATCCCAATTCTCAAATTAACAAAAATTTGTGGTGAGCTACTATGAAGTTTAAACTAAACAGCTAAGGAAGTAATAGATTTGAGTATTTGCCTCTTTTTCCATCCAATAATCCAGCCCTACCAAGAAATAGGACCTATCCTACCCCCAGAGGGATTAAAGAGGTTGTACCAAGTTTGGAAGTTATCCCGTATTCGTTGTATAGGGGACAACTTCTCGATCACTGCGGTCAGACTGCTGGGACCCCCTTCTATTCCAAGAACTGAGGCTCAGAGCTCCATGTGAACGGATCAGAGGATGATCATGTGCTCCTCCACTCAATTCATCCTAATGGGACCGCAAGTGCAGTGTTCGTTAGGTCTTCCCATTAAGAATGAATGATGCGGATCGACCTCCACGCCATTCACATGGGTCTCTTCAGAGCCTCAGTTCATGGGACTGGTGGAGGTCCCTTTGGCCAGACCCCTATTCTATAGATATGGTACACCAGGCTGAGCCAACATGTTAATGGGTAGATTCAGATGCACAATTCATTTATGTTTATGAAAAAAATCAATTGGGTAAGAAAATCAAAGTAAAAGAGTGAAAAATCGAACAAATGGGTAAAATAAGAAACATGTTCAAAACTTCCAATACAACTTGCTGCTAGTTCCTAGGATATATCAGATCTTCACTGTGACATTATGTCCCCTAAAGCAAAGGATAATGTAAATATGTAACCTGTCAGAACCTGTACCTCAAAATGTACATCAATCAACAGATAGTGGACAGCTCATATTTCTGTTACTTACATTAGACAATTACATCTGCTATGTAACGCTAGAGGGACATAGAAGGAAAATACATCAAAGAGCTCAAAAAAAGTCAAAAAGGGCAATGTTTGTCAGAAGAGAAGTTCTAGAAGAAGAGGTCACGTCCTGAAGCTTACGAGTCGTCTTAGAAGGATTTCATTGCTACAGCGTGAGTGGATACTTAAAAATAAAATTCCAACAAAGGACAGAGAAGAGTTAAGATAGTTTCCATTCCAAGTTAGGAAGACTTATTATTTTACTATTGGGACCTCTGTGCATATTGTCAATGACAAGAGCATATATAGCTAAATATGTCTGTGATACAATTTTATTGAAGGACATCACATATGGGGTATCCTTTAAAGGAGATATGCGGGACTTAAAAAATAAAAGTGCCTGAGCACTAGCAGGTAGGTAGGTGCTACCTACCTGCTTGTTGTGCCCGGTGTCGTTCTCCGCTGACACATAGCGGTCACAGATTTCCGCTGACGTCACGTCAACAGAGCGGTGGTTTCTTTTCCTGCTGACAGGGAGCAACTGACAGGAGCAGTCAATGACCGGCGCAGGGTATAACAGGTAGGTAATTACCTCTGTTAGCAACTACATGACTGTTAGTGCTTAGACACATTTTTTTTTTTAAGTCCCAGATATCACCTTTAAGGATTTTGAAAATGGATTAGTACTGGGTATTCCGGGATAGATCTAGGCATTTTCACACCTGTCCATAGGTATATATTATTTGTCAGTCAACTAATTGACATCCGGTTGACATCCAAGTAATTTTCTAAGTGGAATAGCTAGTATGCCTGATCAGGTATTAGAATCAGGCCCGTATTTGCCTCTAAGCACCTGAGGTCTGGGACCTAGGGGGAAGTCTGAGAGGATGGCGCCCACAGTAATTTTTTATGGAGATTGAGGCTCTTCTTGTTGCAAGGGGAGTGGCCGCACTTATCATAGGCTGCACTAGCTGGCTAGGTAGTGGCTACAGCTGAGGAGCGGGGAGAGCAGGAGAGGAGCATTGCTCTGATTGGTGAACCAGCAGTCAGTGTGCTACTGCTCCACCAATCAAAGCAAGACCACTACAGTGCTCTGAGTCTCACACCTTCCTGGTAGTTTCCAGTGTTGTGCGCTGTATTCAATGATGGAACGGAAGTAATTTGTTCACTGTGCTATGGACTGTATTTAATTATTGGGAGGTGAGTTGTTTCTACACTGTGCTGTGCACTGAGAGGGGGGTCATTTCTGACTATGCTGTGCTCTGGGAGGAGAGGTATTTCTTCACTGTGCTGTGCACTGGAAGGGAGGTTGCTTCTGCACTATGCTGTGCACGGGGATGGGGGTCATTTCTGAATATGCTGTGCACTGGGAGGATAGTTTTTTTCTGCACTGTGCTGTGCATTGTGAGGTGGGTTATTTCTGACTATGCTGTGCACTAGGAGAGTTGTTTCTGTGCTGTGCACTAGGAGGAGAGTTGTTGATGCACCCTGCTGTGTAAAGTATTTAATGATAGGAGGAGTTTGATTCTGCACTGTGCTGTTCACTCTATTTAAATGGTTATTCTCTATTTCTGTCTTGAGCTGAACACAGCTTTCCATTCTCTTTACTTTTTGTTGCTGGGAGTGCGGGCATTCCTCTTTGAATGACAGTTGTGGTTCAATAGATTTGTCCTACTACAAGTCTCTGCTTGCTACTGTGACACATTAATGGTCTGTCAGTGCTTGTTCTGAAGACCACACTGTTATCACTATATCTACATATAGACTATTCTGTCCTCACACGATAGCACGGTGTGCAGTGAGACATATAGCTAAACCCCCTGTCTTCTTTAAGAAAAAGAGAGGCTGTGAACTTGTAACCTTCTTTTATTGATTGTAGATTTGACAGGAAAGGGTGAAACTATAGGATGTAATAACAAGGTATTCAGAACATATACTGTACAATACATAGATACAGGTAATCTGCAATACAGTATAACATGAGGTAATACAAACTGATGACACCTATTTAATACATCAACATACTTCTAATGTGCATTGTACCTCTTACACTGCATACTAACACATAGATAGTAACTTACCAACTATGCTTAGGACAGGCTGTTTGAGGAGCATAAGACAGGAGATGAGTGGTCTGATACCTCTTCAAGAGAATGCAGGAAATGACTGCTGGTATTTCTGCAGTGTCATAATATCAAGTCCACAATGCATTGCAATATTCCCAGAATGCCTCAGAAACTCCCAAAATACATTGCAAACTGAAACTAAAACGTTTACATTAAATGGTCAGCAGATGGTGCTGTTACCAAACAAACAAAGTTCAATACATAAGAATGTGTAATGAACATAAACATGTATTTCAATAGCCTGGCATTATTGTCAGGACAGGACACTCCCCGTTTGACGTCAACCGACGTCACTGTTGAGTTTATCAGACGAGAACAAGAGGACGAGTTCCCCTACTGGCCTGAGGAACAATTTTGCCTCGCCTTGTTTCCCTGTTTTAACTTCAACTTTACGTACAACTCCGTCTTTACTCGGGAACGTTTGGGTAATGAGACCTAACGGCCATTCGTTTTTTCGAGACTGACAGTCCTTCATTAGTACTACATCGCCAGGCTGGAGGTTAGGCTTGCTGGTTTGCCACTTTCTCCTCGGTTGCAGAGTAGGAAGGTACTGTTTCCTCCACTTGTTCCAAAAGGCGTTGGAGAGATTCTGTACTTGTCTCCATTGACACTTGTAACGGTCTTTAACATTAAATTCTCCGGGTGGAGAGCAATTAGGTTCGGTCTTTTGGGTAAGCAACATGGCTGGGGTGAGAACATTGGGTCATCAGGATCATTGGACATCAGAGTTAATGGTTTGGCATTTATGATGGCCGACACTTCTGCCATGAAGGTAAAGAAATGGTCCTTCATCTCTGGTTTATTACAGAAGCTGTGCCTGAGGGAGATAAATGGTTTTAAACTTGTTCTCTGTTGTTAGGCATGCGTTGTCTTCAAGGCTTGAAGGGTAGGGGTGCAATCCAGCACTTATTTTTGTCCTGCACCATTCCTTGCTCCATCTTCTCTAGGAACAGTCTATCTTCAAACGACATTGCTGTACGATTGTCTTCTTTCGGTTTGCGGAAGACTGTACACCCAAGGTGATCTTGGTCGCCATCCCAAATGCAATCATCATAGGCATGACTTGCTAGGATACTAGGTGCTAAAGTGCCTTGCGGTAGTTCTTTTATGAAGAAGTGATTTTCACACGGTTGAAGGAGAGATGGAAGTCCATTCTCAAGAGTACTGGTAAGCATGCTGTTGACCGTTGTTGGTTTGTGTGCACCTCCTAAACAGACTTCTCCTACGACGACCCATCCTAGGTCAAGTCTCTGGGCATATGGAGCGTTTTGAGGGCCATTGATCTGCGGTCTAACCTTGTGGATTTGTAGGATATCTCTCCCAAGGAGTAAGACTATCTGAGCCTCTGAATCAAGGTTGGGGATCAGGCGTTCTATGCGCTTCAGATGAGGATGATGCGATGCTACTTGAGGTGTAGGTATTTCAGACCTGTTGTCGGGAATCTGATTACATTCCAGTATGGTTGGCAAGGGCAGACACATTTTGCCATCTAAAGACTCGACTACGTAACCTGTTGCTCTTCTACCGGCTGTCTCTACAATACCGGCACAAGTCTTCAGAGAGTAGGGGGCACTGGGTACCCTGACGCTAAAGCTATCAAAGAAGGCAGACTTTGCTAATGACTTGTTACTCTGATCGTCTAAAATCGCGTATACTTTGACGGCTTTGTCTTTTCTGTTTGCTGGGTAAACTCTCACGAAGGAAATTTTAGAGCAGGACTTGCCTCCTTTAAGGTTTCCGCAAACTTCTGTACACTTAAAAGTAATTGCTGGAGTATCGGTATTCATTTCCTTTAGCTCCCCGCTATGCTCTTGGACTTGGGGCAGAGTCTCCGTTGGTGGTCCAGGGTGTAGAGCTGTGTTATGTCCAGCGCTGTCACATTCGACACACTTTGCACTAACCTCACAGTCCCTGGCGAAGTGGGATGTTGAAGCACAGCATTTGTAGCAGATGTGGTTCTCCTTCAGGAAGGCCTTCCGTTCTTCCAATGGCTTTTCTCTGAAAGCTCTGCACTTAAGTAAGGAATGTGGCTTCTTGTGTAGGGGACACTGTCTGCTTGGGTCCTTGGATTTATCTTCTCCTTGACGGGAACTGAACTCTTTGTGAACAGAACCAGTGGAGGAAACGTTAGTTTTGTGGACCTCTATAGTTGCTCTACGAGGTTTACTTACAGGGGTACCGGCACATGACAGCATGAAATCAAAGCTAGGATCATTCCTAATTCTTGCTTGTTCAGAGACAAAATCTACAAACACATCGAATGGAGGAAATGGTACATTGTTAATTTGTTTATACCTAGAACCATGCATAAGCCACTTGTCTTGCAAGTTGTCTGGGAGCTTTTGAACTATGGGGTTCACACCTCTAGCAGTGTCAAGAAATGTCAACCCCATAAGATCCCCTTGTGTTTTTGCTACATACAACTCCATTAGCAAGTCAGTTAACTCTCTAAGCTTTGAATAGTCCTTGCTAGCTATTTTAGGAAAGTCTTCTACTCTCTTAAACAAGGCACTTTCTATAACTTCTACGGAGCCGTAGCATTCATCAAGTCTATTCCAAATTCTTTTGAGTCCGACATCTGGACAATTTACATCAATGTCTCTGATTCTCTTTGAGTGCTCGGCAGACTCACTTCTTAGCCATTTTACCGGGAGATCCATTGCTTCGCTACTTGATAGACCTATGTCTCTGATGGCGTTTTGGAAGGAGGCTTGCCACGCTCTGTAATTTTCAGCGCGATCACTGAACTTTACAAGTCCCTTAGTGACCAACTCACGTCGAGCAAAGAACTTGGCAAAGTCTATTGTAGATCGAATGGCGTTGATACCAGTTGATGGTGTGTTGTCAGAGTGCATGTATGCTGTGCGGTCATACCTGTTAGACGTCTCTGGTTTAGTCCAACTGGTGTAGTACCTTTCTGAGGCAAAGGGAGTCTCTCTAAGTTGGGGCCGATTCTGGATCCTCTGCTCTGGAGAAAGATTATTGTATTCAGTCTTACCCCTATATGTACTCTCTTGTCCATGGCAGGGCAACTGATAGCTGGCTTTCTGGCAGTCCGGATAATCGGGCTGGCTTGTCTTGTTGACAAAATGTACTCCCTCCGGCTTTAGGTATGGGTGGCCGTCTGCTTTGGAATGTTGCTGGACGTACTCTGAAGTGCGAGGCATTGAATCGTGAGGGTCTTGCTGTAGACCTAATACACTGCTGCGTCCACTGTGTTTGCTGTCAAAAGATATAGCATCCTCTAACGCTTCAGCTTCTGCTATGGCTGCTGCTGTTTCTTTCTCCATAGCAAGCCTCTCTAACGTTGCTTCTAAGCGTGCCTTTTCTATTGCTCTTTGTGCATCCAGGGATGCTCGTTCTGCCTCCAGGGATGCTCTTTCTGCATCCAGGGATGCTCGCTGTAGTTTCAGTTGGATCTCTTGCTCAGCAAAGGCGGCTTGTGCTTTCGCTGCTTCTGCTTTTGCGCGGGCGATGGCGGCGGCATTGCTGACGGATGATGCCTTTGAGGAACCAACTCGTGATCTCGTCTTGGTAGAGGATGCTCGTCCTTCAGACATGATGTGACCGTTAGTAGACAGCTGCGATATCCGTTGCGGGCTCCATGTGGATAATGGCGGGCTTCATATAGTCAGATCATCTGAGCTTATTCTTAGCAGTTGTTAAACTATTCTGTCCTCACACGATAGCACGGTGTGCAGTGAGACATATAGCTAAACCCCCTGTCTTCTTTAACCCCTTAATAACATCTGACGTACTAATACGCGTCTGTGCCCTGGGACTTAAGAGCCAGACCCGTATTAGTACGTCATGGCGATCGCGCGCGCACACAGGCTGTGCGGGCGCGATCGCCGCCGGGTGTCAGCTGATTGTCACAGCTGACACCCGGTACTATGTGCAGGGAGCGGTCACGCACCGCTCCCAGCACATTAACCCCCACGATGCTGCGATCGAAGTCGATCGCGGCATTGCGGGGGCAAGGGGAGGTGATCGCCGATACTCACCTCCTCTTCCGGCTTCCAGCGCAGTCTGCAAAGGCTTCCCGGGTGTTGCCATGACGACCCGATGTCGTCATGACAACATCCGGGTCACCAGAGAGCAGGAAGATTGCTTGGACATGCGCAGTGCATCTCCAAGCAATCTTCACACTGTGCACTTCTGACAGCCTTCATGGCATAGGGATGGTGCTCCATTCCTGTGCCATGCAGGCGATCAGAAAAAAAAAAGTGAAAGTCCCAGAGTGGGACAAAGTAATAAAGTGTATAAACTGTGTGAAAGTGGAAAAAAAAAAAAAAAAAAAATGTGCAAAAATATTATAAAAAAATAAAAAAAATAATACACCAAAAATAAAAATATAATGTACCCATCAATAAATATTATTATAAAAAAAATAAAAAAAAAACAATAAAAGTACACATATTTGGTATCGCCGCGTCCGGAACAACCTGACCTATAAAACTGTCCCACTAGTTAACCCCTTCAGTGAACACGGTAAAAAAAAAAAAAAAAAAACCAAGCAAAAAACAATGCTTTATCACCATACCGCCAAACAAAAAGTGGAATAACACGCGATCAAAAAGACGCATATAAATAAAAATGATACCGCTGAAAACGTCATCTCGTCCCGCAAAAAACAAGCCGCCATACAGCTCCATCAGCCGAAAAATA
This sequence comes from Phyllobates terribilis, assembly GCF_046119375.1. Lineage (NCBI taxonomy): Eukaryota > Metazoa > Chordata > Amphibia > Anura > Dendrobatidae > Phyllobates > Phyllobates terribilis. The sequence goes on along the minus strand of NW_027362767.1, from coordinate 96,321,600 downwards.
AAAAAGTTATAGCTCTCAGAATAAAGCGATACTAAAAAATATTTTTTTCTATAAAATAGCTTTTATTGTGTATAAGCGCCAAAACATAGAAAAATTATACAAATGTGGTACCGCTGTAAACGTACTGACCCGAAGAGTAAAGCTACCTCATCAATTTTACCACACGCGGAACAGAATAAAAAAAAAAAAAAAAAAACAATTCCTGAATTGTTGGTTTTTCTTTATTCTGCCTCCCAAAAATCGGAATAGAAAGCGATCAAAAAATGTCACGTGCCTGAAAATGGCACCAATAACAACGTCAAGTCATCCCGCAAAAAACGAGCCGTCACATGACTGTCTGCCAAAATTTGGAAAAATTATAGCTCTCAAAATATGGCGATGCAAAAACTAGATTTTACAAAAAATGCGTCTTTTAGTGTGTGACAGCTGTCAGTCATAAAAACCCCATATGATTCTGGCATTGCTGTAATCACACCGACCCGAAGAATAAAGTCGTCTAATCACTTATACCGCACAAGGAACGGCGTCAAAAATAAACTCTTGAGTTAGGATTGGGCTAGGGTTAGGGCTGGGTTTGGGGCTAGGGTTGTGCTGGGGCTAGGGTTGTGCTGGGGCTAGGGTTGTGCTGGGGCTAGGGTTGTGCTGGGGCTAGGGTTGTGCTAGGGTTAGGGCTGGGGTTGGGATTTTTTTCAAAAGTAAGAAAAAAAGATGACGATATGGCGACTAGTGTTGAGAGCAAGTGCTCGCTACTTGAGTTTGCATCGGGTGCTCTGGTATGCATTTAGTATCGTGGGTATTTGAGTGACATGCTCGAGTCTCTGCCCCATATGCTTCGCGGCCAAAAAACTTTACGGGGATTGCCTGCCATGCACGAGCGATCCCCGCATGTTTTTTTTTGGGTGTCTAATAACCGTGAAACATGCGGAGCAGGGACTCGAGCATGTCACTCGAGCACACGCTGTACATGGTGCATACCTGAGTACCCGATGCAAACTCAAGTAGCGAGCACTTGCGCTCAAGAATAATGAAAACTTATTCAATATGATGACCTAATGTAAACAAATAATGTGCCGTACCTCTGGGTTCAAAATGTTCACTATACACCTTAATAAAATCTTTGAGGGGTATAGTTTCCAAAATGGGGACACTTGTGGGGGAGCTCCACTGTTTAGGCACATCACGGGCTCTCCAAACGCGACATGGTGTCCGCTAACAAATTGAATGGAAAATCGGCTCAAATTGTTAGCGGACGCCATGTTGCGTTTGGAGAGCCCCTGTGTGTCCAAACATTGGAGCTCCCCCACAAGTGACCCCATTTTGGAAACTAGACCCCCCAAGGCACCTATCTAGATGCATAGTGAGCACTTAGAACCCCCAGGTGCTTCACAAATTGATTCGTAAAAATGAAAAAGTGAAAATAAAACACTTTTTCATTTTTATGAATCAATTTGTGAAGCACCTGGGGTTCCAAGTGCTCACTATGAATCTAGATAGGTGCCTTGGGGGGTCTAGTTTCCAAAATGGGGTCACTTGTGCGGGAGCTCCTATGTTTGGGCACACAGGGACTCTCTAAATGCAACATGGTATCCGCTAACAAATTGAATGGAAAATCGGCTCAAATTGTTAGCGGACACCACATTGCGTTTGGAGAGCCCCTCTGTGCCCAAACTTTGGAGCTCCCCCACAAGTGACCCCATTTTGGAAACTAGACCCCCCAAGGCACCTTTCTAGATGCATAGTGAGCACTTGGAACCTGCAGGTGCTTCACAAATTGATTCGTAAAAATGAAAAAGTGAAAAAAAAAACACTTTTTCATTTTTATGAATCAATTTGTGAAGCACCTGGGGTTCCAAGTGCTCACTATGAATCTAGATAGGTGCCTTGGGGGGTCTAGTTTCCAAAATGGGGTCACTTGTGGGGGAGCTCCAATGTTTGGGCACACAGGGACTCTCTAAATGCAACATGGTATCCGCTAACAAATTAAATGGAAAATCGGCTCAAATTGTTAGCGGACACCACATTGCGTTTGGAGAGCCCCTCTGTGCCCAAACTTTGGAGCTCCCCCACAAGTGACCCCATTTTGGAAACTAGACCCCCCAAGGCACCTTTCTAGATGCATAGTGAGCACTTGGAACCCCCAGGTGCTTCACAAATTGATTCGTAAAAATGAAAAAGTGAAAAAAAAAACACTTTTTCATTTTTATGAATCAATTTGTGAAGCACCTGGGGTTCCAAGTGCTCACTATGAATCTAGATAGGTGCCTTGGGGGGTCTAGTTTCCAAAATGGGGTCACTTGTGGGGGAGCTCCAATGTTTGGGCACACAGGGACTCTCCAAATGCAACATGATATCCGCTAACAAATTGTCGGCTCAAATTGTTAGCGGATATCATGTTGCATTTGGAGAGTCCCTGTGTGCCCAAACATTGGAGCTCCTCCACAAGTGACCCCATTTTGGAAACTAGACCCCCCAAGGCACCTATCTAGATGCATAGTGAGCACTTGGAACCCCTAGGTGCTTCACAAATTAATTCGTAAAAATGAAAAAGTGTTTTTTTTTTCACTTTTTCATTATTACGAATCAATTTGTGAAGCACCTGGGGGTTCCAAGTGCTCACTATGCATCTAGAAAGGTGCCTTGGGGGGTCTAGTTTCCAAAATGGGGTCACTTGTGGGGGAGCTCCAAAGTTTGGGCACAGAGGGGCTCTCCAAACGCAATGTGGCGTCCGCTAACAATTTGAGCCGATTTTCCATTCAATTTGTTAGCGGATACCATGTTGCATTTAGAGAGTCCCTGTGTGCCCAAACATTGGAGCTCCCCCACAAGTGACCCCATTTTGGAAACTAGACCCCCCAAGGCACCTATCTAGATGCATAGTGAGCACTTGGAACCCCTAGGTGCTTCACAAATTGATTCGTAAAAATGAAAAAGTGTTTTTTTTTTCACTTTTTCATTATTACGAATCAATTTGTGAAGCACCTGGGGGTTCCAAGTGCTCACTATGCATCTAGAAAGGTGTCTTGGGGGGTCTAGTTTCCAAAATGGGGTCACTTGTGGGGGAGCTCCAAAGTTTGGGCACAGAGAAGCTCTCCAAACGCAATGTGGTGTCCGCTAACAATTTGAGCCGATTTTCCATTCAATTTGTTAGCGGATACCATGTTGCATTTAGAGAGTCCCTGTGTGCCCAAACATTGGAGCTCTCCCACAAGTGACCCCATTTTGGAAACTAGACCCCCCAAGGCACCTATCTAGATTCATAGTGAGCAGTTGGAACCCCCAGGTGCTTCACAAATTGATTCATAAAAATGAAAAAGTGTTTTTTTTTTCACTTTTTCATTGTTACGAATCAATTTGTGAAGCACCTGGGGGTTCCAAGTGCTCACTATGCATCTAGATAGGTGCCTTGGGGGGTCTAGTTTCCAAAATGGGGTCACTTGTGGGGGAGCTCCAATGTTTGGGCACACAGCAGCTCTCCAAACGCAACATGGTGTCGCTAACAATTTGAGCCAATTTTGCGTTAAATTTGTTAGCGGACACCATGTTGCATTTAGAGAGCCGCTGTGTGCCCAAATATTGGAGCTCCCCCACAAGTGACCCCATTTTGGAAACTAGACCACCCAAGGCACCTATCTAGATGCATAGTGAGCACTTGGAACCCTCAGGTGCTTCACAAATTGATTCATACAAATGAAAAAGTGTTTTTTTTTTCACTTTTTCATTGTTACGAATCAATTTGTGAAGCACCTGGGGGTTCCAAGTGCTCACTATGCATCTAGATAGGTGCCTTGGGGGGTCTAGTTTCCAAAATGGGGTCACTTGTGGGGGAGCTCCAATGTTTGGGCACACAGGGACTCTCTAAATGCAACATGGTGTCCTCTAACAAATTTAACGGAAAATCGGCTCAAATTGTTAGCGACACCATGTTGCGTTTGGGCACACAGCGGCTCTCCAAACATTGGAGCTCCCCCACAAGTGACCCCATTTTGGAAACTAGACCCCCCAAGGCACCTATCTAGATGCATTGTGAGCACTTGGAACACTCAGGTGCTTCACAAATTGATTCATAAAAATGAAAAAGTGTTTTTTTTTTTCACTTTTTCATTGTTACGAATCAATTTGTGAAGCACCTGGGGGTTCCAAGTGCTCACTATGCATCTAGAAAGGTGCCTTGGGGGGTCTAGTTTCCAAAATGGGGTCACTTGTGGGGGAGCTCCAAAGTTTGGGCACACATGGGCTCTCCAAACACAACATGGCGTCCGCTAATTATTCAAGCAAATTTTACAATCAAAAAGTCAAATAGCGCTCCTTCCCTTCCGAGCCCTGCCGTGCGCCCAAACAGTATTTTTTCCCCAAATATTGGGTATCTGCGTGCCCAGGGGAAATTGCACAACAAATTTTGGGGTCCATTTTTTCTTGTTACCCCTGTGAAAATAAAAAAAATTGGGTCTAAATTAACATTTTTGTGAAAAAAGTTAAATGTTCATTTTTTTCTTCCACATTCAAAAAATTCCTGTGAAGCACCTGAAGGGTTAATAAAGTTCTTGAATGTGGTTTTGAGCACCTTGAGGGGTGCAGTTTTTAGAATGGTGTCACTTTTGGGTATTTTCTGTCATAAAGACCTCTCAAAGTGACTTCAAATGTGATGTGGTCCCTAAAAAAATGGTTTTGTAAATTTTGTTGGAAAAATGAGAAATCGCTGGTCAACTTTTAACCCTTATAGCTCCCTAACAAAAAAAAATTTTGGTTCCAAAATTGTGCTGATGTAAAGTAGACATGTGGGAAATGTTATTTATTAACTCTTTTGTGTGACATATCGCTCTGATTTCAGGGCTTAAAAATTCAAATTTTGAAAATTGCAAAATTTTCAAAATTTTCGCCAAATTTCCGTTTTTTTCACAAATAAACGCAAGTGATATCGAAGAAATTTTTCCACAATCATGAAGTACAATATGTCACGAAAAAACAATCTCAGAATCAGGGGGATCCGTTGAAGCGTTCGAGAGTAATTACCTCATAAAGTGACAGTGGTCAGAATTGTAAAAATTGGCCCGGTCATTAACGTGCAAACCACCCGCGGGGCTTAAGGGGTTAAGAAAAAGAGAGGCTGTGAACTTGTAACCTTCTTTTATTGATTGTAGATTTGACAGGAAAGGGTGAAACTATAGGATGTAATAACAAGGTATTCAGAACATATACTGTACAATACATAGATACAGGTAATCTGCAATACAGTATAACATGAGGTAATACAAACTGATGACACCTATTTAATACATCAACATACTTCTAATGTGCATTGTACCTCTTACACTGCATACTAACACATAGATAGTAACTTACCAACTATGCTTAGGACAGGCTGTTTGAGGAGCATAAGACAGGAGATGAGTGGTCTGATACCTCTTCAAGAGAATGCAGGAAATGGCTGCTGGTATTTCTGCAGTGTCATAATATCAAGTCGTCCACAATGCATTGCAATATTCCCAGAATGCCTCAGAAACTCCCAAAATACATTGCAAATAGTGTTGAGCGATACCTTCCGATATCAGGAAATATCGTATCGGATTGGATCGGACCGATACCCAAAAAGTATCGGATATAGCCGATTCCGATACCGGAAACCAATGCAAGTCAATGGGACACAAATATCGGAATGAAAATAAACCCTTTCTTTCCTTGTAGGTTAATTCTACATGAAGTAAAACAACTAAGAATAATGTAGAATGTATTACGCGAAAAGCCAGCAATTCATCAGCGGCATACACCGGTACCCGACAATTTACAACAGAAAGAATACAGCGTCACACATAGATTAGATAGATAGAAACATGTCAGTCACATATATATGAAGTACAGTGACAGTGTTGCTTACTGTACTTGTCATTTAGTGTAAAGGATTTATTTAAAAAAATAATTGTGTTTTCATGCACTGTCTCTTTAAAAAAGTCGGCCGGCAATTCAGCAGCGGTACCCGACAATTTATAACAGACAGAATAGAGCTTCACACATAGATTAGATAGATAGAAACATGTCAGTCACATATATATGAAGTACAGTGACAGTGTTGCTTACTGTACTTGTCATTTAGTGTAAAGGATTTATTTTAAAATATAATAGTGTTTTCATGCACCGTCTCTTTAAAAAAGCCGGCCGGCAATTCAGCAGCGGTACCTGACAATTTAGAACAGAAAGATAGAGCATCACACATAGATTAGATAGATAGAAACATGTCAGTCACATATATATGAAGTACAGTGACAGTGTTGATTACTGTACTTGTCATTTAGTGTTAAAATAAAGGATTTATTTAAAAAAAAATTGGCGTGGGGTTCCCCTTAATTTTAGTCTCTAGCGGAGGTTAAGCAGACGGCTGGGGCAGATGTTTGAAGCCTGGGAAGGGGGTAATACCCACGGAGCTTCCCAGGCTACTAATATCAGCCCCCAGCTGAATACCTAGCCTTTACTAGCTATTAAAATGGGGGACCCCCTCAAAAAAATGACGTGGGGTACCCCTTAATTTAATAGCTAGCAAAGGCTAGGCAGACAGCTGGGGGCTGATATTAATAGCCCAGAAAGGGTGCCATGAATATTGGCCCCCTCCCAGGCTAGAAACACCAGCCGTCAGCCGCCCCAGAAATGGCGCATCCATAGGATGCGCCAATTCTGGCACTTAGCCTCGCTCTTCCCACTGCCCTGTAGCGGTGGCAGTGGGGTAATAGGGTTGGGGTTGATGTCAGCTTATAATGCCAGCTGACATCAAGCCCAGGTTAGTAATGGAGAGGCGTCTATAAGACACCCCCATTACTAACCCCATAGTCAAAGTAAAAAAAAAACACAAACACCCAGAATAAAGTCCTTTAATTGAAATAAACACACAATTCTTTATTGTTCTAAATTAAACTCTACTTACCATCACGCCCATTCCAGCTGAAGCCAACGATCTCCTGCAATAAAAGAAAAATAATAAAGCAACCTCATCCTTACCTTTCCATGGTTCCCAGGACAGCTTCAGCTCTGCTACATCGAGATGACAGGCTGGACCGCAGCAGAACGCTGCCATCCAGCCTGTCATCCTGCAGACACTGAGAAGCGCAGGCATGCTTGCGCTCCTCAGTGTCTCTCTGTGACGGCATCCAGATGAGCCGAGTTCATGTCCAATGAACTCAGCTCACCTCATGCACGTCACTGACAGCGTGGGAGAATTCTCCTGCACTCAGCGTTTCAGTGTGAGAATTTCCCCACGCTGTCAGTGACGTGCATGAGGTGAGCTGAGTTCATTGGACATGACCTCACCTCATTCACGTCACTGACAGCGTGGGAAAATTCTCACGCTGAAGCGCTGAGTGCAGGAGAATTTTCCCACGCTGTCAGTGACGTGCATGAGGTGAGCCGAGTTCATTGGACATGAACTCGGCTCATCTGGATGCCGTCACAGAGAGACACTGAGGAGCGCAAGCATGCCTGCGCTTCTCAGTGTCTGCGGGATGACAGGCTGGATGGCAGCGTTCTGCTGCGGTCCAGCCTGTCATCTCGATGTAGCAGAGCTGAAGCTGTCGTGGGAACCATGGAAAGGTAAGGATGAGGTTGCTTTATTATTTTTCTTTTATTGCAGGAGATCGTTGACTTCAGCTGGAATGGGCGTGATGGTAAGTATAGTTTAATTTAGAACAATAAAGAATTGTGTGTTTATTTCAATTAAAGGACTTTTTTCTGGGTGTTGTGTTTTTTTTAAATTCTTTACTAGAAATTCATGGTGGTCATGTCTAATATTGGCGTGACCCCATGAATTTCGGGCTTAGGGCCAGCTGATAATGCCAAGCTGGCCTTAACCCCTTTATTACCCAGTGAGCCACCGCACCAGGGCCCTGGATGAGTTGGGTACAGCGCCAGAAGATGGCGCTTCTATGAACGCGCCATTTTCCGGGGTGGCTGCGGACTGCAATTTGCAGCGGGTGGGGCCCAGAAAGCTTGGGCCTCCCTGCGCTGCGGATTCCAGCCCCCAGCTGCCTAGTTGTACCTGGCTGGACACAAAAATAGGGCGAAGCCCCATGTATTTTTTTTTTTAATTATTTCATGAAATTCATGAAATAATTAAGAAAAAAAGGGCTTCCCTATATTGTTGTGTCCAACTAGGTACAAATAGGCAGCTGGTGATTGGGGGCAGCCCGTTCCTGCCTGCTGTACCTGGCTGGACACAAATATAGTGCGAAGCCCCACGTCAATTTTTTTAAAATTATTTCATGAAATAATTTTTTAAAAAAAGGGCTTCCCTATATTGTTGTGTCCGGCCAGGTACAAATAGGCAGCTGGTGGTTGGGCGCAGCCCGTTCCTGCCTGCTGCACCTGGCTGGACACAAATATAGTGCGAAGCCCCACGTCAATTTTTTTTTAATTATTTCATGAAATAATTTTTTAAAAAAAGGGCTTCCCTATATTGTTGTGTCCGGCCAGGTACAAATAGGCAGCTGGTGGTTGGGGGCAGCCCGTTCCTGCCTGCTGTACCTGGCTGGACATAAATATAGGGCGAAGCCCCACATCAATTTTTTTTTAATTATTTCATGAATTTCCTGAAATAATTAAAAAAAATTGACGTGGGGCTTCGCACTATATTTGTGTCCAGCCAGGTACAGCAGGCAGGAACGGGCTGCGCCCAACCACCAGCTGCCTATTTGTACCTGGCCGGACACAACAATATAGGGAAGCCCTTTTTTTCTTTATTATTTCATGAATTTCATGAAATAATTTAAAAAAAAATACGTGGGGCTTCTCCCTATTTGTGTGTCCAGCCAGGTATAACTAGGCAGCTGGGGGATGGAATCTGCAGCGCAGGGAGGCCCAAGCTTTCTGGGCCCCCCCCCCGGTGCAAATTGCAGTCCGCAGCCACCCCGGAAAATGGTGTGTTCATAGAAGCTGGATGCTGTACCTGGCTGGCATACAAAAATATGGCAAAGCCCACGTCAAAATTTTTGGGAAAAATTAATTAAAAAATAAATAATAATTTAGGGACTGCATCTTTATTAACTCCTCAAATGTCATTTAGTGTTAAAATAAAGGATTTATTTAAAAAAAAATTGGCGTGGGATCCCCCATAATTTTAGGCTCTAGCGGAGGTTAAGCAGACGGCTGGGGCAGATGTTTGAAGCCTGGGAAGTGGGTAATACCCACGGAGCTTCCCAGACTACTAATATCAGCACCCAGCTGAATACCTAGCCTTTACTAGCTATTAAAATGGGGGACCCCCCCAAAAAAATGACGTGGGGTACCCCCTATTTAATAGCTAGCAAAGGCTAGGCAGACAGCTGGGGGCTGATATTAATAGCCCAGGAAGGGTGCCATGAATATTGGCCCCCTACCAGGCTAGAAGCACCAGTCGTCAGCCGCCCCAGAAATGGCGCATCCATAGGATGCGCCAACTCTGGCACTTAGCCTCGCTCTTCCACGCTGCCCTGGTGCGATGGCAGGGGGTAATAGGGTTGGGGTTCATGTCAGCACCAGTTGCCATGAAGCCCAGGTTAGTAATGATGGGCGTCTATAAGACACCCCCATTACAAACCTACAAAGTGTTAAAAAGAAAAAACACACTACACCCAGAAAAAAATAATTTATTTGAAATAAAACACACAATTTTATTTAATTCTTAGTTTACTAAAAAAAAATAGTTACCTGTCCACGTTCCTGCGCTGATCTCCCATGCACAGCTGTCACATCTGGAGATGGTGACAGCTGTGCATGGCTGCTGTAAGCTCACACTGCCGGGAACACGTCCGCTCCCGGCAGCGGGAGCCCCTGACTGAGGTCACCGGAGTGCATTCAGGCAGCGCAGCTCCAGAGACCTCCTTTACGGCACTGCTGTACCGTGGGAATTTCTCACGATACAGCAGGGCCGTAAAGGAGCTACCCGGAGCAGCGCTGCCTGAACTCCGGCGAACCCGCTTATGCAATGACGGGGCTGCTTTACGGCCCCATCATTCTAGCGGCGGCAGCGGTTCAGAGCGGTCACATTCTATGTGGCTGCTCTAAACTGGAGATCATCGTGGGACACTCGTGGACTACTACGGAGGGGTAAGGATAAGGTTGTGGTTTATTATTTTATATTTTATTACAGGAGATCGATGGCTTCGGGGAATTAGGTGTCTAGGTGAGTATAGGTGTAGTTTTTTATTTTTTACTTTATTTTAGGTGGCGATCGGCGGGGACAGGTAATGTATGAACTAATTTATTGTAGGCAACCACTGGCCACCAATGACATGTATTTAAAATTTATTGGGGACACAGTAGGGCAATTTAAATAGCAGGATCAGTCTGATGGGAACTACTGCTCCCATCGAGCTGATCCTGCTGGCACGAGTGGACGGGGGACAGACATAGGCCGATGGGAGTAGTAGTGTCACATCGGCCTATGTCTGCCTGCACGCACACACCCGCAGACATCGCACAGACACCGCACACACTCGCAGACATCGCAGACATCGCACACACCCGCAGACATCGCACAGACACCGCACACACTCGCAGACATCGCACAGACACCGCACACACCCGCAGACATCGCACAGACACCCCGCACACACTCGCAGACACACGCACAGACACCCCGCACACACTCGCAGACACACGCACAGACACCCACACACACCAATCATGACGGGCTGATGGTCTGGGAGGTGAGGCTGACCTGTGCGGCCGTGGGAAAGTTCATGTAAGTTCATGCAATGCAGTCAAGCATGAACTCACGTGAACCCTCTGAGGGCACCACGGCTACTTCAAATGAACAGCTGATCAGCATCACCTGATACCTCAGCTGTTCATTTGAAATAACCGGCGGGAAAGCGCAGCACAGAACGGGAAAGCCGGCGGTGAAGTCTTTTCACTGCCGGCTTCCCCGCCCGGGTCCTTCGCTCCCCGCACCTTGGTGCTGCGCTCCCCGCCCGGTCCTAACTTACGATCGGGATGGGAGGTGGCGAGGGGAGCGGAGGATCGGGGTGGGAGGCTGCGGGGAAGCAGTATGGGGCTGTGTGATTGTTTAAAATCCGGCGGCTTTTTACCGCCCGCCGGCTTTTAAACGATCAGGAGAATTCTCCCACGCTGGGATGGCATTCTGATGACAGGCTGGATCTCAGCTGAGCGCTGCCATCCAGCTTGTCATACTTCAGAGACACTGCAGAGCGCAGGCATTATGGGAACTTCCGATTCCGGTATTCGATATTGTAAAAGTATCGGAATTAAGTATCGGAATTCCGATACCGCGAATATCGGCCGATACCCGATATTTCAGTATCGGAATGCTCAACACTAATTGCAAACTGAAACTAAAACGTTTACATTAAATGGTCAGCAGATGGTGCTGTTATCAAACAAACAAAGTTCAATACATAAGAATGTGTAATGAACATAAACATGTATTTCAATAGCCTGGCATTATTGTCAGGACAGGATATAGACATAACAGGGTCTTTGAATAAGTGCATGGCTGGGAAAGGGAAAGTGAGAGCAGTGATTAGGAGAACATGTGGTGGCCAGGGACTTGTGATTTTGTAGGACTGTTAACAGGTAAATAGTTGAGAGAGAGGGGGGATGAGCAGCTAACTGCTGTATAGAAATGAATGGGCTTGAGAGAGGTGACTAGTATCTTCAGAGTTATCCCCTTAGTCTAGAATGTAACTACTATGCACATTTGGTCAGCATTTGATGATCAATCTCTTTTGCAACAAACTGTACACTGTGTAAGATAAAAGCTCTCACGGCAGGAAAATGACAGCAGATAGAAAAGCAAGTCAATTGCAAAATTGCTTATTTTCATAACATCTAACTAACTGTTCCAATTTCATAACATGAGAGTAGAGGTTTAGAGTGAGGGGTCTTTCGTTCCTCTGATATAGCACTGCCTGGAATGATGAAGGGGCAAGCTCCTCTTGCACATCGCTGCAAGCAATGATAAGCAGGGTGCCTCTGGTGCCACAATGTTTGTTTACTGTACCCCCTTGGATTGCGGGTATGTTGGTGGGGAAAGCAGGATAGAAAAATTTCTCTGATTGGTCAGTGTGCTGCTGCTCCACCAATCACAACAAAAACTTTATTTGATATTGCTATATTTTACTGACCTGTAAGCTAATGCAGCTGTCTAGGCAAAGTAAAATCTTACCTTTGGGGGTAAGGAGATCCGCAGGCTTCCCTTCCAGTGGCCACAGATTTCTGACCTGGTGATGGACCGGAGTTCTGCAAATTGATTCTCCCATCTCTAGTTAGGACTTTTCACTTCTCTTTGCATTTAGAATGAATAGCTACCATACTTTGTGCTCCTCTACCTCCCAGATTCTGGCTTTCTGGGGGACTGTGTGTAAGAGGAGGTGACAATACTCCTGAAAACTAGACGCTGTGTGTCGTTGGTGCAAGAAGGCTGCCTTCTATCGTTCAGTCAGAACCATGCGGAACTAACCGGAAGAGGAAGAGTTGCTTGCTGGGAGGACGAGTTTGGATGTAACCCCTAGTCAGGTGCCATTGATGACAGAGTTCCTCAGTATAAAAGGTGTGAACGCCAAACCAAAGCTGATTTTTGCACCAAAGGAGATAGCGGTCCAGACGTACACAGGAGAAGACGCTTGTGACTATAGAGCGTAAAATCTTAAATAGCCAGACGATTAAATTTGTTAATCCAACAGAAATACCTTATTGTGTTTTATTAGAGATTACTGGCTGTGTTTTATTAATGTTCTGCTTGCTGGTTGGTTTATGTACACTAATTTAACTTGTAAAGTGTCCAGCATTCCACTAATCTCATTAGTATCTCAGGATCCTCTAACAATTGTTCAAAAATCATCTAGGCCCATTGTGTAAGTGTTGAAAGAAGATCCAGTGGAGCCTTTACCACAGGGAGTCTCACATGTAGACCCAGGTGATGCGGTCGACCCGAGAAAGGGGAGACACAAGTGAGCCAGGCTGTCGCTTCCATCACTGACGTACGGTACAGGGGTTGGCCCGAGCAAGGGCCACAGATAGGGTGGGGGTCGATTGAAGTGAAGGAGGCCCAACATGCCCTGGTAGGCTTTGTCGGGAGGACTTGCGACCCAGCGGGAAGAACCGGTGACCCCCGCTAGGGCCATTACCAGAGGAGAAGTCAGCACATTATCTCCTTTGTGAAAGGGGTGTACAACCTCTGTTAGAAGGTTAAGAGAATAACCAACCAGAGACTTCCATAACATTTAAAAGTGAATTCTAGGACTCTTGATGTATTCTGTAGTGTATAACTCACTTTTGATTGTTCCGTTTCCCAAGGGACAGATGGCAGGAACTGACCGGTACAGCGGATAAGTAGGCTGATAGCCAGACGGGTGCCCCGGATAGGCAGGCTGGCGGGCACAACGGGTAACAGACAGGTGCTTCCAAGTAAGCAGGCTGGCGGACACGGCAGGTAACTGGCAGGTGCTTCCAAGTAAGCAGGCGGGCAGAGCCCATAGACAGACTGGCGGACTGGACTGTAGATAGACTGTCGGGTGGATATTAGTCAGACTGGCGGACTGAACTGAAGGACAGACAGGCGGACAGGACTGACTAGCAGAGGGACCTGAGGGCTGAAGCAACAGTAAGAACACAGAGCAACAACCTTGCACGGGCACCTCCATATTGGAGGAGGTGCTTTAAATAGGGAAAGTCTGGCCATTGGCCGGGGACTTTTTAGGACGGCGCGCGCGGCCCCTTTAAGAGGGAGGGAGAGCGCGCGCGCCCTAAGCACAGTGCCCGGGAAGCTGCGTGTACCAGCAGCAGGGAGGCCGTAAGACGCCGGACCAGGACCGTGGCGGTAAGGGGGACGGCGTCTCTGCCTGGCAGAGGGCAGAGACGCTGATGCTGCACAGGCTATCCTATGCACAATGTGCTTTTGGAGTCAGAGACTGGGCAATCTGAGACTGTCACAGAGAGCTACCGGGGATGTCTATCCTTACCAATGGTGGACCTGGGATAGGGACAGTTTGTTGTTAAGTTTTTATGCTGACACCATACTTGCTGTTGCTGAGCAGCTAGTGTTCTCTTCTCCACCATGCCGCAGTATCTAAAGGGGAAGATAGTACATGCATACACATTGCAATGTTGCATCGGAGAATCCTTAACCTCATTATTGAAATAGAAGATCCTCAAATCCAGGTATAGTGAGATGTTAGACAATCGAGAATATTTTTGTTGGCAGCATTGTGTGTTAGCGCTTTCCTTGCACCTTGCTTGTACTTTACAGCAAGCTGTTTTAAATTGATTTTCTGATGATTTAATATTGATGGCCTATCCTTAGAATAGGCTGTCAATATTGGATCAGTGTGAGTCCAACTCCTGACACATCTAATGATCAGCTGACTGAAGGGGCTGCAATGCTTCGCGGAATAATGACTGTGCTATTACTGTAACTATATAGAAAACTTGGTTCTGTTACTGTACAGAAGCATTTCTAGGAGCGGTTTCTAGAACAGGTTTTTTTTTTATGAAACTTGGCTACAATTATATCACAATCAAAACTGCATTTATTAACATATATTTTTTCCACTGTTGTTCACTGAGATATAATGTAAGTTTTTACATCTTGTACAAACCTGAGATGCCATATTAAATACATGTTGATAAAACCCTGCAATTATGGCAGGGTCAAAGGGGTTGTCCCATCCAAACCGATAAGTCCGCAGTCACTCTGTGTGACGCTGCCGTCTAGTCGGCGTGGCTGACTAGAGATCGCGGTCTGAAACCGGCGAATCCCCGCAGCGCACAGTGGGGGGGGGTTCATAAGTCTGCAGTCACATAATGTAACTGCAGACTTATCAGTTTGGACCAGACAACCTCATAAGTGACCTTCTACTGTGTATAAGGGTCACTAGATTCTCCCATGATTTAGGGGTACAAGTGCCTGCAATGCTTCACAGCTGCTCATTTCTTTATCCCTATTAAAAACCTTTGCACTCCCTGCTGAATGATCATGTGTATCAGGGCATCCAAATTGTTATCCATTGGCCTGACTAGCCTAACTAGTAAATTGTATTGTCAGCAATAGCTCAAAAGGGGGTGACCAATAGGGCGTGGGAGCTCTAAAAGTGCCTAAGAAGGCATGAACTCTAAATACAGTCCTGATCAGAATATCAAACATGCGTCGCACCAGTAGCAGCAACACAAAGGAATGACTGGCAATGACAGCAAGTAACTAGGAGATTTAAATAGGATGCGTCACACCCTCATTGGCCACAAAACTAATCTGTTATTGGTCTGATGACCAGCCCCAGTCATTATCCAGTCAGCAAGACTTAATTATCACGCATAAATAAAATACTGAATGGCAGGGCAGTGATCTCACCAGCTGGAGGAGATGTCACCCAACAGATGAGGAGACCACTGGAGGACATTTAACAAAAGCAGGCCTTGGGCACACCACTCAATAATGTCAAAGCAATGGAAGTCAGTGATGGAGCAAGGCAAGTTGATTATGAGACATTATTAAATTGACTTTTTGATACATAATTAAATCCCATTCATTAAAGAAGAAAAATATTCCATTATATCTAATTATATTAAAGAGTTATTCCTAAAATAACAAGTTATGCTTCATCCATATGATAAAATGCTAATCGCTGGTAGTCTGACCCCTCGAATCTCAAGTGATCCCAGATCCCAAGATCAGGGCTCTGGAACCCAAGAACTGGGATCTGAAGCATAGGTGTGTATGCTTGACCTCTGCGCCATTCAAGACAGGGCTGGAAAGTCCTGTTCTCAAGGTTTCAGAGCTGTATCTCAGGATCGCTGAAGGTCTCCGTGTATAGCATTTGTATAGAATTTGCTGTATATTTAGAAAGTTGGAATAACTGGGGTTACTTATTTCTGTCTGATATTTCTCTGCTATGATAAAATAGGAGGACTATGGGCAGTGTGAGACTGGGGTGCCAAGGACCCACCAGTAACCAACTCCAGGACCCCACTTTTCAGCTTCATGCAAATATGACATTATCATCAATCACAAATGTATATAACAATGAACTGGATAGATTGTTAAATGAATAAGATGCTGCCTTTGTCTGTACTGTACATAGTGATTCAAGTATATTGTACCAAGTACTGCTCATATGAAGGGGGGGCACAGGGCCGGGTTCAACACGCTGTGGGCCGGAACTGAGTTCTCTGCACCCTGTAACCCCTCTTCTATAAAGGACTGAGAGTGGAGTGTTTTGTGTGATGGAATCTGTTTTTTACTCATTGTTACTTCGGGAGTCCCCATTACCTCCCCATCCTCAGGACCAGTACCGACTGCAAACAAGACAGGAGACTTGAAGTCCGGGTTAACGGGTTCGTATTTAATGTGCAATTCATTTACACATGGCTGCAGCATATAGATTAAAGCAGAGTCTTTTTGTGCTGATATTCCCATTGTTTTGTGTCCTGTCAGTCTTTGTCCCAATCCTGTCCTGAGACCCACTATCCTTCTCTCCCCCTGTGACCTGGGTAACATCTTCCTTTACTGGGAGACAGAGTCCTGATTGTCAGGCCCTCTTCCGGACTGTAAACCCAAGACTGTCCCGGCTTATTAGACGTGCCCCCTTCCTTCTCAGAAAACGCAGACACTGACACAGCACTTTCCTTTGCTTCTAGAGCCTGTTCTCCTGCTTGTTTCTGTCTGCTTCCTCCCACTCCACTCTTCTGTACAGGACTTGCACCAATACTGTGCTGTAAGGGTCATGGACCCAGAGCTCACTGTGGTGTGTGAGTCACAAACTCCACACCCTGACTAACTGCAACCCGGAAACTGTTTTCTCTAAAACTCCTTTAACCCCTCCCAACCTATGGGCTAATTCTAGTGTTAACAATCTAGTGTCTAAGCACAGTAATGCAAACTATGTCAAATAGTGGACAGGCCTCCCGCATTCCCAGGGACAGCCTTAGGCTGAGCCTGTAGGAGAGCCGGCATACAATAATGGCCATAGGGATCAATTTAAACAACTTTATCACACCGAAAATAATAGCATATTACACAGCACACATATTAAAATATAACTTATAACTCTGTTAACCCTCCTGTTGCCATGGCGTCTTCTTCAGCCCGCCCACCCTCCTTCACATATAAGAGGGTGGAGGCCCACTGTTGCACAGGGGCCCACCGGAGGATTCTCCTGCTTTCCTGTGGGCCAGTCCAAGCCTGACTATGGGCTTATATGGGGAGCTCTATTCCAAAATTTCTCTGATCTAGGATTTTAAACGGCTTTTCTGGTACTTTAATATTGATGGCCTATTCTTCAGATTGGTCATTAATACCAGATCAGTGAGGGTGCGACATCTAGCACCCCTTTCAATCAGTTGTTCTTGGCTCTGGAGGTGGCTGGATGTGATCAGTTGCAGAGGTGCACAGCTCCGTTAACTGAGGTCGAATTAATAGGAATGGATCTGCTGGACGCCACTGCGTCCACTATGTAGTTGACAGCAACTGAGCACATGTTACCTCCAGCACCAAGGACAGTTGATCAGTGGGGTTGCCGGATGTTGCACCACCATCCATCTGGTCTTGATAACTTTATCCAAAGGATAAACCATGAATATTAGAGTTCTAGATAACTTCTTTAATTAGCATAAACACTCATTATTAAGGAGAGGAACCAACTCACTAGTGATGTGATGTCATACCCTACAAACTATAGTACTGCATGCAGTCAGAGAAGACAGAAGTGGAGAAAATGTTTTAGTTGTGTTTGTTCAATTACTTTTTTTTATTAATAAACCTTTCTATCTATACATGCAAATCATCTAATATAAATCAAATCATAGACACTCTCCTAGATTACATGAACCTTTTTCCTTATAACCTAAATACAGTCATCTGGAATTACATTCTTACCTAACCACAATTTATATACAGAGCTATTAAACTATAAACAAGAAGGAGAAGCTTTTCCATCAAAAGCGCAATCCCAAGAGGATCTGCCGGTCCCCATATGATAAACTGGTGGATCGGCTGAATCATATAAAATCTGCTAAGAGCAGTCTATTGAATTGATTGGCTTCAGACTAGAGCCCGGGGAAGTATGGTGGCTTTCCAGCTTGACCTCTCATATCTGCAATTCATCTGATAATTAGAACCCACCTGTGCTACACAACTACAGGAGATAATAGTCTAACCTTAGTAGCTAAAAGTAAGTGAGCACATGATAATAGACATATTCCTAATCTGACCCCATACACAATCCTATACCTAACACAAAACATACTATGTTATTATAGGATAATTTACAGAAGGTGCCATGTTTTAGATAAGTTTGCAGGTTCAAGTCCAAAGACCCTGGCAATAAGCTGGGAATACATTTTTTATCTAGAACATGGACTGAATGATCTCCTGATCATAATATTCCAAGGGACATCAGTAAATGCTCTGTAATCCTCTTTTAATCCCTTTGCTGCATTTGATACTGCTGAGCTGGTGGTGCATTAATAGATAACTAAATATAACTGCATAGTACTGTACTCATATAGTACAATGTAGCCATTATTTTTGTGGAACTTCTGGTGTCATTGTGTTCTCAGATATAACTCCCAAATGACTGCTACAGCACCCGTTCATGCATATTGGGGCAGCAGTAGAGTTAGCTAGACAGCTCATACTGAGTTCTATTAAGTGAATAAAAAGACCAATGCTATTCTGATGGCCTGATTCCTCTCAGTATGATTGGTTATTACTGTGTAAAGGCCCATTTAGACAGACTGACAATCATCTAATTGGGTAGTTTATACAGTCCGGAAATTACTCGACGAACAAGCAAAATGCTTTTTCGTAGGGTGAGATGTTTTTTAAGCAATGTTAAAAATAATCTCACCCGACGAACGAGCATTTTCTCAGCAGCACATCGTCCTGTGTAAACATATGATTTGCAGCCAAAAACATGATGTTCTATGCACGAAGAGGGATTGTCCTAACAATTGTTCTGTGTGCACAGAAGTGTGATCAGCCTGTCTAAACTGATCAGCTCGCATACAGCCAATTAGTGGTCATTTAATGGCCACAGTTGGTAAATAGGCCTTGTTATTTATCCCCTTACCAACATATGACATACTGGACGGGTACGTCATATGTTGGTTCCCCTTCTTTAAAGCAGGCTCAGATGAGCCTGCATTATCGCTTATAGCTATATTTTGATAGATCAGTCTTGCACAGTCAGACACGATAGTGCCAAATATGTTTTTGTTTGTTTCTTTTTGTGGGGGTGATTTAAATTTTTATATCTGTTTAAAAAGTTTAAAAAACGTTTTTAATTTTCTCCTCTATTTTTACGTGACTTTAGTGGACTTGAACTTGCGATCGTTTGATCAATTACTTGCACTATTCACTGCAATTCTATGGTATTAACATCTATGTGAAATTGACATTCTCCTTCATAGGAGCACCAAGATGGTAGTGACCAGGGTCATCAGTAAGCTTGCATCAGGGGCCATTAGTATACTTTGGTTGATGCTTGTGGAGGCAAGTGCTAGCACCTGCCCTTTCTGGAGTGGACTGAGCTCCTGTGCCCACTCCATACTCTCGCACCCTGGCTGAAATTCAGTTATATTAGGTTGCTTGAAGTGGTTAACATAATTTTTATATTATTGTTTTTATTTATGTATCGTTAAAGTTGTTGCCCCATGAACAAATTCACCGAAAAAAATACACCTAAAATATGTTTATTGGTATGCTTAAAAATATTACTGACCCTCAAAAAAAAAAAAAACACCAAAAGATGATTAAAAAGGCCAGAGTATACTCTCAGCCCAAAAAAAGATTATCATGAAGTGGGGAAGGGGCAATTCCCTAATCTGTCCCTACCTCACAGCGGAGGATGGCGCCCCTGCTCCTCGTTGGCTCACGCTGAAAGACCCTATCAGTCCCTAATTAGGTGAGAGTGATGGGAGTCAATTATCAGTGTAAGATGGCGAAAAGAAGGTAATCACCATTCAATCCCTAAGGCAGATAGGCCACCACCACTGTACGTGCATCTTTATTTGAACTTAGCGATATTGCTGTGGGTTTGGTCTATTTGTATCACTGATCTTGTCCTTATGAATAGGAGGGTCCGAGGACTTCTCCAGACTATATACTCTTTGACTTTCCGGCTGAATAGTGAATTTTTTTGTATGCTTATTGTGCTTGAAGATTGGTTTATTATTAGTGTTGAGCGAGCATGCTCGACACTACTCGGTACTCGCCCGAGCATCTCACTACTCGGGATGTTAGGCGAGCACCGAGCATTTCCGGGTTACTCGGGCGGGAGCTCGGGTCTCCGCCCTGCACGTTTGGCGCTCTTTACAGAGCCAATGAACATGCAGGGATTGCCAGCCAGTCACTGTAATGCCGCAGCCATGTTGTTTGTGGGCGTTACAGTGATTGGCTGGCCGCACAGCGTCACCTCGAGTATTTAAAACCGGGCGCCGCAATCTTGAACACAGTCGCTCCAGATCAGTGTAGGGTCAGTGCTGCAGAGCTAGGGAGAGATTTATACTGCGAAATAGTTAGTGTAGGGTCTCTAAAGCCTGCCAAATCAAACTAACAGTCCTTCTCAGGACTAATATCCATCCCAGATATCAGGCAGGCAGGCAGGCTGTATAGGAGATGCAGTGTGTGCTCCTGTTGGTCAAATTGCTAGACTTATCCGCCGGTCTCAGGGGCCAGGAAAAATCCTTTTTTTCTCATCTAAATCCTGTTTTGTTTTGTTTTTTCCTCAGTCAGACTGTACAAATACCCGTCTTATTAAGCTTTTGGTATCCCCCCCCAAAAGAAAAAAAAAAATTTGTGTCTCGCTGACTGTTCAGATACCAATATATCTATTTTAACAAGTCTGGTATACACCAGGAAATTATAACTGTGGTTTTGCAGTTCCACGGTTCTAATCTCCATTTTGTTACCCTTTTGCCATTGATAGTGCGAGTGTAAGCTATTTTACTTAATTTACAATGGGCAAGGTGCGTGGCAAGGGACGTGGAACTGGACGTTCTGGTGATGGTGCATGCAGAGGATGGGGCCGTGGCCAAGGTGAAAATGTGCCACGACCAACAGCCACATCTTCTTGCTCCCAGTTCTTGACCGAATTACTAGGGAAGCACACAACAACAAGACCACTATTGCGAACTGAGCAGTGTGAACAGGTTATTAATTGTATAGCAGATAATACATCCAGTCACCTGGGCTCCACCACCTCCGGTCTGTCTTCCACACGATCAAGTGTTAGTAGCCGTGAGTCTCGACCGCATACTCCTCCTCACCCTGATGCTCCTTCCTCCCACCATGCCGAGTGTCGTCAGACAGCAACTGATTCCACACTTGGACACTCTGAAGAGCTGTTCGCTGGTCCATTTTCATATTTGGGCCCCTCGCCTGCTCCGCTTGAAGTGGTGGAAGAGGAGATCCCATGTAGCGATGGCCAAATATTTGAACAGACACGGCCACAGGAAGGCAACGCTGGCAATTTGTCACAAGAGGTGGACAATGACGAGACACAATTGCCACAAAGTGAGGAGGAGGACCGTGGTGCGGAAGTGGAAGAGGAGGAGGTGGTGGATGATCTAGTAACTGACCCAACGTGGCAGGAGGACACGCAGAGCGAGGCCAGCAGCACACAGGGGGAGGGAGGCAGAGTACCCCAACAGGCAGGAAGAAGCAGTGCGGTGGCCGCACACAGAAGGCGGGCAACCGTTCCCGGTAACACCAACACGAGGGACGTTGCCAGTACAACCGGTACGTCTTCCAGAGTCTGGAATTTTTTTAAAGACTCTGCTGATAACCCCAAAAAGGCCATTTGTACCACCTGCCAGGCCAGCATCAGCAGGGGTGACAAAACTACCAGCCTGACCACCACCAGCATGATCAGGCACATGTCAACAAAGCACCCGACTTTGTGGGGCGAACCCCAGGGTCCACGACCAGTGTCAGCGGGTATCACCACTGCTTCTTCCGCTGTTGTGCGTGTAAGAGAACCCCCTGTTGTGCGTGCAAGGCAAACCCCTGTCCATACTGCATGCAAAGATGCCCCCTCCTCTCAGTCTTCACTTGTTATAGCAGTTTCTCAAGAAACAGCATCAACGTCCACGTCCCACCGCAGTGTTCAATTGTCCATATACCAGAGCTTTGAATGAAAGCGCAAATTCGCAGCGAACGCCCCACAGGCCACAGTCCTAAATTCGCACATTTCACGACTGCTTGCGTTGGAAATGCTGCCTTTTAGACTGGTGGAGACGGAATCCTTCCGCAACCTTATGGCGGTGGCCGTCCCTCGGTACTCGGTCCCCAGCCGACACTATTTTGCCCGGTGTGCCATCCTCGCACTACACAAGCACGTGTCCCAAAACATCTGCCGTGCCCTCAACAATGCAGTTACTGGGAGAGTCCACCTGACAACGGACACGTGGACAAGTGCTTGTGGCCAGGGACGGAACATCTCCCTGACGGCACACTGGGTAAACATAGTGGAAGCCGGGACCCTGTCGGACCTTGGGACGGAACACATCCTCCCCACACTGAGGATTGCGGGCCCTATGTCAGTCAGAGATGCCCCCACAGTGTACAGCTCCTGCGCATCATCCTCCTCCTCATGTTCAGCCTCCATCTCAGATATCACCACATCAGTTACAAGCTGGAAGCACTGCAGTACTGCCTCAGCCAAGCGGCAACAGGCTGTGCTGAAACTCATAAGCTTAAGTGATAAACCTCACACTGCTTGTGAGTTGTGGACAGCTGTGAAAGAGCAGGCAGATCTGTGGCTGAGACCGCTGAACCTACATCCAGGCACGGTCGTGTGTGACAATGGCCGCAATCTGGTGGCGGCTCAGAGGCGAGGCGAGATCACACACGTACCATGCCTGGCTCATGTGCTTAACCTCGTGATTCAGCGGTTTATTAAATCATACCCCGAGTTGCCAGATCTGCTCGTCAAAGTACGCCGCCTGTCAGCTCATTTTCACAAGTCGGCAACAGCTTCCGCCGCCCTTGCTGTGTTGCAGCAGCGTTTGCAGCTTCCGACACACCGTCTGGTGTGTGATGTCCCCACACTTTGGAACTGTACCCTCCACATGTTGCAAAGGATTTGTGAGCAAAAGAGAGCAGTTGTGGAGTACCAGCTGCAACAAGACCTTCGATATTCAGTTCAAACTCCACACATAAGGCCTCAGGAGTGGACCTGGATGTCTGACATATGTACCATCCTGACAAACTTTGAGGAGTCCACCAATATGGTGAGTGGCGATGACGCCGTCATTAGCGTCAGCATCCCACTTGTCTGTCTTTTGCAACGCTCTCTGCAGAGAATTAAAGTGGAGGCATTGAAGCCAGAGTATGATGAGATGGATCAAGAAGCCGTAGCGGGCGAATTCACACAGCCCAGCCTCATCTCATCCCAACGTGCATTGGGGGACAATCAGGGAGAGGAGGAGGAGGAAGAACAGGAGCTGGTATCATGCGCTGTAGACGGTAGTACCTGTACAACTGTCATACCGTTGGTTCAGCGTGGGTGGCCTGAGGACAGGGGCGAGGAGGAGGAGAAGGAGGAGGAGAAGGAGGAGGAGGATAGCATGGTCAGTTGTCATCTTGGTGAGGACACGGAAGTCTTGCCCTTTACAAGTCTGGCACGCATGGCTGACTTTATGTTACGCTGCCTTAACCATGACCCTCGCGTTGTCAAAATGTTGGGTGACAGTTATTACTGGTTGGTGACACTTTTAGACCCCCGCTACAAGGAGAACTTTCATTCTCTTATTCCTGAGGTGGAGAGGTCTACAAAAATGGGGCAGTACCAAAAGGCCCTTGCTGCAGAACTGTTACAAAAATTCCCATCTGAACACGCTAGCGGCAGAGGTCACAGTTCGTTGCCCAACCAAGGCGTACAGGCGAAAGAGACACAACTCCAATCCAGCTGAGGCAATGGAACACTGTCAACGTTCTGGGACAATTTTCTGAGACCCACCCAGCTTACAGGCCCTGAGGCGCGGGGTACTCTCACAGGGAGTGGAAAGTTTCAAAAGATGGTGAGGGAGTACCTTGCCGACCGTACCAGCGTCCTCTGTGATTCCTCTGTGCCTTTTAATTATTGGGTATCCAAGCTGGACACTTGGAATGAACTCGCTCTGTACGCCTTGGAGGTCCTGGCCTGCCCTGCCGCTAGCGTGTTATCGGAGCGTGTTTTTAGTGCCGCTGGGGGAATTATAACTGATAAGCGCACTCGCCTGTCAACTGACAATGCAGACAAGCTGACCCTTATCAAAATGAACAAGGGCTGGATTGGGCCAGACTTCTCATCACCACCAAATGACAGCAGAGTAACATAAAGTCAAATCCACTGTGTTGTTTCGGGAGGTGTATTCCCATGCACCGCTTCACACCCACACATGGGTATACGCTTCCTCATTTTGGCTGTTTTATGTTCTTCTCTTTATCCTCAGCCTCCACCACCACTATACCACCAGGGTGACCGTGGTCCATGTTGCCAGCATTGCAAGTTCCTCCGTCCTAATTTTTGGCAGCTTTTACTTGGAAAGCATAGGCAAAGACTATGGGAGACCCACTCCCCAATAATGGGAATAATGTTTTTAATATGCTGTACAGCATGGCTCTTGTAAGGGGCATTAAAATCGTCTTGTTAAGCTACTGTGACCTCCACGTCTCTTCCAAGGGGCATTAAAACCATCTTGTTAAGCTACTGTGACCTCCACGTCTCTTCCACGGGGCATTGATATTGTCTTTTTAATCCACTGCGACCTCCACCACTCTTCCACGGGGCATTGATATTGTCTTTTTATTCCACTGCGACCTCCACCACTCTTCCAAGGGGCATTAAAACCGTCTAGTTAAGCAACTGTGACCTCCACGTCTCTTCCAAGGGGCATTAAAACTGTCTTGTTAAGCTACTGTGACCTCCACGTCTCTTCCACGGGGTATTGATATTGTCTTTTTATTCCACTGTAACCTCCACCACTCTTCCAAGGGGCATTAAAACCATCTTGTTAAGCTACTGTAACCTCCACGTCTCTTCCAAGGGGCATTAAAACTGTCTTGTTAAGCTACTGTGACCTCCACGTCTCTTCCACGGGGCATTGATATTGTCTTTTTATTCCACTGTAACCTCCACCATTCTTCCAAGGGGCATTAAAACCGTCTTGTTAAGCTACTGTGACCTCCACGTCTCTTCCAAGGGGCATTAAAACCATCTTGTTAAGCTACTGTGACCTCCACGTCTCTTCCACGGGGCACTGATATTGTCTTTTTATTCCACTGTAACCTCCACCACTCTTCCAAAGGGCATTAAAACCGTCTTGTTAAGCTACTGTGACCTCCATGTCTCTTCCAAGGGGCATTAAAACCGTCTTGTCTAGCTCCTGTGACCTCCACGTCTCTTCCACGGGGCATTGATATTGTCTTTTTATTCCACTGCGACCTCCACCACTCCTCCAAGGGGCATTGATATTGTCTTTTTATTCCACTACGACCTCCACCACTCTTCCAAGGGCCATTAAAACCGTCTTGTTAAGCTACTGTGACCTCCACGTCTCTTCCAAGGGGCATTCATATTGTCTTTTTATTCCACTGCGACCTCCACCACTCTTCCAAGGGGCATTGATATTGTCTTTTTATTCCACTGCGACCTCCACCACTCTTCCAAGGGGCATTAAAACCGTCTTGCTAAGCTACTGTGACCTCCACGTCTCTTCCACGGGGCATTGATATTGTCTTTTTATTCCACTGTAACCTCCACCACTCTTCCAAGGGGCATTAAAACCGTCTTGTTAAGCTACTGTGACCTCCACGTCTCTTCCAAGGAGCATTAAAACTGTCTTGTTAAGCTACTGTGACCTCCACGTCTCTTCCACGGGGCATTGATATTGTCTTTTTATTCCACTGTGACCTCCACCACTCTTCCAAGGGGCATTAAATCCGTCTTGTTAAGCTACTGTGACCTCCACCACTCTTCCAAGGGGCATTAAAACCATCTTGTTAAGATACTGTGACCTCCACGTCTCTTCCAAGGGGCATTGATATTGTCTTTTTATTCCACTGCGACCTCCACCACTCTTCCAAGGGGCATTAAAACTGTCTTGTTAAGCTACTGTGACCTCCACGTCTCTTCCAAGGGGCATTAAAACCGTCTTGTTAAGCTACTGTGACTTCCACGGGGCATTGATATTGTCTTTTTATTCCACTGTGACCTCCACCACTCTTCCAAGGGGCATTAAAACCGTCTTGTTAAGCTACTGTGACCCCCACGTCTCTTCCACGGGGCATTGATATTGTCTTTTTATTCCACTGTAACCTCCACCACTCTTCCAAGGGGCATTTAAACCGTCTTGTTAAGCTTCTGTGACCTCCACATCTCTTCCAAGGGGCATTAAAACCATCTTGTTAAACCACTCTGACCTCCACATCTCTTCCAAGGGGCATTGAAATGTTGTTTTTAATTAACTCTAATTTCCACGAGTCTTCCAATGGGGATTGCATTTCCTCCTAATTTTAGTCAGCTTTTGCTTTTCAATGCATAGGCGAACACTAAGGGAGACCCACTCCCCAATAATGGGTAGAAGGTTTTTAGTGCGCTGTAATCCACGTCTGTTTCAAGGGGCATTGCAGGTCCTCATAATTTTTGGAAAGCCTTCCATTCACTGCTAAGGCCAACAGTGTACAGGAGACCCAGTTGCTATAAATGGAAAAAACAGTTTAGTTAAGGCCCTCTGACCTCCATGTCACTTCCAAGGGGCATTGGAGTGCCTCGAAATTTTTGGTAGGCATTGCACTCACTGTATGCCCTATAACTGTGTAGCCGAACCGCTCCTTTTGGTACAGAAACATATCCTACAAGACATGTGTGGTTGACTGGCCTGATATTGATGTGAATGGTCCCTGTTCCTCCTGCTCTTTCTCCTTTGCCACCACCTCATCCATCATTCATCACCTGAAGCTTTGTTTTAACGGGAGTCATAGAACTGGGATAGTAGCAGGAAAACATCCAGCAATCCTCGGAGGAGGTAGGATATGCGCCAAAACTCTGACCACCTCAGGCCTAGCCGCTACTACATACATGCGCTTGCATTCCAAGGAACAGAAAGCTAAGGAGATGGATGGCCTCATGATCATGAATAATTTACTCGTTGTGTAGGAGGCCAACCACTGCTGCTGTCTACCTTCTGAACTTTGTGTTGAAGCCTGATTGACTCAGGACCCGCAATACTCTATGTCTGGAGGACGTGTTGCATCCCAGTGTCCAACTGTGTCCTGGCTTCCACAATATTAACCCAGTGTGAAGGCGTGAGTGAGATGGACCATCCCTGGCCACATTCACTTGTCCATGTGTTTGTGGTTAGGCTGTCCTTCCCACTAAATGCACTGGGGAGGGAACAGGTAATGTTTTGGTATGCCCGCTTGTGTATAAATTGCATCGGGACAATTAGGGGCGGCTGGGGACCGTTTATGGACACCCGGCCGCCCCCTGGCGGCTGGGGACCAAGCGTGGACACCCGGCCACCGGGCGGCTGGGGACTGAGTATGGATACCAGGCCGCCGACGCAGCCATGACGTGGTGGTGAGATTCCGCCTCCACATGCCTAAAAGGCCCAATTTCAAGTGCAAGCAAGTAGTATGGTATTGCAGCCTGGGGGTGGGTGGGTGGCAGGCTGCATACTTGCGCTTGCATTGCAAGGAATGGGGGAGGTACAATTGAACACTGCCCTGGGACAAGGACTTGCACGGGGATAGTTGCAAGTCTGCATCTTCTGATGCAGCAAGGATCACTTCTGATGGGCACACTTTTAGGCAGTGACCTGGGTGTCCGAGATGCTTCCAGGGGTCTTCCCCATGCTGTTCCCATGTCTTTTCAGCACTGTATGCATGTGTCACACAGCACATGGCCATATAAGGTTGCAAAATGTGAAAATGACATTTCCTGTCGAATGCATTTGTCATGGTTGAAAGCAATACAAAAGTGCAAAAACGCATAAAAAATGCTACTTATGAACATGACCCAAGGTGTGGAGGAGTATTTTTGTTTTTGGTTATTTATTTTACCTTATACACAAGTCTTTACCCTGGAAAGGATGTTCCTTAACATATTTCACAGGAAAACTGTTTCAGTTTCGTTTTTGAACATTTTATTGTGAGCCCGTAAAAGTGGCTTAATACCTCTGACCACATTGTTGACAGCAGTGACCTGGGGGTCAGAAATGCATCCTGGGGTGATCCCCATGCTGTCCCCATGTCATTTGAGCACTGTCACTATCGTTTTGGGCACTTTTTAGGCTTTCTACAGACTGCCGGGGGTGCCGCCTCAAAAATGCTTGGGTCTCCCATAGACTAACATTGGGCTCGTTGCTAGGGTCGAGTATCCAAGTATCACGGTGAGCTCGGCCCGAGCTTCGAGCACCCGAGCATTTTAGTGCTCGCTCAACACTATTTATTATATATTGTTAAAAAGTGACATCTACTTTCTGGTCTGGTGGAGGGATGTAAAATTATCTCCTGTTAGTATCTGTGTGATCAGTACACATATTTTCTTTGTGTATAGCGCCGTTATTCCACAGCACTTTACAGACATTATGGCCACTGTCCCCCTTGGGGCTCACAATCTAAATTCCCTATCAGTATGTCTTTGAAGTGTGGGAGGAAACCGGAGACCCCAGAGGAAACCCATGCAAAAACAGGGAGAACATACAAACTCCTTGCAGATGTCGTCCTTAGTGGGATTTGAACCCAAGACGCCAGCGCTGCAAGGCTGCAGTACAAACCAGTGAGCCACTCTGCTGCCCCTTACACCTGAATTGATGTAGACAGCAGGATCGAGATGCCCTGCAGAAATTTTTTTGGGGGAAGGTATATGCTGCAGTGGAGATGGTAACTGAGAACAGTACCAAGATGGCAGATGATGTTGCAGGTAAGAAGGGAAGTACCACCACCCATCATGGGAGTGGTGGACATGGAAGATCCCATCACACTAAAAGTGCAGTCCAGGGAAGAAAATGCCCTGTGGACCGAGCCCAACCCACTGTGGGAGGTGCATACAGGCAAGAGGCGCAAAGAGGAAAGTCCTGCCCACTGGGAGGTAATCGAAGAGAACAGGAGGCGTGGCTGCAGCAAAGATGGTGTCTGAAGAGAGTTTAATATTAGCAAATGGTGTTGCAGCAGTAAAAGGGAGTCCTGCCCATTGTGGGAGTGGAGGGCACAGAAGAGTGCAAAAAAGTGTCCAGCCCACTGAAAGTCCAGCCCAGAAGAAGGAATGCCCTGAAGCGTAGACCCTGTCCATGGCACACTGACGGATAGTGTTATGGAAGCAAAAGTCCTGTCCACTGGGAATTGACTGAAGAGCTCAGAAGGAGTACCTGAGGGTGGAGATCGGTAAAGTGACAAGTAATGCAGCAGAGGCGTCAGAAGTACGGCACCCGGAATCGTGGAACCGAAGGAAAAAGACCTGGCGCCATTGTTCTACTGGATGTGGAGAAAAGAACATTGTAGTTTATTGAGGCAGACATGGAAAAGTGGAAGGCAAAGAGAGGGCAGTAAAAGGCCAGTAGGAGAGAAAGACAGCTCCAGGAAGTAGAAGAGTGTTTGGAGGAAGAGAACCGTATTTGTGGAGGTCACTTGCAGACAGGAAAAGGGTCACAACCGACCACCTCGTCCACGCAGACAAGGAACACAGCATGTGTGCTCCCTGTCAGGCTGAGGTAATGGAACACAGACCGGCTCCAAACTCCATCAACGTCTGGGTGACCAAGCATGCAATAGCCTTTGTGTGTATAAATCAGCCTCAGGCTATTCCACTAACAGCTGAAGAACCCTGGAGGGCTAGAAGATCCCCATTCAGACCAGCTCCTGAAAACTGGAGTGATCCAAAAGAGTGAAGAGAAGTAGGAGTCACCTCTTCTGTTATATAATGTAGAAACTTGGCACTCATAGATATGCTTAATAGTTTTTTTAATTGTATTTGCATTCATACAATTAATAAACAAAGCCCAACAGGGGGCAACAAAGCCATAATAGGAAGATCAAAGTGAGAACAGTGTCCCCCCTGACTCCCGAAGCAACTCCATGTATGAACATAGAAAAAAAGTAAAATACAGGAGTCTTAATTTGTTTCAAAAAGTTATATAGCACAATTTTACTAAGTATAAATTATTAAAAAGGAAGTTACGAAACATGTAAGACAAATCTAGGCAAATACAAATGAATGACAAACACATAAATCAGACTGAAAGGGACCAGTGGCGCATGATAAGTATGGGACAAAATCCATATACCGACCCAGACGAAAGAGTCAATTGTAAATACGGAAAAATGCCTGTACAGAAATGGCATAAGTTAACAGAGGTATATGCAATACAACTGACAGAACAAAGGGAAATACATATTACCATAGCTGGGGAGCAGCGTGCTCATAATCCCATAACAGTGAATGCTCATGCGTCCATACATCAGTGATTATCAAAAATGTCCCAAAAACATACCACACATGGAAAATAGGCACCAGGCACACAGTCAGCCTGATGGAAGAAGTTCTCCAAGGTCCACGTGTGTTTCGCTTCTTTTTGTGACCGTTTCACCATGGGTGATATGCCAGGACGTACCTTCCAGGACCTTTTATTTCCATAGTGATGAATCACATGGTATGGCCCACGGCCAATGAATGATGATATCAACAGCGCATGCGTGCCCCATCGTCTGCGCCGCAAGTGATCCCCCAGAGGTGTTACGAGCCGCGCATGCGCGGGAGCAGGGACGCGTCACCATTGCTCCTGGACATGCGCACAGACCCTATGTAAGCTGCAAGGGACACCAGCATCGGACAACGGGCGAAAGGAAGCGCACATCATCACAAGTGTTAGATAAAGGAGTGAAGGTTCAGGGCAGGTTGTACACCATAACCAGATCAGATCACAAACATGTTACACATGCAAATGCATCAGTTCATTGAAAAAGTTTTTCTTTAATAGAAAGTTCCTCTTGGCGGTCCATCTGGTTTATAGATGGGTAATGTGCTCATTTTGAAGTCATTAACGCATAGGCACCAAATTCCCCCTTGTACCAGGATAGGTTGTAAGACATTAGCTCCTGTAGCATGGAAAGGATCACTGTCAAGTAGAGAAATTACAAAAAATAAATGAGTAACAACACCATATACATATATAAAAAGCAGAGAAAAAGATAAGGAAAAAGAACAAGGGGAGGTAAGTGTATGCTAATGTAATAGTGGGGAAGGGCGTAGACGGGAGCTCCATACCCTCTGACAGTGGGATCCCCAGTGTGCAAGTCTCCCTACACAAGAGCACGAGTCCTGTTTGCCGGCCGGAGAAATTCATCAGAGGTAGTGAGGACCCGGGGCACTTCTAGTCTGCAGGAAGCAGAGGAAGAGGAATAGGACTCCAGACTAAGACGTGGGGGAGAGATTGGATCCAGATTACTGTCAGTATTACAGAAGAGTCTCTTGGGCTGGAGATAGAGTCACAGAGATGCTTCATTTAAAGAGGAAACCAGGGCTGAAGATGTTGCCAGCGCCTGTGAGAGAGATGATAGCCTGTCGGGCCTTATCCATTATATCTGCCTGTGAATACTGTATATATTCCTCTTCCCCAAGTAAAGTTCAAGTTCTGGTTAAGAACCTCGTGTCCTCTGAATTTATTGCTGCCCTGGTCCCAGAAGAGAAATGCCTGGAGGCAGCTGCGATCGGATGGCTTGAAGTAAGTGAAGAGCACCACATACACAGCCACACTGCAGAGGGAGGACACGTATTGTCTGTAGGGTGCCATAGCGAGTGGGGACTACAGCTCGCCCACGACTACCTCGCTGGGGCACCTTACACTTACAGAAAAGGTGCAAAACTCAGTCTCATTGAGACCATGAGGTACCATTGATCCCAATATAATGATCCAATGGGTCTCCTTCTGGGCGAGCATTTTTTTTTAGGTTATCCCCTCTGTGAAGACCTGGGATCTTCCATGGGCGTAGCAATACTTTATTGAACTATACTTTAGTGACTAGAATCATGTAGAATACAAATCTGTGTCTCTTTGGATGCCATGCAATCCATCTACTTTCCTGAATGATGTCTCTCATTCTCCTTTTAAGTTTTTTTCTGATGCTCCTTGATTCTCTGTCCCAAGTCTCATTCTGTCTCAGAAACACATGTCGCTTCTTAAATACACAACCACAGGTTAAGAATTAGGGATGATATTATTTCACAGGGCTTGAGTATCCACATCTCATCCCCCAAGATAGACTGGCAAACAACCTACAATGGTATTTAACATATCTAGCAAACGTTCATTGTTCTAGCTAATCTATTTACATAGTTTGTATCATAGGGGCTCTTGTAAATACACATCATTGTTTCAGAATCAAAGAGCAGATAACATTCAGGGTTATACAACTAATAGTCTGTGTTAATCAACTAAAGAAGAACACACTTTAAAGAGTCCACGTAAAAATAAAGGTATGCTTCTCTTGCCATCAGAAAGTATGTCTGGCATAATTAAGATTTTGCGCTGTATCGTCACACCCTCTGATGCCCCAACGTACAACATCGATCCCTTTTATAGCCAATGTTTTGGCATTATAGTTATGAAACTGTCTAAAATTCCGTGGCAGGGTTTTCAATGTTGAGGGGTCGACCACAGTGATGGCTGCGCTGAGATCATGAACATGCTCCCTAATCCTAACCATCAACTCCCTAGGTGTCAAACCCACATATACCCTGGGTCAACCACAAGTGGCATAGTATACCACATGAGTGGTGTCACAAGATATATAATGTTTGATGTTGAATTGGCATGTGTCATCCACAGAGCCGAAGGTGGTGGCACAGGACGCATTAACACAAGTCACACAATGGCCTCATGGGAAACACCCTTGATGTCACGGGTGTGTCAGAGGTGACAGTCAGTCTCCCTGCAATGGTTTGCAGGAGATCTCCACGTTTGGCAATGCAGACAGCTGCCTAGATAGGAGGCTGAGTTTAGAACCCAGCGACTACCTCTCTTTAGTCTGGGTGTATATACACCTGGTGTGTCTAGGTGGGCGTTTCCGGTTATATTCATTCCTACTTGGAACTTGGCTGAAGCAGCATCACGTCCTCTTTGGAGTCTTGAGGCTGTGTGCCCTGTTGGAGTTCTTCTAAAGCTAAGTTATTATTTCCCTGTGTTGTCTTCCCCTTTTCTCTTTAGAGTGCTAGCGGAGGTTGACTAGTGCTCATCTTCTTCCACCCCCAGCTTTAGTCTTACGCCAAGGATAGTAGGGCGACGCAAGTGATCAGCGACAGCTGCGGAGGCTGTATAGGGGCGTTAGGGGGAGACAGGGTGACGCTAGTCCAGATTAGGAGGTCACCTCTTCCCCCTTTCCCTAGTGTCTGGTCTTCCTTTCCCTTTCCCCTTTGTGTTTCACTCACACCTGGCGTGACACTTGAATTGGGCATCGAGCACCAAAAGGATTAGTGGTTTGGGGGGCATAGTGGCTTTTGATCAGGAGATCTTTAAGGTTCCAAGAGTGCCTCAGGGTCATCAATGGGGCGGCCTCCAAGTACTCAGCAAAATATGCCTCTGTCAGGAGGACTGACCAATGTTTCTTCAGGGCGGTCCTCATTGTTTCCCACTCATGATTGTATGTGGAGATGAATCTGATCTTATGATCAGATCCATGTCCCTCCATCTTGGGTCGAAGTAATTGACCACGAGTGTTTTGTTTTTTTTGTTGTACCCTGCCCTAATACTCCTGCGACTATATCCCCTTTGGACGAACCTATCCCTAAGATCACCGGCCTGTTTCTCAAGACGCTCATTTGTGTAACATATCCGATTCATCTGGAGAAACTGGCCCATCGGAAAGGCCCTGATGGTAGCTCTGTGATGAGCGGATGAGGCATGCAGGAAAGAATTCACTGAAGTTTCGTTCCTGAAGACATCAGTCTGGAGGAAGGAGTGAACATCCACCTCCAGGCTGACGTCCAGGACATCAATTTGTTTGGTGTTATATTTGTAGGTTAGTTTTATTTTCAGTGAATTCGCACCTAAGCCATCCATGAAGTCGTTGATCTCCCCCAAAGTCGTTGCCAAAAAAACAAAATATCATCAATGCACCTCAGCCAGCACTGCACATGGTCCACGGCCTGTGCGCCCCGCCGCCAAAGATGTCTCTCTCCCACAATCCAAAGAATAGGTTTGCGTACGAAGGCGCATAGGCCGCGCCAGTGGTGAAATGGGAACTAGATGATGGACAGAGGTATTTAAAAGCGGGGGACCACGCTCCATGCAATACACAGTGTTAATACAAAGATAGCAAGCGATTCTAAGCATTAAGCAGCAACAAAAGAGCGAGATTCCAAATTATATACATATAGATAGACATTCATTGTGAATGACTAGATGAATCCATCCATCAGGGAGATCCAAATGGGTCGTGAGTATATCAAATAGAGGGCACGAATGAAGGTGTACTAAAGAAAAAAAGGGAACACGTAAATACAGGACACAACACAATAAAAATACCCAACCCATATTAAAAAACTAATGCAAACAGCAACAGGGGCGAAATGGAAGGAATTAAATAGAATATTTAATCAACACAAGGGGCTATCCATATTTTAATAATATATTATGTTCATAGAAATGAGGAAAAACTGAGTGACTCGTTCCTTTTGGGGTCATGGTATCTAGGGTCACTATCCATTTGGCCTCGTGTTGAGACAAGAGTCTCTTGGTATTACCACCTCTTGCCCCTAAATGGATCAAATCTATACCCCTCACTTTTAACATCCTGGGGTCACAATTATGATGGTTCTTAAAATGTCGAGGGATTGTTTTAAGTTCAGAGGTATCGGTCACTGTCTTGGCTGCCTCGATATCCCAATCGTGTTCGCGGACACTAACCCGGGGCTCCCTAGAGGTGAGTCCCACATAAATTAAAGGACAGCTACACGTAGCATAGTAGACCACATTAGTATTGCCACAAGAGATCCATTGTAGGATCTTGAATTCTCTATCTCCGCTGGCTGATTCAAAGGCCTTACAGTGCAGCAAATTAGTGTAGGCTAAGCAGTGGCCACAGGGGAAACACCCTAACGTATGTTTACATGATGATAAGAAGGTGTTACATTCTGGGACTGAGTGGCTTTTAACCAAGTGGTCCCTTAGGTTTTTGGACCTCCTGGATGTCATAATTGGCAGATCTTCCAGGGCGGACCCCAGGGAGGGCTCGGTTTTCAAAATGGCCAAAGTTTTTTTAGTATTTCTCGCATATTATCCCACTCATTATTATATGTGAAGATAAATCGAATTTTGTTATTGCCACTTTCTTATGTTGATACAATAATTGGCAGCTAGGGGTAGCCTTAGCCCTGTTGTAGCCTCTCTTAATGGCCCTCCGGCTGTATCCTCGCTGCTTGAACCTAGATCTTAAATCACGTGCCTGTGCCTCAAATTTCTGGTTAGAGGAACAGATCTGACTCGCCCTCAAAAACTGTCCAACCAGGACAGCCCTAATGGCGTCTGGATCATGGACAGATGAAGCATTATTAAACTGTTAACTGCTGTTGTCTTTTTAAAGACGTCGGTCTGGATAGATGAGTGTGAGTCGACATCCTGACTCACATCAAGAAAGTACATTTTTTTCGTATCAAACTTATATGTTAGACAGATCTTTTTGTCGTTTGCATTCAAACTATCCATGAATACCCCGAGCTGCTGCGTCGTCCCATTTCATAAAAATAACATATCATCTATGTACCTGTTCCAACATAGCACATGTTCGATGACCAACGCACCGCGCCACCAAAAACCAATCCCTCTCAGACACCCAGGAAGAGATTAGCGTACGAGGGCATGCAGGCTGCACCCATGGCTGTGCCGCGTCTGTGCAGGTAAAAAAGATCTTTGAAAATAAAAAAGTTATGGGTTAATATAAAGCGCAGCAGCTCGAGGATCAGCTCACACTGAGGGCCGTCCAGGTTGGAGGATTTGATGAAAAGGCAGACCGCCTCCAACCCGTCAGCATGATTGATACAAGTATACAGCATTTCTACGTCCTCCGTAACTAGTAAGGTATCCTTGTCCACAAAAATGCCATCAATATGGCATTTGATGCTGGTTCACATAAGCTCTCAATGCCGGATACGATCGGATGTCCCGGAGGGTTGACAGCATGTTTGTGGGCAACAGGTAAAAAGTTGGTATTTTAGGAAATTGAATAGTTTGCCCAGCTTCCCTTTTGTCTATCCCTTATATTTATTATTAATTTTGTATATGATAT
This sequence comes from Phyllobates terribilis, assembly GCF_046119375.1. Taxonomy (NCBI): domain Eukaryota; kingdom Metazoa; phylum Chordata; class Amphibia; order Anura; family Dendrobatidae; genus Phyllobates; species Phyllobates terribilis. Next base: position 96,285,368 of record NW_027362767.1, on the reverse strand, counting down.
TAATTACTAGGGATTTACTACAAGTGGCTTGCTGGTGTTGCTCCCCCTTTTTCCTTTCAAACATATCACTTTGTATGTGTTGTTTTTCTACGTTATTTAATTCTTATATTTAACAAAAATTTGATATATTTATACCAAAAACTCCTTTGTTCTCGTGTTTTAAGATGTTTATTTTAGAGTGGTATTGTTGGTGAGGGTTCATTTTCTACAAAGTTGTGCTAATGACCCTCTAACCAAAATGATTCTGGGCCCTTGGTTATTAATACATGTATAGGGAGGGGCTGAGAGGCCATCAATCAGTACAGGGGTACCACAGCAAAAGGTCCCGCCCGCCCTGTTCTTTTTGATTTCTCTTGGTAAAAAGAGGCATAGGTAGGATTGTTATGCTGTCATTTCGGCTTGGCGGCATGAAGGGGTTCTTGGAGTTGATGGAAAATTGTGGTGGGGGAGTTGTGCATCAAGTAGACTGCACCCCCCAATTGTGTCTGGAATTTGGCAATGGCCTGATGGAGTTTTGTGACCATCCAGGGTGAGGTCCCTGGGGAGCCGGTGGCATGGAGAAGGTGTTTCTGGTTTCAGAGGTGCCCTCAAGCTAGTGGTGGTGGCTGGGAGTAATGCCGGAAGATTACAATATTTTTGTACCGTCAGGCCTTTGGATCTCCAAGAACCTCTTTCAACCAAAAGTTATTATTTGTTATATTTTTATAATAAAGGCCAATTTAATCCAACCAATGGGTGTGTCTTTATTCCAAAGGTGGGGGGGGGTTAACTGGGTGTCAATAAAAAAAAGTAGTGTTAGAAAGTGGTGGTGTCACGGGTGTGTTGCCACGAAGATCGTCACGAGTACACAGCCTGACTTCTCGCAGCTGACTTGTTGGTGCTTTGTGTTTTCTCGGCAGTGAAGGAGTTAATTCTCTCTCTCTGGGCTAGCTGAGGTCCAGCCTCGCCCAGCTGCAATCAATGCTTCGTTAGTGAGACTCCTTTATATTCCTGCAGGTCTGTTTGTGAGGTGTCGGTGAAAGCTTTTCATTCAGACCTACAGAGCGGATCGTGGTGTTTGGAGTTGCTGAGATAAGTGTATTTGAAAGTGTTATTTCCCTTTCCTCGCTTTATCATATATCTCCTTTCCCGTTGGTGTTCCCTCTGTTGTAGTTTTGTTGAAGTTGTATGCAAGGTGGTTTTGGTTTTTCCCTTGTACTGTCTCGTTCGTCTAAATACTGTGTGTGGGCATATTATTGCTGGTTCCCTATTGTTGTGATCGGGGTCCTTCTCAGGACTAGATTACTGTGGTGCAGGGATCCTCAGGAGGAAGGGGTTACGCTGGCGGCCTGGACCTCTGTACCTTTAACAGTACCTCCAGGATGAGGGATTAGTCAGGGCCCCAGCTTAGGGTCAGCTTAGGCCCCCTACCTCCAGTATTCTGTGACAGTGTGACATTTTCACCGACCATCTTAGTTTTTCTCCAGCTACCATGGATCCAGTAGCCGGTCTAGCTCAGCAGTTGCAGAGTTTGTCCATGGGGCTGGCGGACGTTAGGTCCAAGGTTTTGCATCCTCTGGAGCAAGCCGGACCAGAACCTAAAGTAGCTCTCCCTGACAGGTTCACTGGGGGGCGGGACAAGTTTTTTGTTTTCCGGGAGGCATGCAAATTGTACTTTCGGCTGCGGCCTCGGTCATCGGGCAGTGAAGAACAAAGGGTGGGAATTGTCATCTCGCTCCTACAAGGGGACCCACAATCTTGGGCGTTCTCTCTTCCCCCTAGCTCCCCAGTTCTCCAGTCAGTGGATAGGTTTTTCGCTGCTTTGGGACTCGTGTATGATGACCCAGATCGGATCTCCCTTGCTGAGTCTAAGTTACGTAGGATTCAGCAGGGAGATCGTCCGGCGGAGGAATTCTGTTCGGAGTTCCGTAGGTGGGCCACGGACACCCAGTGGAATGACCCGGCTCTTAGGAGCCAGTTTTGTCATGGTTTATCCGACAAATTACAGGATGTGTTGGCACAGTATGACTCTCCCGCGTCACTGGAAGCCGCTATGGCCCTTGCTATTCGCGTTGACAGACGGCTTCGGGAGAGGTGCGGGATAACTCTACCCCCTGTAATGTCTCCACCTCTTACAAGGTCCCCTCATATGGTGGTTCCCCTGGTCAGTCCGGAGGAGCCTATGCAATTAGGAGGGACATCATTTCGGGGAAGGGGACCGGTGGTGCGCCATAAGACAGGAAGGTGTTTCCTCTGCGGGAAAAAGGGACATTTTATTGGGGGGTGTCCATCCCGCCCCTTGCTGAGTAAAGAGTCGTCGAAAAAACTGTTGATCCCAGGTTGTGTGGTGGACGGCAATCTGGGAGTAGGTATTTCGTCCCTAGGTTCGTCTCAGTTTCTCGTACCGGCGGAGGTGGTGGTGGGTACGAGAACTGAGAGGATATCTGTTCTTCTGGATAGTGGGGCCGGGGCTAATCTGGTTGATGCTCGGTTTGCCCGGGTTCAAGGTATGCGATTGAGTGAGTTGGCTAAACCCATCCCCATATTCTCGATCGATGCCAGGCCTCTCGGTCAGGGAAGTTTTTTGCAAGCTGTGCATGGCGTAAAACTTCAAGTGGGGGCAATACATAAAGAACTGTTGTCTTGCTACGTGTTGGAGGGTCTTCCCACTCCTATAGTGTTGGGCCTTCCTTGGTTAGCTAAGCATAACCCTGTTATTAATTGGCAAACCAGAGAGATAAGCCAATGGAGTAAATTCTGTAATAAAAACTGCATGAACACGGTCATCGGTGCGGTTACTCCTTGGGTCTTACCTCCATTTCTGGCAGACTTTGAGGATGTATTCTCGGAGAATGGGTGTCAGGAACTACCTCCTCATCGCGAGTATGACTGTTCTGTAAAACTGCTCCCTGAGGCCAAGTTACCTAAAGCTAGGTTGTATAACCTTTCTGGTCCTGAGAGGCAGGCCATGAAGGATTATATTTCTGAAAGTCTGGCTAAGGGGCATATTAGACCTTCATCTTCACCGGTGGCCGCGGGGTTCTTCTTTGTTAAGAAGAAAGATGGAGGCCTACGCCCTTGCCTGGATTTCCGTGAACTTAATCGGATTACGGTCCGAGATCCGTATCCGCTCCCACTTATTCCCGATCTCTTTAATCAGATCGTGGGCGCCAAATGGTTCTCTAAGTTGGATCTCAGGGGGGCGTACAATTTGATTAGGATGAAGGAGGGGGATGAGTGGAAGACGGCTTTTAACACTCCGGAGGGGCATTATGAGAACCTTGTCATGCCATTCGGTCTGACTAATGCCCCGGCGGTGTTTCAACACTTTGTTAATGATATTTTTCGCCACCTGGTGGGACAGTTTGTTGTCATATATCTGGATGATATCTTAATTTACTCGCCGGATCTGGTGTCTCATCAGGAGCACGTTAGACAGGTGTTACAGATCTTGCGGGATAATAAACTGTATGCCAAGTGGGAAAAGTGTGTGTTCGCCGTACAGGAACTCCAGTTTTTAGGCTTCCTGGTTTCTGCGTCCGGTTTTCGTATGGACCCTGGGAAAGTGCGGGCAGTTCTTGAGTGGGATCGGCCGGAGAATCTTAAGGCACTACAACGTTTCCTGGGGTTTGCTAACTATTACCGGAAGTTCATTCGTAATTTCTCGTCCGTGGTTAAGCCTCTCACAGACATGACTAAAAAGGGGACGGATTTTTCTAGGTGGTCTGACAAGGCTTGTCAAGCATTCTCCTCCTTGAAAAAATGTTTTGCCTCGGCACCCATACTCATTCAACCTGATGCGTCTCAGCCATTCTTTGTAGAGGTAGACGCTTCCGAGGTAGGGGTGGGAGCAGTATTGTCACAGGGTTCGTCCCCTGGTAAGTGGCATCCGTGCGCCTTTTTCTCTAAAAAATTGTCGTCCGCTGAGAGGAATTACGATGTCGGCAATAGGGAACTCCTGGCCATTAAGTTAGCTTTTGAGGAGTGGCGCCATTTTTTGGAGGGGGCAGTTCATCCGGTCACCGTCATCACCGATCACAAGAACCTGCTATATCTGGAGTCCGCTAAACGTCTGAATCCCAGACAAGCTAGGTGGTCATTGTTTTTTACCAGGTTTAATTTCGTCGTTACATATCGTCCTGGGTCTAAAAATGTAAAGGCGGATGCCTTATCTCGTAGTTTCCCTGGGGCCGGGAATACGGACGACCCGATTCCTGTTCTTCAGGAGGGGGTGGTGGTTTCGGCAGTATGCTCTGAGCTGGAGGAGGAGATATTGGAGGCTCAGGGGGACGCCCCTGTTGGACCTCCGGGGAGACTGTTCGTTCCAGATCAGTTGCGACAAAAGGTGATCGAGGCACACCATAACTCAGTTTTTGCAGGACACCCGGGGAGTAAAGCAACTGTGGATCTCCTCTCGCGTCGGTTTTGGTGGCCTAACTTACATAAAGAGGTGGTAACTTTTGTCGCGTCCTGTGGGGTTTGTGCGCGCTCTAAGACCTCACATACCCGTCCGTCTGGGGCCCTCTTACCTTTGAAGATCCCGGAGCGTCCTTGGACTCATCTGTCTATGGACTTTATTACGGACCTCCCTCCGTCTTCGGGTAAAACGGTCATACTCGTTGTAGTGGACAGGTTCAGCAAGATGGCACATTTTATCGCTCTTCCGGCTCTCCCTAATGCTAAAACTCTTGCGCAGGTGTTCATTGGGGAGATTGTGAGGCTTCACGGGGTACCCTCCGAGGTGGTGTCTGATCGGGGGTCTCAGTTTGTGTCCAAGTTCTGGAAGGCGTTTTGTGCTCGGCGGGGGATGCATTTGTCATTCTCGTCGGCTTTTCATCCTCAGACCAATGGTCAGACGGAACGTATGAACCAGAGCTTGGAGACATATCTTCGGTGTTTTGTGTCAGAGAACCAGGAGGACTGGGCTTCTTTCCTACCTCTGGCAGAGTTTGCTCTCAATAATAGGCGAAGCGAGTCCACTGGTAAGTCCCCGTTTTTTGGGGCATATGGTTTTCACCCCCAGTTTTGTACTTTCAGTAGGGGGGGCTCTTCGGGGGTTCCGGAGGAGGAACGATTTTCCTCATCTCTCGCTTCAGTATGGAGAGGGGTGCTGAAGAATCTGAATACTATGGGGAACCGATACAAACGTATGGCTGATAGGAGGAGAGTGTCTGGTCCGGACCTAAGTGTGAACGATCAGGTATGGTTGTCTACCAGGAATATTAAACTTAAGGTTCCCTCCTGGAAACTGGGTCCCAGGTTCATCGGGCCGTACAGAATCAGTTCTGTTATTAATCCGGTGGCATTCCGTCTTGACCTCCCCCCTACGTTTAAAATTCACAACGTGTTTCACAGATCATTGCTTAAGAGGTATGTGGCGCCGGTGGTACCGTCACCTTTACCTCCCCCTCCTGTGGTTGTCAATGGTAACTTGGAGTTCCAGGTATCGAGGGTCATTGATTCACGCTTTAATCGCCGGTCCCTTCAGTACTTGGTTCATTGGAAGGGGTATGGTCCTGAGGAGAGGATGTGGGTTCCTGCGTCGGATATTAACGCAGACCGATTAGTTCGGGCCTTCCACACGACTCACCCGGATAAACCTGGCCCTGAGGGTCCGGAGGCCCCTCGTAGAAGGGGGGGTACTGTCACGGGTGTGTTGCCACGAAGATCGTCACGAGTACACAGCCTGACTTCTCGCAGCTGACTTGTTGGTGCTTTGTGTTTTCTCGGCAGTGAAGGAGTTAATTCTCTCTCTCTGGGCTAGCTGAGGTCCAGCCTCGCCCAGCTGCAATCAATGCTTCGTTAGTGAGACTCCTTTATATTCCTGCAGGTCTGTTTGTGAGGTGTCGGTGAAAGCTTTTCATTCAGACCTACAGAGCGGATCGTGGTGTTTGGAGTTGCTGAGATAAGTGTATTTGAAAGTGTTATTTCCCTTTCCTCGCTTTATCATTTATCTCCTTTCCCGTTGGTGTTCCCTCTGTTGTAGTTTTGTTGAAGTTGTATGCAAGGTGGTTTTGGTTTTTCCCTTGTACTGTCTCGTTCGTCTAAATACTGTGTGTGGGCATATTATTGCTGGTTCCCTATTGTTGTGATCGGGGTCCTTCTCAGGACTAGATTACTGTGGTGCAGGGATCCTCAGGAGGTAGGGGTTACGCTGGCGGCCTGGACCTCTGTACCTTTAACAGTACCTCCAGGATGAGGGATTAGTCAGGGCCCCAGCTTAGGGTCAGCTTAGGCCCCCTACCTCCAGTATTCTGTGACAGTGTGACAGGTGGGAGGACAGCCTCTACAGTACTTGAGCCATGGGTTCTACTTCATCCACCCTGCTGATCTTGGATTCCTGATGAGTCTTTACAGTCCTCGCTGTCCACGTGCTTTCATTCTCGCAGCATCGACGCCCGGTTTCCGTGTGCCCACCCATACCTGCTGCTTAGAGGATCCACCTCACCTGGTGAGTCTTGACATAATTTTAAGTGTTGTAGATATATAAAAGAACTAAGACAACTGCTCCACAAAGCCAGGCCTAATTTCTTTCTTTGTTTTTTGTCTTTTGTTTCTTTATCTATTTCTTTCCTTTTTTAATTAAACAATAAATAAATTATTTAAAATTTAAAAAAAAAATTAACTATTCAACTTCCTAATTACACCATTTTAGGAAAAGGAGTCCTCCATGTTTGTTCCTATATATTCCTACTCATTATGTAATATTAATTTTAATTATAGACCAGTCCTGTCGTTAGTCACAAGATAACACTACATGAGATCGGTAGCCCTGAATGGTCCCAGAAAATATTTTATTTTTAGATTGCACTTTTCAAACGCTCCACATGTTTGGTGTTTGACTTCTTACATATTCTACATAGTGGGACAGAACATATTAGATAGAATACAGCAGCAGAGAAGACTGCCGTGTTCTCATGTCCGGAATGTAATGTAGAATAGGGCACAGTCATGTACAGAGTCTACAGCGGCTTGAATTTCTTGCACATAATTACTGTATTTGCTTTCATGGATACAGTACTCAGGCATTTTATTTGCTTTCAGGAATCTGCTTGACCTCAGCAGTTTGATGCTTTCACGACTCCTGTTTGCTCTTTAGGGAGTAATGTGCAGGATAATACCTCCAATCTTACATCTCCATGTGCATGGTGTAGTATGAGGAAAGCAAAGAACGCCATTCATCCCAGCTAGGGAATTTGATAATGTGCCTTGTCTTCCCATGGTTAAAGTTTCAGATAGAGTTCATGTCCTGTGGTTGTGTATTACATAAAAGTATGCTTGCTACTGGACATTTTCCCTTGCACTTAGGATACTTCTCTGGGACATGAGCATTAAAATTCAAACTTGAACTTTACCTGCAGAAAATAAAATGACCCATTAAAGTGTGGATTCCTAAAATGAATCAGCACTATGTTTAAATTAAAAGATCATATCATCAATATTTTACCCAGTTATGAATTACCAAAACATTTTATATTTTTTGTTTATTTATTGTTAAACAAGTTTCCTTTGTGTTGTGATGCAGTTTCTTCCCTGAGATAGTCCATGCTGGTCTATGTTCAACCAAATGGGAATAAGAAAAAGTTTTTCAGCTTTAATCATTTGTTTAGAACACATGTAACATAATATTTTGCATTAGCTTTTGTATTGATTCGATTTTTTTTGTGTGTTTTTTCACGTAAATAATGCTTTATAGCTGAAATGAAAGGGGTATTTTCCTTGTAATTTAAAAGAAAAAAAGGGGTTTGGTACCATGTTAGCCAGTTGAAAAAAGATTGCTAAATCTTTGTAATTTGAAACACTGACCAAACCCAGAATACCTCTCCCAAAGGGAAAAAAAAACTGGAAAGGAAAGAGCTCATTGTCCTGGGTGTTTTAATGAAATGCTGTTTTGTTAAACCCATGTGAAATTTCAACTAATTCTGTGAGTAAAATAAAGAATTTGGAATTCCCTTTGATGCACCTATCATTGTGGTGTTGCGCTAAGGTGTTTGATGATATTAAAGATCTATTATGGGGTTGGGAATAAACCAAACTGGATAGTTGTTGGCATCCTTGTATTGGTTGTGTGACGCCTCTACTCAGAAAGCCCGTGTTTTACCCTGGTTGATGGGGGACTCGGTGTCGGGCCCTGCGTTGAAGAGATGGGATGCAGCCGTGGCCCGGGCCCGACCTGTGCTCAGGGCCGTCACATTAAAAAGAGATGGTGTGGGCTATTCCGGGTTGAGTGGCTGATTAACGACTACGCCACCTGTGGTGTCTGGTGAAGGGCCACCAGCGCCGCTACAGTCCACTGAGGCCTGGTGTCATGGCGGCTAAAGTTCTCACTGCTCCCCACAGGCGGAGCAAGGCCTCAGGGCAGAGAAACAGGATGAAGGGGGGTAGCGCGGGGAGCACGGGCACCGCGTCGCGTGGTATGGCATGTAATGAACAGTCCGGAGGCCATAGGGGTGAACTTCCAAGGCTTTACTCACTCAGAGATGACAGCGGGAAGGCGACTCCCTGCTCCCCGCGGAGTCCTGCGGCCACCAGGGACGGGGGTCCGACTACCTCCGAGGAAGTCCAGTGTTCGGTAGCGACCCTACATCAGAGTGTTCCTGCACAACAGACTTCACCCTTTCCCGTCTGTGCATGTGTAGATAGGCCGGGTCTCCCTCTGAGCTCCTCTCAGGTGTAGGGGTCGGGTGGCAATTCCTCTCCATCTGACGCCCGGTGGGATCCTCAGGGCCTAACCGGGCTTTCCCGTCCTGGACGTAGAGTACAAGGTCGGGTGTCGGGGGCCGGTACCCCTCTTGCAGCCGGAATCCCTCTGAATAGATCAGGTAGGCGAGGACAGGTGGCGTGCTCCGCTCCGTCTGCATCCTCCCCGGGACCCATTTGCTAGGGAGCCACACTCTAAAGCTCCCGGGCCTTCTTGATCCTGGTCCTCGGCCGGGTTGAGACATTCCTACGCTTGCAACCTCCCTCTCGTCCCAAGATCAGGGTACAAGGGCTGTGTCCCATGCCGGTGCAGGCCCACACAGGATCTGCGCTCCCGGAGGGAAGTCACATTACACACAGTATTTTGACAGCACACAGTACGACCACTAGAACTGACTAACAAGGACTGAAGGACCGAAAAACCAAGATCAAAAATGGCATTCTATTAAATATGAAATTAGAAGTGTAACTAACTAACTGTTCCTCCACCCACACCCACTAACTGGTTCCTACCACTTTGTGTTCCCCAGTCTCCCTGGAACCAGGGGAGCAGCACCTAGTGCATACTAGCTCCCTCTGGTGGAAATGTGGTGTTGGATGCAAAAGGCTAGATCACTACCATCACACTGGCCTTACCTCAGAGGAGGAACACCACAATCCATTGAAGAAGTGCAGTATTCCTGTGGCGGTTGAACCCTCAGGGGCGCCACATTTGCAACTCACGATTCCTTAAATTAATGATTCCCTACAACTGACATTTATCACTCACCTTAAGGGCAAATCACACTCTGATCAAACTCTGATCAAAGTGTGATCATAGTGTGAACCGATTCCCTCGGGTGAGGATCAGATGAAGAAGCATATTTCTCCTTCTTCTTCACTTTGTCAGGCCATGGAAATCAGACCACACTCAGATCTCAATAGACAAAAGAGGGGTTATGTTGCGAAGAAGAGATTGGGTGCTTCTTCCAATGGAGCAGGCCACATTACTCCCTACTTCGTCAAAAAATGAATATTGTATAAGGGAATAGCACATCAAGAATAGATACAAAACTGAATATTTTTTGAATGTTTTTAATTTTCTACCCTCATCCAAAAAAAAGTTAGTGCACCACAGAGTACAGTATGGAAAAGTTTCAGGTAATGTACCCTTCGTCAGGCTTGGAATAGGGTATCAAAACAGGAGAACACAGAGTATACGATGTAGAAAAAAACATAAATAATTGGTATTAAATCTACTAGCAAGAATAACATGTATAGAAAAGACTTTCTTTAAAAACATGACATACTAGAGGGAATACAAACCCTGTGCATTTTACAAGCACAACATACCACAAAGTAACAAATACCATATTATTCCCCAATGGGGATATGAGGTGAAGTGGCACCTAAGGGGATATGTTGTTAAAAATAACCACAGGTAGAAGGAGCTCTGACTGTTATTAAGAACATCTACAGAATGTTACTACTAAGTGGCCAAAAGAGGGGCAACAACAGTTGGGCAGCTCTTACCAGGATATGTACAGGGATAGATGAGAAGAACCGGGTGAGTAAGAAGTCCCCACAAGGCCTCTGACGCGCGTTTCACGTGTTATACACTTTGCTTTCTGAAGGGGAGGGTTCCCCCAATGGGAAATAATGTGGTATTTGTTACTTTGTGGTATGTTGTGCTTGTAAAATGTACAGGGTTTGTATTCCCTCTTTTATGTCCTGTTTTTTAAAAAAATATTTTCTATACATGTTATTCTTGCTAGTAGATTTAATAAAAAATTATTTATGTTTTTTCTACATCGTATACTCTGTGTTCTGTGTAATCCTGTATTAATGTATATTGGAGTGATTTCCTATGTGGGTCCCGCAGCTAATTTTGGGTGTGGAGGACCCATTATTATAATATGGGTTCCATTTACCTCATGGAATAGGGTATGTATGGACTGACTTTCTTTGATAAAAAAAAATACAGAATATCCACTTGTACCCACATTCCTCTATATCCACTGCATGTTGTACCACTGGGTACAAATGGATATTCTGCATTTGTTTTAGTCCAAGAAAGACATTCCACACATTCCTATTCATAGGCTGATGAATTTTGTACCTTACAAAAAATGTTGCTATACTTCACTTTGTGGTGTATTAACTTTTTTTTGGATATGAGGGTAGAAAATTTAAATAATTTAAAAAACATACTGTTTGTGCCTATTCTTGATGTGCTATTCCCTTATACAATATTAGCACTCAGATATTGTCAGAGTGCAGTCCAATGGTTTCCATGGACTCACTGGTTTACATGGCTGAATGTGATCTGAATATTGGATCAAATAGAGTCGTCTAGTTATATCACATCTTTTTTGTGCACCATTGTGCTATTTTTTTCTGCAGGAAAACTTTATTTAGGAGTAGATAAGGCTTGTTTTTTATTTATCCATTGCATCAGGATCGGTTTTCTCGAGCTTCAACTGATCCATAAAGCTTTCAAAACTGCAGGAAGTAAAACAAAACGTATCTAAGCACTGACTGTCTTAATATACCCTCTGCCCTATCCTTGGGCTGGATTTAGTTTGACATTGTACGATAATTCCAAAAAAAGTGCTATGTTGTCTGTGGAAAGTATGAAAAAAGAAAACAGACCTTCCAGGCTCAGTAGACTATGATGTCCTCTTCGGTGGACAGCTCGAAAACTTTTCGAACAGCTCAAGGATACAGAACGGGGTAATCAAGAGATTAAAGATATTTGCAGTGCCAAGATAAATCACCACTGACATTTGTTATGGAAAAGGTCCAGATCAGCAGATCTCGCTGAACAACCTTGTGCAAATATAGTAGCTTTACACTGTGCCAAGCAGAAAGGCACCGGCCAGACGGCTGAGAAATGAACCTGTGTTTGCTGGACTGAAGATGGTGAGCCAAGAGGCCGTGCTGTTCAGGAAAGGCTTTCTTGTGACGGCTAAACAGTTAATGCAATCAATTCCTCAGAATAACACAAATCTGGACTGCTAAAGTATGCAGACTGCTAATTATAATGTATTTACAGGTCCCTGCTCCAAATGCAGAAATGTAGACTCCAATCTCTGTACTTTCTCTGTGTCTGCCTCATTATCTCATTGAAAGCATTGATGTGATGTTTCTGAGCCCTACCCTGATCTACTCATTCTTTCCATTACAAAGTCTGTATTTCTCCTTCATTCTTGCCTATTTATTTTAAAGTCGAGTTTTTTTTTGTCAGATTGTGGTTTCCTATCATTAGGTTATATTGATGAGTGTTTTTTTTACATACAACTATTTGTTCTAAGGGGCAAAATGGCTTGTAAATGCAAGATTTATTCAGTTAATTAGGCGTATAAAAAGTCGTCCGAGTTTCATCCTGAAAAAAAAGATAATTTTTATATCAATTATCATCTGTATGGGATCCGTACGGCATTTGTTTAAGTTTATTAAAATTACCTAGTTATTTTTGTCTTGTTGGACCTACCTAGGTCTGTACATCCAGGGACATACTGGTTTTTAATAGTTTAATTAAACATTGTGTTTTAGAGGGTCTTTCCTGGCTATATGGTTATATTATTCTGAAAGATAGGATTTGCCTAGAGCAGGTTATTCAGCTTGACTGTTTATTAAAATATACAAGATCAAATACAGTTTCCTATATTAAAGATTTGCAATGTATCCCTAAAAATCTAATCTAATGCTGTTTGGTGATTTTTCTTTTTGAGCACCCGTAGACTTAAATAGGCAATTCTCATCCGACATATGAAAGAAACAAGTGCATGATGTCAATTTTTTTTCATGCACAGATTCAGTGGAAAAAATGCCCATCTGAACAGCCCGATTGAATAACATTGCTCTGTTTTTCCATGGTTAGGACTTGGACCAAAAATACAGTAATGTGAACCTGGCCTAAGACATAACCTGAGATATCTAGAGCTTAAACGCACTTCATGGCGACCCCTTCTTAAAATAAACCCAACTGACAATAGACTTGCCACCGGACCGGTAAACCATTGACCCAATATTAACGCCAAGAAGCAGTTGCAAGAGATTTTTTTATTTTCCGCAAGTGCTAATAATTGTGCTTTTTACAACATCACAGTAAGATAACTTCCTCTCTGGATTGTATGCTCCTATTTTGCCGGGCTCTCCTAGCCCTAAGATCATGAGCATTTAGGAATAGGACAGATTGGAACTGTAGGGGCAGGGCAGCAGAAAGCCTTCCACAAAAGTAGCCTATAGTTTTCATTTACAATTATTTCTACTAGCCATGGCAAAAAGTCATTTTAGTGTATACGTTCCATCTCTCAGAGGCACCAAAGTTTAGGAAAGCAGTTTTGTATTGCTCTGATATGTAGCCGATATGTACAATCTGATAAGAGAAATCAGAGGAGGTCGGAAGATTGAGAGCACTGTTGTCTTTATGATTGGGCATATCTAGTAGACCGGTGTTGCTAGGCATCCAACATGAGTCCGCTCCTGCCACTAAGGGGGTTATCCTGGATTTTTTTTTCTACAATGTGCCTAAGACATAACAGGTAGGTAGTTGCTAACTACCTGCCTGCTGCCTACCAGCGCCGGCACAGAGCGATCACAGGCGGCTCCTTCCGGTGATTCAGCAGCTTCCACTGGCATCATATCGACAGAGCAGCGGTTTGTCTTCCGCTCTGCTCTGTTCATGACTGCCGACGTCATGCTGATTAACAGCCAGCTCCCCGCTGCCTAAAAAGTCCTAGACAACCTTTAAGTGACAGTCATGTATGAGCAATATTGTCACTGCTATGAACTTTATCTGTTGGTATTATAATAGCCAGTTTGACATTACTATTCTTTTAGCCTGTAAATGTTGGACAGTTGAGTTAGAAGTCCCTGCAATGGTCAGATATAAGTTGCCTGCCGTTGCCAAAGCTTAGCGAGAACTCTAAGTGTTCAAGCTAAAGTTAAGGTATTCCACAGAAAGCCTAGGAATGGCTTCCCCTGTAGGATCATGATTGGAGGGGTAAGGAATCAAATGGTCTCACAAAAATCCCTAACTCTATTGACCAACCCAACTGTAAGATTTAGAGATGGATATAACAGAACATATGGCTCACATATTCTGCATACAATGTGTGCGGTACTGCATTCGGTATTAGTGGTTAATGCAACATTTTGGAATACTGAAAATTTCAGATGCTCCAATAATGTATACAATTCGTCTTCCTCGCTAACTAGTCAGCACACGTCCCTAATTACCTGGCATAAGTGCCGCATTCACAGCGGAGCTTTCCTATGACGCTATGACTGATACAATCTTGCACCACCCCTGCTTCATATGGTTTCTTTTTTTTTTCAACGGCATCTTAGTCATTGAACATTGCACGTACTCCTTGTGATGTAAATGGTCACCTGACCGTATGGTTTCTAGCTTCAGATTCAGGGCAGATGCAACAGCGCACTGTTAGGCTATGTTCACACACTGCATTTTTGCAAATTAAAAGCTGCTTTTTACAGTACCAATAAAAGCTATGAGATTTCAGAAATGCCATGCACACACATTGGGCTTTTTTCCTGACTGAATTGGAAAACTGCTGCGTTTTTGAAAACTGCAGCGTGTCACTTCTTTTCAGAGTTATTGCAGCAGTTTTTCACCCGTAGAAAGCAATGGGTGAGTGCGAACACACAGCAAATACTCAGGTATCAGGTTTTGCTGCATTTTTGGTACAGAAAACTCAGAAATAACCCTAAAACTGTATCAGCATGAAAAACGCAGCAAAAAAGTGCAGCAAAACACAGCTTCTTTACTGCCAAGAGAGCTCGTTTTGCCTGCAGAAAAAAACGCAGCAAAAACGCAACATGCGAACATAGCCTTACAGCTACAATCTATTTTTTCTCATGACGTCAACAATCACATGGCTGTTCATATCCACATATAGGGTGCATGTGCCGGTTTCCTACGAATAGTTTAAAGCGTGTATATTTTAATTAATTGCTCTTGTGTAATGTGAGCACATTAGTTATTTTGTTATTTCAAACTTAAATGCTCATTTTTCCAGCCAACAATCATCCCTTGACGAAGCCATTGGCGAAACGTGCATTAGGTGTGCTTTGGTTGTTAAAAGGTTACTAAATGAAAGCATATCTGCTCTTGATGTACTTTACTTAAATTACTTGAACTGATGGGTTTCTACTTTATAATAATAATCTTTTTATTTATATAGCGCCAATATATTCCGCAGCGCTTTACAATTCAAACAATTTACAGACATTATCAGCACTGTCCCCATTGGAGCTCACAATCTACATTCTCTATCAGATTGTCTTTGGAGTGTTGGAGGAAACCCTAGAACCCGGAGGAAACCCATGCAACTTTATGCCCCCTAATGTACAGGGGCTGGTTGGAAAATTTTAGCCTGGGGGTCAAGCACACAACAGCGGCCTACGAGTTGCGGCGGCCCGTCTTTAACCTACTTACCTCAGGCTGCTGCATAAAACAGCAAAAGAGATTACTAAATAGATACAGGAGCAAAACTAAGCTATCTGCATAGTTTGTAAGCCAAAACCAGGAGTGGGTGATAAATACAGAAGTGGTGACGTGTTTCTATTATACTTTTCCTCTGACTGTTCCTCTCCTGTTCTTGGCTAAAAATACTGAGATCAAATACTGACCAAATACTGAACTTGTGAACGTAGGCCAGGGTCACACGAGCATATGTTCTCTTGTTGCGAGAGAATCGGGGCCGATTTTGCAAATGACAACTCTGTCAGAGTGTGAGCCGAGTGTCATCTTACTGTCATCCGATTCTCTCACATGAGAGAAATGCAGAAAAGGTGCGGAGAAGATGGCGAAAGTAATTTCTCCATCTCCTCCATTGACTGTCTGGACGTATATTGGACTGTACTGAGATGACATCCAAGTGCCATCTGATATTTCACTCGCATCCATAGACTTGTATGGGTGCGTGATCTGATTCACGGATGTAGCCTGACCATGCTGCGATTGTTCTCTCATGAGAAAATAATCACAGATGTGGGCTGCCCCATAGCATAACTTTGGTATACGGTGCTATCAAATAAAACACCGCATAGCACTCGGCTGTGTTACACGCCCGTGTGATCGAGCCCTTTTACAAAGTGCGGTGCAAAAACATTTTTGTTTTACTTGATCACTTATCAAGACACAAAGAAATTGTTTTTAAAATTGAGAATGAATAGAGCGTTGGTGCACATGCTCAACCTCGGAGGTGCGCATGCTCGACCTCAGCTCCATTTGGATGGGACTCTTCACAGCACCAACCTTGGGTTGTTGGGGTCCCAGCAACTGAGAAGCTATCCCCTATCTGATGGATAGGTAATAACCTACAAAATTGGCACAATACCTTTTATAGGGGCGACCATTTTTCAGGGTAGGAGATTGATGTTGGGCCTCTCAGATTAACCCCTTCACAACATATGACATATATTTACAGTACAGACCAAAAGTTTGGACACACCTGATCATTTAAAGATTTTTCTGTATTTTCATGACTTTGAAAATTGTACATTCACACTGAAGGCATCAAAACTATGAATTAACACATGTGGAATTATATACTTAACAAAAAAGTGTGAAACAACTGAAAATATGTCTTATATTCTAGGTTCTTCAAAGTAGCCACCTTTTGCTTTGATGACTGCTTTGCACACTCTTGGCATTCTCTTGATGAGCTTCAAGAGGTAGTCACCGGAAATGGTCTTCCAACAATCTTGAAGGAGTTCCTAGAGATGCTTAGCACTTGTTGGCCCTTTTGCCTTCACTCTGCGGTCCAGCTCAGCCCAAACAATCTCGATTGGGTTCAGGTCTGGTGACTGTGGAGGCCAGATCATCTGGCGTAGCACCCAATCACTCTCCCTCTTGGTCAAATAGCCCTTACACAGCCTGGAGGTGTGTTTGGGGTCATTGTCCTGTTGAAAAATAAATGATGGTCCAACTAAACGCAAACCGGATGGAATAGCATGCCGCTGCAAGATGCTGTGGTAGCCATGCTGGTTCAGTATGCCTTCAAGTTTGAATAAATCCCCAACAGTGTCACCAGCAAAGCACCCCCACACCATCACACCTCCTCCTCCATGCTTCACGGTGGGAACCAGGCATGTATAGTCCATCCGTTCACCTTTTCTGCGTCGCACAAAGACACGGTGGTTGGAACCAAAGATCTCAAATTTGGACTCATCAGACCAAAGCACAGATTTCCACTGGTCTAATGTCCATTCCTTGTGTTCTTTACCCCAAACAAGTCTCTTCTGCTTGTTGCCTGTCCTTAGCAGTGGTTTCCTAGCAGCTATTTTACCATGAAGGCCTGCTGCACAAAGTCTCCTCTTAACAGTTGTTGAAGAGATGTGTCTGCTGCTAGAACTCTGTGTGGCATTGACCTGGTCTCTAATCTGAGCTGCTGTTAACCTGCGATTTCTGAGGCTGGTGACTCGGATAAACTTATCCTCAGAAGCAGAGGTCTTGGTCTTCCTTTCCTGGGGCGGTCCTCAGGTGAGCCAGTTTCTTTGTAGCGCTTGATGGTTTTTGCAACTGCACTTGGGGACACATTGAAAGTTTGCCCAATTTTTCGGACTGACTGACCTTTATTTCTTAAAGTAATGATGGCCACTCATTTTTCTTTACTCAGCTGCTTTTTCTTGTCATAATACAAATTCTAGCAGTTTGTTCAGTAGGACTATCAGCTGTGTATCCACCAGACTTCTGTACAACACAACTGATGGTCCCAACCCCATTTATAAGGCAAGAAATCCCACTTATTAAACCTGACAGGGCACACCTGTGTAGTGAAAACCATTTACGGTGACTACCTCTTCAAGCTCATCAAGAGAATGCCAAGAGTGTGCAAAGCAGTCATCAAAGCAAAAGGTGGCTACTTTGAAGAACCTAGAATATAAGACATATTTTCAGTTGTTTCACACTTTTTTGTTAAGTATATAAATCCACATGTGTTAATTCATAGTTTTGATGCCTTCAGTGTGAATGTACAATTTTCATAGTCATGAAAATACAGAAAAATCTTTAAATGAGAAGGTGTGTCCAAACTTTTGGTCTGTACTGGACCTCACAGTATAACAGCCATCAGCACCACAGAGTATACAGTGTAACACACAGTATACAGTGCAGCACACCGTACAGTGTAGGATTCCCCAGGCCATAACAGTACAATCTCATTCCCCTCCACCCACACACAGTGTAGTAGACTCCCAGCCCCTCAGTACAACATTACATTCATTTCCATGTCCCTCACAGTATAACACCCATCAGCACCACAAAAAATACAACACACAGTACAGTGTAGTATTTCTTCCAGCCATAAGGCTGTGTGCCCACGATGCGTTTTTAATGCGTTTCTGCAGCGTTTTTGCAGCTGCGGAAACGCTGCAGAAACGCATTAAAAACGCATGGTAGAAGGGCAGCAATGATAATCCGCATGTCCTGTGCACATGCTGCGGAAATTTCCGCTGCGGATTATCATTGCGGAAAAAAAACGCAGCACTACCAATTATTTTGCGGAAGTGCTGCGTCTTCGCCGCCATTGACTTGCATTAGAATGCATGGATTACGCATCACTGTATATGTAGATGCGTAATCCAAGCGTTCTAATGTGCGGATAGTACCCGGGTGTAGAGGAGAGGAGAGTCTCCTCCACACCCAGGTACCATTAAAAAATCTGTAAAAAAAGAATAAAATAAAAAATAAATGTATATTTACCTTCCGGCGGCCCGCGCTGCGCTCCTCCTTGCTTCCCGGCACTTGCAGTGGATTGAAGGACCTGCGCTGATATCAGAGTCATGTGACGGGTCACGTGACGCTGACATTGGCAGGTCTTTCAATTCACCGCTGCCGGCAGCCGGAACCGAGCGAAGCGAGACAGCGCGGGCCATCGGAGGGTAAGTATACATTTGGTTTTTTATTTTTTACCACTCTCTTGGGTCACACTATATAAATCCATGCCGGTTGCATGGATTTATATAGTGTGACCAAGTTGACAAGCACTTTCCAAGTGATGCTAATCGCTTGGAAAGCGCTTGTCAATCCACATGCGGAAATGTCAGTGAATAACGCTCCATTTCCGCATGTCCCTGGCAGGAAAACGCATGTGACGTGCCCCTGGGCCTGTGCTGAGTAGCGTTGCGCACGCGGGGGGGGCCTACCCGGAGCCGGATCTGAGAGGGGTAGTAGTTTCGTGGTGGTGACCCGGTCCGTGCCCAGGGAGTCAAACTGAGCGGCAGTATTTAGCAGTAGATGTTAGAATGTTCGACTACGCCACCCGTTGAATGCGGTCATGAGACCGCCGCTGCAGGGCAGACCTCTGAGGCCGGTGATACGGTTGTGCAGCGGGGATGGTATAACCCCCAACGGGAGGGGTATGGCCTCAGGGCAGCGGACGTGGATGATGAAACACTCGGAGACGGTGCGGTGTAGTTCAGGGTCTTTACTGGTGGCAAAGGTAGACCCTCCCGGAGTACTGGCTAGCGATCGGGGCCTGGTCAGTCCGCGAGCAGATGGGATCTCCCCTGGCCAGGCGGAGTTGTAGGCCTCCCCAACTAATCGTACTCTTCTGGCTACCTTGCTAGAGGCTGGTAAAAGTAGCCCACGTCCCTGAGTGTACCGTGTGGTGCTCACCCATATAGCCGGTGACTCGGGGCCTTTTGGTAGCTTCCGCTCCACGTCGCGGTGCTGGTCCCTTGCGTGTGACCGTGCCTTCGGGTTTCTTGGCCAGAGGACCTGAAATCCCCTGCCGGGCGGTTTCTGCTGCGGGGTAAGGATTAGTCCCCACAGCCTCGGACTCCGGGTCCGGTAAGAACTCTTCAATCAGGGCGAGCTCTACAGCTTCCAGCCCCTGATCTCTTTTTAGCACTGCTCCCACTGAGCTCCTGATCTTTCTTTTTCCTAAAGCTGCTCCACTCTGACCAGACTGTGTCTCTGTCTGTGTTCTCTGCTCTCTCTCCCTAACCCTGCCTCAGCCCCAGCTTTATATAGGGGAAGTTCTTCCCCTCCCAGGACTGGGCAGGAGGTGTGGCATGCATAGGATGTCTGACCAGGAAACCTCCCACCTGCTCACAGACGTAATATTGCTATTACTGTGGGAACCAGACCCCTGGGGTGCCACATTCCCCCCTAGTGAAATTTAGTACTCCGGGACTAAACATATTTTTGTAAAACATAACAAGTAAAAAAACAGAAACAGTACAATAAAGAAAAGCACATTAGGATGGTCACGGCATGTCCTCAACCGGGTGCAGTCTTTGAAGAAAACAAAGGTGTCCATTTCACCAAGAGACAGGGAGCCGTAACCAGGTAGGGGTCTGTCCTGCCTCGAGTCCTTAACAGTCTTTAGTCCATTCCTGGGTTACGCTCCAAACATATGTACAAAGGATTCCGGATAATCCATAAACGACACCTATAAACTAATTAGAAATACACAATTATTTACAAGTAACAGAAAACAGGTAAATACAAATAAACAGTCTAAACACTTAGATCCTCCAACGTACGGGTAACTGGCCTCTAGTGGCTCTAGTGGACCTACGGAGCTGACTGACTGGTCCTGAGCTACGGGGTGTAGGAGCTGTCAAAGATAAACTGGGCAGCTGTCTACGGGCTCTTTGGCTCACTAGGGGTACGGCAGGCTCACTATAAGCAGAGGGTCGATCCTCCTGGTCTGCTTGTGTGGGGTCTTCTGCCTCCTGGACCGGCTGCTCTTCCAGCTCTACCTGTTTGTCCGTAGGTACTTGAGATGCTGGTTGGAGGAAGGTGAGGACGGGTACCACAATTGCGCCATTGACTTGAGTCCAAGACCGAGGGAAGTCTCCGAGCACAGTACTAACCATATCTTCTCTTTCCTCTGCGGGTCGAGGGTCTTCTTGTTCTTCTTCAGGGCTTCGTAGCTGTTCGGGACACTTCTTCAGGTGATCTCGGGATACAATGGCTGTGGTTTCTCTTCCATCCTTACTGATTATACAGACTTTCGGGTTCTCATGGCTTGAGGGCAGTATGGTGTACGGGTCCTTCTCCCACTGGTCGTCCAACTTGTGGAGTCGTCTCTTCCTCTTCAAGACCTGCTCTCCAGGTACCAGGGGAACAGCGGGAGCATACTGGTTGTAAGTCTTCTCCTGTCTTTCTCTAGCTTGACAGAGACTTCGCTCCACGCTCTCCTGTACTTTCCGGTACTGCTGCTGCCTTTCTGTGTCCCAGTCTGCTTCTGGTGAAGTGTCCTCGGGTGTCAGGACTCCCATCTCCAGATCAACAGGAAGCTTACCAGGTCTTGCTCTCATTAGGTAAGCCGGGGTACAGTTGGTAGAACCTACCGGGATGTGGTTGTATAGGTCCACCAGATCAGGCAGTTTCTCAGGCCACAGACTGCGTTCCTCCAGGGGCAATGTTTTCAGAAGATCTATCACCACCTGGTTCATTTTCTCGTAGAGCC
This sequence comes from Phyllobates terribilis, assembly GCF_046119375.1. Classification (NCBI taxonomy): domain Eukaryota; kingdom Metazoa; phylum Chordata; class Amphibia; order Anura; family Dendrobatidae; genus Phyllobates; species Phyllobates terribilis. The sequence goes on along the minus strand of NW_027362767.1, from coordinate 96,264,258 downwards.
CATTGGTTTGCGGATGATAGGGTGTTGTTCTTATCTTCCGGCAGCCATACAGAGTACAGAACTCCTGGAAGACTTCCGCTTCAAAGGCAGGTCCCTGGTCCGTCAGCACCTGCTCCGGGTATCCGTGTGGACGGCAGAAGTGCTGCTGGAAGGCTCTAGCTGCTGTTTGAGCCGTTAAGTCCTTGACCGGGACCACCACCAGGAGCCGGGAGTAATGATCTACGATTGTGAGGGCGTAGACATACCCAGATCTGCTTGGAGCCAGTTTCACATGGTCCAGGGCTACCAGTTCCAGTGGCTGTCGGGTGATGATGGGCTGCAAGGGAGTCTTCTGGCTGGCATGGTCCTTCCTTCTTAGGTGGCACGGTCCACAGTTTCTGCACCACCTCTCGATGGTTCCCCTCATGCCTACCCAGTGGAACCGCCCGCGCAGCAGGAACTCCAGCTTCTTCCACCCAAAGTGCCCAGCTCCGTCGTGGTATGCCTCCAGTACCATAGCCGCGTCTCTTCTTGGCACCACTACTTGCCAGATCAGTTCATGCGTCCGGGAGTTAACCATTCTGCGGCACAACTTCCCCTTGTAAAGGAACAGTCGACTCTTCTCAGCCCACAGTTGCTTGGTCTCCTCCGGAGCGTCTGGGTCAAGGCGGGCATCTGGCTGAGTCAGCATCTCCTTCACCAGTCGGACGGCGGGGTCACTGTCTTGCGTTTCCGCCCAGTTGTAATGAGGTAAGGGGTTGAACGTAGCGGATTGCTTACTCCTTACCCGGTGGGAATACTGGATAGTCCCATGCCGGTGGAACGCGGGAAGTTCAACCTCTTCCAGTTCCTCTGGATCTTCCCCCACGTCCGGTAGGTTTGGCATTCTGGACAAGGCATCCGCGTTGGTATTGGAGCGTCCTGCCCGGTATTTGATTGTGAACTCAAAGTTGGACAGGCGGGCCATCCATCTCTGCTCCAGGGCACCGAGTCTTGCCGTATCCAGGTGTGTCAACGGGTTGTTATCCGTGTACACGGTGAACCGGGAAGAGGCGAGGTAGTGCTTAAAGCGTTCGGTGACTGCCCACACCACTGCCAGGAATTCTAACTTGAATGAGCTGTAATTCTCAGGGTTTCTTTCGGTGGGTCGCAGTTTTCGGCTGGCGTAAGCAATTACCCGTTCTTTCCCCTGCTGGATCTGGGACAGTACGGCTCCTAGCCCGATGTTACTTGCGTCGGTGTAGAGGATAAAGGGCTGGCTGTAATCAGGGTACGCCAGGATTTCATCCCCCGTGAGGGCCATCTTCAGCTGGCGGAAGGACTCTTCTTCCAGCTTCTCCCATCTGAAGGGTGGCTTCTGGTTCTTGGCCTTCCTGGACTGGCCTATCAGGAGGTCCTGCATAGGAGCTGCCTTTTTGGTGAAACCGGGAATGAATCTTCGGTAGTAGCCTACCAACCCGAGGAACTGCCGCACTTCCTTTACGCTGGAGGGGCTTGGCCATTCCTTAATTGCGGTGATCTTATCAGGGTCGGGAGCCACTCCATCAGCACTCACCACGTGTCCCAGGTACTGCACCTTTGGTTTCAGGAGGTGACACTTGGAGGGTTTCACCTTTAGGCCGTAGTTTGCCAGGGCTTCGAACACTTCTGCCAGGTGTTTCAGGTGGTCCTCGTAGGTCTTGGAGTAGACGATGACATCGTCCAGGTATAACAGGACCGTCTCGAAGTTTCGGTGTCCCAGACAGCATTCCATCAACCGTTGGAAGGTTCCTGGTGCGTTGCAGAGTCCGAACAGCATGCAGGTAAACTCGCTAAGTCCCATCGGGGTGGTGAATGCGGTCTTCTCCCGGTCCGCCTCTGCTACAGGAACCTGCCAGTACCCACTAGTGAGATCCAAAGTAGAGAAGAAGTTAGCAGATTTTAAAGTAGCCAAAGACTCCTCTATCCTTGGTAAGGGGTACGCATCTTTGTGTGTGATACGGTTGATTTTCCGGTAATCTACACACATTCTCATGGTGTTGTCTTTCTTTTTAACCAAGACTAGTGGAGCTGCCCAGGGGCTACAGCTATCCCTGATTACCCCAGCCTCCTTCATGTCTCTAAGCATCCCCTTGGCGTGTTGGTAGTGTGCAGGGGGTACGGGTCGGTATCTCTCCTTTATGGGAGGATGGTCTCCCGTGGGGATGTGGTGTTCTACCCCCTTTACTCGCCCGAAGTCTAACGGGTGTTTACTAAACACTCTCTCGTACTCTTGAACCACCCGATAGACTCCCTGTTTCTGGTGTGAGGGAGTGGAGTCAGTACCCAAATGTAGTTGCTGACACCAGTCCTCTATTGTTTTCTTAGAGCCGTTACCTTCCTCTGGTTGAGATGGAGGCAAGGGTTCCACGGCCTGTACAGAATTCTGGTTTATGGTGAACAATTTAGCTAGCGTGGCATACCGGGGCAGGTGTACTTCTCTCTTCCCGATGTTTATTATGCGAACGGGCACCCTCCCATGGCGTACATCAACCACCCCCCGTGCTGTCAAAATGGTGGGCCTACTGTCTGAGTAGACGGGTTCTACCATTGCTTGGTAGTCTCTTCCTCTTAGACCAATAGCTGCCCGGCACCAAATCATCATTTCACTTTTTGGGGGCATGGCAATAGGGAAAGGGTCACACATTCTCACGCTTCCAATCTCACCACCGGAGAGTTCCACCTGTTGCCGTCGCATCAGTGCCCGGATCTCTTTTTGGAGCACTCGCTGCTGGCCGGAGCTGGCGTTCTTGGCAACCTGCTGTAAAATGAAAATCACCTCTGCAAGACAATTTTCAATCACATTAGTTCCTAGCGTTATCTTTGGGTGACTCTCGCGCTTGTCAATGTCTACAATGATCAGTCCCTGTGCTGCCAGTTCGACTCTACCGATCTTAATGGTCATCTCTTTGAATCCGATCTGTGGCACGGGTTGACCATTGCTGGCGATGATACTCAAGTCGTCGTCAGGGTAGCGGGTTATATCCGAGTCATTCCAGTACTGCTTAAAGAGCACGTACGGGATGGTGGTGACCTGTGACCCGGTGTCAAGTAGGGCACTCATAGGAATGCCATCCAGTACCACAGGCAAGACTGGACGTCCTCCCACATATTTGTCACGCCAGTTCGATGGGCCTGGTGATCTTATTCCTGGGGGTTGGCCCTCTACCCCAGGTTGTGCCAGTTTAAAGGACAGTACCTTGCCATATGTCCGGGTTGATTGCAGCGGCGGCAGATGGGTTGTCCGTCCTCGTTGTATCGGTCGCTGGGTCTTCCTCTGGCCGGTGGGGTCCTCCTTGGTCGACGCCACGGGATGTCCTCCGGTCCGGATGCTAGCTGGATCTTCCCTGGAGCAGAAACCTGTAACGACTGCACAGTTCGGGTTAGCGCAGCAACGCTTTTAGCTAGCTCTTGGACCTGATGGTGCAGGTCTGGAGCCGGGTCATTGTTCAAAGCCTGCGCATCAGCCCCCACAGGCCCTGCCGACAAGGGCGCCGCCTCCTGGTGGTAAGCGGTAGTAGGGCGCCTGTGGGTCACAACGCCACCCGGTGCCGGTTCTCGGAGCACCCGGATGGCTCTGTCCTTGAACTGTGCAAAATCCAGATGAGGATCCTGTAAGGCCATTGCCCGCAACTGGGTTCGGTGGGCATTGCAATATAGTCCCTCTATAAATTGTTCGGTCAACAGCCTGTCCTCGTTTCCCACGCCGTCAGGGTCGGTCTGCTTAATGGCTCTCAGGGCCTCTTGTAGGTTTAGTGCATAGTCCCTTATATTCTCATGTGCTCGCTGTTTGCACCCGTAGAATCTAAGCTTAATCTCAGCTGAGGTGCGGGTATCAAAGGTGTCCTTCAGCCGGGTTAATATCCCTGCGACAGTCCTCCTCCCAGGTGGCCAGGACTTTACCTCCCTTTGGGCTGCCCCGGTTAGTTGGGCCACCAGGATGCTCACTTTTTGCTCTTCTGTGAGGGGGTACACCTGGAAGAGGCTATCCAGCTTTTCTCTAAAGTCATTCAGGGTATGTGACTCCCCTGAGTACTGGGGTAGCCAGGCTGCCCCCGGGATATAGGGCATAGTGAAAGGCATGACCGCAGCAGCGGTGGCGCTGGCGGTGGCTGCGGCAGTGATGCTCTCCTCCGTATCCGACATCTTCCTCCCCCCTAGTGGACCGTGGCCTACCTGGCGATGATCCTCTTCCGTAGGCCGCGGCTCCGCAGTGGATCGTCAGGGTCGAGGACCTTCCGTCGCGCTCCTATGACGTCGGCGTCTGCTGGGCTCCTTCCAGGACCTTACGCAACGTCCGGACGTGAGGCGGGGCTTCAGTTCTCGCGGGCTTTTCGGAGTCCACGCCCCTCTTCTTCCCGCGCGGCGTCTTCAAGATGGCGTCCAACGGCGGGAAAACTCCACGGATGGCGGGAAGAAGGCAGAAGATGGCGTCCAACGGCGGGAAAACTCCACGGATGGCGGGAAGAAGGTAGAAGATGGCGTCGGATGGCGGGAATCTTCACCACAGGTAAGTTGAAAAGTCTCTTTTTCAGGCACGCAGTACCCGGTGGTTGCGGGCACGAAATCCTGCCGACTACGCCAAAGTTGACGCGCCCCTGGGCCTGTGCTGAGTAGCGTTGCGCACGCGGGGGGGGGCCTACCCGGAGCCAGATCTGAGAGGGGTAGTAGTTTCGTGGCGGTGACCCGGTCCGTGCCCAGGGAGTCAAACTGAGCGGCAGTATTTAGCAGTAGATGTTAGAATATTCGACTACGCCACCCGTTGAATGCGGTCATGAGACCGCCGCTGCAGGGCAGACCGCTGAGGCCGGTGATACGGTTGTGCAGCGGGGATGGTATAACCCCCAACGGGAGGGGTATGGCCTCAGGGCAGCGGACGTGGATGATGAAACACTCGGAGACGGTGCGGTGTAGTTCAGGGTCTTTACTGGTGGCAAAGGTAGACCCTCCCGGAGTACTGGCTAGCGATCGGGGCCTGGTCAGTCCGCGAGCAGATGGGATCTCCCCTGGCCAGGCGGAGTTGTAGGCCTCCCCAACTAATCGTACTCTTCTGGCTACCTTGCTAGAGGCTGGTAAAAGTAGCCCACGTCCCTGAGTGTACCGTGTGGTGCTCACCCGTATGGTCGGTGACTCGGGGCCTTTTGGTAGCTTCCGCTCCACGTCGCGGTGCTGGTCCCTTGCGTGTGACCGTGCCTTTGGGTTTCTTGGCCAGAGGACCTGAAATCCCCTGCCGGGCGGTTTCTGCTGCGGGGTAAGGATTAGTCCCCACAGCCTCGGACTCCGGGTCCGGTAAGAACTCTTCAATCAGGGCGAGCTCTACAGCTTCCAGCCCCTGATCTCTTTTTAGCACTGCTCCCACTGAGCTCCTGATCTTTCTTTTTCCTAAAGCTGCTCCACTCCAGACCAGACTGTGTCTCTGTCTGTGTTCTCTGCCCTCTCTCCCTAACCCTGCCTCAGCCCCAGCTTTATATAGGGGAAGTTCTTCCCCTCCCAGGACTGGGCAGGAGGTGTGGCATGCATAGGATGTCTGACCAGGAAACCTCCCACCTGCTCACAGACGTAATATTGCTATTACTGTGGGAACCAGACCCCTGGGGTGCCACACATGTACAATCCGCATGTACAATCCGCATGTACAATCCGCATGCTTTTTTTTCTGCCAGGGGAGATGCAGAAACGCTGAGGAAAAAATCCTGAGCATTTCTGCATTGTGGGCACATAGCCTGACTGTACAGTGTCACATCCCCAATCCCCACACATACAGTGTACAATGTAGTAGACCCACAGCCCCTTATAACATGCATGGTAACATACACTGATCACCTCATAACACACATGTTAGTAGACCCTTATTGCAGCCCCCCACCCAGCCCATCACAGTACATAATAATGCATACACCTGTGACTGTCACCAAACAGTAACACACACCACCTTCCCTCACTCTACAGAAACTATTGATGCTATCTGCATCTTACCATTATTTCCCGGCCAGGATCTGCTGTGCAGCAGGAGGAGGGAAGCCCTGAAAGCAGCAGAAACGAGCAGGAGGGCAGAGGCAGCACTGACACCGCACAGGTCTCCTGACTGCAGGGAAGGAGTCGGGAATCCTCCTCACCAGGCTCTGCCTGACAGGACGTGGCCGCGCACAAGCTGGAGAATGCAGTGCCTCCGAGAAGCTTCTAAAGCAGCAAGCGGCTGGGTGGTCCTAAATAGCTGCTGAGGGACCGGCCCAGCCCGCCCTGGCTAATGAATATATTCTCCCCTTTTTTTATATATATATGTCTCCTGGACTAGCTGTAGATTTATCTAACAACTTGATCTAAGATACGGTGAATATAAAAAGTCTCCACACCCCTGTTAAAATTCCAGGTTTTTGTCATGTTAAAAAAATTTCATATGGAAAAAGAAAATTAAGAACTAAAATATTAACATAATACTTTGTTGGAGTACCCTTCAAATTTATGAGAGCTTTCAATCTTTTTGGATAGGAATCTATCAGCATGGCACATCTAAAATTGGCAGTCTTTGTCCACTCTTCCTTGCAGTAGCTCTCAAAATCTGTCAGATTGCGAAGGCATCCCTTGTGTACAGCACCCTTCTAAGGTCAACCCATAGATTTTCAGTTATATTCAGGACTTGGCTCTGGCTGGGCCATTCCACAACTTTTATATTCTTCTGGCGAAGCAACTATTTTTTAATTTAAGGGTATGTTTATGGTCATTGTTCATGCTGAAATATGAAATCCCTCTTCATCTTTTTTGTAAATCAGATCATTTTTATTGCAAAAACCACTTCATTACATTTTCCATTTTCAAAAACATAACAAAACACAAGCTCTAAAAATGAACATAGTGATACGTAAGACACTATCCATATAACAAAGTTTGAAAGCTGCATATTTCTTAGGCTTAACTCAGTGTTCACATATCGGCAAACTCAACTCCTGAATAACAGTATTTTCTATCTTTAGGCAAAAGAAAATTGTGAATTTCCTTCTCCCCCTCACCTTTAGTATATGTTTATATTCAAAAGCCAAATGCAAACTCTATCAATTTTCATTTAGATACATCATTAAAGCGCTGAATACATCTGCATCTCAAATTTAACTTTTTAGCAGAGACCTGCAGGTTTTGATGCAAAATTAACTGATATTTGGAACTGTTCATAATCCCCTTACCTTTGACTAAGGCCCAAGTTCCAGCTACTAAAAAAACAGCCCCAAGGCATAATGTTGCCACCATCATGCTTCACTGTGGGTATAGTGTTATTTTTGTGATACTCAGTGTTGCTTTTGTGCCAAACATACCTTTTGGATTTATGACTAAAAAGTTCTACCTTGGTTATAGGACAATAACACATTTTCCCACATGCTGTAGGCCTCTTGGCAGCGTCCTGGATCAATTTTCTTCTTGTCTTTTTATCAATTTTTGAGGGACGTCCAGTTCTAGGTAATGTCACTGTTGTACCAAATTTAAGCCACTTCTTGCCAACCATTTTCATAGTGTTCCATGGTAAAAAATGTTGTACCCTTCTTCTGTCTGATAACTTTCAACAATGAGATCCCTTTGCTGTGTTATAAGCTGTTTATGGCCCATGACTTTTTCTGTAAAATGGAACTATGAAAATGTCAGGAAAATCCTACTAGAACAGCTAAACCTGATATGGGGTTAATCAGAATCACTGGAAATGATGGCAGCTGTGTACTGACTACTATATAACATGAGTTTATATGTGATATGCTAATTCTGAACACAAACACATCCACAATTACGAAAGGGTGTTCACACTTATGCAATTACATTACTTTAGTTTTGTCATTATTTCCCTCACAAAATAATTTCCGTTTGTTTTTCAATGCATTCGAACAGATATAGGTGACATTAAAGGTATAATGTTTATTACTGCTTTTCTAAAGTGTGAGTGGCTAATAGTGCCCAACTGGATAAAACTACAAGCAGTTAGTAGGCCTGAGGTGCTGCTCATTAGCAGCTAGGGATGCACTGTGTCCTTCAATGAGTAAATGCACAAAGTTCCTGACAATACTGTGGAAGTGTGGAGTCACTTTAGAATGCAAGCCTATATCCCTGGAACCTTGACAGAGAGCAAAGAAGGTTGCTATTTACACCAGTAAAGTTCAGACAGAAATAGAAAGACAGCCTGGCAAAAGGAAGGAAATGGCAGAAGGAAGTACCTATGCTTTATCTAGCTAGTAGTGGGGGTGAGTAACATTAGCCATGTAGTGTGCTACCTCAGGGTTATAGAAGGGGCCACAGCAGAGCAAAACAGTAAGCTCTAGAGGGGATCACACTGGCTTATTCCTGTGAGTGAAACATTCATCTGCTGATGCACGGAGATTGGCCACCTATAAAGAGCAAAGAGAGTCAGTATTAGCATATAAACTCCCACTTTGCTCCTTGTGTGTGGCAAATCTCTGTGCATTGGCCAATAGACCTATGAATTATGAGGTTTGCCATCACAGAGACAACCAGAAGTGTGATGGACTGATGTGTGTTAAATGTGAGGTTGCAGGAGTGCTCAAAATTACTATACATTCTATGGCTGTCAAGGGTGACCAGAAGGGGGCAGAAACGAGCACTGAGGAAGAGTATGCTGTCATGCAGTGGCATAACTAACAAAGTTGTACTCTGTAACGCTAAAGCAGTTAAACATGTAATATATGAAATTGGAATTGCATTACTGCTCTAGAAAATAAGAAAAAACAAAGATACTTAGCACATAAATTGACCAATTCATGTATGCCCAGCAGCCATGACAAGGCGATCTTCTTTTTTGTGGACCTAACCTAATGTTTTTCCTCTCCTGGACTGAAAGCCTATATTTATATGGGTAGGTAGGATCCTGCTGTGTTTAAAACCGCCATAGGCTGATGGGTGGAGTGTTCGTTCAGAGATCCTATGTATACAAATATCAAAAGACTGAACATCACTTCCAAACAGAATACTGGTCTGAACAGGTGCATACTAATAAATACGAAGATACTTAGTGCATATAGATGTATGCTATCAGCCCAGAAGAGGAAACACATTAGGTTAGGTCACCAGCAAAGAAGATCACCTTGTGGCTGCTGGGCATACATGGATCGGCCAATTTATGCACTAAGTATCTTCATTTTTTCTATTTTCTAGAGCAGTAATGCAATTCCAATTTCATGTTTATATGATATAGCGTGCAACTTTGTTAATTATGTATGGAGATGGCGACTTAGTATGCACCTGTTCAAACCAATATTCAATTTGCAAGTGACGTTCAGTCTTTTGATATTCGTATACATAGGCTCTCTCAACAAGCATTCCACCCATCAGCCTATGGAAATTTTAATCACAGCAGGATCCTATTTACCAATATAAATGTAGGCTATCAGCCTTGTTGAGGAAGCACATTAGGTTAGGCTCCCAGCAAAGAAGATCGCTTTGCCGTGGCTTCAGGGCATACATGAATTGGCCAATTTATGCTCTAAGTATCTAAGATTTTTCCTATTTTCTAGAGCAATAATGCAATTTCAATTTCATATATTTCATGTTTACATGCTCTAGTGTTACACAGTGAAACTTTATTTGTTAGCTATGTATGGAGATGGTTACTCTTAGTATGCACCTGTTCAAACCAGTATTCTGTTTGGAAGTGACGTTCAGTCTTTTGATATATGCAGTGGGGTAATGACTGTGGTCTGTTCCTCCAGGCCCAGAGGGAAAGGGGTCCCGTCCAGATCCCCATGCAGCCAGTGCTTTTTAACTTGTATCTGCATTTTCAAGATGTGAATACAGTTAAAAACTGTGATAGAGCAGAGAGCCCTTGACTCCCTTCTCCAAGACTTACTCTAAATCATAGGCTGCTTACCCGTGACCAAACAGAGTTCGAGAGTGCATGGAGGACGACAGATGATATGATGACATCACATAATCATGCTGCTTGCAACTGGCTGCAGGAAGAAGAGGAAGGATCTGGCTGCTCGTCATAGGAGCGGGTAAGGAAAGTTTGATTTTTGCTTTATTGAAAATAGGAGCATGGTGGATATCAATAATGGCAGAAAAGGAACATTACTTTTTAATGGGGGCATAAAATGGGGCACCATTGTATAAAAAGCGCAAAAAGGACATTTTTACTGCAAAATTACCACAGAAAGGACATTGTCATTATATAGTGGCGCAAAGAAAAGCATTAATATTATATGAGGGGTGCAATAGGGGTGTTATTATTATATATTAAGTGCAATTGGACATTAACATTGCATAAGGGCACAAAAAGGCATGACTGGTATCCAAGGGGTAATGTTTCTTGCGGAGAGTAACATGTTAAGCATGTCAAGGTGAGGATACTTTTAAGCCGGAATGCTCCTTTGGGAAATATGCAAATTGTCTCTAAAGAGAGGAAGAGAACTAGAACTCTAGTGCCACCTATAGGAAGTAGCATTCTTAAAAGTCAATATTGACTCTCCAACGAGCCTTATCACATGACTTAGGATACTAGCCAAAACCAAAGTATCAATTTGCAGACACTGTGTTTCGGAGTAATGCCCCTTGTCGGTGCAAAGTGTGAATACATAACATGTTACTCTCTGCAAGGAGAAACTTTACCCCTTGGATACCAGTCAGACGCCTCTCACACAGCCAAACCAGATCTCGCACTCTGCACTGACGAGGGGTAGTACCCTTAAACACAGTGACTGCAAATTGGAGTTTTGGCTATCATCCTAAGTCATGTGATAAGGCTCCTTGGAGAGTCAATATTGACTTTTAGGATTGCTACTTCCTGTAGGTGGCACTAGAGTTCTAGTTCCATTCCTCTCTGAAGAGACAATTTGCATATTTCCCAGATTAGCATTGCGGCTTAAAAGTCTCCTCACCTTGACATGCTTAACATATCACTCTCTGCAAGGAGAAACGTTACCCCTTCGGATAAGGGAAAGGAAAGAAAATGATTTCTTTAAGGGGGCACTATGTATGTTAAAATAGAAGGGGTGCTCTGTTACTTGTGTGGTGCACAAAACTGGTGTAATGAAGGATTGAATTAATATTCTGTAGGACACTATCTTTTTTTGCTTTTATATGGTTAAAAGCAATGAGACAAAGATTTCTGTATTAGATTTCTCAGGGCAAGACGTGGATGTAAGAAGTTACTGTGGCGATATGTGTCTGATTTAGAAGATCAGGGGGAAATGGAGAACAATGATCAGATAGAAAGTTACTGGTATGTCCCTGGATTTACCTGCACAATATGCACCTAAATGGTACACATAGCACCTGTGTATACCTCATATGTACCACTATATGGTTATTACAAGGTGGTAATATCTGTCTTGCTACAGTGGTTTTTGTCAATGATCAAAATGATGGTATAATTTGGTCAATATGTGATGGTAATATGTGGTCATAGTGTCGCACTATTATACACTGCTCAAAAAAATAAAGGGAACACTCAAATAACGCTTCCTAGATCTGAATGAACAAAATACTCTCATTGAATACTTTGTTCTGTACAAAGTTGAATGTGCTGACAACAAAATCACACAAAAATCATCAATGGAAATCAAATTTATTAACCAATGGAGGCCTGGATTTGAAGTCACCCCCAAAATGAAAGTGGAAAAACACACTACAGGCTGATCCAACTTTGATGTAATGTCCTTAAAACAAGTCAAAATGAGGCTCAGTATTGTGTGTGGCCTCCACGTGCCTGTATGACCTCCCTTAAACGCCTGGGCATGCTCCTGATGAGGTTGCGGATGGTCTCCTGTGGGATCTCCTCCCAGACCTGGACTAAAGCATCCGCCAACTCCTGGACAGTCTGTGGTGCAATGTGACGTTGGTGGATGGAGCGAGACATGATGTCCCAGATGTGCTCAATCGGATTCAGGTCTGGGGAACGGGCGGGCCAGTCCATAGCTTCAATGCCTTCATTTTGCAGGAACTGCTGACACACTACAGCCACATGAGGGCTGCCATTGTCCTGCATTAGGAGGAACCCAGGCCAAACCGCACCAGCATATGGTCTCACAAGGGGTCTGAGGATCTCATCTCGGTACCTAATGGCAGTCAGGCTACCTCTGGCGAGCACATGGAGCGCTGTGCGGCCCTCCAAAGAAATGCCACCCCACACCATTACCGACCCACTGCCAAACCGGTCATGCTGAAGGATGTTGCAGGCAGCAGATCGCTCTCCACGGCATCTCCAGACTCTGTCACGTCTGTCACATGTGCTCAGTGTGAACCTGCTTTCATCTGTGAAGAGCACAGGGCGCCAGTGACGACTTTGCCAATCCTGGTGTTCTGTGGCAAATGCCAAGCGTCCTGCACGGTGTTGGGCTGTGAGCAAAACCCCCATCTGTGGACGTCGGGCCCTCATACCAACCTCATGGAGTCGGTTTCTATCCGTTTGTGCAGACACATGCACATTTGTGGCCTGCTGGAGGTCATTTTGCAGGGCTCTGGCAGTGCTCCTCCTGTTCCTCCTTGCACAAAGGCGGAGGTAGCGGTCCTGCTGCTGGGCTGTTGCCCTCCTACAGCCCCCTCCATCTGGGACATTATGTCTCGCTCCATCCACCAACGTCACGTTGCACCACAGACTGTCCAGGAGTTGGCGGATGCTTTAGTCCAGGTCTGGGAGGAGATCCCACAGGAGACCATCCGCAACCTCATCAGGAGCATGCCCAGGCATAGTAGGGAGGTCATACAGGCACGTGGAGGCCACACACAATACTAAGCCTCATTTTGACTTGTTTTAAGGACATTACATCAAAGTTGAATCAGCCTGTAGTGTGTTTTTCCACTTTAATTTTGGGGGTGACTCCAAATCCAGGCCTCCATTGGTTAATAAATTTGATTTCCATTGATGATTTTTGTGTGATTTTGTTGTCAGCACATTCAACTTTGTACAGAACAAAGTATTCAATGAGAATAGTTCATTCATTCAGATCTAGGATGTGTTATTTGAGTGTTCCCTTTATTTTTTTGAGCAGTGTACTACCTTACATAGCGGTTTTGTAGGTAGTATTGGTGTTAGTGTAATGTGATGCGGGGTGGTAGCCATGGGCGAGGTGCTCGTCTTCCACATCCCGGTGAATACATAGAAAAGGAGTCCCAATTTGGTGTGTGTGTGGTCTGGTTGCTGCTGAAGACACCTTCAGGTTCAGCTCTGTCACATTTTGTGCGACGCTGGATCTTTTTAACCCCACAATGAGGAAACCTGACTAGGTTGTAAAAATAAAGTCTTTTTTTGCTAACAATAAAACTTATGTACAGAGGGTAGCAGGAAATAAGCTTGCATTTTTCTTCTGCACAATACAGAGGCACATTCTTGGTGGTCATGGACTGTGGCACATTACTTATGGTGAACGTTACAGATGAACAGCAGGCCAAAGTGGGTAACTCCATCTTCCTGGTACAGGGTCACAAGGGTCAATATGTTTTGCTGTGACCTCTGTACTTCCTGAGCATAACGTAAGGGAGCTCCACCAGCTACCACCTTACTAAACGTGCCCCCAGCCTAGCTGACACTTACTGATGTCAGCTTCCAGGTCTGGCTAATACTAAATACGTTCCTAAAAGTCTCTTGCTGTAGGTACCCCAACTTGCCTGCTTAAGGGAGAACACAGCCGCCTCTGAAGATCTCTTGCGGAAATTTGCTCCCTTTCCTGGTCTCTTCCCACACACACACCCAATGATGATTGCTTTCCTCTGATGGTGTCCCTTCTCATCTCCAGCTCGCTAACACCAACCTAACTAAACAGTAACTGCCAAACTGGTTCCTATTACTCCTCCCCAACTATAGGCCGGCCCTACAGTTAACCCTGTCATCCCTAAGTAACAAGAACTGCAGCCTCGAGTAGGATAACACATACAATACAGTACACATTCATACATTTAAAACAACAGGAATGTCTAGAGAGATGCCACATCATCCTCTTCACCCCTACATTAGTGCACTGAGTTTTTTTCAATAACAGTATGGTTGTATTTGTTACTTGTATCTGTATTACTGTGTTTTCCATATAATTTTTTATTTCCTTGAGGGAGGGAACGCTAAAACTTTATAGACCTGAACAGAGCCCCAGGGGCCCATGAATACAAGTTTGTGGTTGTTGGGGAGCCCAGGTCCATAACTTGCCTCTGGGCTCATAGGACTCTAGTTACAGCCCTGTAATGTTTTACAGGAAGTGAAACAGCAAAATCAACTTGACTTCAATGGACACAGCGCAGTGAACACACACTATCTGACACACACACTGTCCAATTAAGATCAATAAGAGTCCCAGTGATCAGGAAAATCCATAATCTTCTTTAAAAGATGCAGAACATGTTATACTTTTACTGGCCACAAGAGGGCAACAAATAATAAGACATTGGAAGTTTTTGACAATTATTTTAGCTGTAGAACCAACACTTCTACAGTATATGTAAAAAAAATATTGCAAACCATATTTAAGAAAATTTTGATGGGTAAAAACTAGTGTTGAGCGAGTACTAAAATGCTCAGGTGTTCGAAGCTCGGGCCGAGCTCACCGTGATACTCGGGTGCTCGACTCGAGCAACGAGCCCAATGTTAGTCTATGGGAGACCCGAGCATTTTTGCGGCGGCACCCCCGGCAGTCTGAAGAAAGCCTAAAAAGTGCCCAAAACGATAGTGACAGTGCTCAAATGACATGGGGACAGCATGGGAATCGCCCCAGGAAGCATTTCTGACCCCCAGGTCACTGCTGTCAACAACGTGGTCAGAGGTATTAAGCCACTTTTACGGGCTCACAATAAAACGTTCAAAAACTAAACTGAAACGGTTTTGCTGTGAAATATGTTAAAGAAGTTCCTTTCCAGGGTAAAGACTTGTGTATAAGGTAAAATAAATAACCAAAAACAAAAATACTCCTCCACACCTTGGGCTATATTCACAAGTAGCATTTTTTATGCGTTTTTGCACTTTTGTATTGCTTTCAACCGTGACAAATGCATTCACCGGGAAATGTAATTTTAACATTTTATAATCTTATCTGGCCATGTGCTGTGTGACACATGCATACAGTGCTGAAAAGACATGGGAACAGCATGGGGAAGACCCCTGGAAGCATCTCTGACACCCAGGTCACTGCCTAAAAGTGTGCCCATCTGAAGTGATCCTTGCCGCATCAGAAGATGCAGACTTGCAACTATCCCCGTGCAAGTCCTTGCCAGAGGGCAGTGTTCAACTGTACCTCACCCATTCCTTGCAATGCAAGCGCAAGTATGCAGCCTGCCACACACCCACCCCCAGGCTGCAATACCATACTGCTAGCTTGCTTGCACTTGAATTTGGGCCTTTTAGGCATGTGGAGGCAGACGCCGGCCACCATGTCATGGCTGCGTCGGCGGCCTGGTATCCATACTCAGTCCCCAGCCGCCCGGCGGCCGGGTGTCCACGCTCGGTCCCCAGCGGCCAGGGGGCGGCCGGGTGTCCATACTCGGTCCCCAGCCGCCCCACGGCCGGGTGCCCACACACGGTCCCCAGCCACCTGGGGCAGCCGGGTGTCCATAAACGGTCCCCAGCCGCCCCTATTTCTCCTGGGAACTTCCCACACACTTTTCTTAGCCTGGCCTGCTTTAGGGCAGCATTGGACGAGCCCACCAGAGAACCAGACTCCTCCGGTGCGCCCTGGCTTGTCCATCAGGGGAGTTGAGAGTGCCAAGGTGAGGAGTATGATGATGATGATAGAAGTTAGCATCTGCTTTGTTTTCTTGGAATGCAAGGGTAAGTGTGCAACCTGCCACCCACCCACCCCCAGGCTGCAATACCATATTGCTAGCTTGCTTGGACATGAAATTGGGCCTTTTAGGCATGTGGAGGCAGACGCCGGCCACCATGTCATGGCTGCGGCGGCCTGGTGTCCATACTCGGTCTCCAGCCGCCCCGCGGCCGGATGCCGACAAACGGTCCCCAGCCGCCTGGGGGCGGCCGGGTGTCCATAAACGGTCCCCAGCCGCCCCTATTTCTCCTGGGAACTTCCCACACACTTTTCTTAGCCTGGCCTGCTTTAGGGCAGCATTTGACGAGCCCACCAGAGAACCAGACTCCTCCGGTGGGCCCTGGCTTCTCCATCAGGAGAATTGAGAGTGCCAAGGTGAGGAGCATGATGATGATGATAGAAGTTAGCATCTGCTTTGTTTTCTTGGAATGCAAGGGTAAGTGTGCAACCTGCCACCCACCCACCCCCAGGCTGCAATACCATATTGCTAGCTTGCTTGGACATGAAATTGGGCCTTTTAGGCATGTGGAGGCAGATGCCGGCCACCATGTCATGGCTGCGTCGGCGGCCTGGTATCCATACTCAGTCCCCAGCCACCGGCGGCCGGGTGTCCACGCTCAGTCCTCAGCCGCCCGGCAGCCGGGTGTCCACGCTCGGTCCCCAGCCGCCCCGCGGCCGGGTGCCCACACACGGTCTGCCTGGGGGCGGCCGGGTGTCCATAGACGGTCCCCAGCCGCCCCTATTTGAAGGACAGCCTAACCACTAACATGTGGACATGTGAATGTGGCCAGGGATGGTCCATCTGACTGACGCCTTCACACTGGGTTAATATTGTGGAAGCCGGGACACAGTTGGACACTGGGATGCAACACGTCCTTCAGACATAGAGGATTGCAGGTCCTGGGTCAATCAGGCTTCAGCACAAAGTTCAGAAGGTAGACAGCAGCAGTGGTCGGCCTCCTACACAACGAGTAAATTATTCATGATCATGAGGCCATCCATCTCCTTAGCTTTCTGTTCCTTGGAATGCAAGCACATGTATGTAGTAGCGGCTAGGCCTAAGGTGGTCAGCTTTTTGCGCATATCCTACATCCTCCGAGGATTGCTGGATGTTTTCCTGCTACTGTCCCAGTTCTATGACTCCTGTTAAAACAAAGCTTCAGGTGATAAATGATGGATGAGGTGGTGGCAAAGGAGAAAGAGCAGGAGGAACAAGGACCATTCACATCAATATCAGGCCAGTCAACCACACATGTCTTGTAGGATATGTTTCTGTACCAAAAGGAGCGGTTCGGCTACACAGTTTTAGGGCATACAGTGAGTGCAATGCCTACCAAAAATTTCGAGGCACTCCAATGCCCCTTGAAAGTGACATGGAGGTCAGAGGGCCTTAACTAAACGTTTTTTTCCATTTATAGCAACTGGGTCTCCTGTATACTGTTGGCCTAAGCAGTGAATGGAAGGCTTTCCAAAAATTATGAGGAACTGCAATGCCCCTTGAAACAGACGTGGATTACAGCATACTAAAAACCTTCTACCCATTATTGGGGAGTGGGTCTCCCTCAGTGTTTGCCTATGCATTGAAAAGCAAAAGCTGACTAAAATTTGGAGGAAATGCAATGCCCATTGGAAGAGTCGTGAAGGTTAGATGTAATTAAAAACAACATTTCAATGCCCCATGGAAGAGCCGTGGAGTTCAGAGTGGTTTAACAAGACGGTTTTAATGCCCCTTGGAAGAGATGAAGAGGTCACAGTAGCTTAACAATACGGTTTTAATGCCCCTTGGAAGAGTGGTGGAGGTTACAGTGGAAAAAAAAGACAATATCAATGCCCCGTGGAAGAGACGTGAAGGTCACAGTAGCTTAACAAGATGGTTTTAATGCCCCTTGGAAAAACGGTGGAGGTTGCAGTGGAATAAAAAGACAATATCAATGCCCCTTGGAAGAATGGTGGAGGTAGCAGTAGCTTAACAAGACAGTTTTAATGCGCCTTGGAAAAGTGGTGGAGGTCGCAGTAGCTTAACAAGACAGTTTTAATGCCCCTTGGAAAAGTGGTGGAGGTCGCAGTAGCTTAACAAGACGGTTTTAATGCCCCTCGGAGAAGTGGTGGAGGTCGCAGTAGCTTAAGACTGTTTTAATGCCCCTTGGAAGAGACGTGGAGGTCAGAGTGGTTTAACAAGACGGTTTTAATGCCCCTTAGAAGAGTGGTGGAGGTTACAGTGGAATAAAAATACAATATCAATTCCCCGTGGAAGAGACGTGGAGGTCACAGTAGCTTAACAAGATGGTTTTAATGCCCCTTGGAAGAATGGTGGAGGTCGCAGTGGAAAAAAAAGACAATATCAATGCCTCTTGGAAGAGTGGTGGAGGTCGCAGTAGCTTAACAAGACGGTTTTAATGCCCCTTGGAGAAGAGGTGGAGGTCGCAGTAGCTTAACAAGACGGATTTAATGCCCCTTGGAAGAGTGGTGGAGGTCACAGTAGCTTAACAAGACTGTTTAAATGCCCCTTGTAAGAGACGTGAAGGTCACAGTGGAATAAAAAGACAATATCAATGCCACTTGGAAGAGTGGTGGAGGTCGCAGTGGAATAAAAAGGCAATATCAATGGCCCTTGGAAGAGTGGTGGAGGTCGCAGAAGCTTGACAAGACGGTTTTAATGCCCCTTGGAAGAGACGTGGTGGTCAGAGTGGTTTAACAAGACGGTTACAATGCCCCATGGGAAAGTGGTGGAGGTCGCAATAGCTTAACAAGATGGTTTTAATGCCCCTTGGAAGAGACATGGAGGTCGCAGTAGCTTAACAAGACTGTTTTAATGCCCCTTGGAAGAGTGGTGGAGGTCACAGTAGCTTAACAAGACTGTTTAAATGCCCCTTGTAAGAGACGTGAAGGTCACAGTGGAATAAAAAGACAATATCAATGCCGCTTGGAAGAGTGGTGGAGGTCGCAGTGGAATAAAAAGACAATATCAATGCCCCTTGGAAGAGTGGTGGAGGTCGCAGTAGCTTAACAAGACAGTTTTAATGCCCCTTGGAAAAGTGGTGGAGGTCGCAGTAGCTTAACAAGACGGTTTTAATGCCCCTTGGAAGAGACATGGAGGTCGCAGTAGCTTAACAAGATGGTTTTAATGCCCCTTGGAAGAGTGTTGGAGGTTACAGTGGAATAAAAAGACAATATCAATGCCCTGTGGAAGAGACGTGAAGGTCAGAGTGGTTTAACAAGACGGTTTTAATGCCCCTTGGAAAAGTGGTGGAGGTCGCGCAGCTTAGCAAGACGGTTTTAATGCCCCTTGGAAGAGCGGTGGAGGTTCCAGTAGCTTACCAAGACAGTTTTAATGCCCCTTGGAAAAGTGGTAGAGGTCGCAGTAGCTTAAGACGGTTTTAATGCCCCTTGGAAAAGTTGTGGAGGTCGCAGTAGCTTAACAAGACAGTTTTAATGCCCCTTGGAAAAGTGGTGGAGGTCGCAGTAGCTTAACAAGACGGTTTTAATGCCCCCTGGAAGAGACATGAAGGTCGCAGTAGCTTAACAAGACGGTTTTAATACCCCTTGGAAGAGTGGTGGGGGTCACAGTAGCTTAACAAGACGGTTAAATGCCCCTTGGAAGAGATGTGGAGGTCACAGTGGAATAAAAAGACAATATCAATACCCCTTGGAAGAGTGGTGGAGGTCACAGTAGCTTATCAAGACGGTTTTAATGCCCCTTGAAAAAGTGGTGGAGGTCGCAGTAGCTTAACAAGATGGTTTTAATGCCCCTTGAAAGAGACGTGGAGGTCAGAGTGGTTTAACAAGATGGTTTTAATGCCCCTTGGAAGAGTGTTGGAGGTTACAGTGGAATAAAAAGACAATATCAATGCCCCGTGGAAGAGACGTGAAGGTCAGAGTGGTTTAACAAGACTGTTTTAATGCCCCTTGGAAAAGTGGTGGAGGTCGCGTAGCTTAACAAGACTGTTTTAATGCCCCTTGGAAGAGCGGTGGAGGTTGCAGTAGCTTAACAAGACGGTTTTAATGCCCCTTGGAAAAGTGGTAGAGGTCGCAGTAGCTTAACAAGACGGTTTTAATGCCCCTTGGAAAAGTGGTGGAGGTCGCAGTAGCTTAACAAGACGGTTTTAATGCCCCTTGGAAAAGTGGAGGAGGTCACAGTAGCTTAACAAGACCATTTTAATGCCCCTTGGAAGAGACGTGGAGGTCGCAGTAGCGTAACATGACGGTTTTAATGCCCATTGGAAGAGACATGGAGGTTGCAGTAGCTTAACAAGACGGTTTTAATGCCCCTTGGAAAATATGTGGAGGTCGCAGTAGCTTAACAAGACGGTTTTAATGCCCCTTGGTAGAGACGTGGAGGTCGCAGTAGCTTAACAAGACGGTTTTAATGCCCCTTGGAAGGGTGGTGGAGGTCACAGTAGCTTAACAAGACAATTTCAATGCCCCTTGGAAGAGTGGTGCAGGTCACAGTGGAATAAGAAGACAATATCAATGCCCTTTGGAAGAGTGGTGGAGGTCACAGTAGCTTAACAAAACGGTTTTAATGCCCCTTGGAAGAGACGTGGTGGTCAGAGTTGTTTAACAAGATGGTTTTAATGCCCCTTGGAAGAGTGGTGGAGGTTACAGTGGAATAAAAAGACAATATCAATGCCCCGTGGAAGAGACGTGAAGGTCACAGTAGCTTAACAACATGTTTTTAATGCCCCTTGGAAAAACGGTGGAGGTCGCAGTGGAATAAAAAGACAATATCAATGCCCCTTGGAAGAATGGTGGAGGTCGCAGTAGCTTAACAAGACAGTTTTAATGCCCCTTGGAAAACTGGTGGAGGTCGCAGTAGCTTAACAAGACGGTTTTAATGCCCCTCGGAGAAGTGGTGGAGGTCGCAGTAGCTTAAGACTGTTTTAATGCCCCTTGGAATAGACGTGGAGGTTACAGTGGTATAAAAATACAATATCAATTCCCTGTGGAAGAGACGTGGAGGTCACAGTAGCTTAACAAGATGGTTTTAATGCCCCTTGGAAGAATGGTGGAGGTCGCAGTGGAAAAAAAAGACAATATCAATGCCTCTTGGAATAGTGGTGGAGGTCGCAGTAGCTTAACAAGACGGTTTTAATGCCCCTTGGAGAAGAGGTGGAGGTCGCAGTAGTTTAACAAGACAGTTTAAATGCCCCTTGTAAGAGACGTGAAGGTCACAGTGGAATAAAAAGACAATATCAATGCCGCTTGGAAGAGTGGTGGAGGTCGCAGTGGAATAAAAAGACAATATCAATGCCCCTTGGAAGAGTGGTGGAGGTCGCAGTGGAATAAAAAGACAATATCAATGGCCCTTGGAAGAGTGGTGGAGGTCGCAGAAGCTTGACAAGACAGTTTTAATGCCCCTTGGAAGAGACGTGGTGGTCAAAGTGGTTTAACAAGACGGTTATAATGCCCCATGGGAAAGTGGTGGAGGTCGCAATAGCTTAACAAGATGGTTTTAATGCCCCTTGGAAGAGACGTGGAGGTCGCAGTAGCTTAACAAGACTGTTTTGATGCCCCTTGGAAGAGTGGTGGAGGTCACAGTAGCTTAACAAGACTGTTTAAATGCCCCTTGTAAGAGACGTGAAGGTCACAGTGGAATAAAAAGACAATATC
Source organism: Phyllobates terribilis (assembly GCF_046119375.1). NCBI lineage: Eukaryota > Metazoa > Chordata > Amphibia > Anura > Dendrobatidae > Phyllobates > Phyllobates terribilis. Next base: position 96,242,920 of record NW_027362767.1, on the reverse strand, counting down.
AATGCCGCTTGGAAGAGTGGTGGAGGTCGCAGTGGAATAAAAAGACAATATCAATGCCCCTTGGAAGAATGGTGGAGGTCGCAGTAGCTTAACAAGACGGTTTTAATGCCCCTCGGAGAACTGGTGGAGGTCGCAGTAGCTTAAGACTGTTTTAATGCCCCTTGGAAGAGACGTGGAGGTCAGAGTGGTTTAACAAGACGGTTTTAATGCCCCTTAGAAGAGTGGTGGAGGTTACAGTGGAATAAAAATACAATATCAATTCCCCGTGGAAGAGACGTGGAGGTCACAGTAGCTTAACAAGATGGTTTTCATGCCCCTTGGAAGAATGGTGGAGGTCGCAGTGGAAAAAAAAGACCATATCAATGCCTCTTGGAAGAGTGATGGAGGTCGCAGTAGCTTAACAAGACGGTTTTAATGCCCCTTGGAGAAGAGGTGGAGGTCGCAGTAGCTTAACAAGACGGATTTAATGCCCCTGGAAGAGTGGTGGAGGTCACAGTAGCTTAACAAGACGGTTTTAATGCCCCTCGGAGAAGTGGTGGAGGTCGCAGTAGCTTAAGACTGTTTTAATGCCCCTTGGAAGAGACGTGGATGTCAGAGTGGTTTAACAAGACGGTTTTAATGCCCCTTAGAAGAGTGGTGGAGGTTACAGTGGAATAAAAATACAATATCAATTCCCCGTGGAAGAGACGTGGAGGTCACAGTAGCTTAACAAGATGGTTTTAATGCCCCTTGGAAGAATGGTGGAGGTCGCAGTGGAAAAAAAAGACCATATCAATGCCTCTTGGAAGAGTGATGGAGGTCGCAGTAGCTTAACAAGACGGTTTTAATGCCCCTTGGAGAAGAGGTGGAGGTCGCAGTAGCTTAACATGACAGTTTTAATGCCCCTTGGAAAAGTGGTGGAGGTCGCAGTAGCTTAACAAGACGGTTTTAATGCCCCTTGGAAGAGACATGGAGGTCAGAGTGGTTTAACAAGATGGTTTTAATGCCCCTTGGAAAAGTGATGGAGGTTGCAGCAGCTTAACAAGACGGTTTTATTGCCCCTTGGAAGAGACATGGAGGTCGCAGTAGCTTAACAAGATGGTTTTAATGCCCCTTGGAAGAGTGTTGGAGGTTACAGTGGAATAAATAGACAATATCAATGCCCTGTGGAAGAGACGTGAAGGTCAGAGTGGTTTAACAAGACGGTTTTAATGCCCCTTGGAAGAGTGTTGGAGGTTACAGTGGAATAAATAGACAATATCAATGCCCTGTGGAAGAGACGTGAAGGTCAAAATGGTTTAACAAGACGGTTTTAATGCCCCTTGGAAAAGTGATGGAGGTCGCGTAGCTTAACAAGACGGTTTTAATGCCCCTTGGAAAAGTGGTGGAGGTCGTAGTAGCTTAACAAGACGGTTTTAATGCCCCTTGGAAGAGTGGAGGATGTCACAGTAGCTTAACAAGACCATTTTAATGCCCCTTGGAAGAGACGTGGAGGTCGCAGTAGCGTAACATGACGGTTTTAATGCCCATTGGAAGAGACGTGGAGGTCGCAGTAGCTTAACAAGACGGTTTTAATGCCCCTTGGAAAATATGTGGAGGTCGCAGTAGTTTAACAAGACGGTTTTAATGCCCGTTGGTAGAGACGTGGAGGTCGCTGTAGCTTAACAAGATGGTTTTAATGCCCCTTGGAAGGGTGGTGGAGGTCACAGTCGCTTAACAAGACAATTTCAATGCCCCTTGGAAGAGTGGTGCAGGTCACAGTGGAATAAGAAGACACTATCAATGCCCTTTGGAAGAGTGGTGGAGGTCACAGTAGCTTAACAAGACGGTTTTAATGCCCCTTGGAAAAGTGGTGGAGGTCGCGTAGTTTAACAAAACTGTTTTAATGCCCCTTGGAAGAGCGGCGGAGGTCGCAGTAGCTTAACAAGACGGTTTTAATGCCACTTGGAAAAGTGGTGGAGGTCGCAGTAGCTTAACAAGACGGTTTTAATGCCCCTTGGAAGAGTGGAGGAGATCGCAGTAGCTTAACAAGACAGTTTTAATGCCCCTTGGAAGAGACGTGGAGGTCGTAGTAGCGTAGCATGACGGTTATAATGCCCATTGGAAGAGACGTGGAGGTCGCAGTAGCTTAACAAGATGGTTTTAATGCCCCTTGAAAGAGTGGTGGAGGTCACAGTAGCTTAACAACATGGTTTAAATGCCTCTTGGAAGAGACATGGAGGACACCGTGGAATAAAAAGACAATATCAATGCCACTTGGAAGAGTGGTGGAGGTCGCAGTGGAATAAAAAGACAATATCAATGCCCCTTGAAATAGTAGTGGAGGTCGCAGTAGCTTAACAAGACGGTTTTAATGCACCTTGGAAACGTGGTGGAGGTCGCAGTAGCTTAACAAGATGGTTTTAATGCCCCTTAGAAGAGACGTGGACGTCAGAGTGGTTTAACAAAACGGTTTTAATGTCCCTTGGAAGGGTGGTGGAGGTTACAGTGGAATAAAACGACAATATCAATGCCCCGTGGAAGAGACGTGGAGGTCACAGTAGCTTAACAAGACGGTTTTAATGCCCCTTGGAAGAATGGTGGAGGTCGCAAAGGAATAAAAAGACAATATCAATAGCCCTTGGAAGAGTGGTGTAGGTCGCAGTAGCTTAACAAGACGATTTTAATGCCCCTTGGAAGAGACGTGGAGGTCAGAGTGGTTTAAAAAAACGGTTTTAATGTCCCTGGGAAGAGTGGTGGAGGTCGCAGTAACTTAACAAGACGGTTTTAATACCCCTTGGAAAAGTGATGGAGGTCACAGTAGCTTAACAAGACAGTTTTAATGCCCCTTGGAAGAGTGGTGGAGGTCACAGTAGCTTAACAAGACAGTTTTAATGCCCCTTGGAAGACACGTGGGGGTCAGAGTGGTTTAACAAGACGGTTTTAATGCCACTTGGAAGAGTGGTAGAGGTCACAGTAGCTTAACAAGACAGTTTTAATGCCCCTTGGAAGACACGTGGGGGTCAGAGTGGTTTAACAAGACGGTTTTAATGCCACTTGGAAGAGTGGTAGAGGTCACAGTAGCTTAACAAGACGGTTTAAATGCCCCTTGGTAGAGACGTGGAGGTCAGAGTGGTTTAACAAGACTGTTTTAATGCCCCTTGGAAGAGTTGTGGAGGTCACAGTAGCTTAACAAGACAGTTTTAATGCCCCATGGAAGAGACGTGGAGGTCAGAGTGGTTTAACAAGACAGTTTTAATGCCACTTGGAAGAGTGGTGGAGGTCACAGTAGCTTAACAAGACAGTTTTAATGCGCCTTACAAGAGCCATGCAGTACAGCATATTAAAAACATTATTCCCATTATTGGTGAGTGTGTCTCCCATAGTCTTTGCCTATGCCTTCCAAGCAAAAGCTGCCAAAAATTAGGACGGAGGAACTTGCAATGCTGGCAACACGGACCAAGGTTACCCTGGTGTTATAGTGGTGGTGGAGGCTGAGGATAAGGCGAAGAGCAAAAAACAGCCAAAATGAGGAAGCGTATACCCATGTGTGGGTGTGAAGCGGTGCATGGGAATACACCTCCTGAAATAACACAGTGGATTTGACTATGTTACTCTGCTGTCATTTGGTGGTGTTGAGAAGTCTGGCCCAATCCAGCCCTTGTTCATTTTGATAAGGGTCAGCTTGTCAGCATTGTCAGTTGACAGGCGAGTGCGCTTATCAGTTATAATTCCCCCAGCGGCACTAAAAACACGCTCCGATAACACGCTAGCGGCAGGGCAGGCCTGGACCTCCAAGGCGTACAGAGCGAGTTCATTCCAAGTGTCCAGCTTGGATACCCAATAATTAAAAGGCACAGAGGAATCACAGAGGACGCTGGTACGGTCGGCAAGGTACTCCCTCACCATCTTTTGAAACTTTCCACTCCTTGTGAGAGCACCCCGCACCTCAGGGCCTGTAAGCTGAGCGGATCTCAGAAAACTGTCCCAGAACATTGACAGTGTTCCCCTGCTTCTGCTGGATTGGAGTTGGGTCTCTCTCGCCTGTACGCCTTGGTTGGTCAACGAACTGTGACCTCTGCCGCTAGCGTGTTCAGATGGGAATTTTTTTAACAGTTCTGCAGCAAGGGCCTTCTGGTACTGCCTCATTTTTGTAGACCTCTCCACCTCAGGAATAAGAGAGTGAAAGTTCTCCTTGTAGCGGGGGTCTAAAAGTGTCACCAACCAGTAATGACTGTCACCCAACATTTTGACAACGTGAGGGTCACGGTTAAGGCAGCGTAACATAAAGTCAGCCATGCGTGCCAGACTGGTAATTGGCAAGACTTCCGTGTCCTCACCAAGATGACTTCTGACCATGCTCCCCTCCTCCTCCTACTCCTCCTCCTCCTCCCCCCTGTCCTCAGGCCAGCCACGCTGAACAGACGGTATGACAGTTGTACAGGTACCACTGTCTACAGCGCATGATACCAGCTCCTGTTCTTCCTCCTCCTCCTCTCCCTTATTGTCCCCCAATGCACGTTGGGATGAGATGAGGCTGGGATGTGTGTAATCGCCCGCTACGGCTTCTTGATCCATCTCATCATACTCTGGCTTCAATGCCTCCTCTTTAATTCTCTGCAGAGAGCGTTGCAAAAGACAGACAAATGGGATGCTGACGCTAATGATGGCGTCATTGCCACTCACCATCTTGGTGGACTCCTCAAAGTTTGTCAGGATGGTACATATGTCAGACATCCAGGTCCACTCCTGAGGTCTTATGTGTGGAGTCTGACCTGAATATCGACGGCCTTGTTGCAGCTGGTACTCCACAACTGCTCTCTTCTGCTCACAAATCCTTTGCAACATGTGGAGGGTACAGTTCCAACGTGTGGGGACATCACACACCAGTCAGTGTGCCAGAAGCTGCAAACGCTGCTGCAACACAGCAAGGGCGGCGGAAGCTGTAGCCGTCTTGCGAAAATGAGCTGACAGGCGGCGTACTTTGACGAGCAGATCTGGCAACTCGGGGTACGATTTAAGAAACCGCTGAACCCCGAGGTTAAGCACATGAGCCAGGCATAGTACGTGTGTGATCTCGCCTCGCCTCAGAGCCGCCACCAGCTTACGGCCATTGTCACACAGGACCGTGCCTGGATGTAGGTTCAGCGGTCTCAGCCACAGATCTGCCTGCTCTTTCACAGCTGTCCACAACTCACAAGCAGTGTGAGGTTTATCACCTAAGCTTATGAGTTTCAGCACAGCCTGTTGCTGCTCGGCTGAGGCAGTACTGCAGTGCTTCCAGCTTGTAACTGATGTGGTGATATCTGAGATGGAGGCTGAACATGAGGAGGAGGAGGATGCGCAGGAGCTGTACACTGTGGGGGCATCTCTGACTGACATATGGCCCGCAATCCTCGGTGTGGGGAGGATGTGTTCCGTCCCAAGGTCTGACTGGGTCCCGGCTTCCACTATGTTTACCCAGTGTGCTGTCAGGGAGATGTACCGTCCCTGGCCTTGTACACGTGTCCGTTGTCAGGTGGACTCTCCCAGTAACTGCGCTGCTAAAGGCACGACAGATGTTTTGGGACATGTGCTCTTATAGTGCTGGGATGGCACACCGGGCAAAATAGTGTCGGCTGGGGACCGAGTACCGAGGGACGGCCACCGCCATAAGGTTGCGGAAGGATTTCGTCTCCACCAGCCTAAGAGGCAGCATTTCCAACGCAAGCAGTCGTGAAATGTGTGAATTTAGGACTGTGGCTTGTGGGGCGTTGGCTGCGAATTTGCGCTTTCGTTCAAAGCTCTGGGATATGGACAATTGAACGCTGCGGTGGGACGTGGACGTGGACGTTGATGCCGTTTCTTGAGAAACTGCCATAAAAAGTGAAGACTGAGAGGAAGGGGCATCTTTGCATGCAGTATGGATAAGGAATTGCCTTGCACGCACAACAGGGGGTTCTATCACATCCACAATAGCGGAAGAAGCAGTGGTGACACCCGCTGACACTGGTCATGGACCCTGGGGTTCGCCCCACAAAGTCGGGTGCTTTGCTGCCATGTGCCTGATCATGCTGGTGGTGGTCAGGCTGGTAGTTTTGTCACCCCTGCTGATGCTGGCATGGCAGGTGGTACAAATGGCCTTTTTGGGGTTATCAGCAGAGTCTTTAAAAAAAATTCCAGACTCTGGAAGACCTCCCGGTTGTACTGGCAACGTCCCTCATGTTGGTGTTACGGGGAACTGTTGCCCGCCTTCTGTGTGCGGCCACCACACTGCTTTTTCCTGCCTGTTGGGGTACTCTGCCACCCTCCCACTGTGTGCTGCTGGCCTCGCTCTTCGTGTCCTCCTGCCACGTTGGGTCAGTTACTAGATCATTCACAACCTCCTCCTCTTACACTTGCGCACCACGATCCTCCTCCTCACTTCGTGGCAATTGTGTCTCGTCATCGTCCACCTCTTGTGACATATTGCCAGCGTAGACTTCCTCTGGCCGTGACTGTTCAAATATTTGGGCATCGCTACATGGGATCTCCTCTTCCACCAGTTCAAGTGGTGCAGGCGAGGGGCACAAATATGGAAATGGACCAGCGAACAGCTCTTCAGAGTGTCCAAGTGTGGGATCAGTTGCTGTCTGACGACACTCGGCATGGTGGGAGGAAGGAGCATCAGTGTGAGGAGGAGTATGCGGTCGAGACTCACAGCTACTAAAACTTGACCGTGTGGAAGACAGACCAGAGGTGGTGGTGCCCAGGTAACTGGAAGTATTATCTGCTATCCAATTAATAACCTGTTCACAATGATCAGTTCGCAATACTGGTGGTGTAGTGTGCTTCCCTAATAATTCGGTCAAGAAGTGGGAGCGAGAAGATGTGGCTGTTGGTTGTGGCTAGTGTTGAGCGAGCATGCTCGACACTGCTTGTTACTCGCACGAGCTTCACGCTACTCGGGATGTTCGGCGAGCATCGAGCATTTCCAGGTCACTCGGGTCTCCGCCCTGCACGTTTGGCGCTCTTTACAGAGCCAATGAACATACAGGGATTGCCAGCCAGTCACTGTAATGCCACAGCCATGTTTTTTGTGGGCATTACAGTGATTGGCTGGCCGCACAGCGTCACCTCGAGTATTTAAAACCGGGCGCCGCCATCTTGGACACAGTCGCTCCGGATCAGCCAGTGTAGGGTCAGTGCTGCTGAATTAGGGAGAGATATATAGTGCGAAATACAGTACAGACCAAAAGTTTGGACACACCTTCTCATTTAAAGGTTTTTCGGTATTTTCATGACTATGAAAATTGTCATTCACACTGAAGGCATCAAAACTATGAATTAACACATGTGGAATTATATACTTAACAAAAAAGTGTGAAACAACTGAAAATATGTCTTATATTCTAGGTTCTTCAAAGTAGCCACCTTTTGCTTTGATGACTGCTTTGCACACTCTTGGCATTCTCTTGATGAGCTTCAAGAGGTAGTCACCGGAAATGGTCTTCCAACCATCTTGAAGGAGTTCCCAGAGATGCTTAGCACTTGTTGGCCCTTTTGCCTTCACTCTGCGGTCCAGCTCACCCCAAACCATCTCGATTGGGTTCAGGTTTGGTGACTGTGGAGGCCAGATCATCTGGAGTAGCACCCCATCACTCTCCTTCTTGGTCAAATAGCCCTTACACAGCCTGGAGGTGTGTTTAGGGTCATTGTCCTGTTGAAAAATAAATGATGGTCCAACTAAACTCAAACCTGATGGAATAGCATGCCGCTGCAAGATGCTGTGGTAGCCATGCTGGTTCAGTATGCCTTCAATTTTGAATAAATCCCCAACAGTGTCACCAGCAAAGAACCCCCACACCATCACACCTCCTCCTCCATGCTTCACGGTGGGAACCAGGCATGTAGAGTCCATCCGTTCACCTTTTCTGCGTCGCACAAAGACACGGTGGTTAGAACCAAAGATCTCAAATTTAGACTCATCAGACCAAAGCACAGATTTCCACTGGTCTAATGTCCATTCCTTGTGTTCTTTAGCCCAAACAAGTCTCTTCTGCTTGTTGCCTTTCCTTAGCAGTGGTTTCCTAGCAGCTATTTTACCATGAAGGCCTGCTGCACAAAGTCTCCTCTTAACAGTTGTTGAAGAGATGTGTCTGCTGCTAGAACTCTGTGTGGCATTGACCTGGTCTCTAATCTGAGCTGCTGTTAACCGGCGATTTCTGAGGCTGGTGACTCGGATAAACTTATCCTCAGAAGCAGAGGTGACTCTTGGTCTTCCTTTCCTGGGGCGGTCCTCATGTGAGCCAGTTTCTTTGTAGTGCTTGATGATTTTTGCAACTGCACTTGGGGACATTTTCAAAGTTTTCCCAATTTTTCGGACTGACTGACGTTCATTTCTTAAAGTAATGATGGCCACTCGTTTTTCTTTACTTAGAATTTGTATTATGGAATGAAAAAAGCAGCTAACAGTCTGTTCAGTAGCACTATCAGCTGTGTATCCACCAGACTTCTGCACAACACAACTGATGGTGCCAACCCCATTTATAAGGCAAGAAATTCCACTTAATAAACCTGACAGGGCACAGCTGTGAAGTGAAAACCATTTCCGGTGACTACCTCTTGAAGCTCATCAAGAGAATGCCAAGAGTGTGCAAAGCAGTCATCAAAGCAAAAGGTGGCTACTTTGAAGAACCTAGAATATAAGACATATTTTCAGTTGTTTCACACTTTTTTGTTAAGTATATAATTTCACATGTGTTAATTCATAGTTTTGATGCCTTCAGTGTGAATGTACAATTTTCATAGTCATGAAAATACATAAAAATCTTTAAATGAGAAGGTGTGTCCAAACTTTTGGTCTGTACTGTAGGTAGTGTATGGTCTCTAAAGGCTGCCAAATCAAACAAACAGTCCTTCTCAGGACTAATATCCATCCCAGATATCAGGCAGATATATAGGAGACGCAGTGGTTATACCAGCAAACGTTGCATTACAGTCCTGTGTGTTCCTATTGGTCAAATTGCTAGACTTATCACCCCGATCTCAGGGGCCAGGAAAAAAATTTTCTTTTCATCTAAATCCCGTGTTTCTCTTTTTTCCTCAGACTGTCCAAATACGCGTCTTATTAACCTTTTGGTATTTCCCCCCACCCCCCAAAAAAAATTGAGTGTGTATGTGACTGTTCAGACACCAATATATCTGTTTAAAAGAGTCTGGTGTAGGCCAGAAAAATAGAACTGTGGTTTTGCAGTTCCACGGGTCAAATCTCTGTATTATCCTGTTTTTGGCATTTTTTGCCATAAAAAAAAACTGTAATAGTGTCTCCCTGACTGGTCAGACACCAATATATCTGTTTAAAAGAGTCTGGTGTATGCCACATAACTATAACTGTGATTCTGCAGTTCCACGGGTCAAATCTCTGTATTATCCTGCTTTTTGCATTTTTTGGCTGTAAAAGAACTGTAATAGTGTCTCCCTGACTGGTCAGACACCAATATATCTGTTTAAAAGAGTCTGGTGTAGGTCAGAAAAATAGAACTATGGTTTTGCAGTTCCACGGGTCAAATCTCTGTATTATCCTGTTTTTGGCATTTTTTTCCATAAAAAAAAACTGTAATCGTGTCTCCCTGACTGGTCAGACACCAATATATCTGTTAAAAGAGTCTGGCATGCGCCACATAACTATAACTGTGGTTTTGCCGTTCCACGGGTGAAATCTCAGTATTATCCAGCTTTTTGCATTTTTTGCCGTTAAAAAAAAAACAGTAATAGTGTCTCCCTGACTGTTCAGACACCAATATATCTGTTTAAAAGAGTATGGTGTAGGCCAGAAAAATAGAACTGTGGTTTTGCAGTTTCACGGGTCAAATCTCTGTATTATCCTGTTTTTGGCATTTTTTGCCATAAAAAAAACTGTAATAGTGTCTCCCTGACTGGTCAGACACCAATATATCTGTTTAAAAGGGTCTGGTGTACGCCACATAACTATAACTGTGGTTTTGCAGTTCCACGGTTCAAATCTCTGTATTATTCTGCTTTTTGCATTTTTTGCCATAAAAAAACAGTAATAGTGTCTCCCTGACTGTTCAGACAACAATATGTCTGTTTAAAAGAGTCTGGTGTAGGCCAGAAAAATAGAACTGTGGTTTTGCAGTTCCACAGGTCAAATCTCTGTATCACCCTGTTTTTGGCATTTTTTGCCGTAAAAAAAAACTGTAATAGTGTCTCCCTGACTTGTCAGACACCAATATATCTGTTTAAAAGAGTCTGGTGTACGCCACATAACTATAACTGTGGTTTTGCAGTTCCACGGGTCAAATATCTGTATTATCCTGTTTTTGGCATTTTTTGCCTTAAAAAAAACTGTAATAATGTCTCCCTGACTGGTCAGACACCAATATATCTGTTTAAAAGAGTCTGGTGTACGCCACATAACTATAACTGTGGTTTTGCAGTTCCACGGTTCAAATCTCTCTATTATCCTGCTTTTGGCATTTTTTGCCGTAAAAAAAAACAGTAATAGTGTCTCACTGACTGTTCAGACACCAATATATCTGATTAAAAGAGTCTGGTGTAGGCCAGAAAAATAGAACTGTGGTTTTGCAGTTCCACGGATATAATCTCAGTATTATCCTGTTTTGGGCATTTTTTGCCTTAAAAAAAAACAGTAATAGTGTCTCCCTGACTGTCCAGACACCAATATATCTGTTTAAAAGAGTCTGGTGTACGCCACATAACTATAACTGTGGTTTTGCAGTTCCACGGATCAAATCTCTGTGTTATCCACTATTGGGTCTTTTTTACATAAAAAAAAACAGTTTGAGTGTGTCGCTGACTGTTCAGCCCCAAATATATCTATTTAAAAAAGTCTGGTATACGCCAGTAAATTAGAACTGTGGTTTTGCAGTTCCACGGTTCAAATCTCTGTATTATCCAGCTTTTGGTCTGTTTTACGTAAAAAAAAACAGTAATAGTGTCTCCCTGTCTGTTCAGTCACAAATTTATCTGTTTAAAAGATTCTGGTGTAGGACAGACAAATAGAACTGTGGTTTTCCTCTTCCACAGTTCTAATCTCCTTTTTCTTACCATTTTTCCATTGATAGTGCGAGTGTAAGCAATTTTACTACATTTACAATGGGCAAGGTGCGTGGCAAGGGACGTGGAACTGGACGTTCTGTTGATGGTGCATGTAGAGGACGGGGCCGTGGCCAAGGTGAAAATGTGCCACCACCAACAGCCACATCTTCTCGCTCCCACTTCTTAACTGAATTACTAGGGAAGCACACTACAACACCAGTATTGCGAACTGATCAGTGTGAACAGGTTATTAATTGGATAGCAGATAATACTCCCAGTTACCTGGGCACCACCACCTCTGGTCTGTCTTCCACACGGTCAAGTTTTAGTAGCCGTGAGTCTCGACCGCATTCTCCTCCTCACCCTGATGCTCCTTCCTCCCACCATGCCGAGTGTCGTCAGACAGCAACTGATCCCACACTTGGACACTCTGAAGAGCTGTTCACTGGTCCATTTCCATTTTTGTGCCCCTCGCCTGCTCCGCTTGAAGTGGTGGAAGAGGAGATCCCATGTAGCGATGCCCAAATATTTGAACAGCCACGGCCAGAGGAAGTCGACGCTGGCAATTTGTCACAAGAGGTGGAAGATGACAAGACACAATTGCCACGAAGTGAGGAGGAGGATCGTGGTACGCAAGTGGAAGAGGAGGAGGTGGTGGATGATCTAGTAACTGACCCAACATGGCAGGAGGACACGCAGAGCGAGGCCAGCAGCACACAGGGGGAGGGAGGCAGAGTATCCCAACAGGCAGGAAGAAGCAGTGTGGTGGCCGCACACAGAAGGCAGGCAACAGTTCCCCGTAACACCAACACAAGGGACGTTGCCAGTACAACCGGTAGGTCTTCCAGAGTCTGGAATTTTTTTAAAGACTCTGCTGATAACCCCAAAAAGGCCATTTGTACCACTTGCCATGCCAGCATCAGCAGTGGTGACAAAACTACCAGCCTGACCACCACCACCATGATCAGGCACATGGCAGCAAAGCACACGACTTTGTGTGGCGAACCCCAGGGTCCACAACCAGTGTCAGTGGGTGTCACCACTGCTTCTTCCGCTATTGTGCGTGTGATAGACCCCCCTGTTGTGCGTGCAAGGCAATCCCCTGTCCATACTGCATGCAAAGATGCCCCCTCCTCTCAGTCTTCACTTTTTATGGCAGTTTCTCTAGAAACAGCATCAATGTCCATGTCCACGTCCCACCGCAGCGTTCAATTGTCTATATCCCAGAGCTTTGAACGAAAGAGGTCCTGGCCTGCCCTGCCGCTAGCGTGTTATCGGAGCATGTTTTTAGTGCCGCTGGGGGAATTATAACAGATAAGCACACTTGCCTGTCAACTCACAATGCTGACAAGCTGACCCTTATCAAAATGAACAAGGGCTGGATTGGGCCAGTCTTTTCATCACCACCAAATGACAGCAGAGTAACATAAAGTCAAATCCACTGTGTTATTTCGGGAGGTGTATTCCCATGCACCGCTTCACACCCACACATGGGTATATGCTTCCTCATTTCAGCTGTTTTTTGCTCTTCTTCTTATCCTCAGCCTCCACCACCACTATACCACCAGGGTGACCTTGGTCCGTGTTGCCAGCATTGCAAGTTCCTCCGTCCTAATTTTTGGCAGCTTTTGCTTGGAAGGCAAAGGTAAAGACTACGGGATACCCACTCCCCAAAAATGGGAATAATGTTTTTAAGATGCTGTACTGCATGGCTCTTGTTTGCCAGCATTGTAAGTTCCTCCGTCCTAATTTTTGGCAGCTTTTGCTTGGAAGGCATAGGCAAAGACTATGGGAGACCCACTCCCCAATAATGGGAATAATGTTTTTAAGATGCTGTACTGCATAGCTCTTCCAAGGGGCATTTAAACCGTCTTGTTAAGCTACTGCGACCTCCACCACTTTTCCCAGGGGCATTGATATTGTCTTTTTATTCCAACGCGACCTCCACATCTCTTCCAAGGGGCATTAAGACCGTCTTGTTAAGCTACTGCAACCTCCACGTCTCTTCCAAGGGGCAATAAAACCGTCTTGTTAAGCTACTGCAACCTCCACCACTTTTCCCAGGGGCATTGATATTGTCTTCTTATTCCACTGCGACCTCCATGTCTCTTCCAAGGGGCAATAAAACCGTCTTGTTAAGCTACTGCGACCTCCACCACTTTTTCCAGGGGCATTGATATTGTCTTTTTATTCATCTGCGACCTCCACGTCTCTTCCAAGGGGCATTAAAACTGTCTTGTTAAGCTACTGCGACCTCCACCACTTTTCCCAGGGGCATTGATATTGTCTTTTTATTCCACTGCGACCTCCATGTCTCTTCCAAGGGGCATTAAAACCGTCTTGTTAAGCTGCTGCGACCTCCACCTCTTTTCCAAGGGGCATTGATATTGTCTTGTTATTCCACTGCGACCACCACCATTCTTCCAACGGGCATTGCATTTCCTCCTAATTTTAGTCAGCTTTTGCTTTTCAATATATAGGCGAACACTAAGGGAGACCCACTCCCCAATAATGGGTAGAAGGTTTTTAGTATGCTGTAATCCACGTCTGTTTCAAGGGGCATTGCAGTTCATCATAATTTTTGGAAAGCCTTCCATTCACTGCTTAGGCCAACAGTGCACAGGAGACCCAGTTGCTATAAATGGAAAAAATGGTTTAATTAAGGCCCTCTGACCTCCATGTCACTTCCAAGGGGCATTGGAGTGCCTGGAAATTTTTGTTAGGCATTGCACTCACTGCATGCCCTATAACTCTGTAGCCGAACCGCTCCTTTTGGTACAGAAGCATATCCTACAAGACATGTGTGGTTGTCTGGCCTGATATTGATGCGAATGGTCCCTGCCCTGTTCCTCCTGCGCTTTCTCCTTTGCAACCACCTCATCCATCATTCATCACCTGAAGCTTTGTTTTAACGGGAGTCATAGAACTGGGATAGTAGCAGGAAAACATCCAGCAATCCTCGGAGGAGGTAGGATAAGCGCCAAACCGCTGAACACCTCAGGCCTAGCCGCTACTGCATACATGCGCTTGCATTCCAAGAAAACAAAGCAGACGCTAACTTCTTTCATCATCATCATGCTCCTCACCTTGGCACTCTCAACTCCCCTGATGGAGAAGCCAGGGCCCACCGGAGGAGTCTAGTTCTCTGGTGGGCTCGTCCAATGCTGCCCTAAAGCAAGCCAGGCTAAGAAAAGTGTGGGGGAAGTTCAGCGGAGAAATAGGGGCGGCTGGGGACCGTTTATGGACACCCGGCCTCCCCTAGGCGGCTGGGGACCGTGTGTGGACACCCGGCCGCGGGGCGGCTGGGGACCGAGTATGGATACCTCGCTGTCGAAGCAGCTATGAGGTAGTTGCCAGCTTCGGCCTCCTCCAAACTAAAAGGCCCCATTTCAAGTGCAAGCTAGCAGTATGGTATTGCAGCCCGGGGGTGGGTGGGTGGCAGGTTGCACACTTACGCTTGCATTCCAAGAAAACAAAGCAGATGCTAACTTCTATCATCATCATCATGCTCCTCTGCTTGGCACTCTCAACTCCCCTGATGGAGAAGCCAGGGCCCACCGGAGGAGTCTGATTGTCTGGTGGGCTCGTCTTAGCAGGCCAGGCTAAGAAAAGTGTGGGGGAAGTTCAGCGGAGAAATAGGGGCGGCTGGGGACCGCTTATGGACACCCGGCCGCCCCCAGGTGGCTGGGGATCGTGTGTGGACACCCAGCCGCGGGGCGGCTGGGAACCGAGTAAGGACACCTGGCCGCCCCCTGGCGGCTGGGGACCGAGCGTGGACACCCGGCCGCCGGGCAGCTGGGGACTGAGTATGGATACCAGGCCACCGACGCAGCCATGAGATGGTGGCCGGCGTCTGCCTCCACATGCCTAAAAGGCCCAATTTCAAGTGCAAGCAAGCTAGCAGTATGGTATTGCAGCCTGGGGGTGGGTGGGTGGCAGGCTGCATACTTGCGCTTGCATTGCAAGGAATGGGGGAGGTACAGTTGAACACTGCTCTGGGAAAAGGACTTGCATGGGGATAGTTGCAAGTCTGCATCTTCTGATGCGGCAAGGAGCACTTCTGATGAGCACACTTTTAGGCAGTGACCTGGGTGTCAGAGATGCTTCCAGGGGCCTTCCCCATGCTGTTCCCATGTCTTTTCAGCACTGTATGCATGTGTCACACAGCACATGGCCAGATAAGATTGTAAAATGTTAAAATTACATTTCCCGGTGAATGCATTCGTCACGGTTGAAAGCAATACAAACGTGCAAAAACGCATAAAAAATGCTACTTGTGAACACTGACCACTTTGTTGACAGCAGTGACCTGGAGGTCATAAATGCTTCCTGGGGCGATGCCCATGCTGTCCCGATGTCTTTCGAGCACTGTCACTATCGTTTTGGGCACTTTTTAGGCTTTCTACAGACTGCCGGGGATGCCGCCGCAAAAATGCTTGGGTCTCCCATAGACTAACATTGGGCTCGTTGCTCGGTTTGAGCACCCGAGTATCACGGTGAGCTTGACCCGAGTTTCGAGCACCCGAGCATTTTAGTGCTCGCTCAACACTAGTTGTGGCACATTTTCACCTTGGCCACGTCCCCGTCCTCTACACGCACCATCACCAGAACGTCCAGTTCCACGTCCCTTGCCACGCGCCTTGCCCATTGTAAATTAAGTAAAATAGCTTACACTCGCACTATCAATGGAAAAGGGGTAATAAATAGGAGATTAGAACCGTAGAAGAGGAAAACCACAGTTCTATTTCTCTGGCCTACACCAGAATCTTTTAAACAGATATATTTGTGTCTGAACACTGAGCGAGACACTCAATTTTTTTATTGTTTATGTAAAAAAGGCAAAAAGGTGGATAATACAGAGATTTTAACCGTGGAACTGCAAAACCACAGTCAGGGAGACACTATTACTGGTTTTTTTTACGGAAAAAAATGCCAAAAGCAGGATAATGCAGAGATTTGACCCGGCGAACTGCAAAACCAAAGTTCTAGTTATCTGGCCTACACCAGACTCTTTTAAACAGATATATTGGTGTCTGAACAGTCAGTGAGACATTATTACAGTTTTTTTTTACGGAAAAAATGCCAAAAGCAGGATAATGCAGAGATTTGACCCATGGAACTGCAAAACCAAAGTTCTAGTTATCTGGCTTACACCAGACTCTTTTAAACAGATATATTGGTTTCTGAACAGTCAAGGAGACACTATTACTGTTTTTTTTTACGGTAAAAATGCCAAAAGCAGGATAATACAGAGATTTGAACCGTGGAACTGCAAAACCACAGTTCTAGTTACCTGGCCTGCACCAGACTCTTTTAAACAGATATATTGGTGTCTGAACAGTCAGGGAGACACTATTACTGGGATTTTTTACGGTAAAAATGCCAAAAGCAGGATAATGCAGAGCTTTGAACCGTGGAACTGCAAAACCACAGTTCTAGTTATCTGTCCTACACCAGACTCTTTTAAACAGATATATTGGTTTCTGAACAGTCAGGGAGACACTATTACTGTTTTTTATTACGGTAAAAATGCCAAAAGCAGGATAATACAGAGATTTGAACCGTGGAACTGCAAAACCACAGTTATAGTTATCTGGCCTACACCAGAGTCTTTTAAACAGATAGATTTGTGTCTGAACAGTCAGGGAGACACTATTACTGTTTTTTTACGGAAAAAATGCCAAAAGCAGGATAATACAGAGATTTGACCCGTGGAACTGCAAAACCACAGTTCTAGTTATCTGGCCTACATCAGACTCTTTTAAACAGATATATTAGTGTCTGAACAGTCACAGACACACTCAATTTTTTTTTGGGGGGGGGGATATCAAAAGGTTAATAAGACGCTTATTTGTACATAAAAATATCAATTGATTTGGTCCTAATCTGACAAATAAGTCAGAGACCAAATCCATTCAGCACACATGAAATTTTATTGATTAAAATACATAAATGAGAACAAACCAAGATAAAAAGCACCTCCAAGCTGTGAGGGATCAAATATCAAGTACAGTAGCCTAATCTTATTGTATGTAATGAAAATTAGATTAGTATGCTGCCATATAGTGCTATCCTGCGACTTGTGAGTGTAACAACTCTAACAGTGTGGATGCAAACAAATAGTAAGAAGATTGGTAAACATACCTAAGAGCAGCTTATATAGCAGGCAAACTGTATCGTGCAGCGTCCCTCTACCCCTACGCACGTTTCATCAGTTAGACTTCCTCACGGGGCGTGGAGAAAGTGGAGAAGCGATTAACCTTTATATATGGAGGTTTCCTATCACATTGAGGACAGGTGTCACGGGGCACAGTGAATACGGATTGAATTAACTACAGCTGTATGTGGCGCGTGCGGTAACCCTCGCAGCACTTCCTGTAAATGAGACTTCCGACTTCCGGCCTGTGGAGCGCACGCTAACAGTATACCCATGGAAACATGAGGCTTACTGCGCGTGCGCTCCCTAATGGCCGGATTGCCTTAAGTCTGAAGCGCTTAGCGTAAGGCGCATGCGCACTAGCTGTAAATGTATGGGACAAAGAAGACAGTGCTGTAATGGGAATATGTAAGTAACTGAATAGCTAAAGTATACTGTGAAAGTGCTATGAGAAATTAATTATCAACGTTTAAATGCGTGAAAAGAATGTTTAAAATAAAAGTAGAGCAAACGATATTAATAGTAAGGTGACACTGTGCTAGAAGACCTATTCATGTATTTAAATATATTATATAGGATAAATATGATAGTAAGAGTTAATACGAATGTACATGATAGTAAAATATCCAGAGTATCAATGTAAATTAAAAAATGCCCATTTTATCTATATAGCAGGTTATATTAACAATAAATAAATTAATATATAAATAAAAAATATAATGTACTATATAATTATGCTGATAAAAAACTATAAATGTGGATCATAAAGTGCACAATATAATAATTAAAGTGACATTTGAATAAATATACTTGGTGAAGTGACATGGGATATATAAAACAGCAAATATTACTTCATAAATAAATATTAGAAAAATATTTTAAAAATTATAAAAATACTGCAAATTAGCAAAATTAGTGCAAAGAAGCCAAGATATGATAGAATAGTGCCAGTGAAAAAGAAGCATTGAGAGTA
The DNA here is from genome assembly GCF_046119375.1 of Phyllobates terribilis. Classification (NCBI taxonomy): domain Eukaryota; kingdom Metazoa; phylum Chordata; class Amphibia; order Anura; family Dendrobatidae; genus Phyllobates; species Phyllobates terribilis. The sequence goes on along the minus strand of NW_027362767.1, from coordinate 96,224,792 downwards.
AATCGGTATATGACATATGAAATACACTATATTAAATAAATTAATAAATTAATAAAGTGCCATAAGTACATCTTATTAGAATGACTGTGAAGTAATGTTAAAATACCATGTTGCAAAACGTGAAGAAATTGTGCACGATAAAGTAACATCTTATATCAAATAATGCATAATAATACATATCAATCAATCGGATAAAGAAATTAATTAAATTAAGAGTCCTTTTGAATCACTATTAACTGTCCTTATATACATGAATATCGCGTCTTCTAATTTATGTGTGAAAACATAATTCTTGATCTTTTAAAGAATTCAGTATTGGATGCCGTCATAATGACATATTTGTACAGTCTGACTAAGGAAAAAAAAAATACAAGATTTAGATGGAAAAAAAAAAGGATTTTTCCTGGCCCTTGAGACCGGGGGATAAGTCTAGCAATTTGACCAGCAGGAGCACACAGGACTGTAATGCAGCGTTTGCTGGTATACCCACTGCGTCTCCTATACAGCCTGCCTGCCTGCCTGATATCTGGGATGGATATTAGTCCTGAGAAGGACTGTTTGTTTGATTTTGCAGGTTTTAGAGACCCTACACTACCTATTTTGCACTATATATCTCTCCCTAGCTCAGCAGCACTCTCCCTACACAGTCTGATCCGGAGCGACTGTGTCCAAGATGGCGGCGCCCGGTTTTAAATACTCGAGGTGACGCTGTGCAGCCAGCCAATCACTGTAATGCCCACAAACAACATGGCTGCAGCATTACAGTGACTGACTGGCAATCCCTCCATGTTCATTGGCTCTGTAAAAAGCGCCAAGACCCGAGCTCCCGCCCAAGTAACCCGGAAATGTTCGGTGCTCGCCGAACATCCCGAGTAGTGAGATGCTCTGGCGAGTACCGAGCAGTGTCGAGCATGCTCGCTCAACACTAGTAAAAACGTTTTTTTTTCCTCCTGCTGGATAGTTTTTTTATTATATTGATTGTGCATCAAATATATTAAAGGTGGACAACAATTCAATAGAACTCCTGGTCAAGTCAGGCAACATTTTATTTGTTCTCCAACAATTGTGCAATTGTCTAAGCCTAAGTGAGTACTCTGCTAAAACAAGTATGGTATACACCAAACACACACACACCAAAACTTGAACAATTTGAGATTGTAAAAAAAAAAAATGAGCCTATACGATGCTATGTAGGCATCCACATAATGCCTTGCAGCTATCATATTACATGATATACTGTTAGAGGCCTCTCATACAGCTAAAAAAGATCTCATGCTTTGCACTGAGGAGGGGCAACACCCCAAAACACGGTGTCTGTAAAATTGAGATTCTGGTTTAGTTTTTAATCTAAGTCATGTGGCAAGGCTCGTTAAAGGGTCGATACTGAGTTTTAGGATTGCTACTTCTAATAGGTGGGGCTAGAGTTCCTGTGCTCTTCCGCTCTGAAGAGACAATTTGCATATTTAATTTCCCAGAGGAGCATTTAATGGCCCATAGGTCTCCTTACCTTGGCATCCAAAATAAAAAAATATTTAAAAATGACGATCCAATGGCACTGTCCTTCCAATGAATTATTAAAAAAACAATGTTTTTATTAAAACAACGTGTTTCTAGAGCAAACTGCTCTCTTCATCAGGTACAAATAAAAACATACATTCAAATTAACCAACATTCTTCTAAAACCCCTTAACCAGGTGTGGGTACTCAAATTCTTGAATCATTTAACCCCATCACCACTGATCTATAGCTCCACAACAAACTTGCTCCATTGTCAATGTGATGCATGTTAACCTGTATACCGCCAGTGTGTATATAAGAAAGTTTGTTAATTTGAATGTATGTTTTTATTTTCACCTGATGAAGAGAGCAGTTTGCTCTAGAAACGCGTTGTTTTAATAAAAATATTGTTTTTTTAATATTTCATTGGAGTGACAGCCCCATGTAGGGTCATCATACTGTGCATTTGGAGGGTACTGTGGAGGAATTCACTATGGGGATATCATACATTGTTTGTGTGGCACTTTTGTGGGCATCATACTTTATAGATGAAATGAAAGGGGAATCTAGGCTTCAATAAGAGGAAAATTACTTTGCAAGTTGTGAGATATGTTCTTCTGTGACTCCGCCGAATATATATACACTACCGTTCAAAAGTTTGGCCTCATTTAGAAATTACTTTTTGAAAGAAAAGCACATTTTTTTTCAATTTAGCTAACATTAAATGAATCAGAAATACACTCTATACATTGTTAATGTTGTAAATGACTATTCTAGCTGCAAACGTCTTGTTTTTATTGCAATATCTACATAGATGTATAGAGGCCAATTTCCAACAACCAACACTCCAGTGTTTTAATGGTACATTGTGTTTGCTAACTGTGTAAGAAGGCTAACGGATGTTTAGAAAACCCTAGAAAACCCTTGCACAAGTATGTTAGCCCAGCTGAAAACGGTTTGGCGGATTTGAGAAGCTATAAAATTGACCTTCCTTTGAGCTAGTTGAGAATCTGGAGCATTACATTTGTTTGTTCTATGAAACTCTCAAAATGGCCAGAAAAAGAGAACTTTCATGTGAAACTTGACAGTCTATTCTTGTTCTTAGAAATGAAGGCTATTCCATGCGAGAAGTTGCCAAGAAACTGAAGATTTCCTACAATGGTGTGTACTACTCCCTTCAGAGGAGAGCACAAACAGGCTCTAACCAGAGTAGAAAGAGAAGTGGGAGGTCCCACTGCACAACTGAGCAACAAGACAAGTACATTAGAGTCTCTAGTTTGAGAAATCGATGCCTCACAGCTCCTCAACTGGCAGCTTCATTAAATTGTATACGCAAAACGCCAGTGTCATAGTCTACAGTGAAGAGGCGACTCCGGGATGCTGGCCTTCAGGGCAAAGTGGCAAAGAAAAAGCCATATCTGAGACTGGCTAATAAAAGGAAAAGATTAATATGGGCAAAAGAACACAGACATTGGAGAGAAGAAGACTGTAAAAAAGCTTTATGGAGAGACGAATCAAAGTTTGAGGTGTTTGGATCACACAGAAGAACATTTGTGAGACGCAGAACAACTGAAAAGATGCTGGAAGAGTGCCTGATGCCATCTGTCAAGCATGGTGGAGGTAATGTGATGGTCTGGGGTTGCTTTGGTGCTGGTAAAGTGGGAAATTTGTACAAGGTAAATGGGATTTTGAATAAGGAAGGCTATCACTCCATTTTGCAATGCCATGCCATACCCTGTGGACAGCGCTTGATTGGAGCCAATTTCATCCTACAACAGGACATTGACCCAAAGCACACCTCCAAATTATGCATGAACTATTTAGGGAAGAAGCAGGCAGCTGGTATTCTATCTGTAATGGAGTGGCCAGCGCAGTCACCAGATCTCAACCCCATTGAGCTGTTGTGAGAGCAGCTTGACCGCATGGTACGCAAAAAGTGCCCATCAAGCCAATCCAACTTGTGGGAGGGGCTTCAGGAAGCATGGGAGGAAATTTCTCAAGATTACCTCAGCAAATTAACAGCTAGAATACCAAAGGTCTGCAATGCTGGAATTGCTGCAAAGGGAGCATTCTTTGACGAAAGCAAAGTTTGAAGGAGAAAATTATTCTTCCTAATAAAAATCATTTTTTCTAACCTTGTCAATGTCTGGACTATATTTTCTAATCATTTTGCAACTCATTTGATAAATTAAAGTATGAGTTTTCATGGAAAACACAAAATTGTCTGGGTGACCCCAAACTTTTGAACGGTAGTGTGTGTGTATATATATATATATATATATATATATATATATATATATATATATATATATATATATATATATATATATATATATATATATATATATATATATATACATTTGGAGGGGGGGGCAATTAGAACTTCTGCTATGGGGCCCCATGATTTCTATGTACGCCCCTGAATGGAAGACAACATTCAAACAGGGGCATTGGCAGTGGTAGTGACATTCTGAGTCAGGGCAAATTTCGAGGCAAGCAGAGGGCAAGGAGCTCAGGACAATTCCCACAATGAAACATCAGTCAGCTAAGTCATGGATAGTGCTGATGACTGGAAACTAGATTGAGGTGTTAAGGAGGTGATATTATCACACGTGGAGGGTGGTCGATTCGGCATTAAAAATCTTCTGGTGCAAGATCTGCTTTTTCTGTGGTAAGCTCTGGAGCCGGTGATGTCACGACTGATGTTTCTTGGAGGCTCAACAGTCCCTTAAAATTCTGGTTGTGGTTGTGGTTGTGATGGTGGCAAGTCCTATGGGCCGACATCTCAGATTTAGGAATTCTTTTCCATGTTGCCGGAGGCAGAGCCGCCATCATTACTGCCCATACTGGCATATGGGGCCCAGTGACCAGAAGCAAGGCCCCTTTCTTTTTGCTTCAGCTCATTGGGCCTCAGGGGCAGGATCATGTTGGTTCAGTAACTGAGTGTGCTTCATTGGACGCACATTCAGTTAAAATCTATTGCCATGCGGGAAATCGTTGGATTCCCGCATGGCAATAGTTCACAGCTGCCAGCCAATCACAGGCCTGCAACTGATGTCGGCGCACACGTCGCCGGCATATGACATCACCGATATGCGCCAGCATGTCCGTGCCTCAAATGGATTAGGGAGATGACGTTGCTGGACTGCAGCCAGGTAAGGAGAAACTTTTTTTTTACTGAAAGCCACAAAAAAGGATGGAGAGTGACACATGGGGCAGGATGGGAGGTCATATGGGGCAGAATGTAGACACATGGAGGCAGAATGGAAACAGGGGGCAGAATGGAGACATGGGGGCAGAATGGAGACACATGGGGGCAGAATGGAGACACAATGGGCAGAATGGAGACACATGGGGAAAAATGGAGACATGGGGGAAAAATGGAGACATGGTGGCAGAATGGAGACACGTGGGAGTAGAATGGAGACGCATGAGGAGAGAATGGACATGTGGGGGCAGAATAGAGACACGTGGGGGCAGATTGGACACATGGGGGCAGAATGGTGACACGTGGGGCAGAATGGAGACACATGAGGCAGAATGGAGACACATGGGGCAGAATGGAGACACATGGGGCAGAATGGAGGCACGTGGGGGCAGAATGGAGACACATGGGGGCAGAATGGAGACACATGATGGGTCAGTATGGCGAAACATGGGGGCAGGATGGGAGAACATACCGTATGAGGCCAGGAATGAGACACTAGGGGCCAGGAATGAGACACAAGGGGCCAGGAATGAGACACAAGGGGTCAGGAGTGAGACACAAGGGGGCCAGGATGTGGGACTTTATCACTGTAGGGGGTAATTTAGGGATATTATTACTGCTGTAATGGGTTTTATTTTTTAGGACACTGTTTTGAGTGGGGGGGGTCCTATTATTGTGCAGGGGGGCACAATGTCGTTTTTTTTTTCTTCATCTGGTCTGGTGTATAACTTGGGGAATGTGCTCTGGAAGCGGTACTCTAGATAACTGTGTTATTTTCTGCAGAAATGAGTCCTGGCTCAGAGAAGTGATGGTGGTATGCGATGGATGAAGAAGAAAAGCAAAGATGAAGGACTTCAACTATAGACATCACTGGTGAGTGAGTGTGTTACCTGTACACTTACACTATGTACTATGTATAAAGCTTCTGTGTATAATATCACTTGTGATCCCTGTATTACCTGTACGCTGACACTATATACAGAGCTCCTGTGTTTAATGTCACTGGTGAGTCACTATATTACCTGTACACTATACACTATATACAGAGCTCCTATGTATATTGTCACTGGTTGAGTCACTGTATTACCTGTACACTATATACAGAGCTCCTATGTATAAAATCACTGGTGAGACAGTATGTTAGCTGTACACTGGCACTATATACTGTATACCAGGGGTCTCAAACACGCGGCCCGCGGGCCGCATGCGGCCCCTGAGGCTGCTTTGTGCGGCCCGCAGGCACAGACCCCTTGACGATCCCGACCTGGTCCAGGAGGAGCCGCCGACAGCAGCGCTGAATTGCCACACAGAGACTGTTTCCCAGCACTGCATTTCCAATGCCAGCCGCTGGCCAATCAGAGGCCAGCAGCTGATATCTGCGTGTCAGCGCAGCGAGTATGACGTCATTGCCATATGCAGATGTCAGCTGCTGGCCTCTGATTGGCCGGCGGCTGACATTGAAAATGCTGTGCTGGGAGACAGTCTCTGTGCGGCAATGCAGCGCTGCTGTCGGCGGCTCCTGGACCAGGTCGGGATCGTCAAGGGGTCGGACTCTGTGGTGCCTGCGGGCCACATCTGCAGGAAGGCCGCCGAGGGAACGGAGGACAGGTGAGAATCATCTTTTTTTTTTTCTATTTTATGTGTGTGAAGAACAGCACAGGGGGCACAGAGCCACAACATGGGGACCGGGATGGGGCACAGAGCCACAAGAGGGGACCTGGATGGGGCACATAGCCACAAGAGGGGACCTGGATGGGGCACATAGCCACAGGATGGGGACCTGGATGGGGCACAGAGCCTCAAGATGTGGACCTGGATGGGGCACATAGCCTCAAGATGTGGACCTGGATGGGGCACATAGCCACAAGATGGGGACCTGGATGGGGCACAGAGCCACAAGATGGGGACCAGAGCCACAACATGGGGACCTGGATGGGGCACATAGCCACAAGATGGGGACCTGGATGGGGCACATAGCCACAAGATGGGGACCTGGATGGGGCACATAGCCACAAGATGGGGACCTGGATGGGGCACATTGCCACAGGATGGGGACCTGGATGGGGAACATAGCCCCAAGATGGGGACCTGGATGAGGCACATTAGTACAAGATGGGCGCCAGGATGGGGAACGTTGCCACAGGATGGGGACCTGGATGGGGCACATAGCCACAGGATGGGGACCTGGATGGGGCACATTAGTACAAGATGGGGACTTGGATGGGGCACAGAGCCACAAGATGGGGACCTGGATGGGGAACATTGCCACAGGATGGGGACCTGGATGGGGCACATAGCCCCAAGATGGGGACCTGGATGAGGCACATTAGTACAAGATGGGCGCCAGGATGGGGAACGTTGCCACAGGATGGGGACCTGGATGGGGCACATAGCCACAGGATGGGGACCTGGATGGGGCACATTAGTACAAGATGGGGACTTGGATGGGGAACATTACTACAAGATGTTTTCCATTATTACTATATGATGCTAATTGTAAGACAATATTACTGTATGTGGCCAATTGGGGGAAATAAAATTGTAAAAAAAATAAAATAAAGCATGAAAAAATATTGGGCACTAAAAATGCTGTTTTATATGTAAACTAAAGTAAACACAAAAAAGTGCACGTTTATTATCGCCACATCCATAACGACCCAAGCCATAAAAAAATAAACACGGCAAAAATGTTCAAAAGGTGTATACAAAAAAAATGGCATCACTAAAATTGTCACATTGAACAAAGAATGCGGCCCCCCAAATTCAAATTTTTTCCATGTGCGGTCCATATACCCAGCCGAGTTTGAGACCCCTGCTGTATACTATGTACAGAGGTCCAGTGTATAATGGCAATGGTGAGTCCCTGTATTACCTGTACACTGACACTATATACAGAGCTCCTGTGTATAATATCACTGGTGAGTCAGTGTGTTACCTGTACACTGATACTATACACTGTATACTATGTACAGATTTCCTGTGTATAATGGCACAAATGGTAATATTAGTATTGTGGGCTTTTTATTAATGATCAGTATTGTAGTATTCGGTCAGTATGTGGGGGTAATTTATGAACTGGTCATGGTGTGGCGGTATTTGTTCCTTGTATGTGGTATTAGTTGGTCACTATTTGGCGGTTATATGTGGTCTGGTCATGGTGTGGCAGTATTTCTCCCTTGTATGTTGTATTATTCAATCACTATGTGGTGGTAATATGTAGTCTGGCCATGGTGTGACGGTATTTGTCCCTTGTATGTGGTATTATTGGACATTTTCAAAAATGTATGTGACATATTCCCTTGAAAAATATGCAGTGGTGTGAAAAAGTGTTTGCGCCCTTCCTGATTTCTTATTCTTTTGCATGATTGTCACACTTAAATGTTTCAGATCACAAAACAAATTTAAATATTAGACAAAGATAACACAAGTAACCACAAAATGCAGTTTTTAATAAAGATTTTTATTATTAAGAGAAAAAGAAATGCAAACCTACAGGACCCTGTGTGAAAAAGTGATTGCCCCCTAAATTTAATAACTGGTTGGGCCACATTTAGCAGCAACAACTGCAATCAAGCATTTGCGATAACTGGCAATGAGTCTTTTACAACGCTCTGGAGGAATTTTGGCTCACTTATCTTTGCAGAATTGTTGTAATTCAGCCACATTGGAGGGTTTCCGAGCATGAACCACCTTTTTAAGGCCACGCCACAGGATCTCAATCAGATTAAGGTTAGGACTTTGACAAGGCCGCTGCAAATCTTAATTTTGTTTTTCTTAAGCCATTCAGAAGTGGACTTGCTGGTGTGTTTTGAATCATTATCCTGCTGTATAGCCTAAGTGGGCTTCAGCTTCAGGTCATGAACAGATGGCCGGACATTCTCCTTTAGGATTTTTTGGTAGACAGCATAATTTATGGTTCAGCAAGTCTTCCAGGTCCTGAAGCAGCAAAGCAGCTCCAGAGCAGCACACTACCACCAACATATTTTACTGTTGGCATGATGTACCTTTTCTGAAATGCTGTGTTACGTCAATGCCAGATATAATGGGACATACACCTTTCAAAAAGTTAAACTTTTGTCTCGTCAGTCCACAGAGTATTGTCCCAAAAGTCTTGGCGATCATCAAGATGTTTTCTGGCATATCTAAGGTGAGCCTTTATTTTCTATTTCGTTTGGTTTTCATTTTGGAACTCTGCCATGCATGTCATTTTTGCCCAGTCTTTTTCTTATGGTGGAGTCATGAACACTGACCTTAACTGAGGCAAGTAAGGCTTGCAGTTCTTTGGATGTTGTTGTGGGGTCTTTGTATCCTCTTGGATTAGTCGTAGCTATGGTCATGTGGTAATTTTGGTTGGCCGGTCATTCCTAGGAAGGTTCAACACTGTTCCATGTTTTCGCCATTTGTGGATTATGACTCTCACTGGGGTTCGTTGGAGCCCCAAAGCTTTAGAAATGGCTTTATTACTTTTTCCAGACTGATAGATCTTTGCTTCTTATTTGTTCCTGAATTTCTTTGAATCGCAGCATGATGTCTAGCTTTTGAAGATCTTTTGGTCTACTTCACTTTGTCAGGAAGGTCCTATTTAAGTGATTTCTTGATTGAGAACAGGTGTGGCAGTAATAAGACCTGTCTATGACTCGGGAAATTGAACTCCGCTTCCCAAAGATGTTATAAGCCACAGTTAATTTATGTTTTATGGGGCAATCATTTTTTTTACACTGGGCCCTGTGGGATTGGACTTCTTTTTCTCTTAATAAAAGAGACCTTCATTAAAAAATTGCATTTTGTGTTTACTTGTGTTATCTTTGCCTAATATTTAAGTTTTTTTTTTTTTTTCAACATAATTTTTATTTCAGTTTTCATGACACAAACACATAACATAAATCAAATCTGGTACATAGAGAGGTAAGGGTGCCCATACACAAACTGAGCCTATAACAACTCTTTTCACATATTTAATTGGTATAACAGATATATCTCTATTCACAGATCAAAATCAAAGCTTGAATTCTTCAAAATCTAACTAATAATTGAGTACATAAAAAAAAAAGAATTAGTTGACAGTTTGTCTTATATCTCATTGAAGCCATCATGGATAATTAATGCATTTATATCTATGGCAGAAGTCCTGGTCCATTGATTGTTCTCCTCACCTTTCTCTTCTCCATTTTAAGTTAAACGAAGTGGACCTAAGTTATTTTTGAGATCTTCTAGTATATACCATGCTGTAGATGTAAAGGGTTCTACCATTTTCCTTTTGTCCTTTATTGAACAGCAATTTATAATAAACTGTTTCTATTTTATAAGATATTTGCCTGCTTGCTTCTCTTTATTACACAGGGCATCTTGTTGTTCTACCTCCATATAATGCTTCATTTGTGCTATTAGTTCCGTAATGGGGGGGATATTGGGATTTAGCCAATGCTTTAGGAGCTGTGTTTTCGTCAATATAAGCCAGGTATGTAGTAACTTGGGGGGACTCCCTATTAATTTGCTAGGGTTGTTTATGTTAGTCCAAAAATGTAGCAGGGCTAGACAAGGAGAAAGGACATATCCTGGTCCCCATGTGTTGTTAATCATGTCCTACCTGGTCCCAATAGGAAACCGATGCAGGGCAGGACCAAAGGCCTTGTAGGAGGTCAGAGTGTAGATATTGGCATTTGGGACACGCAGTTAGTCTATTAGAAAGTGGGTCTTTTTTTGGTAGATTAAAGGCGTATATCGACCATGCATGAATTTGAACTTTCTCTTCAAGATTCATTTATAACATGTTTCCTGAATAACCTCCAACCCGTTCTAATCTTCTCAGGGATATCTACATCATCAAATTGTTGTTTCCAGTACTTAATAAATTTGTTTTATGATCTGAAACATTTAAGTGTCACAATCATGCAAAAGAATAAGAAATCGGGAAGGGGGCAAAAACTTTTTCACACCACTGTACCTAAAAAGAGTATTGGGAATTTTAAGAAATTTTTAATAGGTTAGAGTAGAGTAGGGCCCTGCCAAAAGAGATATGGTGCAGAAGTGGAGTTTTTCCAAGAGTGGGCGGTGGGACTGTGGAAGGTTCAATGGGTGGAGGCAAAGCTGGGGTGAAGCCTGGGCGGAGTCTCAGGGGGGCCCGAAACTTTTGCCAGTATGGGGCCCTGAAATTCCTGGCGGCAGCCCTGGCCGGAGGACCAATATATTTTAGTGTGTAGGCTTAGAGATTGGAACATAAACCGTGTACATCTAGCCACAGATAGACTAGGAACTACGTATCTCTGTCAGCACATGAAACACCTGCTTATGTGGGAAAGCAAATGGAACGGTAAGATGAGCAAGACTCAAGCTGCCCTCCATCTTCTTCTCCTTGTGTTCGTCTTTCTGGTATCTAGTCTCCATTCAAAGCTAGTGCCTCTAACTAGTCGTTGTCATCAGTCGCATCATCATTTTAATCTACTGCTTCAATCATCATAATCTTGTGCATTCAGCCTCAAAGGCAGATACTTAGTCACCATTATTTATTGAATTGAGCCAACTCTGCTTTATAGTTTTATATGGCAGAGACTGTGGTTCGCTCCTCGGAATTAATGTACTGCAAGTTGCAGACCAGCTTCGACAGCAGCCATTATGGCCAGAAACTTTATAGGTATTTTTTGACCGGTTGAGTCAATGTTTTGCAGGACCTAAAGCAGGTTCATTGTTTACTGGCGGTACCTTCATACCAGGCATTGCTTATGCCCTTCCTCCACATTTTCCTCCATGGACATCTCAATGTCCCTACCAGCAATAGACCATAACATTTTATCAAGCAGAATGACTCCTAGTCAACAACAACCAGGCAAGCTAGTAAGCAACAATGCCAGAAACATTATTGCTGCAATACAATTAGGCAAAGTTACATCGCTTGCTTGCATCAATTTCTACAATATTTTTTAGAAAAATAGACCTACTTGGAACAAGGTTGTGCTCATTATTAGAAGAGTATGTGAGCACTTCATCCATGTCAGGATTCACCGATGGAACTCACAATTGTGTATGTGTATGAGAAATATCAGGCAGTGAGGTGATGGATTATATTATTGAACATAAAAACTGGAGTTTGTGTTACTGTTAGAACCCTCCTGTTAGTTTTTTCCATCTTGTGTTTTGCGGTCACGTGACCATCTGCCTTTATATTCCAGCTCCGCCCTCTTGGCTGTGCTGGACTTCAGTGTTTGACTGTTTCTCTAGCCAGGTGCTTCTGTGCCTTTCTCTGTCAGTTCGTTTTGTCCTTCTGGGACCTCTAGTACTTTTTTGTCTGTTTGTCTTTTTGTGTTCTGCAACAACTTCTCTGTTTAGGAGGTGTCCCATTTTTGTCCCAGTCCTTAGTTCTTTTAGGGACCCCTAAATCGTAGGGATTCAGCTTAGTTTTATTGTAGGGACAGTTTTCCCTTATATTTCCTTAGTACATGTTGCAGATCATAACAGTAAGTCCAGCCCAAAAAAAACAAAAGGAAAGAAATTCGGGGATCAGTATGGTTTCCGTCCAGGATTTGGCTCAACGCCTGCAGGGATTGTCTCTGGAGGTAGCCAAGTTCCAGCAACACGTGAGTAGTAGTGTTGAGCGAACATGCTCGACACTGCTCGGTACTCACCCGAGCATCACGCTACTCGGGATGTTCAGCGAGCACCGAGCTTTTCCCGGTTACTCGGGCGGGAGCTCGGGTCTCCGCCCTGCATGTTTGGCGCTCTTTACAGAGCCAATGAACATGCAGGGATTGCCAGCCAGTCACTGTAATGCTGCAGCCATGTTGGTTGTGGGCATTACAGTGATTGGCTGGCCGCACAGCGTCACCTCGAGTATTTAAAACCGGGCGCCGCCATCTTGGACACAGTCGCTCCGGATTAGACAGTGTAGGGACAGCGCTGCTGATTTAGGGAGAGATATAAACTGCGAAATAGTTAGTGTAGGGTCTGTAAAGGCTGCCAGAACAAACAAACAGTCCTTTTAAGGACTAATATCCATCCCAGATACCAGGCAGGCAGGCTGTATAGGAGACACAGTGGTTATACCAGCAAACGCTGCATTACAGTCCTGTGTGCTCCTGTTGCTGAAATTGCTGGATTTAGCACCAGGTGTCGGGGGCCAGGAAAAATCCTTTTTTTTTATCTAAATCCTCCTTTTTTTTTCCTCCTTCACACTGTACAAATACCCGTCTTATTAACCTTTTGGTGTCCCCCCCCCCCCCCCCCCCCAAAAAAAAGTAGTGTCTCTGATTTTTCAGACACAAATATAACTGTTGACAATAGTCTGGTGTAGCCTAGAGAAACAGAAGTGTTGTTTTGCACTTCCACGGTTCAAACCTCTGTATTATCCATTTTGGGCCATTTGTATCTAAAAAAAAAAACAGTTTGAGTGTGTCGCTCACTGTTAAGCCGCAAATATCTCTATTTAAAAAAGTGTGGTATACCCCAGTAAAAAAAATTTCCGTAAAGAAAAACAGTAGTGTCTCCTGACTGTTGTGACACAAAAATATATCTGTTGAAAATAGTCTTGTGTAGGCCCGACATCCCAGTGTGGTTTCGCAGTTCCACGAGTCAAATCACTGTACTATCCAGTTTTGGGCCTTTGGTATCTAAAAAAAAAAGCAGTTTGAGTGTGTCGCTCACTGTTCAGCCGCAAATATCTCTATTTAAAAAAGTGTGGTATACCCCAGTAAACAATAACTGTGGTTTTGCCATCCCACGGTAAAAAATCTCTATTATTCAGCTTTTGGTATTTTTTTCCGTAAAGAAAAACAGTAGTGTCTCCTGACTGTTGTGACACAAAAATATATCTGTTGAAAATAGTCTTGTGTAGGCCCGACATCCCAGTGTGGTTTCGCAGTTCCACGGGTCAAATCGCTGTACTATCCAGTTTTGGGCCTTTGGTATCTAAAAAAAAAAGCAGTTTGAGTGTGTCGCTCACTGTTCAGCCGCAAATATCTCTATTTAAAAAAGTGTGGTATACCCCAGTAAACAATAACTGTGGTTTTGCCATCCCACGGTAAAAAATCTCTATTATTCAGCTTTTGGTAGTTTTTTCCGTAAAGAAAAACAGTAGTGTCTCCTGACTGTTGTGACGCAAAAATATATCTGTTGAAAATAGTCTTGTGTAGGCCCGACATCCCAGTGTGGTTTCGCAGTTCCATGGGTCAAATCGCTGTACTATCCAGTTTTGGGCCTTTGGTATCTAAAAAAAAAAGCAGTTTGAGTGTGTCGCTCGCTGTTCAGCCGCAAATATCTCTATTTAAAAAAGTGTGGTATACACCAGTAAACAATAACTGTGGTTTTCCTCTTCCACTGTTCTAATCTACTCTTTATTACCCTTTTTCCATTGATAGTGCAAGTGTAAGCTATTTTACTTCATTTACAATGGGCAAGGCGCGTGGCAAGGGACGTGGAAGTGGACGTTCTGGTGATGGTTCGTGCAGAGGACGGGGCCGTGGCCAAGGTGAAAATGTGCCACAACCAACAGCCACATCTTCTCGCTCCCACTTATTTACCGAACTACTAGGGAAGCACAGAACAACACCAGTATTGAGAACTGATCAGTGTGAACAGGTTATTAATTGGATAGCAGATAATACTTCCAGTTACCTGGGCACCACCACCTCCGGTCTGTCTTTCACACGGTCAACTCTTAGTAGCCGTGAGTCTCGACCGCATACTCCTCCTCACCCTGATGCTCCTTCCTCCCACCATGCCGAGTGTCGTCAGACAGCAAGTGATCCCACACTTGGACACTCTGAAGAGCTGTTCACCGGTCCATTTCCATATTTGGGCCCCTCGCCTGATACGCTTGAAGTGGTGGAAGAGGAGATCCCATGTTGCGATGCCCAAATATTTGAACAGCCACGGCCACAGGAAGTCGACGTTGGCAATCTATCACAAGAGGTGGACGATGACGAGACACAATTGCCAGGAAGTGAGGAGGAGGATCGTGGTGCGCAAGTGGAAGAGGAGGAGGTGGTGGATTATCTAGAAACTGACCCAACATGGAAGGAGGACATGCAGAGTGAGGCCAGCAGCACACAGGGGGAGGGAGGCAGAGTACCCCAACAGGCAAGAAGAAGCAGTGTGGTGGCCGCAGACAGAAGGCAGGCAACCATTCCCCGTAACACCAACACGAGGGACGTTGCCAGTACAAGCGGTAGGTCTTCCAGAGTCTGGAATTTTTTTAAAGACTCTGCTGATAACCCCAAAAAGGCCATATGTTCCACCTGCCATGCCAGCATCAGCAGGGGTGACAAAACTACCAGCCTGACCACCACCAGCATGATCAGGCACGTGGCAGCAAAGCACCCGACTTTGTGGGGCGAAACCCAGGGTCCACGACCAGTGTCAGCGGGTATCACCACTGCTTCTTCCACTGTTGTGTGTGCAATAGAACCCCCTGTTGTGTGTGCAAGGCAATCCCCTGTCCATACTGCATGTAAAGATGCCCCCTCCTCTCAGTCTTCACTTGTAATGGCAGTTTCTCAAGAAACAGCATCAACGTCCACGTCCACGTCCCACCGCAGCATTCAATTGTCCATATCCCAGACCTTTGAACGAAAGCACAAATTCGCAGCTAACGCCCCACAGGCCACAGTCCTAAATTCGCACATTTCACGACTGCTTGCGTTGGAAATGCTGCCTTTTAGGCTGGTGGAGACGGAATCCTTCCGCAATCTTATGGCGGTGGCCGTCCCTCGGTACTCGGTCCCCAGCCGACACTATTTTGCCCGGTGCGCCATCCCCGCTCTACACAAGCACGTGTCCCAAAGCATCTGCCGTGCCCTCAACAACGCAGTTACTGGGAGAGTCCACCTGACAACGGACACGTGGACAAGTGCTTGTGGCCAGGGACGGTACATCTCTCAGACGGCACACTGGGTAAACATAGTGGAAGCCGGGTCCCAGTCAGACCTTGGGACGGAACACATCCTCCCCACACCGAGGATTGCAGGCCCTATGTCAGTCAGAGTTGCCCCCACAGTGTACAGCTCCTGCGCATCCTCCTCCTCCTCCTCCTCATGTTCAGCCTCCATCTCAGATATCACCACATCAGTTACAAGCTGGAAGCATTGCAGTACTGACTCCGCCAAGCGGCAACAGGCTGTGCTGAAACTCATAAGCTTAAGTGATAAACCTCACACTGCTTGTGAGTTGTGGACAGCTGTGAAAGAGCAGGCAGATCTGTGGCTGAGACCGCTGAACCTACATCCCGGCATGGTCGTGTGTGACAATGGCCGTAACCTGGTGGCGGCTCTGAGGCAAGGTGAGATCACACACGTACCTTGCCTGGCTCATGTGCTTAACCTCGTGGTTCAGCGGTTTCTTAAATCGTACCCCGAGTTGCCAGATCTGCTCGTGAAAGTACGCCGCCTGTCAGCTCATTTTCGCAAGTCGGCTACAGCTTCCGCCGCCCTTGCTGTGTTGCAGCAGCATTTGCAGCTTCCGGCACACCGACTGATGTGTGATGTCCCCACACGTTGGAACTCTACCCTCCGCATGTTGCAAAGGATTTGTGAGCAGAAGAGAGCAGTTGTGGTGTACCAGCTGCAACAAGGCCGTCGATATTCAGGTCAGACTCCACACATAAGACCTCAGGAGTGGACCTGGATGTCTGACATATGTACCATCCTGACAAACTTTGAGGAGGCCACCAAGATGGTGAGTGGCGATGACGCCATCATTAGTGTCAGCATCCCACTTGTCTGTCTTTTGCAACGCTCTCTGCAGAGAGTTAAAGAGGAGGCATTGCAACCAGAGAATGATGAGATGGATCAAGAAGCCGTAGCGGGCGATTACACACAGCCCAGCCTCATCTCATCCCAACGTGCATTGGCGGACAATGAGGGAGAGGAGGAGGAAGAACAGGAGCTGCTATCATGCGTTGTAGACGCTAGTACTTGTACAAGTATCATACCGTCGGTTCAGCGTGGGTGGCCTGAGGACAGGGGGGAGGAGGAAGAGGAGGAGGGGGAGGAGAGCATGGTCAGTCGTCATCTTGGTGAGGACACGGAAATCTTGCCCGTTACCAGTCTGGCACGCATGGCTGACTTTGTTACGCTGCCTTAACTGTGACCCTCGCGTTGTCAAAATGTTGGGTGACAGTCATTACTGGTTGGTGACACTTGTAGACCCCCGCTACAAGGAGAACTTTCACTCTCTTATTCCTGAGGTGGAGAGGTCTATAAAAATGGGGCAGTACCAGAAGGCCCTTGCTGCAGAACTCTTAAAAAAATTCCCATCTGAACACGCTAGCGGCAGAGGTCACAGTTCGTTGCCCAACCAAGGCGTACAGGCGCGAGAGATGCAACTCCAATCCAGCAGAGGCAGGGGAACACTGTCAACGTTCTGGGACAGTTTTCTGACCCCCGCCCAGCTTACAGGCCCTGAGGCGCGGGGTACTCTCACAAGGAGTGGAAAGTTTCAAAAGATGGTGAGGGAGTACCTTTCCGACCGTACCAGCGTCCTCCGTGATTCCTCTGTGCCTTTTAATTATTGGGTATCCAAGCTGGACACTTGGAATGAACTGGCTCTGTACGCCTTGGAGGTCCTGGCCTGCCCTGCCGCTAGCGTGTTATCGGAGCGTGTTTTTAGTGCTGCTGGGGTAATTATAACTGATAAGCGCACTCGCCTGTCAACTGACAATGCTGACAAGCTGACCCTTATCAAAATGAACAAGGGCTGGATTGGGCCAGACTTCTCATCACCACCAAATGACAGCAGAGTAACATAAAGTCAAATCCACTGTGTTATTTCGGGAGGTGTATTCACATGCACCGCTTCACACCCACACATGGGTATACGCTTCCTCATTTCGGCTGTTTTATCTTCTTCAACTTATCCTCAGCCTCCACCACCACTATACCACCAGGGTGCCAGCATTGCAAGTTCTTCCGTCCTTATTTTTGCCAGCTTTTGCTTGCAAGGCATAAGCAAATACTATGGGACACCCACTCCCCAATAATGGGACTTATGTTTGTAATATGCTGTACTGCATGGCTCTTGTAAGGGGCATTGCAAGTTGCTCCATCCTAATTTTTGGCAGCTTTTGCTTGCAAGGCATAAGCAAATACTATGGGAGACCCACTCCCCAATAATGGGACTTATGTTTGTAATATGCTGTACGGCATGGCTCTTGTAAGGGGCATTGCAAGTTGCTCCGTCCTAATTTTTGGCAGCTTTTGCTTGCAAGGCATAAGCAAATACTATGGGACACCCACTCCCCAATAATGGGACTTATGTTTGTAATATGCTGTACTGCATGGCTCTTGTAAGGGGCATTGCAAGTTGCTCCGTCCTAATTTTTGGCAGCTTTTGCTTGGAAAGCATAAGCAAATACTATGGGAGACCCACTCCCCAATAATGGGACTTATGTTTGTAATATGCTGTACTGCATGGCTCTTGTAAGGGGCATTGCAAGTTGCTCCGTCCTAATTTTTGGCAGCTTTTGCTTGCAAGGCATAAGCAAATACTATGGGAGACCCACTCCCCAATAATGGGACTTAT
Source organism: Phyllobates terribilis (assembly GCF_046119375.1). Taxonomy (NCBI): domain Eukaryota; kingdom Metazoa; phylum Chordata; class Amphibia; order Anura; family Dendrobatidae; genus Phyllobates; species Phyllobates terribilis. The sequence continues at coordinate 96,206,581 of NW_027362767.1, read as the reverse complement.
GTTTGTAATATGCTGTACTGCATGGCTCTTGTAAGGGGCATTGCAAGTTGCTCCATCCTAATTTTTGGCAGCTTTTGCTTGCAAGGCATAAGCAAATACTATGGGACACCCACTCCCCAATAATGGGACTTATGTTTGTAATATGCTGTACTGCATGGCTCTTGTAAGGGGCATTGCAAGTTGCTCCATCCTAATTTTTGGCAGCTTTTGCTTGCAAGGCATAAGCAAATACTATGGGACACCCACTCCCCAATAATGGGACTTATGTTTGTAATATGCTGTACTGCATGGCTCTTGTAAGGGGCATTGCAAGTTGCTCCGTCCTAATTTTTGGCAGCTTTAACTTGGAAAGCATAAGCAAATACTATGGGAGACCCACTCCCCAATAATGGGACTTATGTTTGTAATATGCTGTACTGCATGGCTCTTGTAAGGGGCATTGCAAGTTGCTCCGTCCTAATTTTTGGCAGCTTTTGCTTGCAAGGCATAAGCAAATACTATGGGACACCCACTCCCCAATAATGGGACTTATGTTTGTAATATGCTGTACTGCATGGCTCTTGTAAGGGGCATTGCAAGTTGCTCCGTCCTAATTTTTGGCAGCTTTTGCTTGGAAAGCATAAGCAAATACTATGGGAGACCCACTCCCCAATAATGGGACTTATGTTTGTAATATGCTGTACTGCATGGCTCTTGTAAGGGGCATTGCAAGTTGCTCCGTCCTAATTTTTGGCAGCTTTTGCTTGCAAGGCATAAGCAAATACTATGGGAGACCCACTCCCCAATAATGGGACTTATGTTTGTAATATGCTGTACTGCATGGCTCTTGTAAGGGGCATTGCAAGTTGCTCCATCCTAATTTTTGGCAGCTTTTGCTTGCAAGGCATAAGCAAATACTATGGGACACCCACTCCCCAATAATGGGACTTATGTTTGTAATATGCTGTACTGCATGTGACGCGCCCCCTGGGCCGTGTGTACACGTGTGTGGGATACCCGGTGCCGTGTCTCTGGGGTCTGTAGTCTCCGTGGCGGTGACCCGGTCCCGTGGCTCAGGCTGGTCAAACCAGTGGCAGTCTTTCTTAGGTTTTGAGGTTAATTGTCCGACTGCGCCACCCGTGGATTGCGGTCAGGGAGTACCACCGCTGCGAGGCAGACCGCTGAGGCTGGTGTTGTGTGTGCAGCAGAGAATGGGATAACTCCCCACGGGAGGAGTATAGCCTCAGGGCAGTGAGTGTGGATGATGGGGGTGATGGTGCACGAGCGCAGCAGGAACGACTCAGAGTCTTTGCAGTGCAGTTCAGGGTCTTTACTGATGATTATAAGGTAGACCCTCCCGGGAGTACTGGCTAGCATAAGAGGCCTGGTCAGTCTGTGAGCAAGCAGGAGTTCCCCTGGCCAGGTGGAGTTGTAGGCCTCCCCGTCTGTCTGCACTCTTCCTGGCTACCTTGCTGTAAGCGGGTAGAAGTAGCCCACGTCCCTGAGTGTACCGTGTAGTGCTCACCCGTATGGCGGGTGACTTGGGGCCTTCTGTTAGCCTCCGCTCCACGACGGCGGTGCTGGTCCCTTGCTTGTGACTGAGCCTCCGGGCTTCTATGGCCAGAGGACCTGAAATCCCCTGCCGGCTGGTTTCTGCTGCTGGATATATAAGTCCTCACAGCTTCGGACTCCTGTGTCCTGTTCCTATTGTCTTCTGCCAGGGCGAGCTCTGCTCAGCTTCCAGCCCCTGGTCTTTAGCTCCTAACTCCTACAGAGCTCCTTGCTGTTACTTTCCCATGCTCTCACTCTGACTCTGACTGTTCTCTGTTCTCTGACTCACTCAACCCCGCCCCAGATCCAGTTTATGAGGGCAGAATTCTCCCCTCCCAGGACTGGGGCAGGAGGATGTTGCATGTTTAAGGGATCCTGACCAGGAAACCTCCCACTTGCTCTCCGACGTAATATTTCTATTACTGTGGTGACCAGACCCCTGGGGTGCCACACATGGCTCTTGTAAAGGGCATTGCAGTTCCTCATAATTTTTGGAAAGCCTTCCATTCACTGCTTAGGCCAACAGTGCACAGGAGACCCAGTTGCTATAAATGGAAAAAAAGGTTTAGTTAACGCCCTCTGACCTCCATGTCATTTCCAAGGGGCATTGGAGTGCCTCGAAATTTTTGGTAGGCATTGCACTCACTGTATGCCCTATAACTGTGTAGCCGAACCGCTCCTTTTGTTACAGAAACATATCCTACAAGACATATCTGGTTGACTGGCCTGATATTGATGTGAATGGTCCCTGTTCCTCCTGCTCTTTCTCCTTTGCCACTACCTCATCCATCATTTATCACCTGAAGCTTTGTTTTAACGGGAGTCATAGAACTTGGATAGTAGCAGGAAAACATCCAGCAATCCTCGGAGGAGGTAGGATATGCGCCAAAACACTGACCACCTCCGGCCTAGCCGCTACTACATACATGCGCTTGCATTACAACAAAACAAAGCAGATGCTAACTTCTATCATTCTCATCATGCTCCTCACCTTGGCACTCGCAACTCCCCTGATGGAGAAGCCAGGGCCCACCGGAGGAGTCTGATAGTCCGGTGGGCTCGGCCAATGCTGCCGTAAAGCAGGCCAGGCTAAGAAAAGTGTGGGAAAGGTTACCGGGACAAATAGGGGTGGCTGGGGACCGAGTATGGACACCCAGCCACCCCCTGGAGGCTGGGGAGCAAGCGGGGACACCCGGCCACCAGGCGGCTGGGGACTGAGTATGGATACCAGGCCGCCGACACAGCCATGGCGTGGTGGCCAGATTCCGCCTCCACATGCCTAAAAGGCCCAAATTTAAGTGCAAGCAAGCAGTATGATATTGCAGCCTGGGGGTGGGTGGGTGGCAGGCTGCATACTTGCGCTTGCATTGCAAGGAATGGGAGAGGTACAATTGAACACTGCCCTGGGACAAGGACTTGAATGGGGATAGTTGCAAGTCTGCAACGACAGGTGCAAGGTGGGAGGCATCTTCGCATGTGCCATGAACAGGGGTTTGGCATGCACACACTACAGCGGAATAGGCTCTCCTTCCCACTAAATGCACTGGGGAGGGCACAGGTAATGTTTTGGTATACGCGCTTAATCTTATGTATAAGGCACACCAGGACAAATAGGGGCGGCTGGGGACTGAGTATGGATACCTCACTGCCGAAGCAGCCATGAAGTAGTGGCCAGCTTCGGCCTCCTCCAAACTAAAAGGCCCCATTTCAAGTGCAAGCTAGCAGTATGGAATTGCAGTCTGGGGGTGGGTGGGTGGCAGGCTGCACACTTACACTTGCATTAAAAGAAAACATAGCAGATGCTAACTTCTGTCATCATCATCATCATGCTCCTCACCATGGCACTCTCAACTCCACCGATGGAGAAGTCAGGGCCGACCGGAGGAGTCTGGTTCTCTGGTGGGCTCGTCCAATGCTGCCTAAAGCAGGCCAGGCTAAGAAAAGTGTGTGGGGGGATGTTCCAAGGAGAAATAGGGGCGGCTGGGGACCGTTTATGGACACCCGGCTGCCCCCAGGCGGCTGGGGACCGTGTGTGGACACCCGGCCGCGGGGCGGCTGGGGACCGAGTATGGACACCCGGCCGCCGGGCGGCTGGGGACTGAGTATGGATTCCAGGCCGCCAACACAGCCATGACATGGTGGCCAGATTCTGCCTCCACATGCCTAAAAGGCCCAAGTTCAAGCAAGCAATCAGTATGGTATTGCAGCCTGGGGGTGGGTGGGTGGCAGGCTGCATACTTGCGCTTGTATTGCAAGGAATGGGGGAGGTACAATTGAACACTGCCCTGGGACTAGAACTTGCATGGGGATAGTTGCAAGTCTGCATCTTCTGATGCGGCAAGGATCACTTATGATGGGCACACTTTTAGACAGTGACCTGGGAGTCAGAGATGCTTCCAGGGGTCTTCCCCATGCTGTTCCCATGTCTTTTCAGCACTTTATGCATGTGTCACACAGCACATGGCCAGATAAGGTTGTAAAATGTTAAAATGACATTTCCCGGTGAATGCATTTGTCATAGTTGAAAGCAATACAAAAGTTCAAAAACGCATAAAAAATGCTACTTGTGAACATAGCCGAAGGTGTGGAGGAGTATTTTTGTTTTTGATCATTTATTTTAACTTATACACAAGTCTTTTCCCTGGAAAGGATGTTCCTTAACATATTTCACTGGAAAAAAGTTTCACTTTCGTTTTTGAACGTTTTATTGTGTGCCCGTAAAAGTGGCTTAATACCTCTGACCACGTTATTGACAGCAGTGACCTGGGGGTCAGAAATGCTTCTTGGGGCGATCCCCATGCTGTCCCCATGTCATTTGAGCACTGTCACTATCGTTTTGGGCACTTGTTAGGCTTTTAAAAGACAGACTGCCGGGGGTGCCACCGCAAAAATGCTCGAGTCTCCCATAGACTAACATTGGGCTCGTTGCTCGGGTCGAGCACCCGAGTATCACGGCGAGCTCGGCCCGAGCTTTGAGCACCCGAGCATTTTAGTGCTCGCTCAACATTAGTGAGTAGCTGTTCTGAAGTGCATTTTGTGGAACCAAAGGTAGGACTGCCTGATGCTTTTCATGGTAAACAGCAAGATTTTTTTTTCCTTTAAAAATGCTTGTTGTTATATTTTCGTTTGAGACCAAGGTCATCTGGGAATGAATCACAAAGCATTAATTTTATTATGTCTCTTTTGCGCAAAGAACCACAGGGGTGGGCCTTTTCTCTCCAACCTAATGATCCATGTTTAAGGTCTGTAGATGAATTTTTTTCTGCTATGGGGCTATTATATGACGATGCTGATCGAATCTCATCTGCTGAGGCAGAACTCAGGCGTTTGAATCAGGGGTCAGGTGATGTTGAAAATTATTGCGCACACTTTAGAAGATGGGCCTCAGAAGTTAAATGGAATGATCCAGCTCTGAAATGTCTATTTCTTGCTGGTCTGAGTGAAAGGGTTAAGGATTTGCTAAGTGCATTCCCCGCACCTGAGACTCTGCAGGATGTCATGAAATTAGCTGTTCGTGTGGATAGGAGACTGAGATTTAGACAGAATGAGGTAAAGACTCCTGTAAAGCCAGGTCCTAGTCCCCAGAAAATCTGCTCTGATGGCGGAGAACCGATGGAGGTTTGGGCGAAGTCACTCTCCTCTCAGGAAAGAGACCGGAGGTTCGCCGAGGGATTGTGTCTTTATTGTGGTAAAGCTGACCATTTGATTAAGCATTGTGAGCTTCGTTTAAGTAAAGAAAAAAAAAGGTCAGTTACGCCCGTATAGCTTATTTACGCACTGCAGGAGTATTTCTTTCTGGGAGTACTACTTTGCAGGAAAATTTGATTGAATTTCAGGTATTTGTGGATTGTGGTTCAACACTTAATGTGATTGACAAAGGGTTTTTGGAAAACCTTAAATTGAAATCCAAACCTTTGTCATCACCTATTTCTGTGATTGCAATTGATAACACTCCCTTGAAATGTATTACTCACAACGTTGCTGCATTTCCCCTCACTATCAATGGAGTTCACCAAGAAATTTTGGATTTGGTTGTATTAGATAATTTACTCTCTCCAGTCGTTCTAGGATTGCCTTGGTTAAAACTGCACAATCCTTTGCTGGACTGGTCTACTAATGTGGTTAAGTCTTGGAGTCCGAAGTGCTATGATAAATGTTGTAATGGTCGCATTTCGGCTGTGGAAAAAGGGAAATTACCTGTACCTATTCAAGATTTTTGGAGGGTTTTTTCAGAGGAGTCGCAAGTTTTACCTCCTTATAGGGACTATGATTGCGCCATTGAGTTTGTTCCTGGAGCTACTCCTCCCAAGAGTCGCTTGTTTAATCTGACTATCCCTGAAAGAAAGGCCTTGGAGGAGTACATACAGACTGCTGCTGGTCACATTAGACCTTCTAAGTCGCCTGTGGCAGTTGGATTTTTCTTTGTTAAAAAAAAAGGACAGGGGTTTACGTCCATGTCTGGATTTTCGTGAAATTAATAAGATTACCATACGCAATTCCTACCCATTGCCGTTAATTACTGACTTGTTTAACCAGTTGGTGGGGGCCAAGTGGTTCTCTAAAATTGATCTCCGGGGGGCATACAATTTGTTACGAGTGAAGGAGGGTGATGAATGGAAAACTGCTTTTAACACTCCGGTAGGTCATTTTGAGAATCTGGTGATGCCTTTTGGTCTTACCAATGCACCTACATTTTTTCAAAACCTTATTAACAACGTCCTGAGACCTTTGATTGGTAAGAATGTGGTTGTGTATTTGGATGACATTTTGATTTATTCACCAGATCAAGAGTCCCATTGGCAGAGTGTACGTGAAGTCTTGCAGTTATTGAGTGATAATTCACTCTTTGCTAAGCTGGAGAAATGTGAGTTTGCTGTGCAAAAAATTAGTTTTTTGGGCTACATTGTCTCCAGTGAGGGCTTTGAGATGGACCCTGTGAAGGTTCAGGCTGTGCAGGAATGGCCTAGGCCTATTGGTTTGAAATCTATACAGAGATTTTTGGGTTTTGCCAATTATTACAGGAAATTCATTAAGAATTTTTCTATAATTGTTAAGCCTCTGACCGATCTCACCAGGAAAGGTGCGAATACAGCCCAGTGGACTACTGAGGCCATTGAAGCGTTTGAATATCTCAAAGAGAGGTTCAGTTCTGCCCCTATCCTTATGCAGCCTGAGGAGACCAAGCCTTTTTTGGTCGAGGTTGATGCTTCATCGGTGGGGGTCGGAGCAGTTTTGTCTCAGGAGAACAAGTATGGAGTACATATGTCAGGTTTCAGGCTGTTGCTGGATTCGAAATGGGTCCAGAACCTTCTGTGGTCTCCCATTCCAGTCCAGCCAGGGCTGATGCTGCTCAGCATTGTCATCAGCCCCAACACCTAGCTGGTCCACGAGATGTACAGATTGTCTCTTGGGTATTTGTGCCTAGCTATGTTAAGCATAGGTTGCGGAGGGAGACAGGGCTGTTGGAGTCTAAGTCCAGGATTCGCCGCACTGAGCATGCCCGTGACCTAGCGGACCGTGATTGGTGGTTTGGAAACCACCTGACCCGGTGACCTGGCACCGCCTGATTGGTCCACTGGTGGCGTCACCAATGGTGCGATGGTGGGCAGGGCTTAGTCTTTAAAAGGCCCGCCCACAAACATGGCAGTGCGCTCTGATCTTTGAGCAAGTGATGCTGTTGTGTGGACGTTTGTGTTCCACGTAGTTTACATAGGCAGGTGTAGTGGAAATAGGCAGGCTAGTGGAAATAGGCAGGTAGCTTTGTCTTGCAGTCTGGCTCTGCCAAAGGGGTCGCCTAACACCCCGAGCAGCCTGCAGACTTCGTATCCACGGCTATCGCCTGTCAGCCACATGGAGTAGTATCCTTCAGTCCGGTAGCATGCCGGCTGGAGGCACATGTACCCATCGGCGTAGTCACACACGCATCCTAGCGCCGCCAGTGTAGTCCCTGTGCAGTAACAGGACTACAGATAGTTTTTCACCGCACATCTCTCGTGCTGCTAACGGAGACAGTGCGAATTGCTATACCCGTTCCAGCGTGCAGTAACACGGAAGGGTTTATCATTTAAGTTGGTTGCTTTCCTTTTCACCCGGAAAGTGTTCGGCAGCAGTCCACCAGGCAGCATTGCGGACCCCGGGGTTGGATGTGTTCCATTATAATAAAGTTGTCTGCAACCGTCCTCCTAACAGTATCAGAGCGCCAGGGTCTTGCCGAACATGGCCGACAACCAGCAGCTGCTGATCTATATACAGCAAATTGAGGCCAGACTTAAGTCTCTGGAACAAGCTGTCCCGGTCGCTGATATCACTGCAGTAGCTACCCAGGCGGCTTCTCTAGCAGCCAATATTATTAATTCGGCTGCGGTGAATACTACAACCACTGCAAGTGCCCCATTACCCCGTTTTGCTCTCCCGGAGAAATTTTCTGGGGAAAGTAAATTTTGCAGGGGTTTTATTAATTTATGCTCCATTCACTTGGAGATGATGGAGGCACGGTTCCCCTCCGAAAGAGCCAAAGTGGGTTATGTCATCTCATTACTCTCCCACAGGGCTCTGGAGTGGGCTACTCCTCTATGGGAGCGGAATGATCCTGTTGTAGCAAATGCGGGTCTTTTCCTTAAGACCCTAAAAAGCATATTCCTAGGCCCTCAGGTCACGCATGATACGGCTCTTAAGCTTCTTGCGTTGATCCAGGGTTCGGCCACTGCCAGCCACTATGCCATCCAGTTTAGGACCCTAGCGGCTGAACTGGATTGGTCTGAGCGGTCGCTTATCCCAGTGTTCTGGAGGGGTCTGGCTGGGCATATTAAAAATGCTCTATCTACCAGAGAGATTCCAACCTCCCTGGAGGAGTTAATATCTCTCGCTAACCGAATTGATTTGCGTCATGCAGAACACAAGTTAGAGCTGGAGGTCGCCAGACCTCAGTATCGGTTGGCACCATCCTTCTCTAGACCCATTTCCAAACCCGAGACTCCCGACCCGGAGCCTGGGGCTATGGATATATCCCGAACTGAGTCTAGCTCTTCTCGTTCCCGACTTGCACATCTCTTGGAGTCCCCCGTTAATAAGGGTTCCAAGCAGTGGGTAAACGAGTGTGTCTAACCACCGTTGGAGGAGGTGTGTTAGATTCTGGGGCTTCTTCCTCCAAATTATTGTATAAGGTGACATTGTCCTTCGGAGCAACCGCGGTTACTGCCAAGGCGTGGGTGGATTCTGGCGCTGATGGCAATTTTTTGTCATCTACGTTTGCCCAGAGGCATGCCATTCCTACAGAGTTACTGTCAAGACCAATGAATATCAGGGTAGTCAACGGTTGACTCCTGGATACGCAAATCACCCACCAGTCGATTCCCCTCACCATGTCATTTCCTCAGGGTCACGGGGAGGTTATCTCCTTTCTTATTATTCCCAGTGGATTAGATGAGGCGTTATTGGGTCTTCCATGGTTACGTTGTCACACTCCACACATTGACTGGAATACGGGGAGAATTTCTTCCTGGAGTGAGAATTGTGTGTCTCAGTGTATGGTGGATACAGTCACCCGGAGGGTAATCTCTGACCCTTCTACCGATGTGACCCCCGGCACAGATTCTCTGTCTGTCCCCGAGACTCAGGTCTTGTCAGATTTTGTCAAAAACAACCAGGTTCCTTCAGGGAGGACGTTTGTTCCCCCTAATCTACAAAATGAGGTGCTCTCCTGGGCTCATGCCCCTAAGATCGGAGCCCATCTTGGGGTCAAACGTACCACAAAGTCCCTTCAACGGTCCTATTGGTGGCCCCGGTGGCGCCAGGACGTTAAGGAATATGTTCTTGCGTGTGCCTTCTGTGTGAGAGATAAATCTTTCCGTCAAAACCCGGCTGGCTGTCTCCACCCGTTACCCGTGGCGGACTCCACAGATAGAGAGTCGGTTGACACTCTTCATCATCCTGCTCCCGTATTCTATCCGGGTGACAGAGTGTGGCTCTTGGCTCGCAATACTAAATCATGCGGGAGATCTGCTAAGCTTGCTCCTCGCTTTATTGGCCCGTTCAAAATTTTGGACCAAGTAAACCCTGTAATGTACCGCTTACAGTTACCATGACACTGTGGGGTCATGACACTTTCCATGTGTCGCTCCTTAGACCCGTTCACCTGTCAAAACTCGCTGAACCCCAACCTGTTACAAACACCTGGGGTGATGATCTCGAGCTGCAGGCTATTATGGGGTCTAAGATGGTTCGTGGGAAAAAAGGGTACCCTGTACACCGGAGGGGTCACGGATCTGAGGATCTTCCCTGTGACCCGGTGGACCATATTCATGCTCTCCTGCTCGTTGAGGAAAATGAGCGTCAAGTGGAGGGGGATGTTAGAAGGGGGGATAATGTTAGGTGTCGGGCTGTTGCTGGATTTGAAATGGGTCCAGAACCTTCTGTGGTCTCCCATTCTGGTCTAGCCAGGGCTGATGCTGCTCAGCAACATAGTCAGCCTCAAAGCCTAGCTGGTCCACGAAATGTACAGATTGTTTTTTGGGTATTTGTGCCTAGCTACGTTACGCATAGGTTGCGGATGGAGACAGGGCTGTTGGAGTCTAAGTCCAGGATTCGCCGCACTGAGCATGCCAGTGACCTTGCGGACCGTGATTGGTGGTTTGGAAACCACCTGACCCGGTGACCTGGCACCGCCTGATTGGTCCATGGGTGGCGTCACCAATGGTGCGATGGTGGGCAGGTCTTAGTCTTTAAAAGGCCCTCCCACAATCATGGCGGCACGCTCTGATCTTTGAGCAAGTGATGCTGTTGTGTGGACGTTTGTGTTCCACGTAGTTTCCATAGGCAGGTGTAGTGGAAATAGGCAGGTAGCTTTGTCTTGCAGTCTGGCTCTGCCAAAGGGGTCGCCTAACACCCCGAGCAGCCTGCAGACGTCCTATCCACGGCTATCGCCTGTCAGCCACGTGGAGTTGTATCCTTCAGTCCGGTAGCATGCCAGCTGGAGGCACGTGTACCCGTCGGCGTAGTCACACACGCATCCTAGCGCCGCCAGTGTAGTCCCTGTGCAGTAACAGGACTACAGATAGTTTTTCACCGCACATCTCTCGTGCTGCTAACGGAGATAGTGCGAATTGCTATACCCGTTCCAGTGTGCAGTAACACGGAAGGGTTTATCATTTAAGTTGGTTGCTTTCCTTTTCACCCGGAAAGTGTTCGGCAGCAGTCCACCAGGCAGCATCGCGGACCCCGGGGTCGGTTGCGTTCCATTATAATAAAGTTGTCTGCAACCGTCCTCCTAACAACATCCTTGTGCCTTCTTTTCAAAAAAATTTTCGGAAACTGAACTGAATTATGATGTTTGAAATCGGGAGTTGCTGGCTATTAAACTCGCGTTTGAACATTAGCGTCATTTTTTGGAAGGCGCTAGATTTCATATTCAGGTTTTCACAGATCATAAGAATTCGATCTATCTGGATGCTAACAAGCGCTTGAATGCCGGTCAAGCTAGGTGGGCACTTTTTTTTTCTCTGATTCATTTTTCTGTTACCTATATCCCTGGTACTAAGAATGTTAAAGCCGATGCTTTATCTCGCAGCTTCTCTCCTGCGGTCGGTGCCGAGGAGGAGGAGAGCATTTTACAGAAAGGAGTTGTGGTGGCTGCATTGGAGAATGGGATTCTGAAAGCTCAAGATGATGCTCCATCTAACAGTCCCCATGGGAGGTTGTTCGTGCCTAGAGCCTTTAGGAGAGATTTGTTTGTGGAGTGTCATGAGTCTCGGTTGGCAGGTCATCCAGGAATTTCGGAGACTAAGACTTATCAGTCGCAGTTTTTGGTGGCCTGGATGGCAGAAGGAAGTCATCAAGTGGGTGCGTCAATGTACTGTGTGTGCTAGGTCAAAGGCTTCACATACTCCTGCTGCGGGGTAGCTTTGCCCTCTGGAGGTTCCTAGTGCGCCTTGGACGCATCTCACAATGGATTTTATTACTGATCTTCCTGTGTCCGAGGGTTTTACTGTCATCTGGGTGGTCGTGGACCGTTTTAGTAAGATGTGTCATTTGGTTCCATTTATTAAGTTGCCCTGCGCCAAGATACTCGCTAAGGCGTTTGTTAAGGAGATTGTCAAGCTCCATGGCATTCCCACGGATATTGTTTCTGATAGAGGACCTCAGTTTGTGGCTCGCTTTTGGCGTGCTTTTTGTGACAGGTTGGGAGTCCATTTGTCATTTTCGTCTGGGTATCATCCTGAGTCTAATGGACAGACTGAAAGAAAGAACCAGGATGTTGAACAGTTTTTGCGTTGTTTTGTGGCGGACAATCAAGAGGGGTGGTCTGAGTTTCTGCCTCTCCCAGAATTTGCTCTTAACAATCATACATCCTCCTCTGCTGGGTGTTCTCCTTTTTTTTGTTGTACTGGGAGACATCCGTTTTGTGGTTCGTTCTCCAAATTGGGGTCGGCGGTGCCGGAGGAGGAGAATTTTTTCTGTGATTTGGAGAGAGTTTGGACTAATGTACGTTGCAACCTGCAAGAGGCTAGCAAGAAGTCCAAGAAGTATTTTGACAGGAAACGTAAGGAGGTTTTGTTTACTGTGGGTGACATGGTTTGGTTGTCCTCAAAGAACCTGCGGTTGAGGATTCCCTCTAAAAAACTGGGTCCTAAGTTTGTGGGTCCATTTAAAGTGCTTCAGGTTGTTAACCCATCTGCTGTTAGGTTGGATGTCCCTACTTCCTGGAAGATTAATCCTGTGTTTCATGTTTCCTTGTTAAAAAAGGCTGATGTATCAGATAGGGATGCCACTGTCTCAGTTCCTCCTGTGGTGGAAGACAGCGAATATGAAATTTCTCGTATCTTGAATTCTAGATGGCATAGAGGGAGATTACAGTATCTTGTCTCCTGGAAGGGTTTCGGTCCCGAAGACAACTCCTGGGTAAGGACGGATGATGTCTCTGCTCCTAGGCTTGTTAAAGCTTTCCTCAAGAGGTTTCCGGATAGGCCTGGACCTGGAGGATCCGGAGGATCCTCATAAAAGAGGGGGTACTGTTAGAACCCTCCTGTTTGTTTTTTCCATCTTGTGTTTTGCGGTCACGTGACTATCTGCCTTTATATTCCAGCTCCACCCTTTTGGCTGTGCTGGACTTCAGTGTTTGACTGTTTCTCTAGCCAGGTGCTTCTGTGCCTTTCTCTGTCAGTTCGTTTTGTCCTTCTGGGACCTCTAGTACTTTTTTGTCTGTTTGTCTTTCTGTGTTCTGCAACAACTTCTCTGTTTAGGAGGTGTCCCATTTTTGTCCCAGTCCTTAGTTTTTTTGGGGATCCCTCCCCTTATGCTATAGGTCTTCGTTCAGACTAGCCAAGGACTAAGGCGGGTCTGTTCGCTAGGAACAGGCAGCCCGCTACATCGTAGGGATTCAGCTTAGTTTTACTGTAGGGACAGTTTTCCCTTATCTTTCCTTAGTACATGTTGCAGATCATAACAGTTACTTTTAAATCCTCCATTGGTAGGTGATAAGGGCCGCGTGTCTTTTACTGAAGCCTTTCAAAGAGGGTACAAAATTATTTGTCTTACGTGATTCAAACTTTAGGGCCGTCTCAACATACAGTTCATTTTTATTTAAATGTATTTATTTTTTGGGTACGGCGGTGGGGAGGAAGCATCTGGGATGAATTTCACAGTAGGACCATGTGCAGGATTGGGCACCTGCACAGAAAGGGGTAGAAAGTGCTGCTAGCAACTCCCACATTCTTAGCCATTGTATATAAGTTTTTTCTTTCTCATTACCCCATTTATTGTCAATCACACCTTTAGGGTTAATTGTTTGGTTTTGATTATTATTTTCTGTGGGCCCTCGGCAGGGTTGCTTGCCATTGCTATTTAAACCCCTGGGTCCCAGAGTCTCTCACTTCCACTGCCAGTCAATGAGTGCTTACTTGGCTTGCAGCTCTTGTTTTTGCTCTTTTGTCTTCCTGATTTCTCACGTTTTTTGACCTCAGTTTGAATTTTGACCATCTGCTTTTTTTCTGATTTTGTCTCTGATGTGACCTGTTGGCATTGACCCTGCGTGGAGACCCTTTTTTGCGTTTTGTTCGCTCCTCCAACCTGCTGCCCTTCTGTGGAAGCAGTAGCAGTAGACCTTGTTGTAAGACTAGATCCTTGTACAGGGTTTAAAGGGTGAAGGTTAAAGTTCCTCTGGAATCTGCCAGACAAAGTGGCTTGTGCCAAGTCTGTTCCAGGTAGTCTTTTTAAGTCTATGGCCTCTGACAGATGTAACAGATTGAATGACCCACAAATTATGGATACTCTCCAATTAGTGGTGGATCAAATGCAAGACCAAGGTCTTGCAGTGTGGTTTTAGTATTATGAAACCACTCAGGCCCAAGCCCCTGCAGCATCCCCTTTTCTTTATTGAACCCAATTTTAACCTGTCTGACAGATGTTAAAGTGACAGTAAGGACTGTTTTTCCTTTAAAGAAAAGTGTTGCCTCTCTTTCAGGCTCTGACCATAATTGTCTGGTTCTGAGAGCCAACCCGTGGGACTCAATATTTCCCTGCTGCATGTGATCCCCAGGCTTAGGCCTTTTCTCTACCTCTTGACACTCCAGAGCTCTCTACAGTTGACATGTTTTTTGAGGCCTTAGGGCCTTTATATGATGACCCTGACCGAGCAGCTCTGGCAGAGAGTAAACAGCTCTCCACCAGAGGCGATGTCCTGCTGAGGATTACTGTACAGAGTTTCAGCGCTGGGGGACTGACTCACAATGGAATGACCAGGTCCTTCGTTGTCAGTTTCGTACTGGACTTTCTGAGCACATCAAGGACATGTTCAATTGCCGTCTCCCTTGACTCGGCCATGTCTCTAGCAATCCATCTTGATAGGTGGCTACACAACCGCAGACAGGAGCGCACTGCTGACTCGTCACGTCCACCAAAGACTTGGGCACCAATTATTGTTACTGCTGAGCCTATGCAGATTAGGATGACCAACTCCCATCAACAACAAGGAGCCGAACACAGAATCTTGATGGCAACTGTGTAGAGTCTGGGCTTCAGATACATATCTGACAAAACAACCGCTGCAAGAAAGTCACCAGTGCCTAGATGGCACCTCCTGGGAGCACAGATATTTCCCTATGATTCTGCAAAATTATTGTTCCTTTTGTTTTCTTATATTGCAAAATTTGTGTGGCTTGAGACCCTAATTGATGTCCCTGCTTGTTGGTACTTTACATTTTGAATCTATACAATTTTTTGTCCTTGAAAACATGTCAGCAGACATGGTATTGGGCACTCCTTGGTTACGTAAACATAACCATTCATTGATAGACACCAGGGTGATATTGTGCGCTGGACTCCTGAGTATCAGCAGAAATCAAGACTTTATCTGTGAATCTGTCTAAAGCCGCATCCAGTGGTTTACCCGATATACTTTATTTAGAAATTTTGCTGATGCATTTTCTTCGTCTGAATCTGGAAAATTACCCCCATACATACAGAGATTATGATTGTCCCATAGACCTGGTAACAAACTCCCATCTCCCCAAGGGTAAAATATATAATCTTTTTGGTCCTGTATATAAGGTACCAGACCATTAGACTCACCCGAAATTTTGGGGAGGAAAATAGGAAAAAATGTTTAACAAACTGGGGGTCCGTCTTCTAGTCCGAATTTACAGTAAGCAGGAAAATAGAGGCAGCAGGAGTGGGGTGTTGCTGTGGGCCTCGGGTTGGGAAGAGGGGGTGTCCCGGCGGTGCGAGGCTGTGGGCTCTGGGCTTCAAGAAAATGTCGGCAGTGAGGCATGAGCGGAGTTTCTGCTCTGCCCATTGTTTTCCCAACAGCTAGCATCAGGAAAATGGGCCCTGGAGGCGGCACATTTGCAGATTGAGATTTCGGCTCATCATTGACGAGTGGTGGTGGGGGAGACCCACTCCTCCCAGCCTGGGGCCGGCTTTCTATAGCAGTGACCCTGCTTCCTGTGACCCCACCCTGCCACCACCACGCCCAGTAAGCTTCTTTGGATTATTAGACACACCCCAATTTTCCTTCCAAATTTGGGGAGGATGAAAAGTGCGTCCTACAGTCCGAAAAATATGATATAGAGCAGACAGAATGTACAAAGAGTTCATCCAACCGTCCACGTCACCACTATGGGCTTGGGAGGTTGTTTGTTAATTAAAAAAAAGTAGTGGTCTCAGACCTTGTACTGACTATCAGGAACTTGATAAAATTACTGTAAAGAATTTTTCCCTCTGTTTCTCATACCTAATCTCTACAACCAGCAGTTGGGAGGACGTTGGTTCACCAAGCTTGATCTCAGGAGTGCGTATAAGCTGATCCGTACCAGATAAAGACTGCATTTATCACATCTGAGGGTCATTATGATTATCTGTA
This sequence comes from Phyllobates terribilis, assembly GCF_046119375.1. Taxonomy (NCBI): domain Eukaryota; kingdom Metazoa; phylum Chordata; class Amphibia; order Anura; family Dendrobatidae; genus Phyllobates; species Phyllobates terribilis. The sequence goes on along the minus strand of NW_027362767.1, from coordinate 96,190,698 downwards.
ATGCCTTCTGCACTAAGTAATATGCCGGCTGCTTATTAAAATTTTTGATAATGACAGATTCAAGATATAACTTGTCAATATGTGGTTGTCTACCTGGATGACATTTGGTTTATTCACCTCCTATTAAATCACACATTCTACACATATGCACTGTATTCCAAAGACTCAGACAATTTTGTCTATTTGCTAAACTTGAAAAATGTGTGTTCTTGGTTCAAGAAGTACTTTTCCTGGAATATAATTTTTCGACTAAAGGTTTCCGAATGGATCCCACTAAAGTACAAGCTGTTAAGGAGTAGGTATAACCCAAGTCTCTGAAGGCCTTGCAGCATTTACATTGATTTGCCAACTACTACCGTAAATTTATTTCAAAAAAATTTCAAAGATTGCCAAACTACTTACTGATCTGATAAATAAGGGAACAGATGTAGCTAATTGGAAGCTGGAGGTAATCTGTGCCTTCACTTAGTTAAGAGTGTTTCTCATCTGACCCTGTATTGGTCAAGCCTGACTTAGAATATCCTTTTGTAGTGGAGGTTGACGCCTCATAGATTGTAGCTGGAGCAATGTTCTCATAGGGTACACTGTCTCTCACTAAAGTCGGTGCACGTGACGTCTTTTCTTAAAAATTTTCATCTGTCGAGAAAAATTATATCGGCAATCGTGCATAGCATGCAGCAGATAGAAACGCTGAGGAGACAGCCTGAAGGCAGAGAGGAACGCTGAGGAGATGGCCCAATGGCAGAGAGGAACGCTGAAGAGACAGCCCAAGGGCAGAGAGGAACGCTGATGAGATGGCCTAAGGATAGAGAGGAACGCTGAGAAGACAGCCCGAAGGCAGAGAGGAATGCTGAGGAGACGGCCCAAAGGCAGAGAGGAACATTGAGGAGATGATCCAAGGGCAGAGAGGAACACTGAGAAGGGCTGCACAAGGGCTGAGAGGAATGTTGAGGAGACGGCCTGAGGGCAGACAGGAACACTGAGAAAATGGCCCGTGGGTAGATGAACATTGAGGAGACGATCCAAGGGCA